>NC_072394.2:26250000-27500000 GCF_028885625.2 Pongo pygmaeus | reverse complement strand
TCTACTCACAGAGTGGAACCTTCCTTTTGAAAGAACAGTTTTGAAACACTCTTTTGGTAGAATCTGCAAGTGGATATTTGGAGCGATTTGAGGCCTATGCTGGAAAAGGAGATATCTTCACATAAAAACTAGACAGAAGCATCCTCAGAAACTTTTTCTGATGTGCGCATTCAACTCACCGAGTTGAACCTTCCTTTTGATAGAGAGGTTTTGAAACACTCTTTGTCTAGAATCTGCAGGTGAATATTTGGAGTGCTAAGAGGCCAACACTGGAAAAGGAAATATCTTCACATGAGAACTAGACGGAAGCATTCTCAGAAAACTTCCGTGGCTTTATGCACTCAACTCACATAGTGGAAACTTCCTTTTGATAGCCAGTTTTGGAAACACTCCTTTTGTAGAATTTGCTAGTGGATGTTTGGAGCGATTTGAGGCCTATGCTGGAAATGGAAATATCTTCACATAAAAACTAGACAGAAGCATTCTCAGAAACTTCTTTGTGATGAATGCATTCAACTCAAAGACTTGAACTTTCCTTTTGAAAGAGCAGTTTTGAAACAATCTTTATGTAGAATCTGCAAGTGGATATTTGGAGCGCTTTGAGGCCTATGCTGGGAAATGAAATAATTTCACCTGAAAACTAGACAGAAGCCTTCTGAGAAACTTCTTTGTGATGAGTGCATTCAACTCACAGCCATGAACGTTCCTTTTCTTGGGACAGTTTTGAAACACTGAGTTTGTAGAATCCGCAAGTGTTTATTCGGAGCACCTTGAGGCCTATGCTGGTAAAGGAAATATCTTCACATAAAAATTCGACAGAAGCATTCTCAGAAACTTCTTTGCGTTGAGTGCATTCAACTCCCAGACTTGAACCTTCTTTTTGAACGAGCAGCTTTGAAACACTCTTCTTGTAAAATCTGCAAATGGATATTTGGAGCACTTTGAGGCGTATGCTGGAAAATGGAATATCTTCACCTGAAAACTAGACGGAAGCATTCTCAGAAAGTTCTTCTCGATGCGTGCATTCAACTCACAGAGTTGAACCTGTCTTTTGATAGAGCAGTTTGGAAACACTCTTTTTGTGAGATCAGCAAGTGGATATTTCCAGCGATTTGAGGCCTATGCAAGGAAAACGAAATATCTTCACATAAAAACTAGATAGCAGCATTCTCAGAAACTTCTTTGTGAGGAGCGCATTCAGCCCACAGACTGGAACGTTCCTTTTGATAGAACAGTTTTGAACCACTCCTTTTGTACTATCTGTAAGTGTTTATTCGGAGCGCTTTGGGGCCTATGTTGGAAAAGGAATTATCTTCACTTAAAAACTAGACAGAAGCATTCTCAGAAACTTCTTTGTGATGATTGCATTCTACTCACAGAGTTGAACCTTCCTTTTGATAGAACAGTTTTGAAACACTCTTTTGGCAGAATCTGCTAGTGGCTATTTGGAGCGCTTTGAGGCCTATGTTGGAAAAGGAAGAATCTTCACATAAAAACTAGGCAGAAGACTTCTCAGAAACTTCTTCCGATGGGCACATTCAACTCACAGACTTGAAGCTTCCTTCTGATAGAGAGGATTTGAAACAATCTTTGTCCAGAATCTGCAAGGAGATATTTGGGGTGCTAAGAGGCCAAAACTGCAAAAGAAAATATCACCGCATGAGAACTGGACGGAAGCATTCTCAATAACTTCCATGCACTTTATGCATTCAAATCACATAGTGGAATCTTCCTTTTGATAGCGCAGTTTTGAAACACTCCTTTTGTAGAATTTGCTAGTGGATGTTTGGAGCGATTTGAGGCCTATGCTGGGAATGGAAATATCTTCACATAAAAACCAGACAAAAGCATTCTCAGAAACTTCTTTGTGATGAGTGCATTCAACTCACAGACTTGAACCTTCCTTTTGAAAGAGCAGTTTTGAAACACACTTTTTGTAGAATCTGCAAGTGGATATTTGGAGAGCTTTGAGGCCTCTGCTGGAAAATGAAATATCTTCACCTGGAAACCAGACAGAAGCATTCTGAGAATCTTCTTTGTGATGAGTGCATTCAACTCACAGACATGAACGTTCCTTTTGATAGAACAGTTTTGAAACACTAAGTTTGTAGAATCCGCACGTGTTTATTCGGAGCACCTTGAGGCTTATGTTGGAAAAGGAAATAACCTCACATAAAAACTAGAGAGAAGCATTCTCAGAACCTTCTTTGTGATGAGTGCATTCAACTCGCAGACTTGAACCTTCCTTTTGAACGAGCAGTTTTGAAACACTCTTTTTGTAAAAGCTGCAAATGGATATTTGGAGCACTTTGAGACGTATGCTGGAAAATGGAATATCTTCATCTAAAAACTAGACAGAAGCATTCTCAGAAATTTCTTCTCGATGCGTGCATTCAACTCACAGAGTTGAACCTGTCTTTTGATAGAGCAGTTTGGCAGCACTGTTTTTGTGAAATCTGCAAGTGGATATTTCCAGCAAATTGAGGCCTATGCAAAGAAAAGGAAATATCTTCACATAAAAACTAGGTAGCGGCATTCTCAGAAACTTCTTTGTGAGGAGCGTATTCAACTCACAGACTTGAATGTTCCTTTTGATAGAACAGTTTTGAAACACTCCTTTTGTACAATCTGCAAGTGTTTATTCGGAGCGCTTTGAGGACTATGTTGGAAAAGGAAATATCTTCACATGAAAACTAGACACAAGCATTCTCAGAAACTTCTTTGTGATGAGTGCATTCTACTCACAGAGTTGAACCTTCCTTTTGATAGAACAGTACTGAAGCATTCTTTTTGTAGAATCTGCAATTGGATATTTCGAACGTTTTGAGTCCTATGCTGGAAAAGGTAATATATTCACATAAAAACTAGACAGAAGCATTCTCAGAAACTTCTTTGTGTTGAGTGCATTCAACTCACAGACATGGAGCTTCCTTTTGAAAGAGCAGTTTTGAAACACTCTTTTTGTAAAATCTGCAAGTGGATATTCGGAGCACTTTGAGGCCTATGCTGGGAAATGGAATTTCTTCACCTAAAAACTAAACAGAACCTTTCTCAGAAAGCTCTTCTCGATGCATGCTTTCAACTCACAGAGTTGAACCTGCCTTTTGATAGAGCAGTTTGCAATCCCTCTTTTTATAGAATCTGCAAGTGTATATTTGGAGCGCTTTGAGGCCTATGCTGCAAAAGGAAATATCATTGCCTAAAAGCTAGACGGAAGCATTCTCAGAAACTTCTTTGTAATGAGTGCATTCAACTCACAGAGTTGAACCTTCCTTTTGATAGACCAGTTTTGAAACACTGTTTCTGTGGAATCCGCAAGCGGATATTTGGAGCTCTTTGACACTTATGCTGGAAAAGGAGATATCTTCATATACAAAGCAGACAGAAGCATTCTCAGAAACTTCTATGTCATGTGGGGATTGAACTCACAGAGTTGAACTTTCCTTTTTATGGAGCAGTTCTGCAACACTCTTTTTGTGGAAACTGCAAGTGGATATTTGGTGCGATTGCGGCATCTAGTGGAAAAGGAAATATATACAGATGAAAACAAGAGAGAATCATTCTCAGAAACTTCTTTCTGATGAGTGCATTCAACTCACAGACTTGAACCTTCCTTTTCAAAGAGCAGTTTTGAAACACTCTTTTTGTAGGATCTGCAAGTGGATATTTGGATCGCTTTGACGCCTATGCTGGGAAATGAAATATCTTCACCGAAAAACTAGACAGAAGCATTCTCAGAAACTTCTTCACGATATGTGCATTCAACTCACAGAGTTGAATCTTTCTTTTCAAAGAGCAGTTTTGAAACACACTTTTGGTAAAATCTGCAAGTGGATATTTGGAGCGATTTCAGGCCTATGCTGGAAAAGGAAATATCCTCACATCAATACTAGACAGAAGCATTCTCAGAAATTTCTGTGTGATGAGTGCCTTCCACTCACAGACTTGAACGTTCCTTTGGAGGGAACGGTTTTGAAACAGTCCTTTGGTAGAATCTGCAAGTGTTTATTTGGAGCGCTTTGAGGCCTATGTTGGAAAAGGAAATATCTTCACATAAAAACTAGACAGAAGCATTCTCCGAAACTTCTTTGTGATGATTGCATTCTACTCACAGAGTGGAACCTTCCTTTTGAAAGAACAGTTTTGAAACACTCTTTTGGTAGAATCTGCAAGTGGATATTTGGAGCGATTTGAGGCCTATGCTGGAAAAGGAGATATCTTCACATAAAAACTAGACAGAAGCATCCTCAGAAACTTTTTCTGATGTGCGCATTCAACTCACCGAGTTGAACCTTCCTTTTGATAGAGAGGTTTTGAAACACTCTTTGTCTAGAATCTGCAGGTGAATATTTGGAGTGCTAAGAGGCCAACACTGGAAAAGGAAATATCTTCACATGAGAACTAGACGGAAGCATTCTCAGAAAACTTCCGTGGCTTTATGCACTCAACTCACATAGTGGAAACTTCCTTTTGATAGCCAGTTTTGGAAACACTCCTTTTGTAGAATTTGCTAGTGGATGTTTGGAGCGATTTGAGGCCTATGCTGGAAATGGAAATATCTTCACATAAAAACTAGACAGAAGCATTCTCAGAAACTTCTTTGTGATGAATGCATTCAACTCAAAGACTTGAACTTTCCTTTTGAAAGAGCAGTTTTGAAACAATCTTTATGTAGAATCTGCAAGTGGATATTTGGAGCGCTTTGAGGCCTATGCTGGGAAATGAAATAATTTCACCTGAAAACTAGACAGAAGCCTTCTGAGAAACTTCTTTGTGATGAGTGCATTCAACTCACAGCCATGAACGTTCCTTTTCTTGGGACAGTTTTGAAACACTGAGTTTGTAGAATCCGCAAGTGTTTATTCGGAGCACCTTGAGGCCTATGCTGGTAAAGGAAATATCTTCACATAAAAATTCGACAGAAGCATTCTCAGAAACTTCTTTGCGTTGAGTGCATTCAACTCCCAGACTTGAACCTTCTTTTTGAACGAGCAGCTTTGAAACACTCTTCTTGTAAAATCTGCAAATGGATATTTGGAGCACTTTGAGGCGTATGCTGGAAAATGGAATATCTTCACCTGAAAACTAGACGGAAGCATTCTCAGAAAGTTCTTCTCGATGCGTGCATTCAACTCACAGAGTTGAACCTGTCTTTTGATAGAGCAGTTTGGAAACACTCTTTTTGTGAGATCAGCAAGTGGATATTTCCAGCGATTTGAGGCCTATGCAAGGAAAACGAAATATCTTCACATAAAAACTAGATAGCAGCATTCTCAGAAACTTCTTTGTGAGGAGCGCATTCAGCCCACAGACTGGAACGTTCCTTTTGATAGAACAGTTTTGAACCACTCCTTTTGTACTATCTGTAAGTGTTTATTCGGAGCGCTTTGGGGCCTATGTTGGAAAAGGAATTATCTTCACTTAAAAACTAGACAGAAGCATTCTCAGAAACTTCTTTGTGATGATTGCATTCTACTCACAGAGTTGAACCTTCCTTTTGATAGAACAGTTTTGAAACACTCTTTTTGCAGAATCTGCTAGTGGCTATTTGGAGCGCTTTGAGGCCTATGTTGGAAAAGGAAGAATCTTCACATAAAAACTAGGCAGAAGACTTCTCAGAAACTTCTTCCGATGGGCACATTCAACTCACAGACTTGAAGCTTCCTTCTGATAGAGAGGATTTGAAACAATCTTTGTCCAGAATCTGCAAGGAGATATTTGGGGTGCTAAGAGGCCAAAACTGCAAAAGAAAATATCACCGCATGAGAACTGGACGGAAGCATTCTCAATAACTTCCATGCACTTTATGCATTCAAATCACATAGTGGAATCTTCCTTTTGATAGCGCAGTTTTGAAACACTCCTTTTGTAGAATTTGCTAGTGGATGTTTGGAGCGATTTGAGGCCTATGCTGGGAATGGAAATATCTTCACATAAAAACCAGACAAAAGCATTCTCAGAAACTTCTTTGTGATGAGTGCATTCAACTCACAGACTTGAACCTTCCTTTTGAAAGAGCAGTTTTGAAACACACTTTTTGTAGAATCTGCAAGTGGATATTTGGAGAGCTTTGAGGCCTCTGCTGGAAAATGAAATATCTTCACCTGGAAACCAGACAGAAGCATTCTGAGAATCTTCTTTGTGATGAGTGCATTCAACTCACAGACATGAACGTTCCTTTTGATAGAACAGTTTTGAAACACTAAGTTTGTAGTATCCGCACGTGTTTATTCGGAGCACCTTGAGGCTTATGTTGGAAAAGGAAATAACCTCACATAAAAACTAGAGAGAAGCATTCTCAGAACCTTCTTTGTGATGAGTGCATTCAACTCGCAGACTTGAACCTTCCTTTTGAACGAGCAGTTTTGAAACACTCTTTTTGTAAAAGCTGCAAATGGATATTTGGAGCACTTTGAGACGTATGCTGGAAAATGGAATATCTTCATCTAAAAACTAGACAGAAGCATTCTCAGAAATTTCTTCTCGATGCGTGCATTCAACTCACAGAGTTGAACCTGTCTTTTGATAGAGCAGTTTGGCAGCACTGTTTTTGTGAAATCTGCAAGTGGATATTTCCAGCAAATTGAGGCCTATGCAAAGAAAAGGAAATATCTTCACATAAAAACTAGGTAGCGGCATTCTCAGAAACTTCTTTGTGAGGAGCGTATTCAACTCACAGACTTGAATGTTCCTTTTGATAGAACAGTTTTGAAACACTCCTTTTGTACAATCTGCAAGTGTTTATTCGGAGCGCTTTGAGGACTATGTTGGAAAAGGAAATATCTTCACATGAAAACTAGACACAAGCATTCTCAGAAACTTCTTTGTGATGAGTGCATTCTACTCACAGAGTTGAACCTTCCTTTTGATAGAACAGTACTGAAGCATTCTTTTTGTAGAATCTGCAATTGGATATTTCGAACGTTTTGAGTCCTATGCTGGAAAAGGTAATATATTCACATAAAAACTAGACAGAAGCATTCTCAGAAACTTCTTTGTGTTGAGTGCATTCAACTCACAGACATGGAGCTTCCTTTTGAAAGAGCAGTTTTGAAACACTCTTTTTGTAAAATCTGCAAGTGGATATTCGGAGCACTTTGAGGCCTATGCTGGGAAATGGAATTTCTTCACCTAAAAACTAAACAGAACCTTTCTCAGAAAGCTCTTCTCGATGCATGCTTTCAACTCACAGAGTTGAACCTGCCTTTTGATAGAGCAGTTTGCAATCCCTCTTTTTATAGAATCTGCAAGTGTATATTTGGAGCGCTTTGAGGCCTATGCTGCAAAAGGAAATATCATTGCCTAAAAGCTAGACGGAAGCATTCTCAGAAACTTCTTTGTAATGAGTGCATTCAACTCACAGAGTTGAACCTTCCTTTTGATAGACCAGTTTTGAAACACTGTTTCTGTGGAATCCGCAAGCGGATATTTGGAGCTCTTTGACACTTATGCTGGAAAAGGAGATATCTTCATATACAAAGCAGACAGAAGCATTCTCAGAAACTTCTATGTCATGTGGGGATTGAACTCACAGAGTTGAACTTTCCTTTTTATGGAGCAGTTCTGCAACACTCTTTTTGTGGAAACTGCAAGTGGATATTTGGTGCGATTGCGGCATCTAGTGGAAAAGGAAATATATACAGATGAAAACAAGAGAGAATCATTCTCAGAAACTTCTTTCTGATGAGTGCATTCAACTCACAGACTTGAACCTTCCTTTTCAAAGAGCAGTTTTGAAACACTCTTTTTGTAGGATCTGCAAGTGGATATTTGGATCGCTTTGACGCCTATGCTGGGAAATGAAATATCTTCACCGAAAAACTAGACAGAAGCATTCTCAGAAACTTCTTCACGATATGTGCATTCAACTCACAGAGTTGAATCTTTCTTTTCAAAGAGCAGTTTTGAAACACACTTTTGGTAAAATCTGCAAGTGGATATTTGGAGCGATTTCAGGCCTATGCTGGAAAAGGAAATATCCTCACATCAATACTAGACAGAAGCATTCTCAGAAATTTCTGTGTGATGAGTGCCTTCCACTCACAGACTTGAACGTTCCTTTTGAGGGAACGGTTTTGAAACAGTCCTTTGGTAGAATCTGCAAGTGTTTATTTGGAGCGCTTTGAGGCCTATGTTGGAAAAGGAAATATCTTCACATAAAAACTAGACAGAAGCATTCTCCGAAACTTCTTTGTGATGATTGCATTCTACTCACAGAGTGGAACCTTCCTTTTGAAAGAACAGTTTTGAAACACTCTTTTGGTAGAATCTGCAAGTGGATATTTGGAGCGATTTGAGGCCTATGCTGGAAAAGGAGATATCTTCACATAAAAACTAGACAGAAGCATCCTCAGAAACTTTTTCTGATGTGCGCATTCAACTCACCGAGTTGAACCTTCCTTTTGATAGAGAGGTTTTGAAACACTCTTTGTCTAGAATCTGCAGGTGAATATTTGGAGTGCTAAGAGGCCAACACTGGAAAAGGAAATATCTTCACATGAGAACTAGACGGAAGCATTCTCAGAAAACTTCCGTGGCTTTATGCACTCAACTCACATAGTGGAAACTTCCTTTTGATAGCCAGTTTTGGAAACACTCCTTTTGTAGAATTTGCTAGTGGATGTTTGGAGCGATTTGAGGCCTATGCTGGAAATGGAAATATCTTCACATAAAAACTAGACAGAAGCATTCTCAGAAACTTCTTTGTGATGAATGCATTCAACTCAAAGACTTGAACTTTCCTTTTGAAAGAGCAGTTTTGAAACAATCTTTATGTAGAATCTGCAAGTGGATATTTGGAGCGCTTTGAGGCCTATGCTGGGAAATGAAATAATTTCACCTGAAAACTAGACAGAAGCCTTCTGAGAAACTTCTTTGTGATGAGTGCATTCAACTCACAGCCATGAACGTTCCTTTTCTTGGGACAGTTTTGAAACACTGAGTTTGTAGAATCCGCAAGTGTTTATTCGGAGCACCTTGAGGCCTATGCTGGTAAAGGAAATATCTTCACATAAAAATTCGACAGAAGCATTCTCAGAAACTTCTTTGTGTTGAGTGCATTCAACTCCCAGACTTGAACCTTCTTTTTGAACGAGCAGCTTTGAAACACTCTTCTTGTAAAATCTGCAAATGGATATTTGGAGCACTTTGAGGCGTATGCTGGAAAATGGAATATCTTCACCTGAAAACTAGACGGAAGCATTCTCAGAAAGTTCTTCTCGATGCGTGCATTCAACTCACAGAGTTGAACCTGTCTTTTGATAGAGCAGTTTGGAAACACTCTTTTTGTGAGATCAGCAAGTGGATATTTCCAGCGATTTGAGGCCTATGCAAGGAAAACGAAATATCTTCACATAAAAACTAGATAGCAGCATTCTCAGAAACTTCTTTGTGAGGAGCGCATTCAGCCCACAGACTGGAACGTTCCTTTTGATAGAACAGTTTTGAACCACTCCTTTTGTACTATCTGTAAGTGTTTATTCGGAGCGCTTTGGGGCCTATGTTGGAAAAGGAATTATCTTCACTTAAAAACTAGACAGAAGCATTCTCAGAAACTTCTTTGTGATGATTGCATTCTACTCACAGAGTTGAACCTTCCTTTTGATAGAACAGTTTTGAAACACTCTTTTGGCAGAATCTGCTAGTGGCTATTTGGAGCGCTTTGAGGCCTATGTTGGAAAAGGAAGAATCTTCACATAAAAACTAGGCAGAAGACTTCTCAGAAACTTCTTCCGATGGGCACATTCAACTCACAGACTTGAAGCTTCCTTCTGATAGAGAGGATTTGAAACAATCTTTGTCCAGAATCTGCAAGGAGATATTTGGGGTGCTAAGAGGCCAAAACTGCAAAAGAAAATATCACCGCATGAGAACTGGACGGAAGCATTCTCAATAACTTCCATGCACTTTATGCATTCAAATCACATAGTGGAATCTTCCTTTTGATAGCGCAGTTTTGAAACACTCCTTTTGTAGAATTTGCTAGTGGATGTTTGGAGCGATTTGAGGCCTATGCTGGGAATGGAAATATCTTCACATAAAAACCAGACAAAAGCATTCTCAGAAACTTCTTTGTGATGAGTGCATTCAACTCACAGACTTGAACCTTCCTTTTGAAAGAGCAGTTTTGAAACACACTTTTTGTAGAATCTGCAAGTGGATATTTGGAGAGCTTTGAGGCCTCTGCTGGAAAATGAAATATCTTCACCTGGAAACCAGACAGAAGCATTCTGAGAATCTTCTTTGTGATGAGTGCATTCAACTCACAGACATGAACGTTCCTTTTGATAGAACAGTTTTGAAACACTAAGTTTGTAGAATCCGCACGTGTTTATTCGGAGCACCTTGAGGCTTATGTTGGAAAAGGAAATAACCTCACATAAAAACTAGAGAGAAGCATTCTCAGAACCTTCTTTGTGATGAGTGCATTCAACTCGCAGACTTGAACCTTCCTTTTGAACGAGCAGTTTTGAAACACTCTTTTTGTAAAAGCTGCAAATGGATATTTGGAGCACTTTGAGACGTATGCTGGAAAATGGAATATCTTCATCTAAAAACTAGACAGAAGCATTCTCAGAAATTTCTTCTCGATGCGTGCATTCAACTCACAGAGTTGAACCTGTCTTTTGATAGAGCAGTTTGGCAGCACTGTTTTTGTGAAATCTGCAAGTGGATATTTCCAGCAAATTGAGGCCTATGCAAAGAAAAGGAAATATCTTCACATAAAAACTAGGTAGCGGCATTCTCAGAAACTTCTTTGTGAGGAGCGTATTCAACTCACAGACTTGAATGTTCCTTTTGATAGAACAGTTTTGAAACACTCCTTTTGTACAATCTGCAAGTGTTTATTCGGAGCGCTTTGAGGACTATGTTGGAAAAGGAAATATCTTCACATGAAAACTAGACACAAGCATTCTCAGAAACTTCTTTGTGATGAGTGCATTCTACTCACAGAGTTGAACCTTCCTTTTGATAGAACAGTACTGAAGCATTCTTTTTGTAGAATCTGCAATTGGATATTTCGAACGTTTTGAGTCCTATGCTGGAAAAGGTAATATATTCACATAAAAACTAGACAGAAGCATTCTCAGAAACTTCTTTGTGTTGAGTGCATTCAACTCACAGACATGGAGCTTCCTTTTGAAAGAGCAGTTTTGAAACACTCTTTTTGTAAAATCTGCAAGTGGATATTCGGAGCACTTTGAGGCCTATGCTGGGAAATGGAATTTCTTCACCTAAAAACTAAACAGAACCTTTCTCAGAAAGCTCTTCTCGATGCATGCTTTCAACTCACAGAGTTGAACCTGCCTTTTGATAGAGCAGTTTGCAATCCCTCTTTTTATAGAATCTGCAAGTGTATATTTGGAGCGCTTTGAGGCCTATGCTGCAAAAGGAAATATCATTGCCTAAAAGCTAGACGGAAGCATTCTCAGAAACTTCTTTGTAATGAGTGCATTCAACTCACAGAGTTGAACCTTCCTTTTGATAGACCAGTTTTGAAACACTGTTTCTGTGGAATCCGCAAGCGGATATTTGGAGCTCTTTGACACTTATGCTGGAAAAGGAGATATCTTCATATACAAAGCAGACAGAAGCATTCTCAGAAACTTCTATGTCATGTGGGGATTGAACTCACAGAGTTGAACTTTCCTTTTTATGGAGCAGTTCTGCAACACTCTTTTTGTGGAAACTGCAAGTGGATATTTGGTGCGATTGCGGCATCTAGTGGAAAAGGAAATATATACAGATGAAAACAAGAGAGAATCATTCTCAGAAACTTCTTTCTGATGAGTGCATTCAACTCACAGACTTGAACCTTCCTTTTCAAAGAGCAGTTTTGAAACACTCTTTTTGTAGGATCTGCAAGTGGATATTTGGATCGCTTTGACGCCTATGCTGGGAAATGAAATATCTTCACCGAAAAACTAGACAGAAGCATTCTCAGAAACTTCTTCACGATATGTGCATTCAACTCACAGAGTTGAATCTTTCTTTTCAAAGAGCAGTTTTGAAACACACTTTTGGTAAAATCTGCAAGTGGATATTTGGAGCGATTTCAGGCCTATGCTGGAAAAGGAAATATCCTCACATCAATACTAGACAGAAGCATTCTCAGAAATTTCTGTGTGATGAGTGCCTTCCACTCACAGACTTGAACGTTCCTTTTGAGGGAACGGTTTTGAAACAGTCCTTTGGTAGAATCTGCAAGTGTTTATTTGGAGCGCTTTGAGGCCTATGTTGGAAAAGGAAATATCTTCACATAAAAACTAGACAGAAGCATTCTCCGAAACTTCTTTGTGATGATTGCATTCTACTCACAGAGTGGAACCTTCCTTTTGAAAGAACAGTTTTGAAACACTCTTTTGGTAGAATCTGCAAGTGGATATTTGGAGCGATTTGAGGCCTATGCTGGAAAAGGAGATATCTTCACATAAAAACTAGACAGAAGCATCCTCAGAAACTTTTTCTGATGTGCGCATTCAACTCACCGAGTTGAACCTTCCTTTTGATAGAGAGGTTTTGAAACACTCTTTGTCTAGAATCTGCAGGTGAATATTTGGAGTGCTAAGAGGCCAACACTGGAAAAGGAAATATCTTCACATGAGAACTAGACGGAAGCATTCTCAGAAAACTTCCGTGGCTTTATGCACTCAACTCACATAGTGGAAACTTCCTTTTGATAGCCAGTTTTGGAAACACTCCTTTTGCAGAATTTGCTAGTGGATGTTTGGAGCGATTTGAGGCCTATGCTGGAAATGGAAATATCTTCACATAAAAACTAGACAGAAGCATTCTCAGAAACTTCTTTGTGATGAATGCATTCAACTCAAAGACTTGAACTTTCCTTTTGAAAGAGCAGTTTTGAAACAATCTTTATGTAGAATCTGCAAGTGGATATTTGGAGCGCTTTGAGGCCTATGCTGGGAAATGAAATAATTTCACCTGAAAACTAGACAGAAGCCTTCTGAGAAACTTCTTTGTGATGAGTGCATTCAACTCACAGACATGAACGTTCCTTTTCTTGGAACAGTTTTGAAACACTGAGTTTGTAGAATCCGCAAGTGTTTATTCGGAGCACCTTGAGGCCTATGCTGGTAAAGGAAATATCTTCACATAAAAATTCGACAGAAGCATTCTCAGAAACTTCTTTGCGTTGAGTGCATTCAACTCCCAGACTTGAACCTTCTTTTTGAACGAGCAGCTTTGAAACACTCTTCTTGTAAAATCTGCAAATGGATATTTGGAGCACTTTGAGGCGTATGCTGGAAAATGGAATATCTTCACCTGAAAACTAGACGGAAGCATTCTCAGAAAGTTCTTCTCGATGCGTGCATTCAACTCACAGAGTTGAACCTGTCTTTTGATAGAGCAGTTTGGAAACACTCTTTTTGTGAGATCAGCAAGTGGATATTTCCAGCGATTTGAGGCCTATGCAAGGAAAACGAAATATCTTCACCTAAAAACTAGATAGCAGCATTCTCAGAAACTTCTTTGTGAGGAGCGCATTCAGCTCACAGACTGGAACGTTCCTTTTGATAGAACAGTTTTGAAGCACTCCTTTTGTACTATCTGTAAGTGTTTATTCGGAGCGCTTTGGGGCCTATGTTGGAAAAGGAATTATCTTCACTTAAAAACTAGACAGAAGCATTCTCAGAAACTTCTTTGTGATGATTGCATTCTACTCACAGAGTTGAACCTTCCTTTTGATAGAACAGTTTTGAAACACTCTTTTGGCAGAATCTGCTAGTGGCTATTTGGAGCGCTTTGAGGCCTATGTTGGAAAAGGAAGAATCTTCACATAAAAACTAGGCAGAAGACTTCTCAGAAACTTCTTCCGATGGGCACATTCAACTCACAGACTTGAAGCTTCCTTCTGATAGAGAGGATTTGAAACAATCTTTGTCCAGAATCTGCAAGGAGATATTTGGGGTGCTAAGAGGCCAAAACTGCAAAAGAAAATATCACCGCATGAGAACTGGACGGAAGCATTCTCAATAACTTCCATGCACTTTATGCATTCAAATCACATAGTGGAATCTTCCTTTTGATAGCGCAGTTTTGAAACACTCCTTTTGTAGAATTTGCTAGTGGATGTTTGGAGCGATTTGAGGCCTATGCTGGGAATGGAAATATCTTCACATAAAAACCAGACAAAAGCATTCTCAGAAACTTCTTTGTGATGAGTGCATTCAACTCACAGACTTGAACCTTCCTTTTGAAAGAGCAGTTTTGAAACACACTTTTTGTAGAATCTGCAAGTGGATATTTGGAGAGCTTTGAGGCCTCTGCTGGAAAATGAAATATCTTCACCTGGAAACCAGACAGAAGCATTCTGAGAATCTTCTTTGTGATGAGTGCATTCAACTCACAGACATGAACGTTCCTTTTGATAGAACAGTTTTGAAACACTAAGTTTGTAGAATCCGCACGTGTTTATTCGGAGCACCTTGAGGCTTATGTTGGAAAAGGAAATAACCTCACATAAAAACTAGAGAGAAGCATTCTCAGAACCTTCTTTGTGATGAGTGCATTCAACTCGCAGACATGAACCTTCCTTTTGAACGAGCAGTTTTGAAACACTCTTTTTGTAAAAGCTGCAAATGGATATTTGGAGCACTTTGAGACGTATGCTGGAAAATGGAATATCTTCATCTAAAAACTAGACAGAAGCATTCTCAGAAATTTCTTCTCGATGCGTGCATTCAACTCACAGAGTTGAACCTGTCTTTTGATAGAGCAGTTTGGCAGCACTGTTTTTGTGAAATCTGCAAGTGGATATTTCCAGCAAATTGAGGCCTATGCAAAGAAAAGGAAATATCTTCACATAAAAACTAGGTAGCGGCATTCTCAGAAACTTCTTGGTGAGGAGCGTATTCAACTCACAGACTTGAATGTTCCTTTTGATAGAACAGTTTTGAAACACTCCTTTTGTACAATCTGCAAGTGTTTATTCGGAGCGCTTTGAGGACTATGTTGGAAAAGGAAATATCTTCACATGAAAACTAGACACAAGCATTCTCAGAAACTTCTTTGTGATGAGTGCATTCTACTCACAGAGTTGAACCTTCCTTTTGATAGAACAGTACTGAAGCATTCTTTTTGTAGAATCTGCAATTGGATATTTCGAACGTTTTGAGTCCTATGCTGGAAAAGGTAATATATTCACATAAAAACTAGACAGAAGCATTCTCAGAAACTTCTTTGTGTTGAGTGCATTCAACTCACGGACATGGAGCTTCCTTTTGAAAGAGCAGTTTTGAAACACTCTTTTTGTAAAATCTGCAAGTGGATATTCGGAGCACTTTGAGGCCTATGCTGGGAAATGGAATTTCTTCACCTAAAAACTAAACAGAACCTTTCTCAGAAAGCTCTTCTCGATGCATGCTTTCAACTCACAGAGTTGAACCTGCCTTTTGATAGAGCAGTTTGCAATCCCTCTTTTTATAGAATCTGCAAGTGTATATTTGGAGCGCTTTGAGGCCTATGCTGCAAAAGGAAATATCATTGCCTAAAAGCTAGACGGAAGCATTCTCAGAAACTTCTTTGTAATGAGTGCATTCAACTCACAGAGTTGAACCTTCCTTTTGATAGACCAGTTTTGAAACACTGTTTCTGTGGAATCCGCAAGCGGATATTTGGAGCTCTTTGACACTTATGCTGGAAAAGGAGATATCTTCATATACAAAGCAGACAGAAGCATTCTCAGAAACTTCTATGTCATGTGGGGATTGAACTCACAGAGTTGAACTTTCCTTTTTATGGAGCAGTTCTGCAACACTCTTTTTGTGGAAACTGCAAGTGGATATTTGGTGCGATTGCGGCATCTAGTGGAAAAGGAAATATATACAGATGAAAACAAGAGAGAATCATTCTCAGAAACTTCTTTCTGATGAGTGCATTCAACTCACAGACTTGAACCTTCCTTTTCAAAGAGCAGTTTTGAAACACTCTTTTTGTAGGATCTGCAAGTGGATATTTGGATCGCTTTGACGCCTATGCTGGGAAATGAAATATCTTCACCGAAAAACTAGACAGAAGCATTCTCAGAAACTTCTTCACGATATGTGCATTCAACTCACAGAGTTGAATCTTTCTTTTCAAAGAGCAGTTTTGAAACACACTTTTGGTAAAATCTGCAAGTGGATATTTGGAGCGATTTCAGGCCTATGCTGGAAAAGGAAATATCCTCACATCAATACTAGACAGAAGCATTCTCAGAAATTTCTGTGTGATGAGTGCCTTCCACTCACAGACTTGAACGTTCCTTTTGAGGGAACGGTTTTGAAACAGTCCTTTGGTAGAATCTGCAAGTGTTTATTTGGAGCGCTTTGAGGCCTATGTTGGAAAAGGAAATATCTTCACATAAAAACTAGACAGAAGCATTCTCCGAAACTTCTTTGTGATGATTGCATTCTACTCACAGAGTGGAACCTTCCTTTTGAAAGAACAGTTTTGAAACACTCTTTTGGTAGAATCTGCAAGTGGATATTTGGAGCGATTTGAGGCCTATGCTGGAAAAGGAGATATCTTCACATAAAAACTAGACAGAAGCATCCTCAGAAACTTTTTCTGATGTGCGCATTCAACTCACCGAGTTGAACCTTCCTTTTGATAGAGAGGTTTTGAAACACTCTTTGTCTAGAATCTGCAGGTGAATATTTGGAGTGCTAAGAGGCCAACACTGGAAAAGGAAATATCTTCACATGAGAACTAGACGGAAGCATTCTCAGAAAACTTCCGTGGCTTTATGCACTCAACTCACATAGTGGAAACTTCCTTTTGATAGCCAGTTTTGGAAACACTCCTTTTGCAGAATTTGCTAGTGGATGTTTGGAGCGATTTGAGGCCTATGCTGGAAATGGAAATATCTTCACATAAAAACTAGACAGAAGCATTCTCAGAAACTTCTTTGTGATGAATGCATTCAACTCAAAGACTTGAACTTTCCTTTTGAAAGAGCAGTTTTGAAACAATCTTTATGTAGAATCTGCAAGTGGATATTTGGAGCGCTTTGAGGCCTATGCTGGGAAATGAAATAATTTCACCTGAAAACTAGACAGAAGCCTTCTGAGAAACTTCTTTGTGATGAGTGCATTCAACTCACAGACATGAACGTTCCTTTTCTTGGAACAGTTTTGAAACACTGAGTTTGTAGAATCCGCAAGTGTTTATTCGGAGCACCTTGAGGCCTATGCTGGTAAAGGAAATATCTTCACATAAAAATTCGACAGAAGCATTCTCAGAAACTTCTTTGCGTTGAGTGCATTCAACTCCCAGACTTGAACCTTCTTTTTGAACGAGCAGCTTTGAAACACTCTTCTTGTAAAATCTGCAAATGGATATTTGGAGCACTTTGAGGCGTATGCTGGAAAATGGAATATCTTCACCTGAAAACTAGACGGAAGCATTCTCAGAAAGTTCTTCTCGATGCGTGCATTCAACTCACAGAGTTGAACCTGTCTTTTGATAGAGCAGTTTGGAAACACTCTTTTTGTGAGATCAGCAAGTGGATATTTCCAGCGATTTGAGGCCTATGCAAGGAAAACGAAATATCTTCACATAAAAACTAGATAGCAGCATTCTCAGAAACTTCTTTGTGAGGAGCGCATTCAGCTCACAGACTGGAACGTTCCTTTTGATAGAACAGTTTTGAAGCACTCCTTTTGTACTATCTGTAAGTGTTTATTCGGAGCGCTTTGGGGCCTATGTTGGAAAAGGAATTATCTTCACTTAAAAACTAGACAGAAGCATTCTCAGAAACTTCTTTGTGATGATTGCATTCTACTCACAGAGTTGAACCTTCCTTTTGATAGAACAGTTTTGAAACACTCTTTTTGCAGAATCTGCTAGTGGCTATTTGGAGCGCTTTGAGGCCTATGTTGGAAAAGGAAGAATCTTCACATAAAAACTAGGCAGAAGACTTCTCAGAAACTTCTTCCGATGGGCACATTCAACTCACAGACTTGAAGCTTCCTTCTGATAGAGAGGATTTGAAACAATCTTTGTCCAGAATCTGCAAGGAGATATTTGGGGTGCTAAGAGGCCAAAACTGCAAAAGAAAATATCACCGCATGAGAACTGGACGGAAGCATTCTCAATAACTTCCATGCACTTTATGCATTCAAATCACATAGTGGAATCTTCCTTTTGATAGCGCAGTTTTGAAACACTCCTTTTGTAGAATTTGCTAGTGGATGTTTGGAGCGATTTGAGGCCTATGCTGGGAATGGAAATATCTTCACATAAAAACCAGACAAAAGCATTCTCAGAAACTTCTTTGTGATGAGTGCATTCAACTCACAGACTTGAACCTTCCTTTTGAAAGAGCAGTTTTGAAACACACTTTTTGTAGAATCTGCAAGTGGATATTTGGAGAGCTTTGAGGCCTCTGCTGGAAAATGAAATATCTTCACCTGGAAACCAGACAGAAGCATTCTGAGAATCTTCTTTGTGATGAGTGCATTCAACTCACAGACATGAACGTTCCTTTTGATAGAACAGTTTTGAAACACTAAGTTTGTAGAATCCGCACGTGTTTATTCGGAGCACCTTGAGGCTTATGTTGGAAAAGGAAATAACCTCACATAAAAACTAGAGAGAAGCATTCTCAGAACCTTCTTTGTGATGAGTGCATTCAACTCGCAGACTTGAACCTTCCTTTTGAACGAGCAGTTTTGAAACACTCTTTTTGTAAAAGCTGCAAATGGATATTTGGAGCACTTTGAGACGTATGCTGGAAAATGGAATATCTTCATCTAAAAACTAGACAGAAGCATTCTCAGAAATTTCTTCTCGATGCGTGCATTCAACTCACAGAGTTGAACCTGTCTTTTGATAGAGCAGTTTGGCAGCACTGTTTTTGTGAAATCTGCAAGTGGATATTTCCAGCAAATTGAGGCCTATGCAAAGAAAAGGAAATATCTTCACATAAAAACTAGGTAGCGGCATTCTCAGAAACTTCTTTGTGAGGAGCGTATTCAACTCACAGACTTGAATGTTCCTTTTGATAGAACAGTTTTGAAACACTCCTTTTGTACAATCTGCAAGTGTTTATTCGGAGCGCTTTGAGGACTATGTTGGAAAAGGAAATATCTTCACATGAAAACTAGACACAAGCATTCTCAGAAACTTCTTTGTGATGAGTGCATTCTACTCACAGAGTTGAACCTTCCTTTTGATAGAACAGTACTGAAGCATTCTTTTTGTAGAATCTGCAATTGGATATTTCGAACGTTTTGAGTCCTATGCTGGAAAAGGTAATATATTCACATAAAAACTAGACAGAAGCATTCTCAGAAACTTCTTTGTGTTGAGTGCATTCAACTCACAGACATGGAGCTTCCTTTTGAAAGAGCAGTTTTGAAACACTCTTTTTGTAAAATCTGCAAGTGGATATTCGGAGCACTTTGAGGCCTATGCTGGGAAATGGAATTTCTTCACCTAAAAACTAAACAGAACCTTTCTCAGAAAGCTCTTCTCGATGCATGCTTTCAACTCACAGAGTTGAACCTGCCTTTTGATAGAGCAGTTTGCAATCCCTCTTTTTATAGAATCTGCAAGTGTATATTTGGAGCGCTTTGAGGCCTATGCTGCAAAAGGAAATATCATTGCCTAAAAGCTAGACGGAAGCATTCTCAGAAACTTCTTTGTAATGAGTGCATTCAACTCACAGAGTTGAACCTTCCTTTTGATAGACCAGTTTTGAAACACTGTTTCTGTGGAATCCGCAAGCGGATATTTGGAGCTCTTTGACACTTATGCTGGAAAAGGAGATATCTTCATATACAAAGCAGACAGAAGCATTCTCAGAAACTTCTATGTCATGTGGGGATTGAACTCACAGAGTTGAACTTTCCTTTTTATGGAGCAGTTCTGCAACACTCTTTTTGTGGAAACTGCAAGTGGATATTTGGTGCGATTGCGGCATCTAGTGGAAAAGGAAATATATACAGATGAAAACAAGAGAGAATCATTCTCAGAAACTTCTTTCTGATGAGTGCATTCAACTCACAGACTTGAACCTTCCTTTTCAAAGAGCAGTTTTGAAACACTCTTTTTGTAGGATCTGCAAGTGGATATTTGGATCGCTTTGACGCCTATGCTGGGAAATGAAATATCTTCACCGAAAAACTAGACAGAAGCATTCTCAGAAACTTCTTCACGATATGTGCATTCAACTCACAGAGTTGAATCTTTCTTTTCAAAGAGCAGTTTTGAAACACACTTTTGGTAAAATCTGCAAGTGGATATTTGGAGCGCTTTGAGGCCTATGCTGGAAAAGGAAATATCCTCACATCAATACTAGACAGAAGCATTCTCAGAAATTTCTGTGTGATGAGTGCCTTCCACTCACAGACTTGAACGTTCCTTTTGAGGGAACGGTTTTGAAACAGTCCTTTGGTAGAATCTGCAAGTGTTTATTTGGAGCGCTTTGAGGCCTATGTTGGAAAAGGAAATATCTTCACATAAAAACTAGACAGAAGCATTCTCCGAAACTTCTTTGTGATGATTGCATTCTACTCACAGAGTGGAACCTTCCTTTTGAAAGAACAGTTTTGAAACACTCTTTTGGTAGAATCTGCAAGTGGATATTTGGAGCGATTTGAGGCCTATGCTGGAAAAGGAGATATCTTCACATAAAAACTAGACAGAAGCATCCTCAGAAACTTTTTCTGATGTGCGCATTCAACTCACCGAGTTGAACCTTCCTTTTGATAGAGAGGTTTTGAAACACTCTTTGTCTAGAATCTGCAGGTGAATATTTGGAGTGCTAAGAGGCCAACACTGGAAAAGGAAATATCTTCACATGAGAACTAGACGGAAGCATTCTCAGAAAACTTCCGTGGCTTTATGCACTCAACTCACATAGTGGAAACTTCCTTTTGATAGCCAGTTTTGGAAACACTCCTTTTGTAGAATTTGCTAGTGGATGTTTGGAGCGATTTGAGGCCTATGCTGGAAATGGAAATATCTTCACATAAAAACTAGACAGAAGCATTCTCAGAAACTTCTTTGTGATGAATGCATTCAACTCAAAGACTTGAACTTTCCTTTTGAAAGAGCAGTTTTGAAACAATCTTTATGTAGAATCTGCAAGTGGATATTTGGAGCGCTTTGAGGCCTATGCTGGGAAATGAAATAATTTCACCTGAGAACTAGACAGAAGCCTTCTGAGAAACTTCTTTGTGATGAGTGCATTCAACTCACAGACATGAACGTTCCTTTTCTTGGAACAGTTTTGAAACACTGAGTTTGTAGAATCCGCAAGTGTTTATTCGGAGCACCTTGAGGCCTATGCTGGTAAAGGAAATATCTTCACATAAAAATTCGACAGAAGCATTCTCAGAAACTTCTTTGCGTTGAGTGCATTCAACTCCCAGACTTGAACCTTCTTTTTGAACGAGCAGCTTTGAAACACTCTTCTTGTAAAATCTGCAAATGGATATTTGGAGCACTTTGAGGCGTATGCTGGAAAATGGAATATCTTCACCTGAAAACTAGACGGAAGCATTCTCAGAAAGTTCTTCTCGATGCGTGCATTCAACTCACAGAGTTGAACCTGTCTTTTGATAGAGCAGTTTGGAAACACTCTTTTTGTGAGATCAGCAAGTGGATATTTCCAGCGATTTGAGGCCTATGCAAGGAAAACGAAATATCTTCACATAAAAACTAGATAGCAGCATTCTCAGAAACTTCTTTGTGAGGAGCGCATTCAGCTCACAGACTGGAACGTTCCTTTTGATAGAACAGTTTTGAACCACTCCTTTTGTACTATCTGTAAGTGTTTATTCGGAGCGCTTTGGGGCCTATGTTGGAAAAGGAATTATCTTCACTTAAAAACTAGACAGAAGCATTCTCAGAAACTTCTTTGTGATGATTGCATTCTACTCACAGAGTTGAACCTTCCTTTTGATAGAACAGTTTTGAAACACTCTTTTTGCAGAATCTGCTAGTGGCTATTTGGAGCGCTTTGAGGCCTATGTTGGAAAAGGAAGAATCTTCACATAAAAACTAGGCAGAAGACTTCTCAGAAACTTCTTCCGATGGGCACATTCAACTCACAGACTTGAAGCTTCCTTCTGATAGAGAGGATTTGAAACAATCTTTGTCCAGAATCTGCAAGGAGATATTTGGGGTGCTAAGAGGCCAAAACTGCAAAAGAAAATATCACCACATGAGAACTGGACGGAAGCATTCTCAATAACTTCCATGCACTTTATGCATTCAAATCACATAGTGGAATCTTCCTTTTGATAGCGCAGTTTTGAAACACTCCTTTTGTAGAATTTGCTAGTGGTTGTTTGGAGCGATTTGAGGCCTATGCTGGGAATGGAAATATCTTCACATAAAAACCAGACAAAAGCATTCTCAGAAACTTCTTTGTGATGAGTGCATTCAACTCACAGACTTGAACCTTCCTTTTGAAAGAGCAGTTTTGAAACACACTTTTTGTAGAATCTGCAAGTGGATATTTGGAGAGCTTTGAGGCCTATGCTGGAAAATGAAATATCTTCACCTGGAAACCAGACAGAAGCATTCTGAGAATCTTCTTTGTGATGAGTGCATTCAACTCACAGACATGAACGTTCCTTTTGATAGAACAGTTTTGAAACACTAAGTTTGTAGAATCCGCAAGTGTTTATTCGGAGCACCTTGAGGCTTATGTTGGAAAAGGAAATAACTTCACATAAAAACTAGAGAGAAGCATTCTCAGAACCTTCTTTGTGATGAGTGCATTCAACTCGCAGACTTGAACCTTCCTTTTGAACGAGCAGTTTTGAAACACTCTTTTTGTAAAAGCTGCAAATGGATATTTGGAGCACTTTGAGACGTATGCTGGAAAATGGAATATCTTCATCTAAAAACTAGACAGAAGCATTCTCAGAAATTTCTTCTCGATGCGTGCATTCAACTCACAGAGTTGAACCTGTCTTTTGATAGAGCAGTTTGGCAGCACTGTTTTTGTGAAATCTGCAAGTGGATATTTCCAGCAAATTGAGGCCTATGCAAAGAAAAGGAAATATCTTCACATAAAAACTAGGTAGCGGCATTCTCAGAAACTTCTTTGTGAGGAGCGTATTCAACTCACAGACTTGAATGTTCCTTTTGATAGAACAGTTTTGAAACACTCCTTTTGTACAATCTGCAAGTGTTTATTCAGAGCGCTTTGAGGACTATGTTGGAAAAGGAAATATCTTCACATGAAAACTAGACACAAGCATTCTCAGAAACTTCTTTGTGATGAGTGCATTCTACTCACAGAGTTGAACCTTCCTTTTGATAGAACAGTACTGAAGCATTCTTTTTGTAGAATCTGCAATTGGATATTTCGAACGTTTTGAGTCCTATGCTGGAAAAGGTAATATATTCACATAAAAACTAGACAGAAGCATTCTCAGAAACTTCTTTGTGTTGAGTGCATTCAACTCACAGACATGGAGCTTCCTTTTGAAAGAGCAGTTTTGAAACACTCTTTTTGTAAAATCTGCAAGTGGATATTCGGAGCACTTTGAGGCCTATGCTGGGAAATGGAATTTCTTCACCTAAAAACTAAACAGAACCTTTCTCAGAAAGCTCTTCTCGATGCATGCTTTCAACTCACAGAGTTGAACCTGCCTTTTGATAGAGCAGTTTGCAATCCCTCTTTTTATAGAATCTGCAAGTGTATATTTGGAGCGCTTTGAGGCCTATGCTGCAAAAGGAAATATCATTGCCTAAAAGCTAGACGGAAGCATTCTCAGAAACTTCTTTGTAATGAGTGCATTCAACTCACAGAGTTGAACCTTCCTTTTGATAGACCAGTTTTGAAACACTGTTTCTGTGGAATCCGCAAGCGGATATTTGGAGCTCTTTGAAACTTATGCTGGAAAAGGAGATATCTACATATACAAAGCAGACAGAAGCATTCTCAGAAACTTCTATGTCATGTGGGGATTGAACTCACAGAGTTGAACTTTCCTTTTTATGGAGCAGTTCTGCAACACTCTTTTTGTGGAAACTGCAAGTGGATATTTGGTGCGATTGCGGCATCTAGTGGAAAAGGAAATATATACAGATGAAAACAAGAGAGAATCATTCTCAGAAACTTCTTTGTGATGAGTGCATTCAACTCACAGACTTGAACCTTCCTTTTCAAAGAGCAGTTTTGAAACACTCTTTTTGTAGGATCTGCAAGTGGATATTTGGATCGCTTTGACGCCTATGCTGGGAAATGAAATATCTTCACCGAAAAACTAGACAGAAGCATTCTCAGAAACTTCTTCACGATATGTGCATTCAACTCACAGAGTTGAATCTTTCTTTTCAAAGAGCAGTTTTGAAACACACTTTTGGTAAAATCTGCAAGTGGATATTTGGAGCGATTTCAGGCCTATGCTGGAAAAGGAAATATCCTCACATCAATACTAGACAGAAGCATTCTCAGAAATTTCTGTGTGATGAGTGCCTTCCACTCACAGACTTGAACGTTCCTTTTGAGGGAACGGTTTTGAAACAGTCCTTTGGTAGAATCTGCAAGTGTTTATTTGGAGCGCTTTGAGGCCTATGTTGGAAAAGGAAATATCTTCACATAAAAACTAGACAGAAGCATTCTCCGAAACTTCTTTGTGATGATTGCATTCTACTCACAGAGTGGAACCTTCCTTTTGAAAGAACAGTTTTGAAACACTCTTTTGGTAGAATCTGCAAGTGGATATTTGGAGCGATTTGAGGCCTATGCTGGAAAAGGAGATATCTTCACATAAAAACTAGACAGAAGCATCCTCAGAAACTTTTTCTGATGTGCGCATTCAACTCACCGAGTTGAACCTTCCTTTTGATAGAGAGGTTTTGAAACACTCTTTGTCTAGAATCTGCAGGTGAATATTTGGAGTGCTAAGAGGCCAACACTGGAAAAGGAAATATCTTCACATGAGAACTAGACGGAAGCATTCTCAGAAAACTTCCGTGGCTTTATGCACTCAACTCACATAGTGGAAACTTCCTTTTGATAGCCAGTTTTGGAAACACTCCTTTTGTAGAATTTGCTAGTGGATGTTTGGAGCGATTTGAGGCCTATGCTGGAAATGGAAATATCTTCACATAAAAACTAGACAGAAGCATTCTCAGAAACTTCTTTGTGATGAATGCATTCAACTCAAAGACTTGAACTTTCCTTTTGAAAGAGCAGTTTTGAAACAATCTTTATGTAGAATCTGCAAGTGGATATTTGGAGCGCTTTGAGGCCTATGCTGGGAAATGAAATAATTTCACCTGAAAACTAGACAGAAGCCTTCTGAGAAACTTCTTTGTGATGAGTGCATTCAACTCACAGACATGAACGTTCCTTTTCTTGGGACAGTTTTGAAACACTCAGTTTGTAGAATCCGCAAGTGTTTATTCGGAGCACCTTGAGGCCTATGCTGGTAAAGGAAATATCTTCACATAAAAATTCGACAGAAGCATTCTCAGAAACTTCTTTGCGTTGAGTGCATTCAACTCCCAGACTTGAACCTTCTTTTTGAACGAGCAGCTTTGAAACACTCTTCTTGTAAAATCTGCAAATGGATATTTGGAGCACTTTGAGGCGTATGCTGGAAAATGGAATATCTTCACCTGAAAACTAGACGGAAGCATTCTCAGAAAGTTCTTCTCGATGCGTGCATTCAACTCACAGAGTTGAACCTGTCTTTTGATAGAGCAGTTTGGAAACACTCTTTTTGTGAGATCAGCAAGTGGATATTTCCAGCGATTTGAGGCCTATGCAAGGAAAACGAAATATCTTCACATAAAAACTAGATAGCAGCATTCTCAGAAACTTCTTTGTGAGGAGCGCATTCAGCCCACAGACTGGAACGTTCCTTTTGATAGAACAGTTTTGAACCACTCCTTTTGTACTATCTGTAAGTGTTTATTCGGAGCGCTTTGGGGCCTATGTTGGAAAAGGAATTATCTTCACTTAAAAACTAGACAGAAGCATTCTCAGAAACTTCTTTGTGATGATTGCATTCTACTCACAGAGTTGAACCTTCCTTTTGATAGAACAGTTTTGAAACACTCTTTTGGCAGAATCTGCTAGTGGCTATTTGGAGCGCTTTGAGGCCTATGTTGGAAAAGGAAGAATCTTCACATAAAAACTAGGCAGAAGACTTCTCAGAAACTTCTTCCGATGGGCACATTCAACTCACAGACTTGAAGCTTCCTTCTGATAGAGAGGATTTGAAACAATCTTTGTCCAGAATCTGCAAGGAGATATTTGGGGTGCTAAGAGGCCAAAACTGCAAAAGAAAATATCACCGCATGAGAACTGGACGGAAGCATTCTCAATAACTTCCATGCACTTTATGCATTCAAATCACATAGTGGAATCTTCCTTTTGATAGCGCAGTTTTGAAACACTCCTTTTGTAGAATTTGCTAGTGGATGTTTGGAGCGATTTGAGGCCTATGCTGGGAATGGAAATATCTTCACATAAAAACCAGACAAAAGCATTCTCAGAAACTTCTTTGTGATGAGTGCATTCAACTCACAGACTTGAACCTTCCTTTTGAAAGAGCAGTTTTGAAACACACTTTTTGTAGAATCTGCAAGTGGATATTTGGAGAGCTTTGAGGCCTCTGCTGGAAAATGAAATATCTTCACCTGGAAACCAGACAGAAGCATTCTGAGAATCTTCTTTGTGATGAGTGCATTCAACTCACAGACATGAACGTTCCTTTTGATAGAACAGTTTTGAAACACTAAGTTTGTAGAATCCGCACGTGTTTATTCGGAGCACCTTGAGGCTTATGTTGGAAAAGGAAATAACCTCACATAAAAACTAGAGAGAAGCATTCTCAGAACCTTCTTTGTGATGAGTGCATTCAACTCGCAGACTTGAACCTTCCTTTTGAACGAGCAGTTTTGAAACACTCTTTTTGTAAAAGCTGCAAATGGATATTTGGAGCACTTTGAGACGTATGCTGGAAAATGGAATATCTTCATCTAAAAACTAGACAGAAGCATTCTCAGAAATTTCTTCTCGATGCGTGCATTCAACTCACAGAGTTGAACCTGTCTTTTGATAGAGCAGTTTGGCAGCACTGTTTTTGTGAAATCTGCAAGTGGATATTTCCAGCAAATTGAGGCCTATGCAAAGAAAAGGAAATATCTTCACATAAAAACTAGGTAGCGGCATTCTCAGAAACTTCTTTGTGAGGAGCGTATTCAACTCACAGACTTGAATGTTTCTTTTGATAGAACAGTTTTGAAACACTCCTTTTGTACAATCTGCAAGTGTTTATTCGGAGCGCTTTGAGGACTATGTTGGAAAAGGAAATATCTTCACATGAAAACTAGACACAAGCATTCTCAGAAACTTCTTTGTGATGAGTGCATTCTACTCACAGAGTTGAACCTTCCTTTTGATAGAACAGTACTGAAGCATTCTTTTTGTAGAATCTGCAATTGGATATTTCGAACGTTTTGAGTCCTATGCTGGAAAAGGTAATATATTCACATAAAAACTAGACAGAAGCATTCTCAGAAACTTCTTTGTGTTGAGTGCATTCAACTCACAGACATGGAGCTTCCTTTTGAAAGAGCAGTTTTGAAACACTCTTTTTGTAAAATCTGCAAGTGGATATTCGGAGCACTTTGAGGCCTATGCTGGGAAATGGAATTTCTTCACCTAAAAACTAAACAGAACCTTTCTCAGAAAGCTCTTCTCGATGCATGCTTTCAACTCACAGAGTTGAACCTGCCTTTTGATAGAGCAGTTTGCAATCCCTCTTTTTATAGAATCTGCAAGTGTATATTTGGAGCGCTTTGAGGCCTATGCTGCAAAAGGAAATATCATTGCCTAAAAGCTAGACGGAAGCATTCTCAGAAACTTCTTTGTAATGAGTGCATTCAACTCACAGAGTTGAACCTTCCTTTTGATAGACCAGTTTTGAAACACTGTTTCTGTGGAATCCGCAAGCGGATATTTGGAGCTCTTTGACACTTATGCTGGAAAAGGAGATATCTTCATATACAAAGCAGACAGAAGCATTCTCAGAAACTTCTATGTCATGTGGGGATTGAACTCACAGAGTTGAACTTTCCTTTTTATGGAGCAGTTCTGCAACACTCTTTTTGTGGAAACTGCAAGTGGATATTTGGTGCGATTGCGGCATCTAGTGGAAAAGGAAATATATACAGATGAAAACAAGAGAGAATCATTCTCAGAAACTTCTTTCTGATGAGTGCATTCAACTCACAGACTTGAACCTTCCTTTTCAAAGAGCAGTTTTGAAACACTCTTTTTGTAGGATCTGCAAGTGGATATTTGGATCGCTTTGACGCCTATGCTGGGAAATGAAATATCTTCACCGAAAAACTAGACAGAAGCATTCTCAGAAACTTCTTCACGATATGTGCATTCAACTCACAGAGTTGAATCTTTCTTTTCAAAGAGCAGTTTTGAAACACACTTTTGGTAAAATCTGCAAGTGGATATTTGGAGCGATTTCAGGCCTATGCTGGAAAAGGAAATATCCTCACATCAATACTAGACAGAAGCATTCTCAGAAATTTCTGTGTGATGAGTGCCTTCCACTCACAGACTTGAACGTTCCTTTTGAGGGAACGGTTTTGAAACAGTCCTTTGGTAGAATCTGCAAGTGTTTATTTGGAGCGCTTTGAGGCCTATGTTGGAAAAGGAAATATCTTCACATAAAAACTAGACAGAAGCATTCTCCGAAACTTCTTTGTGATGATTGCATTCTACTCACAGAGTGGAACCTTCCTTTTGAAAGAACAGTTTTGAAACACTCTTTTGGTAGAATCTGCAAGTGGATATTTGGAGCGATTTGAGGCCTATGCTGGAAAAGGAGATATCTTCACATAAAAACTAGACAGAAGCATCCTCAGAAACTTTTTCTGATGTGCGCATTCAACTCACCGAGTTGAACCTTCCTTTTGATAGAGAGGTTTTGAAACACTCTTTGTCTAGAATCTGCAGGTGAATATTTGGAGTGCTAAGAGGCCAACACTGGAAAAGGAAATATCTTCACATGAGAACTAGACGGAAGCATTCTCAGAAAACTTCCGTGGCTTTATGCACTCAACTCACATAGTGGAAACTTCCTTTTGATAGCCAGTTTTGGAAACACTCCTTTTGTAGAATTTGCTAGTGGATGTTTGGAGCGATTTGAGGCCTATGCTGGAAATGGAAATATCTTCACATAAAAACTAGACAGAAGCATTCTCAGAAACTTCTTTGTGATGAATGCATTCAACTCAAAGACTTGAACTTTCCTTTTGAAAGAGCAGTTTTGAAACAATCTTTATGTAGAATCTGCAAGTGGATATTTGGAGCGCTTTGAGGCCTATGCTGGGAAATGAAATAATTTCACCTGAAAACTAGACAGAAGCCTTCTGAGAAACTTCTTTGTGATGAGTGCATTCAACTCACAGCCATGAACGTTCCTTTTCTTGGGACAGTTTTGAAACACTGAGTTTGTAGAATCCGCAAGTGTTTATTCGGAGCACCTTGAGGCCTATGCTGGTAAAGGAAATATCTTCACATAAAAATTCGACAGAAGCATTCTCAGAAACTTCTTTGTGTTGAGTGCATTCAACTCCCAGACTTGAACCTTCTTTTTGAACGAGCAGCTTTGAAACACTCTTCTTGTAAAATCTGCAAATGGATATTTGGAGCACTTTGAGGCGTATGCTGGAAAATGGAATATCTTCACCTGAAAACTAGACGGAAGCATTCTCAGAAAGTTCTTCTCGATGCGTGCATTCAACTCACAGAGTTGAACCTGTCTTTTGATAGAGCAGTTTGGAAACACTCTTTTTGTGAGATCAGCAAGTGGATATTTCCAGCGATTTGAGGCCTATGCAAGGAAAACGAAATATCTTCACATAAAAACTAGATAGCAGCATTCTCAGAAACTTCTTTGTGAGGAGCGCATTCAGCCCACAGACTGGAACGTTCCTTTTGATAGAACAGTTTTGAACCACTCCTTTTGTACTATCTGTAAGTGTTTATTCGGAGCGCTTTGGGGCCTATGTTGGAAAAGGAATTATCTTCACTTAAAAACTAGACAGAAGCATTCTCAGAAACTTCTTTGTGATGATTGCATTCTACTCACAGAGTTGAACCTTCCTTTTGATAGAACAGTTTTGAAACACTCTTTTTGCAGAATCTGCTAGTGGCTATTTGGAGCGCTTTGAGGCCTATGTTGGAAAAGGAAGAATCTTCACATAAAAACTAGGCAGAAGACTTCTCAGAAACTTCTTCCGATGGGCACATTCAACTCACAGACTTGAAGCTTCCTTCTGATAGAGAGGATTTGAAACAATCTTTGTCCAGAATCTGCAAGGAGATATTTGGGGTGCTAAGAGGCCAAAACTGCAAAAGAAAATATCACCGCATGAGAACTGGACGGAAGCATTCTCAATAACTTCCATGCACTTTATGCATTCAAATCACATAGTGGAATCTTCCTTTTGATAGCGCAGTTTTGAAACACTCCTTTTGTAGAATTTGCTAGTGGATGTTTGGAGCGATTTGAGGCCTATGCTGGGAATGGAAATATCTTCACATAAAAACCAGACAAAAGCATTCTCAGAAACTTCTTTGTGATGAGTGCATTCAACTCACAGACTTGAACCTTCCTTTTGAAAGAGCAGTTTTGAAACACACTTTTTGTAGAATCTGCAAGTGGATATTTGGAGAGCTTTGAGGCCTCTGCTGGAAAATGAAATATCTTCACCTGGAAACCAGACAGAAGCATTCTGAGAATCTTCTTTGTGATGAGTGCATTCAACTCACAGACATGAACGTTCCTTTTGATAGAACAGTTTTGAAACACTAAGTTTGTAGAATCCGCACGTGTTTATTCGGAGCACCTTGAGGCTTATGTTGGAAAAGGAAATAACCTCACATAAAAACTAGAGAGAAGCATTCTCAGAACCTTCTTTGTGATGAGTGCATTCAACTCGCAGACTTGAACCTTCCTTTTGAACGAGCAGTTTTGAAACACTCTTTTTGTAAAAGCTGCAAATGGATATTTGGAGCACTTTGAGACGTATGCTGGAAAATGGAATATCTTCATCTAAAAACTAGACAGAAGCATTCTCAGAAATTTCTTCTCGATGCGTGCATTCAACTCACAGAGTTGAACCTGTCTTTTGATAGAGCAGTTTGGCAGCACTGTTTTTGTGAAATCTGCAAGTGGATATTTCCAGCAAATTGAGGCCTATGCAAAGAAAAGGAAATATCTTCACATAAAAACTAGGTAGCGGCATTCTCAGAAACTTCTTTGTGAGGAGCGTATTCAACTCACAGACTTGAATGTTCCTTTTGATAGAACAGTTTTGAAACACTCCTTTTGTACAATCTGCAAGTGTTTATTCGGAGCGCTTTGAGGACTATGTTGGAAAAGGAAATATCTTCACATGAAAACTAGACACAAGCATTCTCAGAAACTTCTTTGTGATGAGTGCATTCTACTCACAGAGTTGAACCTTCCTTTTGATAGAACAGTACTGAAGCATTCTTTTTGTAGAATCTGCAATTGGATATTTCGAACGTTTTGAGTCCTATGCTGGAAAAGGTAATATATTCACATAAAAACTAGACAGAAGCATTCTCAGAAACTTCTTTGTGTTGAGTGCATTCAACTCACAGACATGGAGCTTCCTTTTGAAAGAGCAGTTTTGAAACACTCTTTTTGTAAAATCTGCAAGTGGATATTCGGAGCACTTTGAGGCCTATGCTGGGAAATGGAATTTCTTCACCTAAAAACTAAACAGAACCTTTCTCAGAAAGCTCTTCTCGATGCATGCTTTCAACTCACAGAGTTGAACCTGCCTTTTGATAGAGCAGTTTGCAATCCCTCTTTTTATAGAATCTGCAAGTGTATATTTGGAGCGCTTTGAGGCCTATGCTGCAAAAGGAAATATCATTGCCTAAAAGCTAGACGGAAGCATTCTCAGAAACTTCTTTGTAATGAGTGCATTCAACTCACAGAGTTGAACCTTCCTTTTGATAGACCAGTTTTGAAACACTGTTTCTGTGGAATCCGCAAGCGGATATTTGGAGCTCTTTGACACTTATGCTGGAAAAGGAGATATCTTCATATACAAAGCAGACAGAAGCATTCTCAGAAACTTCTATGTCATGTGGGGATTGAACTCACAGAGTTGAACTTTCCTTTTTATGGAGCAGTTCTGCAACACTCTTTTTGTGGAAACTGCAAGTGGATATTTGGTGCGATTGCGGCATCTAGTGGAAAAGGAAATATATACAGATGAAAACAAGAGAGAATCATTCTCAGAAACTTCTTTCTGATGAGTGCATTCAACTCACAGACTTGAACCTTCCTTTTCAAAGAGCAGTTTTGAAACACTCTTTTTGTAGGATCTGCAAGTGGATATTTGGATCGCGTTGACGCCTATGCTGGGAAATGAAATATCTTCACCGAAAAACTAGACAGAAGCATTCTCAGAAACTTCTTCACGATATGTGCATTCAACTCACAGAGTTGAATCTTTCTTTTCAAAGAGCAGTTTTGAAACACACTTTTGGTAAAATCTGCAAGTGGATATTTGGAGCGATTTCAGGCCTATGCTGGAAAAGGAAATATCCTCACATCAATACTAGACAGAAGCATTCTCAGAAATTTCTGTGTGATGAGTGCCTTCCACTCACAGACTTGAACGTTCCTTTTGAGGGAACGGTTTTGAAACAGTCCTTTGGTAGAATCTGCAAGTGTTTATTTGGAGCGCTTTGAGGCCTATGTTGGAAAAGGAAATATCTTCACATAAAAACTAGACAGAAGCATTCTCCGAAACTTCTTTGTGATGATTGCATTCTACTCACAGAGTGGAACCTTCCTTTTGAAAGAACAGTTTTGAAACACTCTTTTGGTAGAATCTGCAAGTGGATATTTGGAGCGATTTGAGGCCTATGCTGGAAAAGGAGATATCTTCACATAAAAACTAGACAGAAGCATCCTCAGAAACTTTTTCTGATGTGCGCATTCAACTCACCGAGTTGAACCTTCCTTTTGATAGAGAGGTTTTGAAACACTCTTTGTCTAGAATCTGCAGGTGAATATTTGGAGTGCTAAGAGGCCAACACTGGAAAAGGAAATATCTTCACATGAGAACTAGACGGAAGCATTCTCAGAAAACTTCCGTGGCTTTATGCACTCAACTCACATAGTGGAAACTTCCTTTTGATAGCCAGTTTTGGAAACACTCCTTTTGTAGAATTTGCTAGTGGATGTTTGGAGCGATTTGAGGCCTATGCTGGAAATGGAAATATCTTCACATAAAAACTAGACAGAAGCATTCTCAGAAACTTCTTTGTGATGAATGCATTCAACTCAAAGACTTGAACTTTCCTTTTGAAAGAGCAGTTTTGAAACAATCTTTATGTAGAATCTGCAAGTGGATATTTGGAGCGCTTTGAGGCCTATGCTGGGAAATGAAATAATTTCACCTGAAAACTAGACAGAAGCCTTCTGAGAAACTTCTTTGTGATGAGTGCATTCAACTCACAGCCATGAACGTTCCTTTTCTTGGGACAGTTTTGAAACACTGAGTTTGTAGAATCCGCAAGTGTTTATTCGGAGCACCTTGAGGCCTATGCTGGTAAAGGAAATATCTTCACATAAAAATTCGACAGAAGCATTCTCAGAAACTTCTTTGTGTTGAGTGCATTCAACTCCCAGACTTGAACCTTCTTTTTGAACGAGCAGCTTTGAAACACTCTTCTTGTAAAATCTGCAAATGGATATTTGGAGCACTTTGAGGCGTATGCTGGAAAATGGAATATCTTCACCTGAAAACTAGACGGAAGCATTCTCAGAAAGTTCTTCTCGATGCGTGCATTCAACTCACAGAGTTGAACCTGTCTTTTGATAGAGCAGTTTGGAAACACTCTTTTTGTGAGATCAGCAAGTGGATATTTCCAGCGATTTGAGGCCTATGCAAGGAAAACGAAATATCTTCACATAAAAACTAGATAGCAGCATTCTCAGAAACTTCTTTGTGAGGAGCGCATTCAGCCCACAGACTGGAACGTTCCTTTTGATAGAACAGTTTTGAACCACTCCTTTTGTACTATCTGTAAGTGTTTATTCGGAGCGCTTTGGGGCCTATGTTGGAAAAGGAATTATCTTCACTTAAAAACTAGACAGAAGCATTCTCAGAAACTTCTTTGTGATGATTGCATTCTACTCACAGAGTTGAACCTTCCTTTTGATAGAACAGTTTTGAAACACTCTTTTTGCAGAATCTGCTAGTGGCTATTTGGAGCGCTTTGAGGCCTATGTTGGAAAAGGAAGAATCTTCACATAAAAACTAGGCAGAAGACTTCTCAGAAACTTCTTCCGATGGGCACATTCAACTCACAGACTTGAAGCTTCCTTCTGATAGAGAGGATTTGAAACAATCTTTGTCCAGAATCTGCAAGGAGATATTTGGGGTGCTAAGAGGCCAAAACTGCAAAAGAAAATATCACCGCATGAGAACTGGACGGAAGCATTCTCAATAACTTCCATGCACTTTATGCATTCAAATCACATAGTGGAATCTTCCTTTTGATAGCGCAGTTTTGAAACACTCCTTTTGTAGAATTTGCTAGTGGATGTTTGGAGCGATTTGAGGCCTATGCTGGGAATGGAAATATCTTCACATAAAAACCAGACAAAAGCATTCTCAGAAACTTCTTTGTGATGAGTGCATTCAACTCACAGACTTGAACCTTCCTTTTGAAAGAGCAGTTTTGAAACACACTTTTTGTAGAATCTGCAAGTGGATATTTGGAGAGCTTTGAGGCCTCTGCTGGAAAATGAAATATCTTCACCTGGAAACCAGACAGAAGCATTCTGAGAATCTTCTTTGTGATGAGTGCATTCAACTCACAGACATGAACGTTCCTTTTGATAGAACAGTTTTGAAACACTAAGTTTGTAGAATCCGCACGTGTTTATTCGGAGCACCTTGAGGCTTATGTTGGAAAAGGAAATAACCTCACATAAAAACTAGAGAGAAGCATTCTCAGAACCTTCTTTGTGATGAGTGCATTCAACTCGCAGACTTGAACCTTCCTTTTGAACGAGCAGTTTTGAAACACTCTTTTTGTAAAAGCTGCAAATGGATATTTGGAGCACTTTGAGACGTATGCTGGAAAATGGAATATCTTCATCTAAAAACTAGACAGAAGCATTCTCAGAAATTTCTTCTCGATGCGTGCATTCAACTCACAGAGTTGAACCTGTCTTTTGATAGAGCAGTTTGGCAGCACTGTTTTTGTGAAATCTGCAAGTGGATATTTCCAGCAAATTGAGGCCTATGCAAAGAAAAGGAAATATCTTCACATAAAAACTAGGTAGCGGCATTCTCAGAAACTTCTTTGTGAGGAGCGTATTCAACTCACAGACTTGAATGTTCCTTTTGATAGAACAGTTTTGAAACACTCCTTTTGTACAATCTGCAAGTGTTTATTCGGAGCGCTTTGAGGACTATGTTGGAAAAGGAAATATCTTCACATGAAAACTAGACACAAGCATTCTCAGAAACTTCTTTGTGATGAGTGCATTCTACTCACAGAGTTGAACCTTCCTTTTGATAGAACAGTACTGAAGCATTCTTTTTGTAGAATCTGCAATTGGATATTTCGAACGTTTTGAGTCCTATGCTGGAAAAGGTAATATATTCACATAAAAACTAGACAGAAGCATTCTCAGAAACTTCTTTGTGTTGAGTGCATTCAACTCACAGACATGGAGCTTCCTTTTGAAAGAGCAGTTTTGAAACACTCTTTTTGTAAAATCTGCAAGTGGATATTCGGAGCACTTTGAGGCCTATGCTGGGAAATGGAATTTCTTCACCTAAAAACTAAACAGAACCTTTCTCAGAAAGCTCTTCTCGATGCATGCTTTCAACTCACAGAGTTGAACCTGCCTTTTGATAGAGCAGTTTGCAATCCCTCTTTTTATAGAATCTGCAAGTGTATATTTGGAGCGCTTTGAGGCCTATGCTGCAAAAGGAAATATCATTGCCTAAAAGCTAGACGGAAGCATTCTCAGAAACTTCTTTGTAATGAGTGCATTCAACTCACAGAGTTGAACCTTCCTTTTGATAGACCAGTTTTGAAACACTGTTTCTGTGGAATCCGCAAGCGGATATTTGGAGCTCTTTGACACTTATGCTGGAAAAGGAGATATCTTCATATACAAAGCAGACAGAAGCATTCTCAGAAACTTCTATGTCATGTGGGGATTGAACTCACAGAGTTGAACTTTCCTTTTTATGGAGCAGTTCTGCAACACTCTTTTTGTGGAAACTGCAAGTGGATATTTGGTGCGATTGCGGCATCTAGTGGAAAAGGAAATATATACAGATGAAAACAAGAGAGAATCATTCTCAGAAACTTCTTTCTGATGAGTGCATTCAACTCACAGACTTGAACCTTCCTTTTCAAAGAGCAGTTTTGAAACACTCTTTTTGTAGGATCTGCAAGTGGATATTTGGATCGCTTTGACGCCTATGCTGGGAAATGAAATATCTTCACCGAAAAACTAGACAGAAGCATTCTCAGAAACTTCTTCACGATATGTGCATTCAACTCACAGAGTTGAATCTTTCTTTTCAAAGAGCAGTTTTGAAACACACTTTTGGTAAAATCTGCAAGTGGATATTTGGAGCGATTTCAGGCCTATGCTGGAAAAGGAAATATCCTCACATCAATACTAGACAGAAGCATTCTCAGAAATTTCTGTGTGATGAGTGCCTTCCACTCACAGACTTGAACGTTCCTTTTGAGGGAACGGTTTTGAAACAGTCCTTTGGTAGAATCTGCAAGTGTTTATTTGGAGCGCTTTGAGGCCTATGTTGGAAAAGGAAATATCTTCACATAAAAACTAGACAGAAGCATTCTCCGAAACTTCTTTGTGATGATTGCATTCTACTCACAGAGTGGAACCTTCCTTTTGAAAGAACAGTTTTGAAACACTCTTTTGGTAGAATCTGCAAGTGGATATTTGGAGCGATTTGAGGCCTATGCTGGAAAAGGAGATATCTTCACATAAAAACTAGACAGAAGCATCCTCAGAAACTTTTTCTGATGTGCGCATTCAACTCACCGAGTTGAACCTTCCTTTTGATAGAGAGGTTTTGAAACACTCTTTGTCTAGAATCTGCAGGTGAATATTTGGAGTGCTAAGAGGCCAACACTGGAAAAGGAAATATCTTCACATGAGAACTAGACGGAAGCATTCTCAGAAAACTTCCGTGGCTTTATGCACTCAACTCACATAGTGGAAACTTCCTTTTGATAGCCAGTTTTGGAAACACTCCTTTTGTAGAATTTGCTAGTGGATGTTTGGAGCGATTTGAGGCCTATGCTGGAAATGGAAATATCTTCACATAAAAACTAGACAGAAGCATTCTCAGAAACTTCTTTGTGATGAATGCATTCAACTCAAAGACTTGAACTTTCCTTTTGAAAGAGCAGTTTTGAAACAATCTTTATGTAGAATCTGCAAGTGGATATTTGGAGCGCTTTGAGGCCTATGCTGGGAAATGAAATAATTTCACCTGAAAACTAGACAGAAGCCTTCTGAGAAACTTCTTTGTGATGAGTGCATTCAACTCACAGCCATGAACGTTCCTTTTCTTGGGACAGTTTTGAAACACTGAGTTTGTAGAATCCGCAAGTGTTTATTCGGAGCACCTTGAGGCCTATGCTGGTAAAGGAAATATCTTCACATAAAAATTCGACAGAAGCATTCTCAGAAACTTCTTTGTGTTGAGTGCATTCAACTCCCAGACTTGAACCTTCTTTTTGAACGAGCAGCTTTGAAACACTCTTCTTGTAAAATCTGCAAATGGATATTTGGAGCACTTTGAGGCGTATGCTGGAAAATGGAATATCTTCACCTGAAAACTAGACGGAAGCATTCTCAGAAAGTTCTTCTCGATGCGTGCATTCAACTCACAGAGTTGAACCTGTCTTTTGATAGAGCAGTTTGGAAACACTCTTTTTGTGAGATCAGCAAGTGGATATTTCCAGCGATTTGAGGCCTATGCAAGGAAAACGAAATATCTTCACATAAAAACTAGATAGCAGCATTCTCAGAAACTTCTTTGTGAGGAGCGCATTCAGCCCACAGACTGGAACGTTCCTTTTGATAGAACAGTTTTGAACCACTCCTTTTGTACTATCTGTAAGTGTTTATTCGGAGCGCTTTGGGGCCTATGTTGGAAAAGGAATTATCTTCACTTAAAAACTAGACAGAAGCATTCTCAGAAACTTCTTTGTGATGATTGCATTCTACTCACAGAGTTGAACCTTCCTTTTGATAGAACAGTTTTGAAACACTCTTTTGGCAGAATCTGCTAGTGGCTATTTGGAGCGCTTTGAGGCCTATGTTGGAAAAGGAAGAATCTTCACATAAAAACTAGGCAGAAGACTTCTCAGAAACTTCTTCCGATGGGCACATTCAACTCACAGACTTGAAGCTTCCTTCTGATAGAGAGGATTTGAAACAATCTTTGTCCAGAATCTGCAAGGAGATATTTGGGGTGCTAAGAGGCCAAAACTGCAAAAGAAAATATCACCGCATGAGAACTGGACGGAAGCATTCTCAATAACTTCCATGCACTTTATGCATTCAAATCACATAGTGGAATCTTCCTTTTGATAGCGCAGTTTTGAAACACTCCTTTTGTAGAATTTGCTAGTGGATGTTTGGAGCGATTTGAGGCCTATGCTGGGAATGGAAATATCTTCACATAAAAACCAGACAAAAGCATTCTCAGAAACTTCTTTGTGATGAGTGCATTCAACTCACAGACTTGAACCTTCCTTTTGAAAGAGCAGTTTTGAAACACACTTTTTGTAGAATCTGCAAGTGGATATTTGGAGAGCTTTGAGGCCTCTGCTGGAAAATGAAATATCTTCACCTGGAAACCAGACAGAAGCATTCTGAGAATCTTCTTTGTGATGAGTGCATTCAACTCACAGACATGAACGTTCCTTTTGATAGAACAGTTTTGAAACACTAAGTTTGTAGAATCCGCACGTGTTTATTCGGAGCACCTTGAGGCTTATGTTGGAAAAGGAAATAACCTCACATAAAAACTAGAGAGAAGCATTCTCAGAACCTTCTTTGTGATGAGTGCATTCAACTCGCAGACTTGAACCTTCCTTTTGAACGAGCAGTTTTGAAACACTCTTTTTGTAAAAGCTGCAAATGGATATTTGGAGCACTTTGAGACGTATGCTGGAAAATGGAATATCTTCATCTAAAAACTAGACAGAAGCATTCTCAGAAATTTCTTCTCGATGCGTGCATTCAACTCACAGAGTTGAACCTGTCTTTTGATAGAGCAGTTTGGCAGCACTGTTTTTGTGAAATCTGCAAGTGGATATTTCCAGCAAATTGAGGCCTATGCAAAGAAAAGGAAATATCTTCACATAAAAACTAGGTAGCGGCATTCTCAGAAACTTCTTTGTGAGGAGCGTATTCAACTCACAGACTTGAATGTTCCTTTTGATAGAACAGTTTTGAAACACTCCTTTTGTACAATCTGCAAGTGTTTATTCGGAGCGCTTTGAGGACTATGTTGGAAAAGGAAATATCTTCACATGAAAACTAGACACAAGCATTCTCAGAAACTTCTTTGTGATGAGTGCATTCTACTCACAGAGTTGAACCTTCCTTTTGATAGAACAGTACTGAAGCATTCTTTTTGTAGAATCTGCAATTGGATATTTCGAACGTTTTGAGTCCTATGCTGGAAAAGGTAATATATTCACATAAAAACTAGACAGAAGCATTCTCAGAAACTTCTTTGTGTTGAGTGCATTCAACTCACAGACATGGAGCTTCCTTTTGAAAGAGCAGTTTTGAAACACTCTTTTTGTAAAATCTGCAAGTGGATATTCGGAGCACTTTGAGGCCTATGCTGGGAAATGGAATTTCTTCACCTAAAAACTAAACAGAACCTTTCTCAGAAAGCTCTTCTCGATGCATGCTTTCAACTCACAGAGTTGAACCTGCCTTTTGATAGAGCAGTTTGCAATCCCTCTTTTTATAGAATCTGCAAGTGTATATTTGGAGCGCTTTGAGGCCTATGCTGCAAAAGGAAATATCATTGCCTAAAAGCTAGACGGAAGCATTCTCAGAAACTTCTTTGTAATGAGTGCATTCAACTCACAGAGTTGAACCTTCCTTTTGATAGACCAGTTTTGAAACACTGTTTCTGTGGAATCCGCAAGCGGATATTTGGAGCTCTTTGACACTTATGCTGGAAAAGGAGATATCTTCATATACAAAGCAGACAGAAGCATTCTCAGAAACTTCTATGTCATGTGGGGATTGAACTCACAGAGTTGAACTTTCCTTTTTATGGAGCAGTTCTGCAACACTCTTTTTGTGGAAACTGCAAGTGGATATTTGGTGCGATTGCGGCATCTAGTGGAAAAGGAAATATATACAGATGAAAACAAGAGAGAATCATTCTCAGAAACTTCTTTCTGATGAGTGCATTCAACTCACAGACTTGAACCTTCCTTTTCAAAGAGCAGTTTTGAAACACTCTTTTTGTAGGATCTGCAAGTGGATATTTGGATCGCTTTGACGCCTATGCTGGGAAATGAAATATCTTCACCGAAAAACTAGACAGAAGCATTCTCAGAAACTTCTTCACGATATGTGCATTCAACTCACAGAGTTGAATCTTTCTTTTCAAAGAGCAGTTTTGAAACACACTTTTGGTAAAATCTGCAAGTGGATATTTGGAGCGATTTCAGGCCTATGCTGGAAAAGGAAATATCCTCACATCAATACTAGACAGAAGCATTCTCAGAAATTTCTGTGTGATGAGTGCCTTCCACTCACAGACTTGAACGTTCCTTTGGAGGGAACGGTTTTGAAACAGTCCTTTGGTAGAATCTGCAAGTGTTTATTTGGAGCGCTTTGAGGCCTATGTTGGAAAAGGAAATATCTTCACATAAAAACTAGACAGAAGCATTCTCCGAAACTTCTTTGTGATGATTGCATTCTACTCACAGAGTGGAACCTTCCTTTTGAAAGAACAGTTTTGAAACACTCTTTTGGTAGAATCTGCAAGTGGATATTTGGAGCGATTTGAGGCCTATGCTGGAAAAGGAGATATCTTCACATAAAAACTAGACAGAAGCATCCTCAGAAACTTTTTCTGATGTGCGCATTCAACTCACCGAGTTGAACCTTCCTTTTGATAGAGAGGTTTTGAAACACTCTTTGTCTAGAATCTGCAGGTGAATATTTGGAGTGCTAAGAGGCCAACACTGGAAAAGGAAATATCTTCACATGAGAACTAGACGGAAGCATTCTCAGAAAACTTCCGTGGCTTTATGCACTCAACTCACATAGTGGAAACTTCCTTTTGATAGCCAGTTTTGGAAACACTCCTTTTGCAGAATTTGCTAGTGGATGTTTGGAGCGATTTGAGGCCTATGCTGGAAATGGAAATATCTTCACATAAAAACTAGACAGAAGCATTCTCAGAAACTTCTTTGTGATGAATGCATTCAACTCAAAGACTTGAACTTTCCTTTTGAAAGAGCAGTTTTGAAACAATCTTTATGTAGAATCTGCAAGTGGATATTTGGAGCGCTTTGAGGCCTATGCTGGGAAATGAAATAATTTCACCTGAAAACTAGACAGAAGCCTTCTGAGAAACTTCTTTGTGATGAGTGCATTCAACTCACAGACATGAACGTTCCTTTTCTTGGAACAGTTTTGAAACACTGAGTTTGTAGAATCCGCAAGTGTTTATTCGGAGCACCTTGAGGCCTATGCTGGTAAAGGAAATATCTTCACATAAAAATTCGACAGAAGCATTCTCAGAAACTTCTTTGCGTTGAGTGCATTCAACTCCCAGACTTGAACCTTCTTTTTGAACGAGCAGCTTTGAAACACTCTTCTTGTAAAATCTGCAAATGGATATTTGGAGCACTTTGAGGCGTATGCTGGAAAATGGAATATCTTCACCTGAAAACTAGACGGAAGCATTCTCAGAAAGTTCTTCTCGATGCGTGCATTCAACTCACAGAGTTGAACCTGTCTTTTGATAGAGCAGTTTGGAAACACTCTTTTTGTGAGATCAGCAAGTGGATATTTCCAGCGATTTGAGGCCTATGCAAGGAAAACGAAATATCTTCACATAAAAACTAGATAGCAGCATTCTCAGAAACTTCTTTGTGAGGAGCGCATTCAGCTCACAGACTGGAACGTTCCTTTTGATAGAACAGTTTTGAACCACTCCTTTTGTACTATCTGTAAGTGTTTATTCGGAGCGCTTTGGGGCCTATGTTGGAAAAGGAATTATCTTCACTTAAAAACTAGACAGAAGCATTCTCAGAAACTTCTTTGTGATGATTGCATTCTACTCACAGAGTTGAACCTTCCTTTTGATAGAACAGTTTTGAAACACTCTTTTGGCAGAATCTGCTAGTGGCTATTTGGAGCGCTTTGAGGCCTATGTTGGAAAAGGAAGAATCTTCACATAAAAACTAGGCAGAAGACTTCTCAGAAACTTCTTCCGATGGGCACATTCAACTCACAGACTTGAAGCTTCCTTCTGATAGAGAGGATTTGAAACAATCTTTGTCCAGAATCTGCAAGGAGATATTTGGGGTGCTAAGAGGCCAAAACTGCAAAAGAAAATATCACCGCATGAGAACTGGACGGAAGCATTCTCAATAACTTCCATGCACTTTATGCATTCAAATCACATAGTGGAATCTTCCTTTTGATAGCGCAGTTTTGAAACACTCCTTTTGTAGAATTTGCTAGTGGATGTTTGGAGCGATTTGAGGCCTATGCTGGGAATGGAAATATCTTCACATAAAAACCAGACAAAAGCATTCTCAGAAACTTCTTTGTGATGAGTGCATTCAACTCACAGACTTGAACCTTCCTTTTGAAAGAGCAGTTTTGAAACACACTTTTTGTAGAATCTGCAAGTGGATATTTGGAGAGCTTTGAGGCCTCTGCTGGAAAATGAAATATCTTCACCTGGAAACCAGACAGAAGCATTCTGAGAATCTTCTTTGTGATGAGTGCATTCAACTCACAGACATGAACGTTCCTTTTGATAGAACAGTTTTGAAACACTAAGTTTGTAGAATCCGCACGTGTTTATTCGGAGCACCTTGAGGCTTATGTTGGAAAAGGAAATAACCTCACATAAAAACTAGAGAGAAGCATTCTCAGAACCTTCTTTGTGATGAGTGCATTCAACTCGCAGACTTGAACCTTCCTTTTGAACGAGCAGTTTTGAAACACTCTTTTTGTAAAAGCTGCAAATGGATATTTGGAGCACTTTGAGACGTATGCTGGAAAATGGAATATCTTCATCTAAAAACTAGACAGAAGCATTCTCAGAAATTTCTTCTCGATGCGTGCATTCAACTCACAGAGTTGAACCTGTCTTTTGATAGAGCAGTTTGGCAGCACTGTTTTTGTGAAATCTGCAAGTGGATATTTCCAGCAAATTGAGGCCTATGCAAAGAAAAGGAAATATCTTCACATAAAAACTAGGTAGCGGCATTCTCAGAAACTTCTTTGTGAGGAGCGTATTCAACTCACAGACTTGAATGTTCCTTTTGATAGAACAGTTTTGAAACACTCCTTTTGTACAATCTGCAAGTGTTTATTCGGAGCGCTTTGAGGACTATGTTGGAAAAGGAAATATCTTCACATGAAAACTAGACACAAGCATTCTCAGAAACTTCTTTGTGATGAGTGCATTCTACTCACAGAGTTGAACCTTCCTTTTGATAGAACAGTACTGAAGCATTCTTTTTGTAGAATCTGCAATTGGATATTTCGAACGTTTTGAGTCCTATGCTGGAAAAGGTAATATATTCACATAAAAACTAGACAGAAGCATTCTCAGAAACTTCTTTGTGTTGAGTGCATTCAACTCACAGACATGGAGCTTCCTTTTGAAAGAGCAGTTTTGAAACACTCTTTTTGTAAAATCTGCAAGTGGATATTCGGAGCACTTTGAGGCCTATGCTGGGAAATGGAATTTCTTCACCTAAAAACTAAACAGAACCTTTCTCAGAAAGCTCTTCTCGATGCATGCTTTCAACTCACAGAGTTGAACCTGCCTTTTGATAGAGCAGTTTGCAATCCCTCTTTTTATAGAATCTGCAAGTGTATATTTGGAGCGCTTTGAGGCCTATGCTGCAAAAGGAAATATCATTGCCTAAAAGCTAGACGGAAGCATTCTCAGAAACTTCTTTGTAATGAGTGCATTCAACTCACAGAGTTGAACCTTCCTTTTGATAGACCAGTTTTGAAACACTGTTTCTGTGGAATCCGCAAGCGGATATTTGGAGCTCTTTGACACTTATGCTGGAAAAGGAGATATCTTCATATACAAAGCAGACAGAAGCATTCTCAGAAACTTCTATGTCATGTGGGGATTGAACTCACAGAGTTGAACTTTCCTTTTTATGGAGCAGTTCTGCAACACTCTTTTTGTGGAAACTGCAAGTGGATATTTGGTGCGATTGCGGCATCTAGTGGAAAAGGAAATATATACAGATGAAAACAAGAGAGAATCATTCTCAGAAACTTCTTTCTGATGAGTGCATTCAACTCACAGACTTGAACCTTCCTTTTCAAAGAGCAGTTTTGAAACACTCTTTTTGTAGGATCTGCAAGTGGATATTTGGATCGCTTTGACGCCTATGCTGGGAAATGAAATATCTTCACCGAAAAACTAGACAGAAGCATTCTCAGAAACTTCTTCACGATATGTGCATTCAACTCACAGAGTTGAATCTTTCTTTTCAAAGAGCAGTTTTGAAACACACTTTTGGTAAAATCTGCAAGTGGATATTTGGAGCGATTTCAGGCCTATGCTGGAAAAGGAAATATCCTCACATCAATACTAGACAGAAGCATTCTCAGAAATTTCTGTGTGATGAGTGCCTTCCACTCACAGACTTGAACGTTCCTTTTGAGGGAACGGTTTTGAAACAGTCCTTTGGTAGAATCTGCAAGTGTTTATTTGGAGCGCTTTGAGGCCTATGTTGGAAAAGGAAATATCTTCACATAAAAACTAGACAGAAGCATTCTCCGAAACTTCTTTGTGATGATTGCATTCTACTCACAGAGTGGAACCTTCCTTTTGAAAGAACAGTTTTGAAACACTCTTTTGGTAGAATCTGCAAGTGGATATTTGGAGCGATTTGAGGCCTATGCTGGAAAAGGAGATATCTTCACATAAAAACTAGACAGAAGCATCCTCAGAAACTTTTTCTGATGTGCGTATTCAACTCACCGAGTTGAACCTTCCTTTTGATAGAGAGGTTTTGAAACACTCTTTGTCTAGAATCTGCAGGTGAATATTTGGAGTGCTAAGAGGCCAACACTGGAAAAGGAAATATCTTCACATGAGAACTAGACGGAAGCATTCTCAGAAAACTTCCGTGGCTTTATGCACTCAACTCACATAGTGGAAACTTCCTTTTGATAGCCAGTTTTGGAAACACTCCTTTTGTAGAATTTGCTAGTGGATGTTTGGAGCGATTTGAGGCCTATGCTGGAAATGGAAATATCTTCACATAAAAACTAGACAGAAGCATTCTCAGAAACTTCTTTGTGATGAATGCATTCAACTCAAAGACTTGAACTTTCCTTTTGAAAGAGCAGTTTTGAAACAATCTTTATGTAGAATCTGCAAGTGGATATTTGGAGCGCTTTGAGGCCTATGCTGGGAAATGAAATAATTTCACCTGAAAACTAGACAGAAGCCTTCTGAGAAACTTCTTTGTGATGAGTGCATTCAACTCACAGCCATGAACGTTCCTTTTCTTGGGACAGTTTTGAAACACTGAGTTTGTAGAATCCGCAAGTGTTTATTCGGAGCACCTTGAGGCCTATGCTGGTAAAGGAAATATCTTCACATAAAAATTCGACAGAAGCATTCTCAGAAACTTCTTTGCGTTGAGTGCATTCAACTCCCAGACTTGAACCTTCTTTTTGAACGAGCAGCTTTGAAACACTCTTCTTGTAAAATCTGCAAATGGATATTTGGAGCACTTTGAGGCTTATGCTGGAAAATGGAATATCTTCACCTGAAAACTAGACGGAAGCATTCTCAGAAAGTTCTTCTCGATGCGTGCATTCAACTCACAGAGTTGAACCTGTCTTTTGATAGAGCAGTTTGGAAACACTCTTTTTGTGAGATCAGCAAGTGGATATTTCCAGCGATTTGAGGCCTATGCAAGGAAAACGAAATATCTTCACATAAAAACTAGATAGCAGCATTCTCAGAAACTTCTTTGTGAGGAGCGCATTCAGCCCACAGACTGGAACGTTCCTTTTGATAGAACAGTTTTGAACCACTCCTTTTGTACTATCTGTAAGTGTTTATTCGGAGCGCTTTGGGGCCTATGTTGGAAAAGGAATTATCTTCACTTAAAAACTAGACAGAAGCATTCTCAGAAACTTCTTTGTGATGATTGCATTCTACTCACAGAGTTGAACCTTCCTTTTGATAGAACAGTTTTGAAACACTCTTTTGGCAGAATCTGCTAGTGGCTATTTGGAGCGCTTTGAGGTCTATGTTGGAAAAGGAAGAATCTTCACATAAAAACTAGGCAGAAGACTTCTCAGAAACTTCTTCCGATGGGCACATTCAACTCACAGACTTGAAGCTTCCTTCTGATAGAGAGGATTTGAAACAATCTTTGTCCAGAATCTGCAAGGAGATATTTGGGGTGCTAAGAGGCCAAAACTGCAAAAGAAAATATCACCGCATGAGAACTGGACGGAAGCATTCTCAATAACTTCCATGCACTTTATGCATTCAAATCACATAGTGGAATCTTCCTTTTGATAGCGCAGTTTTGAAACACTCCTTTTGTAGAATTTGCTAGTGGATGTTTGGAGCGATTTGAGGCCTATGCTGGGAATGGAAATATCTTCACATAAAAACCAGACAAAAGCATTCTCAGAAACTTCTTTGTGATGAGTGCATTCAACTCACAGACTTGAACCTTCCTTTTGAAAGAGCAGTTTTGAAACACACTTTTTGTAGAATCTGCAAGTGGATATTTGGAGAGCTTTGAGGCCTCTGCTGGAAAATGAAATATCTTCACCTGGAAACCAGACAGAAGCATTCTGAGAATCTTCTTTGTGATGAGTGCATTCAACTCACAGACATGAACGTTCCTTTTGATAGAACAGTTTTGAAACACTAAGTTTGTAGAATCCGCACGTGTTTATTCGGAGCACCTTGAGGCTTATGTTGGAAAAGGAAATAACCTCACATAAAAACTAGAGAGAAGCATTCTCAGAACCTTCTTTGTGATGAGTGCATTCAACTCGCAGACTTGAACCTTCCTTTTGAACGAGCAGTTTTGAAACACTCTTTTTGTAAAAGCTGCAAATGGATATTTGGAGCACTTTGAGACGTATGCTGGAAAATGGAATATCTTCATCTAAAAACTAGACAGAAGCATTCTCAGAAATTTCTTCTCGATGCGTGCATTCAACTCACAGAGTTGAACCTGTCTTTTGATAGAGCAGTTTGGCAGCACTGTTTTTGTGAAATCTGCAAGTGGATATTTCCAGCAAATTGAGGCCTATGCAAAGAAAAGGAAATATCTTCACATAAAAACTAGGTAGCGGCATTCTCAGAAACTTCTTTGTGAGGAGCGTATTCAACTCACAGACTTGAATGTTCCTTTTGATAGAACAGTTTTGAAACACTCCTTTTGTACAATCTGCAAGTGTTTATTCGGAGCGCTTTGAGGACTATGTTGGAAAAGGAAATATCTTCACATGAAAACTAGACACAAGCATTCTCAGAAACTTCTTTGTGATGAGTGCATTCTACTCACAGAGTTGAACCTTCCTTTTGATAGAACAGTACTGAAGCATTCTTTTTGTAGAATCTGCAATTGGATATTTCGAACGTTTTGAGTCCTATGCTGGAAAAGGTAATATATTCACATAAAAACTAGACAGAAGCATTCTCAGAAACTTCTTGGTGTTGAGTGCATTCAACTCACAGACATGGAGCTTCCTTTTGAAAGAGCAGTTTTGAAACACTCTTTTTGTAAAATCTGCAAGTGGATATTCGGAGCACTTTGAGGCCTATGCTGGGAAATGGAATTTCTTCACCTAAAAACTAAACAGAACCTTTCTCAGAAAGCTCTTCTCGATGCATGCTTTCAACTCACAGAGTTGAACCTGCCTTTTGATAGAGCAGTTTGCAATCCCTCTTTTTATAGAATCTGCAAGTGTATATTTGGAGCGCTTTGAGGCCTATGCTGCAAAAGGAAATATCATTGCCTAAAAGCTAGACGGAAGCATTCTCAGAAACTTCTTTGTAATGAGTGCATTCAACTCACAGAGTTGAACCTTCCTTTTGATAGACCAGTTTTGAAACACTGTTTCTGTGGAATCCGCAAGCGGATATTTGGAGCTCTTTGACACTTATGCTGGAAAAGGAGATATCTTCATACACAAAGCAGACAGAAGCATTCTCAGAAACTTCTATGTCATGTGGGGATTGAACTCACAGAGTTGAACTTTCCTTTTTATGGAGCAGTTCTGCAACACTCTTTTTGTGGAAACTGCAAGTGGATATTTGGTGCGATTGCGGCATCTAGTGGAAAAGGAAATATATACAGATGAAAACAAGAGAGAATCATTCTCAGAAACTTCTTTCTGATGAGTGCATTCAACTCACAGACTTGAACCTTCCTTTTCAAAGAGCAGTTTTGAAACACTCTTTTTGTAGGATCTGCAAGTGGATATTTGGATCGCTTTGACGCCTATGCTGGGAAATGAAATATCTTCACCGAAAAACTAGACAGAAGCATTCTCAGAAACTTCTTCACGATATGTGCATTCAACTCACAGAGTTGAATCTTTCTTTTCAAAGAGCAGTTTTGAAACACACTTTTGGTAAAATCTGCAAGTGGATATTTGGAGCGATTTCAGGCCTATGCTGGAAAAGGAAATATCCTCACATCAATACTAGACAGAAGCATTCTCAGAAATTTCTGTGTGATGAGTGCCTTCCACTCACAGACTTGAACGTTCCTTTTGAGGGAACGGTTTTGAAACAGTCCTTTGGTAGAATCTGCAAGTGTTTATTTGGAGCGCTTTGAGGCCTATGTTGGAAAAGGAAATATCTTCACATAAAAACTAGACAGAAGCATTCTCCGAAACTTCTTTGTGATGATTGCATTCTACTCACAGAGTGGAACCTTCCTTTTGAAAGAACAGTTTTGAAACACTCTTTTGGTAGAATCTGCAAGTGGATATTTGGAGCGATTTGAGGCCTATGCTGGAAAAGGAGATATCTTCACATAAAAACTAGACAGAAGCATCCTCAGAAACTTTTTCTGATGTGCGCATTCAACTCACCGAGTTGAATCTTCCTTTTGATAGAGAGGTTTTGAAACACTCTTTGTCTAGAATCTGCAGGTGAATATTTGGAGTGCTAAGAGGCCAACACTGGAAAAGGAAATATCTTCACATGAGAACTAGACGGAAGCATTCTCAGAAAACTTCCGTGGCTTTATGCACTCAACTCACATAGTGGAAACTTCCTTTTGATAGCCAGTTTTGGAAACACTCCTTTTGTAGAATTTGCTAGTGGATGTTTGGAGCGATTTGAGGCCTATGCTGGAAATGGAAATATCTTCACATAAAAACTAGACAGAAGCATTCTCAGAAACTTCTTTGTGATGAATGCATTCAACTCAAAGACTTGAACTTTCCTTTTGAAAGAGCAGTTTTGAAACAATCTTTATGTAGAATCTGCAAGTGGATATTTGGAGCGCTTTGAGGCCTATGCTGGGAAATGAAATAATTTCACCTGAAAACTAGACAGAAGCCTTCTGAGAAACTTCTTTGTGATGAGTGCATTCAACTCACAGCCATGAACGTTCCTTTTCTTGGGACAGTTTTGAAACACTGAGTTTGTAGAATCCGCAAGTGTTTATTCGGAGCACCTTGAGGCCTATGCTGGTAAAGGAAATATCTTCACATAAAAATTCGACAGAAGCATTCTCAGAAACTTCTTTGCGTTGAGTGCATTCAACTCCCAGACTTGAACCTTCTTTTTGAACGAGCAGCTTTGAAACACTCTTCTTGTAAAATCTGCAAATGGATATTTGGAGCACTTTGAGGCGTATGCTGGAAAATGGAATATCTTCACCTGAAAACTAGACGGAAGCATTCTCAGAAAGTTCTTCTCGATGCGTGCATTCAACTCACAGAGTTAAACCTGTCTTTTGATAGAGCAGTTTGGAAACACTCTTTTTGTGAGTTCAGCAAGTGGATATTTCCAGCGATTTGAGGCCTATGCAAGGAAAACGAAATATCTTCACATAAAAACTAGATAGCAGCATTCTCAGAAACTTCTTTGTGAGGAGCGCATTCAGCCCACAGACTGGAACGTTCCTTTTGATAGAACAGTTTTGAACCACTCCTTTTGTACTATCTGTAAGTGTTTATTCGGAGCGCTTTGGGGCCTATGTTGGAAAAGGAATTATCTTCACTTAAAAACTAGACAGAAGCATTCTCAGAAACTTCTTTGTGATGATTGCATTCTACTCACAGAGTTGAACCTTCCTTTTGATAGAACAGTTTTGAAACACTCTTTTGGCAGAATCTGCTAGTGGCTATTTGGAGCGCTTTGAGGCCTATGTTGGAAAAGGAAGAATCTTCACATAAAAACTAGGCAGAAGACTTCTCAGAAACTTCTTCCGATGGGCACATTCAACTCACAGACTTGAAGCTTCCTTCTGATAGAGAGGATTTGAAACAATCTTTGTCCAGAATCTGCAAGGAGATATTTGGGGTGCTAAGAGGCCAAAACTGCAAAAGAAAATATCACCGCATGAGAACTGGACGGAAGCATTCTCAATAACTTCCATGCACTTTATGCATTCAAATCACATAGTGGAATCTTCCTTTTGATAGCGCAGTTTTGAAACACTCCTTTTGTAGAATTTGCTAGTGGATGTTTGGAGCGATTTGAGGCCTATGCTGGGAATGGAAATATCTTCACATAAAAACCAGACAAAAGCATTCTCAGAAACTTCTTTGTGATGAGTGCATTCAACTCACAGACTTGAACCTTCCTTTTGAAAGAGCAGTTTTGAAACACACTTTTTGTAGAATCTGCAAGTGGATATTTGGAGAGCTTTGAGGCCTCTGCTGGAAAATGAAATATCTTCACCTGGAAACCAGACAGAAGCATTCTGAGAATCTTCTTTGTGATGAGTGCATTCAACTCACAGACATGAACGTTCCTTTTGATAGAACAGTTTTGAAACACTAAGTTTGTAGAATCCGCACGTGTTTATTCGGAGCACCTTGAGGCTTATGTTGGAAAAGGAAATAACCTCACATAAAAACTAGAGAGAAGCATTCTCAGAACCTTCTTTGTGATGAGTGCATTCAACTCGCAGACTTGAACCTTCCTTTTGAACGAGCAGTTTTGAAACACTCTTTTTGTAAAAGCTGCAAATGGATATTTGGAGCACTTTGAGACGTATGCTGGAAAATGGAATATCTTCATCTAAAAACTAGACAGAAGCATTCTCAGAAATTTCTTCTCGATGCGTGCATTCAACTCACAGAGTTGAATCTGTCTTTTGATAGAGCAGTTTGGCAGCACTGTTTTTGTGAAATCTGCAAGTGGATATTTCCAGCAAATTGAGGCCTATGCAAAGAAAAGGAAATATCTTCACATAAAAACTAGGTAGCGGCATTCTCAGAAACTTCTTTGTGAGGAGCGTATTCAACTCACAGACTTGAATGTTCCTTTTGATAGAACAGTTTTGAAACACTCCTTTTGTACAATCTGCAAGTGTTTATTCAGAGCGCTTTGAGGACTATGTTGGAAAAGGAAATATCTTCACATGAAAACTAGACACAAGCATTCTCAGAAACTTCTTTGTGATGAGTGCATTCTACTCACAGAGTTGAACCTTCCTTTTGATAGAACAGTACTGAAGCATTCTTTTTGTAGAATCTGCAATTGGATATTTCGAACGTTTTGAGTCCTATGCTGGAAAAGGTAATATATTCACATAAAAACTAGACAGAAGCATTCTCAGAAACTTCTTTGTGTTGAGTGCATTCAACTCACAGACATGGAGCTTCCTTTTGAAAGAGCAGTTTTGAAACACTCTTTTTGTAAAATCTGCAAGTGGATATTCGGAGCACTTTGAGGCCTATGCTGGGAAATGGAATTTCTTCACCTAAAAACTAAACAGAACCTTTCTCAGAAAGCTCTTCTCGATGCATGCTTTCAACTCACAGAGTTGAACCTGCCTTTTGATAGAGCAGTTTGCAATCCCTCTTTTTATAGAATCTGCAAGTGTATATTTGGAGCGCTTTGAGGCCTATGCTGCAAAAGGAAATATCATTGCCTAAGCTAGACGGAAGCATTCTCAGAAACTTCTTTGTAATGAGTGCATTCAACTCACAGAGTTGAACCTTCCTTTTGATAGACCAGTTTTGAAACACTGTTTCTGTGGAATCCGCAAGCGGATATTTGGAGCTCTTTGACACTTATGCTGGAAAAGGAGATATCTTCATATACAAAGCAGACAGAAGCATTCTCAGAAACTTCTATGTCATGTGGGGATTGAACTCACAGAGTTGAACTTTCCTTTTTATGGAGCAGTTCTGCAACACTCTTTTTGTGGAAACTGCAAGTGGATATTTGGTGCGATTGCGGCATCTAGTGGAAAAGGAAATATATACAGATGAAAACAAGAGAGAATCATTCTCAGAAACTTCTTTCTGATGAGTGCATTCAACTCACAGACTTGAACCTTCCTTTTCAAAGAGCAGTTTTGAAACACTCTTTTTGTAGGATCTGCAAGTGGATATTTGGATCGCTTTGACGCCTATGCTGGGAAATGAAATATCTTCACCGAAAAACTAGACAGAAGCATTCTCAGAAACTTCTTCACGATATGTGCATTCAACTCACAGAGTTGAATCTTTCTTTTCAAAGAGCAGTTTTGAAACACACTTTTGGTAAAATCTGCAAGTGGATATTTGGAGCGATTTCAGGCCTATGCTGGAAAAGGAAATATCCTCACATCAATACTAGACAGAAGCATTCTCAGAAATTTCTGTGTGATGAGTGCCTTCCACTCACAGACTTGAACGTTCCTTTTGAGGGAACGGTTTTGAAACAGTCCTTTGGTAGAATCTGCAAGTGTTTATTTGGAGCGCTTTGAGGCCTATGTTGGAAAAGGAAATATCTTCACATAAAAACTAGACAGAAGCATTCTCCGAAACTTCTTTGTGATGATTGCATTCTACTCACAGAGTGGAACCTTCCTTTTGAAAGAACAGTTTTGAAACACTCTTTTGGTAGAATCTGCAAGTGGATATTTGGAGCGATTTGAGGCCTATGCTGGAAAAGGAGATATCTTCACATAAAAACTAGACAGAAGCATCCTCAGAAACTTTTTCTGATGTGCGCATTCAACTCACCGAGTTGAACCTTCCTTTTGATAGAGAGGTTTTGAAACACTCTTTGTCTAGAATCTGCAGGTGAATATTTGGAGTGCTAAGAGGCCAACACTGGAAAAGGAAATATCTTCACATGAGAACTAGACGGAAGCATTCTCAGAAAACTTCCGTGGCTTTATGCACTCAACTCACATAGTGGAAACTTCCTTTTGATAGCCAGTTTTGGAAACACTCCTTTTGTAGAATTTGCTAGTGGATGTTTGGAGCGATTTGAGGCCTATGCTGGAAATGGAAATATCTTCACATAAAAACTAGACAGAAGCATTCTCAGAAACTTCTTTGTGATGAATGCATTCAACTCAAAGACTTGAACTTTCCTTTTGAAAGAGCAGTTTTGAAACAATCTTTATGTAGAATCTGCAAGTGGATATTTGGAGCGCTTTGAGGCCTATGCTGGGAAATGAAATAATTTCACCTGAAAACTAGACAGAAGCCTTCTGAGAAACTTCTTTGTGATGAGTGCATTCAACTCACAGCCATGAACGTTCCTTTTCTTGGGACAGTTTTGAAACACTGAGTTTGTAGAATCCGCAAGTGTTTATTCGGAGCACCTTGAGGCCTATGCTGGTAAAGGAAATATCTTCACATAAAAATTCGACAGAAGCATTCTCAGAAACTTCTTTGTGTTGAGTGCATTCAACTCCCAGACTTGAACCTTCTTTTTGAACGAGCAGCTTTGAAACACTCTTCTTGTAAAATCTGCAAATGGATATTTGGAGCACTTTGAGGCGTATGCTGGAAAATGGAATATCTTCACCTGAAAACTAGACGGAAGCATTCTCAGAAAGTTCTTCTCGATGCGTGCATTCAACTCACAGAGTTGAACCTGTCTTTTGATAGAGCAGTTTGGAAACACTCTTTTTGTGAGATCAGCAAGTGGATATTTCCAGCGATTTGAGGCCTATGCAAGGAAAACGAAATATCTTCACATAAAAACTAGATAGCAGCATTCTCAGAAACTTCTTTGTGAGGAGCGCATTCAGCCCACAGACTGGAACGTTCCTTTTGATAGAACAGTTTTGAACCACTCCTTTTGTACTATCTGTAAGTGTTTATTCGGAGCGCTTTGGGGCCTATGTTGGAAAAGGAATTATCTTCACTTAAAAACTAGACAGAAGCATTCTCAGAAACTTCTTTGTGATGATTGCATTCTACTCACAGAGTTGAACCTTCCTTTTGATAGAACAGTTTTGAAACACTCTTTTGGCAGAATCTGCTAGTGGCTATTTGGAGCGCTTTGAGGCCTATGTTGGAAAAGGAAGAATCTTCACATAAAAACTAGGCAGAAGACTTCTCAGAAACTTCTTCCGATGGGCACATTCAACTCACAGACTTGAAGCTTCCTTCTGATAGAGAGGATTTGAAACAATCTTTGTCCAGAATCTGCAAGGAGATATTTGGGGTGCTAAGAGGCCAAAACTGCAAAAGAAAATATCACCGCATGAGAACTGGACGGAAGCATTCTCAATAACTTCCATGCACTTTATGCATTCAAATCACATAGTGGAATCTTCCTTTTGATAGCGCAGTTTTGAAACACTCCTTTTGTAGAATTTGCTAGTGGATGTTTGGAGCGATTTGAGGCCTATGCTGGGAATGGAAATATCTTCACATAAAAACCAGACAAAAGCATTCTCAGAAACTTCTTTGTGATGAGTGCATTCAACTCACAGACTTGAACCTTCCTTTTGAAAGAGCAGTTTTGAAACACACTTTTTGTAGAATCTGCAAGTGGATATTTGGAGAGCTTTGAGGCCTCTGCTGGAAAATGAAATATCTTCACCTGGAAACCAGACAGAAGCATTCTGAGAATCTTCTTTGTGATGAGTGCATTCAACTCACAGACATGAACGTTCCTTTTGATAGAACAGTTTTGAAACACTAAGTTTGTAGAATCCGCACGTGTTTATTCGGAGCACCTTGAGGCTTATGTTGGAAAAGGAAATAACCTCACATAAAAACTAGAGAGAAGCATTCTCAGAACCTTCTTTGTGATGAGTGCATTCAACTCGCAGACTTGAACCTTCCTTTTGAACGAGCAGTTTTGAAACACTCTTTTTGTAAAAGCTGCAAATGGATATTTGGAGCACTTTGAGACGTATGCTGGAAAATGGAATATCTTCATCTAAAAACTAGACAGAAGCATTCTCAGAAATTTCTTCTCGATGCGTGCATTCAACTCACAGAGTTGAACCTGTCTTTTGATAGAGCAGTTTGGCAGCACTGTTTTTGTGAAATCTGCAAGTGGATATTTCCAGCAAATTGAGGCCTATGCAAAGAAAAGGAAATATCTTCACATAAAAACTAGGTAGCGGCATTCTCAGAAACTTCTTTGTGAGGAGCGTATTCAACTCACAGACTTGAATGTTCCTTTTGATAGAACAGTTTTGAAACACTCCTTTTGTACAATCTGCAAGTGTTTATTCGGAGCGCTTTGAGGACTATGTTGGAAAAGGAAATATCTTCACATGAAAACTAGACACAAGCATTCTCAGAAACTTCTTTGTGATGAGTGCATTCTACTCACAGAGTTGAACCTTCCTTTTGATAGAACAGTACTGAAGCATTCTTTTTGTAGAATCTGCAATTGGATATTTCGAACGTTTTGAGTCCTATGCTGGAAAAGGTAATATATTCACATAAAAACTAGACAGAAGCATTCTCAGAAACTTCTTTGTGTTGAGTGCATTCAACTCACAGACATGGAGCTTCCTTTTGAAAGAGCAGTTTTGAAACACTCTTTTTGTAAAATCTGCAAGTGGATATTCGGAGCACTTTGAGGCCTATGCTGGGAAATGGAATTTCTTCACCTAAAAACTAAACAGAACCTTTCTCAGAAAGCTCTTCTCGATGCATGCTTTCAACTCACAGAGTTGAACCTGCCTTTTGATAGAGCAGTTTGCAATCCCTCTTTTTATAGAATCTGCAAGTGTATATTTGGAGCGCTTTGAGGCCTATGCTGCAAAAGGAAATATCATTGCCTAAAAGCTAGACGGAAGCATTCTCAGAAACTTCTTTGTAATGAGTGCATTCAACTCACAGAGTTGAACCTTCCTTTTGATAGACCAGTTTTGAAACACTGTTTCTGTGGAATCCGCAAGCGGATATTTGGAGCTCTTTGACACTTATGCTGGAAAAGGAGATATCTACATATACAAAGCAGACAGAAGCATTCTCAGAAACTTCTATGTCATGTGAGGATTGAACTCACAGAGTTGAACTTTCCTTTTTATGGAGCAGTTCTGCAACACTCTTTTTGTGGAAACTGCAAGTGGATATTTGGTGCGATTGCGGCATCTAGCTAGTGGAAAAGGAAATATATACAGATGAAAACAAGAGAGAATCATTCTCAGAAACTTCTTTCTGATGAGTGCATTCAACTCACAGACTTGAACCTTCCTTTTCAAAGAGCAGTTTTGAAACACTCTTTTTGTAGGATCTGCAAGTGGATATTTGGATCGCTTTGACGCCTATGCTGGGAAATGAAATATCTTCACCGAAAAACTAGACAGAAGCATTCTCAGAAACTTCTTCACGATATGTGCATTCAACTCACAGAGTTGAATCTTTCTTTTCAAAGAGCAGTTTTGAAACACACTTTTGGTAAAATCTGCAAGTGGATATTTGGAGCGATTTCAGGCCTATGCTGGAAAAGGAAATATCCTCACATCAATACTAGACAGAAGCATTCTCAGAAATTTCTGTGTGATGAGTGCCTTCCACTCACAGACTTGAACGTTCCTTTTGAGGGAACGGTTTTGAAACAGTCCTTTGGTAGAATCTGCAAGTGTTTATTTGGAGCGCTTTGAGGCCTATGTTGGAAAAGGAAATATCTTCACATAAAAACTAGACAGAAGCATTCTCCGAAACTTCTTTGTGATGATTGCATTCTACTCACAGAGTGGAACCTTCCTTTTGAAAGAACAGTTTTGAAACACTCTTTTGGTAGAATCTGCAAGTGGATATTTGGAGCGATTTGAGGCCTATGCTGGAAAAGGAGATATCTTCACATAAAAACTAGACAGAAGCATCCTCAGAAACTTTTTCTGATGTGCGCATTCAACTCACCGAGTTGAACCTTCCTTTTGATAGAGAGGTTTTGAAACACTCTTTGTCTAGAATCTGCAGGTGAATATTTGGAGTGCTAAGAGGCCAACACTGGAAAAGGAAATATCTTCACATGAGAACTAGACGGAAGCATTCTCAGAAAACTTCCGTGGCTTTATGCACTCAACTCACATAGTGGAAACTTCCTTTTGATAGCCAGTTTTGGAAACACTCCTTTTGTAGAATTTGCTAGTGGATGTTTGGAGCGATTTGAGGCCTATGCTGGAAATGGAAATATCTTCACATAAAAACTAGACAGAAGCATTCTCAGAAACTTCTTTGTGATGAATGCATTCAACTCAAAGACTTGAACTTTCCTTTTGAAAGAGCAGTTTTGAAACAATCTTTATGTAGAATCTGCAAGTGGATATTTGGAGCGCTTTGAGGCCTATGCTGGGAAATGAAATAATTTCACCTGAAAACTAGACAGAAGCCTTCTGAGAAACTTCTTTGTGATGAGTGCATTCAACTCACAGCCATGAACGTTCCTTTTCTTGGGACAGTTTTGAAACACTGAGTTTGTAGAATCCGCAAGTGTTTATTCGGAGCACCTTGAGGCCTATGCTGGTAAAGGAAATATCTTCACATAAAAATTCGACAGAAGCATTCTCAGAAACTTCTTTGCGTTGAGTGCATTCAACTCCCAGACTTGAACCTTCTTTTTGAACGAGCAGCTTTGAAACACTCTTCTTGTAAAATCTGCAAATGGATATTTGGAGCACTTTGAGGCGTATGCTGGAAAATGGAATATCTTCACCTGAAAACTAGACGGAAGCAGTCTCAGAAAGTTCTTCTCGATGCGTGCATTCAACTCACAGAGTTGAACCTGTCTTTTGATAGAGCAGTTTGGAAACACTCTTTTTGTGAGATCAGCAAGTGGATATTTCCAGCGATTTGAGGCCTATGCAAGGAAAACGAAATATCTTCACATAAAAACTAGATAGCAGCATTCTCAGAAACTTCTTTGTGAGGAGCGCATTCAGCCCACAGACTGGAACGTTCCTTTTGATAGAACAGTTTTGAACCACTCCTTTTGTACTATCTGTAAGTGTTTATTCGGAGCGCTTTGGGGCCTATGTTGGAAAAGGAATTATCTTCACTTAAAAACTAGACAGAAGCATTCTCAGAAACTTCTTTGTGATGATTGCATTCTACTCACAGAGTTGAACCTTCCTTTTGATAGAACAGTTTTGAAACACTCTTTTGGCAGAATCTGCTAGTGGCTATTTGGAGCGCTTTGAGGCCTATGTTGGAAAAGGAAGAATCTTCACATAAAAACTAGGCAGAAGACTTCTCAGAAACTTCTTCCGATGGGCACATTCAACTCACAGACTTGAAGCTTCCTTCTGATAGAGAGGATTTGAAACAATCTTTGTCCAGAATCTGCAAGGAGATATTTGGGGTGCTAAGAGGCCAAAACTGCAAAAGAAAATATCACCACATGAGAACTGGACGGAAGCATTCTCAATAACTTCCATGCACTTTATGCATTCAAATCACATAGTGGAATCTTCCTTTTGATAGCGCAGTTTTGAAACACTCCTTTTGTAGAATTTGCTAGTGGATGTTTGGAGCGATTTGAGGCCTATGCTGGGAATGGAAATATCTTCACATAAAAACCAGACAAAAGCATTCTCAGAAACTTCTTTGTGATGAGTGCATTCAACTCACAGACTTGAACCTTCCTTTTGAAAGAGCAGTTTTGAAACACACTTTTTGTAGAATCTGCAAGTGGATATTTGGAGAGCTTTGAGGCCTCTGCTGGAAAATGAAATATCTTCACCTGGAAACCAGACAGAAGCATTCTGAGAATCTTCTTTGTGATGAGTGCATTCAACTCACAGACATGAACGTTCCTTTTGATAGAACAGTTTTGAAACACTAAGTTTGTAGAATCCGCACGTGTTTATTCGGAGCACCTTGAGGCTTATGTTGGAAAAGGAAATAACCTCACATAAAAACTAGAGAGAAGCATTCTCAGAACCTTCTTTGTGATGAGTGCATTCAACTCGCAGACTTGAACCTTCCTTTTGAACGAGCAGTTTTGAAACACTCTTTTTGTAAAAGCTGCAAATGGATATTTGGAGCACTTTGAGACGTATGCTGGAAAATGGAATATCTTCATCTAAAAACTAGACAGAAGCATTCTCAGAAATTTCTTCTCGATGCGTGCATTCAACTCACAGAGTTGAACCTGTCTTTTGATAGAGCAGTTTGGCAGCACTGTTTTTGTGAAATCTGCAAGTGGATATTTCCAGCAAATTGAGGCCTATGCAAAGAAAAGGAAATATCTTCACATAAAAACTAGGTAGCGGCATTCTCAGAAACTTCTTTGTGAGGAGCGTATTCAACTCACAGACTTGAATGTTCCTTTTGATAGAACAGTTTTGAAACACTCCTTTTGTACAATCTGCAAGTGTTTATTCGGAGCGCTTTGAGGACTATGTTGGAAAAGGAAATATCTTCACATGAAAACTAGACACAAGCATTCTCAGAAACTTCTTTGTGATGAGTGCATTCTACTCACAGAGTTGAACCTTCCTTTTGATAGAACAGTACTGAAGCATTCTTTTTGTAGAATCTGCAATTGGATATTTCGAACGTTTTGAGTCCTATGCTGGAAAAGGTAATATATTCACATAAAAACTAGACAGAAGCATTCTCAGAAACTTCTTTGTGTTGAGTGCATTCAACTCACAGACATGGAGCTTCCTTTTGAAAGAGCAGTTTTGAAACACTCTTTTTGTAAAATCTGCAAGTGGATATTCGGAGCACTTTGAGGCCTATGCTGGGAAATGGAATTTCTTCACCTAAAAACTAAACAGAACCTTTCTCAGAAAGCTCTTCTCGATGCATGCTTTCAACTCACAGAGTTGAACCTGCCTTTTGATAGAGCAGTTTGCAATCCCTCTTTTTATAGAATCTGCAAGTGTATATTTGGAGCGCTTTGAGGCCTATGCTGCAAAAGGAAATATCATTGCCTAAAAGCTAGACGGAAGCATTCTCAGAAACTTCTTTGTAATGAGTGCATTCAACTCACAGAGTTGAACCTTCCTTTTGATAGACCAGTTTTGAAACACTGTTTCTGTGGAATCCGCAAGCGGATATTTGGAGCTCTTTGACACTTATGCTGGAAAAGGAGATATCTTCATACACAAAGCAGACAGAAGCATTCTCAGAAACTTCTATGTCATGTGGGGATTGAACTCACAGAGTTGAACTTTCCTTTTTATGGAGCAGTTCTGCAACACTCTTTTTGTGGAAACTGCAAGTGGATATTTGGTGCGATTGCGGCATCTAGTGGAAAAGGAAATATATACAGATGAAAACAAGAGAGAATCATTCTCAGAAACTTCTTTCTGATGAGTGCATTCAACTCACAGACTTGAACCTTCCTTTTCAAAGAGCAGTTTTGAAACACTCTTTTTGTAGGATCTGCAAGTGGATATTTGGATCGCTTTGACGCCTATGCTGGGAAATGAAATATCTTCACCGAAAAACTAGACAGAAGCATTCTCAGAAACTTCTTCACGATATGTGCATTCAACTCACAGAGTTGAATCTTTCTTTTCAAAGAGCAGTTTTGAAACACACTTTTGGTAAAATCTGCAAGTGGATATTTGGAGCGATTTCAGGCCTATGCTGGAAAAGGAAATATCCTCACATCAATACTAGACAGAAGCATTCTCAGAAATTTCTGTGTGATGAGTGCCTTCCACTCACAGACTTGAACGTTCCTTTTGAGGGAACGGTTTTGAAACAGTCCTTTGGTAGAATCTGCAAGTGTTTATTTGGAGCGCTTTGAGGCCTATGTTGGAAAAGGAAATATCTTCACATAAAAACTAGACAGAAGCATTCTCCGAAACTTCTTTGTGATGATTGCATTCTACTCACAGAGTGGAACCTTCCTTTTGAAAGAACAGTTTTGAAACACTCTTTTGGTAGAATCTGCAAGTGGATATTTGGAGCGATTTGAGGCCTATGCTGGAAAAGGAGATATCTTCACATAAAAACTAGACAGAAGCATCCTCAGAAACTTTTTCTGATGTGCGCATTCAACTCACCGAGTTGAACCTTCCTTTTGATAGAGAGGTTTTGAAACACTCTTTGTCTAGAATCTGCAGGTGAATATTTGGAGTGCTAAGAGGCCAACACTGGAAAAGGAAATATCTTCACATGAGAACTAGACGGAAGCATTCTCAGAAAACTTCCGTGGCTTTATGCACTCAACTCACATAGTGGAAACTTCCTTTTGATAGCCAGTTTTGGAAACACTCCTTTTGTAGAATTTGCTAGTGGATGTTTGGAGCGATTTGAGGCCTATGCTGGAAATGGAAATATCTTCACATAAAAACTAGACAGAAGCATTCTCAGAAACTTCTTTGTGATGAATGCATTCAACTCAAAGACTTGAACTTTCCTTTTGAAAGAGCAGTTTTGAAACAATCTTTATGTAGAATCTGCAAGTGGATATTTGGAGCGCTTTGAGGCCTATGCTGGGAAATGAAATAATTTCACCTGAAAACTAGACAGAAGCCTTCTGAGAAACTTCTTTGTGATGAGTGCATTCAACTCACAGCCATGAACGTTCCTTTTCTTGGGACAGTTTTGAAACACTGAGTTTGTAGAATCCGCAAGTGTTTATTCGGAGCACCTTGAGGCCTATGCTGGTAAAGGAAATATCTTCACATAAAAATTCGACAGAAGCATTCTCAGAAACTTCTTTGCGTTGAGTGCATTCAACTCCCAGACTTGAACCTTCTTTTTGAACGAGCAGCTTTGAAACACTCTTCTTGTAAAATCTGCAAATGGATATTTGGAGCACTTTGAGGCGTATGCTGGAAAATGGAATATCTTCACCTGAAAACTAGACGGAAGCATTCTCAGAAAGTTCTTCTCGATGCGTGCATTCAACTCACAGAGTTGAACCTGTCTTTTGATAGAGCAGTTTGGAAACACTCTTTTTGTGAGATCAGCAAGTGGATATTTCCAGCGATTTGAGGCCTATGCAAGGAAAACGAAATATCTTCACATAAAAACTAGATAGCAGCATTCTCAGAAACTTCTTTGTGAGGAGCGCATTCAGCCCACAGACTGGAACGTTCCTTTTGATAGAACAGTTTTGAACCACTCCTTTTGTACTATCTGTAAGTGTTTATTCGGAGCGCTTTGGGGCCTATGTTGGAAAAGGAATTATCTTCACTTAAAAACTAGACAGAAGCATTCTCAGAAACTTCTTTGTGATGATTGCATTCTACTCACAGAGTTGAACCTTCCTTTTGATAGAACAGTTTTGAAACACTCTTTTGGCAGAATCTGCTAGTGGCTATTTGGAGCGCTTTGAGGCCTATGTTGGAAAAGGAAGAATCTTCACATAAAAACTAGGCAGAAGACTTCTCAGAAACTTCTTCCGATGGGCACATTCAACTCACAGACTTGAAGCTTCCTTCTGATAGAGAGGATTTGAAACAATCTTTGTCCAGAATCTGCAAGGAGATATTTGGGGTGCTAAGAGGCCAAAACTGCAAAAGAAAATATCACCGCATGAGAACTGGACGGAAGCATTCTCAATAACTTCCATGCACTTTATGCATTCAAATCACATAGTGGAATCTTCCTTTTGATAGCGCAGTTTTGAAACACTCCTTTTGTAGAATTTGCTAGTGGATGTTTGGAGCGATTTGAGGCCTATGCTGGGAATGGAAATATCTTCACATAAAAACCAGACAAAAGCATTCTCAGAAACTTCTTTGTGATGAGTGCATTCAACTCACAGACTTGAACCTTCCTTTTGAAAGAGCAGTTTTGAAACACACTTTTTGTAGAATCTGCAAGTGGATATTTGGAGAGCTTTGAGGCCTCTGCTGGAAAATGAAATATCTTCACCTGGAAACCAGACAGAAGCATTCTGAGAATCTTCTTTGTGATGAGTGCATTCAACTCACAGACATGAACGTTCCTTTTGATAGAACAGTTTTGAAACACTAAGTTTGTAGAATCCGCACGTGTTTATTCGGAGCACCTTGAGGCTTATGTTGGAAAAGGAAATAACCTCACATAAAAACTAGAGAGAAGCATTCTCAGAACCTTCTTTGTGATGAGTGCATTCAACTCGCAGACTTGAACCTTCCTTTTGAACGAGCAGTTTTGAAACACTCTTTTTGTAAAAGCTGCAAATGGATATTTGGAGCACTTTGAGACGTATGCTGGAAAATGGAATATCTTCATCTAAAAACTAGACAGAAGCATTCTCAGAAATTTCTTCTCGATGCGTGCATTCAACTCACAGAGTTGAACCTGTCTTTTGATAGAGCAGTTTGGCAGCACTGTTTTTGTGAAATCTGCAAGTGGATATTTCCAGCAAATTGAGGCCTATGCAAAGAAAAGGAAATATCTTCACATAAAAACTAGGTAGCGGCATTCTCAGAAACTTCTTTGTGAGGAGCGTATTCAACTCACAGACTTGAATGTTCCTTTTGATAGAACAGTTTTGAAACACTCCTTTTGTACAATCTGCAAGTGTTTATTCGGAGCGCTTTGAGGACTATGTTGGAAAAGGAAATATCTTCACATGAAAACTAGACACAAGCATTCTCAGAAACTTCTTTGTGATGAGTGCATTCTACTCACAGAGTTGAACCTTCCTTTTGATAGAACAGTACTGAAGCATTCTTTTTGTAGAATCTGCAATTGGATATTTCGAACGTTTTGAGTCCTATGCTGGAAAAGGTAATATATTCACATAAAAACTAGACAGAAGCATTCTCAGAAACTTCTTGGTGTTGAGTGCATTCAACTCACAGACATGGAGCTTCCTTTTGAAAGAGCAGTTTTGAAACACTCTTTTTGTAAAATCTGCAAGTGGATATTCGGAGCACTTTGAGGCCTATGCTGGGAAATGGAATTTCTTCACCTAAAAACTAAACAGAACCTTTCTCAGAAAGCTCTTCTCGATGCATGCTTTCAACTCACAGAGTTGAACCTGCCTTTTGATAGAGCAGTTTGCAATCCCTCTTTTTATAGAATCTGCAAGTGTATATTTGGAGCGCTTTGAGGCCTATGCTGCAAAAGGAAATATCATTGCCTAAAAGCTAGACGGAAGCATTCTCAGAAACTTCTTTGTAATGAGTGCATTCAACTCACAGAGTTGAACCTTCCTTTTGATAGACCAGTTTTGAAACACTGTTTCTGTGGAATCCGCAAGCGGATATTTGGAGCTCTTTGACACTTATGCTGGAAAAGGAGATATCTTCATACACAAAGCAGACAGAAGCATTCTCAGAAACTTCTATGTCATGTGGGGATTGAACTCACAGAGTTGAACTTTCCTTTTTATGGAGCAGTTCTGCAACACTCTTTTTGTGGAAACTGCAAGTGGATATTTGGTGCGATTGCGGCATCTAGTGGAAAAGGAAATATATACAGATGAAAACAAGAGAGAATCATTCTCAGAAACTTCTTTCTGATGAGTGCATTCAACTCACAGACTTGAACCTTCCTTTTCAAAGAGCAGTTTTGAAACACTCTTTTTGTAGGATCTGCAAGTGGATATTTGGATCGCTTTGACGCCTATGCTGGGAAATGAAATATCTTCACCGAAAAACTAGACAGAAGCATTCTCAGAAACTTCTTCACGATATGTGCATTCAACTCACAGAGTTGAATCTTTCTTTTCAAAGAGCAGTTTTGAAACACACTTTTGGTAAAATCTGCAAGTGGATATTTGGAGCGATTTCAGGCCTATGCTGGAAAAGGAAATATCCTCACATCAATACTAGACAGAAGCATTCTCAGAAATTTCTGTGTGATGAGTGCCTTCCACTCACAGACTTGAACGTTCCTTTGGAGGGAACGGTTTTGAAACAGTCCTTTGGTAGAATCTGCAAGTGTTTATTTGGAGCGCTTTGAGGCCTATGTTGGAAAAGGAAATATCTTCACATAAAAACTAGACAGAAGCATTCTCCGAAACTTCTTTGTGATGATTGCATTCTACTCACAGAGTGGAACCTTCCTTTTGAAAGAACAGTTTTGAAACACTCTTTTGGTAGAATCTGCAAGTGGATATTTGGAGCGATTTGAGGCCTATGCTGGAAAAGGAGATATCTTCACATAAAAACTAGACAGAAGCATCCTCAGAAACTTTTTCTGATGTGCGCATTCAACTCACCGAGTTGAACCTTCCTTTTGATAGAGAGGTTTTGAAACACTCTTTGTCTAGAATCTGCAGGTGAATATTTGGAGTGCTAAGAGGCCAACACTGGAAAAGGAAATATCTTCACATGAGAACTAGACGGAAGCATTCTCAGAAAACTTCCGTGGCTTTATGCACTCAACTCACATAGTGGAAACTTCCTTTTGATAGCCAGTTTTGGAAACACTCCTTTTGTAGAATTTGCTAGTGGATGTTTGGAGCGATTTGAGGCCTATGCTGGAAATGGAAATATCTTCACATAAAAACTAGACAGAAGCATTCTCAGAAACTTCTTTGTGATGAATGCATTCAACTCAAAGACTTGAACTTTCCTTTTGAAAGAGCAGTTTTGAAACAATCTTTATGTAGAATCTGCAAGTGGATATTTGGAGCGCTTTGAGGCCTATGCTGGGAAATGAAATAATTTCACCTGAAAACTAGACAGAAGCCTTCTGAGAAACTTCTTTGTGATGAGTGCATTCAACTCACAGCCATGAACGTTCCTTTTCTTGGGACAGTTTTGAAACACTGAGTTTGTAGAATCCGCAAGTGTTTATTCGGAGCACCTTGAGGCCTATGCTGGTAAAGGAAATATCTTCACATAAAAATTCGACAGAAGCATTCTCAGAAACTTCTTTGCGTTGAGTGCATTCAACTCCCAGACTTGAACCTTCTTTTTGAACGAGCAGCTTTGAAACACTCTTCTTGTAAAATCTGCAAATGGATATTTGGAGCACTTTGAGGCGTATGCTGGAAAATGGAATATCTTCACCTGAAAACTAGACGGAAGCATTCTCAGAAAGTTCTTCTCGATGCGTGCATTCAACTCACAGAGTTGAACCTGTCTTTTGATAGAGCAGTTTGGAAACACTCTTTTTGTGAGATCAGCAAGTGGATATTTCCAGCGATTTGAGGCCTATGCAAGGAAAACGAAATATCTTCACATAAAAACTAGATAGCAGCATTCTCAGAAACTTCTTTGTGAGGAGCGCATTCAGCCCACAGACTGGAACGTTCCTTTTGATAGAACAGATTTGAACCACTCCTTTTGTACTATCTGTAAGTGTTTATTCGGAGCGCTTTGGGGCCTATGTTGGAAAAGGAATTATCTTCACTTAAAAACTAGACAGAAGCATTCTCAGAAACTTCTTTGTGATGATTGCATTCTACTCACAGAGTTGAACCTTCCTTTTGATAGAACAGTTTTGAAACACTCTTTTGGCAGAATCTGCTAGTGGCTATTTGGAGCGCTTTGAGGCCTATGTTGGAAAAGGAAGAATCTTCACATAAAAACTAGGCAGAAGACTTCTCAGAAACTTCTTCCGATGGGCACATTCAACTCACAGACTTGAAGCTTCCTTCTGATAGAGAGGATTTGAAACAATCTTTGTCCAGAATCTGCAAGGAGATATTTGGGGTGCTAAGAGGCCAAAACTGCAAAAGAAAATATCACCGCATGAGAACTGGACGGAAGCATTCTCAATAACTTCCATGCACTTTATGCATTCAAATCACATAGTGGAATCTTCCTTTTGATAGCGCAGTTTTGAAACACTCCTTTTGTAGAATTTGCTAGTGGATGTTTGGAGCGATTTGAGGCCTATGCTGGGAATGGAAATATCTTCACATAAAAACCAGACAAAAGCATTCTCAGAAACTTCTTTGTGATGAGTGCATTCAACTCACAGACTTGAACCTTCCTTTTGAAAGAGCAGTTTTGAAACACACTTTTTGTAGAATCTGCAAGTGGATATTTGGAGAGCTTTGAGGCCTCTGCTGGAAAATGAAATATCTTCACCTGGAAACCAGACAGAAGCATTCTGAGAATCTTCTTTGTGATGAGTGCATTCAACTCACAGACATGAACGTTCCTTTTGATAGAACAGTTTTGAAACACTAAGTTTGTAGAATCCGCACGTGTTTATTCGGAGCACCTTGAGGCTTATGTTGGAAAAGGAAATAACCTCACATAAAAACTAGAGAGAAGCATTCTCAGAACCTTCTTTGTGATGAGTGCATTCAACTCGCAGACTTGAACCTTCCTTTTGAACGAGCAGTTTTGAAACACTCTTTTTGTAAAAGCTGCAAATGGATATTTGGAGCACTTTGAGACGTATGCTGGAAAATGGAATATCTTCATCTAAAAACTAGACAGAAGCATTCTCAGAAATTTCTTCTCGATGCGTGCATTCAACTCACAGAGTTGAACCTGTCTTTTGATAGAGCAGTTTGGCAGCACTGTTTTTGTGAAATCTGCAAGTGGATATTTCCAGCAAATTGAGGCCTATGCAAAGAAAAGGAAATATCTTCACATAAAAACTAGGTAGCGGCATTCTCAGAAACTTCTTTGTGAGGAGCGTATTCAACTCACAGACTTGAATGTTCCTTTTGATAGAACAGTTTTGAAACACTCCTTTTGTACAATCTGCAAGTGTTTATTCGGAGCGCTTTGAGGACTATGTTGGAAAAGGAAATATCTTCACATGAAAACTAGACACAAGCATTCTCAGAAACTTCTTTGTGATGAGTGCATTCTACTCACAGAGTTGAACCTTCCTTTTGATAGAACAGTACTGAAGCATTCTTTTTGTAGAATCTGCAATTGGATATTTCGAACGTTTTGAGTCCTATGCTGGAAAAGGTAATATATTCACATAAAAACTAGACAGAAGCATTCTCAGAAACTTCTTTGTGTTGAGTGCATTCAACTCACAGACATGGAGCTTCCTTTTGAAAGAGCAGTTTTGAAACACTCTTTTTGTAAAATCTGCAAGTGGATATTCGGAGCACTTTGAGGCCTATGCTGGGAAATGGAATTTCTTCACCTAAAAACTAAACAGAACCTTTCTCAGAAAGCTCTTCTCGATGCATGCTTTCAACTCACAGAGTTGAACCTGCCTTTTGATAGAGCAGTTTGCAATCCCTCTTTTTATAGAATCTGCAAGTGTATATTTGGAGCGCTTTGAGGCCTATGCTGCAAAAGGAAATATCATTGCCTAAAAGCTAGACGGAAGCATTCTCAGAAACTTCTTTGTAATGAGTGCATTCAACTCACAGAGTTGAACCTTCCTTTTGATAGACCAGTTTTGAAACACTGTTTCTGTGGAATCCGCAAGCGGATATTTGGAGCTCTTTGACACTTATGCTGGAAAAGGAGATATCTTCATATACAAAGCAGACAGAAGCATTCTCAGAAACTTCTATGTCATGTGGGGATTGAACTCACAGAGTTGAACTTTCCTTTTTATGGAGCAGTTCTGCAACACTCTTTTTGTGGAAACTGCAAGTGGATATTTGGTGCGATTGCGGCATCTAGTGGAAAAGGAAATATATACAGATGAAAACAAGAGAGAATCATTCTCAGAAACTTCTTTCTGATGAGTGCATTCAACTCACAGACTTGAACCTTCCTTTTCAAAGAGCAGTTTTGAAACACTCTTTTTGTAGGATCTGCAAGTGGATATTTGGATCGCTTTGACGCCTATGCTGGGAAATGAAATATCTTCACCGAAAAACTAGACAGAAGCATTCTCAGAAACTTCTTCACGATATGTGCATTCAACTCACAGAGTTGAATCTTTCTTTTCAAAGAGCAGTTTTGAAACACACTTTTGGTAAAATCTGCAAGTGGATATTTGGAGCGATTTCAGGCCTATGCTGGAAAAGGAAATATCCTCACATCAATACTAGACAGAAGCATTCTCAGAAATTTCTGTGTGATGAGTGCCTTCCACTCACAGACTTGAACGTTCCTTTTGAGGGAACGGTTTTGAAACAGTCCTTTGGTAGAATCTGCAAGTGTTTATTTGGAGCGCTTTGAGGCCTATGTTGGAAAAGGAAATATCTTCACATAAAAACTAGACAGAAGCATTCTCCGAAACTTCTTTGTGATGATTGCATTCTACTCACAGAGTGGAACCTTCCTTTTGAAAGAACAGTTTTGAAACACTCTTTTGGTAGAATCTGCAAGTGGATATTTGGAGCGATTTGAGGCCTATGCTGGAAAAGGAGATATCTTCACATAAAAACTAGACAGAAGCATCCTCAGAAACTTTTTCTGATGTGCGCATTCAACTCACCGAGTTGAACCTTCCTTTTGATAGAGAGGTTTTGAAACACTCTTTGTCTAGAATCTGCAGGTGAATATTTGGAGTGCTAAGAGGCCAACACTGGAAAAGGAAATATCTTCACATGAGAACTAGACGGAAGCATTCTCAGAAAACTTCCGTGGCTTTATGCACTCAACTCACATAGTGGAAACTTCCTTTTGATAGCCAGTTTTGGAAACACTCCTTTTGCAGAATTTGCTAGTGGATGTTTGGAGCGATTTGAGGCCTATGCTGGAAATGGAAATATCTTCACATAAAAACTAGACAGAAGCATTCTCAGAAACTTCTTTGTGATGAATGCATTCAACTCAAAGACTTGAACTTTCCTTTTGAAAGAGCAGTTTTGAAACAATCTTTATGTAGAATCTGCAAGTGGATATTTGGAGCGCTTTGAGGCCTATGCTGGGAAATGAAATAATTTCACCTGAAAACTAGACAGAAGCCTTCTGAGAAACTTCTTTGTGATGAGTGCATTCAACTCACAGACATGAACGTTCCTTTTCTTGGAACAGTTTTGAAACACTGAGTTTGTAGAATCCGCAAGTGTTTATTCGGAGCACCTTGAGGCCTATGCTGGTAAAGGAAATATCTTCACATAAAAATTCGACAGAAGCATTCTCAGAAACTTCTTTGCGTTGAGTGCATTCAACTCCCAGACTTGAACCTTCTTTTTGAACGAGCAGCTTTGAAACACTCTTCTTGTAAAATCTGCAAATGGATATTTGGAGCACTTTGAGGCGTATGCTGGAAAATGGAATATCTTCACCTGAAAACTAGACGGAAGCATTCTCAGAAAGTTCTTCTCGATGCGTGCATTCAACTCACAGAGTTGAACCTGTCTTTTGATAGAGCAGTTTGGAAACACTCTTTTTGTGAGATCAGCAAGTGGATATTTCCAGCGATTTGAGGCCTATGCAAGGAAAACGAAATATCTTCACCTAAAAACTAGATAGCAGCATTCTCAGAAACTTCTTTGTGAGGAGCGCATTCAGCTCACAGACTGGAACGTTCCTTTTGATAGAACAGTTTTGAACCACTCCTTTTGTACTATCTGTAAGTGTTTATTCGGAGCGCTTTGGGGCCTATGTTGGAAAAGGAATTATCTTCACTTAAAAACTAGACAGAAGCATTCTCAGAAACTTCTTTGTGATGATTGCATTCTACTCACAGAGTTGAACCTTCCTTTTGATAGAACAGTTTTGAAACACTCTTTTGGCAGAATCTGCTAGTGGCTATTTGGAGCGCTTTGAGGCCTATGTTGGAAAAGGAAGAATCTTCACATAAAAACTAGGCAGAAGACTTCTCAGAAACTTCTTCCGATGGGCACATTCAACTCACAGACTTGAAGCTTCCTTCTGATAGAGAGGATTTGAAACAATCTTTGTCCAGAATCTGCAAGGAGATATTTGGGGTGCTAAGAGGCCAAAACTGCAAAAGAAAATATCACCGCATGAGAACTGGACGGAAGCATTCTCAATAACTTCCATGCACTTTATGCATTCAAATCACATAGTGGAATCTTCCTTTTGATAGCGCAGTTTTGAAACACTCCTTTTGTAGAATTTGCTAGTGGATGTTTGGAGCGATTTGAGGCCTATGCTGGGAATGGAAATATCTTCACATAAAAACCAGACAAAAGCATTCTCAGAAACTTCTTTGTGATGAGTGCATTCAACTCACAGACTTGAACCTTCCTTTTGAAAGAGCAGTTTTGAAACACACTTTTTGTAGAATCTGCAAGTGGATATTTGGAGAGCTTTGAGGCCTCTGCTGGAAAATGAAATATCTTCACCTGGAAACCAGACAGAAGCATTCTGAGAATCTTCTTTGTGATGAGTGCATTCAACTCACAGACATGAACGTTCCTTTTGATAGAACAGTTTTGAAACACTAAGTTTGTAGAATCCGCACGTGTTTATTCGGAGCACCTTGAGGCTTATGTTGGAAAAGGAAATAACCTCACATAAAAACTAGAGAGAAGCATTCTCAGAACCTTCTTTGTGATGAGTGCATTCAACTCGCAGACATGAACCTTCCTTTTGAACGAGCAGTTTTGAAACACTCTTTTTGTAAAAGCTGCAAATGGATATTTGGAGCACTTTGAGACGTATGCTGGAAAATGGAATATCTTCATCTAAAAACTAGACAGAAGCATTCTCAGAAATTTCTTCTCGATGCGTGCATTCAACTCACAGAGTTGAACCTGTCTTTTGATAGAGCAGTTTGGCAGCACTGTTTTTGTGAAATCTGCAAGTGGATATTTCCAGCAAATTGAGGCCTATGCAAAGAAAAGGAAATATCTTCACATAAAAACTAGGTAGCGGCATTCTCAGAAACTTCTTGGTGAGGAGCGTATTCAACTCACAGACTTGAATGTTCCTTTTGATAGAACAGTTTTGAAACACTCCTTTTGTACAATCTGCAAGTGTTTATTCGGAGCGCTTTGAGGACTATGTTGGAAAAGGAAATATCTTCACATGAAAACTAGACACAAGCATTCTCAGAAACTTCTTTGTGATGAGTGCATTCTACTCACAGAGTTGAACCTTCCTTTTGATAGAACAGTACTGAAGCATTCTTTTTGTAGAATCTGCAATTGGATATTTCGAACGTTTTGAGTCCTATGCTGGAAAAGGTAATATATTCACATAAAAACTAGACAGAAGCATTCTCAGAAACTTCTTTGTGTTGAGTGCATTCAACTCACAGACATGGAGCTTCCTTTTGAAAGAGCAGTTTTGAAACACTCTTTTTGTAAAATCTGCAAGTGGATATTCGGAGCACTTTGAGGCCTATGCTGGGAAATGGAATTTCTTCACCTAAAAACTAAACAGAACCTTTCTCAGAAAGCTCTTCTCGATGCATGCTTTCAACTCACAGAGTTGAACCTGCCTTTTGATAGAGCAGTTTGCAATCCCTCTTTTTATAGAATCTGCAAGTGTATATTTGGAGCGCTTTGAGGCCTATGCTGCAAAAGGAAATATCATTGCCTAAAAGCTAGACGGAAGCATTCTCAGAAACTTCTTTGTAATGAGTGCATTCAACTCACAGAGTTGAACCTTCCTTTTGATAGACCAGTTTTGAAACACTGTTTCTGTGGAATCCGCAAGCGGATATTTGGAGCTCTTTGACACTTATGCTGGAAAAGGAGATATCTTCATATACAAAGCAGACAGAAGCATTCTCAGAAACTTCTATGTCATGTGGGGATTGAACTCACAGAGTTGAACTTTCCTTTTTATGGAGCAGTTCTGCAACACTCTTTTTGTGGAAACTGCAAGTGGATATTTGGTGCGATTGCGGCATCTAGTGGAAAAGGAAATATATACAGATGAAAACAAGAGAGAATCATTCTCAGAAACTTCTTTCTGATGAGTGCATTCAACTCACAGACTTGAACCTTCCTTTTCAAAGAGCAGTTTTGAAACACTCTTTTTGTAGGATCTGCAAGTGGATATTTGGATCGCTTTGACGCCTATGCTGGGAAATGAAATATCTTCACCGAAAAACTAGACAGAAGCATTCTCAGAAACTTCTTCACGATATGTGCATTCAACTCACAGAGTTGAATCTTTCTTTTCAAAGAGCAGTTTTGAAACACACTTTTGGTAAAATCTGCAAGTGGATATTTGGAGCGATTTCAGGCCTATGCTGGAAAAGGAAATATCCTCACATCAATACTAGACAGAAGCATTCTCAGAAATTTCTGTGTGATGAGTGCCTTCCACTCACAGACTTGAACGTTCCTTTTGAGGGAACGGTTTTGAAACAGTCCTTTGGTAGAATCTGCAAGTGTTTATTTGGAGCGCTTTGAGGCCTATGTTGGAAAAGGAAATATCTTCACATAAAAACTAGACAGAAGCATTCTCCGAAACTTCTTTGTGATGATTGCATTCTACTCACAGAGTGGAACCTTCCTTTTGAAAGAACAGTTTTGAAACACTCTTTTGGTAGAATCTGCAAGTGGATATTTGGAGCGATTTGAGGCCTATGCTGGAAAAGGAGATATCTTCACATAAAAACTAGACAGAAGCATCCTCAGAAACTTTTTCTGATGTGCGCATTCAACTCACCGAGTTGAACCTTCCTTTTGATAGAGAGGTTTTGAAACACTCTTTGTCTAGAATCTGCAGGTGAATATTTGGAGTGCTAAGAGGCCAACACTGGAAAAGGAAATATCTTCACATGAGAACTAGACGGAAGCATTCTCAGAAAACTTCCGTGGCTTTATGCACTCAACTCACATAGTGGAAACTTCCTTTTGATAGCCAGTTTTGGAAACACTCCTTTTGCAGAATTTGCTAGTGGATGTTTGGAGCGATTTGAGGCCTATGCTGGAAATGGAAATATCTTCACATAAAAACTAGACAGAAGCATTCTCAGAAACTTCTTTGTGATGAATGCATTCAACTCAAAGACTTGAACTTTCCTTTTGAAAGAGCAGTTTTGAAACAATCTTTATGTAGAATCTGCAAGTGGATATTTGGAGCGCTTTGAGGCCTATGCTGGGAAATGAAATAATTTCACCTGAAAACTAGACAGAAGCCTTCTGAGAAACTTCTTTGTGATGAGTGCATTCAACTCACAGACATGAACGTTCCTTTTCTTGGGACAGTTTTGAAACACTGAGTTTGTAGAATCCGCAAGTGTTTATTCGGAGCACCTTGAGGCCTATGCTGGTAAAGGAAATATCTTCACATAAAAATTCGACAGAAGCATTCTCAGAAACTTCTTTGCGTTGAGTGCATTCAACTCCCAGACTTGAACCTTCTTTTTGAACGAGCAGCTTTGAAACACTCTTCTTGTAAAATCTGCAAATGGATATTTGGAGCACTTTGAGGCGTATGCTGGAAAATGGAATATCTTCACCTGAAAACTAGACGGAAGCATTCTCAGAAAGTTCTTCTCGATGCGTGCATTCAACTCACAGAGTTGAACCTGTCTTTTGATAGAGCAGTTTGGAAACACTCTTTTTGTGAGATCAGCAAGTGGATATTTCCAGCGATTTGAGGCCTATGCAAGGAAAACGAAATATCTTCACATAAAAACTAGATAGCAGCATTCTCAGAAACTTCTTTGTGAGGAGCGCATTCAGCTCACAGACTGGAACGTTCCTTTTGATAGAACAGATTTGAACCACTCCTTTTGTACTATCTGTAAGTGTTTATTCGGAGCGCTTTGGGGCCTATGTTGGAAAAGGAATTATCTTCACTTAAAAACTAGACAGAAGCATTCTCAGAAACTTCTTTGTGATGATTGCATTCTACTCACAGAGTTGAACCTTCCTTTTGATAGAACAGTTTTGAAACACTCTTTTGGCAGAATCTGCTAGTGGCTATTTGGAGCGCTTTGAGGCCTATGTTGGAAAAGGAAGAATCTTCACATAAAAACTAGGCAGAAGACTTCTCAGAAACTTCTTCCGATGGGCACATTCAACTCACAGACTTGAAGCTTCCTTCTGATAGAGAGGATTTGAAACAATCTTTGTCCAGAATCTGCAAGGAGATATTTGGGGTGCTAAGAGGCCAAAACTGCAAAAGAAAATATCACCGCATGAGAACTGGACGGAAGCATTCTCAATAACTTCCATGCACTTTATGCATTCAAATCACATAGTGGAATCTTCCTTTTGATAGCGCAGTTTTGAAACACTCCTTTTGTAGAATTTGCTAGTGGATGTTTGGAGCGATTTGAGGCCTATGCTGGGAATGGAAATATCTTCACATAAAAACCAGACAAAAGCATTCTCAGAAACTTCTTTGTGATGAGTGCATTCAACTCACAGACTTGAACCTTCCTTTTGAAAGAGCAGTTTTGAAACACACTTTTTGTAGAATCTGCAAGTGGATATTTGGAGAGCTTTGAGGCCTCTGCTGGAAAATGAAATATCTTCACCTGGAAACCAGACAGAAGCATTCTGAGAATCTTCTTTGTGATGAGTGCATTCAACTCACAGACATGAACGTTCCTTTTGATAGAACAGTTTTGAAACACTAAGTTTGTAGAATCCGCACGTGTTTATTCGGAGCACCTTGAGGCTTATGTTGGAAAAGGAAATAACCTCACATAAAAACTAGAGAGAAGCATTCTCAGAACCTTCTTTGTGATGAGTGCATTCAACTCGCAGACTTGAACCTTCCTTTTGAACGAGCAGTTTTGAAACACTCTTTTTGTAAAAGCTGCAAATGGATATTTGGAGCACTTTGAGACGTATGCTGGAAAATGGAATATCTTCATCTAAAAACTAGACAGAAGCATTCTCAGAAATTTCTTCTCGATGCGTGCATTCAACTCACAGAGTTGAACCTGTCTTTTGATAGAGCAGTTTGGCAGCACTGTTTTTGTGAAATCTGCAAGTGGATATTTCCAGCAAATTGAGGCCTATGCAAAGAAAAGGAAATATCTTCACATAAAAACTAGGTAGCGGCATTCTCAGAAACTTCTTTGTGAGGAGCGTATTCAACTCACAGACTTGAATGTTCCTTTTGATAGAACAGTTTTGAAACACTCCTTTTGTACAATCTGCAAGTGTTTATTCGGAGCGCTTTGAGGACTATGTTGGAAAAGGAAATATCTTCACATGAAAACTAGACACAAGCATTCTCAGAAACTTCTTTGTGATGAGTGCATTCTACTCACAGAGTTGAACCTTCCTTTTGATAGAACAGTACTGAAGCATTCTTTTTGTAGAATCTGCAATTGGATATTTCGAACGTTTTGAGTCCTATGCTGGAAAAGGTAATATATTCACATAAAAACTAGACAGAAGCATTCTCAGAAACTTCTTTGTGTTGAGTGCATTCAACTCACAGACATGGAGCTTCCTTTTGAAAGAGCAGTTTTGAAACACTCTTTTTGTAAAATCTGCAAGTGGATATTCGGAGCACTTTGAGGCCTATGCTGGGAAATGGAATTTCTTCACCTAAAAACTAAACAGAACCTTTCTCAGAAAGCTCTTCTCGATGCATGCTTTCAACTCACAGAGTTGAACCTGCCTTTTGATAGAGCAGTTTGCAATCCCTCTTTTTATAGAATCTGCAAGTGTATATTTGGAGCGCTTTGAGGCCTATGCTGCAAAAGGAAATATCATTGCCTAAAAGCTAGACGGAAGCATTCTCAGAAACTTCTTTGTAATGAGTGCATTCAACTCACAGAGTTGAACCTTCCTTTTGATAGACCAGTTTTGAAACACTGTTTCTGTGGAATCCGCAAGCGGATATTTGGAGCTCTTTGACACTTATGCTGGAAAAGGAGATATCTTCATATACAAAGCAGACAGAAGCATTCTCAGAAACTTCTATGTCATGTGGGGATTGAACTCACAGAGTTGAACTTTCCTTTTTATGGAGCAGTTCTGCAACACTCTTTTTGTGGAAACTGCAAGTGGATATTTGGTGCGATTGCGGCATCTAGTGGAAAAGGAAATATATACAGATGAAAACAAGAGAGAATCATTCTCAGAAACTTCTTTCTGATGAGTGCATTCAACTCACAGACTTGAACCTTCCTTTTCAAAGAGCAGTTTTGAAACACTCTTTTTGTAGGATCTGCAAGTGGATATTTGGATCGCTTTGACGCCTATGCTGGGAAATGAAATATCTTCACCGAAAAACTAGACAGAAGCATTCTCAGAAACTTCTTCACGATATGTGCATTCAACTCACAGAGTTGAATCTTTCTTTTCAAAGAGCAGTTTTGAAACACACTTTTGGTAAAATCTGCAAGTGGATATTTGGAGCGATTTCAGGCCTATGCTGGAAAAGGAAATATCCTCACATCAATACTAGACAGAAGCATTCTCAGAAATTTCTGTGTGATGAGTGCCTTCCACTCACAGACTTGAACGTTCCTTTTGAGGGAACGGTTTTGAAACAGTCCTTTGGTAGAATCTGCAAGTGTTTATTTGGAGCGCTTTGAGGCCTATGTTGGAAAAGGAAATATCTTCACATAAAAACTAGACAGAAGCATTCTCCGAAACTTCTTTGTGATGATTGCATTCTACTCACAGAGTGGAACCTTCCTTTTGAAAGAACAGTTTTGAAACACTCTTTTGGTAGAATCTGCAAGTGGATATTTGGAGCGATTTGAGGCCTATGCTGGAAAAGGAGATATCTTCACATAAAAACTAGACAGAAGCATCCTCAGAAACTTTTTCTGATGTGCGCATTCAACTCACCGAGTTGAACCTTCCTTTTGATAGAGAGGTTTTGAAACACTCTTTGTCTAGAATCTGCAGGTGAATATTTGGAGTGCTAAGAGGCCAACACTGGAAAAGGAAATATCTTCACATGAGAACTAGACGGAAGCATTCTCAGAAAACTTCCGTGGCTTTATGCACTCAACTCACATAGTGGAAACTTCCTTTTGATAGCCAGTTTTGGAAACACTCCTTTTGCAGAATTTGCTAGTGGATGTTTGGAGCGATTTGAGGCCTATGCTGGAAATGGAAATATCTTCACATAAAAACTAGACAGAAGCATTCTCAGAAACTTCTTTGTGATGAATGCATTCAACTCAAAGACTTGAACTTTCCTTTTGAAAGAGCAGTTTTGAAACAATCTTTATGTAGAATCTGCAAGTGGATATTTGGAGCGCTTTGAGGCCTATGCTGGGAAATGAAATAATTTCACCTGAAAACTAGACAGAAGCCTTCTGAGAAACTTCTTTGTGATGAGTGCATTCAACTCACAGACATGAACGTTCCTTTTCTTGGAACAGTTTTGAAACACTGAGTTTGTAGAATCCGCAAGTGTTTATTCGGAGCACCTTGAGGCCTATGCTGGTAAAGGAAATATCTTCACATAAAAATTCGACAGAAGCATTCTCAGAAACTTCTTTGCGTTGAGTGCATTCAACTCCCAGACTTGAACCTTCTTTTTGAACGAGCAGCTTTGAAACACTCTTCTTGTAAAATCTGCAAATGGATATTTGGAGCACTTTGAGGCGTATGCTGGAAAATGGAATATCTTCACCTGAAAACTAGACGGAAGCATTCTCAGAAAGTTCTTCTCGATGCGTGCATTCAACTCACAGAGTTGAACCTGTCTTTTGATAGAGCAGTTTGGAAACACTCTTTTTGTGAGATCAGCAAGTGGATATTTCCAGCGATTTGAGGCCTATGCAAGGAAAACGAAATATCTTCACCTAAAAACTAGATAGCAGCATTCTCAGAAACTTCTTTGTGAGGAGCGCATTCAGCTCACAGACTGGAACGTTCCTTTTGATAGAACAGTTTTGAACCACTCCTTTTGTACTATCTGTAAGTGTTTATTCGGAGCGCTTTGGGGCCTATGTTGGAAAAGGAATTATCTTCACTTAAAAACTAGACAGAAGCATTCTCAGAAACTTCTTTGTGATGATTGCATTCTACTCACAGAGTTGAACCTTCCTTTTGATAGAACAGTTTTGAAACACTCTTTTGGCAGAATCTGCTAGTGGCTATTTGGAGCGCTTTGAGGCCTATGTTGGAAAAGGAAGAATCTTCACATAAAAACTAGGCAGAAGACTTCTCAGAAACTTCTTCCGATGGGCACATTCAACTCACAGACTTGAAGCTTCCTTCTGATAGAGAGGATTTGAAACAATCTTTGTCCAGAATCTGCAAGGAGATATTTGGGGTGCTAAGAGGCCAAAACTGCAAAAGAAAATATCACCGCATGAGAACTGGACGGAAGCATTCTCAATAACTTCCATGCACTTTATGCATTCAAATCACATAGTGGAATCTTCCTTTTGATAGCGCAGTTTTGAAACACTCCTTTTGTAGAATTTGCTAGTGGATGTTTGGAGCGATTTGAGGCCTATGCTGGGAATGGAAATATCTTCACATAAAAACCAGACAAAAGCATTCTCAGAAACTTCTTTGTGATGAGTGCATTCAACTCACAGACTTGAACCTTCCTTTTGAAAGAGCAGTTTTGAAACACACTTTTTGTAGAATCTGCAAGTGGATATTTGGAGAGCTTTGAGGCCTCTGCTGGAAAATGAAATATCTTCACCTGGAAACCAGACAGAAGCATTCTGAGAATCTTCTTTGTGATGAGTGCATTCAACTCACAGACATGAACGTTCCTTTTGATAGAACAGTTTTGAAACACTAAGTTTGTAGAATCCGCACGTGTTTATTCGGAGCACCTTGAGGCTTATGTTGGAAAAGGAAATAACCTCACATAAAAACTAGAGAGAAGCATTCTCAGAACCTTCTTTGTGATGAGTGCATTCAACTCGCAGACATGAACCTTCCTTTTGAACGAGCAGTTTTGAAACACTCTTTTTGTAAAAGCTGCAAATGGATATTTGGAGCACTTTGAGACGTATGCTGGAAAATGGAATATCTTCATCTAAAAACTAGACAGAAGCATTCTCAGAAATTTCTTCTCGATGCGTGCATTCAACTCACAGAGTTGAACCTGTCTTTTGATAGAGCAGTTTGGCAGCACTGTTTTTGTGAAATCTGCAAGTGGATATTTCCAGCAAATTGAGGCCTATGCAAAGAAAAGGAAATATCTTCACATAAAAACTAGGTAGCGGCATTCTCAGAAACTTCTTGGTGAGGAGCATATTCAACTCACAGACTTGAATGTTCCTTTTGATAGAACAGTTTTGAAACACTCCTTTTGTACAATCTGCAAGTGTTTATTCGGAGCGCTTTGAGGACTATGTTGGAAAAGGAAATATCTTCACATGAAAACTAGACACAAGCATTCTCAGAAACTTCTTTGTGATGAGTGCATTCTACTCACAGAGTTGAACCTTCCTTTTGATAGAACAGTACTGAAGCATTCTTTTTGTAGAATCTGCAATTGGATATTTCGAACGTTTTGAGTCCTATGCTGGAAAAGGTAATATATTCACATAAAAACTAGACAGAAGCATTCTCAGAAACTTCTTTGTGTTGAGTGCATTCAACTCACAGACATGGAGCTTCCTTTTGAAAGAGCAGTTTTGAAACACTCTTTTTGTAAAATCTGCAAGTGGATATTCGGAGCACTTTGAGGCCTATGCTGGGAAATGGAATTTCTTCACCTAAAAACTAAACAGAACCTTTCTCAGAAAGCTCTTCTCGATGCATGCTTTCAACTCACAGAGTTGAACCTGCCTTTTGATAGAGCAGTTTGCAATCCCTCTTTTTATAGAATCTGCAAGTGTATATTTGGAGCGCTTTGAGGCCTATGCTGCAAAAGGAAATATCATTGCCTAAAAGCTAGACGGAAGCATTCTCAGAAACTTCTTTGTAATGAGTGCATTCAACTCACAGAGTTGAACCTTCCTTTTGATAGACCAGTTTTGAAACACTGTTTCTGTGGAATCCGCAAGCGGATATTTGGAGCTCTTTGACACTTATGCTGGAAAAGGAGATATCTTCATATACAAAGCAGACAGAAGCATTCTCAGAAACTTCTATGTCATGTGGGGATTGAACTCACAGAGTTGAACTTTCCTTTTTATGGAGCAGTTCTGCAACACTCTTTTTGTGGAAACTGCAAGTGGATATTTGGTGCGATTGCGGCATCTAGTGGAAAAGGAAATATATACAGATGAAAACAAGAGAGAATCATTCTCAGAAACTTCTTTCTGATGAGTGCATTCAACTCACAGACTTGAACCTTCCTTTTCAAAGAGCAGTTTTGAAACACTCTTTTTGTAGGATCTGCAAGTGGATATTTGGATCGCTTTGACGCCTATGCTGGGAAATGAAATATCTTCACCGAAAAACTAGACAGAAGCATTCTCAGAAACTTCTTCACGATATGTGCATTCAACTCACAGAGTTGAATCTTTCTTTTCAAAGAGCAGTTTTGAAACACACTTTTGGTAAAATCTGCAAGTGGATATTTGGAGCGATTTCAGGCCTATGCTGGAAAAGGAAATATCCTCACATCAATACTAGACAGAAGCATTCTCAGAAATTTCTGTGTGATGAGTGCCTTCCACTCACAGACTTGAACGTTCCTTTTGAGGGAACGGTTTTGAAACAGTCCTTTGGTAGAATCTGCAAGTGTTTATTTGGAGCGCTTTGAGGCCTATGTTGGAAAAGGAAATATCTTCACATAAAAACTAGACAGAAGCATTCTCCGAAACTTCTTTGTGATGATTGCATTCTACTCACAGAGTGGAACCTTCCTTTTGAAAGAACAGTTTTGAAACACTCTTTTGGTAGAATCTGCAAGTGGATATTTGGAGCGATTTGAGGCCTATGCTGGAAAAGGAGATATCTTCACATAAAAACTAGACAGAAGCATCCTCAGAAACTTTTTCTGATGTGCGCATTCAACTCACCGAGTTGAACCTTCCTTTTGATAGAGAGGTTTTGAAACACTCTTTGTCTAGAATCTGCAGGTGAATATTTGGAGTGCTAAGAGGCCAACACTGGAAAAGGAAATATCTTCACATGAGAACTAGACGGAAGCATTCTCAGAAAACTTCCGTGGCTTTATGCACTCAACTCACATAGTGGAAACTTCCTTTTGATAGCCAGTTTTGGAAACACTCCTTTTGCAGAATTTGCTAGTGGATGTTTGGAGCGATTTGAGGCCTATGCTGGAAATGGAAATATCTTCACATAAAAACTAGACAGAAGCATTCTCAGAAACTTCTTTGTGATGAATGCATTCAACTCAAAGACTTGAACTTTCCTTTTGAAAGAGCAGTTTTGAAACAATCTTTATGTAGAATCTGCAAGTGGATATTTGGAGCGCTTTGAGGCCTATGCTGGGAAATGAAATAATTTCACCTGAAAACTAGACAGAAGCCTTCTGAGAAACTTCTTTGTGATGAGTGCATTCAACTCACAGACATGAACGTTCCTTTTCTTGGAACAGTTTTGAAACACTGAGTTTGTAGAATCCGCAAGTGTTTATTCGGAGCACCTTGAGGCCTATGCTGGTAAAGGAAATATCTTCACATAAAAATTCGACAGAAGCATTCTCAGAAACTTCTTTGCGTTGAGTGCATTCAACTCCCAGACTTGAACCTTCTTTTTGAACGAGCAGCTTTGAAACACTCTTCTTGTAAAATCTGCAAATGGATATTTGGAGCACTTTGAGGCGTATGCTGGAAAATGGAATATCTTCACCTGAAAACTAGACGGAAGCATTCTCAGAAAGTTCTTCTCGATGCGTGCATTCAACTCACAGAGTTGAACCTGTCTTTTGATAGAGCAGTTTGGAAACACTCTTTTTGTGAGATCAGCAAGTGGATATTTCCAGCGATTTGAGGCCTATGCAAGGAAAACGAAATATCTTCACATAAAAACTAGATAGCAGCATTCTCAGAAACTTCTTTGTGAGGAGCGCATTCAGCTCACAGACTGGAACGTTCCTTTTGATAGAACAGATTTGAACCACTCCTTTTGTACTATCTGTAAGTGTTTATTCGGAGCGCTTTGGGGCCTATGTTGGAAAAGGAATTATCTTCACTTAAAAACTAGACAGAAGCATTCTCAGAAACTTCTTTGTGATGATTGCATTCTACTCACAGAGTTGAACCTTCCTTTTGATAGAACAGTTTTGAAACACTCTTTTTGCAGAATCTGCTAGTGGCTATTTGGAGCGCTTTGAGGCCTATGTTGGAAAAGGAAGAATCTTCACATAAAAACTAGGCAGAAGACTTCTCAGAAACTTCTTCCGATGGGCACATTCAACTCACAGACTTGAAGCTTCCTTCTGATAGAGAGGATTTGAAACAATCTTTGTCCAGAATCTGCAAGGAGATATTTGGGGTGCTAAGAGGCCAAAACTGCAAAAGAAAATATCACCGCATGAGAACTGGACGGAAGCATTCTCAATAACTTCCATGCACTTTATGCATTCAAATCACATAGTGGAATCTTCCTTTTGATAGCGCAGTTTTGAAACACTCCTTTTGTAGAATTTGCTAGTGGATGTTTGGAGCGATTTGAGGCCTATGCTGGGAATGGAAATATCTTCACATAAAAACCAGACAAAAGCATTCTCAGAAACTTCTTTGTGATGAGTGCATTCAACTCACAGACTTGAACCTTCCTTTTGAAAGAGCAGTTTTGAAACACACTTTTTGTAGAATCTGCAAGTGGATATTTGGAGAGCTTTGAGGCCTCTGCTGGAAAATGAAATATCTTCACCTGGAAACCAGACAGAAGCATTCTGAGAATCTTCTTTGTGATGAGTGCATTCAACTCACAGACATGAACGTTCCTTTTGATAGAACAGTTTTGAAACACTAAGTTTGTAGAATCCGCACGTGTTTATTCGGAGCACCTTGAGGCTTATGTTGGAAAAGGAAATAACCTCACATAAAAACTAGAGAGAAGCATTCTCAGAACCTTCTTTGTGATGAGTGCATTCAACTCGCAGACTTGAACCTTCCTTTTGAACGAGCAGTTTTGAAACACTCTTTTTGTAAAAGCTGCAAATGGATATTTGGAGCACTTTGAGACGTATGCTGGAAAATGGAATATCTTCATCTAAAAACTAGACAGAAGCATTCTCAGAAATTTCTTCTCGATGCGTGCATTCAACTCACAGAGTTGAACCTGTCTTTTGATAGAGCAGTTTGGCAGCACTGTTTTTGTGAAATCTGCAAGTGGATATTTCCAGCAAATTGAGGCCTATGCAAAGAAAAGGAAATATCTTCACATAAAAACTAGGTAGCGGCATTCTCAGAAACTTCTTTGTGAGGAGCGTATTCAACTCACAGACTTGAATGTTCCTTTTGATAGAACAGTTTTGAAACACTCCTTTTGTACAATCTGCAAGTGTTTATTCGGAGCGCTTTGAGGACTATGTTGGAAAAGGAAATATCTTCACATGAAAACTAGACACAAGCATTCTCAGAAACTTCTTTGTGATGAGTGCATTCTACTCACAGAGTTGAACCTTCCTTTTGATAGAACAGTACTGAAGCATTCTTTTTGTAGAATCTGCAATTGGATATTTCGAACGTTTTGAGTCCTATGCTGGAAAAGGTAATATATTCACATAAAAACTAGACAGAAGCATTCTCAGAAACTTCTTTGTGTTGAGTGCATTCAACTCACAGACATGGAGCTTCCTTTTGAAAGAGCAGTTTTGAAACACTCTTTTTGTAAAATCTGCAAGTGGATATTCGGAGCACTTTGAGGCCTATGCTGGGAAATGGAATTTCTTCACCTAAAAACTAAACAGAACCTTTCTCAGAAAGCTCTTCTCGATGCATGCTTTCAACTCACAGAGTTGAACCTGCCTTTTGATAGAGCAGTTTGCAATCCCTCTTTTTATAGAATCTGCAAGTGTATATTTGGAGCGCTTTGAGGCCTATGCTGCAAAAGGAAATATCATTGCCTAAAAGCTAGACGGAAGCATTCTCAGAAACTTCTTTGTAATGAGTGCATTCAACTCACAGAGTTGAACCTTCCTTTTGATAGACCAGTTTTGAAACACTGTTTCTGTGGAATCCGCAAGCGGATATTTGGAGCTCTTTGACACTTATGCTGGAAAAGGAGATATCTTCATATACAAAGCAGACAGAAGCATTCTCAGAAACTTCTATGTCATGTGGGGATTGAACTCACAGAGTTGAACTTTCCTTTTTATGGAGCAGTTCTGCAACACTCTTTTTGTGGAAACTGCAAGTGGATATTTGGTGCGATTGCGGCATCTAGTGGAAAAGGAAATATATACAGATGAAAACAAGAGAGAATCATTCTCAGAAACTTCTTTCTGATGAGTGCATTCAACTCACAGACTTGAACCTTCCTTTTCAAAGAGCAGTTTTGAAACACTCTTTTTGTAGGATCTGCAAGTGGATATTTGGATCGCTTTGACGCCTATGCTGGGAAATGAAATATCTTCACCGAAAAACTAGACAGAAGCATTCTCAGAAACTTCTTCACGATATGTGCATTCAACTCACAGAGTTGAATCTTTCTTTTCAAAGAGCAGTTTTGAAACACACTTTTGGTAAAATCTGCAAGTGGATATTTGGAGCGATTTCAGGCCTATGCTGGAAAAGGAAATATCCTCACATCAATACTAGACAGAAGCATTCTCAGAAATTTCTGTGTGATGAGTGCCTTCCACTCACAGACTTGAACGTTCCTTTTGAGGGAACGGTTTTGAAACAGTCCTTTGGTAGAATCTGCAAGTGTTTATTTGGAGCGCTTTGAGGCCTATGTTGGAAAAGGAAATATCTTCACATAAAAACTAGACAGAAGCATTCTCCGAAACTTCTTTGTGATGATTGCATTCTACTCACAGAGTGGAACCTTCCTTTTGAAAGAACAGTTTTGAAACACTCTTTTGGTAGAATCTGCAAGTGGATATTTGGAGCGATTTGAGGCCTATGCTGGAAAAGGAGATATCTTCACATAAAAACTAGACAGAAGAATCCTCAGAAACTTTTTCTGATGTGCGCATTCAACTCACCGAGTTGAACCTTCCTTTTGATAGAGAGGTTTTGAAACACTCTTTGTCTAGAATCTGCAGGTGAATATTTGGAGTGCTAAGAGGCCAACACTGGAAAAGGAAATATCTTCACATGAGAACTAGACGGAAGCATTCTCAGAAAACTTCCGTGGCTTTATGCACTCAACTCACATAGTGGAAACTTCCTTTTGATAGCCAGTTTTGGAAACACTCCTTTTGTAGAATTTGCTAGTGGATGTTTGGAGCGATTTGAGGCCTATGCTGGAAATGGAAATATCTTCACATAAAAACTAGACAGAAGCATTCTCAGAAACTTCTTTGTGATGAATGCATTCAACTCAAAGACTTGAACTTTCCTTTTGAAAGAGCAGTTTTGAAACAATCTTTATGTAGAATCTGCAAGTGGATATTTGGAGCGCTTTGAGGCCTATGCTGGGAAATGAAATAATTTCACCTGAAAACTAGACAGAAGCCTTCTGAGAAACTTCTTTGTGATGAGTGCATTCAACTCACAGACATGAACGTTCCTTTTCTTGGAACAGTTTTGAAACACTGAGTTTGTAGAATCCGCAAGTGTTTATTCGGAGCACCTTGAGGCCTATGCTGGTAAAGGAAATATCTTCACATAAAAATTCGACAGAAGCATTCTCAGAAACTTCTTTGCGTTGAGTGCATTCAACTCCCAGACTTGAACCTTCTTTTTGAACGAGCAGCTTTGAAACACTCTTCTTGTAAAATCTGCAAATGGATATTTGGAGCACTTTGAGGCGTATGCTGGAAAATGGAATATCTTCACCTGAAAACTAGACGGAAGCATTCTCAGAAAGTTCTTCTCGATGCGTGCATTCAACTCACAGAGTTGAACCTGTCTTTTGATAGAGCAGTTTGGAAACACTCTTTTTGTGAGATCAGCAAGTGGATATTTCCAGCGATTTGAGGCCTATGCAAGGAAAACGAAATATCTTCACATAAAAACTAGATAGCAGCATTCTCAGAAACTTCTTTGTGAGGAGCGCATTCAGCTCACAGACTGGAACGTTCCTTTTGATAGAACAGTTTTGAAGCACTCCTTTTGTACTATCTGTAAGTGTTTATTCGGAGCGCTTTGGGGCCTATGTTGGAAAAGGAATTATCTTCACTTAAAAACTAGACAGAAGCATTCTCAGAAACTTCTTTGTGATGATTGCATTCTACTCACAGAGTTGAACCTTCCTTTTGATAGAACAGTTTTGAAACACTCTTTTTGCAGAATCTGCTAGTGGCTATTTGGAGCGCTTTGAGGCCTATGTTGGAAAAGGAAGAATCTTCACATAAAAACTAGGCAGAAGACTTCTCAGAAACTTCTTCCGATGGGCACATTCAACTCACAGACTTGAAGCTTCCTTCTGATAGAGAGGATTTGAAACAATCTTTGTCCAGAATCTGCAAGGAGATATTTGGGGTGCTAAGAGGCCAAAACTGCAAAAGAAAATATCACCGCATGAGAACTGGACGGAAGCATTCTCAATAACTTCCATGCACTTTATGCATTCAAATCACATAGTGGAATCTTCCTTTTGATAGCGCAGTTTTGAAACACTCCTTTTGTAGAATTTGCTAGTGGATGTTTGGAGCGATTTGAGGCCTATGCTGGGAATGGAAATATCTTCACATAAAAACCAGACAAAAGCATTCTCAGAAACTTCTTTGTGATGAGTGCATTCAACTCATAGACTTGAACCTTCCTTTTGAAAGAGCAGTTTTGAAACACACTTTTTGTAGAATCTGCAAGTGGATATTTGGAGAGCTTTGAGGCCTCTGCTGGAAAATGAAATATCTTCACCTGGAAACCAGACAGAAGCATTCTGAGAATCTTCTTTGTGATGAGTGCATTCAACTCACAGACATGAACGTTCCTTTTGATAGAACAGTTTTGAAACACTAAGTTTGTAGAATCCGCACGTGTTTATTCGGAGCACCTTGAGGCTTATGTTGGAAAAGGAAATAACCTCACATAAAAACTAGAGAGAAGCATTCTCAGAACCTTCTTTGTGATGAGTGCATTCAACTCGCAGACTTGAACCTTCCTTTTGAACGAGCAGTTTTGAAACACTCTTTTTGTAAAAGCTGCAAATGGATATTTGGAGCACTTTGAGACGTATGCTGGAAAATGGAATATCTTCATCTAAAAACTAGACAGAAGCATTCTCAGAAATTTCTTCTCGATGCGTGCATTCAACTCACAGAGTTGAACCTGTCTTTTGATAGAGCAGTTTGGCAGCACTGTTTTTGTGAAATCTGCAAGTGGATATTTCCAGCAAATTGAGGCCTATGCAAAGAAAAGGAAATATCTTCACATAAAAACTAGGTAGCGGCATTCTCAGAAACTTCTTTGTGAGGAGCGTATTCAACTCACAGACTTGAATGTTCCTTTTGATAGAACAGTTTTGAAACACTCCTTTTGTACAATCTGCAAGTGTTTATTCGGAGCGCTTTGAGGACTATGTTGGAAAAGGAAATATCTTCACATGAAAACTAGACACAAGCATTCTCAGAAACTTCTTTGTGATGAGTGCATTCTACTCACAGAGTTGAACCTTCCTTTTGATAGAACAGTACTGAAGCATTCTTTTTGTAGAATCTGCAATTGGATATTTCGAACGTTTTGAGTCCTATGCTGGAAAAGGTAATATATTCACATAAAAACTAGACAGAAGCATTCTCAGAAACTTCTTTGTGTTGAGTGCATTCAACTCACAGACATGGAGCTTCCTTTTGAAAGAGCAGTTTTGAAACGCTCTTTTTGTAAAATCTGCAAGTGGATATTCGGAGCACTTTGAGGCCTATGCTGGGAAATGGAATTTCTTCACCTAAAAACTAAACAGAACCTTTCTCAGAAAGCTCTTCTCGATGCATGCTTTCAACTCACAGAGTTGAACCTGCCTTTTGATAGAGCAGTTTGCAATCCCTCTTTTTATAGAATCTGCAAGTGTATATTTGGAGCGCTTTGAGGCCTATGCTGCAAAAGGAAATATCATTGCCTAAAAGCTAGACGGAAGCATTCTCAGAAACTTCTTTGTAATGAGTGCATTCAACTCACAGAGTTGAACCTTCCTTTTGATAGACCAGTTTTGAAACACTGTTTCTGTGGAATCCGCAAGCGGATATTTGGAGCTCTTTGACACTTATGCTGGAAAAGGAGATATCTTCATATACAAAGCAGACAGAAGCATTCTCAGAAACTTCTATGTCATGTGGGGATTGAACTCACAGAGTTGAACTTTCCTTTTTATGGAGCAGTTCTGCAACACTCTTTTTGTGGAAACTGCAAGTGGATATTTGGTGCGATTGCGGCATCTAGCTAGTGGAAAAGGAAATATATACAGATGAAAACAAGAGAGAATCATTCTCAGAAACTTCTTTCTGATGAGTGCATTCAACTCACAGACTTGAACCTTCCTTTTCAAAGAGCAGTTTTGAAACACTCTTTTTGTAGGATCTGCAAGTGGATATTTGGATCGCTTTGACGCCTATGCTGGGAAATGAAATATCTTCACCGAAAAACTAGACAGAAGCATTCTCAGAAACTTCTTCACGATATGTGCATTCAACTCACAGAGTTGAATCTTTCTTTTCAAAGAGCAGTTTTGAAACACACTTTTGGTAAAATCTGCAAGTGGATATTTGGAGCGCTTTGAGGCCTATGCTGGAAAAGGAAATATCCTCACATCAATACTAGACAGAAGCATTCTCAGAAATTTCTGTGTGATGAGTGCCTTCCACTCACAGACTTGAACGTTCCTTTTGAGGGAACGGTTTTGAAACAGTCCTTTGGTAGAATCTGCAAGTGTTTATTTGGAGCGCTTTGAGGCCTATGTTGGAAAAGGAAATATCTTCACATAAAAACTAGACAGAAGCATTCTCCGAAACTTCTTTGTGATGATTGCATTCTACTCACAGAGTGGAACCTTCCTTTTGAAAGAACAGTTTTGAAACACTCTTTTGGTAGAATCTGCAAGTGGATATTTGGAGCGATTTGAGGCCTATGCTGGAAAAGGAGATATCTTCACATAAAAACTAGACAGAAGCATCCTCAGAAACTTTTTCTGATGTGCGCATTCAACTCACCGAGTTGAACCTTCCTTTTGATAGAGAGGTTTTGAAACACTCTTTGTCTAGAATCTGCAGGTGAATATTTGGAGTGCTAAGAGGCCAACACTGGAAAAGGAAATATCTTCACATGAGAACTAGACGGAAGCATTCTCAGAAAACTTCCGTGGCTTTATGCACTCAACTCACATAGTGGAAACTTCCTTTTGATAGCCAGTTTTGGAAACACTCCTTTTGTAGAATTTGCTAGTGGATGTTTGGAGCGATTTGAGGCCTATGCTGGAAATGGAAATATCTTCACATAAAAACTAGACAGAAGCATTCTCAGAAACTTCTTTGTGATGAATGCATTCAACTCAAAGACTTGAACTTTCCTTTTGAAAGAGCAGTTTTGAAACAATCTTTATGTAGAATCTGCAAGTGGATATTTGGAGCGCTTTGAGGCCTATGCTGGGAAATGAAATAATTTCACCTGAGAACTAGACAGAAGCCTTCTGAGAAACTTCTTTGTGATGAGTGCATTCAACTCACAGACATGAACGTTCCTTTTCTTGGAACAGTTTTGAAACACTGAGTTTGTAGAATCCGCAAGTGTTTATTCGGAGCACCTTGAGGCCTATGCTGGTAAAGGAAATATCTTCACATAAAAATTCGACAGAAGCATTCTCAGAAACTTCTTTGCGTTGAGTGCATTCAACTCCCAGACTTGAACCTTCTTTTTGAACGAGCAGCTTTGAAACACTCTTCTTGTAAAATCTGCAAATGGATATTTGGAGCACTTTGAGGCGTATGCTGGAAAATGGAATATCTTCACCTGAAAACTAGACGGAAGCATTCTCAGAAAGTTCTTCTCGATGCGTGCATTCAACTCACAGAGTTGAACCTGTCTTTTGATAGAGCAGTTTGGAAACACTCTTTTTGTGAGATCAGCAAGTGGATATTTCCAGCGATTTGAGGCCTATGCAAGGAAAACGAAATATCTTCACATAAAAACTAGATAGCAGCATTCTCAGAAACTTCTTTGTGAGGAGCGCATTCAGCTCACAGACTGGAACGTTCCTTTTGATAGAACAGTTTTGAACCACTCCTTTTGTACTATCTGTAAGTGTTTATTCGGAGCGCTTTGGGGCCTATGTTGGAAAAGGAATTATCTTCACTTAAAAACTAGACAGAAGCATTCTCAGAAACTTCTTTGTGATGATTGCATTCTACTCACAGAGTTGAACCTTCCTTTTGATAGAACAGTTTTGAAACACTCTTTTTGCAGAATCTGCTAGTGGCTATTTGGAGCGCTTTGAGGCCTATGTTGGAAAAGGAAGAATCTTCACATAAAAACTAGGCAGAAGACTTCTCAGAAACTTCTTCCGATGGGCACATTCAACTCACAGACTTGAAGCTTCCTTCTGATAGAGAGGATTTGAAACAATCTTTGTCCAGAATCTGCAAGGAGATATTTGGGGTGCTAAGAGGCCAAAACTGCAAAAGAAAATATCACCACATGAGAACTGGACGGAAGCATTCTCAATAACTTCCATGCACTTTATGCATTCAAATCACATAGTGGAATCTTCCTTTTGATAGCGCAGTTTTGAAACACTCCTTTTGTAGAATTTGCTAGTGGTTGTTTGGAGCGATTTGAGGCCTATGCTGGGAATGGAAATATCTTCACATAAAAACCAGACAAAAGCATTCTCAGAAACTTCTTTGTGATGAGTGCATTCAACTCACAGACTTGAACCTTCCTTTTGAAAGAGCAGTTTTGAAACACACTTTTTGTAGAATCTGCAAGTGGATATTTGGAGAGCTTTGAGGCCTCTGCTGGAAAATGAAATATCTTCACCTGGAAACCAGACAGAAGCATTCTGAGAATCTTCTTTGTGATGAGTGCATTCAACTCACAGACATGAACGTTCCTTTTGATAGAACAGTTTTGAAACACTAAGTTTGTAGAATCCGCAAGTGTTTATTCGGAGCACCTTGAGGCTTATGTTGGAAAAGGAAATAACTTCACATAAAAACTAGAGAGAAGCATTCTCAGAACCTTCTTTGTGATGAGTGCATTCAACTCGCAGACTTGAACCTTCCTTTTGAACGAGCAGTTTTGAAACACTCTTTTTGTAAAAGCTGCAAATGGATATTTGGAGCACTTTGAGACGTATGCTGGAAAATGGAATATCTTCATCTAAAAACTAGACAGAAGCATTCTCAGAAATTTCTTCTCGATGCGTGCATTCAACTCACAGAGTTGAACCTGTCTTTTGATAGAGCAGTTTGGCAGCACTGTTTTTGTGAAATCTGCAAGTGGATATTTCCAGCAAATTGAGGCCTATGCAAAGAAAAGGAAATATCTTCACATAAAAACTAGGTAGCGGCATTCTCAGAAACTTCTTTGTGAGGAGCGTATTCAACTCACAGACTTGAATGTTCCTTTTGATAGAACAGTTTTGAAACACTCCTTTTGTACAATCTGCAAGTGTTTATTCAGAGCGCCTTGAGGACTATGTTGGAAAAGGAAATATCTTCACATGAAAACTAGACACAAGCATTCTCAGAAACTTCTTTGTGATGAGTGCATTCTACTCACAGAGTTGAACCTTCCTTTTGATAGAACAGTACTGAAGCATTCTTTTTGTAGAATCTGCAATTGGATATTTCGAACGTTTTGAGTCCTATGCTGGAAAAGGTAATATATTCACATAAAAACTAGACAGAAGCATTCTCAGAAACTTCTTTGTGTTGAGTGCATTCAACTCACAGACATGGAGCTTCCTTTTGAAAGAGCAGTTTTGAAACACTCTTTTTGTAAAATCTGCAAGTGGATATTCGGAGCACTTTGAGGCCTATGCTGGGAAATGGAATTTCTTCACCTAAAAACTAAACAGAACCTTTCTCAGAAAGCTCTTCTCGATGCATGCTTTCAACTCACAGAGTTGAACCTGCCTTTTGATAGAGCAGTTTGCAATCCCTCTTTTTATAGAATCTGCAAGTGTATATTTGGAGCGCTTTGAGGCCTATGCTGCAAAAGGAAATATCATTGCCTAAAAGCTAGACGGAAGCATTCTCAGAAACTTCTTTGTAATGAGTGCATTCAACTCACAGAGTTGAACCTTCCTTTTGATAGACCAGTTTTGAAACACTGTTTCTGTGGAATCCGCAAGCGGATATTTGGAGCTCTTTGAAACTTATGCTGGAAAAGGAGATATCTACATATACAAAGCAGACAGAAGCATTCTCAGAAACTTCTATGTCATGTGGGGATTGAACTCACAGAGTTGAACTTTCCTTTTTATGGAGCAGTTCTGCAACACTCTTTTTGTGGAAACTGCAAGTGGATATTTGGTGCGATTGCGGCATCTAGTGGAAAAGGAAATATATACAGATGAAAACAAGAGAGAATCATTCTCAGAAACTTCTTTCTGATGAGTGCATTCAACTCACAGACTTGAACCTTCCTTTTCAAAGAGCAGTTTTGAAACACTCTTTTTGTAGGATCTGCAAGTGGATATTTGGATCGCTTTGACGCCTATGCTGGGAAATGAAATATCTTCACCGAAAAACTAGACAGAAGCATTCTCAGAAACTTCTTCACGATATGTGCATTCAACTCACAGAGTTGAATCTTTCTTTTCAAAGAGCAGTTTTGAAACACACTTTTGGTAAAATCTGCAAGTGGATATTTGGAGCGATTTCAGGCCTATGCTGGAAAAGGAAATATCCTCACATCAATACTAGACAGAAGCATTCTCAGAAATTTCTGTGTGATGAGTGCCTTCCACTCACAGACTTGAACGTTCCTTTTGAGGGAACGGTTTTGAAACAGTCCTTTGGTAGAATCTGCAAGTGTTTATTTGGAGCGCTTTGAGGCCTATGTTGGAAAAGGAAATATCTTCACATAAAAACTAGACAGAAGCATTCTCCGAAACTTCTTTGTGATGATTGCATTCTACTCACAGAGTGGAACCTTCCTTTTGAAAGAACAGTTTTGAAACACTCTTTTGGTAGAATCTGCAAGTGGATATTTGGAGCGATTTGAGGCCTATGCTGGAAAAGGAGATATCTTCACATAAAAACTAGACAGAAGCATCCTCAGAAACTTTTTCTGATGTGCGCATTCAACTCACCGAGTTGAACCTTCCTTTTGATAGAGAGGTTTTGAAACACTCTTTGTCTAGAATCTGCAGGTGAATATTTGGAGTGCTAAGAGGCCAACACTGGAAAAGGAAATATCTTCACATGAGAACTAGACGGAAGCATTCTCAGAAAACTTCCGTGGCTTTATGCACTCAACTCACATAGTGGAAACTTCCTTTTGATAGCCAGTTTTGGAAACACTCCTTTTGTAGAATTTGCTAGTGGATGTTTGGAGCGATTTGAGGCCTATGCTGGAAATGGAAATATCTTCACATAAAAACTAGACAGAAGCATTCTCAGAAACTTCTTTGTGATGAATGCATTCAACTCAAAGACTTGAACTTTCCTTTTGAAAGAGCAGTTTTGAAACAATCTTTATGTAGAATCTGCAAGTGGATATTTGGAGCGCTTTGAGGCCTATGCTGGGAAATGAAATAATTTCACCTGAAAACTAGACAGAAGCCTTCTGAGAAACTTCTTTGTGATGAGTGCATTCAACTCACAGACATGAACGTTCCTTTTCTTGGGACAGTTTTGAAACACTCAGTTTGTAGAATCCGCAAGTGTTTATTCGGAGCACCTTGAGGCCTATGCTGGTAAAGGAAATATCTTCACATAAAAATTCGACAGAAGCATTCTCAGAAACTTCTTTGCGTTGAGTGCATTCAACTCCCAGACTTGAACCTTCTTTTTGAACGAGCAGCTTTGAAACACTCTTCTTGTAAAATCTGCAAATGGATATTTGGAGCACTTTGAGGCGTATGCTGGAAAATGGAATATCTTCACCTGAAAACTAGACGGAAGCATTCTCAGAAAGTTCTTCTCGATGCGTGCATTCAACTCACAGAGTTGAACCTGTCTTTTGATAGAGCAGTTTGGAAACACTCTTTTTGTGAGATCAGCAAGTGGATATTTCCAGCGATTTGAGGCCTATGCAAGGAAAACGAAATATCTTCACATAAAAACTAGATAGCAGCATTCTCAGAAACTTCTTTGTGAGGAGCGCATTCAGCCCACAGACTGGAACGTTCCTTTTGATAGAACAGTTTTGAACCACTCCTTTTGTACTATCTGTAAGTGTTTATTCGGAGCGCTTTGGGGCCTATGTTGGAAAAGGAATTATCTTCACTTAAAAACTAGACAGAAGCATTCTCAGAAACTTCTTTGTGATGATTGCATTCTACTCACAGAGTTGAACCTTCCTTTTGATAGAACAGTTTTGAAACACTCTTTTTGCAGAATCTGCTAGTGGCTATTTGGAGCGCTTTGAGGCCTATGTTGGAAAAGGAAGAATCTTCACATAAAAACTAGGCAGAAGACTTCTCAGAAACTTCTTCCGATGGGCACATTCAACTCACAGACTTGAAGCTTCCTTCTGATAGAGAGGATTTGAAACAATCTTTGTCCAGAATCTGCAAGGAGATATTTGGGGTGCTAAGAGGCCAAAACTGCAAAAGAAAATATCACCGCATGAGAACTGGACGGAAGCATTCTCAATAACTTCCATGCACTTTATGCATTCAAATCACATAGTGGAATCTTCCTTTTGATAGCGCAGTTTTGAAACACTCCTTTTGTAGAATTTGCTAGTGGATGTTTGGAGCGATTTGAGGCCTATGCTGGGAATGGAAATATCTTCACATAAAAACCAGACAAAAGCATTCTCAGAAACTTCTTTGTGATGAGTGCATTCAACTCACAGACTTGAACCTTCCTTTTGAAAGAGCAGTTTTGAAACACACTTTTTGTAGAATCTGCAAGTGGATATTTGGAGAGCTTTGAGGCCTCTGCTGGAAAATGAAATATCTTCACCTGGAAACCAGACAGAAGCATTCTGAGAATCTTCTTTGTGATGAGTGCATTCAACTCACAGACATGAACGTTCCTTTTGATAGAACAGTTTTGAAACACTAAGTTTGTAGAATCCGCACGTGTTTATTCGGAGCACCTTGAGGCTTATGTTGGAAAAGGAAATAACCTCACATAAAAACTAGAGAGAAGCATTCTCAGAACCTTCTTTGTGATGAGTGCATTCAACTCGCAGACTTGAACCTTCCTTTTGAACGAGCAGTTTTGAAACACTCTTTTTGTAAAAGCTGCAAATGGATATTTGGAGCACTTTGAGACGTATGCTGGAAAATGGAATATCTTCATCTAAAAACTAGACAGAAGCATTCTCAGAAATTTCTTCTCGATGCGTGCATTCAACTCACAGAGTTGAACCTGTCTTTTGATAGAGCAGTTTGGCAGCACTGTTTTTGTGAAATCTGCAAGTGGATATTTCCAGCAAATTGAGGCCTATGCAAAGAAAAGGAAATATCTTCACATAAAAACTAGGTAGCGGCATTCTCAGAAACTTCTTTGTGAGGAGCGTATTCAACTCACAGACTTGAATGTTTCTTTTGATAGAACAGTTTTGAAACACTCCTTTTGTACAATCTGCAAGTGTTTATTCGGAGCGCTTTGAGGACTATGTTGGAAAAGGAAATATCTTCACATGAAAACTAGACACAAGCATTCTCAGAAACTTCTTTGTGATGAGTGCATTCTACTCACAGAGTTGAACCTTCCTTTTGATAGAACAGTACTGAAGCATTCTTTTTGTAGAATCTGCAATTGGATATTTCGAACGTTTTGAGTCCTATGCTGGAAAAGGTAATATATTCACATAAAAACTAGACAGAAGCATTCTCAGAAACTTCTTTGTGTTGAGTGCATTCAACTCACAGACATGGAGCTTCCTTTTGAAAGAGCAGTTTTGAAACACTCTTTTTGTAAAATCTGCAAGTGGATATTCGGAGCACTTTGAGGCCTATGCTGGGAAATGGAATTTCTTCACCTAAAAACTAAACAGAACCTTTCTCAGAAAGCTCTTCTCGATGCATGCTTTCAACTCACAGAGTTGAACCTGCCTTTTGATAGAGCAGTTTGCAATCCCTCTTTTTATAGAATCTGCAAGTGTATATTTGGAGCGCTTTGAGGCCTATGCTGCAAAAGGAAATATCATTGCCTAAAAGCTAGACGGAAGCATTCTCAGAAACTTCTTTGTAATGAGTGCATTCAACTCACAGAGTTGAACCTTCCTTTTGATAGACCAGTTTTGAAACACTGTTTCTGTGGAATCCGCAAGCGGATATTTGGAGCTCTTTGACACTTATGCTGGAAAAGGAGATATCTTCATATACAAAGCAGACAGAAGCATTCTCAGAAACTTCTATGTCATGTGGGGATTGAACTCACAGAGTTGAACTTTCCTTTTTATGGAGCAGTTCTGCAACACTCTTTTTGTGGAAACTGCAAGTGGATATTTGGTGCGATTGCGGCATCTAGTGGAAAAGGAAATATATACAGATGAAAACAAGAGAGAATCATTCTCAGAAACTTCTTTCTGATGAGTGCATTCAACTCACAGACTTGAACCTTCCTTTTCAAAGAGCAGTTTTGAAACACTCTTTTTGTAGGATCTGCAAGTGGATATTTGGATCGCTTTGACGCCTATGCTGGGAAATGAAATATCTTCACCGAAAAACTAGACAGAAGCATTCTCAGAAACTTCTTCACGATATGTGCATTCAACTCACAGAGTTGAATCTTTCTTTTCAAAGAGCAGTTTTGAAACACACTTTTGGTAAAATCTGCAAGTGGATATTTGGAGCGATTTCAGGCCTATGCTGGAAAAGGAAATATCCTCACATCAATACTAGACAGAAGCATTCTCAGAAATTTCTGTGTGATGAGTGCCTTCCACTCACAGACTTGAACGTTCCTTTTGAGGGAACGGTTTTGAAACAGTCCTTTGGTAGAATCTGCAAGTGTTTATTTGGAGCGCTTTGAGGCCTATGTTGGAAAAGGAAATATCTTCACATAAAAACTAGACAGAAGCATTCTCCGAAACTTCTTTGTGATGATTGCATTCTACTCACAGAGTGGAACCTTCCTTTTGAAAGAACAGTTTTGAAACACTCTTTTGGTAGAATCTGCAAGTGGATATTTGGAGCGATTTGAGGCCTATGCTGGAAAAGGAGATATCTTCACATAAAAACTAGACAGAAGCATCCTCAGAAACTTTTTCTGATGTGCGCATTCAACTCACCGAGTTGAACCTTCCTTTTGATAGAGAGGTTTTGAAACACTCTTTGTCTAGAATCTGCAGGTGAATATTTGGAGTGCTAAGAGGCCAACACTGGAAAAGGAAATATCTTCACATGAGAACTAGACGGAAGCATTCTCAGAAAACTTCCGTGGCTTTATGCACTCAACTCACATAGTGGAAACTTCCTTTTGATAGCCAGTTTTGGAAACACTCCTTTTGTAGAATTTGCTAGTGGATGTTTGGAGCGATTTGAGGCCTATGCTGGAAATGGAAATATCTTCACATAAAAACTAGACAGAAGCATTCTCAGAAACTTCTTTGTGATGAATGCATTCAACTCAAAGACTTGAACTTTCCTTTTGAAAGAGCAGTTTTGAAACAATCTTTATGTAGAATCTGCAAGTGGATATTTGGAGCGCTTTGAGGCCTATGCTGGGAAATGAAATAATTTCACCTGAAAACTAGACAGAAGCCTTCTGAGAAACTTCTTTGTGATGAGTGCATTCAACTCACAGCCATGAACGTTCCTTTTCTTGGGACAGTTTTGAAACACTGAGTTTGTAGAATCCGCAAGTGTTTATTCGGAGCACCTTGAGGCCTATGCTGGTAAAGGAAATATCTTCACATAAAAATTCGACAGAAGCATTCTCAGAAACTTCTTTGTGTTGAGTGCATTCAACTCCCAGACTTGAACCTTCTTTTTGAACGAGCAGCTTTGAAACACTCTTCTTGTAAAATCTGCAAATGGATATTTGGAGCACTTTGAGGCGTATGCTGGAAAATGGAATATCTTCACCTGAAAACTAGACGGAAGCATTCTCAGAAAGTTCTTCTCGATGCGTGCATTCAACTCACAGAGTTGAACCTGTCTTTTGATAGAGCAGTTTGGAAACACTCTTTTTGTGAGATCAGCAAGTGGATATTTCCAGCGATTTGAGGCCTATGCAAGGAAAACGAAATATCTTCACATAAAAACTAGATAGCAGCATTCTCAGAAACTTCTTTGTGAGGAGCGCATTCAGCCCACAGACTGGAACGTTCCTTTTGATAGAACAGTTTTGAAGCACTCCTTTTGTACTATCTGTAAGTGTTTATTCGGAGCGCTTTGGGGCCTATGTTGGAAAAGGAATTATCTTCACTTAAAAACTAGACAGAAGCATTCTCAGAAACTTCTTTGTGATGATTGCATTCTACTCACAGAGTTGAACCTTCCTTTTGATAGAACAGTTTTGAAACACTCTTTTTGCAGAATCTGCTAGTGGCTATTTGGAGCGCTTTGAGGCCTATGTTGGAAAAGGAAGAATCTTCACATAAAAACTAGGCAGAAGACTTCTCAGAAACTTCTTCCGATGGGCACATTCAACTCACAGACTTGAAGCTTCCTTCTGATAGAGAGGATTTGAAACAATCTTTGTCCAGAATCTGCAAGGAGATATTTGGGGTGCTAAGAGGCCAAAACTGCAAAAGAAAATATCACCGCATGAGAACTGGACGGAAGCATTCTCAATAACTTCCATGCACTTTATGCATTCAAATCACATAGTGGAATCTTCCTTTTGATAGCGCAGTTTTGAAACACTCCTTTTGTAGAATTTGCTAGTGGATGTTTGGAGTGATTTGAGGCCTATGCTGGGAATGGAAATATCTTCACATAAAAACCAGACAAAAGCATTCTCAGAAACTTCTTTGTGATGAGTGCATTCAACTCACAGACTTGAACCTTCCTTTTGAAAGAGCAGTTTTGAAACACACTTTTTGTAGAATCTGCAAGTGGATATTTGGAGAGCTTTGAGGCCTCTGCTGGAAAATGAAATATCTTCACCTGGAAACCAGACAGAAGCATTCTGAGAATCTTCTTTGTGATGAGTGCATTCAACTCACAGACATGAACGTTCCTTTTGATAGAACAGTTTTGAAACACTAAGTTTGTAGAATCCGCACGTGTTTATTCGGAGCACCTTGAGGCTTATGTTGGAAAAGGAAATAACCTCACATAAAAACTAGAGAGAAGCATTCTCAGAACCTTCTTTGTGATGAGTGCATTCAACTCGCAGACTTGAACCTTCCTTTTGAACGAGCAGTTTTGAAACACTCTTTTTGTAAAAGCTGCAAATGGATATTTGGAGCACTTTGAGACGTATGCTGGAAAATGGAATATCTTCATCTAAAAACTAGACAGAAGCATTCTCAGAAATTTCTTCTCGATGCGTGCATTCAACTCACAGAGTTGAACCTGTCTTTTGATAGAGCAGTTTGGCAGCACTGTTTTTGTGAAATCTGCAAGTGGATATTTCCAGCAAATTGAGGCCTATGCAAAGAAAAGGAAATATCTTCACATAAAAACTAGGTAGCGGCATTCTCAGAAACTTCTTTGTGAGGAGCGTATTCAACTCACAGACTTGAATGTTCCTTTTGATAGAACAGTTTTGAAACACTCCTTTTGTACAATCTGCAAGTGTTTATTCGGAGCGCTTTGAGGACTATGTTGGAAAAGGAAATATCTTCACATGAAAACTAGACACAAGCATTCTCAGAAACTTCTTTGTGATGAGTGCATTCTACTCACAGAGTTGAACCTTCCTTTTGATAGAACAGTACTGAAGCATTCTTTTTGTAGAATCTGCAATTGGATATTTCGAACGTTTTGAGTCCTATGCTGGAAAAGGTAATATATTCACATAAAAACTAGACAGAAGCATTCTCAGAAACTTCTTTGTGTTGAGTGCATTCAACTCACAGACATGGAGCTTCCTTTTGAAAGAGCAGTTTTGAAACACTCTTTTTGTAAAATCTGCAAGTGGATATTCGGAGCACTTTGAGGCCTATGCTGGGAAATGGAATTTCTTCACCTAAAAACTAAACAGAACCTTTCTCAGAAAGCTCTTCTCGATGCATGCTTTCAACTCACAGAGTTGAACCTGCCTTTTGATAGAGCAGTTTGCAATCCCTCTTTTTATAGAATCTGCAAGTGTATATTTGGAGCGCTTTGAGGCCTATGCTGCAAAAGGAAATATCATTGCCTAAAAGCTAGACGGAAGCATTCTCAGAAACTTCTTTGTAATGAGTGCATTCAACTCACAGAGTTGAACCTTCCTTTTGATAGACCAGTTTTGAAACACTGTTTCTGTGGAATCCGCAAGCGGATATTTGGAGCTCTTTGACACTTATGCTGGAAAAGGAGATATCTTCATATACAAAGCAGACAGAAGCATTCTCAGAAACTTCTATGTCATGTGGGGATTGAACTCACAGAGTTGAACTTTCCTTTTTATGGAGCAGTTCTGCAACACTCTTTTTGTGGAAACTGCAAGTGGATATTTGGTGCGATTGCGGCATCTAGTGGAAAAGGAAATATATACAGATGAAAACAAGAGAGAATCATTCTCAGAAACTTCTTTCTGATGAGTGCATTCAACTCACAGACTTGAACCTTCCTTTTCAAAGAGCAGTTTTGAAACACTCTTTTTGTAGGATCTGCAAGTGGATATTTGGATCGCTTTGACGCCTATGCTGGGAAATGAAATATCTTCACCGAAAAACTAGACAGAAGCATTCTCAGAAACTTCTTCACGATATGTGCATTCAACTCACAGAGTTGAATCTTTCTTTTCAAAGAGCAGTTTTGAAACACACTTTTGGTAAAATCTGCAAGTGGATATTTGGAGCGATTTCAGGCCTATGCTGGAAAAGGAAATATCCTCACATCAATACTAGACAGAAGCATTCTCAGAAATTTCTGTGTGATGAGTGCCTTCCACTCACAGACTTGAACGTTCCTTTTGAGGGAACGGTTTTGAAACAGTCCTTTGGTAGAATCTGCAAGTGTTTATTTGGAGCGATTTGAGGCCTATGTTGGAAAAGGAAATATCTTCACATAAAAACTAGACAGAAGCATTCTCCGAAACTTCTTTGTGATGATTGCATTCTACTCACAGAGTGGAACCTTCCTTTTGAAAGAACAGTTTTGAAACACTCTTTTGGTAGAATCTGCAAGTGGATATTTGGAGCGATTTGAGGCCTATGCTGGAAAAGGAGATATCTTCACATAAAAACTAGACAGAAGCATCCTCAGAAACTTTTTCTGATGTGCGCATTCAACTCACCGAGTTGAACCTTCCTTTTGATAGAGAGGTTTTGAAACACTCTTTGTCTAGAATCTGCAGGTGAATATTTGGAGTGCTAAGAGGCCAACACTGGAAAAGGAAATATCTTCACATGAGAACTAGACGGAAGCATTCTCAGAAAACTTCCGTGGCTTTATGCACTCAACTCACATAGTGGAAACTTCCTTTTGATAGCCAGTTTTGGAAACACTCCTTTTGTAGAATTTGCTAGTGGATGTTTGGAGCGATTTGAGGCCTATGCTGGAAATGGAAATATCTTCACATAAAAACTAGACAGAAGCATTCTCAGAAACTTCTTTGTGATGAATGCATTCAACTCAAAGACTTGAACTTTCCTTTTGAAAGAGCAGTTTTGAAACAATCTTTATGTAGAATCTGCAAGTGGATATTTGGAGCGCTTTGAGGCCTATGCTGGGAAATGAAATAATTTCACCTGAAAACTAGACAGAAGCCTTCTGAGAAACTTCTTTGTGATGAGTGCATTCAACTCACAGCCATGAACGTTCCTTTTCTTGGGACAGTTTTGAAACACTGAGTTTGTAGAATCCGCAAGTGTTTATTCGGAGCACCTTGAGGCCTATGCTGGTAAAGGAAATATCTTCACATAAAAATTCGACAGAAGCATTCTCAGAAACTTCTTTGTGTTGAGTGCATTCAACTCCCAGACTTGAACCTTCTTTTTGAACGAGCAGCTTTGAAACACTCTTCTTGTAAAATCTGCAAATGGATATTTGGAGCACTTTGAGGCGTATGCTGGAAAATGGAATATCTTCACCTGAAAACTAGACGGAAGCATTCTCAGAAAGTTCTTCTCGATGCGTGCATTCAACTCACAGAGTTGAACCTGTCTTTTGATAGAGCAGTTTGGAAACACTCTTTTTGTGAGATCAGCAAGTGGATATTTCCAGCGATTTGAGGCCTATGCAAGGAAAACGAAATATCTTCACATAAAAACTAGATAGCAGCATTCTCAGAAACTTCTTTGTGAGGAGCGCATTCAGCCCACAGACTGGAACGTTCCTTTTGATAGAACAGTTTTGAAGCACTCCTTTTGTACTATCTGTAAGTGTTTATTCGGAGCGCTTTGGGGCCTATGTTGGAAAAGGAATTATCTTCACTTAAAAACTAGACAGAAGCATTCTCAGAAACTTCTTTGTGATGATTGCATTCTACTCACAGAGTTGAACCTTCCTTTTGATAGAACAGTTTTGAAACACTCTTTTTGCAGAATCTGCTAGTGGCTATTTGGAGCGCTTTGAGGCCTATGTTGGAAAAGGAAGAATCTTCACATAAAAACTAGGCAGAAGACTTCTCAGAAACTTCTTCCGATGGGCACATTCAACTCACAGACTTGAAGCTTCCTTCTGATAGAGAGGATTTGAAACAATCTTTGTCCAGAATCTGCAAGGAGATATTTGGGGTGCTAAGAGGCCAAAACTGCAAAAGAAAATATCACCGCATGAGAACTGGACGGAAGCATTCTCAATAACTTCCATGCACTTTATGCATTCAAATCACATAGTGGAATCTTCCTTTTGATAGCGCAGTTTTGAAACACTCCTTTTGTAGAATTTGCTAGTGGATGTTTGGAGTGATTTGAGGCCTATGCTGGGAATGGAAATATCTTCACATAAAAACCAGACAAAAGCATTCTCAGAAACTTCTTTGTGATGAGTGCATTCAACTCACAGACTTGAACCTTCCTTTTGAAAGAGCAGTTTTGAAACACACTTTTTGTAGAATCTGCAAGTGGATATTTGGAGAGCTTTGAGGCCTCTGCTGGAAAATGAAATATCTTCACCTGGAAACCAGACAGAAGCATTCTGAGAATCTTCTTTGTGATGAGTGCATTCAACTCACAGACATGAACGTTCCTTTTGATAGAACAGTTTTGAAACACTAAGTTTGTAGAATCCGCACGTGTTTATTCGGAGCACCTTGAGGCTTATGTTGGAAAAGGAAATAACCTCACATAAAAACTAGAGAGAAGCATTCTCAGAACCTTCTTTGTGATGAGTGCATTCAACTCGCAGACTTGAACCTTCCTTTTGAACGAGCAGTTTTGAAACACTCTTTTTGTAAAAGCTGCAAATGGATATTTGGAGCACTTTGAGACGTATGCTGGAAAATGGAATATCTTCATCTAAAAACTAGACAGAAGCATTCTCAGAAATTTCTTCTCGATGCGTGCATTCAACTCACAGAGTTGAACCTGTCTTTTGATAGAGCAGTTTGGCAGCACTGTTTTTGTGAAATCTGCAAGTGGATATTTCCAGCAAATTGAGGCCTATGCAAAGAAAAGGAAATATCTTCACATAAAAACTAGGTAGCGGCATTCTCAGAAACTTCTTTGTGAGGAGCGTATTCAACTCACAGACTTGAATGTTCCTTTTGATAGAACAGTTTTGAAACACTCCTTTTGTACAATCTGCAAGTGTTTATTCGGAGCGCTTTGAGGACTATGTTGGAAAAGGAAATATCTTCACATGAAAACTAGACACAAGCATTCTCAGAAACTTCTTTGTGATGAGTGCATTCTACTCACAGAGTTGAACCTTCCTTTTGATAGAACAGTACTGAAGCATTCTTTTTGTAGAATCTGCAATTGGATATTTCGAACGTTTTGAGTCCTATGCTGGAAAAGGTAATATATTCACATAAAAACTAGACAGAAGCATTCTCAGAAACTTCTTTGTGTTGAGTGCATTCAACTCACAGACATGGAGCTTCCTTTTGAAAGAGCAGTTTTGAAACACTCTTTTTGTAAAATCTGCAAGTGGATATTCGGAGCACTTTGAGGCCTATGCTGGGAAATGGAATTTCTTCACCTAAAAACTAAACAGAACCTTTCTCAGAAAGCTCTTCTCGATGCATGCTTTCAACTCACAGAGTTGAACCTGCCTTTTGATAGAGCAGTTTGCAATCCCTCTTTTTATAGAATCTGCAAGTGTATATTTGGAGCGCTTTGAGGCCTATGCTGCAAAAGGAAATATCATTGCCTAAAAGCTAGACGGAAGCATTCTCAGAAACTTCTTTGTAATGAGTGCATTCAACTCACAGAGTTGAACCTTCCTTTTGATAGACCAGTTTTGAAACACTGTTTCTGTGGAATCCGCAAGCGGATATTTGGAGCTCTTTGACACTTATGCTGGAAAAGGAGATATCTTCATATACAAAGCAGACAGAAGCATTCTCAGAAACTTCTATGTCATGTGGGGATTGAACTCACAGAGTTGAACTTTCCTTTTTATGGAGCAGTTCTGCAACACTCTTTTTGTGGAAACTGCAAGTGGATATTTGGTGCGATTGCGGCATCTAGTGGAAAAGGAAATATATACAGATGAAAACAAGAGAGAATCATTCTCAGAAACTTCTTTCTGATGAGTGCATTCAACTCACAGACTTGAACCTTCCTTTTCAAAGAGCAGTTTTGAAACACTCTTTTTGTAGGATCTGCAAGTGGATATTTGGATCGCTTTGACGCCTATGCTGGGAAATGAAATATCTTCACCGAAAAACTAGACAGAAGCATTCTCAGAAACTTCTTCACGATATGTGCATTCAACTCACAGAGTTGAATCTTTCTTTTCAAAGAGCAGTTTTGAAACACACTTTTGGTAAAATCTGCAAGTGGATATTTGGAGCGATTTCAGGCCTATGCTGGAAAAGGAAATATCCTCACATCAATACTAGACAGAAGCATTCTCAGAAATTTCTGTGTGATGAGTGCCTTCCACTCACAGACTTGAACGTTCCTTTTGAGGGAACGGTTTTGAAACAGTCCTTTGGTAGAATCTGCAAGTGTTTATTTGGAGCGCTTTGAGGCCTATGTTGGAAAAGGAAATATCTTCACATAAAAACTAGACAGAAGCATTCTCCGAAACTTCTTTGTGATGATTGCATTCTACTCACAGAGTGGAACCTTCCTTTTGAAAGAACAGTTTTGAAACACTCTTTTGGTAGAATCTGCAAGTGGATATTTGGAGCGATTTGAGGCCTATGCTGGAAAAGGAGATATCTTCACATAAAAACTAGACAGAAGCATCCTCAGAAACTTTTTCTGATGTGCGCATTCAACTCACCGAGTTGAACCTTCCTTTTGATAGAGAGGTTTTGAAACACTCTTTGTCTAGAATCTGCAGGTGAATATTTGGAGTGCTAAGAGGCCAACACTGGAAAAGGAAATATCTTCACATGAGAACTAGACGGAAGCATTCTCAGAAAACTTCCGTGGCTTTATGCACTCAACTCACATAGTGGAAACTTCCTTTTGATAGCCAGTTTTGGAAACACTCCTTTTGTAGAATTTGCTAGTGGATGTTTGGAGCGATTTGAGGCCTATGCTGGAAATGGAAATATCTTCACATAAAAACTAGACAGAAGCATTCTCAGAAACTTCTTTGTGATGAATGCATTCAACTCAAAGACTTGAACTTTCCTTTTGAAAGAGCAGTTTTGAAACAATCTTTATGTAGAATCTGCAAGTGGATATTTGGAGCGCTTTGAGGCCTATGCTGGGAAATGAAATAATTTCACCTGAAAACTAGACAGAAGCCTTCTGAGAAACTTCTTTGTGATGAGTGCATTCAACTCACAGCCATGAACGTTCCTTTTCTTGGGACAGTTTTGAAACACTGAGTTTGTAGAATCCGCAAGTGTTTATTCGGAGCACCTTGAGGCCTATGCTGGTAAAGGAAATATCTTCACATAAAAATTCGACAGAAGCATTCTCAGAAACTTCTTTGTGTTGAGTGCATTCAACTCCCAGACTTGAACCTTCTTTTTGAACGAGCAGCTTTGAAACACTCTTCTTGTAAAATCTGCAAATGGATATTTGGAGCACTTTGAGGCGTATGCTGGAAAATGGAATATCTTCACCTGAAAACTAGACGGAAGCATTCTCAGAAAGTTCTTCTCGATGCGTGCATTCAACTCACAGAGTTGAACCTGTCTTTTGATAGAGCAGTTTGGAAACACTCTTTTTGTGAGATCAGCAAGTGGATATTTCCAGCGATTTGAGGCCTATGCAAGGAAAACGAAATATCTTCACATAAAAACTAGATAGCAGCATTCTCAGAAACTTCTTTGTGAGGAGCGCATTCAGCCCACAGACTGGAACGTTCCTTTTGATAGAACAGTTTTGAACCACTCCTTTTGTACTATCTGTAAGTGTTTATTCGGAGCGCTTTGGGGCCTATGTTGGAAAAGGAATTATCTTCACTTAAAAACTAGACAGAAGCATTCTCAGAAACTTCTTTGTGATGATTGCATTCTACTCACAGAGTTGAACCTTCCTTTTGATAGAACAGTTTTGAAACACTCTTTTGGCAGAATCTGCTAGTGGCTATTTGGAGCGCTTTGAGGCCTATGTTGGAAAAGGAAGAATCTTCACATAAAAACTAGGCAGAAGACTTCTCAGAAACTTCTTCCGATGGGCACATTCAACTCACAGACTTGAAGCTTCCTTCTGATAGAGAGGATTTGAAACAATCTTTGTCCAGAATCTGCAAGGAGATATTTGGGGTGCTAAGAGGCCAAAACTGCAAAAGAAAATATCACCGCATGAGAACTGGACGGAAGCATTCTCAATAACTTCCATGCACTTTATGCATTCAAATCACATAGTGGAATCTTCCTTTTGATAGCGCAGTTTTGAAACACTCCTTTTGTAGAATTTGCTAGTGGATGTTTGGAGCGATTTGAGGCCTATGCTGGGAATGGAAATATCTTCACATAAAAACCAGACAAAAGCATTCTCAGAAACTTCTTTGTGATGAGTGCATTCAACTCACAGACTTGAACCTTCCTTTTGAAAGAGCAGTTTTGAAACACACTTTTTGTAGAATCTGCAAGTGGATATTTGGAGAGCTTTGAGGCCTCTGCTGGAAAATGAAATATCTTCACCTGGAAACCAGACAGAAGCATTCTGAGAATCTTCTTTGTGATGAGTGCATTCAACTCACAGACATGAACGTTCCTTTTGATAGAACAGTTTTGAAACACTAAGTTTGTAGAATCCGCACGTGTTTATTCGGAGCACCTTGAGGCTTATGTTGGAAAAGGAAATAACCTCACATAAAAACTAGAGAGAAGCATTCTCAGAACCTTCTTTGTGATGAGTGCATTCAACTCGCAGACTTGAACCTTCCTTTTGAACGAGCAGTTTTGAAACACTCTTTTTGTAAAAGCTGCAAATGGATATTTGGAGCACTTTGAGACGTATGCTGGAAAATGGAATATCTTCATCTAAAAACTAGACAGAAGCATTCTCAGAAATTTCTTCTCGATGCGTGCATTCAACTCACAGAGTTGAACCTGTCTTTTGATAGAGCAGTTTGGCAGCACTGTTTTTGTGAAATCTGCAAGTGGATATTTCCAGCAAATTGAGGCCTATGCAAAGAAAAGGAAATATCTTCACATAAAAACTAGGTAGCGGCATTCTCAGAAACTTCTTTGTGAGGAGCGTATTCAACTCACAGACTTGAATGTTCCTTTTGATAGAACAGTTTTGAAACACTCCTTTTGTACAATCTGCAAGTGTTTATTCGGAGCGCTTTGAGGACTATGTTGGAAAAGGAAATATCTTCACATGAAAACTAGACACAAGCATTCTCAGAAACTTCTTTGTGATGAGTGCATTCTACTCACAGAGTTGAACCTTCCTTTTGATAGAACAGTACTGAAGCATTCTTTTTGTAGAATCTGCAATTGGATATTTCGAACGTTTTGAGTCCTATGCTGGAAAAGGTAATATATTCACATAAAAACTAGACAGAAGCATTCTCAGAAACTTCTTTGTGTTGAGTGCATTCAACTCACAGACATGGAGCTTCCTTTTGAAAGAGCAGTTTTGAAACACTCTTTTTGTAAAATCTGCAAGTGGATATTCGGAGCACTTTGAGGCCTATGCTGGGAAATGGAATTTCTTCACCTAAAAACTAAACAGAACCTTTCTCAGAAAGCTCTTCTCGATGCATGCTTTCAACTCACAGAGTTGAACCTGCCTTTTGATAGAGCAGTTTGCAATCCCTCTTTTTATAGAATCTGCAAGTGTATATTTGGAGCGCTTTGAGGCCTATGCTGCAAAAGGAAATATCATTGCCTAAAAGCTAGACGGAAGCATTCTCAGAAACTTCTTTGTAATGAGTGCATTCAACTCACAGAGTTGAACCTTCCTTTTGATAGACCAGTTTTGAAACACTGTTTCTGTGGAATCCGCAAGCGGATATTTGGAGCTCTTTGACACTTATGCTGGAAAAGGAGATATCTTCATATACAAAGCAGACAGAAGCATTCTCAGAAACTTCTATGTCATGTGGGGATTGAACTCACAGAGTTGAACTTTCCTTTTTATGGAGCAGTTCTGCAACACTCTTTTTGTGGAAACTGCAAGTGGATATTTGGTGCGATTGCGGCATCTAGTGGAAAAGGAAATATATACAGATGAAAACAAGAGAGAATCATTCTCAGAAACTTCTTTCTGATGAGTGCATTCAACTCACAGACTTGAACCTTCCTTTTCAAAGAGCAGTTTTGAAACACTCTTTTTGTAGGATCTGCAAGTGGATATTTGGATCGCTTTGACGCCTATGCTGGGAAATGAAATATCTTCACCGAAAAACTAGACAGAAGCATTCTCAGAAACTTCTTCACGATATGTGCATTCAACTCACAGAGTTGAATCTTTCTTTTCAAAGAGCAGTTTTGAAACACACTTTTGGTAAAATCTGCAAGTGGATATTTGGAGCGATTTCAGGCCTATGCTGGAAAAGGAAATATCCTCACATCAATACTAGACAGAAGCATTCTCAGAAATTTCTGTGTGATGAGTGCCTTCCACTCACAGACTTGAACGTTCCTTTTGAGGGAACGGTTTTGAAACAGTCCTTTGGTAGAATCTGCAAGTGTTTATTTGGAGCGCTTTGAGGCCTATGTTGGAAAAGGAAATATCTTCACATAAAAACTAGACAGAAGCATTCTCCGAAACTTCTTTGTGATGATTGCATTCTACTCACAGAGTGGAACCTTCCTTTTGAAAGAACAGTTTTGAAACACTCTTTTGGTAGAATCTGCAAGTGGATATTTGGAGCGATTTGAGGCCTATGCTGGAAAAGGAGATATCTTCACATAAAAACTAGACAGAAGCATCCTCAGAAACTTTTTCTGATGTGCGCATTCAACTCACCGAGTTGAACCTTCCTTTTGATAGAGAGGTTTTGAAACACTCTTTGTCTAGAATCTGCAGGTGAATATTTGGAGTGCTAAGAGGCCAACACTGGAAAAGGAAATATCTTCACATGAGAACTAGACGGAAGCATTCTCAGAAAACTTCCGTGGCTTTATGCACTCAACTCACATAGTGGAAACTTCCTTTTGATAGCCAGTTTTGGAAACACTCCTTTTGCAGAATTTGCTAGTGGATGTTTGGAGCGATTTGAGGCCTATGCTGGAAATGGAAATATCTTCACATAAAAACTAGACAGAAGCATTCTCAGAAACTTCTTTGTGATGAATGCATTCAACTCAAAGACTTGAACTTTCCTTTTGAAAGAGCAGTTTTGAAACAATCTTTATGTAGAATCTGCAAGTGGATATTTGGAGCGCTTTGAGGCCTATGCTGGGAAATGAAATAATTTCACCTGAAAACTAGACAGAAGCCTTCTGAGAAACTTCTTTGTGATGAGTGCATTCAACTCACAGACATGAACGTTCCTTTTCTTGGAACAGTTTTGAAACACTGAGTTTGTAGAATCCGCAAGTGTTTATTCGGAGCACCTTGAGGCCTATGCTGGTAAAGGAAATATCTTCACATAAAAATTCGACAGAAGCATTCTCAGAAACTTCTTTGCGTTGAGTGCATTCAACTCCCAGACTTGAACCTTCTTTTTGAACGAGCAGCTTTGAAACACTCTTCTTGTAAAATCTGCAAATGGATATTTGGAGCACTTTGAGGCGTATGCTGGAAAATGGAATATCTTCACCTGAAAACTAGACGGAAGCATTCTCAGAAAGTTCTTCTCGATGCGTGCATTCAACTCACAGAGTTGAACCTGTCTTTTGATAGAGCAGTTTGGAAACACTCTTTTTGTGAGATCAGCAAGTGGATATTTCCAGCGATTTGAGGCCTATGCAAGGAAAACGAAATATCTTCACATAAAAACTAGATAGCAGCATTCTCAGAAACTTCTTTGTGAGGAGCGCATTCAGCTCACAGACTGGAACGTTCCTTTTGATAGAACAGTTTTGAACCACTCCTTTTGTACTATCTGTAAGTGTTTATTCGGAGCGCTTTGGGGCCTATGTTGGAAAAGGAATTATCTTCACTTAAAAACTAGACAGAAGCATTCTCAGAAACTTCTTTGTGATGATTGCATTCTACTCACAGAGTTGAACCTTCCTTTTGATAGAACAGTTTTGAAACACTCTTTTGGCAGAATCTGCTAGTGGCTATTTGGAGCGCTTTGAGGCCTATGTTGGAAAAGGAAGAATCTTCACATAAAAACTAGGCAGAAGACTTCTCAGAAACTTCTTCCGATGGGCACATTCAACTCACAGACTTGAAGCTTCCTTCTGATAGAGAGGATTTGAAACAATCTTTGTCCAGAATCTGCAAGGAGATATTTGGGGTGCTAAGAGGCCAAAACTGCAAAAGAAAATATCACCGCATGAGAACTGGACGGAAGCATTCTCAATAACTTCCATGCACTTTATGCATTCAAATCACATAGTGGAATCTTCCTTTTGATAGCGCAGTTTTGAAACACTCCTTTTGTAGAATTTGCTAGTGGATGTTTGGAGCGATTTGAGGCCTATGCTGGGAATGGAAATATCTTCACATAAAAACCAGACAAAAGCATTCTCAGAAACTTCTTTGTGATGAGTGCATTCAACTCACAGACTTGAACCTTCCTTTTGAAAGAGCAGTTTTGAAACACACTTTTTGTAGAATCTGCAAGTGGATATTTGGAGAGCTTTGAGGCCTCTGCTGGAAAATGAAATATCTTCACCTGGAAACCAGACAGAAGCATTCTGAGAATCTTCTTTGTGATGAGTGCATTCAACTCACAGACATGAACGTTCCTTTTGATAGAACAGTTTTGAAACACTAAGTTTGTAGAATCCGCACGTGTTTATTCGGAGCACCTTGAGGCTTATGTTGGAAAAGGAAATAACCTCACATAAAAACTAGAGAGAAGCATTCTCAGAACCTTCTTTGTGATGAGTGCATTCAACTCGCAGACTTGAACCTTCCTTTTGAACGAGCAGTTTTGAAACACTCTTTTTGTAAAAGCTGCAAATGGATATTTGGAGCACTTTGAGACGTATGCTGGAAAATGGAATATCTTCATCTAAAAACTAGACAGAAGCATTCTCAGAAATTTCTTCTCGATGCGTGCATTCAACTCACAGAGTTGAACCTGTCTTTTGATAGAGCAGTTTGGCAGCACTGTTTTTGTGAAATCTGCAAGTGGATATTTCCAGCAAATTGAGGCCTATGCAAAGAAAAGGAAATATCTTCACATAAAAACTAGGTAGCGGCATTCTCAGAAACTTCTTTGTGAGGAGCGTATTCAACTCACAGACTTGAATGTTCCTTTTGATAGAACAGTTTTGAAACACTCCTTTTGTACAATCTGCAAGTGTTTATTCGGAGCGCTTTGAGGACTATGTTGGAAAAGGAAATATCTTCACATGAAAACTAGACACAAGCATTCTCAGAAACTTCTTTGTGATGAGTGCATTCTACTCACAGAGTTGAACCTTCCTTTTGATAGAACAGTACTGAAGCATTCTTTTTGTAGAATCTGCAATTGGATATTTCGAACGTTTTGAGTCCTATGCTGGAAAAGGTAATATATTCACATAAATACTAGACAGAAGCATTCTCAGAAACTTCTTTGTGTTGAGTGCATTCAACTCACAGACATGGAGCTTCCTTTTGAAAGAGCAGTTTTGAAACACTCTTTTTGTAAAATCTGCAAGTGGATATTCGGAGCACTTTGAGGCCTATGCTGGGAAATGGAATTTCTTCACCTAAAAACTAAACAGAACCTTTCTCAGAAAGCTCTTCTCGATGCATGCTTTCAACTCACAGAGTTGAACCTGCCTTTTGATAGAGCAGTTTGCAATCCCTCTTTTTATAGAATCTGCAAGTGTATATTTGGAGCGCTTTGAGGCCTATGCTGCAAAAGGAAATATCATTGCCTAAAAGCTAGACGGAAGCATTCTCAGAAACTTCTTTGTAATGAGTGCATTCAACTCACAGAGTTGAACCTTCCTTTTGATAGACCAGTTTTGAAACACTGTTTCTGTGGAATCCGCAAGCGGATATTTGGAGCTCTTTGACACTTATGCTGGAAAAGGAGATATCTTCATATACAAAGCAGACAGAAGCATTCTCAGAAACTTCTATGTCATGTGGGGATTGAACTCACAGAGTTGAACTTTCCTTTTTATGGAGCAGTTCTGCAACACTCTTTTTGTGGAAACTGCAAGTGGATATTTGGTGCGATTGCGGCATCTAGTGGAAAAGGAAATATATACAGATGAAAACAAGAGAGAATCATTCTCAGAAACTTCTTTCTGATGAGTGCATTCAACTCACAGACTTGAACCTTCCTTTTCAAAGAGCAGTTTTGAAACACTCTTTTTGTAGGATCTGCAAGTGGATATTTGGATCGCTTTGACGCCTATGCTGGGAAATGAAATATCTTCACCGAAAAACTAGACAGAAGCATTCTCAGAAACTTCTTCACGATATGTGCATTCAACTCACAGAGTTGAATCTTTCTTTTCAAAGAGCAGTTTTGAAACACACTTTTGGTAAAATCTGCAAGTGGATATTTGGAGCGATTTCAGGCCTATGCTGGAAAAGGAAATATCCTCACATCAATACTAGACAGAAGCATTCTCAGAAATTTCTGTGTGATGAGTGCCTTCCACTCACAGACTTGAACGTTCCTTTTGAGGGAACGGTTTTGAAACAGTCCTTTGGTAGAATCTGCAAGTGTTTATTTGGAGCGCTTTGAGGCCTATGTTGGAAAAGGAAATATCTTCACATAAAAACTAGACAGAAGCATTCTCCGAAACTTCTTTGTGATGATTGCATTCTACTCACAGAGTGGAACCTTCCTTTTGAAAGAACAGTTTTGAAACACTCTTTTGGTAGAATCTGCAAGTGGATATTTGGAGCGATTTGAGGCCTATGCTGGAAAAGGAGATATCTTCACATAAAAACTAGACAGAAGCATCCTCAGAAACTTTTTCTGATGTGCGCATTCAACTCACCGAGTTGAACCTTCCTTTTGATAGAGAGGTTTTGAAACACTCTTTGTCTAGAATCTGCAGGTGAATATTTGGAGTGCTAAGAGGCCAACACTGGAAAAGGAAATATCTTCACATGAGAACTAGACGGAAGCATTCTCAGAAAACTTCCGTGGCTTTATGCACTCAACTCACATAGTGGAAACTTCCTTTTGATAGCCAGTTTTGGAAACACTCCTTTTGTAGAATTTGCTAGTGGATGTTTGGAGCGATTTGAGGCCTATGCTGGAAATGGAAATATCTTCACATAAAAACTAGACAGAAGCATTCTCAGAAACTTCTTTGTGATGAATGCATTCAACTCAAAGACTTGAACTTTCCTTTTGAAAGAGCAGTTTTGAAACAATCTTTATGTAGAATCTGCAAGTGGATATTTGGAGCGCTTTGAGGCCTATGCTGGGAAATGAAATAATTTCACCTGAAAACTAGACAGAAGCCTTCTGAGAAACTTCTTTGTGATGAGTGCATTCAACTCACAGACATGAACGTTCCTTTTCTTGGAACAGTTTTGAAACACTGAGTTTGTAGAATCCGCAAGTGTTTATTCGGAGCACCTTGAGGCCTATGCTGGTAAAGGAAATATCTTCACATAAAAATTCGACAGAAGCATTCTCAGAAACTTCTTTGCGTTGAGTGCATTCAACTCCCAGACTTGAACCTTCTTTTTGAACGAGCAGCTTTGAAACACTCTTCTTGTAAAATCTGCAAATGGATATTTGGAGCACTTTGAGGCGTATGCTGGAAAATGGAATATCTTCACCTGAAAACTAGACGGAAGCATTCTCAGAAAGTTCTTCTCGATGCGTGCATTCAACTCACAGAGTTGAACCTGTCTTTTGATAGAGCAGTTTGGAAACACTCTTTTTGTGAGATCAGCAAGTGGATATTTCCAGCGATTTGAGGCCTATGCAAGGAAAACGAAATATCTTCACATAAAAACTAGATAGCAGCATTCTCAGAAACTTCTTTGTGAGGAGCGCATTCAGCTCACAGACTGGAACGTTCCTTTTGATAGAACAGTTTTGAACCACTCCTTTTGTACTATCTGTAAGTGTTTATTCGGAGCGCTTTGGGGCCTATGTTGGAAAAGGAATTATCTTCACTTAAAAACTAGACAGAAGCATTCTCAGAAACTTCTTTGTGATGATTGCATTCTACTCACAGAGTTGAACCTTCCTTTTGATAGAACAGTTTTGAAACACTCTTTTGGCAGAATCTGCTAGTGGCTATTTGGAGCGCTTTGAGGCCTATGTTGGAAAAGGAAGAATCTTCACATAAAAACTAGGCAGAAGACTTCTCAGAAACTTCTTCCGATGGGCACATTCAACTCACAGACTTGAAGCTTCCTTCTGATAGAGAGGATTTGAAACAATCTTTGTCCAGAATCTGCAAGGAGATATTTGGGGTGCTAAGAGGCCAAAACTGCAAAAGAAAATATCACCGCATGAGAACTGGACGGAAGCATTCTCAATAACTTCCATGCACTTTATGCATTCAAATCACATAGTGGAATCTTCCTTTTGATAGCGCAGTTTTGAAACACTCCTTTTGTAGAATTTGCTAGTGGATGTTTGGAGCGATTTGAGGCCTATGCTGGGAATGGAAATATCTTCACATAAAAACCAGACAAAAGCATTCTCAGAAACTTCTTTGTGATGAGTGCATTCAACTCACAGACTTGAACCTTCCTTTTGAAAGAGCAGTTTTGAAACACACTTTTTGTAGAATCTGCAAGTGGATATTTGGAGAGCTTTGAGGCCTCTGCTGGAAAATGAAATATCTTCACCTGGAAACCAGACAGAAGCATTCTGAGAATCTTCTTTGTGATGAGTGCATTCAACTCACAGACATGAACGTTCCTTTTGATAGAACAGTTTTGAAACACTAAGTTTGTAGAATCCGCAAGTGTTTATTCGGAGCACCTTGAGGCTTATGTTGGAAAAGGAAATAACTTCACATAAAAACTAGAGAGAAGCATTCTCAGAACCTTCTTTGTGATGAGTGCATTCAACTCGCAGACTTGCACCTTCCTTTTGAACGAGCAGTTTTGAAACACTCTTTTTGTAAAAGCTGCAAATGGATATTTGGAGCACTTTGAGACGTATGCTGGAAAATGGAATATCTTCATCTAAAAACTAGACAGAAGCATTCTCAGAAATTTCTTCTCGATGCGTGCATTCAACTCACAGAGTTGAACCTGTCTTTTGATAGAGCAGTTTGGCAGCACTGTTTTTGTGAAATCTGCAAGTGGATATTTCCAGCAAATTGAGGCCTATGCAAAGAAAAGGAAATATCTTCACATAAAAACTAGGTAGCGGCATTCTCAGAAACTTCTTTGTGAGGAGCGTATTCAACTCACAGACTTGAATGTTCCTTTTGATAGAACAGTTTTGAAACACTCCTTTTGTACAATCTGCAAGTGTTTATTCGGAGCGCTTTGAGGACTATGTTGGAAAAGGAAATATCTTCACATGAAAACTAGACACAAGCATTCTCAGAAACTTCTTTGTGATGAGTGCATTCTACTCACAGAGTTGAACCTTCCTTTTGATAGAACAGTACTGAAGCATTCTTTTTGTAGAATCTGCAATTGGATATTTCGAACGTTTTGAGTCCTATGCTGGAAAAGGTAATATATTCACATAAAAACTAGACAGAAGCATTCTCAGAAACTTCTTTGTGTTGAGTGCATTCAACTCACAGACATGGAGCTTCCTTTTGAAAGAGCAGTTTTGAAACGCTCTTTTTGTAAAATCTGCAAGTGGATATTCGGAGCACTTTGAGGCCTATGCTGGGAAATGGAATTTCTTCACCTAAAAACTAAACAGAACCTTTCTCAGAAAGCTCTTCTCGATGCATGCTTTCAACTCACAGAGTTGAACCTGCCTTTTGATAGAGCAGTTTGCAATCCCTCTTTTTATAGAATCTGCAAGTGTATATTTGGAGCGCTTTGAGGCCTATGCTGCAAAAGGAAATATCATTGCCTAAAAGCTAGACGGAAGCATTCTCAGAAACTTCTTTGTAATGAGTGCATTCAACTCACAGAGTTGAACCTTCCTTTTGATAGACCAGTTTTGAAACACTGTTTCTGTGGAATCCGCAAGCGGATATTTGGAGCTCTTTGACACTTATGCTGGAAAAGGAGATATCTTCATATACAAAGCAGACAGAAGCATTCTCAGAAACTTCTATGTCATGTGGGGATTGAACTCACAGAGTTGAACTTTCCTTTTTATGGAGCAGTTCTGCAACACTCTTTTTGTGGAAACTGCAAGTGGATATTTGGTGCGATTGCGGCATCTAGCTAGTGGAAAAGGAAATATATACAGATGAAAACAAGAGAGAATCATTCTCAGAAACTTCTTTCTGATGAGTGCATTCAACTCACAGACTTGAACCTTCCTTTTCAAAGAGCAGTTTTGAAACACTCTTTTTGTAGGATCTGCAAGTGGATATTTGGATCGCTTTGACGCCTATGCTGGGAAATGAAATATCTTCACCGAAAAACTAGACAGAAGCATTCTCAGAAACTTCTTCACGATATGTGCATTCAACTCACAGAGTTGAATCTTTCTTTTCAAAGAGCAGTTTTGAAACACACTTTTGGTAAAATCTGCAAGTGGATATTTGGAGCGCTTTGAAGCCTATGCTGGAAAAGGAAATATCCTCACATCAATACTAGACAGAAGCATTCTCAGAAATTTCTGTGTGATGAGTGCCTTCCACTCACAGACTTGAACGTTCCTTTTGAGGGAACGGTTTTGAAACAGTCCTTTGGTAGAATCTGCAAGTGTTTATTTGGAGCGCTTTGAGGCCTATGTTGGAAAAGGAAATATCTTCACATAAAAACTAGACAGAAGCATTCTCCGAAACTTCTTTGTGATGATTGCATTCTACTCACAGAGTGGAACCTTCCTTTTGAAAGAACAGTTTTGAAACACTCTTTTGGTAGAATCTGCAAGTGGATATTTGGAGCGATTTGAGGCCTATGCTGGAAAAGGAGATATCTTCACATAAAAACTAGACAGAAGCATCCTCAGAAACTTTTTCTGATGTGCGCATTCAACTCACCGAGTTGAACCTTCCTTTTGATAGAGAGGTTTTGAAACACTCTTTGTCTAGAATCTGCAGGTGAATATTTGGAGTGCTAAGAGGCCAACACTGGAAAAGGAAATATCTTCACATGAGAACTAGACGGAAGCATTCTCAGAAAACTTCCGTGGCTTTATGCACTCAACTCACATAGTGGAAACTTCCTTTTGATAGCCAGTTTTGGAAACACTCCTTTTGTAGAATTTGCTAGTGGATGTTTGGAGCGATTTGAGGCCTATGCTGGAAATGGAAATATCTTCACATAAAAACTAGACAGAAGCATTCTCAGAAACTTCTTTGTGATGAATGCATTCAACTCAAAGACTTGAACTTTCCTTTTGAAAGAGCAGTTTTGAAACAATCTTTATGTAGAATCTGCAAGTGGATATTTGGAGCGCTTTGAGGCCTATGCTGGGAAATGAAATAATTTCACCTGAAAACTAGACAGAAGCCTTCTGAGAAACTTCTTTGTGATGAGTGCATTCAACTCACAGACATGAACGTTCCTTTTCTTGGAACAGTTTTGAAACACTGAGTTTGTAGAATCCGCAAGTGTTTATTCGGAGCACCTTGAGGCCTATGCTGGTAAAGGAAATATCTTCACATAAAAATTCGACAGAAGCATTCTCAGAAACTTCTTTGCGTTGAGTGCATTCAACTCCCAGACTTGAACCTTCTTTTTGAACGAGCAGCTTTGAAACACTCTTCTTGTAAAATCTGCAAATGGATATTTGGAGCACTTTGAGGCGTATGCTGGAAAATGGAATATCTTCACCTGAAAACTAGACGGAAGCATTCTCAGAAAGTTCTTCTCGATGCGTGCATTCAACTCACAGAGTTGAACCTGTCTTTTGATAGAGCAGTTTGGAAACACTCTTTTTGTGAGATCAGCAAGTGGATATTTCCAGCGATTTGAGGCCTATGCAAGGAAAACGAAATATCTTCACATAAAAACTAGATAGCAGCATTCTCAGAAACTTCTTTGTGAGGAGCGCATTCAGCTCACAGACTGGAACGTTCCTTTTGATAGAACAGTTTTGAACCACTCCTTTTGTACTATCTGTAAGTGTTTATTCGGAGCGCTTTGGGGCCTATGTTGGAAAAGGAATTATCTTCACTTAAAAACTAGACAGAAGCATTCTCAGAAACTTCTTTGTGATGATTGCATTCTACTCACAGAGTTGAACCTTCCTTTTGATAGAACAGTTTTGAAACACTCTTTTTGCAGAATCTGCTAGTGGCTATTTGGAGCGCTTTGAGGCCTATGTTGGAAAAGGAAGAATCTTCACATAAAAACTAGGCAGAAGACTTCTCAGAAACTTCTTCCGATGGGCACATTCAACTCACAGACTTGAAGCTTCCTTCTGATAGAGAGGATTTGAAACAATCTTTGTCCAGAATCTGCAAGGAGATATTTGGGGTGCTAAGAGGCCAAAACTGCAAAAGAAAATATCACCGCATGAGAACTGGACGGAAGCATTCTCAATAACTTCCATGCACTTTATGCATTCAAATCACATAGTGGAATCTTCCTTTTGATAGCGCAGTTTTGAAACACTCCTTTTGTAGAATTTGCTAGTGGTTGTTTGGAGCGATTTGAGGCCTATGCTGGGAATGGAAATATCTTCACATAAAAACCAGACAAAAGCATTCTCAGAAACTTCTTTGTGATGAGTGCATTCAACTCACAGACTTGAACCTTCCTTTTGAAAGAGCAGTTTTGAAACACACTTTTTGTAGAATCTGCAAGTGGATATTTGGAGAGCTTTGAGGCCTCTGCTGGAAAATGAAATATCTTCACCTGGAAACCAGACAGAAGCATTCTGAGAATCTTCTTTGTGATGAGTGCATTCAACTCACAGACATGAACGTTCCTTTTGATAGAACAGTTTTGAAACACTAAGTTTGTAGAATCCGCAAGTGTTTATTCGGAGCACCTTGAGGCTTATGTTGGAAAAGGAAATAACTTCACATAAAAACTAGAGAGAAGCATTCTCAGAACCTTCTTTGTGATGAGTGCATTCAACTCGCAGACTTGAACCTTCCTTTTGAACGAGCAGTTTTGAAACACTCTTTTTGTAAAAGCTGCAAATGGATATTTGGAGCACTTTGAGACGTATGCTGGAAAATGGAATATCTTCATCTAAAAACTAGACAGAAGCATTCTCAGAAATTTCTTCTCGATGCGTGCATTCAACTCACAGAGTTGAACCTGTCTTTTGATAGAGCAGTTTGGCAGCACTGTTTTTGTGAAATCTGCAAGTGGATATTTCCAGCAAATTGAGGCCTATGCAAAGAAAAGGAAATATCTTCACATAAAAACTAGGTAGCGGCATTCTCAGAAACTTCTTTGTGAGGAGCGTATTCAACTCACAGACTTGAATGTTCCTTTTGATAGAACAGTTTTGAAACACTCCTTTTGTACAATCTGCAAGTGTTTATTCAGAGCGCTTTGAGGACTATGTTGGAAAAGGAAATATCTTCACATGAAAACTAGACACAAGCATTCTCAGAAACTTCTTTGTGATGAGTGCATTCTACTCACAGAGTTGAACCTTCCTTTTGATAGAACAGTACTGAAGCATTCTTTTTGTAGAATCTGCAATTGGATATTTCGAACGTTTTGAGTCCTATGCTGGAAAAGGTAATATATTCACATAAAAACTAGACAGAAGCATTCTCAGAAACTTCTTTGTGTTGAGTGCATTCAACTCACAGACATGGAGCTTCCTTTTGAAAGAGCAGTTTTGAAACACTCTTTTTGTAAAATCTGCAAGTGGATATTCGGAGCACTTTGAGGCCTATGCTGGGAAATGGAATTTCTTCACCTAAAAACTAAACAGAACCTTTCTCAGAAAGCTCTTCTCGATGCATGCTTTCAACTCACAGAGTTGAACCTGCCTTTTGATAGAGCAGTTTGCAATCCCTCTTTTTATAGAATCTGCAAGTGTATATTTGGAGCGCTTTGAGGCCTATGCTGCAAAAGGAAATATCATTGCCTAAAAGCTAGACGGAAGCATTCTCAGAAACTTCTTTGTAATGAGTGCATTCAACTCACAGAGTTGAACCTTCCTTTTGATAGACCAGTTTTGAAACACTGTTTCTGTGGAATCCGCAAGCGGATATTTGGAGCTCTTTGACACTTATGCTGGAAAAGGAGATATCTTCATATACAAAGCAGACAGAAGCATTCTCAGAAACTTCTATGTCATGTGGGGATTGAACTCACAGAGTTGAACTTTCCTTTTTATGGAGCAGTTCTGCAACACTCTTTTTGTGGAAACTGCAAGTGGATATTTGGTGCGATTGCGGCATCTAGTGGAAAAGGAAATATATACAGATGAAAACAAGAGAGAATCATTCTCAGAAACTTCTTTCTGATGAGTGCATTCAACTCACAGACTTGAACCTTCCTTTTCAAAGAGCAGTTTTGAAACACTCTTTTTGTAGGATCTGCAAGTGGATATTTGGATCGCTTTGACGCCTATGCTGGGAAATGAAATATCTTCACCGAAAAACTAGACAGAAGCATTCTCAGAAACTTCTTCACGATATGTGCATTCAACTCACAGAGTTGAATCTTTCTTTTCAAAGAGCAGTTTTGAAACACACTTTTGGTAAAATCTGCAAGTGGATATTTGGAGCGATTTCAGGCCTATGCTGGAAAAGGAAATATCCTCACATCAATACTAGACAGAAGCATTCTCAGAAATTTCTGTGTGATGAGTGCCTTCCACTCACAGACTTGAACGTTCCTTTTGAGGGAACGGTTTTGAAACAGTCCTTTGGTAGAATCTGCAAGTGTTTATTTGGAGCGCTTTGAGGCCTATGTTGGAAAAGGAAATATCTTCACATAAAAACTAGACAGAAGCATTCTCCGAAACTTCTTTGTGATGATTGCATTCTACTCACAGAGTGGAACCTTCCTTTTGAAAGAACAGTTTTGAAACACTCTTTTGGTAGAATCTGCAAGTGGATATTTGGAGCGATTTGAGGCCTATGCTGGAAAAGGAGATATCTTCACATAAAAACTAGACAGAAGCATCCTCAGAAACTTTTTCTGATGTGCGCATTCAACTCACCGAGTTGAACCTTCCTTTTGATAGAGAGGTTTTGAAACACTCTTTGTCTAGAATCTGCAGGTGAATATTTGGAGTGCTAAGAGGCCAACACTGGAAAAGGAAATATCTTCACATGAGAACTAGACGGAAGCATTCTCAGAAAACTTCCGTGGCTTTATGCACTCAACTCACATAGTGGAAACTTCCTTTTGATAGCCAGTTTTGGAAACACTCCTTTTGTAGAATTTGCTAGTGGATGTTTGGAGCGATTTGAGGCCTATGCTGGAAATGGAAATATCTTCACATAAAAACTAGACAGAAGCATTCTCAGAAACTTCTTTGTGATGAATGCATTCAACTCAAAGACTTGAACTTTCCTTTTGAAAGAGCAGTTTTGAAACAATCTTTATGTAGAATCTGCAAGTGGATATTTGGAGCGCTTTGAGGCCTATGCTGGGAAATGAAATAATTTCACCTGAAAACTAGACAGAAGCCTTCTGAGAAACTTCTTTGTGATGAGTGCATTCAACTCACAGACATGAACGTTCCTTTTCTTGGAACAGTTTTGAAACACTGAGTTTGTAGAATCCGCAAGTGTTTATTCGGAGCACCTTGAGGCCTATGCTGGTAAAGGAAATATCTTCACATAAAAATTCGACAGAAGCATTCTCAGAAACTTCTTTGCGTTGAGTGCATTCAACTCCCAGACTTGAACCTTCTTTTTGAACGAGCAGCTTTGAAACACTCTTCTTGTAAAATCTGCAAATGGATATTTGGAGCACTTTGAGGCGTATGCTGGAAAATGGAATATCTTCACCTGAAAACTAGACGGAAGCATTCTCAGAAAGTTCTTCTCGATGCGTGCATTCAACTCACAGAGTTGAACCTGTCTTTTGATAGAGCAGTTTGGAAACACTCTTTTTGTGAGATCAGCAAGTGGATATTTCCAGCGATTTGAGGCCTATGCAAGGAAAACGAAATATCTTCACATAAAAACTAGATAGCAGCATTCTCAGAAACTTCTTTGTGAGGAGCGCATTCAGCTCACAGACTGGAACGTTCCTTTTGATAGAACAGTTTTGAACCACTCCTTTTGTACTATCTGTAAGTGTTTATTCGGAGCGCTTTGGGGCCTATGTTGGAAAAGGAATTATCTTCACTTAAAAACTAGACAGAAGCATTCTCAGAAACTTCTTTGTGATGATTGCATTCTACTCACAGAGTTGAACCTTCCTTTTGATAGAACAGTTTTGAAACACTCTTTTTGCAGAATCTGCTAGTGGCTATTTGGAGCGCTTTGAGGCCTATGTTGGAAAAGGAAGAATCTTCACATAAAAACTAGGCAGAAGACTTCTCAGAAACTTCTTCCGATGGGCACATTCAACTCACAGACTTGAAGCTTCCTTCTGATAGAGAGGATTTGAAACAATCTTTGTCCAGAATCTGCAAGGAGATATTTGGGGTGCTAAGAGGCCAAAACTGCAAAAGAAAATATCACCACATGAGAACTGGACGGAAGCATTCTCAATAACTTCCATGCACTTTATGCATTCAAATCACATAGTGGAATCTTCCTTTTGATAGCGCAGTTTTGAAACACTCCTTTTGTAGAATTTGCTAGTGGTTGTTTGGAGCGATTTGAGGCCTATGCTGGGAATGGAAATATCTTCACATAAAAACCAGACAAAAGCATTCTCAGAAACTTCTTTGTGATGAGTGCATTCAACTCACAGACTTGAACCTTCCTTTTGAAAGAGCAGTTTTGAAACACACTTTTTGTAGAATCTGCAAGTGGATATTTGGAGAGCTTTGAGGCCTATGCTGGAAAATGAAATATCTTCACCTGGAAACCAGACAGAAGCATTCTGAGAATCTTCTTTGTGATGAGTGCATTCAACTCACAGACATGAACGTTCCTTTTGATAGAACAGTTTTGAAACACTAAGTTTGTAGAATCCGCAAGTGTTTATTCGGAGCACCTTGAGGCTTATGTTGGAAAAGGAAATAACTTCACATAAAAACTAGAGAGAAGCATTCTCAGAACCTTCTTTGTGATGAGTGCATTCAACTCGCAGACTTGAACCTTCCTTTTGAACGAGCAGTTTTGAAACACTCTTTTTGTAAAAGCTGCAAATGGATATTTGGAGCACTTTGAGACGTATGCTGGAAAATGGAATATCTTCATCTAAAAACTAGACAGAAGCATTCTCAGAAATTTCTTCTCGATGCGTGCATTCAACTCACAGAGTTGAACCTGTCTTTTGATAGAGCAGTTTGGCAGCACTGTTTTTGTGAAATCTGCAAGTGGATATTTCCAGCAAATTGAGGCCTATGCAAAGAAAAGGAAATATCTTCACATAAAAACTAGGTAGCGGCATTCTCAGAAACTTCTTTGTGAGGAGCGTATTCAACTCACAGACTTGAATGTTCCTTTTGATAGAACAGTTTTGAAACACTCCTTTTGTACAATCTGCAAGTGTTTATTCGGAGCGCTTTGAGGACTATGTTGGAAAAGGAAATATCTTCACATGAAAACTAGACACAAGCATTCTCAGAAACTTCTTTGTGATGAGTGCATTCTACTCACAGAGTTGAACCTTCCTTTTGATAGAACAGTACTGAAGCATTCTTTTTGTAGAATCTGCAATTGGATAGTTCGAACGTTTTGAGTCCTATGCTGGAAAAGGTAATATATTCACATAAAAACTAGACAGAAGCATTCTCAGAAACTTCTTTGTGTTGAGTGCATTCAACTCACAGACATGGAGCTTCCCTTTGAAAGAGCAGTTTTGAAACACTCTTTTTGTAAAATCTGCAAGTGGATATTCGGAGCACTTTGAGGCCTATGCTGGGAAATGGAATATCTTCACCTAAAAACTAAACAGAACCTTTCTCAGAAAGCTCTTCTCGATGCATGCTTTCAACTCACAGAGTTGAACCTGCCTTTTGATAGAGCAGTTTGCAATCCCTCTTTTTATAGAATCTGCAAGTGTATATTTGGAGCGCTTTGAGGCCTATGCTGCAAAAGGAAATATCATTGCCTAAAAGCTAGACGGAAGCATTCTCAGAAACTTCTTTGTAATGAGTGCATTCAACTCACAGAGTTGAACCTTCCTTTTGATAGACCAGTTTTGAAACACTGTTTCTGTGGAATCCGCAAGCGGATATTTGGAGCTCTTTGACACTTATGCTGGAAAAGGAGATATCTTCATATACAAAGCAGACAGAAGCATTCTCAGAAACTTCTATGTCATGTGGGGATTGAACTCACAGAGTTGAACTTTCCTTTTTATGGAGCAGTTCTGCAACACTCTTTTTGTGGAAACTGCAAGTGGATATTTGGTGCGATTGCGGCATCTAGTGGAAAAGGAAATATATACAGATGAAAACAAGAGAGAATCATTCTCAGAAACTTCTTTCTGATGAGTGCATTCAACTCACAGACTTGAACCTTCCTTTTCAAAGAGCAGTTTTGAAACACTCTTTTTGTAGGATCTGCAAGTGGATATTTGGATCGCTTTGACGCCTATGCTGGGAAATGAAATATCTTCACCGAAAAACTAGACAGAAGCATTCTCAGAAACTTCTTCACGATATGTGCATTCAACTCACAGAGTTGAATCTTTCTTTTCAAAGAGCAGTTTTGAAACACACTTTTGGTAAAATCTGCAAGTGGATATTTGGAGCGATTTCAGGCCTATGCTGGAAAAGGAAATATCCTCACATCAATACTAGACAGAAGCATTCTCAGAAATTTCTGTGTGATGAGTGCCTTCCACTCACAGACTTGAACGTTCCTTTTGAGGGAACGGTTTTGAAACAGTCCTTTGGTAGAATCTGCAAGTGTTTATTTGGAGCGCTTTGAGGCCTATGTTGGAAAAGGAAATATCTTCACATAAAAACTAGACAGAAGCATTCTCCGAAACTTCTTTGTGATGATTGCATTCTACTCACAGAGTGGAACCTTCCTTTTGAAAGAACAGTTTTGAAACACTCTTTTGGTAGAATCTGCAAGTGGATATTTGGAGCGATTTGAGGCCTATGCTGGAAAAGGAGATATCTTCACATAAAAACTAGACAGAAGCATCCTCAGAAACTTTTTCTGATGTGCGCATTCAACTCACCGAGTTGAACCTTCCTTTTGATAGAGAGGTTTTGAAACACTCTTTGTCTAGAATCTGCAGGTGAATATTTGGAGTGCTAAGAGGCCAACACTGGAAAAGGAAATATCTTCACATGAGAACTAGACGGAAGCATTCTCAGAAAACTTCCGTGGCTTTATGCACTCAACTCACATAGTGGAAACTTCCTTTTGATAGCCAGTTTTGGAAACACTCCTTTTGTAGAATTTGCTAGTGGATGTTTGGAGCGATTTGAGGCCTATGCTGGAAATGGAAATATCTTCACATAAAAACTAGACAGAAGCATTCTCAGAAACTTCTTTGTGATGAATGCATTCAACTCAAAGACTTGAACTTTCCTTTTGAAAGAGCAGTTTTGAAACAATCTTTATGTAGAATCTGCAAGTGGATATTTGGAGCGCTTTGAGGCCTATGCTGGGAAATGAAATAATTTCACCTGAAAACTAGACAGAAGCCTTCTGAGAAACTTCTTTGTGATGAGTGCATTCAACTCACAGACATGAACGTTCCTTTTCTTGGAACAGTTTTGAAACACTGAGTTTGTAGAATCCGCAAGTGTTTATTCGGAGCACCTTGAGGCCTATGCTGGTAAAGGAAATATCTTCACATAAAAATTCGACAGAAGCATTCTCAGAAACTTCTTTGCGTTGAGTGCATTCAACTCCCAGACTTGAACCTTCTTTTTGAACGAGCAGCTTTGAAACACTCTTCTTGTAAAATCTGCAAATGGATATTTGGAGCACTTTGAGGCGTATGCTGGAAAATGGAATATCTTCACCTGAAAACTAGACGGAAGCATTCTCAGAAAGTTCTTCTCGATGCGTGCATTCAACTCACAGAGTTGAACCTGTCTTTTGATAGAGCAGTTTGGAAACACTCTTTTTGTGAGATCAGCAAGTGGATATTTCCAGCGATTTGAGGCCTATGCAAGGAAAACGAAATATCTTCACATAAAAACTAGATAGCAGCATTCTCAGAAACTTCTTTGTGAGGAGCGCATTCAGCTCACAGACTGGAACGTTCCTTTTGATAGAACAGTTTTGAACCACTCCTTTTGTACTATCTGTAAGTGTTTATTCGGAGCGCTTTGGGGCCTATGTTGGAAAAGGAATTATCTTCACTTAAAAACTAGACAGAAGCATTCTCAGAAACTTCTTTGTGATGATTGCATTCTACTCACAGAGTTGAACCTTCCTTTTGATAGAACAGTTTTGAAACACTCTTTTTGCAGAATCTGCTAGTGTCTATTTGGAGCGCTTTGAGGCCTACGTTGGAAAAGGAAGAATCTTCACATAAAAACTAGGCAGAAGACTTCTCAGAAACTTCTTCCGATGGGCACATTCAACTCACAGACTTGAAGCTTCCTTCTGATAGAGAGGATTTGAAACAATCTTTGTCCAGAATCTGCAAGGAGATATTTGGGGTGCTAAGAGGCCAAAACTGCAAAAGAAAATATCACCACATGAGAACTGGACGGAAGCATTCTCAATAACTTCCATGCACTTTATGCATTCAAATCACATAGTGGAATCTTCCTTTTGATAGCGCAGTTTTGAAACACTCCTTTTGTAGAATTTGCTAGTGGATGTTTGGAGCGATTTGAGGCCTATGCTGGGAATGGAAATATCTTCACATAAAAACCAGACAAAAGCATTCTCAGAAACTTCTTTGTGATGAGTGCATTCAACTCACAGACTTGAACCTTCCTTTTGAAAGAGCAGTTTTGAAACACACTTTTTGTAGAATCTGCAAGTGGATATTTGGAGAGCTTTGAGGCCTCTGCTGGAAAATGAAATATCTTCACCTGGAAACCAGACAGAAGCATTCTGAGAATCTTCTTTGTGATGAGTGCATTCAACTCACAGACATGAACGTTCCTTTTGATAGAACAGTTTTGAAACACTAAGTTTGTAGAATCCGCACGTGTTTATTCGGAGCACCTTGAGGCTTATGTTGGAAAAGGAAATAACCTCACATAAAAACTAGAGAGAAGCATTCTCAGAACCTTCTTTGTGATGAGTGCATTCAACTCGCAGACTTGAACCTTCCTTTTGAACGAGCAGTTTTGAAACACTCTTTTTGTAAAAGCTGCAAATGGATATTTGGAGCACTTTGAGACGTATGCTGGAAAATGGAATATCTTCATCTAAAAACTAGACAGAAGCATTCTCAGAAATTTCTTCTCGATGCGTGCATTCAACTCACAGAGTTGAATCTGTCTTTTGATAGAGCAGTTTGGCAGCACTGTTTTTGTGAAATCTGCAAGTGGATATTTCCAGCAAATTGAGGCCTATGCAAAGAAAAGGAAATATCTTCACATAAAAACTAGGTAGCGGCATTCTCAGAAACTTCTTTGTGAGGAGCGTATTCAACTCACAGACTTGAATGTTCCTTTTGATAGAACAGTTTTGAAACACTCCTTTTGTACAATCTGCAAGTGTTTATTCAGAGCGCTTTGAGGACTATGTTGGAAAAGGAAATATCTTCACATGAAAACTAGACACAAGCATTCTCAGAAACTTCTTTGTGATGAGTGCATTCTACTCACAGAGTTGAACCTTCCTTTTGATAGAACAGTACTGAAGCATTCTTTTTGTAGAATCTGCAATTGGATATTTCGAACGTTTTGAGTCCTATGCTGGAAAAGGTAATATATTCACATAAAAACTAGACAGAAGCATTCTCAGAAACTTCTTTGTGTTGAGTGCATTCAACTCACAGACATGGAGCTTCCTTTTGAAAGAGCAGTTTTGAAACACTCTTTTTGTAAAATCTGCAAGTGGATATTCGGAGCACTTTGAGGCCTATGCTGGGAAATGGAATTTCTTCACCTAAAAACTAAACAGAACCTTTCTCAGAAAGCTCTTCTCGATGCATGCTTTCAACTCACAGAGTTGAACCTGCCTTTTGATAGAGCAGTTTGCAATCCCTCTTTTTATAGAATCTGCAAGTGTATATTTGGAGCGCTTTGAGGCCTATGCTGCAAAAGGAAATATCATTGCCTAAAAGCTAGACGGAAGCATTCTCAGAAACTTCTTTGTAATGAGTGCATTCAACTCACAGAGTTGAACCTTCCTTTTGATAGACCAGTTTTGAAACACTGTTTCTGTGGAATCCGCAAGCGGATATTTGGAGCTCTTTGACACTTATGCTGGAAAAGGAGATATCTTCATATACAAAGCAGACAGAAGCATTCTCAGAAACTTCTATGTCATGTGGGGATTGAACTCACAGAGTTGAACTTTCCTTTTTATGGAGCAGTTCTGCAACACTCTTTTTGTGGAAACTGCAAGTGGATATTTGGTGCGATTGCGGCATCTAGTGGAAAAGGAAATATATACAGATGAAAACAAGAGAGAATCATTCTCAGAAACTTCTTTCTGATGAGTGCATTCAACTCACAGACTTGAACCTTCCTTTTCAAAGAGCAGTTTTGAAACACTCTTTTTGTAGGATCTGCAAGTGGATATTTGGATCGCTTTGACGCCTATGCTGGGAAATGAAATATCTTCACCGAAAAACTAGACAGAAGCATTCTCAGAAACTTCTTCACGATATGTGCATTCAACTCACAGAGTTGAATCTTTCTTTTCAAAGAGCAGTTTTGAAACACACTTTTGGTAAAATCTGCAAGTGGATATTTGGAGCGATTTCAGGCCTATGCTGGAAAAGGAAATATCCTCACATCAATACTAGACAGAAGCATTCTCAGAAATTTCTGTGTGATGAGTGCCTTCCACTCACAGACTTGAACGTTCCTTTTGAGGGAACGGTTTTGAAACAGTCCTTTGGTAGAATCTGCAAGTGTTTATTTGGAGCGCTTTGAGGCCTATGTTGGAAAAGGAAATATCTTCACATAAAAACTAGACAGAAGCATTCTCCGAAACTTCTTTGTGATGATTGCATTCTACTCACAGAGTGGAACCTTCCTTTTGAAAGAACAGTTTTGAAACACTCTTTTGGTAGAATCTGCAAGTGGATATTTGGAGCGATTTGAGGCCTATGCTGGAAAAGGAGATATCTTCACATAAAAACTAGACAGAAGCATCCTCAGAAACTTTTTCTGATGTGCGCATTCAACTCACCGAGTTGAACCTTCCTTTTGATAGAGAGGTTTTGAAACACTCTTTGTCTAGAATCTGCAGGTGAATATTTGGAGTGCTAAGAGGCCAACACTGGAAAAGGAAATATCTTCACATGAGAACTAGACGGAAGCATTCTCAGAAAACTTCCGTGGCTTTATGCACTCAACTCACATAGTGGAAACTTCCTTTTGATAGCCAGTTTTGGAAACACTCCTTTTGTAGAATTTGCTAGTGGATGTTTGGAGCGATTTGAGGCCTATGCTGGAAATGGAAATATCTTCACATAAAAACTAGACAGAAGCATTCTCAGAAACTTCTTTGTGATGAATGCATTCAACTCAAAGACTTGAACTTTCCTTTTGAAAGAGCAGTTTTGAAACAATCTTTATGTAGAATCTGCAAGTGGATATTTGGAGCGCTTTGAGGCCTATGCTGGGAAATGAAATAATTTCACCTGAAAACTAGACAGAAGCCTTCTGAGAAACTTCTTTGTGATGAGTGCATTCAACTCACAGACATGAACGTTCCTTTTCTTGGGACAGTTTTGAAACACTGAGTTTGTAGAATCCGCAAGTGTTTATTCGGAGCACCTTGAGGCCTATGCTGGTAAAGGAAATATCTTCACATAAAAATTCGACAGAAGCATTCTCAGAAACTTCTTTGCGTTGAGTGCATTCAACTCCCAGACTTGAACCTTCTTTTTGAACGAGCAGCTTTGAAACACTCTTCTTGTAAAATCTGCAAATGGATATTTGGAGCACTTTGAGGCGTATGCTGGAAAATGGAATATCTTCACCTGAAAACTAGACGGAAGCATTCTCAGAAAGTTCTTCTCGATGCGTGCATTCAACTCACAGAGTTGAACCTGTCTTTTGATAGAGCAGTTTGGAAACACTCTTTTTGTGAGATCAGCAAGTGGATATTTCCAGCGATTTGAGGCCTATGCAAGGAAAACGAAATATCTTCACATAAAAACTAGATAGCAGCATTCTCAGAAACTTCTTTGTGAGGAGCGCATTCAGCTCACAGACTGGAACGTTCCTTTTGATAGAACAGTTTTGAACCACTCCTTTTGTACTATCTGTAAGTGTTTATTCGGAGCGCTTTGGGGCCTATGTTGGAAAAGGAATTATCTTCACTTAAAAACTAGACAGAAGCATTCTCAGAAACTTCTTTGTGATGATTGCATTCTACTCACAGAGTTGAACCTTCCTTTTGATAGAACAGTTTTGAAACACTCTTTTTGCAGAATCTGCTAGTGGCTATTTGGAGCGCTTTGAGGCCTATGTTGGAAAAGGAAGAATCTTCACATAAAAACTAGGCAGAAGACTTCTCAGAAACTTCTTCCGATGGGCACATTCAACTCACAGACTTGAAGCTTCCTTCTGATAGAGAGGATTTGAAACAATCTTTGTCCAGAATCTGCAAGGAGATATTTGGGGTGCTAAGAGGCCAAAACTGCAAAAGAAAATATCACCACATGAGAACTGGACGGAAGCATTCTCAATAACTTCCATGCACTTTATGCATTCAAATCACATAGTGGAATCTTCCTTTTGATAGCGCAGTTTTGAAACACTCCTTTTGTAGAATTTGCTAGTGGTTGTTTGGAGCGATTTGAGGCCTATGCTGGGAATGGAAATATCTTCACATAAAAACCAGACAAAAGCATTCTCAGAAACTTCTTTGTGATGAGTGCATTCAACTCACAGACTTGAACCTTCCTTTTGAAAGAGCAGTTTTGAAACACACTTTTTGTAGAATCTGCAAGTGGATATTTGGAGAGCTTTGAGGCCTCTGCTGGAAAATGAAATATCTTCACCTGGAAACCAGACAGAAGCATTCTGAGAATCTTCTTTGTGATGAGTGCATTCAACTCACAGACATGAACGTTCCTTTTGATAGAACAGTTTTGAAACACTAAGTTTGTAGAATCCGCAAGTGTTTATTCGGAGCACCTTGAGGCTTATGTTGGAAAAGGAAATAACTTCACATAAAAACTAGAGAGAAGCATTCTCAGAACCTTCTTTGTGATGAGTGCATTCAACTCGCAGACTTGAACCTTCCTTTTGAACGAGCAGTTTTGAAACACTCTTTTTGTAAAAGCTGCAAATGGATATTTGGAGCACTTTGAGACGTATGCTGGAAAATGGAATATCTTCATCTAAAAACTAGACAGAAGCATTCTCAGAAATTTCTTCTCGGTGCGTGCATTCAACTCACAGAGTTGAACCTGTCTTTTGATAGAGCAGTTTGGCAGCACTGTTTTTGTGAAATCTGCAAGTGGATATTTCCAGCAAATTGAGGCCTATGCAAAGAAAAGGAAATATCTTCACATAAAAACTAGGTAGCGGCATTCTCAGAAACTTCTTTGTGAGGAGCGTATTCAACTCACAGACTTGAATGTTCCTTTTGATAGAACAGTTTTGAAACACTCCTTTTGTACAATCTGCAAGTGTTTATTCGGAGCGCTTTGAGGACTATGTTGGAAAAGGAAATATCTTCACATGAAAACTAGACACAAGCATTCTCAGAAACTTCTTTGTGATGAGTGCATTCTACTCACAGAGTTGAACCTTCCTTTTGATAGAACAGTACTGAAGCATTCTTTTTGTAGAATCTGCAATTGGATATTTCGAACGTTTTGAGTCCTATGCTGGAAAAGGTAATATATTCACATAAAAACTAGACAGAAGCATTCTCAGAAACTTCTTTGTGTTGAGTGCATTCAACTCACGGACATGGAGCTTCCTTTTGAAAGAGCAGTTTTGAAACACTCTTTTTGTAAAATCTGCAAGTGGATATTCGGAGCACTTTGAGGCCTATGCTGGGAAATGGAATATCTTCACCTAAAAACTAAACAGAACCTTTCTCAGAAAGCTCTTCTCGATGCATGCTTTCAACTCACAGAGTTGAACCTGCCTTTTGATAGAGCAGTTTGCAATCCCTCTTTTTATAGAATCTGCAAGTGTATATTTGGAGCGCTTTGAGGCCTATGCTGCAAAAGGAAATATCATTGCCTAAAAGCTAGACGGAAGCATTCTCAGAAACTTCTTTGTAATGAGTGCATTCAACTCACAGAGTTGAACCTTCCTTTTGATAGACCAGTTTTGAAACACTGTTTCTGTGGAATCCGCAAGCGGATATTTGGAGCTCTTTGACACTTATGCTGGAAAAGGAGATATCTTCATATACAAAGCAGACAGAAGCATTCTCAGAAACTTCTATGTCATGTGGGGATTGAACTCACAGAGTTGAACTTTCCTTTTTATGGAGCAGTTCTGCAACACTCTTTTGGTGGAAACTGCAAGTGGATATTTGGTGCGATTGCGGCATCTAGCTAGTGGAAAAGGAAATATATACAGATGAAAACAAGAGAGAATCATTCTCAGAAACTTCTTTCTGATGAGTGCATTCAACTCACAGACTTGAACCTTCCTTTTCAAAGAGCAGTTTTGAAACACTCTTTTTGTAGGATCTGCAAGTGGATATTTGGATCGCTTTGACGCCTATGCTGGGAAATGAAATATCTTCACCGAAAAACTAGACAGAAGCATTCTCAGAAACTTCTTCACGATATGTGCATTCAACTCACAGAGTTGAATCTTTCTTTTCAAAGAGCAGTTTTGAAACACACTTTTGGTAAAATCTGCAAGTGGATATTTGGAGCGCTTTGAGGCCTATGCTGGAAAAGGAAATATCCTCACATCAATACTAGACAGAAGCATTCTCAGAAATTTCTGTGTGATGAGTGCCTTCCACTCACAGACTTGAACGTTCCTTTTGAGGGAACGGTTTTGAAACAGTCCTTTGGTAGAATCTGCAAGTGTTTATTTGGAGCGCTTTGAGGCCTATGTTGGAAAAGGAAATATCTTCACATAAAAACTAGACAGAAGCATTCTCCGAAACTTCTTTGTGATGATTGCATTCTACTCACAGAGTGGAACCTTCCTTTTGAAAGAACAGTTTTGAAACACTCTTTTGGTAGAATCTGCAAGTGGATATTTGGAGCGATTTGAGGCCTATGCTGGAAAAGGAGATATCTTCACATAAAAACTAGACAGAAGCATCCTCAGAAACTTTTTCTGATGTGCGCATTCAACTCACCGAGTTGAACCTTCCTTTTGATAGAGAGGTTTTGAAACACTCTTTGTCTAGAATCTGCAGGTGAATATTTGGAGTGCTAAGAGGCCAACACTGGAAAAGGAAATATCTTCACATGAGAACTAGACGGAAGCATTCTCAGAAAACTTCCGTGGCTTTATGCACTCAACTCACATAGTGGAAACTTCCTTTTGATAGCCAGTTTTGGAAACACTCCTTTTGTAGAATTTGCTAGTGGATGTTTGGAGCGATTTGAGGCCTATGCTGGAAATGGAAATATCTTCACATAAAAACTAGACAGAAGCATTCTCAGAAACTTCTTTGTGATGAATGCATTCAACTCAAAGACTTGAACTTTCCTTTTGAAAGAGCAGTTTTGAAACAATCTTTATGTAGAATCTGCAAGTGGATATTTGGAGCGCTTTGAGGCCTATGCTGGGAAATGAAATAATTTCACCTGAAAACTAGACAGAAGCCTTCTGAGAAACTTCTTTGTGATGAGTGCATTCAACTCACAGACATGAACGTTCCTTTTCTTGGGACAGTTTTGAAACACTGAGTTTGTAGAATCCGCAAGTGTTTATTCGGAGCACCTTGAGGCCTATGCTGGTAAAGGAAATATCTTCACATAAAAATTCGACAGAAGCATTCTCAGAAACTTCTTTGCGTTGAGTGCATTCAACTCCCAGACTTGAACCTTCTTTTTGAACGAGCAGCTTTGAAACACTCTTCTTGTAAAATCTGCAAATGGATATTTGGAGCACTTTGAGGCGTATGCTGGAAAATGGAATATCTTCACCTGAAAACTAGACGGAAGCATTCTCAGAAAGTTCTTCTCGATGCGTGCATTCAACTCACAGAGTTGAACCTGTCTTTTGATAGAGCAGTTTGGAAACACTCTTTTTGTGAGATCAGCAAGTGGATATTTCCAGCGATTTGAGGCCTATGCAAGGAAAACGAAATATCTTCACATAAAAACTAGATAGCAGCATTCTCAGAAACTTCTTTGTGAGGAGCGCATTCAGCTCACAGACTGGAACGTTCCTTTTGATAGAACAGTTTTGAAGCACTCCTTTTGTACTATCTGTAAGTGTTTATTCGGAGCGCTTTGGGGCCTATGTTGGAAAAGGAATTATCTTCACTTAAAAACTAGACAGAAGCATTCTCAGAAACTTCTTTGTGATGATTGCATTCTACTCACAGAGTTGAACCTTCCTTTTGATAGAACAGTTTTGAAACACTCTTTTTGCAGAATCTGCTAGTGGCTATTTGGAGCGCTTTGAGGCCTATGTTGGAAAAGGAAGAATCTTCACATAAAAACTAGGCAGAAGACTTCTCAGAAACTTCTTCCGATGGGCACATTCAACTCACAGACTTGAAGCTTCCTTCTGATAGAGAGGATTTGAAACAATCTTTGTCCAGAATCTGCAAGGAGATATTTGGGGTGCTAAGAGGCCAAAACTGCAAAAGAAAATATCACCACATGAGAACTGGACGGAAGCATTCTCAATAACTTCCATGCACTTTATGCATTCAAATCACATAGTGGAATCTTCCTTTTGATAGCGCAGTTTTGAAACACTCCTTTTGTAGAATTTGCTAGTGGTTGTTTGGAGCGATTTGAGGCCTATGCTGGGAACGGAAATATCTTCACATAAAAACCAGACAAAAGCATTCTCAGAAACTTCTTTGTGATGAGTGCATTCAACTCACAGACTTGAACCTTCCTTTTGAAAGAGCAGTTTTGAAACACACTTTTTGTAGAATCTACAAGTGGATATTTGGAGAGCTTTGAGGCCTCTGCTGGAAAATGAAATATCTTCACCTGGAAACCAGACAGAAGCATTCTGAGAATCTTCTTTGTGATGAGTGCATTCAACTCACAGACATGAACGTTCCTTTTGATAGAACAGTTTTGAAACACTAAGTTTGTAGAATCCGCACGTGTTTATTCGGAGCACCTTGAGGCTTATGTTGGAAAAGGAAATAGCTTCACATAAAAACTAGAGAGAAGCATTCTCAGAACCTTCTTTGTGATGAGTGCATTCAACTCGCAGACTTGAACCTTCCTTTTGAACGAGCAGTTTTGAAACACTCTTTTTGTAAAAGCTGCAAATGGATATTTGGAGCACTTTGAGACGTATGCTGGAAAATGGAATATCTTCATCTAAAAACTAGACAGAAGCATTCTCAGAAATTTCTTCTCGATGCGTGCATTCAACTCACAGAGTTGAACCTGTCTTTTGATAGAGCAGTTTGGCAGCACTGTTTTTGTGAAATCTGCAAGTGGATATTTCCAGCAAATTGAGGCCTATGCAAAGAAAAGGAAATATCTTCACATAAAAACTAGGTAGCGGCATTCTCAGAAACTTCTTTGTGAGGAGCGTATTCAACTCACAGACTTGAATGTTCCTTTTGATAGAACAGTTTTGAAACACTCCTTTTGTACAATCTGCAAGTGTTTATTCGGAGCGCTTTGAGGACTATGTTGGAAAAGGAAATATCTTCACATGAAAACTAGACACAAGCATTCTCAGAAACTTCTTTGTGATGAGTGCATTCTACTCACAGAGTTGAACCTTCCTTTTGATAGAACAGTACTGAAGCATTCTTTTTGTAGAATCTGCAATTGGATATTTCGAACGTTTTGAGTCCTATGCTGGAAAAGGTAATATATTCACATAAAAACTAGACAGAAGCATTCTCAGAAACTTCTTTGTGTTGAGTGCATTCAACTCACAGACATGGAGCTTCCTTTTGAAAGAGCAGTTTTGAAACACTCTTTTTGTAAAATCTGCAAGTGGATATTCGGAGCACTTTGAGGCCTATGCTGGGAAATGGAATTTCTTCACCTAAAAACTAAACAGAACCTTTCTCAGAAAGCTCTTCTCGATGCATGCTTTCAACTCACAGAGTTGAACCTGCCTTTTGATAGAGCAGTTTGCAATCCCTCTTTTTATAGAATCTGCAAGTGTATATTTGGAGCGCTTTGAGGCCTATGCTGCAAAAGGAAATATCATTGCCTAAAAGCTAGACGGAAGCATTCTCAGAAACTTCTTTGTAATGAGTGCATTCAACTCACAGAGTTGAACCTTCCTTTTGATAGACCAGTTTTGAAACACTGTTTCTGTGGAATCCGCAAGCGGATATTTGGAGCTCTTTGACACTTATGCTGGAAAAGGAGATATCTTCATATACAAAGCAGACAGAAGCATTCTCAGAAACTTCTATGTCATGTGGGGATTGAACTCACAGAGTTGAACTTTCCTTTTTATGGAGCAGTTCTGCAACACTCTTTTTGTGGAAACTGCAAGTGGATATTTGGTGCGATTGCGGCATCTAGTGGAAAAGGAAATATATACAGGTGAAAACAAGAGAGAATCATTCTCAGAAACTTCTTTCTGATGAGTGCATTCAACTCACAGACTTGAACCTTCCTTTTCAAAGAGCAGTTTTGAAACACTCTTTTTGTAGGATCTGCAAGTGGATATTTGGATCGCTTTGACGCCTATGCTGGGAAATGAAATATCTTCACCGAAAAACTAGACAGAAGCATTCTCAGAAACTTCTTCACGATATGTGCATTCAACTCACAGAGTTGAATCTTTCTTTTCAAAGAGCAGTTTTGAAACACACTTTTGGTAAAATCTGCAAGTGGATATTTGGAGCGCTTTCAGGCCTATGCTGGAAAAGGAAATATCCTCACATCAATACTAGACAGAAGCATTCTCAGAAATTTCTGTGTGATGAGTGCCTTCAACTCACAGACTTGAACGTTCCTTTTGAGGGAACGGTTTTGAAACAGTCCTTTGGTAGAATCTGCAAGTGTTTATTTGGAGCGCTTTGAGGCCTATGTTGGAAAAGGAAATATCTTCACATAAAAACTAGACAGAAGCATTCTCCGAAACTTCTTTGTGATGATTGCATTCTACTCACAGAGTGGAACCTTCCTTTTGAAAGAACAGTTTTGAAACACTCTTTTGGTAGAATCTGCAAGTGGATATTTGGAGCGATTTGAGGCCTATGCTGGAAAAGGAGATATCTTCACATAAAAACTAGACAGAAGCATCCTCAGAAACTTTTTCTGATGTGCGCATTCAACTCACCGAGTTGAACCTTCCTTTTGATAGAGGGGTTTTGAAACACTCTTTGTCTAGAATCTGCAGGTGAATATTTGGAGTGCTAAGAGGCCAACACTGGAAAAGGAAATATCTTCACATGAGAACTAGACGGAAGCATTCTCAGAAAACTTCCGTGGCTTTATGCACTCAACTCACATAGTGGAAACTTCCTTTTGATAGCCAGTTTTGGAAACACTCCTTTTGTAGAATTTGCTAGTGGACGTTTGGAGCGATTTGAGGCCTATGCTGGAAATGGAAATATCTTCACATAAAAACTAGACAGAAGCATTCTCAGAAACTTCTTTGTGATGAATGCATTCAACTCAAAGACTTGAACTTTCCTTTTGAAAGAGCAGTTTTGAAACAATCTTTATGTAGAATCTGCAAGTGGATATTTGGAGCGCTTTGAGGCCTATGCTGGGAAATGAAATAATTTCACCTGAAAACTAGACAGAAGCCTTCTGAGAAACTTCTTTGTGATGAGTGCATTCAACTCACAGACATGAACGTTCCTTTTCTTGGGACAGTTTTGAAACACTGAGTTTGTAGAATCCGCAAGTGTTTATTCGGAGCACCTTGAGGCCTATGCTGGTAAAGAAAATATCTTCACATAAAAATTCGACAGAAGCATTCTCAGAAACTTCTTTGCGTTGAGTGCATTCAACTCCCAGACTTGAACCTTCTTTTTGAACGAGCAGCTTTGAAACACTCTTCTTGTAAAATCTGCAAATGGATATTTGGAGCACTTTGAGGCGTATGCTGGAAAATGGAATATCTTCACCTGAAAACTAGACGGAAGCATTCTCAGAAAGTTCTTCTCGATGCGTGCATTCAACTCACAGAGTTGAACCTGTCTTTTGATAGAGCAGTTTGGAAACACTCTTTTTGTGAGATCAGCAAGTGGATATTTCCAGCGATTTGAGGCCTATGCAAGGAAAACGAAATATCTTCACATAAAAACTAGATAGCAGCATTCTCAGAAACTTCTTTGTGAGGAGCGCATTCAGCTCACAGACTGGAACGTTCCTTTTGATAGAACAGTTTTGAAGCACTCCTTTTGTACTATCTGTAAGTGTTTATTCGGAGCGCTTTGGGGCCTATGTTGGAAAAGGAATTATCTTCACTTAAAAACTAGACAGAAGCATTCTCAGAAACTTCTTTGTGATGATTGCATTCTACTCACAGAGTTGAACCTTCCTTTTGATAGAACAGTTTTGAAACACTCTTTTTGCAGAATCTGCTAGTGGCTATTTGGAGCGCTTTGAGGCCTATGTTGGAAAAGGAAGAATCTTCACATAAAAACTAGGCAGAAGACTTCTCAGAAACTTCTTCCGATGGGCACATTCAACTCACAGACTTGAAGCTTCCTTCTGATAGAGAGGATTTGAAACAATCTTTGTCCAGAATCTGCAAGGAGATATTTGGGGTGCTAAGAGGCCAAAACTGCAAAAGAAAATATCACCACATGAGAACTGGACGGAAGCATTCTCAATAACTTCCATGCACTTTATGCATTCAAATCACATAGTGGAATCTTCCTTTTGATAGCGCAGTTTTGAAACACTCCTTTTGTAGAATTTGCTAGTGGATGTTTGGAGCGATTTGAGGCCTATGCTGGGAATGGAAATATCTTCACATAAAAACCAGACAAAAGCATTCTCAGAAACTTCTTTGTGATGAGTGCATTCAACTCACAGACTTCAACCTTCCTTTTGAAAGAGCAGTTTTGAAACACACTTTTTGTAGAATCTGCAAGTGGATATTTGGAGAGCTTTGAGGCCTCTGCTGGAAAATGAAATATCTTCACCTGGAAACCAGACAGAAGCATTCTGAGAATCTTCTTTGTGATGAGTGCATTCAACTCACAGACATGAACGTTCCTTTTGATGGAACAGTTTTGAAACACTAAGTTTGTAGAATCCGCAAGTGTTTATTCGGAGCACCTTGAGGCTTATGTTGGAAAAGGAAATAACTTCACATAAAAACTAGAGAGAAGCATTCTCAGAACCTTCTTTGTGATGAGTGCATTCAACTCGCAGACTTGAACCTTCCTTTTGAACGAGCAGTTTTGAAACACTCTTTTTGTAAAAGCTGCAAATGGATATTTGGAGCACTTTGAGACGTATGCTGGAAAATGGAATATCTTCATCTAAAAACTAGACAGAAGCATTCTCAGAAATTTCTTCTCGATGCGTGCATTCAACTCACAGAGTTGAACCTGTCTTTTGATAGAGCAGTTTGGAAACACTCTTTTTGTGAGATCAGCAAGTGGATATTTCCAGCGATTTGAGGCCTATGCAAGGAAAACGAAATATCTTCACATAAAAACTAGATAGCAGCATTCTCAGAAACTTCTTTGTGAGGAGCGCATTCAGCTCACAGACTTGAATGTTCCTTTTGATAGAACAGTTTTGAACCACTCCTTTTGTACTATCTGTAAGTGTTTATTCGGAGCGCTTTGGGGCCTATGTTGGAAAAGGAATTATCTTCACTTAAAAACTAGACAGAAGCATTCTCAGAAACTTCTTTGTGATGATTGCATTCTACTCACAGAGTTGAACCTTCCTTTTGATAGAACAGTTTTGAAACACTCTTTTGGCAGAATCTGCTAGTGGCTATTTGGAGCGCTTTGAGGCCTATGTTGGAAAAGGAAGAATCTTCACATAAAAACTAGGCAGAAGACTTCTCAGAAACTTCTTCCGATGGGCACATTCAACTCACAGACTTGAAGCTTCCTTCTGATAGAGAGGATTTGAAACAATCTTTGTCCAGAATCTGCAAGGAGATATTTGGGGTGCTAAGAGGCCAAAACTGCAAAAGAAAATATCACCGCATGAGAACTGGACGGAAGCATTCTCAATAACTTCCATGCACTTTATGCATTCAAATCACATAGTGGAATCTTCCTTTTGATAGCGCAGTTTTGAAACACTCCTTTTGTAGAATTTGCTAGTGGATGTTTGGAGCGATTTGAGGCCTATGCTGGGAATGGAAATATCTTCACATAAAAACCAGACAAAAGCATTCTCAGAAACTTCTTTGCGATGAGTGCATTCAACTCACAGACTTGAACCTTCCTTTTGAAAGAGCAGTTTTGAAACACACTTTTTGTAGAATCTGCAAGTGGATATTTGGAGAGCTTTGAGGCCTCTGCTGGAAAATGAAATATCTTCACCTGGAAACCAGACAGAAGCATTCTGAGAATCTTCTTTGTGATGAGTGCATTCAACTCACAGACATGAACGTTCCTTTTGATAGAACAGTTTTGAAACACTAAGTTTGTAGAATCCGCAAGTGTTTATTCGGAGCACCTTGAGGCTTATGTTGGAAAAGGAAATAACTTCACATAAAAACTAGAGAGAAGCATTCTCAGAACCTTCTTTGTGATGAGTGCATTCAACTCGCAGACTTGAACCTTCCTTTTGAACGAGCAGTTTTGAAACACTCTTTTTGTAAAAGCTGCAAATGGATATTTGGAGCACTTTGAGACGTATGCTGGAAAATGGAATATCTTCATCTAAAAACTAGACAGAAGCATTCTCAGAAATTTCTTCTCGATGCGTGCATTCAACTCACAGAGTTGAACCTGTCTTTTGATAGAGCAGTTTGGCAGCACTGTTTTTGTGAAATCTGCAAGTGGATATTTCCAGCAAATTGAGGCCTATGCAAAGAAAAGGAAATATCTTCACATAAAAACTAGGTAGCGGCATTCTCAGAAACTTCTTTGTGAGGAGCGTATTCAACTCACAGACTTGAATGTTCCTTTTGATAGAACAGTTTTGAAACACTCCTTTTGTACAATCTGCAAGTGTTTATTCGGAGCGCTTTGAGGACTATGTTGGAAAAGGAAATATCTTCACATGAAAACTAGACACAAGCATTCTCAGAAACTTCTTTGTGATGAGTGCATTCTACTCACAGAGTTGAACCTTCCTTTTGATAGAACAGTACTGAAGCATTCTTTTTGTAGAATCTGCAATTGGATATTTCGAACGTTTTGAGTCCTATGCTGGAAAAGGTAATATATTCACATAAAAACTAGACAGAAGCATTCTCAGAAACTTCTTTGTGTTGAGTGCATTCAACTCACGGACATGGAGCTTCCTTTTGAAAGAGCAGTTTTGAAACACTCTTTTTGTAAAATCTGCAAGTGGATATTCGGAGCACTTTGAGGCCTATGCTGGGAAATGGAATATCTTCACCTAAAAACTAAACAGAACCTTTCTCAGAAAGCTCTTCTCGATGCATGCTTTCAACTCACAGAGTTGAACCTGCCTTTTGATAGAGCAGTTTGCAATCCCTCTTTTTATAGAATCTGCAAGTGTATATTTGGAGCGCTTTGAGGCCTATGCTGCAAAAGGAAATATCATTGCCTAAAAGCTAGACGGAAGCATTCTCAGAAACTTCTTTGTAATGAGTGCATTCAACTCACAGAGTTGAACCTTCCTTTTGATAGACCAGTTTTGAAACACTGTTTCTGTGGAATCCGCAAGCGGATATTTGGAGCTCTTTGACACTTATGCTGGAAAAGGAGATATCTTCATATACAAAGCAGACAGAAGCATTCTCAGAAACTTCTATGTCATGTGGGGATTGAACTCACAGAGTTGAACTTTCCTTTTTATGGAGCAGTTCTGCAACACTCTTTTTGTGGAAACTGCAAGTGGATATTTGGTGCGATTGCGGCATCTAGCTAGTGGAAAAGGAAATATATACAGATGAAAACAAGAGAGAATCATTCTCAGAAACTTCTTTCTGATGAGTGCATTCAACTCACAGACTTGAACCTTCCTTTTCAAAGAGCAGTTTTGAAACACTCTTTTTGTAGGATCTGCAAGTGGATATTTGGATCGCTTTGACGCCTATGCTGGGAAATGAAATATCTTCACCGAAAAACTAGACAGAAGCATTCTCAGAAACTTCTTCACGATATGTGCATTCAACTCACAGAGTTGAATCTTTCTTTTCAAAGAGCAGTTTTGAAACACACTTTTGGTAAAATCTGCAAGTGGATATTTGGAGCGCTTTGAGGCCTATGCTGGAAAAGGAAATATCCTCACATCAATACTAGACAGAAGCATTCTCAGAAATTTCTGTGTGATGAGTGCCTTCCACTCACAGACTTGAACGTTCCTTTTGAGGGAACGGTTTTGAAACAGTCCTTTGGTAGAATCTGCAAGTGTTTATTTGGAGCGCTTTGAGGCCTATGTTGGAAAAGGAAATATCTTCACATAAAAACTAGACAGAAGCATTCTCCGAAACTTCTTTGTGATGATTGCATTCTACTCACAGAGTGGAACCTTCCTTTTGAAAGAACAGTTTTGAAACACTCTTTTGGTAGAATCTGCAAGTGGATATTTGGAGCGATTTGAGGCCTATGCTGGAAAAGGAGATATCTTCACATAAAAACTAGACAGAAGCATCCTCAGAAACTTTTTCTGATGTGCGCATTCAACTCACCGAGTTGAACCTTCCTTTTGATAGAGAGGTTTTGAAACACTCTTTGTCTAGAATCTGCAGGTGAATATTTGGAGTGCTAAGAGGCCAACACTGGAAAAGGAAATATCTTCACATGAGAACTAGACGGAAGCATTCTCAGAAAACTTCCGTGGCTTTATGCACTCAACTCACATAGTGGAAACTTCCTTTTGATAGCCAGTTTTGGAAACACTCCTTTTGTAGAATTTGCTAGTGGATGTTTGGAGCGATTTGAGGCCTATGCTGGAAATGGAAATATCTTCACATAAAAACTAGACAGAAGCATTCTCAGAAACTTCTTTGTGATGAATGCATTCAACTCAAAGACTTGAACTTTCCTTTTGAAAGAGCAGTTTTGAAACAATCTTTATGTAGAATCTGCAAGTGGATATTTGGAGCGCTTTGAGGCCTATGCTGGGAAATGAAATAATTTCACCTGAAAACTAGACAGAAGCCTTCTGAGAAACTTCTTTGTGATGAGTGCATTCAACTCACAGACATGAACGTTCCTTTTCTTGGGACAGTTTTGAAACACTGAGTTTGTAGAATCCGCAAGTGTTTATTCGGAGCACCTTGAGGCCTATGCTGGTAAAGGAAATATCTTCACATAAAAATTCGACAGAAGCATTCTCAGAAACTTCTTTGCGTTGAGTGCATTCAACTCCCAGACTTGAACCTTCTTTTTGAACGAGCAGCTTTGAAACACTCTTCTTGTAAAATCTGCAAATGGATATTTGGAGCACTTTGAGGCGTATGCTGGAAAATGGAATATCTTCACCTGAAAACTAGACGGAAGCATTCTCAGAAAGTTCTTCTCGATGCGTGCATTCAACTCACAGAGTTGAACCTGTCTTTTGATAGAGCAGTTTGGAAACACTCTTTTTGTGAGATCAGCAAGTGGATATTTCCAGCGATTTGAGGCCTATGCAAGGAAAACGAAATATCTTCACATAAAAACTAGATAGCAGCATTCTCAGAAACTTCTTTGTGAGGAGCGCATTCAGCTCACAGACTGGAACGTTCCTTTTGATAGAACAGTTTTGAAGCACTCCTTTTGTACTATCTGTAAGTGTTTATTCGGAGCGCTTTGGGGCCTATGTTGGAAAAGGAATTATCTTCACTTAAAAACTAGACAGAAGCATTCTCAGAAACTTCTTTGTGATGATTGCATTCTACTCACAGAGTTGAACCTTCCTTTTGATAGAACAGTTTTGAAACACTCTTTTTGCAGAATCTGCTAGTGGCTATTTGGAGCGCTTTGAGGCCTATGTTGGAAAAGGAAGAATCTTCACATAAAAACTAGGCAGAAGACTTCTCAGAAACTTCTTCCGATGGGCACATTCAACTCACAGACTTGAAGCTTCCTTCTGATAGAGAGGATTTGAAACAATCTTTGTCCAGAATCTGCAAGGAGATATTTGGGGTGCTAAGAGGCCAAAACTGCAAAAGAAAATATCACCACATGAGAACTGGACGGAAGCATTCTCAATAACTTCCATGCACTTTATGCATTCAAATCACATAGTGGAATCTTCCTTTTGATAGCGCAGTTTTGAAACACTCCTTTTGTAGAATTTGCTAGTGGTTGTTTGGAGCGATTTGAGGCCTATGCTGGGAATGGAAATATCTTCACATAAAAACCAGACAAAAGCATTCTCAGAAACTTCTTTGTGATGAGTGCATTCAACTCACAGACTTGAACCTTCCTTTTGAAAGAGCAGTTTTGAAACACACTTTTTGTAGAATCTGCAAGTGGATATTTGGAGAGCTTTGAGGCCTCTGCTGGAAAATGAAATATCTTCACCTGGAAACCAGACAGAAGCATTCTGAGAATCTTCTTTGTGATGAGTGCATTCAACTCACAGACATGAACGTTCCTTTTGATAGAACAGTTTTGAAACACTAAGTTTGTAGAATCCGCACGTGTTTATTCGGAGCACCTTGAGGCTTATGTTGGAAAAGGAAATAGCTTCACATAAAAACTAGAGAGAAGCATTCTCAGAACCTTCTTTGTGATGAGTGCATTCAACTCGCAGACTTGAACCTTCCTTTTGAACGAGCAGTTTTGAAACACTCTTTTTGTAAAAGCTGCAAATGGATATTTGGAGCACTTTGAGACGTATGCTGGAAAATGGAATATCTTCATCTAAAAACTAGACAGAAGCATTCTCAGAAATTTCTTCTCGATGCGTGCATTCAACTCACAGAGTTGAACCTGTCTTTTGATAGAGCAGTTTGGCAGCACTGTTTTTGTGAAATCTGCAAGTGGATATTTCCAGCAAATTGAGGCCTATGCAAAGAAAAGGAAATATCTTCACATAAAAACTAGGTAGCGGCATTCTCAGAAACTTCTTTGTGAGGAGCGTATTCAACTCACAGACTTGAATGTTCCTTTTGATAGAACAGTTTTGAAACACTCCTTTTGTACAATCTGCAAGTGTTTATTCGGAGCGCTTTGAGGACTATGTTGGAAAAGGAAATATCTTCACATGAAAACTAGACACAAGCATTCTCAGAAACTTCTTTGTGATGAGTGCATTCTACTCACAGAGTTGAACCTTCCTTTTGATAGAACAGTACTGAAGCATTCTTTTTGTAGAATCTGCAATTGGATATTTCGAACGTTTTGAGTCCTATGCTGGAAAAGGTAATATATTCACATAAAAACTAGACAGAAGCATTCTCAGAAACTTCTTTGTGTTGAGTGCATTCAACTCACAGACATGGAGCTTCCTTTTGAAAGAGCAGTTTTGAAACACTCTTTTTGTAAAATCTGCAAGTGGATATTCGGAGCACTTTGAGGCCTATGCTGGGAAATGGAATATCTTCACCTAAAAACTAAACAGAACCTTTCTCAGAAAGCTCTTCTCGATGCATGCTTTCAACTCACAGAGTTGAACCTGCCTTTTGATAGAGCAGTTTGCAATCCCTCTTTTTATAGAATCTGCAAGTGTATATTTGGAGCGCTTTGAGGCCTATGCTGCAAAAGGAAATATCATTGCCTAAAAGCTAGACGGAAGCATTCTCAGAAACTTCTTTGTAATGAGTGCATTCAACTCACAGAGTTGAACCTTCCTTTTGATAGACCAGTTTTGAAACACTGTTTCTGTGGAATCCGCAAGCGGATATTTGGAGCTCTTTGACACTTATGCTGGAAAAGGAGATATCTTCATATACAAAGCAGACAGAAGCATTCTCAGAAACTTCTATGTCATGTGGGGATTGAACTCACAGAGTTGAACTTTCCTTTTTATGGAGCAGTTCTGCAACACTCTTTTGGTGGAAACTGCAAGTGGATATTTGGTGCGATTGCGGCATCTAGTGGAAAAGGAAATATATACAGGTGAAAACAAGAGAGAATCATTCTCAGAAACTTCTTTCTGATGAGTGCATTCAACTCACAGACTTGAACCTTCCTTTTCAAAGAGCAGTTTTGAAACACTCTTTTTGTAGGATCTGCAAGTGGATATTTGGATCGCTTTGACGCCTATGCTGGGAAATGAAATATCTTCACCGAAAAACTAGACAGAAGCATTCTCAGAAACTTCTTCACGATATGTGCATTCAACTCACAGAGTTGAATCTTTCTTTTCAAAGAGCAGTTTTGAAACACACTTTTGGTAAAATCTGCAAGTGGATATTTGGAGCGCTTTCAGGCCTATGCTGGAAAAGGAAATATCCTCACATCAATACTAGACAGAAGCATTCTCAGAAATTTCTGTGTGATGAGTGCCTTCAACTCACAGACTTGAACGTTCCTTTTGAGGGAACGGTTTTGAAACAGTCCTTTGGTAGAATCTGCAAGTGTTTATTTGGAGCGCTTTGAGGCCTATGTTGGAAAAGGAAATATCTTCACATAAAAACTAGACAGAAGCATTCTCCGAAACTTCTTTGTGATGATTGCATTCTACTCACAGAGTGGAACCTTCCTTTTGAAAGAACAGTTTTGAAACACTCTTTTGGTAGAATCTGCAAGTGGATATTTGGAGCGATTTGAGGCCTATGCTGGAAAAGGAGATATCTTCACATAAAAACTAGACAGAAGCATCCTCAGAAACTTTTTCTGATGTGCGCATTCAACTCACCGAGTTGAACCTTCCTTTTGATAGAGAGGTTTTGAAACACTCTTTGTCTAGAATCTGCAGGTGAATATTTGGAGTGCTAAGAGGCCAACACTGGAAAAGGAAATATCTTCACATGAGAACTAGACGGAAGCATTCTCAGAAAACTTCCGTGGCTTTATGCACTCAACTCACATAGTGGAAACTTCCTTTTGATAGCCAGTTTTGGAAACACTCCTTTTGTAGAATTTGCTAGTGGATGTTTGGAGCGATTTGAGGCCTATGCTGGAAATGGAAATATCTTCACATAAAAACTAGACAGAAGCATTCTCAGAAACTTCTTTGTGATGAATGCATTCAACTCAAAGACTTGAACTTTCCTTTTGAAAGAGCAGTTTTGAAACAATCTTTATGTAGAATCTGCAAGTGGATATTTGGAGCGCTTTGAGGCCTATGCTGGGAAATGAAATAATTTCACCTGAAAACTAGACAGAAGCCTTCTGAGAAACTTCTTTGTGATGAGTGCATTCAACTCACAGCCATGAACGTTCCTTTTCTTGGGACAGTTTTGAAACACTGAGTTTGTAGAATCCGCAAGTGTTTATTCGGAGCACCTTGAGGCCTATGCTGGTAAAGGAAATATCTTCACATAAAAATTCGACAGAAGCATTCTCAGAAACTTCTTTGCGTTGAGTGCATTCAACTCCCAGACTTGAACCTTCTTTTTGAACGAGCAGCTTTGAAACACTCTTCTTGTAAAATCTGCAAATGGATATTTGGAGCACTTTGAGGCGTATGCTGGAAAATGGAATATCTTCACCTGAAAACTAGACGGAAGCATTCTCAGAAAGTTCTTCTCGATGCGTGCATTCAACTCACAGAGTTGAACCTGTCTTTTGATAGAGCAGTTTGGAAACACTCTTTTTGTGAGATCAGCAAGTGGATATTTCCAGCGATTTGAGGCCTATGCAAGGAAAACGAAATATCTTCACATAAAAACTAGATAGCAGCATTCTCAGAAACTTCTTTGTGAGGAGCGCATTCAGCTCACAGACTGGAACGTTCCTTTTGATAGAACAGTTTTGAACCACTCCTTTTGTACTATCTGTAAGTGTTTATTCGGAGCGCTTTGGGGCCTATGTTGGAAAAGGAATTATCTTCACTTAAAAACTAGACAGAAGCATTCTCAGAAACTTCTTTGTGATGATTGCATTCTACTCACAGAGTTGAACCTTCCTTTTGATAGAACAGTTTTGAAACACTCTTTTTGCAGAATCTGCTAGTGGCTATTTGGAGCGCTTTGAGGCCTATGTTGGAAAAGGAAGAATCTTCACATAAAAACTAGGCAGAAGACTTCTCAGAAACTTCTTCCGATGGGCACATTCAACTCACAGACTTGAAGCTTCCTTCTGATAGAGAGGATTTGAAACAATCTTTGTCCAGAATCTGCAAGGAGATATTTGGGGTGCTAAGAGGCCAAAACTGCAAAAGAAAATATCACCACATGAGAACTGGACGGAAGCATTCTCAATAACTTCCATGCACTTTATGCATTCAAATCACATAGTGGAATCTTCCTTTTGATAGCGCAGTTTTGAAACACTCCTTTTGTAGAATTTGCTAGTGGATGTTTGGAGCGATTTGAGGCCTATGCTGGGAATGGAAATATCTTCACATAAAAACCAGACAAAAGCATTCTCAGAAACTTCTTTGTGATGAGTGCATTCAACTCACAGACTTGAACCTTCCTTTTGAAAGAGCAGTTTTGAAACACACTTTTTGTAGAATCTGCAAGTGGATATTTGGAGAGCTTTGAGGCCTCTGCTGGAAAATGAAATATCTTCACCTGGAAACCAGACAGAAGCATTCTGAGAATCTTCTTTGTGATGAGTGCATTCAACTCACAGACATGAACGTTCCTTTTGATGGAACAGTTTTGAAACACTAAGTTTGTAGAATCCGCAAGTGTTTATTCGGAGCACCTTGAGGCTTATGTTGGAAAAGGAAATAACTTCACATAAAAACTAGAGAGAAGCATTCTCAGAACCTTCTTTGTGATGAGTGCATTCAACTCGCAGACTTGAACCTTCCTTTTGAACGAGCAGTTTTGAAACACTCTTTTTGTAAAAGCTGCAAATGGATATTTGGAGCACTTTGAGACGTATGCTGGAAAATGGAATATCTTCATCTAAAAACTAGACAGAAGCATTCTCAGAAATTTCTTCTCGATGCGTGCATTCAACTCACAGAGTTGAACCTGTCTTTTGATAGAGCAGTTTGGAAACACTCTTTTTGTGAGATCAGCAAGTGGATATTTCCAGCGATTTGAGGCCTATGCAAGGAAAACGAAATATCTTCACATAAAAACTAGATAGCAGCATTCTCAGAAACTTCTTTGTGAGGAGCGCATTCAGCTCACAGACTTGAATGTTCCTTTTGATAGAACAGTTTTGAACCACTCCTTTTGTACTATCTGTAAGTGTTTATTCGGAGCGCTTTGGGGCCTATGTTGGAAAAGGAATTATCTTCACTTAAAAACTAGACAGAAGCATTCTCAGAAACTTCTTTGTGATGATTGCATTCTACTCACAGAGTTGAACCTTCCTTTTGATAGAACAGTTTTGAAACACTCTTTTGGCAGAATCTGCTAGTGGCTATTTGGAGCGCTTTGAGGCCTATGTTGGAAAAGGAAGAATCTTCACATAAAAACTAGGCAGAAGACTTCTCAGAAACTTCTTCCGATGGGCACATTCAACTCACAGACTTGAAGCTTCCTTCTGATAGAGAGGATTTGAAACAATCTTTGTCCAGAATCTGCAAGGAGATATTTGGGGTGCTAAGAGGCCAAAACTGCAAAAGAAAATATCACCGCATGAGAACTGGACGGAAGCATTCTCAATAACTTCCATGCACTTTATGCATTCAAATCACATAGTGGAATCTTCCTTTTGATAGCGCAGTTTTGAAACACTCCTTTTGTAGAATTTGCTAGTGGATGTTTGGAGCGATTTGAGGCCTATGCTGGGAATGGAAATATCTTCACATAAAAACCAGACAAAAGCATTCTCAGAAACTTCTTTGCGATGAGTGCATTCAACTCACAGACTTGAACCTTCCTTTTGAAAGAGCAGTTTTGAAACACACTTTTTGTAGAATCTGCAAGTGGATATTTGGAGAGCTTTGAGGCCTCTGCTGGAAAATGAAATATCTTCACCTGGAAACCAGACAGAAGCATTCTGAGAATCTTCTTTGTGATGAGTGCATTCAACTCACAGACATGAACGTTCCTTTTGATAGAACAGTTTTGAAACACTAAGTTTGTAGAATCCGCAAGTGTTTATTCGGAGCACCTTGAGGCTTATGTTGGAAAAGGAAATAACTTCACATAAAAACTAGAGAGAAGCATTCTCAGAACCTTCTTTGTGATGAGTGCATTCAACTCGCAGACTTGAACCTTCCTTTTGAACGAGCAGTTTTGAAACACTCTTTTTGTAAAAGCTGCAAATGGATATTTGGAGCACTTTGAGACGTATGCTGGAAAATGGAATATCTTCATCTAAAAACTAGACAGAAGCATTCTCAGAAATTTCTTCTCGATGCGTGCATTCAACTCACAGAGTTGAACCTGTCTTTTGATAGAGCAGTTTGGCAGCACTGTTTTTGTGAAATCTGCAAGTGGATATTTCCAGCAAATTGAGGCCTATGCAAAGAAAAGGAAATATCTTCACATAAAAACTAGGTAGCGGCATTCTCAGAAACTTCTTTGTGAGGAGCGTATTCAACTCACAGACTTGAATGTTCCTTTTGATAGAACAGTTTTGAAACACTCCTTTTGTACAATCTGCAAGTGTTTATTCGGAGCGCTTTGAGGACTATGTTGGAAAAGGAAATATCTTCACATGAAAACTAGACACAAGCATTCTCAGAAACTTCTTTGTGATGAGTGCATTCTACTCACAGAGTTGAACCTTCCTTTTGATAGAACAGTACTGAAGCATTCTTTTTGTAGAATCTGCAATTGGATATTTCGAACGTTTTGAGTCCTATGCTGGAAAAGGTAATATATTCACATAAAAACTAGACAGAAGCATTCTCAGAAACTTCTTTGTGTTGAGTGCATTCAACTCACGGACATGGAGCTTCCTTTTGAAAGAGCAGTTTTGAAACACTCTTTTTGTAAAATCTGCAAGTGGATATTCGGAGCACTTTGAGGCCTATGCTGGGAAATGGAATATCTTCACCTAAAAACTAAACAGAACCTTTCTCAGAAAGCTCTTCTCGATGCATGCTTTCAACTCACAGAGTTGAACCTGCCTTTTGATAGAGCAGTTTGCAATCCCTCTTTTTATAGAATCTGCAAGTGTATATTTGGAGCGCTTTGAGGCCTATGCTGCAAAAGGAAATATCATTGCCTAAAAGCTAGACGGAAGCATTCTCAGAAACTTCTTTGTAATGAGTGCATTCAACTCACAGAGTTGAACCTTCCTTTTGATAGACCAGTTTTGAAACACTGTTTCTGTGGAATCCGCAAGCGGATATTTGGATCTCTTTGACACTTATGCTGGAAAAGGAGATATCTTCATATACAAAGCAGACAGAAGCATTCTCAGAAACTTCTATGTCATGTGGGGATTGAACTCACAGAGTTGAACTTTCCTTTTTATGGAGCAGTTCTGCAACACTCTTTTTGTGGAAACTGCAAGTGGATATTTGGTGCGATTGTGGCATCTAGCTAGTGGAAAAGGAAATATATACAGATGAAAACAAGAGAGAATCATTCTCAGAAACTTCTTTGTGATGAGTGCATTCAACTCACAGACTTGAACCTTCCTTTTCAAAGAGCAGTTTTGAAACACTCTTTTTGTAGGATCTGCAAGTGGATATTTGGATCGCTTTGACGCCTATGCTGGGAAATGAAATATCTTCACCGAAAAACTAGACAGAAGCATTCTCAGAAACTTCTTCACGATATGTGCATTCAACTCACAGAGTTGAATCTTTCTTTTCAAAGAGCAGTTTTGAAACACACTTTTGGTAAAATCTGCAAGTGGATATTTGGAGCGCTTTGAGGCCTATGCTGGAAAAGGAAATATCCTCACATCAATACTAGACAGAAGCATTCTCAGAAATTTCTGTGTGATGAGTGCCTTCCACTCACAGACTTGAACGTTCCTTTTGAGGGAACGGTTTTGAAACAGTCCTTTGGTAGAATCTGCAAGTGTTTATTTGGAGCGCTTTGAGGCCTATGTTGGAAAAGGAAATATCTTCACATAAAAACTAGACAGAAGCATTCTCCGAAACTTCTTTGTGATGATTGCATTCTACTCACAGAGTGGAACCTTCCTTTTGAAAGAACAGTTTTGAAACACTCTTTTGGTAGAATCTGCAAGTGGATATTTGGAGCGATTTGAGGCCTATGCTGGAAAAGGAGATATCTTCACATAAAAACTAGACAGAAGCATCCTCAGAAACTTTTTCTGATGTGCGCATTCAACTCACCGAGTTGAACCTTCCTTTTGATAGACAGGTTTTGAAACACTCTTTGTCTAGAATCTGCAGGTGAATATTTGGAGTGCTAAGAGGCCAACACTGGAAAAGGAAATATCTTCACATGAGAACTAGACGGAAGCATTCTCAGAAAACTTCCGTGGCTTTATGCACTCAACTCACATAGTGGAAACTTCCTTTTGATAGCCAGTTTTGGAAACACTCCTTTTGTAGAATTTGCTAGTGGACGTTTGGAGCGATTTGAGGCCTATGCTGGAAATGGAAATATCTTCACATAAAAACTAGACAGAAGCATTCTCAGAAACTTCTTTGTGATGAATGCATTCAACTCAAAGACTTGAACTTTCCTTTTGAAAGAGCAGTTTTGAAACAATCTTTATGTAGAATCTGCAAGTGGATATTTGGAGCGCTTTGAGGCCTATGCTGGGAAATGAAATAATTTCACCTGAAAACTAGACAGAAGCCTTCTGAGAAACTTCTTTGTGATGAGTGCATTCAACTCACAGACATGAACGTTCCTTTTCTTGGAACAGTTTTGAAACACTGAGTTTGTAGAATCCGCAAGTGTTTATTCGGAGCACCTTGAGGCCTATGCTGGTAAAGGAAATATCTTCACATAAAAATTCGACAGAAGCATTCTCAGAAACTTCTTTGCGTTGAGTGCATTCAACTCCCAGACTTGAACCTTCTTTTTGAACGAGCAGCTTTGAAACACTCTTCTTGTAAAATCTGCAAATGGATATTTGGAGCACTTTGAGGCGTATGCTGGAAAATGGAATATCTTCACCTGAAAACTAGACGGAAGCATTCTCAGAAAGTTCTTCTCGATGCGTGCATTCAACTCACAGAGTTGAACCTGTCTTTTGATAGAGCAGTTTGGAAACACTCTTTTTGTGAGATCAGCAAGTGGATATTTCCAGCGATTTGAGGCCTATGCAAGGAAAACGAAATATCTTCACATAAAAACTAGATAGCAGCATTCTCAGAAACTTCTTTGTGAGGAGCGCATTCAGCTCACAGACTGGAACGTTCCTTTTGATAGAACAGTTTTGAAGCACTCCTTTTGTACTATCTGTAAGTGTTTATTCGGAGCGCTTTGGGGCCTATGTTGGAAAAGGAATTATCTTCACTTAAAAACTAGACAGAAGCATTCTCAGAAACTTCTTTGTGATGATTGCATTCTACTCACAGAGTTGAACCTTCCTTTTGATAGAACAGTTTTGAAACACTCTTTTTGCAGAATCTGCTAGTGGCTATTTGGAGCGCTTTGAGGCCTATGTTGGAAAAGGAAGAATCTTCACATAAAAACTAGGCAGAAGACTTCTCAGAAACTTCTTCCGATGGGCACATTCAACTCACAGACTTGAAGCTTCCTTCTGATAGAGAGGATTTGAAACAATCTTTGTCCAGAATCTGCAAGGAGATATTTGGGGTGCTAAGAGGCCAAAACTGCAAAAGAAAATATCACCACATGAGAACTGGACGGAAGCATTCTCAATAACTTCCATGCACTTTATGCATTCAAATCACATAGTGGAATCTTCCTTTTGATAGCGCAGTTTTGAAACACTCCTTTTGTAGAATTTGCTAGTGGTTGTTTGGAGCGATTTGAGGCCTATGCTGGGAATGGAAATATCTTCACATAAAAACCAGACAAAAGCATTCTCAGAAACTTCTTTGTGATGAGTGCATTCAACTCACAGACTTGAACCTTCCTTTTGAAAGAGCAGTTTTGAAACACACTTTTTGTAGAATCTGCAAGTGGATATTTGGAGAGCTTTGAGGCCTCTGCTGGAAAATGAAATATCTTCACCTGGAAACCAGACAGAAGCATTCTGAGAATCTTCTTTGTGATGAGTGCATTCAACTCACAGACATGAACGTTCCTTTTGATAGAACAGTTTTGAAACACTAAGTTTGTAGAATCCGCACGTGTTTATTCGGAGCACCTTGAGGCTTATGTTGGAAAAGGAAATAGCTTCACATAAAAACTAGAGAGAAGCATTCTCAGAACCTTCTTTGTGATGAGTGCATTCAACTCGCAGACTTGAACCTTCCTTTTGAACGAGCAGTTTTGAAACACTCTTTTTGTAAAAGCTGCAAATGGATATTTGGAGCACTTTGAGACGTATGCTGGAAAATGGAATATCTTCATCTAAAAACTAGACAGAAGCATTCTCAGAAATTTCTTCTCGATGCGTGCATTCAACTCACAGAGTTGAACCTGTCTTTTGATAGAGCAGTTTGGCAGCACTGTTTTTGTGAAATCTGCAAGTGGATATTTCCAGCAAATTGAGGCCTATGCAAAGAAAAGGAAATATCTTCACATAAAAACTAGGTAGCGGCATTCTCAGAAACTTCTTTGTGAGGAGCGTATTCAACTCACAGACTTGAATGTTCCTTTTGATAGAACAGTTTTGAAACACTCCTTTTGTACAATCTGCAAGTGTTTATTCGGAGCGCTTTGAGGACTATGTTGGAAAAGGAAATATCTTCACATGAAAACTAGACACAAGCATTCTCAGAAACTTCTTTGTGATGAGTGCATTCTACTCACAGAGTTGAACCTTCCTTTTGATAGAACAGTACTGAAGCATTCTTTTTGTAGAATCTGCAATTGGATATTTCGAACGTTTTGAGTCCTATGCTGGAAAAGGTAATATATTCACATAAAAACTAGACAGAAGCATTCTCAGAAACTTCTTTGTGTTGAGTGCATTCAACTCACAGACATGGAGCTTCCTTTTGAAAGAGCAGTTTTGAAACACTCTTTTTGTAAAATCTGCAAGTGGATATTCGGAGCACTTTGAGGCCTATGCTGGGAAATGGAATATCTTCACCTAAAAACTAAACAGAACCTTTCTCAGAAAGCTCTTCTCGATGCATGCTTTCAACTCACAGAGTTGAACCTGCCTTTTGATAGAGCAGTTTGCAATCCCTCTTTTTATAGAATCTGCAAGTGTATATTTGGAGCGCTTTGAGGCCTATGCTGCAAAAGGAAATATCATTGCCTAAAAGTTAGACGGAAGCATTCTCAGAAACTTCTTTGTAATGAGTGCATTCAACTCACAGAGTTGAACCTTCCTTTTGATAGACCAGTTTTGAAACACTGTTTCTGTGGAATCCGCAAGCGGATATTTGGAGCTCTTTGACACTTATGCTGGAAAAGGAGATATCTTCATATACAAAGCAGACAGAAGCATTCTCAGAAACTTCTATGTCATGTGGGGATTGAACTCACAGAGTTGAACTTTCCTTTTTATGGAGCAGTTCTGCAACACTCTTTTTGTGGAAACTGCAAGTGGATATTTGGTGCGATTGCGGCATCTAGTGGAAAAGGAAATATATACAGGTGAAAACAAGAGAGAATCATTCTCAGAAACTTCTTTCTGATGAGTGCATTCAACTCACAGACTTGAACCTTCCTTTTCAAAGAGCAGTTTTGAAACACTCTTTTTGTAGGATCTGCAAGTGGATATTTGGATCGCTTTGACGCCTATGCTGGGAAATGAAATATCTTCACCGAAAAACTAGACAGAAGCATTCTCAGAAACTTCTTCACGATATGTGCATTCAACTCACAGAGTTGAATCTTTCTTTTCAAAGAGCAGTTTTGAAACACACTTTTGGTAAAATCTGCAAGTGGATATTTGGAGCGCTTTCAGGCCTATGCCGGAAAAGGAAATATCCTCACATCAATACTAGACAGAAGCATTCTCAGAAATTTCTGTGTGATGAGTGCCTTCAACTCACAGACTTGAACGTTCCTTTTGAGGGAACGGTTTTGAAACAGTCCTTTGGTAGAATCTGCAAGTGTTTATTTGGAGCGCTTTGAGGCCTATGTTGGAAAAGGAAATATCTTCACATAAAAACTAGACAGAAGCATTCTCCGAAACTTCTTTGTGATGATTGCATTCTACTCACAGAGTGGAACCTTCCTTTTGAAAGAACAGTTTTGAAACACTCTTTTGGTAGAATCTGCAAGTGGATATTTGGAGCGATTTGAGGCCTATGCTGGAAAAGGAGATATCTTCACATAAAAACTAGACAGAAGCATCCTCAGAAACTTTTTCTGATGTGCGCATTCAACTCACCGAGTTGAACCTTCCTTTTGATAGAGAGGTTTTGAAACACTCTTTGTCTAGAATCTGCAGGTGAATATTTGGAGTGCTAAGAGGCCAACACTGGAAAAGGAAATATCTTCACATGAGAACTAGACGGAAGCATTCTCAGAAAACTTCCGTGGCTTTATGCACTCAACTCACATAGTGGAAACTTCCTTTTGATAGCCAGTTTTGGAAACACTCCTTTTGTAGAATTTGCTAGTGGATGTTTGGAGCGATTTGAGGCCTATGCTGGAAATGGAAATATCTTCACATAAAAACTAGACAGAAGCATTCTCAGAAACTTCTTTGTGATGAATGCATTCAACTCAAAGACTTGAACTTTCCTTTTGAAAGAGCAGTTTTGAAACAATCTTTATGTAGAATCTGCAAGTGGATATTTGGAGCGCTTTGAGGCCTATGCTGGGAAATGAAATAATTTCACCTGAAAACTAGACAGAAGCCTTCTGAGAAACTTCTTTGTGATGAGTGCATTCAACTCACAGACATGAACGTTCCTTTTCTTGGGACAGTTTTGAAACACTGAGTTTGTAGAATCCGCAAGTGTTTATTCGGAGCACCTTGAGGCCTATGCTGGTAAAGGAAATATCTTCACATAAAAATTCGACAGAAGCATTCTCAGAAACTTCTTTGCGTTGAGTGCATTCAACTCCCAGACTTGAACCTTCTTTTTGAACGAGCAGCTTTGAAACACTCTTCTTGTAAAATCTGCAAATGGATATTTGGAGCACTTTGAGGCGTATGCTGGAAAATGGAATATCTTCACCTGAAAACTAGACGGAAGCATTCTCAGAAAGTTCTTCTCGATGCGTGCATTCAACTCACAGAGTTGAACCTGTCTTTTGATAGAGCAGTTTGGAAACACTCTTTTTGTGAGATCAGCAAGTGGATATTTCCAGCGATTTGAGGCCTATGCAAGGAAAACGAAATATCTTCACATAAAAACTAGATAGCAGCATTCTCAGAAACTTCTTTGTGAGGAGCGCATTCAGCTCACAGACTGGAACGTTCCTTTTGATAGAACAGTTTTGAACCACTCCTTTTGTACTATCTGTAAGTGTTTATTCGGAGCGCTTGGGGGCCTATGTTGGAAAAGGAATTATCTTCACTTAAAAACTAGACAGAAGCATTCTCAGAAACTTCTTTGTGATGATTGCATTCTACTCACAGAGTTGAACCTTCCTTTTGATAGAACAGTTTTGAAACACTCTTTTTGCAGAATCTGCTAGTGGCTATTTGGAGCGCTTTGAGGCCTATGTTGGAAAAGGAAGAATCTTCACATAAAACCTAGGCAGAAGACTTCTCAGAAACTTCTTCCGATGGGCACATTCAACTCACAGACTTGAAGCTTCCTTCTGATAGAGAGGATTTGAAACAATCTTTGTCCAGAATCTGCAAGGAGATATTTGGGGTGCTAAGAGGCCAAAACTGCAAAAGAAAATATCACCACATGAGAACTGGACGGAAGCATTCTCAATAACTTCCATGCACTTTATGCATTCAAATCACATAGTGGAATCTTCCTTTTGATAGCGCAGTTTTGAAACACTCCTTTTGTAGAATTTGCTAGTGGATGTTTGGAGCGATTTGAGGCCTATGCTGGGAATGGAAATATCTTCACATAAAAACCAGACAAAAGCATTCTCAGAAACTTCTTTGTGATGAGTGCATTCAACTCACAGACTTGAACCTTCCTTTCGAAAGAGCAGTTTTGAAACACACTTTTTGTAGAATCTGCAAGTGGATATTTGGAGAGCTTTGAGGCCTCTGCTGGAAAATGAAATATCTTCACCTGGAAACCAGACAGAAGCATTCTGAGAATCTTCTTTGTGATGAGTGCATTCAACTCACAGACATGAACGTTCCTTTTGATAGAACAGTTTTGAAACACTAAGTTTGTAGAATCCGCAAGTGTTTATTCGGAGCACCTTGAGGCTTATGTTGGAAAAGGAAATAACTTCACATAAAAACTAGAGAGAAGCATTCTCAGAACCTTCTTTGTGATGAGTGCATTCAACTCGCAGACTTGAACCTTCCTTTTGAACGAGCAGTTTTGAAACACTCTTTTTGTAAAAGCTGCAAATGGATATTTGGAGCACTTTGAGACGTATGCTGGAAAATGGAATATCTTCATCTAAAAACTAGACAGAAGCATTCTCAGAAATTTCTTCTCGATGCGTGCATTCAACTCACAGAGTTGAACCTGTCTTTTGATAGAGCAGTTTGGCAGCACTGTTTTTGTGAAATCTGCAAGTGGATATTTCCAGCAAATTGAGGCCTATGCAAAGAAAAGGAAATATCTTCACATAAAAACTAGGTAGCGGCATTCTCAGAAACTTCTTTGTGAGGAGCGTATTCAACTCACAGACTTGAATGTTCCTTTTGATAGAACAGTTTTGAAACACTCCTTTTGTACAATCTGCAAGTGTTTATTCGGAGCGCTTTGAGGACTATGTTGGAAAAGGAAATATCTTCACATGAAAACTAGACACAAGCATTCTCAGAAACTTCTTTGTGATGAGTGCATTCTACTCACAGAGTTGAACCTTCCTTTTGATAGAACAGTACTGAAGCATTCTTTTTGTAGAATCTGCAATTGGATATTTCGAACGTTTTGAGTCCTATGCTGGAAAAGGTAATATATTCACATAAAAACTAGACAGAAGCATTCTCAGAAACTTCTTTGTGTTGAGTGCATTCAATTCACAGACATGGAGCTTCCTTTTGAAAGAGCAGTTTTGAAACACTCTTTTTGTAAAATCTGCAAGTGGATATTCGGAGCACTTTGAGGCCTATGCTGGGAAATGGAATATCTTCACCTAAAAACTAAACAGAACCTTTCTCAGAAAGCTCTTCTCGATGCATGCTTTCAACTCACAGAGTTGAACCTGCCTTTTGATAGAGCAGTTTGCAATCCCTCTTTTTATAGAATCTGCAAGTGTATATTTGGAGCGCTTTGAGGCCTATGCTGCAAAAGGAAATATCATTGCCTAAAAGCTAGACGGAAGCATTCTCAGAAACTTCTTTGTAATGAGTGCATTCAACTCACAGAGTTGAACCTTCCTTTTGATAGACCAGTTTTGAAACACTGTTTCTGTGGAATCCGCAAGCGGATATTTGGAGCTCTTTGACACTTATGCTGGAAAAGGAGATATCTTCATATACAAAGCAGACAGAAGCATTCTCAGAAACTTCTATGTCATGTGGGGATTGAACTCACAGAGTTGAACTTTCCTTTTTATGGAGCAGTTCTGCAACACTCTTTTTGTGGAAACTGCAAGTGGATATTTGGTGCGATTGCGGCATCTAGCTAGTGGAAAAGGAAATATATACAGGTGAAAACAAGAGAGAATCATTCTCAGAAACTTCTTTCTGATGAGTGCATTCAACTCACAGACTTGAACCTTCCTTTTCAAAGAGCAGTTTTGAAACACCCTTTTTGTAGGATCTGCAAGTGGATATTTGGATCGCTTTGACGCCTATGCTGGGAAATGAAATATCTTCACCGAAAAACTAGACAGAAGCATTCTCAGAAACTTCTTCACGATATGTGCATTCAACTCACAGAGTTGAATCTTTCTTTTCAAAGAGCAGTTTTGAAACACACTTTTGGTAAAATCTGCAAGTGGATATTTGGAGCGCTTTCAGGCCTATGCTGGAAAAGGAAATATCCTCACATCAATACTAGACAGAAGCATTCTCAGAAATTTCTGTGTGATGAGTGCCTTCCACTCACAGACTTGAACGTTCCTTTGGAGGGAACGGTTTTGAAACAGTCCTTTGGTAGAATCTCCAAGTGTTTATTTGGAGCGCTTTGAGGCCTATGTTGGAAAAGGAAATATCTTCACATAAAAACTAGACAGAAGCATTCTCCGAAACTTCTTTGTGATGATTGCATTCTACTCACAGAGTGGAACCTTCCTTTTGAAAGAACAGTTTTGAAACACTCTTTTGGTAGAATCTGCAAGTGGATATTTGGAGCGATTTGAGGCCTATGCTGGAAAAGGAGATATCTTCACATAAAAACTAGACAGAAGCATCCTCAGAAACTTTTTCTGATGTGCGCATTCAACTCACCGAGTTGAACCTTCCTTTTGATAGAGAGGTTTTGAAACACTCTTTGTCTAGAATCTGCAGGTGAATATTTGGAGTGCTAAGAGGCCAACACTGGAAAAGGAAATATCTTCACATGAGAACTAGACGGAAGCATTCTCAGAAAACTTCCGTGGCTTTATGCACTCAACTCACATAGTGGAAACTTCCTTTTGATAGCCAGTTTTGGAAACACTCCTTTTGTAGAATTTGCTAGTGGATGTTTGGAGCGATTTGAGGCCTATGCTGGAAATGGAAATATCTTCACATAAAAACTAGACAGAAGCATTCTCAGAAACTTCTTTGTGATGAATGCATTCAACTCAAAGACTTGAACTTTCCTTTTGAAAGAGCAGTTTTGAAACAATCTTTATGTAGAATCTGCAAGTGGATATTTGGAGCGCTTTGAGGCCTATGCTGGGAAATGAAATAATTTCACCTGAAAACTAGACAGAAGCCTTCTGAGAAACTTCTTTGTGATGAGTGCATTCAACTCACAGACATGAACGTTCCTTTTCTTGGAACAGTTTTGAAACACTGAGTTTGTAGAATCCGCAAGTGTTTACTCGGAGCACCTTGAGGCCTATGCTGGTAAAGGAAATATCTTCACATAAAAATTCGACAGAAGCATTCTCAGAAACTTCTTTGCGTTGAGTGCATTCAACTCCCAGACTTGAACCTTCTTTTTGAACGAGCAGCTTTGAAACACTCTTCTTGTAAAATCTGCAAATGGATATTTGGAGCACTTTGAGGCGTATGCTGGAAAATGGAATATCTTCACCTGAAAACTAGACGGAAGCATTCTCAGAAAGTTCTTCTCGATGCGTGCATTCAACTCACAGAGTTGAACCTGTCTTTTGATAGAGCAGTTTGGAAACACTCTTTTTGTGAGATCAGCAAGTGGATATTTCCAGCGATTTGAGGCCTATGCAAGGAAAACGAAATATCTTCACATAAAAACTAGATAGCAGCATTCTCAGAAACTTCTTTGTGAGGAGCGCATTCAGCTCACAGACTGGAACGTTCCTTTTGATAGAACAGTTTTGAAGCACTCCTTTTGTACTATCTGTAAGTGTTTATTCGGAGCGCTTTGGGGCCTATGTTGGAAAAGGAATTATCTTCACTTAAAAACTAGACAGAAGCATTCTCAGAAACTTCTTTGTGATGATTGCATTCTACTCACAGAGTTGAACCTTCCTTTTGATAGAACAGTTTTGAAACACTCTTTTTGCAGAATCTGCTAGTGGCTATTTGGAGCGCTTTGAGGCCTATGTTGGAAAAGGAAGAATCTTCACATAAAAACTAGGCAGAAGACTTCTCAGAAACTTCTTCCGATGGGCACATTCAACTCACAGACTTGAAGCTTCCTTCTGATAGAGAGGATTTGAAACAATCTTTGTCCAGAATCTGCAAGGAGATATTTGGGGTGCTAAGAGGCCAAAACTGCAAAAGAAAATATCACCGCATGAGAACTGGACGGAAGCATTCTCAATAACTTCCATGCACTTTATGCATTCAAATCACATAGTGGAATCTTCCTTTTGATAGCGCAGTTTTGAAACACTCCTTTTGTAGAATTTGCTAGTGGATGTTTGGAGCGATTTGAGGCCTATGCTGGGAATGGAAATATCTTCACATAAAAACCAGACAAAAGCATTCTCAGAAACTTCTTTGCGATGAGTGCATTCAACTCACAGACTTGAACCTTCCTTTTGAAAGAGCAGTTTTGAAACACACTTTTTGTAGAATCTGCAAGTGGATATTTGGAGAGCTTTGAGGCCTCTGCTGGAAAATGAAATATCTTCACCTGGAAACCAGACAGAAGCATTCTGAGAATCTTCTTTGTGATGAGTGCATTCAACTCACAGACATGAACGTTCCTTTTGATAGAACAGTTTTGAAACACTAAGTTTGTAGAATCCGCAAGTGTTTATTCGGAGCACCTTGAGGCTTATGTTGGAAAAGGAAATAGCTTCACATAAAAACTAGAGAGAAGCATTCTCAGAACCTTCTTTGTGATGAGTGCATTCAACTCGCAGACTTGAACCTTCCTTTTGAACGAGCAGTTTTGAAACACTCTTTTTGTAAAAGCTGCAAATGGATATTTGGAGCACTTTGAGACGTATGCTGGAAAATGGAATATCTTCATCTAAAAACTAGACAGAAGCATTCTCAGAAATTTCTTCTCGATGCGTGCATTCAACTCACAGAGTTGAACCTGTCTTTTGATAGAGCAGTTTGGCAGCACTGTTTTTGTGAAATCTGCAAGTGGATATTTCCAGCAAATTGAGGCCTATGCAAAGAAAAGGAAATATCTTCACATAAAAACTAGGTAGCGGCATTCTCAGAAACTTCTTTGTGAGGAGCGTATTCAACTCACAGACTTGAATGTTCCTTTTGATAGAACAGTTTTGAAACACTCCTTTTGTACAATCTGCAAGTGTTTATTCGGAGCGCTTTGAGGACTATGTTGGAAAAGGAAATATCTTCACATGAAAACTAGACACAAGCATTCTCAGAAACTTCTTTGTGATGAGTGCATTCTACTCACAGAGTTGAACCTTCCTTTTGATAGAACAGTACTGAAGCATTCTTTTTGTAGAATCTGCAATTGGATATTTCGAACGTTTTGAGTCCTATGCTGGAAAAGGTAATATATTCACATAAAAACTAGACAGAAGCATTCTCAGAAACTTCTTTGTGTTGAGTGCATTCAACTCACAGACATGGAGCTTCCTTTTGAAAGAGCAGTTTTGAAACACTCTTTTTGTAAAATCTGCAAGTGGATATTCGGAGCACTTTGAGGCCTATGCTGGGAAATGGAATATCTTCACCTAAAAACTAAACAGAACCTTTCTCAGAAAGCTCTTCTCGATGCATGCTTTCAACTCACAGAGTTGAACCTGCCTTTTGATAGAGCAGTTTGCAATCCCTCTTTTTATAGAATCTGCAAGTGTATATTTGGAGCGCTTTGAGGCCTATGCTGCAAAAGGAAATATCATTGCCTAAAAGCTAGACGGAAGCATTCTCAGAAACTTCTTTGTAATGAGTGCATTCAACTCACAGAGTTGAACCTTCCTTTTGATAGACCAGTTTTGAAACACTGTTTCTGTGGAATCCGCAAGCGGATATTTGGAGCTCTTTGACACTTATGCTGGAAAAGGAGATATCTTCATATACAAAGCAGACAGAAGCATTCTCAGAAACTTCTATGTCATGTGGGGATTGAACTCACAGAGTTGAACTTTCCTTTTTATGGAGCAGTTCTGCAACACTCTTTTTGTGGAAACTGCAAGTGGATATTTGGTGCGATTGCGGCATCTAGTGGAAAAGGAAATATATACAGGTGAAAACAAGAGAGAATCATTCTCAGAAACTTCTTTCTGATGAGTGCATTCAACTCACAGACTTGAACCTTCCTTTTCAAAGAGCAGTTTTGAAACACTCTTTTTGTAGGATCTGCAAGTGGATATTTGGATCGCTTTGACGCCTATGCTGGGAAATGAAATATCTTCACCGAAAAACTAGACAGAAGCATTCTCAGAAACTTCTTCACGATATGTGCATTCAACTCACAGAGTTGAATCTTTCTTTTCAAAGAGCAGTTTTGAAACACACTTTTGGTAAAATCTGCAAGTGGATATTTGGAGCGCTTTCAGGCCTATGCTGGAAAAGGAAATATCCTCACATCAATACTAGACAGAAGCATTCTCAGAAATTTCTGTGTGATGAGTGCCTTCAACTCACAGACTTGAACGTTCCTTTGGAGGGAACGGTTTTGAAACAGTCCTTTGGTAGAATCTGCAAGTGTTTATTTGGAGCGCTTTGAGGCCTATGTTGGAAAAGGAAATATCTTCACATAAAAACTAGACAGAAGCATTCTCCGAAACTTCTTTGTGATGATTGCATTCTACTCACAGAGTGGAACCTTCCTTTTGAAAGAACAGTTTTGAAACACTCTTTTGGTAGAATCTGGAAGTGGATATTTGGAGCGATTTGAGGCCTATGCTGGAAAAGGAGATATCTTCACATAAAAACTAGACAGAAGCATCCTCAGAAACTTTTTCTGATGTGCGCATTCAACTCACCGAGTTGAACCTTCCTTTTGATAGAGAGGTTTTGAAACACTCTTTGTCTAGAATCTGCAGGTGAATATTTGGAGTGCTAAGAGGCCAACACTGGAAAAGGAAATATCTTCACATGAGAACTAGACGGAAGCATTCTCAGAAAACTTCCGTGGCTTTATGCACTCAACTCACATAGTGGAAACTTCCTTTTGATAGCCAGTTTTGGAAACACTCCTTTTGTAGAATTTGCTAGTGGATGTTTGGAGCGATTTGAGGCCTATGCTGGAAATGGAAATATCTTCACATAAAAACTAGACAGAAGCATTCTCAGAAACTTCTTTGTGATGAATGCATTCAACTCAAAGACTTGAACTTTCCTTTTGAAAGAGCAGTTTTGAAACAATCTTTATGTAGAATCTGCAAGTGGATATTTGGAGCGCTTTGAGGCCTATGCTGGGAAATGAAATAATTTCACCTGAAAACTAGACAGAAGCCTTCTGAGAAACTTCTTTGTGATGAGTGCATTCAACTCACAGACATGAACGTTCCTTTTCTTGGGACAGTTTTGAAACACTGAGTTTGTAGAATCCGCAAGTGTTTATTCGGAGCACCTTGAGGCCTATGCTGGTAAAGGAAATATCTTCACATAAAAATTCGACAGAAGCATTCTCAGAAACTTCTTTGCGTTGAGTGCATTCAACTCCCAGACTTGAACCTTCTTTTTGAACGAGCAGCTTTGAAACACTCTTCTTGTAAAATCTGCAAATGGATATTTGGAGCACTTTGAGGCGTATGCTGGAAAATGGAATATCTTCACCTGAAAACTAGACGGAAGCATTCTCAGAAAGATCTTCTCGATGCGTGCATTCAACTCACAGAGTTGAACCTGTCTTTTGATAGAGCAGTTTGGAAACACTCTTTTTGTGAGATCAGCAAGTGGATATTTCCAGCGATTTGAGGCCTATGCAAGGAAAACGAAATATCTTCACATAAAAACTAGATAGCAGCATTCTCAGAAACTTCTTTGTGAGGAGCGCATTCAGCTCACAGACTGGAACGTTCCTTTTGATAGAACAGTTTTGAACCACTCCTTTTGTACTATCTGTAAGTGTTTATTCGGAGCGCTTGGGGGCCTATGTTGGAAAAGGAATTATCTTCACTTAAAAACTAGACAGAAGCATTCTCAGAAACTTCTTTGTGATGATTGCATTCTACTCACAGAGTTGAACCTTCCTTTTGGTAGAACAGTTTTGAAACACTCTTTTTGCAGAATCTGCTAGTGGCTATTTGGAGCGCTTTGAGGCCTATGTTGGAAAAGGAAGAATCTTCACATAAAACCTAGGCAGAAGACTTCTCAGAAACTTCTTCCGATGGGCACATTCAACTCACAGACTTGAAGCTTCCTTCTGATAGAGAGGATTTGAAACAATCTTTGTCCAGAATCTGCAAGGAGATATTTGGGGTGCTAAGAGGCCAAAACTGCAAAAGAAAATATCACCACATGAGAACTGGACGGAAGCATTCTCAATAACTTCCATGCACTTTATGCATTCAAATCACATAGTGGAATCTTCCTTTTGATAGCGCAGTTTTGAAACACTCCTTTTGTAGAATTTGCTAGTGGATGTTTGGAGCGATTTGAGGCCTATGCTGGGAATGGAAATATCTTCACATAAAAACCAGACAAAAGCATTCTCAGAAACTTCTTTGTGATGAGTGCATTCAACTCACAGACTTGAACCTTCCTTTTGAAAGAGCAGTTTTGAAACACACTTTTTGTAGAATCTGCAAGTGGATATTTGGAGAGCTTTGAGGCCTATGCTGGAAAATGAAATATCTTCACCTGGAAACCAGACAGAAGCATTCTGAGAATCTTCTTTGTGATGAGTGCATTCAACTCACAGACATGAACGTTCCTTTTGATAGAACAGTTTTGAAACACTAAGTTTGTAGAATCCGCAAGTGTTTATTCGGAGCACCTTGAGGCTTATGTTGGAAAAGGAAATAACTTCACATAAAAACTAGAGAGAAGCATTCTCAGAACCTTCTTTGTGATGAGTGCATTCAACTCGCAGACTTGAACCTTCCTTTTGAACGAGCAGTTTTGAAACACTCTTTTTGTAAAAGCTGCAAATGGATATTTGGAGCACTTTGAGACGTATGCTGGAAAATGGAATATCTTCATCTAAAAACTAGACAGAAGCATTCTCAGAAATTTCTTCTCGATGCGTGCATTCAACTCACAGAGTTGAACCTGTCTTTTGATAGAGCAGTTTGGCAGCACTGTTTTTGTGAAATCTGCAAGTGGATATTTCCAGCAAATTGAGGCCTATGCAAAGAAAAGGAAATATCTTCACATAAAAACTAGGTAGCGGCATTCTCAGAAACTTCTTTGTGAGGAGCGTATTCAACTCACAGACTTGAATGTTCCTTTTGATAGAACAGTTTTGAAACACTCCTTTTGTACAATCTGCAAGTGTTTATTCGGAGCGCTTTGAGGACTATGTTGGAAAAGGAAATATCTTCACATGAAAACTAGACACAAGCATTCTCAGAAACTTCTTTGTGATGAGTGCATTCTACTCACAGAGTTGAACCTTCCTTTTGATAGAACAGTACTGAAGCATTCTTTTTGTAGAATCTGCAATTGGATATTTCGAACGTTTTGAGTCCTATGCTGGAAAAGGTAATATATTCACATAAAAACTAGACAGAAGCATTCTCAGAAACTTCTTTGTGTTGAGTGCATTCAACTCACAGACATGGAGCTTCCTTTTGAAAGAGCAGTTTTGAAACACTCTTTTTGTAAAATCTGCAAGTGGATATTCGGAGCACTTTGAGGCCTATGCTGGGAAATGGAATATCTTCACCTAAAAACTAAACAGAACCTTTCTCAGAAAGCTCTTCTCGATGCATGCTTTCAACTCACAGAGTTGAACCTGCCTTTTGATAGAGCAGTTTGCAATCCCTCTTTTTATAGAATCTGCAAGTGTATATTTGGAGCGCTTTGAGGCCTATGCTGCAAAAGGAAATATCATTGCCTAAAAGCTAGACGGAAGCATTCTCAGAAACTTCTTTGTAATGAGTGCATTCAACTCACAGAGTTGAACCTTCCTTTTGATAGACCAGTTTTGAAACACTGTTTCTGTGGAATCCGCAAGCGGATATTTGGAGCTCTTTGACACTTATGCTGGAAAAGGAGATATCTTCATATACAAAGCAGACAGAAGCATTCTCAGAAACTTCTATGTCATGTGGGGATTGAACTCACAGAGTTGAACTTTCCTTTTTATGGAGCAGTTCTGCAACACTCTTTTTGTGGAAACTGCAAGTGGATATTTGGTGCGATTGCGGCATCTAGCTAGTGGAAAAGGAAATATATACAGGTGAAAACAAGAGAGAATCATTCTCAGAAACTTCTTTCTGATGAGTGCATTCAACTCACAGACTTGAACCTTCCTTTTCAAAGAGCAGTTTTGAAACACTCTTTTTGTAGGATCTGCAAGTGGATATTTGGATCGCTTTGACGCCTATGCTGGGAAATGAAATATCTTCACCGAAAAACTAGACAGAAGCATTCTCAGAAACTTCTTCACGATATGTGCATTCAACTCACAGAGTTGAATCTTTCTTTTCAAAGAGCAGTTTTGAAACACACTTTTGGTAAAATCTGCAAGTGGATATTTGGAGCGCTTTGAGGCCTATGCTGGAAAAGGAAATATCCTCACATCAATACTAGACAGAAGCATTCTCAGAAATTTCTGTGTGATGAGTGCCTTCCACTCACAGACTTGAACGTTCCTTTGGAGGGAACGGTTTTGAAACAGTCCTTTGGTAGAATCTGCAAGTGTTTATTTGGAGCGCTTTGAGGCCTATGTTGGAAAAGGAAATATCTTCACATAAAAACTAGACAGAAGCATTCTCCGAAACTTCTTTGTGATGATTGCATTCTACTCACAGAGTGGAACCTTCCTTTTGAAAGAACAGTTTTGAAACACTCTTTTGGTAGAATCTGCAAGTGGATATTTGGAGCGATTTGAGGCCTATGCTGGAAAAGGAGATATCTTCACATAAAAACTAGACAGAAGCATCCTCAGAAACTTTTTCTGATGTGCGCATTCAACTCACCGAGTTGAACCTTCCTTTTGATAGAGAGGTTTTGAAACACTCTTTGTCTAGAATCTGCAGGTGAATATTTGGAGTGCTAAGAGGCCAACACTGGAAAAGGAAATATCTTCACATGAGAACTAGACGGAAGCATTCTCAGAAAACTTCCGTGGCTTTATGCACTCAACTCACATAGTGGAAACTTCCTTTTGATAGCCAGTTTTGGAAACACTCCTTTTGTAGAATTTGCTAGTGGATGTTTGGAGCGATTTGAGGCCTATGCTGGAAATGGAAATATCTTCACATAAAAACTAGACAGAAGCATTCTCAGAAACTTCTTTGTGATGAATGCATTCAACTCAAAGACTTGAACTTTCCTTTTGAAAGAGCAGTTTTGAAACAATCTTTATGTAGAATCTGCAAGTGGATATTTGGAGCGCTTTGAGGCCTATGCTGGGAAATGAAATAATTTCACCTGAAAACTAGACAGAAGCCTTCTGAGAAACTTCTTTGTGATGAGTGCATTCAACTCACAGACATGAACGTTCCTTTTCTTGGGACAGTTTTGAAACACTGAGTTTGTAGAATCCGCAAGTGTTTATTCGGAGCACCTTGAGGCCTATGCTGGTAAAGGAAATATCTTCACATAAAAATTCGACAGAAGCATTCTCAGAAACTTCTTTGCGTTGAGTGCATTCAACTCCCAGACTTGAACCTTCTTTTTGAACGAGCAGCTTTGAAACACTCTTCTTGTAAAATCTGCAAATGGATATTTGGAGCACTTTGAGGCGTATGCTGGAAAATGGAATATCTTCACCTGAAAACTAGACGGAAGCATTCTCAGAAAGATCTTCTCGATGCGTGCATTCAACTCACAGAGTTGAACCTGTCTTTTGATAGAGCAGTTTGGAAACACTCTTTTTGTGAGATCAGCAAGTGGATATTTCCAGCGATTTGAGGCCTATGCAAGGAAAACGAAATATCTTCACATAAAAACTAGATAGCAGCATTCTCAGAAACTTCTTTGTGAGGAGCGCATTCAGCTCACAGACTGGAACGTTCCTTTTGATAGAACAGTTTTGAACCACTCCTTTTGTACTATCTGTAAGTGTTTATTCGGAGCGCTTGGGGGCCTATGTTGGAAAAGGAATTATCTTCACTTAAAAACTAGACAGAAGCATTCTCAGAAACTTCTTTGTGATGATTGCATTCTACTCACAGAGTTGAACCTTCCTTTTGGTAGAACAGTTTTGAAACACTCTTTTTGCAGAATCTGCTAGTGGCTATTTGGAGCGCTTTGAGGCCTATGTTGGAAAAGGAAGAATCTTCACATAAAACCTAGGCAGAAGACTTCTCAGAAACTTCTTCCGATGGGCACATTCAACTCACAGACTTGAAGCTTCCTTCTGATAGAGAGGATTTGAAACAATCTTTGTCCAGAATCTGCAAGGAGATATTTGGGGTGCTAAGAGGCCAAAACTGCAAAAGAAAATATCACCACATGAGAACTGGACGGAAGCATTCTCAATAACTTCCATGCACTTTATGCATTCAAATCACATAGTGGAATCTTCCTTTTGATAGCGCAGTTTTGAAACACTCCTTTTGTAGAATTTGCTAGTGGATGTTTGGAGCGATTTGAGGCCTATGCTGGGAATGGAAATATCTTCACATAAAAACCAGACAAAAGCATTCTCAGAAACTTCTTTGTGATGAGTGCATTCAACTCACAGACTTGAACCTTCCTTTTGAAAGAGCAGTTTTGAAACACACTTTTTGTAGAATCTGCAAGTGGATATTTGGAGAGCTTTGAGGCCTATGCTGGAAAATGAAATATCTTCACCTGGAAACCAGACAGAAGCATTCTGAGAATCTTCTTTGTGATGAGTGCATTCAACTCACAGACATGAACGTTCCTTTTGATAGAACAGTTTTGAAACACTAAGTTTGTAGAATCCGCAAGTGTTTATTCGGAGCACCTTGAGGCTTATGTTGGAAAAGGAAATAACCTCACATAAAAACTAGAGAGAAGCATTCTCAGAACCTTCTTTGTGATGAGTGCATTCAACTCGCAGACTTGAACCTTCCTTTTGAACGAGCAGTTTTGAAACACTCTTTTTGTAAAAGCTGCAAATGGATATTTGGAGCACTTTGAGACGTATGCTGGAAAATGGAATATCTTCATCTAAAAACTAGACAGAAGCATTCTCAGAAATTTCTTCTCGATGCGTGCATTCAACTCACAGAGTTGAACCTGTCTTTTGATAGAGCAGTTTGGCAGCACTGTTTTTGTGAAATCTGCAAGTGGATATTTCCAGCAAATTGAGGCCTATGCAAAGAAAAGGAAATATCTTCACATAAAAACTAGGTAGCGGCATTCTCAGAAACTTCTTTGTGAGGAGCGTATTCAACTCACAGACTTGAATGTTCCTTTTGATAGAACAGTTTTGAAACACTCCTTTTGTACAATCTGCAAGTGTTTATTCGGAGCGCTTTGAGGACTATGTTGGAAAAGGAAATATCTTCACATGAAAACTAGACACAAGCATTCTCAGAAACTTCTTTGTGATGAGTGCATTCTACTCACAGAGTTGAACCTTCCTTTTGATAGAACAGTACTGAAGCATTCTTTTTGTAGAATCTGCAATTGGATATTTCGAACGTTTTGAGTCCTATGCTGGAAAAGGTAATATATTCACATAAAAACTAGACAGAAGCATTCTCAGAAACTTCTTTGTGTTGAGTGCATTCAACTCACAGACATGGAGCTTCCTTTTGAAAGAGCAGTTTTGAAACACTCTTTTTGTAAAATCTGCAAGTGGATATTCGGAGCACTTTGAGGCCTATGCTGGGAAATGGAATATCTTCACCTAAAAACTAAACAGAACCTTTCTCAGAAAGCTCTTCTCGATGCATGCTTTCAACTCACAGAGTTGAACCTGCCTTTTGATAGAGCAGTTTGCAATCCCTCTTTTTATAGAATCTGCAAGTGTATATTTGGAGCGCTTTGAGGCCTATGCTGCAAAAGGAAATATCATTGCCTAAAAGCTAGACGGAAGCATTCTCAGAAACTTCTTTGTAATGAGTGCATTCAACTCACAGAGTTGAACCTTCCTTTTGATAGACCAGTTTTGAAACACTGTTTCTGTGGAATCCGCAAGCGGATATTTGGAGCTCTTTGACACTTATGCTGGAAAAGGAGATATCTTCATATACAAAGCAGACAGAAGCATTCTCAGAAACTTCTATGTCATGTGGGGATTGAACTCACAGAGTTGAACTTTCCTTTTTATGGAGCAGTTCTGCAACACTCTTTTTGTGGAAACTGCAAGTGGATATTTGGTGCGATTGCGGCATCTAGCTAGTGGAAAAGGAAATATATACAGGTGAAAACAAGAGAGAATCATTCTCAGAAACTTCTTTCTGATGAGTGCATTCAACTCACAGACTTGAACCTTCCTTTTCAAAGAGCAGTTTTGAAACACTCTTTTTGTAGGATCTGCAAGTGGATATTTGGATCGCTTTGACGCCTATGCTGGGAAATGAAATATCTTCACCGAAAAACTAGACAGAAGCATTCTCAGAAACTTCTTCACGATATGTGCACTCAACTCACAGAGTTGAATCTTTCTTTTCAAAGAGCAGTTTTGAAACACACTTTTGGTAAAATCTGCAAGTGGATATTTGGAGCGCTTTGAGGCCTATGCTGGAAAAGGAAATATCCTCACATCAATACTAGACAGAAGCATTCTCAGAAATTTCTGTGTGATGAGTGCCTTCCACTCACAGACTTGAACGTTCCTTTGGAGGGAACGGTTTTGAAACAGTCCTTTGGTAGAATCTGCAAGTGTTTATTTGGAGCGCTTTGAGGCCTATGTTGGAAAAGGAAATATCTTCACATAAAAACTAGACAGAAGCATTCTCCGAAACTTCTTTGTGATGATTGCATTCTACTCACAGAGTGGAACCTTCCTTTTGAAAGAACAGTTTTGAAACACTCTTTTGGTAGAATCTGCAAGTGGATATTTGGAGCGATTTGAGGCCTATGCTGGAAAAGGAGATATCTTCACATAAAAACTAGACAGAAGCATCCTCAGAAACTTTTTCTGATGTGCGCATTCAACTCACCGAGTTGAACCTTCCTTTTGATAGAGAGGTTTTGAAACACTCTTTGTCTAGAATCTGCAGGTGAATATTTGGAGTGCTAAGAGGCCAACACTGGAAAAGGAAATATCTTCACATGAGAACTAGACGGAAGCATTCTCAGAAAACTTCCGTGGCTTTATGCACTCAACTCACATAGTGGAAACTTCCTTTTGATAGCCAGTTTTGGAAACACTCCTTTTGTAGAATTTGCTAGTGGATGTTTGGAGCGATTTGAGGCCTATGCTGGAAATGGAAATATCTTCACATAAAAACTAGACAGAAGCATTCTCAGAAACTTCTTTGTGATGAATGCATTCAACTCAAAGACTTGAACTTTCCTTTTGAAAGAGCAGTTTTGAAACAATCTTTATGTAGAATCTGCAAGTGGATATTTGGAGCGCTTTGAGGCCTATGCTGGGAAATGAAATAATTTCACCTGAAAACTAGACAGAAGCCTTCTGAGAAACTTCTTTGTGATGAGTGCATTCAACTCACAGACATGAACGTTCCTTTTCTTGGGACAGTTTTGAAACACTGAGTTTGTAGAATCCGCAAGTGTTTATTCGGAGCACCTTGAGGCCTATGCTGGTAAAGGAAATATCTTCACATAAAAATTCGACAGAAGCATTCTCAGAAACTTCTTTGCGTTGAGTGCATTCAACTCCCAGACTTGAACCTTCTTTTTGAACGAGCAGCTTTGAAACACTCTTCTTGTAAAATCTGCAAATGGATATTTGGAGCACTTTGAGGCGTATGCTGGAAAATGGAATATCTTCACCTGAAAACTAGACGGAAGCATTCTCAGAAAGATCTTCTCGATGCGTGCATTCAACTCACAGAGTTGAACCTGTCTTTTGATAGAGCAGTTTGGAAACACTCTTTTTGTGAGATCAGCAAGTGGATATTTCCAGCGATTTGAGGCCTATGCAAGGAAAACGAAATATCTTCACATAAAAACTAGATAGCAGCATTCTCAGAAACTTCTTTGTGAGGAGCGCATTCAGCTCACAGACTGGAACGTTCCTTTTGATAGAACAGTTTTGAACCACTCCTTTTGTACTATCTGTAAGTGTTTATTCGGAGCGCTTGGGGGCCTATGTTGGAAAAGGAATTATCTTCACTTAAAAACTAGACAGAAGCATTCTCAGAAACTTCTTTGTGATGATTGCATTCTACTCACAGAGTTGAACCTTCCTTTTGGTAGAACAGTTTTGAAACACTCTTTTTGCAGAATCTGCTAGTGGCTATTTGGAGCGCTTTGAGGCCTATGTTGGAAAAGGAAGAATCTTCACATAAAACCTAGGCAGAAGACTTCTCAGAAACTTCTTCCGATGGGCACATTCAACTCACAGACTTGAAGCTTCCTTCTGATAGAGAGGATTTGAAACAATCTTTGTCCAGAATCTGCAAGGAGATATTTGGGGTGCTAAGAGGCCAAAACTGCAAAAGAAAATATCACCACATGAGAACTGGACGGAAGCATTCTCAATAACTTCCATGCACTTTATGCATTCAAATCACATAGTGGAATCTTCCTTTTGATAGCGCAGTTTTGAAACACTCCTTTTGTAGAATTTGCTAGTGGATGTTTGGAGCGATTTGAGGCCTATGCTGGGAATGGAAATATCTTCACATAAAAACCAGACAAAAGCATTCTCAGAAACTTCTTTGTGATGAGTGCATTCAACTCACAGACTTGAACCTTCCTTTTGAAAGAGCAGTTTTGAAACACACTTTTTGTAGAATCTGCAAGTGGATATTTGGAGAGCTTTGAGGCCTCTGCTGGAAAATGAAATATCTTCACCTGGAAACCAGACAGAAGCATTCTGAGAATCTTCTTTGTGATGAGTGCATTCAACTCACAGACATGAACGTTCCTTTTGATAGAACAGTTTTGAAACACTAAGTTTGTAGAATCCGCAAGTGTTTATTCGGAGCACCTTGAGGCTTATGTTGGAAAAGGAAATAACCTCACATAAAAACTAGAGAGAAGCATTCTCAGAACCTTCTTTGTGATGAGTGCATTCAACTCGCAGACTTGAACCTTCCTTTTGAACGAGCAGTTTTGAAACACTCTTTTTGTAAAAGCTGCAAATGGATATTTGGAGCACTTTGAGACGTATGCTGGAAAATGGAATATCTTCATCTAAAAACTAGACAGAAGCATTCTCAGAAATTTCTTCTCGATGCGTGCATTCAACTCACAGAGTTGAACCTGTCTTTTGATAGAGCAGTTTGGCAGCACTGTTTTTGTGAAATCTGCAAGTGGATATTTCCAGCAAATTGAGGCCTATGCAAAGAAAAGGAAATATCTTCACATAAAAACTAGGTAGCGGCATTCTCAGAAACTTCTTTGTGAGGAGCGTATTCAACTCACAAACTTGAATGTTCCTTTTGATAGAACAGTTTTGAAACACTCCTTTTGTACAATCTGCAAGTGTTTATTCGGAGCGCTTTGAGGACTATGTTGGAAAAGGAAATATCTTCACATGAAAACTAGACACAAGCATTCTCAGAAACTTCTTTGTGATGAGTGCATTCTACTCACAGAGTTGAACCTTCCTTTTGATAGAACAGTACTGAAGCATTCTTTTTGTAGAATCTGCAATTGGATATTTCGAACGTTTTGAGTCCTATGCTGGAAAAGGTAATATATTCACATAAAAACTAGACAGAAGCATTCTCAGAAACTTCTTTGTGTTGAGTGCATTCAACTCACAGACATGGAGCTTCCTTTTGAAAGAGCAGTTTTGAAACACTCTTTTTGTAAAATCTGCAAGTGGATATTCGGAGCACTTTGAGGCCTATGCTGGGAAATGGAATATCTTCACCTAAAAACTAAACAGAACCTTTCTCAGAAAGCTCTTCTCGATGCATGCTTTCAACTCACAGAGTTGAACCTGCCTTTTGATAGAGCAGTTTGCAATCCCTCTTTTTATAGAATCTGCAAGTGTATATTTGGAGCGCTTTGAGGCCTATGCTGCAAAAGGAAATATCATTGCCTAAAAGCTAGACGGAAGCATTCTCAGAAACTTCTTTGTAATGAGTGCATTCAACTCACAGAGTTGAACCTTCCTTTTGATAGACCAGTTTTGAAACACTGTTTCTGTGGAATCCGCAAGCGGATATTTGGAGCTCTTTGACACTTATGCTGGAAAAGGAGATATCTTCATATACAAAGCAGACAGAAGCATTCTCAGAAACTTCTATGTCATGTGGGGATTGAACTCACAGAGTTGAACTTTCCTTTTTATGGAGCAGTTCTGCAACACTCTTTTTGTGGAAACTGCAAGTGGATATTTGGTGCGATTGCGGCATCTAGCTAGTGGAAAAGGAAATATATACAGGTGAAAACAAGAGAGAATCATTCTCAGAAACTTCTTTCTGATGAGTGCATTCAACTCACAGACTTGAACCTTCCTTTTCAAAGAGCAGTTTTGAAACACTCTTTTTGTAGGATCTGCAAGTGGATATTTGGATCGCTTTGACGCCTATGCTGGGAAATGAAATATCTTCACCGAAAAACTAGACAGAAGCATTCTCAGAAACTTCTTCACGATATGTGCATTCAACTCACAGAGTTGAATCTTTCTTTTCAAAGAGCAGTTTTGAAACACACTTTTGGTAAAATCTGCAAGTGGATATTTGGAGCGCTTTCAGGCCTATGCTGGAAAAGGAAATATCCTCACATCAATACTAGACAGAAGCATTCTCAGAAATTTCTGTGTGATGAGTGCCTTCAACTCACAGACTTGAACGTTCCTTTGGAGGGAACGGTTTTGAAACAGTCCTTTGGTAGAATCTGCAAGTGTTTATTTGGAGCGCTTTGAGGCCTATGTTGGAAAAGGAAATATCTTCACATAAAAACTAGACAGAAGCATTCTCCGAAACTTCTTTGTGATGATTGCATTCTACTCACAGAGTGGAACCTTCCTTTTGAAAGAACAGTTTTGAAACACTCTTTTGGTAGAATCTGCAAGTGGATATTTGGAGCGATTTGAGGCCTATGCTGGAAAAGGAGATATCTTCACATAAAAACTAGACAGAAGCATCCTGAGAAACTTTTTCTGATGTGCGCATTCAACTCACCGAGTTGAACCTTCCTTTTGATAGAGAGGTTTTGAAACACTCTTTGTCTAGAATCTGCAGGTGAATATTTGGAGTGCTAAGAGGCCAACACTGGAAAAGGAAATATCTTCACATGAGAACTAGACGGAAGCATTCTCAGAAAACTTCCGTGGCTTTATGCACTCAACTCACATAGTGGAAACTTCCTTTTGATAGCCAGTTTTGGAAACACTCCTTTTGTAGAATTTGCTAGTGGATGTTTGGAGCGATTTGAGGCCTATGCTGGAAATGGAAATATCTTCACATAAAAACTAGACAGAAGCATTCTCAGAAACTTCTTTGTGATGAATGCATTCAACTCAAAGACTTGAACTTTCCTTTTGAAAGAGCAGTTTTGAAACAATCTTTATGTAGAATCTGCAAGTGGATATTTGGAGCGCTTTGAGGCCTATGCTGGGAAATGAAATAATTTCACCTGAAAACTAGACAGAAGCCTTCTGAGAAACTTCTTTGTGATGAGTGCATTCAACTCACAGACATGAACGTTCCTTTTCTTGGAACAGTTTTGAAACACTGAGTTTGTAGAATCCGCAAGTGTTTATTCGGAGCACCTTGAGGCCTATGCTGGTAAAGGAAATATCTTCACATAAAAATTCGACAGAAGCATTCTCAGAAACTTCTTTGCGTTGAGTGCATTCAACTCCCAGACTTGAACCTTCTTTTTGAACGAGCAGCTTTGAAACACTCTTCTTGTAAAATCTGCAAATGGATATTTGGAGCACTTTGAGGCGTATGCTGGAAAATGGAATATCTTCACCTGAAAACTAGACGGAAGCATTCTCAGAAAGTTCTTCTCGATGCGTGCATTCAACTCACAGAGTTGAACCTGTCTTTTGATAGAGCAGTTTGGAAACACTCTTTTTGTGAGATCAGCAAGTGGATATTTCCAGCGATTTGAGGCCTATGCAAGGAAAACGAAATATCTTCACATAAAAACTAGATAGCAGCATTCTCAGAAACTTCTTTGTGAGGAGCGCATTCAGCTCACAGACTGGAACGTTCCTTTTGATAGAACAGTTTTGAACCACTCCTTTTGTACTATCTGTAAGTGTTTATTCGGAGCGCTTTGGGGCCTATGTTGGAAAAGGAATTATCTTCACTTAAAAACTAGACAGAAGCATTCTCAGAAACTTCTTTGTGATGATTGCATTCTACTCACAGAGTTGAACCTTCCTTTTGATAGAACAGTTTTGAAACACTCTTTTTGCAGAATCTGCTAGTGGCTATTTGGAGCGCTTTGAGGCCTATGTTGGAAAAGGAAGAATCTTCACATAAAAACTAGGCAGAAGACTTCTCAGAAACTTCTTCCGATGGGCACATTCAACTCACAGACTTGAAGCTTCCTTCTGATAGAGAGGATTTGAAACAATCTTTGTCCAGAATCTGCAAGGAGATATTTGGGGTGCTAAGAGGCCAAAACTGCAAAAGAAAATATCACCGCATGAGAACTGGACGGAAGCATTCTCAATAACTTCCATGCACTTTATGCATTCAAATCGCATAGTGGAATCTTCCTTTTGATAGCGCAGTTTTGAAACACTCCTTTTGTAGAATTTGCTAGTGGATGTTTGGAGCGATTTGAGGCCTATGCTGGGAATGGAAATATCTTCACATAAAAACCAGACAAAAGCATTCTCAGAAACTTCTTTGTGATGAGTGCATTCAACTCACAGACTTGAACCTTCCTTTTGAAAGAGCAGTTTTGAAACACACTTTTTGTAGAATCTGCAAGTGGATATTTGGAGAGCTTTGAGGCCTCTGCTGGAAAATGAAATATCTTCACCTGGAAACCAGACAGAAGCATTCTGAGAATCTTCTTTGTGATGAGTGCATTCAACTCACAGACATGAACGTTCCTTTTGATAGAACAGTTTTGAAACACTAAGTTTGTAGAATCCGCAAGTGTTTATTCGGAGCACCTTGAGGCTTATGTTGGAAAAGGAAATAACCTCACATAAAAACTAGAGAGAAGCATTCTCAGAACCTTCTTTGTGATGAGTGCATTCAACTCGCAGACTTGAACCTTCCTTTTGAACGAGCAGTTTTGAAACACTCTTTTTGTAAAAGCTGCAAATGGATATTTGGAGCACTTTGAGACGTATGCTGGAAAATGGAATATCTTCATCTAAAAACTAGACAGAAGCATTCTCAGAAATTTCTTCTCGATGCGTGCATTCAACTCACAGAGTTGAACCTGTCTTTTGATAGAGCAGTTTGGCAGCACTGTTTTTGTGAAATCTGCAAGTGGATATTTCCAGCAAATTGAGGCCTATGCAAAGAAAAGGAAATATCTTCACATAAAAACTAGGTAGCGGCATTCTCAGAAACTTCTTTGTGAGGAGCGTATTCAACTCACAAACTTGAATGTTCCTTTTGATAGAACAGTTTTGAAACACTCCTTTTGTACAATCTGCAAGTGTTTATTCGGAGCGCTTTGAGGACTATGTTGGAAAAGGAAATATCTTCACATGAAAACTAGACACAAGCATTCTCAGAAACTTCTTTGTGATGAGTGCATTCTACTCACAGAGTTGAACCTTCCTTTTGATAGAACAGTACTGAAGCATTCTTTTTGTAGAATCTGCAATTGGATATTTCGAACGTTTTGAGTCCTATGCTGGAAAAGGTAATATATTCACATAAAAACTAGACAGAAGCATTCTCAGAAACTTCTTTGTGTTGAGTGCATTCAACTCACAGACATGGAGCTTCCTTTTGAAAGAGCAGTTTTGAAACACTCTTTTTGTAAAATCTGCAAGTGGATATTCGGAGCACTTTGAGGCCTATGCTGGGAAATGGAATATCTTCACCTAAAAACTAAACAGAACCTTTCTCAGAAAGCTCTTCTCGATGCATGCTTTCAACTCACAGAGTTGAACCTGCCTTTTGATAGAGCAGTTTGCAATCCCTCTTTTTATAGAATCTGCAAGTGTATATTTGGAGCGCTTTGAGGCCTATGCTGCAAAAGGAAATATCATTGCCTAAAAGCTAGACGGAAGCATTCTCAGAAACTTCTTTGTAATGAGTGCATTCAACTCACAGAGTTGAACCTTCCTTTTGATAGACCAGTTTTGAAACACTGTTTCTGTGGAATCCGCAAGCGGATATTTGGAGCTCTTTGACACTTATGCTGGAAAAGGAGATATCTTCATATACAAAGCAGACAGAAGCATTCTCAGAAACTTCTATGTCATGTGGGGATTGAACTCACAGAGTTGAACTTTCCTTTTTATGGAGCAGTTCTGCAACACTCTTTTTGTGGAAACTGCAAGTGGATATTTGGTGCGATTGCGGCATCTAGCTAGTGGAAAAGGAAATATATACAGGTGAAAACAAGAGAGAATCATTCTCAGAAACTTCTTTCTGATGAGTGCATTCAACTCACAGACTTGAACCTTCCTTTTCAAAGAGCAGTTTTGAAACACTCTTTTTGTAGGATCTGCAAGTGGATATTTGGATCGCTTTGACGCCTATGCTGGGAAATGAAATATCTTCACCGAAAAACTAGACAGAAGCATTCTCAGAAACTTCTTCACGATATGTGCATTCAACTCACAGAGTTGAATCTTTCTTTTCAAAGAGCAGTTTTGAAACACACTTTTGGTAAAATCTGCAAGTGGATATTTGGAGCGCTTTCAGGCCTATGCTGGAAAAGGAAATATCCTCACATCAATACTAGACAGAAGCATTCTCAGAAATTTCTGTGTGATGAGTGCCTTCAACTCACAGACTTGAACGTTCCTTTTGAGGGAACGGTTTTGAAACAGTCCTTTGGTAGAATCTGCAAGTGTTTATTTGGAGCGCTTTGAGGCCTATGTTGGAAAAGGAAATATCTTCACATAAAAACTAGACAGAAGCATTCTCCGAAACTTCTTTGTGATGATTGCATTCTACTCACAGAGTGGAACCTTCCTTTTGAAAGAACAGTTTTGAAACACTCTTTTGGTAGAATCTGCAAGTGGATATTTGGAGCGATTTGAGGCCTATGCTGGAAAAGGAGATATCTTCACATAAAAACTAGACAGAAGCATCCTGAGAAACTTTTTCTGATGTGCGCATTCAACTCACCGAGTTGAACCTTCCTTTTGATAGAGAGGTTTTGAAACACTCTTTGTCTAGAATCTGCAGGTGAATATTTGGAGTGCTAAGAGGCCAACACTGGAAAAGGAAATATCTTCACATGAGAACTAGACGGAAGCATTCTCAGAAAACTTCCGTGGCTTTATGCACTCAACTCACATAGTGGAAACTTCCTTTTGATAGCCAGTTTTGGAAACACTCCTTTTGTAGAATTTGCTAGTGGATGTTTGGAGCGATTTGAGGCCTATGCTGGAAATGGAAATATCTTCACATAAAAACTAGACAGAAGCATTCTCAGAAACTTCTTTGTGATGAATGCATTCAACTCAAAGACTTGAACTTTCCTTTTGAAAGAGCAGTTTTGAAACAATCTTTATGTAGAATCTGCAAGTGGATATTTGGAGCGCTTTGAGGCCTATGCTGGGAAATGAAATAATTTCACCTGAAAACTAGACAGAAGCCTTCTGAGAAACTTCTTTGTGATGAGTGCATTCAACTCACAGACATGAACGTTCCTTTTCTTGGAACAGTTTTGAAACACTGAGTTTGTAGAATCCGCAAGTGTTTATTCGGAGCACCTTGAGGCCTATGCTGGTAAAGGAAATATCTTCACATAAAAATTCGACAGAAGCATTCTCAGAAACTTCTTTGCGTTGAGTGCATTCAACTCCCAGACTTGAACCTTCTTTTTGAACGAGCAGCTTTGAAACACTCTTCTTGTAAAATCTGCAAATGGATATTTGGAGCACTTTGAGGCGTATGCTGGAAAATGGAATATCTTCACCTGAAAACTAGACGGAAGCATTCTCAGAAAGTTCTTCTCGATGCGTGCATTCAACTCACAGAGTTGAACCTGTCTTTTGATAGAGCAGTTTGGAAACACTCTTTTTGTGAGATCAGCAAGTGGATATTTCCAGCGATTTGAGGCCTATGCAAGGAAAACGAAATATCTTCACATAAAAACTAGATAGCAGCATTCTCAGAAACTTCTTTGTGAGGAGCGCATTCAGCTCACAGACTGGAACGTTCCTTTTGATAGAACAGTTTTGAACCACTCCTTTTGTACTATCTGTAAGTGTTTATTCGGAGCGCTTTGGGGCCTATGTTGGAAAAGGAATTATCTTCACTTAAAAACTAGACAGAAGCATTCTCAGAAACTTCTTTGTGATGATTGCATTCTACTCACAGAGTTGAACCTTCCTTTTGATAGAACAGTTTTGAAACACTCTTTTTGCAGAATCTGCTAGTGGCTATTTGGAGCGCTTTGAGGCCTATGTTGGAAAAGGAAGAATCTTCACATAAAAACTAGGCAGAAGACTTCTCAGAAACTTCTTCCGATGGGCACATTCAACTCACAGACTTGAAGCTTCCTTCTGATAGAGAGGATTTGAAACAATCTTTGTCCAGAATCTGCAAGGAGATATTTGGGGTGCTAAGAGGCCAAAACTGCAAAAGAAAATATCACCGCATGAGAACTGGACGGAAGCATTCTCAATAACTTCCATGCACTTTATGCATTCAAATCGCATAGTGGAATCTTCCTTTTGATAGCGCAGTTTTGAAACACTCCTTTTGTAGAATTTGCTAGTGGATGTTTGGAGCGATTTGAGGCCTATGCTGGGAATGGAAATATCTTCACATAAAAACCAGACAAAAGCATTCTCAGAAACTTCTTTGTGATGAGTGCATTCAACTCACAGACTTGAACCTTCCTTTTGAAAGAGCAGTTTTGAAACACACTTTTTGTAGAATCTGCAAGTGGATATTTGGAGAGCTTTGAGGCCTCTGCTGGAAAATGAAATATCTTCACCTGGAAACCAGACAGAAGCATTCTGAGAATCTTCTTTGTGATGAGTGCATTCAACTCACAGACATGAACGTTCCTTTTGATAGAACAGTTTTGAAACACTAAGTTTGTAGAATCCGCAAGTGTTTATTCGGAGCACCTTGAGGCTTATGTTGGAAAAGGAAATAACCTCACATAAAAACTAGAGAGAAGCATTCTCAGAACCTTCTTTGTGATGAGTGCATTCAACTCGCAGACTTGAACCTTCCTTTTGAACGAGCAGTTTTGAAACACTCTTTTTGTAAAAGCTGCAAATGGATATTTGGAGCACTTTGAGACGTATGCTGGAAAATGGAATATCTTCATCTAAAAACTAGACAGAAGCATTCTCAGAAATTTCTTCTCGATGCGTGCATTCAACTCACAGAGTTGAACCTGTCTTTTGATAGAGCAGTTTGGCAGCACTGTTTTTGTGAAATCTGCAAGTGGATATTTCCAGCAAATTGAGGCCTATGCAAAGAAAAGGAAATATCTTCACATAAAAACTAGGTAGCGGCATTCTCAGAAACTTCTTTGTGAGGAGCGTATTCAACTCACAAACTTGAATGTTCCTTTTGATAGAACAGTTTTGAAACACTCCTTTTGTACAATCTGCAAGTGTTTATTCGGAGCGCTTTGAGGACTATGTTGGAAAAGGAAATATCTTCACATGAAAACTAGACACAAGCATTCTCAGAAACTTCTTTGTGATGAGTGCATTCTACTCACAGAGTTGAACCTTCCTTTTGATAGAACAGTACTGAAGCATTCTTTTTGTAGAATCTGCAATTGGATATTTCGAACGTTTTGAGTCCTATGCTGGAAAAGGTAATATATTCACATAAAAACTAGACAGAAGCATTCTCAGAAACTTCTTTGTGTTGAGTGCATTCAACTCACAGACATGGAGCTTCCTTTTGAAAGAGCAGTTTTGAAACACTCTTTTTGTAAAATCTGCAAGTGGATATTCGGAGCACTTTGAGGCCTATGCTGGGAAATGGAATATCTTCACCTAAAAACTAAACAGAACCTTTCTCAGAAAGCTCTTCTCGATGCATGCTTTCAACTCACAGAGTTGAACCTGCCTTTTGATAGAGCAGTTTGCAATCCCTCTTTTTATAGAATCTGCAAGTGTATATTTGGAGCGCTTTGAGGCCTATGCTGCAAAAGGAAATATCATTGCCTAAAAGCTAGACGGAAGCATTCTCAGAAACTTCTTTGTAATGAGTGCATTCAACTCACAGAGTTGAACCTTCCTTTTGATAGACCAGTTTTGAAACACTGTTTCTGTGGAATCCGCAAGCGGATATTTGGAGCTCTTTGACACTTATGCTGGAAAAGGAGATATCTTCATATACAAAGCAGACAGAAGCATTCTCAGAAACTTCTATGTCATGTGGGGATTGAACTCACAGAGTTGAACTTTCCTTTTTATGGAGCAGTTCTGCAACACTCTTTTTGTGGAAACTGCAAGTGGATATTTGGTGCGATTGCGGCATCTAGCTAGTGGAAAAGGAAATATATACAGGTGAAAACAAGAGAGAATCATTCTCAGAAACTTCTTTCTGATGAGTGCATTCAACTCACAGACTTGAACCTTCCTTTTCAAAGAGCAGTTTTGAAACACTCTTTTTGTAGGATCTGCAAGTGGATATTTGGATCGCTTTGACGCCTATGCTGGGAAATGAAATATCTTCACCGAAAAACTAGACAGAAGCATTCTCAGAAACTTCTTCACGATATGTGCATTCAACTCACAGAGTTGAATCTTTCTTTTCAAAGAGCAGTTTTGAAACACACTTTTGGTAAAATCTGCAAGTGGATATTTGGAGCGCTTTGAAGCCTATGCTGGAAAAGGAAATATCCTCACATCAATACTAGACAGAAGCATTCTCAGAAATTTCTGTGTGATGAGTGCCTTCCACTCACAGACTTGAACGTTCCTTTTGAGGGAACGGTTTTGAAACAGTCCTTTGGTAGAATCTGCAAGTGTTTATTTGGAGCGCTTTGAGGCCTATGTTGGAAAAGGAAATATCTTCACATAAAAACTAGACAGAAGCATTCTCCGAAACTTCTTTGTGATGATTGCATTCTACTCACAGAGTGGAACCTTCCTTTTGAAAGAACAGTTTTGAAACACTCTTTTGGTAGAATCTGCAAGTGGATATTTGGAGCGATTTGAGGCCTATGCTGGAAAAGGAGATATCTTCACATAAAAACTAGACAGAAGCATCCTGAGAAACTTTTTCTGATGTGCGCATTCAACTCACCGAGTTGAACCTTCCTTTTGATAGAGAGGTTTTGAAACACTCTTTGTCTAGAATCTGCAGGTGAATATTTGGAGTGCTAAGAGGCCAACACTGGAAAAGGAAATATCTTCACATGAGAACTAGACGGAAGCATTCTCAGAAAACTTCCGTGGCTTTATGCACTCAACTCACATAGTGGAAACTTCCTTTTGATAGCCAGTTTTGGAAACACTCCTTTTGTAGAATTTGCTAGTGGATGTTTGGAGCGATTTGAGGCCTATGCTGGAAATGGAAATATCTTCACATAAAAACTAGACAGAAGCATTCTCAGAAACTTCTTTGTGATGAATGCATTCAACTCAAAGACTTGAACTTTCCTTTTGAAAGAGCAGTTTTGAAACAATCTTTATGTAGAATCTGCAAGTGGATATTTGGAGCGCTTTGAGGCCTATGCTGGGAAATGAAATAATTTCACCTGAAAACTAGACAGAAGCCTTCTGAGAAACTTCTTTGTGATGAGTGCATTCAACTCACAGACATGAACGTTCCTTTTCTTGGAACAGTTTTGAAACACTGAGTTTGTAGAATCCGCAAGTGTTTATTCGGAGCACCTTGAGGCCTATGCTGGTAAAGGAAATATCTTCACATAAAAATTCGACAGAAGCATTCTCAGAAACTTCTTTGCGTTGAGTGCATTCAACTCCCAGACTTGAACCTTCTTTTTGAACGAGCAGCTTTGAAACACTCTTCTTGTAAAATCTGCAAATGGATATTTGGAGCACTTTGAGGCGTATGCTGGAAAATGGAATATCTTCACCTGAAAACTAGACGGAAGCATTCTCAGAAAGTTCTTCTCGATGCGTGCATTCAACTCACAGAGTTGAACCTGTCTTTTGATAGAGCAGTTTGGAAACACTCTTTTTGTGAGATCAGCAAGTGGATATTTCCAGCGATTTGAGGCCTATGCAAGGAAAACGAAATATCTTCACATAAAAACTAGATAGCAGCATTCTCAGAAACTTCTTTGTGAGGAGCGCATTCAGCTCACAGACTGGAACGTTCCTTTTGATAGAACAGTTTTGAACCACTCCTTTTGTACTATCTGTAAGTGTTTATTCGGAGCGCTTTGGGGCCTATGTTGGAAAAGGAATTATCTTCACTTAAAAACTAGACAGAAGCATTCTCAGAAACTTCTTTGTGATGATTGCATTCTACTCACAGAGTTGAACCTTCCTTTTGATAGAACAGTTTTGAAACACTCTTTTTGCAGAATCTGCTAGTGGCTATTTGGAGCGCTTTGAGGCCTATGTTGGAAAAGGAAGAATCTTCACATAAAAACTAGGCAGAAGACTTCTCAGAAACTTCTTCCGATGGGCACATTCAACTCACAGACTTGAAGCTTCCTTCTGATAGAGAGGATTTGAAACAATCTTTGTCCAGAATCTGCAAGGAGATATTTGGGGTGCTAAGAGGCCAAAACTGCAAAAGAAAATATCACCGCATGAGAACTGGACGGAAGCATTCTCAATAACTTCCATGCACTTTATGCATTCAAATCGCATAGTGGAATCTTCCTTTTGATAGCGCAGTTTTGAAACACTCCTTTTGTAGAATTTGCTAGTGGATGTTTGGAGCGATTTGAGGCCTATGCTGGGAATGGAAATATCTTCACATAAAAACCAGACAAAAGCATTCTCAGAAACTTCTTTGTGATGAGTGCATTCAACTCACAGACTTGAACCTTCCTTTTGAAAGAGCAGTTTTGAAACACACTTTTTGTAGAATCTGCAAGTGGATATTTGGAGAGCTTTGAGGCCTCTGCTGGAAAATGAAATATCTTCACCTGGAAACCAGACAGAAGCATTCTGAGAATCTTCTTTGTGATGAGTGCATTCAACTCACAGACATGAACGTTCCTTTTGATAGAACAGTTTTGAAACACTAAGTTTGTAGAATCCGCAAGTGTTTATTCGGAGCACCTTGAGGCTTATGTTGGAAAAGGAAATAACCTCACATAAAAACTAGAGAGAAGCATTCTCAGAACCTTCTTTGTGATGAGTGCATTCAACTCGCAGACTTGAACCTTCCTTTTGAACGAGCAGTTTTGAAACACTCTTTTTGTAAAAGCTGCAAATGGATATTTGGAGCACTTTGAGACGTATGCTGGAAAATGGAATATCTTCATCTAAAAACTAGACAGAAGCATTCTCAGAAATTTCTTCTCGATGCGTGCATTCAACTCACAGAGTTGAACCTGTCTTTTGATAGAGCAGTTTGGCAGCACTGTTTTTGTGAAATCTGCAAGTGGATATTTCCAGCAAATTGAGGCCTATGCAAAGAAAAGGAAATATCTTCACATAAAAACTAGGTAGCGGCATTCTCAGAAACTTCTTTGTGAGGAGCGTATTCAACTCACAGACTTGAATGTTCCTTTTGATAGAACAGTTTTGAAACACTCCTTTTGTACAATCTGCAAGTGTTTATTCGGAGCGCTTTGAGGACTATGTTGGAAAAGGAAATATCTTCACATGAAAACTAGACACAAGCATTCTCAGAAACTTCTTTGTGATGAGTGCATTCTACTCACAGAGTTGAACCTTCCTTTTGATAGAACAGTACTGAAGCATTCTTTTTGTAGAATCTGCAATTGGATATTTCGAACGTTTTGAGTCCTATGCTGGAAAAGGTAATATATTCACATAAAAACTAGACAGAAGCATTCTCAGAAACTTCTTTGTGTTGAGTGCATTCAACTCACAGACATGGAGCTTCCCTTTGAAAGAGCAGTTTTGAAACACTCTTTTTGTAAAATCTGCAAGTGGATATTCGGAGCACTTTGAGGCCTATGCTGGGAAATGGAATTTCTTCACCTAAAAACTAAACAGAACCTTTCTCAGAAAGCTCTTCTCGATGCATGCTTTCAACTCACAGAGTTGAACCTGCCTTTTGATAGAGCAGTTTGCAATCCCTCTTTTTATAGAATCTGCAAGTGTATATTTGGAGCGCTTTGAGGCCTATGCTGCAAAAGGAAATATCATTGCCTAAAAGCTAGACGGAAGCATTCTCAGAAACTTCTTTGTAATGAGTGCATTCAACTCACAGAGTTGAACCTTCCTTTTGATAGACCAGTTTTGAAACACTGTTTCTGTGGAATCCGCAAGCGGATATTTGGAGCTCTTTGACACTTATGCTGGAAAAGGAGATATCTTCATATACAAAGCAGACAGAAGCATTCTCAGAAACTTCTATGTCATGTGGGGATTGAACTCACAGAGTTGAACTTTCCTTTTTATGGAGCAGTTCTGCAACACTCTTTTTGTGGAAACTGCAAGTGGATATTTGGTGCGATTGCGGCATCTAGTGGAAAAGGAAATATATACAGATGAAAACAAGAGAGAATCATTCTCAGAAACTTCTTTCTGATGAGTGCATTCAACTCACAGACTTGAACCTTCCTTTTCAAAGAGCAGTTTTGAAACACTCTTTTTGTAGGATCTGCAAGTGGATATTTGGATCGCTTTGACGCCTATGCTGGGAAATGAAATATCTTCACCGAAAAACTAGACAGAAGCATTCTCAGAAACTTCTTCACGATATGTGCATTCAACTCACAGAGTTGAATCTTTCTTTTCAAAGAGCAGTTTTGAAACACACTTTTGGTAAAATCTGCAAGTGGATATTTGGAGCGCTTTCAGGCCTATGCTGGAAAAGGAAATATCCTCACATCAATACTAGACAGAAGCATTCTCAGAAATTTCTGTGTGATGAGTGCCTTCCACTCACAGACTTGAACGTTCCTTTTGAGGGAACGGTTTTGAAACAGTCCTTTGGTAGAATCTGCAAGTGTTTATTTGGAGCGCTTTGAGGCCTATGTTGGAAAAGGAAATATCTTCACATAAAAACTAGACAGAAGCATTCTCCGAAACTTCTTTGTGATGATTGCATTCTACTCACAGAGTGGAACCTTCCTTTTGAAAGAACAGTTTTGAAACACTCTTTTGGTAGAATCTGCAAGTGGATATTTGGAGCGATTTGAGGCCTATGCTGGAAAAGGAGATATCTTCACATAAAAACTAGACAGAAGCATCCTCAGAAACTTTTTCTGATGTGCGCATTCAACTCACCGAGTTGAACCTTCCTTTTGATAGAGAGGTTTTGAAACACTCTTTGTCTAGAATCTGCAGGTGAATATTTGGAGTGCTAAGAGGCCAACACTGGAAAAGGAAATATCTTCACATGAGAACTAGACGGAAGCATTCTCAGAAAACTTCCGTGGCTTTATGCACTCAACTCACATAGTGGAAACTTCCTTTTGATAGCCAGTTTTGGAAACACTCCTTTTGTAGAATTTGCTAGTGGATGTTTGGAGCGATTTGAGGCCTATGCTGGAAATGGAAATATCTTCACATAAAAACTAGACAGAAGCATTCTCAGAAACTTCTTTGTGATGAATGCATTCAACTCAAAGACTTGAACTTTCCTTTTGAAAGAGCAGTTTTGAAACAATCTTTATGTAGAATCTGCAAGTGGATATTTGGAGCGCTTTGAGGCCTATGCTGGGAAATGAAATAATTTCACCTGAAAACTAGACAGAAGCCTTCTGAGAAACTTCTTTGTGATGAGTGCATTCAACTCACAGCCATGAACGTTCCTTTTCTTGGGACAGTTTTGAAACACTGAGTTTGTAGAATCCGCAAGTGTTTATTCGGAGCACCTTGAGGCCTATGCTGGTAAAGGAAATATCTTCACATAAAAATTCGACAGAAGCATTCTCAGAAACTTCTTTGCGTTGAGTGCATTCAACTCCCAGACTTGAACCTTCTTTTTGAACGAGCAGCTTTGAAACACTCTTCTTGTAAAATCTGCAAATGGATATTTGGAGCACTTTGAGGCGTATGCTGGAAAATGGAATATCTTCACCTGAAAACTAGACGGAAGCATTCTCAGAAAGTTCTTCTCGATGCGTGCATTCAACTCACAGAGTTGAACCTGTCTTTTGATAGAGCAGTTTGGAAACACTCTTTTTGTGAGATCAGCAAGTGGATATTTCCAGCGATTTGAGGCCTATGCAAGGAAAACGAAATATCTTCACCTAAAAACTAGATAGCAGCATTCTCAGAAACTTCTTTGTGAGGAGCGCATTCAGCTCACAGACTGGAACGTTCCTTTTGATAGAACAGTTTTGAAGCACTCCTTTTGTACTATCTGTAAGTGTTTATTCGGAGCGCTTTGGGGCCTATGTTGGAAAAGGAATTATCTTCACTTAAAAACTAGACAGAAGCATTCTCAGAAACTTCTTTGTGATGATTGCATTCTACTCACAGAGTTGAACCTTCCTTTTGATAGAACAGTTTTGAAACACTCTTTTTGCAGAATCTGCTAGTGGCTATTTGGAGCGCTTTGAGGCCTATGTTGGAAAAGGAAGAATCTTCACATAAAAACTAGGCAGAAGACTTCTCAGAAACTTCTTCCGATGGGCACATTCAACTCACAGACTTGAAGCTTCCTTCTGATAGAGAGGATTTGAAACAATCTTTGTCCAGAATCTGCAAGGAGATATTTGGGGTGCTAAGAGGCCAAAACTGCAAAAGAAAATATCACCGCATGAGAACTGGACGGAAGCATTCTCAATAACTTCCATGCACTTTATGCATTCAAATCACATAGTGGAATCTTCCTTTTGATAGCGCAGTTTTGAAACACTCCTTTTGTAGAATTTGCTAGTGGTTGTTTGGAGCGATTTGAGGCCTATGCTGGGAATGGAAATATCTTCACATAAAAACCAGACAAAAGCATTCTCAGAAACTTCTTTGTGATGAGTGCATTCAACTCACAGACTTGAACCTTCCTTTTGAAAGAGCAGTTTTGAAACACACTTTTTGTAGAATCTGCAAGTGGATATTTGGAGAGCTTTGAGGCCTATGCTGGAAAATGAAATATCTTCACCTGGAAACCAGACAGAAGCATTCTGAGAATCTTCTTTGTGATGAGTGCATTCAACTCACAGACATGAACGTTCCTTTTGATAGAACAGTTTTGAAACACTAAGTTTGTAGAATCCGCAAGTGTTTATTCGGAGCACCTTGAGGCTTATGTTGGAAAAGGAAATAACTTCACATAAAAACTAGAGAGAAGCATTCTCAGAACCTTCTTTGTGATGAGTGCATTCAACTCGCAGACTTGAACCTTCCTTTTGAACGAGCAGTTTTGAAACACTCTTTTTGTAAAAGCTGCAAATGGATATTTGGAGCACTTTGAGACGTATGCTGGAAAATGGAATATCTTCATCTAAAAACTAGACAGAAGCATTCTCAGAAATTTCTTCTCGATGCGTGCATTCAACTCACAGAGTTGAACCTGTCTTTTGATAGAGCAGTTTGGCAGCACTGTTTTTGTCAAATCTGCAAGTGGATATTTCCAGCAAATTGAGGCCTATGCAAAGAAAAGGAAATATCTTCACATAAAAACTAGGTAGCGGCATTCTCAGAAACTTCTTTGTGAGGAGCGTATTCAACTCACAGACTTGAATGTTCCTTTTGATAGAACAGTTTTGAAACACTCCTTTTGTACAATCTGCAAGTGTTTATTCGGAGCGCTTTGAGGACTATGTTGGAAAAGGAAATATCTTCACATGAAAACTAGACACAAGCATTCTCAGAAACTTCTTTGTGATGAGTGCATTCTACTCACAGAGTTGAACCTTCCTTTTGATAGAACAGTACTGAAGCATTCTTTTTGTAGAATCTGCAATTGGATATTTCGAACGTTTTGAGTCCTATGCTGGAAAAGGTAATATATTCACATAAAAACTAGACAGAAGCATTCTCAGAAACTTCTTTGTGTTGAGTGCATTCAACTCACAGACATGGAGCTTCCCTTTGAAAGAGCAGTTTTGAAACACTCTTTTTGTAAAATCTGCAAGTGGATATTCGGAGCACTTTGAGGCCTATGCTGGGAAATGGAATATCTTCACCTAAAAACTAAACAGAACCTTTCTCAGAAAGCTCTTCTCGATGCATGCTTTCAACTCACAGAGTTGAACCTGCCTTTTGATAGAGCAGTTTGCAATCCCTCTTTTTATAGAATCTGCAAGTGTATATTTGGAGCGCTTTGAGGCCTATGCTGCAAAAGGAAATATCATTGCCTAAAAGCTAGACGGAAGCATTCTCAGAAACTTCTTTGTAATGAGTGCATTCAACTCACAGAGTTGAACCTTCCTTTTGATAGACCAGTTTTGAAACACTGTTTCTGTGGAATCCGCAAGCGGATATTTGGAGCTCTTTGACACTTATGCTGGAAAAGGAGATATCTTCATATACAAAGCAGACAGAAGCATTCTCAGAAACTTCTATGTCATGTGGGGATTGAACTCACAGAGTTGAACTTTCCTTTTTATGGAGCAGTTCTGCAACACTCTTTTTGTGGAAACTGCAAGTGGATATTTGGTGCGATTGCGGCATCTAGTGGAAAAGGAAATATATACAGATGAAAACAAGAGAGAATCATTCTCAGAAACTTCTTTCTGATGAGTGCATTCAACTCACAGACTTGAACCTTCCTTTTCAAAGAGCAGTTTTGAAACACTCTTTTTGTAGGATCTGCAAGTGGATATTTGGATCGCTTTGACGCCTATGCTGGGAAATGAAATATCTTCACCGAAAAACTAGACAGAAGCATTCTCAGAAACTTCTTCACGATATGTGCATTCAACTCACAGAGTTGAATCTTTCTTTTCAAAGAGCAGTTTTGAAACACACTTTTGGTAAAATCTGCAAGTGGATATTTGGAGCGCTTTCAGGCCTATGCTGGAAAAGGAAATATCCTCACATCAATACTAGACAGAAGCATTCTCAGAAATTTCTGTGTGATGAGTGCCTTCCACTCACAGACTTGAACGTTCCTTTTGAGGGAACGGTTTTGAAACAGTCCTTTGGTAGAATCTGCAAGTGTTTATTTGGAGCGCTTTGAGGCCTAAGTTGGAAAAGGAAATATCTTCACATAAAAACTAGACAGAAGCATTCTCCGAAACTTCTTTGTGATGATTGCATTCTACTCACAGAGTGGAACCTTCCTTTTGAAAGAACAGTTTGGAAACACTCTTTTGGTAGAATCTGCAAGTGGATATTTGGAGCGATTTGAGGCCTATGCTGGAAAAGGAGATATCTTCACATAAAAACTAGACAGAAGCATCCTCAGAAACTTTTTCTGATGTGCGCATTCAACTCACCGAGTTGAACCTTCCTTTTGATAGAGAGGTTTTGAAACACTCTTTGTCTAGAATCTGCAGGTGAATATTTGGAGTGCTAAGAGGCCAACACTGGAAAAGGAAATATCTTCACATGAGAACTAGACGGAAGCATTCTCAGAAAACTTCCGTGGCTTTATGCACTCAACTCACATAGTGGAAACTTCCTTTTGATAGCCAGTTTTGGAAACACTCCTTTTGTAGAATTTGCTAGTGGATGTTTGGAGCGATTTGAGGCCTATGCTGGAAATGGAAATATCTTCACATAAAAACTAGACAGAAGCATTCTCAGAAACTTCTTTGTGATGAATGCATTCAACTCAAAGACTTGAACTTTCCTTTTGAAAGAGCAGTTTTGAAACAATCTTTATGTAGAATCTGCAAGTGGATATTTGGAGCGCTTTGAGGCCTATGCTGGGAAATGAAATAATTTCACCTGAAAACTAGACAGAAGCCTTCTGAGAAACTTCTTTGTGATGAGTGCATTCAACTCACAGCCATGAACGTTCCTTTTCTTGGGACAGTTTTGAAACACTGAGTTTGTAGAATCCGCAAGTGTTTATTCGGAGCACCTTGAGGCCTATGCTGGTAAAGGAAATATCTTCACATAAAAATTCGACAGAAGCATTCTCAGAAACTTCTTTGCGTTGAGTGCATTCAACTCCCAGACTTGAACCTTCTTTTTGAACGAGCAGCTTTGAAACACTCTTCTTGTAAAATCTGCAAATGGATATTTGGAGCACTTTGAGGCGTATGCTGGAAAATGGAATATCTTCACCTGAAAACTAGACGGAAGCATTCTCAGAAAGTTCTTCTCGATGCGTGCATTCAACTCACAGAGTTGAACCTGTCTTTTGATAGAGCAGTTTGGAAACACTCTTTTTGTGAGATCAGCAAGTGGATATTTCCAGCGATTTGAGGCCTATGCAAGGAAAACGAAATATCTTCACCTAAAAACTAGATAGCAGCATTCTCAGAAACTTCTTTGTGAGGAGCGCATTCAGCTCACAGACTGGAACGTTCCTTTTGATAGAACAGTTTTGAACCACTCCTTTTGTACTATCTGTAAGTGTTTATTCGGAGCGCTTTGGGGCCTATGTTGGAAAAGGAATTATCTTCACTTAAAAACTAGACAGAAGCATTCTCAGAAACTTCTTTGTGATGATTGCATTCTACTCACAGAGTTGAACCTTCCTTTTGATAGAACAGTTTTGAAACACTCTTTTTGCAGAATCTGCTAGTGGCTATTTGGAGCGCTTTGAGGCCTATGTTGGAAAAGGAAGAATCTTCACATAAAAACTAGGCAGAAGACTTCTCAGAAACTTCTTCCGATGGGCACATTCAACTCACAGACTTGAAGCTTCCTTCTGATAGAGAGGATTTGAAACAATCTTTGTCCAGAATCTGCAAGGAGATATTTGGGGTGCTAAGAGGCCAAAACTGCAAAAGAAAATATCACCACATGAGAACTGGACGGAAGCATTCTCAATAACTTCCATGCACTTTATGCATTCAAATCACATAGTGGAATCTTCCTTTTGATAGCGCAGTTTTGAAACACTCCTTTTGTAGAATTTGCTAGTGGTTGTTTGGAGCGATTTGAGGCCTATGCTGGGAATGGAAATATCTTCACATAAAAACCAGACAAAAGCATTCTCAGAAACTTCTTTGTGATGAGTGCATTCAACTCACAGACTTGAACCTTCCTTTTGAAAGAGCAGTTTTGAAACACACTTTTTGTAGAATCTGCAAGTGGATATTTGGAGAGCTTTGAGGCCTATGCTGGAAAATGAAATATCTTCACCTGGAAACCAGACAGAAGCATTCTGAGAATCTTCTTTGTGATGAGTGCATTCAACTCACAGACATGAACGTTCCTTTTGATAGAACAGTTTTGAAACACTAAGTTTGTAGAATCCGCAAGTGTTTATTCGGAGCACCTTGAGGCTTATGTTGGAAAAGGAAATAACTTCACATAAAAACTAGAGAGAAGCATTCTCAGAACCTTCTTTGTGATGAGTGCATTCAACTCGCAGACTTGAACCTTCCTTTTGAACGAGCAGTTTTGAAACACTCTTTTTGTAAAAGCTGCAAATGGATATTTGGAGCACTTTGAGACGTATGCTGGAAAATGGAATATCTTCATCTAAAAACTAGACAGAAGCATTCTCAGAAATTTCTTCTCGATGCGTGCATTCAACTCACAGAGTTGAACCTGTCTTTTGATAGAGCAGTTTGGCAGCACTGTTTTTGTGAAATCTGCAAGTGGATATTTCCAGCAAATTGAGGCCTATGCAAAGAAAAGGAAATATCTTCACATAAAAACTAGGTAGCGGCATTCTCAGAAACTTCTTTGTGAGGAGCGTATTCAACTCACAGACTTGAATGTTCCTTTTGATAGAACAGTTTTGAAACACTCCTTTTGTACAATCTGCAAGTGTTTATTCGGAGCGCTTTGAGGACTATGTTGGAAAAGGAAATATCTTCACATGAAAACTAGACACAAGCATTCTCAGAAACTTCTTTGTGATGAGTGCATTCTACTCACAGAGTTGAACCTTCCTTTTGATAGAACAGTACTGAAGCATTCTTTTTGTAGAATCTGCAATTGGATATTTCGAACGTTTTGAGTCCTATGCTGGAAAAGGTAATATATTCACATAAAAACTAGACAGAAGCATTCTCAGAAACTTCTTTGTGTTGAGTGCATTCAACTCACAGACATGGAGCTTCCCTTTGAAAGAGCAGTTTTGAAACACTCTTTTTGTAAAATCTGCAAGTGGATATTCGGAGCACTTTGAGGCCTATGCTGGGAAATGGAATATCTTCACCTAAAAACTAAACAGAACCTTTCTCAGAAAGCTCTTCTCGATGCATGCTTTCAACTCACAGAGTTGAACCTGCCTTTTGATAGAGCAGTTTGCAATCCCTCTTTTTATAGAATCTGCAAGTGTATATTTGGAGCGCTTTGAGGCCTATGCTGCAAAAGGAAATATCATTGCCTAAAAGCTAGACGGAAGCATTCTCAGAAACTTCTTTGTAATGAGTGCATTCAACTCACAGAGTTGAACCTTCCTTTTGATAGACCAGTTTTGAAACACTGTTTCTGTGGAATCCGCAAGCGGATATTTGGAGCTCTTTGACACTTATGCTGGAAAAGGAGATATCTTCATATACAAAGCAGACAGAAGCATTCTCAGAAACTTCTATGTCATGTGGGGATTGAACTCACAGAGTTGAACTTTCCTTTTTATGGAGCAGTTCTGCAACACTCTTTTTGTGGAAACTGCAAGTGGATATTTGGTGCGATTGCGGCATCTAGTGGAAAAGGAAATATATACAGATGAAAACAAGAGAGAATCATTCTCAGAAACTTCTTTCTGATGAGTGCATTCAACTCACAGACTTGAACCTTCCTTTTCAAAGAGCAGTTTTGAAACACTCTTTTTGTAGGATCTGCAAGTGGATATTTGGATCGCTTTGACGCCTATGCTGGGAAATGAAATATCTTCACCGAAAAACTAGACAGAAGCATTCTCAGAAACTTCTTCACGATATGTGCATTCAACTCACAGAGTTGAATCTTTCTTTTCAAAGAGCAGTTTTGAAACACACTTTTGGTAAAATCTGCAAGTGGATATTTGGAGCGCTTTCAGGCCTATGCTGGAAAAGGAAATATCCTCACATCAATACTAGACAGAAGCATTCTCAGAAATTTCTGTGTGATGAGTGCCTTCCACTCACAGACTTGAACGTTCCTTTGGAGGGAACGGTTTTGAAACAGTCCTTTGGTAGAATCTGCAAGTGTTTATTTGGAGCGCTTTGAGGCCTATGTTGGAAAAGGAAATATCTTCACATAAAAACTAGACAGAAGCATTCTCCGAAACTTCTTTGTGATGATTGCATTCTACTCACAGAGTGGAACCTTCCTTTTGAAAGAACAGTTTTGAAACACTCTTTTGGTAGAATCTGCAAGTGGATATTTGGAGCGATTTGAGGCCTATGCTGGAAAAGGAGATATCTTCACATAAAAACTAGACAGAAGCATCCTCAGAAACTTTTTCTGATGTGCGCATTCAACTCACCGAGTTGAACCTTCCTTTTGATAGAGAGGTTTTGAAACACTCTTTGTCTAGAATCTGCAGGTGAATATTTGGAGTGCTAAGAGGCCAACACTGGAAAAGGAAATATCTTCACATGAGAACTAGACGGAAGCATTCTCAGAAAACTTCCGTGGCTTTATGCACTCAACTCACATAGTGGAAACTTCCTTTTGATAGCCAGTTTTGGAAACACTCCTTTTGTAGAATTTGCTAGTGGATGTTTGGAGCGATTTGAGGCCTATGCTGGAAATGGAAATATCTTCACATAAAAACTAGACAGAAGCATTCTCAGAAACTTCTTTGTGATGAATGCATTCAACTCAAAGACTTGAACTTTCCTTTTGAAAGAGCAGTTTTGAAACAATCTTTATGTAGAATCTGCAAGTGGATATTTGGAGCGCTTTGAGGCCTATGCTGGGAAATGAAATAATTTCACCTGAAAACTAGACAGAAGCCTTCTGAGAAACTTCTTTGTGATGAGTGCATTCAACTCACAGCCATGAACGTTCCTTTTCTTGGGACAGTTTTGAAACACTGAGTTTGTAGAATCCGCAAGTGTTTATTCGGAGCACCTTGAGGCCTATGCTGGTAAAGGAAATATCTTCACATAAAAATTCGACAGAAGCATTCTCAGAAACTTCTTTGCGTTGAGTGCATTCAACTCCCAGACTTGAACCTTCTTTTTGAACGAGCAGCTTTGAAACACTCTTCTTGTAAAATCTGCAAATGGATATTTGGAGCACTTTGAGGCGTATGCTGGAAAATGGAATATCTTCACCTGAAAACTAGACGGAAGCATTCTCAGAAAGTTCTTCTCGATGCGTGCATTCAACTCACAGAGTTGAACCTGTCTTTTGATAGAGCAGTTTGGAAACACTCTTTTTGTGAGATCAGCAAGTGGATATTTCCAGCGATTTGAGGCCTATGCAAGGAAAACGAAATATCTTCACCTAAAAACTAGATAGCAGCATTCTCAGAAACTTCTTTGTGAGGAGCGCATTCAGCTCACAGACTGGAACGTTCCTTTTGATAGAACAGTTTTGAACCACTCCTTTTGTACTATCTGTAAGTGTTTATTCGGAGCGCTTGGGGGCCTATGTTGGAAAAGGAATTATCTTCACTTAAAAACTAGACAGAAGCATTCTCAGAAACTTCTTTGTGATGATTGCATTCTACTCACAGAGTTGAACCTTCCTTTTGATAGAACAGTTTTGAAACACTCTTTTTGCAGAATCTGCTAGTGGCTATTTGGAGCGCTTTGAGGCCTATGTTGGAAAAGGAAGAATCTTCACATAAAAACTAGGCAGAAGACTTCTCAGAAACTTCTTCCGATGGGCACATTCAACTCACAGACTTGAAGCTTCCTTCTGATAGAGAGGATTTGAAACAATCTTTGTCCAGAATCTGCAAGGAGATATTTGGGGTGCTAAGAGGCCAAAACTGCAAAAGAAAATATCACCACATGAGAACTGGACGGAAGCATTCTCAATAACTTCCATGCACTTTATGCATTCAAATCACATAGTGGAATCTTCCTTTTGATAGCGCAGTTTTGAAACACTCCTTTTGTAGAATTTGCTAGTGGATGTTTGGAGCGATTTGAGGCCTATGCTGGGAATGGAAATATCTTCACATAAAAACCAGACAAAAGCATTCTCAGAAACTTCTTTGCGATGAGTGCATTCAACTCACAGACTTGAACCTTCCTTTTGAAAGAGCAGTTTTGAAACACACTTTTTGTAGAATCTGCAAGTGGATATTTGGAGAGCTTTGAGGCCTCTGCTGGAAAATGAAATATCTTCACCTGGAAACCAGACAGAAGCATTCTGAGAATCTTCTTTGTGATGAGTGCATTCAACTCACAGACATGAACGTTCCTTTTGATAGAACAGTTTTGAAACACTAAGTTTGTAGAATCGGCAAGTGTTTATTCGGAGCACCTTGAGGCTTATGTTGGAAAAGGAAATAACCTCACATAAAAACTAGAGAGAAGCATTCTCAGAACCTTCTTTGTGATGAGTGCATTCAACTCGCAGACTTGAACCTTCCTTTTGAACGAGCAGTTTTGAAACACTCTTTTTGTAAAAGCTGCAAATGGATATTTGGAGCACTTTGAGACGTATGCTGGAAAATGGAATATCTTCATCTAAAAACTAGACAGAAGCATTCTCAGAAATTTCTTCTCGATGCGTGCATTCAACTCACAGAGTTGAACCTGTCTTTTGATAGAGCAGTTTGGCAGCACTGTTTTTGTGAAATCTGCAAGTGGATATTTCCAGCAAATTGAGGCCTATGCAAAGAAAAGGAAATATCTTCACATAAAAACTAGGTAGCGGCATTCTCAGAAACTTCTTTGTGAGGAGCGTATTCAACTCACAGACTTGAATGTTCCTTTTGATAGAACAGTTTTGAAACACTCCTTTTGTACAATCTGCAAGTGTTTATTCGGAGCGCTTTGAGGACTATGTTGGAAAAGGAAATATCTTCACATGAAAACTAGACACAAGCATTCTCAGAAACTTCTTTGTGATGAGTGCATTCTACTCACAGAGTTGAACCTTCCTTTTGATAGAACAGTACTGAAGCATTCTTTTTGTAGAATCTGCAATTGAATATTTCGAACGTTTTGAGTCCTATGCTGGAAAAGGTAATATATTCACATAAAAACTAGACAGAAGCATTCTCAGAAACTTCTTTGTGTTGAGTGCATTCAACTCACAGACATGGAGCTTCCTTTTGAAAGAGCAGTTTTGAAACACTCTTTTTGTAAAATCTGCAAGTGGATATTCGGAGCACTTTGAGGCCTATGCTGGGAAATGGAATATCTTCACCTAAAAACTAAACAGAACCTTTCTCAGAAAGCTCTTCTCGATGCATGCTTTCAACTCACAGAGTTGAACCTGCCTTTTGATAGAGCAGTTTGCAATCCCTCTTTTTATAGAATCTGCAAGTGTATATTTGGAGCGCTTTGAGGCCTATGCTGCAAAAGGAAATATCATTGCCTAAAAGCTAGACGGAAGCATTCTCAGAAACTTCTTTGTAATGAGTGCATTCAACTCACAGAGTTGAACCTTCCTTTTGATAGACCAGTTTTGAAACACTGTTTCTGTGGAATCCGCAAGCGGATATTTGGAGCTCTTTGACACTTATGCTGGAAAAGGAGATATCTTCATATACAAAGCAGACAGAAGCATTCTCAGAAACTTCTATGTCATGTGGGGATTGAACTCACAGAGTTGAACTTTCCTTTTTATGGAGCAGTTCTGCAACACTCTTTTTGTGGAAACTGCAAGTGGATATTTGGTGCGATTGCGGCATCTAGTGGAAAAGGAAATATATACAGATGAAAACAAGAGAGAATCATTCTCAGAAACTTCTTTCTGATGAGTGCATTCAACTCACAGACTTGAACCTTCCTTTTCAAAGAGAAGTTTTGAAACACTCCTTTTGTAGGATCTGCAAGTGGATATTTGGATCGCTTTGACGCCTATGCTGGGAAATGAAATATCTTCACCGAAAAACTAGACAGAAGCATTCTCAGAAACTTCTTCACGATATGTGCATTCAACTCACAGAGTTGAATCTTTCTTTTCAAAGAGCAGTTTTGAAACACACTTTTGGTAAAATCTGCAAGTGGATATTTGGAGCGCTTTGAGGCCTATGCTGGAAAAGGAAATATCCTCACATCAATACTAGACAGAAGCATTCTCAGAAATTTCTGTGTGATGAGTGCCTTCCACTCACAGACTTGAACGTTCCTTTTGAGGGAACGGTTTTGAAACAGTCCTTTGGTAGAATCTGCAAGTGTTTATTTGGAGCGCTTTGAGGCCTATGTTGGAAAAGGAAATATCTTCACATAAAAACTAGACAGAAGCATTCTCCGAAACTTCTTTGTGATGATTGCATTCTACTCACAGAGTGGAACCTTCCTTTTGAAAGAACAGTTTTGAAACACTCTTTTGGTAGAATCTGCAAGTGGATATTTGGAGCGATTTGAGGCCTATGCTGGAAAAGGAGATATCTTCACATAAAAACTAGACAGAAGCATCCTCAGAAACTTTTTCTGATGTGCGCATTCAACTCACCGAGTTGAACCTTCCTTTTGATAGAGAGGTTTTGAAACACTCTTTGTCTAGAATCTGCAGGTGAATATTTGGAGTGCTAAGAGGCCAACACTGGAAAAGGAAATATCTTCACATGAGAACTAGACGGAAGCATTCTCAGAAAACTTCCGTGGCTTTATGCACTCAACTCACATAGTGGAAACTTCCTTTTGATAGCCAGTTTTGGAAACACTCCTTTTGTAGAATTTGCTAGTGGATGTTTGGAGCGATTTGAGGCCTATGCTGGAAATGGAAATATCTTCACATAAAAACTAGACAGAAGCATTCTCAGAAACTTCTTTGTGATGAATGCATTCAACTCAAAGACTTGAACTTTCCTTTTGAAAGAGCAGTTTTGAAACAATCTTTATGTAGAATCTGCAAGTGGATATTTGGAGCGCTTTGAGGCCTATGCTGGGAAATGAAATAATTTCACCTGAAAACTAGACAGAAGCCTTCTGAGAAACTTCTTTGTGATGAGTGCATTCAACTCACAGCCATGAACGTTCCTTTTCTTGGGACAGTTTTGAAACACTGAGTTTGTAGAATCCGCAAGTGTTTATTCGGAGCACCTTGAGGCCTATGCTGGTAAAGGAAATATCTTCACATAAAAATTCGACAGAAGCATTCTCAGAAACTTCTTTGCGTTGAGTGCATTCAACTCCCAGACTTGAACCTTCTTTTTGAACGAGCAGCTTTGAAACACTCTTCTTGTAAAATCTGCAAATGGATATTTGGAGCACTTTGAGGCGTATGCTGGAAAATGGAATATCTTCACCTGAAAACTAGACGGAAGCATTCTCAGAAAGTTCTTCTCGATGCGTGCATTCAACTCACAGAGTTGAACCTGTCTTTTGATAGAGCAGTTTGGAAACACTCTTTTTGTGAGATCAGCAAGTGGATATTTCCAGCGATTTGAGGCCTATGCAAGGAAAACGAAATATCTTCACATAAAAACTAGATAGCAGCATTCTCAGAAACTTCTTTGTGAGGAGCGCATTCAGCTCACAGACTGGAACGTTCCTTTTGATAGAACAGTTTTGAACCACTCCTTTTGTACTATCTGTAAGTGTTTATTCGGAGCGCTTTGGGGCCTATGTTGGAAAAGGAATTATCTTCACTTAAAAACTAGACAGAAGCATTCTCAGAAACTTCTTTGTGATGATTGCATTCTACTCACAGAGTTGAACCTTCCTTTTGATAGAACAGTTTTGAAACACTCTTTTTGCAGAATCTGCTAGTGGCTATTTGGAGCGCTTTGAGGCCTATGTTGGAAAAGGAAGAATCTTCACATAAAAACTAGGCAGAAGACTTCTCAGAAACTTCTTCCGATGGGCACATTCAACTCACAGACTTGAAGCTTCCTTCTGATAGAGAGGATTTGAAACAATCTTTGTCCAGAATCTGCAAGGAGATATTTGGGGTGCTAAGAGGCCAAAACTGCAAAAGAAAATATCACCACATGAGAACTGGACGGAAGCATTCTCAATAACTTCCATGCACTTTATGCATTCAAATCACATAGTGGAATCTTCCTTTTGATAGCGCAGTTTTGAAACACTCCTTTTGTAGAATTTCCTAGTGGATGTTTGGAGCGATTTGAGGCCTATGCTGGGAATGGAAATATCTTCACATAAAAACCAGACAAAAGCATTCTCAGAAACTTCTTTGTGATGAGTGCATTCAACTCACAGACTTGAACCTTCCTTTTGAAAGAGCAGTTTTGAAACACACTTTTTGTAGAATCTGCAAGTGGATATTTGGAGAGCTTTGAGGCCTCTGCTGGAAAATGAAATATCTTCACCTGGAAACCAGACAGAAGCATTCTGAGAATCTTCTTTGTGATGAGTGCATTCAACTCACAGACATGAACGTTCCTTTTGATAGAACAGTTTTGAAACACTAAGTTTGTAGAATCCGCAAGTGTTTATTCGGAGCACCTTGAGGCTTATGTTGGAAAAGGAAATAACCTCACATAAAAACTAGAGAGAAGCATTCTCAGAACCTTCTTTGTGATGAGTGCATTCAACTCGCAGACTTGAACCTTCCTTTTGAACGAGCAGTTTTGAAACACTCTTTTTGTAAAAGCTGCAAATGGATATTTGGAGCACTTTGAGACGTATGCTGGAAAATGGAATATCTTCATCTAAAAACTAGACAGAAGCATTCTCAGAAATTTCTTCTCGATGCGTGCATTCAACTCACAGAGTTGAACCTGTCTTTTGATAGAGCAGTTTGGCAGCACTGTTTTTGTGAAATCTGCAAGTGGATATTTCCAGCAAATTGAGGCCTATGCAAAGAAAAGGAAATATCTTCACATAAAAACTAGGTAGCGGCATTCTCAGAAACTTCTTTGTGAGGAGCGTATTCAACTCACAAACTTGAATGTTCCTTTTGATAGAACAGTTTTGAAACACTCCTTTTGTACAATCTGCAAGTGTTTATTCGGAGCGCTTTGAGGACTATGTTGGAAAAGGAAATATCTTCACATGAAAACTAGACACAAGCATTCTCAGAAACTTCTTTGTGATGAGTGCATTCTACTCACAGAGTTGAACCTTCCTTTTGATAGAACAGTACTGAAGCATTCTTTTTGTAGAATCTGCAATTGGATATTTCGAACGTTTTGAGTCCTATGCTGGAAAAGGTAATATATTCACATAAAAACTAGACAGAAGCATTCTCAGAAACTTCTTTGTGTTGAGTGCATTCAACTCACAGACATGGAGCTTCCTTTTGAAAGAGCAGTTTTGAAACACTCTTTTTGTAAAATCTGCAAGTGGATATTCGGAGCACTTTGAGGCCTATGCTGGGAAATGGAATATCTTCACCTAAAAACTAAACAGAACCTTTCTCAGAAAGCTCTTCTCGATGCATGCTTTCAACTCACAGAGTTGAACCTGCCTTTTGATAGAGCAGTTTGCAATCCCTCTTTTTATAGAATCTGCAAGTGTATATTTGGAGCGCTTTGAGGCCTATGCTGCAAAAGGAAATATCATTGCCTAAAAGCTAGACGGAAGCATTCTCAGAAACTTCTTTGTAATGAGTGCATTCAACTCACAGAGTTGAACCTTCCTTTTGATAGACCAGTTTTGAAACACTGTTTCTGTGGAATCCGCAAGCGGATATTTGGAGCTCTTTGACACTTATGCTGGAAAAGGAGATATCTTCATATACAAAGCAGACAGAAGCATTCTCAGAAACTTCTATGTCATGTGGGGATTGAACTCACAGAGTTGAACTTTCCTTTTTATGGAGCAGTTCTGCAACACTCTTTTTGTGGAAACTGCAAGTGGATATTTGGTGCGATTGCGGCATCTAGCTAGTGGAAAAGGAAATATATACAGGTGAAAACAAGAGAGAATCATTCTCAGAAACTTCTTTCTGATGAGTGCATTCAACTCACAGACTTGAACCTTCCTTTTCAAAGAGCAGTTTTGAAACACTCTTTTTGTAGGATCTGCAAGTGGATATTTGGATCGCTTTGACGCCTATGCTGGGAAATGAAATATCTTCACCGAAAAACTAGACAGAAGCATTCTCAGAAACTTCTTCACGATATGTGCATTCAACTCACAGAGTTGAATCTTTCTTTTCAAAGAGCAGTTTTGAAACACACTTTTGGTAAAATCTGCAAGTGGATATTTGGAGCGCTTTCAGGCCTATGCTGGAAAAGGAAATATCCTCACATCAATACTAGACAGAAGCATTCTCAGAAATTTCTGTGTGATGAGTGCCTTCAACTCACAGACTTGAACGTTCCTTTTGAGGGAACGGTTTTGAAACAGTCCTTTGGTAGAATCTGCAAGTGTTTATTTGGAGCGCTTTGAGGCCTATGTTGGAAAAGGAAATATCTTCACATAAAAACTAGACAGAAGCATTCTCCGAAACTTCTTTGTGATGATTGCATTCTACTCACAGAGTGGAACCTTCCTTTTGAAAGAACAGTTTTGAAACACTCTTTTGGTAGAATCTGCAAGTGGATATTTGGAGCGATTTGAGGCCTATGCTGGAAAAGGAGATATCTTCACATAAAAACTAGACAGAAGCATCCTGAGAAACTTTTTCTGATGTGCGCATTCAACTCACCGAGTTGAACCTTCCTTTTGATAGAGAGGTTTTGAAACACTCTTTGTCTAGAATCTGCAGGTGAATATTTGGAGTGCTAAGAGGCCAACACTGGAAAAGGAAATATCTTCACATGAGAACTAGACGGAAGCATTCTCAGAAAACTTCCGTGGCTTTATGCACTCAACTCACATAGTGGAAACTTCCTTTTGATAGCCAGTTTTGGAAACACTCCTTTTGTAGAATTTGCTAGTGGATGTTTGGAGCGATTTGAGGCCTATGCTGGAAATGGAAATATCTTCACATAAAAACTAGACAGAAGCATTCTCAGAAACTTCTTTGTGATGAATGCATTCAACTCAAAGACTTGAACTTTCCTTTTGAAAGAGCAGTTTTGAAACAATCTTTATGTAGAATCTGCAAGTGGATATTTGGAGCGCTTTGAGGCCTATGCTGGGAAATGAAATAATTTCACCTGAAAACTAGACAGAAGCCTTCTGAGAAACTTCTTTGTGATGAGTGCATTCAACTCACAGACATGAACGTTCCTTTTCTTGGAACAGTTTTGAAACACTGAGTTTGTAGAATCCGCAAGTGTTTATTCGGAGCACCTTGAGGCCTATGCTGGTAAAGGAAATATCTTCACATAAAAATTCGACAGAAGCATTCTCAGAAACTTCTTTGCGTTGAGTGCATTCAACTCCCAGACTTGAACCTTCTTTTTGAACGAGCAGCTTTGAAACACTCTTCTTGTAAAATCTGCAAATGGATATTTGGAGCACTTTGAGGCGTATGCTGGAAAATGGAATATCTTCACCTGAAAACTAGACGGAAGCATTCTCAGAAAGTTCTTCTCGATGCGTGCATTCAACTCACAGAGTTGAACCTGTCTTTTGATAGAGCAGTTTGGAAACACTCTTTTTGTGAGATCAGCAAGTGGATATTTCCAGCGATTTGAGGCCTATGCAAGGAAAACGAAATATCTTCACATAAAAACTAGATAGCAGCATTCTCAGAAACTTCTTTGTGAGGAGCGCATTCAGCTCACAGACTGGAACGTTCCTTTTGATAGAACAGTTTTGAACCACTCCTTTTGTACTATCTGTAAGTGTTTATTCGGAGCGCTTTGGGGCCTATGTTGGAAAAGGAATTATCTTCACTTAAAAACTAGACAGAAGCATTCTCAGAAACTTCTTTGTGATGATTGCATTCTACTCACAGAGTTGAACCTTCCTTTTGATAGAACAGTTTTGAAACACTCTTTTTGCAGAATCTGCTAGTGGCTATTTGGAGCGCTTTGAGGCCTATGTTGGAAAAGGAAGAATCTTCACATAAAAACTAGGCAGAAGACTTCTCAGAAACTTCTTCCGATGGGCACATTCAACTCACAGACTTGAAGCTTCCTTCTGATAGAGAGGATTTGAAACAATCTTTGTCCAGAATCTGCAAGGAGATATTTGGGGTGCTAAGAGGCCAAAACTGCAAAAGAAAATATCACCGCATGAGAACTGGACGGAAGCATTCTCAATAACTTCCATGCACTTTATGCATTCAAATCGCATAGTGGAATCTTCCTTTTGATAGCGCAGTTTTGAAACACTCCTTTTGTAGAATTTGCTAGTGGATGTTTGGAGCGATTTGAGGCCTATGCTGGGAATGGAAATATCTTCACATAAAAACCAGACAAAAGCATTCTCAGAAACTTCTTTGTGATGAGTGCATTCAACTCACAGACTTGAACCTTCCTTTTGAAAGAGCAGTTTTGAAACACACTTTTTGTAGAATCTGCAAGTGGATATTTGGAGAGCTTTGAGGCCTCTGCTGGAAAATGAAATATCTTCACCTGGAAACCAGACAGAAGCATTCTGAGAATCTTCTTTGTGATGAGTGCATTCAACTCACAGACATGAACGTTCCTTTTGATAGAACAGTTTTGAAACACTAAGTTTGTAGAATCCGCAAGTGTTTATTCGGAGCACCTTGAGGCTTATGTTGGAAAAGGAAATAACCTCACATAAAAACTAGAGAGAAGCATTCTCAGAACCTTCTTTGTGATGAGTGCATTCAACTCGCAGACTTGAACCTTCCTTTTGAACGAGCAGTTTTGAAACACTCTTTTTGTAAAAGCTGCAAATGGATATTTGGAGCACTTTGAGACGTATGCTGGAAAATGGAATATCTTCATCTAAAAACTAGACAGAAGCATTCTCAGAAATTTCTTCTCGATGCGTGCATTCAACTCACAGAGTTGAACCTGTCTTTTGATAGAGCAGTTTGGCAGCACTGTTTTTGTGAAATCTGCAAGTGGATATTTCCAGCAAATTGAGGCCTATGCAAAGAAAAGGAAATATCTTCACATAAAAACTAGGTAGCGGCATTCTCAGAAACTTCTTTGTGAGGAGCGTATTCAACTCACAGACTTGAATGTTCCTTTTGATAGAACAGTTTTGAAACACTCCTTTTGTACAATCTGCAAGTGTTTATTCGGAGCGCTTTGAGGACTATGTTGGAAAAGGAAATATCTTCACATGAAAACTAGACACAAGCATTCTCAGAAACTTCTTTGTGATGAGTGCATTCTACTCACAGAGTTGAACCTTCCTTTTGATAGAACAGTACTGAAGCATTCTTTTTGTAGAATCTGCAATTGGATATTTCGAACGTTTTGAGTCCTATGCTGGAAAAGGTAATATATTCACATAAAAACTAGACAGAAGCATTCTCAGAAACTTCTTTGTGTTGAGTGCATTCAACTCACAGACATGGAGCTTCCCTTTGAAAGAGCAGTTTTGAAACACTCTTTTTGTAAAATCTGCAAGTGGATATTCGGAGCACTTTGAGGCCTATGCTGGGAAATGGAATATCTTCACCTAAAAACTAAACAGAACCTTTCTCAGAAAGCTCTTCTCGATGCATGCTTTCAACTCACAGAGTTGAACCTGCCTTTTGATAGAGCAGTTTGCAATCCCTCTTTTTATAGAATCTGCAAGTGTATATTTGGAGCGCTTTGAGGCCTATGCTGCAAAAGGAAATATCATTGCCTAAAAGCTAGACGGAAGCATTCTCAGAAACTTCTTTGTAATGAGTGCATTCAACTCACAGAGTTGAACCTTCCTTTTGATAGACCAGTTTTGAAACACTGTTTCTGTGGAATCCGCAAGCGGATATTTGGAGCTCTTTGACACTTATGCTGGAAAAGGAGATATCTTCATATACAAAGCAGACAGAAGCATTCTCAGAAACTTCTATGTCATGTGGGGATTGAACTCACAGAGTTGAACTTTCCTTTTTATGGAGCAGTTCTGCAACACTCTTTTTGTGGAAACTGCAAGTGGATATTTGGTGCGATTGCGGCATCTAGTGGAAAAGGAAATATATACAGATGAAAACAAGAGAGAATCATTCTCAGAAACTTCTTTCTGATGAGTGCATTCAACTCACAGACTTGAACCTTCCTTTTCAAAGAGCAGTTTTGAAACACTCTTTTTGTAGGATCTGCAAGTGGATATTTGGATCGCTTTGACGCCTATGCTGGGAAATGAAATATCTTCACCGAAAAACTAGACAGAAGCATTCTCAGAAACTTCTTCACGATATGTGCATTCAACTCACAGAGTTGAATCTTTCTTTTCAAAGAGCAGTTTTGAAACACACTTTTGGTAAAATCTGCAAGTGGATATTTGGAGCGCTTTCAGGCCTATGCTGGAAAAGGAAATATCCTCACATCAATACTAGACAGAAGCATTCTCAGAAATTTCTGTGTGATGAGTGCCTTCCACTCACAGACTTGAACGTTCCTTTTGAGGGAACGGTTTTGAAACAGTCCTTTGGTAGAATCTGCAAGTGTTTATTTGGAGCGCTTTGAGGCCTATGTTGGAAAAGGAAATATCTTCACATAAAAACTAGACAGAAGCATTCTCCGAAACTTCTTTGTGATGATTGCATTCTACTCACAGAGTGGAACCTTCCTTTTGAAAGAACAGTTTTGAAACACTCTTTTGGTAGAATCTGCAAGTGGATATTTGGAGCGATTTGAGGCCTATGCTGGAAAAGGAGATATCTTCACATAAAAACTAGACAGAAGCATCCTCAGAAACTTTTTCTGATGTGCGCATTCAACTCACCGAGTTGAACCTTCCTTTTGATAGAGAGGTTTTGAAACACTCTTTGTCTAGAATCTGCAGGTGAATATTTGGAGTGCTAAGAGGCCAACACTGGAAAAGGAAATATCTTCACATGAGAACTAGACGGAAGCATTCTCAGAAAACTTCCGTGGCTTTATGCACTCAACTCACATAGTGGAAACTTCCTTTTGATAGCCAGTTTTGGAAACACTCCTTTTGTAGAATTTGCTAGTGGATGTTTGGAGCGATTTGAGGCCTATGCTGGAAATGGAAATATCTTCACATAAAAACTAGACAGAAGCATTCTCAGAAACTTCTTTGTGATGAATGCATTCAACTCAAAGACTTGAACTTTCCTTTTGAAAGAGCAGTTTTGAAACAATCTTTATGTAGAATCTGCAAGTGGATATTTGGAGCGCTTTGAGGCCTATGCTGGGAAATGAAATAATTTCACCTGAAAACTAGACAGAAGCCTTCTGAGAAACTTCTTTGTGATGAGTGCATTCAACTCACAGCCATGAACGTTCCTTTTCTTGGGACAGTTTTGAAACACTGAGTTTGTAGAATCCGCAAGTGTTTATTCGGAGCACCTTGAGGCCTATGCTGGTAAAGGAAATATCTTCACATAAAAATTCGACAGAAGCATTCTCAGAAACTTCTTTGCGTTGAGTGCATTCAACTCCCAGACTTGAACCTTCTTTTTGAACGAGCAGCTTTGAAACACTCTTCTTGTAAAATCTGCAAATGGATATTTGGAGCACTTTGAGGCGTATGCTGGGAAATGGAATATCTTCACCTGAAAACTAGACGGAAGCATTCTCAGAAAGTTCTTCTCGATGCGTGCATTCAACTCACAGAGTTGAACCTGTCTTTTGATAGAGCAGTTTGGAAACACTCTTTTTGTGAGATCAGCAAGTGGATATTTCCAGCGATTTGAGGCCTATGCAAGGAAAACGAAATATCTTCACCTAAAAACTAGATAGCAGCATTCTCAGAAACTTCTTTGTGAGGAGCGCATTCAGCTCACAGACTGGAACGTTCCTTTTGATAGAACAGTTTTGAACCACTCCTTTTGTACTATCTGTAAGTGTTTATTCGGAGCGCTTTGGGGCCTATGTTGGAAAAGGAATTATCTTCACTTAAAAACTAGACAGAAGCATTCTCAGAAACTTCTTTGTGATGATTGCATTCTACTCACAGAGTTGAACCTTCCTTTTGATAGAACAGTTTTGAAACACTCTTTTTGCAGAATCTGCTAGTGGCTATTTGGAGCGCTTTGAGGCCTATGTTGGAAAAGGAAGAATCTTCACATAAAAACTAGGCAGAAGACTTCTCAGAAACTTCTTCCGATGGGCACATTCAACTCACAGACTTGAAGCTTCCTTCTGATAGAGAGGATTTGAAACAATCTTTGTCCAGAATCTGCAAGGAGATATTTGGGGTGCTAAGAGGCCAAAACTGCAAAAGAAAATATCACCGCATGAGAACTGGACGGAAGCATTCTCAATAACTTCCATGCACTTTATGCATTCAAATCACATAGTGGAATCTTCCTTTTGATAGCGCAGTTTTGAAACACTCCTTTTGTAGAATTTGCTAGTGGTTGTTTGGAGCGATTTGAGGCCTATGCTGGGAATGGAAATATCTTCACATAAAAACCAGACAAAAGCATTCTCAGAAACTTCTTTGTGATGAGTGCATTCAACTCACAGACTTGAACCTTCCTTTTGAAAGAGCAGTTTTGAAACACACTTTTTGTAGAATCTGCAAGTGGATATTTGGAGAGCTTTGAGGCCTATGCTGGAAAATGAAATATCTTCACCTGGAAACCAGACAGAAGCATTCTGAGAATCTTCTTTGTGATGAGTGCATTCAACTCACAGACATGAACGTTCCTTTTGATAGAACAGTTTTGAAACACTAAGTTTGTAGAATCCGCAAGTGTTTATTCGGAGCACCTTGAGGCTTATGTTGGAAAAGGAAATAACTTCACATAAAAACTAGAGAGAAGCATTCTCAGAACCTTCTTTGTGATGAGTGCATTCAACTCGCAGACTTGAACCTTCCTTTTGAACGAGCAGTTTTGAAACACTCTTTTTGTAAAAGCTGCAAATGGATATTTGGAGCACTTTGAGACGTATGCTGGAAAATGGAATATCTTCATCTAAAAACTAGACAGAAGCATTCTCAGAAATTTCTTCTCGATGCGTGCATTCAACTCACAGAGTTGAACCTGTCTTTTGATAGAGCAGTTTGGCAGCACTGTTTTTGTGAAATCTGCAAGTGGATATTTCCAGCAAATTGAGGCCTATGCAAAGAAAAGGAAATATCTTCACATAAAAACTAGGTAGCGGCATTCTCAGAAACTTCTTTGTGAGGAGCGTATTCAACTCACAGACTTGAATGTTCCTTTTGATAGAACAGTTTTGAAACACTCCTTTTGTACAATCTGCAAGTGTTTATTCGGAGCGCTTTGAGGACTATGTTGGAAAAGGAAATATCTTCACATGAAAACTAGACACAAGCATTCTCAGAAACTTCTTTGTGATGAGTGCATTCTACTCACAGAGTTGAACCTTCCTTTTGATAGAACAGTACTGAAGCATTCTTTTTGTAGAATCTGCAATTGGATATTTCGAACGTTTTGAGTCCTATGCTGGAAAAGGTAATATATTCACATAAAAACTAGACAGAAGCATTCTCAGAAACTTCTTTGTGTTGAGTGCATTCAACTCACAGACATGGAGCTTCCCTTTGAAAGAGCAGTTTTGAAACACTCTTTTTGTAAAATCTGCAAGTGGATATTCGGAGCACTTTGAGGCCTATGCTGGGAAATGGAATATCTTCACCTAAAAACTAAACAGAACCTTTCTCAGAAAGCTCTTCTCGATGCATGCTTTCAACTCACAGAGTTGAACCTGCCTTTTGATAGAGCAGTTTGCAATCCCTCTTTTTATAGAATCTGCAAGTGTATATTTGGAGCGCTTTGAGGCCTATGCTGCAAAAGGAAATATCATTGCCTAAAAGCTAGACGGAAGCATTCTCAGAAACTTCTTTGTAATGAGTGCATTCAACTCACAGAGTTGAACCTTCCTTTTGATAGACCAGTTTTGAAACACTGTTTCTGTGGAATCCGCAAGCGGATATTTGGAGCTCTTTGACACTTATGCTGGAAAAGGAGATATCTTCATATACAAAGCAGACAGAAGCATTCTCAGAAACTTCTATGTCATGTGGGGATTGAACTCACAGAGTTGAACTTTCCTTTTTATGGAGCAGTTCTGCAACACTCTTTTTGTGGAAACTGCAAGTGGATATTTGGTGCGATTGCGGCATCTAGTGGAAAAGGAAATATATACAGATGAAAACAAGAGAGAATCATTCTCAGAAACTTCTTTCTGATGAGTGCATTCAACTCACAGACTTGAACCTTCCTTTTCAAAGAGCAGTTTTGAAACACTCTTTTTGTAGGATCTGCAAGTGGATATTTGGATCGCTTTGACGCCTATGCTGGGAAATGAAATATCTTCACCGAAAAACTAGACAGAAGCATTCTCAGAAACTTCTTCACGATATGTGCATTCAACTCACAGAGTTGAATCTTTCTTTTCAAAGAGCAGTTTTGAAACACACTTTTGGTAAAATCTGCAAGTGGATATTTGGAGCGCTTTCAGGCCTATGCTGGAAAAGGAAATATCCTCACATCAATACTAGACAGAAGCATTCTCAGAAATTTCTGTGTGATGAGTGCCTTCCACTCACAGACTTGAACGTTCCTTTGGAGGGAACGGTTTTGAAACAGTCCTTTGGTAGAATCTGCAAGTGTTTATTTGGAGCGCTTTGAGGCCTATGTTGGAAAAGGAAATATCTTCACATAAAAACTAGACAGAAGCATTCTCCGAAACTTCTTTGTGATGATTGCATTCTACTCACAGAGTGGAACCTTCCTTTTGAAAGAACAGTTTGGAAACACTCTTTTGGTAGAATCTGCAAGTGGATATTTGGAGCGATTTGAGGCCTATGCTGGAAAAGGAGATATCTTCACATAAAAACTAGACAGAAGCATCCTCAGAAACTTTTTCTGATGTGCGCATTCAACTCACCGAGTTGAACCTTCCTTTTGATAGAGAGGTTTTGAAACACTCTTTGTCTAGAATCTGCAGGTGAATATTTGGAGTGCTAAGAGGCCAACACTGGAAAAGGAAATATCTTCACATGAGAACTAGACGGAAGCATTCTCAGAAAACTTCCGTGGCTTTATGCACTCAACTCACATAGTGGAAACTTCCTTTTGATAGCCAGTTTTGGAAACACTCCTTTTGTAGAATTTGCTAGTGGATGTTTGGAGCGATTTGAGGCCTATGCTGGAAATGGAAATATCTTCACATAAAAACTAGACAGAAGCATTCTCAGAAACTTCTTTGTGATGAATGCATTCAACTCAAAGACTTGAACTTTCCTTTTGAAAGAGCAGTTTTGAAACAATCTTTATGTAGAATCTGCAAGTGGATATTTGGAGCGCTTTGAGGCCTATGCTGGGAAATGAAATAATTTCACCTGAAAACTAGACAGAAGCCTTCTGAGAAACTTCTTTGTGATGAGTGCATTCAACTCACAGCCATGAACGTTCCTTTTCTTGGGACAGTTTTGAAACACTGAGTTTGTAGAATCCGCAAGTGTTTATTCGGAGCACCTTGAGGCCTATGCTGGTAAAGGAAATATCTTCACATAAAAATTCGACAGAAGCATTCTCAGAAACTTCTTTGCGTTGAGTGCATTCAACTCCCAGACTTGAACCTTCTTTTTGAACGAGCAGCTTTGAAACACTCTTCTTGTAAAATCTGCAAATGGATATTTGGAGCACTTTGAGGCGTATGCTGGAAAATGGAATATCTTCACCTGAAAACTAGACGGAAGCATTCTCAGAAAGTTCTTCTCGATGCGTGCATTCAACTCACAGAGTTGAACCTGTCTTTTGATAGAGCAGTTTGGAAACACTCTTTTTGTGAGATCAGCAAGTGGATATTTCCAGCGATTTGAGGCCTATGCAAGGAAAACGAAATATCTTCACCTAAAAACTAGATAGCAGCATTCTCAGAAACTTCTTTGTGAGGAGCGCATTCAGCTCACAGACTGGAACGTTCCTTTTGATAGAACAGTTTTGAACCACTCCTTTTGTACTATCTGTAAGTGTTTATTCGGAGCGCTTTGGGGCCTATGTTGGAAAAGGAATTATCTTCACTTAAAAACTAGACAGAAGCATTCTCAGAAACTTCTTTGTGATGATTGCATTCTACTCACAGAGTTGAACCTTCCTTTTGATAGAACAGTTTTGAAACACTCTTTTTGCAGAATCTGCTAGTGGCTATTTGGAGCGCTTTGAGGCCTATGTTGGAAAAGGAAGAATCTTCACATAAAAACTAGGCAGAAGACTTCTCAGAAACTTCTTCCGATGGGCACATTCAACTCACAGACTTGAAGCTTCCTTCTGATAGAGAGGATTTGAAACAATCTTTGTCCAGAATCTGCAAGGAGATATTTGGGGTGCTAAGAGGCCAAAACTGCAAAAGAAAATATCACCACATGAGAACTGGACGGAAGCATTCTCAATAACTTCCATGCACTTTATGCATTCAAATCACATAGTGGAATCTTCCTTTTGATAGCGCAGTTTTGAAACACTCCTTTTGTAGAATTTGCTAGTGGTTGTTTGGAGCGATTTGAGGCCTATGCTGGGAATGGAAATATCTTCACATAAAAACCAGACAAAAGCATTCTCAGAAACTTCTTTGTGATGAGTGCATTCAACTCACAGACTTGAACCTTCCTTTTGAAAGAGCAGTTTTGAAACACACTTTTTGTAGAATCTGCAAGTGGATATTTGGAGAGCTTTGAGGCCTATGCTGGAAAATGAAATATCTTCACCTGGAAACCAGACAGAAGCATTCTGAGAATCTTCTTTGTGATGAGTGCATTCAACTCACAGACATGAACGTTCCTTTTGATAGAACAGTTTTGAAACACTAAGTTTGTAGAATCCGCAAGTGTTTATTCGGAGCACCTTGAGGCTTATGTTGGAAAAGGAAATAACTTCACATAAAAACTAGAGAGAAGCATTCTCAGAACCTTCTTTGTGATGAGTGCATTCAACTCGCAGACTTGAACCTTCCTTTTGAACGAGCAGTTTTGAAACACTCTTTTTGTAAAAGCTGCAAATGGATATTTGGAGCACTTTGAGACGTATGCTGGAAAATGGAATATCTTCATCTAAAAACTAGACAGAAGCATTCTCAGAAATTTCTTCTCGATGCGTGCATTCAACTCACAGAGTTGAACCTGTCTTTTGATAGAGCAGTTTGGCAGCACTGTTTTTGTGAAATCTGCAAGTGGATATTTCCAGCAAATTGAGGCCTATGCAAAGAAAAGGAAATATCTTCACATAAAAACTAGGTAGCGGCATTCTCAGAAACTTCTTTGTGAGGAGCGTATTCAACTCACAGACTTGAATGTTCCTTTTGATAGAACAGTTTTGAAACACTCCTTTTGTACAATCTGCAAGTGTTTATTCGGAGCGCTTTGAGGACTATGTTGGAAAAGGAAATATCTTCACATGAAAACTAGACACAAGCATTCTCAGAAACTTCTTTGTGATGAGTGCATTCTACTCACAGAGTTGAACCTTCCTTTTGATAGAACAGTACTGAAGCATTCTTTTTGTAGAATCTGCAATTGGATATTTCGAACGTTTTGAGTCCTATGCTGGAAAAGGTAATATATTCACATAAAAACTAGACAGAAGCATTCTCAGAAACTTCTTTGTGTTGAGTGCATTCAACTCACAGACATGGAGCTTCCCTTTGAAAGAGCAGTTTTGAAACACTCTTTTTGTAAAATCTGCAAGTGGATATTCGGAGCACTTTGAGGCCTATGCTGGGAAATGAAATATCTTCACCTAAAAACTAAACAGAACCTTTCTCAGAAAGCTCTTCTCGATGCATGCTTTCAACTCACAGAGTTGAACCTGCCTTTTGATAGAGCAGTTTGCAATCCCTCTTTTTATAGAATCTGCAAGTGTATATTTGGAGCGCTTTGAGGCCTATGCTGCAAAAGGAAATATCATTGCCTAAAAGCTAGACGGAAGCATTCTCAGAAACTTCTTTGTAATGAGTGCATTCAACTCACAGAGTTGAACCTTCCTTTTGATAGACCAGTTTTGAAACACTGTTTCTGTGGAATCCGCAAGCGGATATTTGGAGCTCTTTGACACTTATGCTGGAAAAGGAGATATCTTCATATACAAAGCAGACAGAAGCATTCTCAGAAACTTCTATGTCATGTGGGGATTGAACTCACAGAGTTGAACTTTCCTTTTTATGGAGCAGTTCTGCAACACTCTTTTTGTGGAAACTGCAAGTGGATATTTGGTGCGATTGCGGCATCTAGTGGAAAAGGAAATATATACAGATGAAAACAAGAGAGAATCATTCTCAGAAACTTCTTTCTGATGAGTGCATTCAACTCACAGACTTGAACCTTCCTTTTCAAAGAGCAGTTTTGAAACACTCTTTTTGTAGGATCTGCAAGTGGATATTTGGATCGCTTTGACGCCTATGCTGGGAAATGAAATATCTTCACCGAAAAACTAGACAGAAGCATTCTCAGAAACTTCTTCACGATATGTGCATTCAACTCACAGAGTTGAATCTTTCTTTTCAAAGAGCAGTTTTGAAACACACTTTTGGTAAAATCTGCAAGTGGATATTTGGAGCGCTTTCAGGCCTATGCTGGAAAAGGAAATATCCTCACATCAATACTAGACAGAAGCATTCTCAGAAATTTCTGTGTGATGAGTGCCTTCCACTCACAGACTTGAACGTTCCTTTGGAGGGAACGGTTTTGAAACAGTCCTTTGGTAGAATCTGCAAGTGTTTATTTGGAGCGCTTTGAGGCCTATGTTGGAAAAGGAAATATCTTCACATAAAAACTAGACAGAAGCATTCTCCGAAACTTCTTTGTGATGATTGCATTCTACTCACAGAGTGGAACCTTCCTTTTGAAAGAACAGTTTTGAAACACTCTTTTGGTAGAATCTGCAAGTGGATATTTGGAGCGATTTGAGGCCTATGCTGGAAAAGGAGATATCTTCACATAAAAACTAGACAGAAGCATCCTCAGAAACTTTTTCTGATGTGCGCATTCAACTCACCGAGTTGAACCTTCCTTTTGATAGAGAGGTTTTGAAACACTCTTTGTCTAGAATCTGCAGGTGAATATTTGGAGTGCTAAGAGGCCAACACTGGAAAAGGAAATATCTTCACATGAGAACTAGACGGAAGCATTCTCAGAAAACTTCCGTGGCTTTATGCACTCAACTCACATAGTGGAAACTTCCTTTTGATAGCCAGTTTTGGAAACACTCCTTTTGTAGAATTTGCTAGTGGATGTTTGGAGCGATTTGAGGCCTATGCTGGAAATGGAAATATCTTCACATAAAAACTAGACAGAAGCATTCTCAGAAACTTCTTTGTGATGAATGCATTCAACTCAAAGACTTGAACTTTCCTTTTGAAAGAGCAGTTTTGAAACAATCTTTATGTAGAATCTGCAAGTGGATATTTGGAGCGCTTTGAGGCCTATGCTGGGAAATGAAATAATTTCACCTGAAAACTAGACAGAAGCCTTCTGAGAAACTTCTTTGTGATGAGTGCATTCAACTCACAGCCATGAACGTTCCTTTTCTTGGGACAGTTTTGAAACACTGAGTTTGTAGAATCCGCAAGTGTTTATTCGGAGCACCTTGAGGCCTATGCTGGTAAAGGAAATATCTTCACATAAAAATTCGACAGAAGCATTCTCAGAAACTTCTTTGCGTTGAGTGCATTCAACTCCCAGACTTGAACCTTCTTTTTGAACGAGCAGCTTTGAAACACTCTTCTTGTAAAATCTGCAAATGGATATTTGGAGCACTTTGAGGCGTATGCTGGAAAATGGAATATCTTCACCTGAAAACTAGACGGAAGCATTCTCAGAAAGTTCTTCTCGATGCGTGCATTCAACTCACAGAGTTGAACCTGTCTTTTGATAGAGCAGTTTGGAAACACTCTTTTTGTGAGATCAGCAAGTGGATATTTCCAGCGATTTGAGGCCTATGCAAGGAAAACGAAATATCTTCACCTAAAAACTAGATAGCAGCATTCTCAGAAACTTCTTTGTGAGGAGCGCATTCAGCTCACAGACTGGAACGTTCCTTTTGATAGAACAGTTTTGAACCACTCCTTTTGTACTATCTGTAAGTGTTTATTCGGAGCGCTTGGGGGCCTATGTTGGAAAAGGAATTATCTTCACTTAAAAACTAGACAGAAGCATTCTCAGAAACTTCTTTGTGATGATTGCATTCTACTCACAGAGTTGAACCTTCCTTTTGATAGAACAGTTTTGAAACACTCTTTTTGCAGAATCTGCTAGTGGCTATTTGGAGCGCTTTGAGGCCTATGTTGGAAAAGGAAGAATCTTCACATAAAAACTAGGCAGAAGACTTCTCAGAAACTTCTTCCGATGGGCACATTCAACTCACAGACTTGAAGCTTCCTTCTGATAGAGAGGATTTGAAACAATCTTTGTCCAGAATCTGCAAGGAGATATTTGGGGTGCTAAGAGGCCAAAACTGCAAAAGAAAATATCACCACATGAGAACTGGACGGAAGCATTCTCAATAACTTCCATGCACTTTATGCATTCAAATCACATAGTGGAATCTTCCTTTTGATAGCGCAGTTTTGAAACACTCCTTTTGTAGAATTTGCTAGTGGATGTTTGGAGCGATTTGAGGCCTATGCTGGGAATGGAAATATCTTCACATAAAAACCAGACAAAAGCATTCTCAGAAACTTCTTTGTGATGAGTGCATTCAACTCACAGACTTGAACCTTCCTTTTGAAAGAGCAGTTTTGAAACACACTTTTTGTAGAATCTGCAAGTGGATATTTGGAGAGCTTTGAGGCCTCTGCTGGAAAATGAAATATCTTCACCTGGAAACCAGACAGAAGCATTCTGAGAATCTTCTTTGTGATGAGTGCATTCAACTCACAGACATGAACGTTCCTTTTGATAGAACAGTTTTGAAACACTAAGTTTGTAGAATCGGCAAGTGTTTATTCGGAGCACCTTGAGGCTTATGTTGGAAAAGGAAATAACCTCACATAAAAACTAGAGAGAAGCATTCTCAGAACCTTCTTTGTGATGAGTGCATTCAACTCGCAGACTTGAACCTTCCTTTTGAACGAGCAGTTTTGAAACACTCTTTTTGTAAAAGCTGCAAATGGATATTTGGAGCACTTTGAGACGTATGCTGGAAAATGGAATATCTTCATCTAAAAACTAGACAGAAGCATTCTCAGAAATTTCTTCTCGATGCGTGCATTCAACTCACAGAGTTGAACCTGTCTTTTGATAGAGCAGTTTGGCAGCACTGTTTTTGTGAAATCTGCAAGTGGATATTTCCAGCAAATTGAGGCCTATGCAAAGAAAAGGAAATATCTTCACATAAAAACTAGGTAGCGGCATTCTCAGAAACTTCTTTGTGAGGAGCGTATTCAACTCACAGACTTGAATGTTCCTTTTGATAGAACAGTTTTGAAACACTCCTTTTGTACAATCTGCAAGTGTTTATTCGGAGCGCTTTGAGGACTATGTTGGAAAAGGAAATATCTTCACATGAAAACTAGACACAAGCATTCTCAGAAACTTCTTTGTGATGAGTGCATTCTACTCACAGAGTTGAACCTTCCTTTTGATAGAACAGTACTGAAGCATTCTTTTTGTAGAATCTGCAATTGGATATTTCGAACGTTTTGAGTCCTATGCTGGAAAAGGTAATATATTCACATAAAAACTAGACAGAAGCATTCTCAGAAACTTCTTTGTGTTGAGTGCATTCAACTCACAGACATGGAGCTTCCTTTTGAAAGAGCAGTTTTGAAACACTCTTTTTGTAAAATCTGCAAGTGGATATTCGGAGCACTTTGAGGCCTATGCTGGGAAATGGAATATCTTCACCTAAAAACTAAACAGAACCTTTCTCAGAAAGCTCTTCTCGATGCATGCTTTCAACTCACAGAGTTGAACCTGCCTTTTGATAGAGCAGTTTGCAATCCCTCTTTTTATAGAATCTGCAAGTGTATATTTGGAGCGCTTTGAGGCCTATGCTGCAAAAGGAAATATCATTGCCTAAAAGCTAGACGGAAGCATTCTCAGAAACTTCTTTGTAATGAGTGCATTCAACTCACAGAGTTGAACCTTCCTTTTGATAGACCAGTTTTGAAACACTGTTTCTGTGGAATCCGCAAGCGGATATTTGGAGCTCTTTGACACTTATGCTGGAAAAGGAGATATCTTCATATACAAAGCAGACAGAAGCATTCTCAGAAACTTCTATGTCATGTGGGGATTGAACTCACAGAGTTGAACTTTCCTTTTTATGGAGCAGTTCTGCAACACTCTTTTTGTGGAAACTGCAAGTGGATATTTGGTGCGATTTCGGCATCTAGTGGAAAAGGAAATATATACAGATGAAAACAAGAGAGAATCATTCTCAGAAACTTCTTTCTGATGAGTGCATTCAACTCACAGACTTGAACCTTCCTTTTCAAAGAGCAGTTTTGAAACACTCTTTTTGTAGGATCTGCAAGTGGATATTTGGATCGCTTTGACGCCTATGCTGGGAAATGAAATATCTTCACCGAAAAACTAGACAGAAGCATTCTCAGAAACTTCTTCACGATATGTGCATTCAACTCACAGAGTTGAATCTTTCTTTTCAAAGAGCAGTTTTGAAACACACTTTTGGTAAAATCTGCAAGTGGATATTTGGAGCGCTTTGAGGCCTATGCTGGAAAAGGAAATATCCTCACATCAATACTAGACAGAAGCATTCTCAGAAATTTCTGTGTGATGAGTGCCTTCCACTCACAGACTTGAACGTTCCTTTGGAGGGAACGGTTTTGAAACAGTCCTTTGGTAGAATCTGCAAGTGTTTATTTGGAGCGCTTTGAGGCCTATGTTGGAAAAGGAAATATCTTCACATAAAAACTAGACAGAAGCATTCTCCGAAACTTCTTTGTGATGATTGCATTCTACTCACAGAGTGGAACCTTCCTTTTGAAAGAACAGTTTGGAAACACTCTTTTGGTAGAATCTGCAAGTGGATATTTGGAGCGATTTGAGGCCTATGCTGGAAAAGGAGATATCTTCACATAAAAACTAGACAGAAGCATCCTCAGAAACTTTTTCTGATGTGCGCATTCAACTCACCGAGTTGAACCTTCCTTTTGATAGAGAGGTTTTGAAACACTCTTTGTCTAGAATCTGCAGGTGAATATTTGGAGTGCTAAGAGGCCAACACTGGAAAAGGAAATATCTTCACATGAGAACTAGACGGAAGCATTCTCAGAAAACTTCCGTGGCTTTATGCACTCAACTCACATAGTGGAAACTTCCTTTTGATAGCCAGTTTTGGAAACACTCCTTTTGTAGAATTTGCTAGTGGATGTTTGGAGCGATTTGAGGCCTATGCTGGAAATGGAAATATCTTCACATAAAAACTAGACAGAAGCATTCTCAGAAACTTCTTTGTGATGAATGCATTCAACTCAAAGACTTGAACTTTCCTTTTGAAAGAGCAGTTTTGAAACAATCTTTATGTAGAATCTGCAAGTGGATATTTGGAGCGCTTTGAGGCCTATGCTGGGAAATGAAATAATTTCACCTGAAAACTAGACAGAAGCCTTCTGAGAAACTTCTTTGTGATGAGTGCATTCAACTCACAGACATGAACGTTCCTTTTCTTGGAACAGTTTTGAAACACTGAGTTTGTAGAATCCGCAAGTGTTTATTCGGAGCACCTTGAGGCCTATGCTGGTAAAGGAAATATCTTCACATAAAAATTCGACAGAAGCATTCTCAGAAACTTCTTTGCGTTGAGTGCATTCAACTCCCAGACTTGAACCTTCTTTTTGAACGAGCAGCTTTGAAACACTCTTCTTGTAAAATCTGCAAATGGATATTTGGAGCACTTTGAGGCGTATGCTGGAAAATGGAATATCTTCACCTGAAAACTAGACGGAAGCATTCTCAGAAAGTTCTTCTCGATGCGTGCATTCAACTCACAGAGTTGAACCTGTCTTTTGATAGAGCAGTTTGGAAACACTCTTTTTGTGAGATCAGCAAGTGGATATTTCCAGCGATTTGAGGCCTATGCAAGGAAAACGAAATATCTTCACATAAAAACTAGATAGCAGCATTCTCAGAAACTTCTTTGTGAGGAGCGCATTCAGCTCACAGACTGGAACGTTCCTTTTGATAGAACAGTTTTGAACCACTCCTTTTGTACTATCTGTAAGTGTTTATTCGGAGCGCTTGGGGGCCTATGTTGGAAAAGGAATTATCTTCACTTAAAAACTAGACAGAAGCATTCTCAGAAACTTCTTTGTGATGATTGCATTCTACTCACAGAGTTGAACCTTCCTTTTGATAGAACAGTTTTGAAACACTCTTTTTGCAGAATCTGCTAGTGGCTATTTGGAGCGCTTTGAGGCCTATGTTGGAAAAGGAAGAATCTTCACATAAAACCTAGGCAGAAGACTTCTCAGAAACTTCTTCCGATGGGCACATTCAACTCACAGACTTGAAGCTTCCTTCTGATAGAGAGGATTTGAAACAATCTTTGTCCAGAATCTGCAAGGAGATATTTGGGGTGCTAAGAGGCCAAAACTGCAAAAGAAAATATCACCACATGAGAACTGGACGGAAGCATTCTCAATAACTTCCATGCACTTTATGCATTCAAATCACATAGTGGAATCTTCCTTTTGATAGCGCAGTTTTGAAACACTCCTTTTGTAGAATTTGCTAGTGGATGTTTGGAGCGATTTGAGGCCTATGCTGGGAATGGAAATATCTTCACATAAAAACCAGACAAAAGCATTCTCAGAAACTTCTTTGCGATGAGTGCATTCAACTCACAGACTTGAACCTTCCTTTTGAAAGAGCAGTTTTGAAACACACTTTTTGTAGAATCTGCAAGTGGATATTTGGAGAGCTTTGAGGCCTCTGCTGGAAAATGAAATATCTTCACCTGGAAACCAGACAGAAGCATTCTGAGAATCTTCTTTGTGATGAGTGCATTCAACTCACAGACATGAACGTTCCTTTTGATAGAACAGTTTTGAAACACTGTTTGTAGAATCCGCAAGTGTTTATTCGGAGCACCTTGAGGCTTATGTTGGAAAAGGAAATAACTTCACATAAAAACTAGAGAGAAGCATTCTCAGAACCTTCTTTGTGATGAGTGCATTCAACTCGCAGACTTGAACCTTCCTTTTGAACGAGCAGTTTTGAAACACTCTTTTTGTAAAAGCTGCAAATGGATATTTGGAGCACTTTGAGACGTATGCTGGAAAATGGAATATCTTCTTCTAAAAACTAGACAGAAGCATTCTCAGAAATTTCTTCTCGATGCGTGCATTCAACTCACAGAGTTGAACCTGTCTTTTGATAGAGCAGTTTGGCAGCACTGTTTTTGTGAAATCTGCAAGTGGATATTTCCAGCAAATTGAGGCCTATGCAAAGAAAAGGAAATATCTTCACATAAAAACTAGGTAGCGGCATTCTCAGAAACTTCTTTGTGAGGAGCGTATTCAACTCACAGACTTGAATGTTCCTTTTGATAGAACAGTTTTGAAACACTCCTTTTGTACAATCTGCAAGTGTTTATTCGGAGCGCTTTGAGGACTATGTTGGAAAAGGAAATATCTTCACATGAAAACTAGACACAAGCATTCTCAGAAACTTCTTTGTGATGAGTGCATTCTACTCACAGAGTTGAACCTTCCTTTTGATAGAACAGTACTGAAGCATTCTTTTTGTAGAATCTGCAATTGGATATTTCGAACGTTTTGAGTCCTATGCTGGAAAAGGTAATATATTCACATAAAAACTAGACAGAAGCATTCTCAGAAACTTCTTTGTGTTGAGTGCATTCAACTCACGGACATGGAGCTTCCTTTTGAAAGAGCAGTTTTGAAACACTCTTTTTGTAAAATCTGCAAGTGGATATTCGGAGCACTTTGAGGCCTATGCTGGGAAATGGAATATCTTCACCTAAAAACTAAACAGAACCTTTCTCAGAAAGCTCTTCTCGATGCATGCTTTCAACTCACAGAGTTGAACCTGCCTTTTGATAGAGCAGTTTGCAATCCCTCTTTTTATAGAATCTGCAAGTGTATATTTGGAGCGCTTTGAGGCCTATGCTGCAAAAGGAAATATCATTGCCTAAAAGCTAGACGGAAGCATTCTCAGAAACTTCTTTGTAATGAGTGCATTCAACTCACAGAGTTGAACCTTCCTTTTGATAGACCAGTTTTGAAACACTGTTTCTGTGGAATCCGCAAGCGGATATTTGGAGCTCTTTGACACTTATGCTGGAAAAGGAGATATCTTCATATACAAAGCAGACAGAAGCATTCTCAGAAACTTCTATGTCATGTGGGGATTGAACTCACAGAGTTGAACTTTCCTTTTTATGGAGCAGTTCTGCAACACTCTTTTTGTGGAAACTGCAAGTGGATATTTGGTGCGATTGCGGCATCTAGCTAGTGGAAAAGGAAATATATACAGATGAAAACAAGAGAGAATCATTCTCAGAAACTTCTTTCTGATGAGTGCATTCAACTCACAGACTTGAACCTTCCTTTTCAAAGAGCAGTTTTGAAACACTCTTTTTGTAGGATCTGCAAGTGGATATTTGGATCGCTTTGACGCCTATGCTGGGAAATGAAATATCTTCACCGAAAAACTAGACAGAAGCATTCTCAGAAACTTCTTCACGATATGTGCATTCAACTCACAGAGTTGAATCTTTCTTTTCAAAGAGCAGTTTTGAAACACACTTTTGGTAAAATCTGCAAGTGGATATTTGGAGCGCTTTGAGGCCTATGCTGGAAAAGGAAATATCCTCACATCAATACTAGACAGAAGCATTCTCAGAAATTTCTGTGTGATGAGTGCCTTCCACTCACAGACTTGAACGTTCCTTTGGAGGGAACGGTTTTGAAACAGTCCTTTGGTAGAATCTGCAAGTGTTTATTTGGAGCGCTTTGAGGCCTATGTTGGAAAAGGAAATATCTTCACATAAAAACTAGACAGAAGCATTCTCCGAAACTTCTTTGTGATGATTGCATTCTACTCACAGAGTGGAACCTTCCTTTTGAAAGAACAGTTTGGAAACACTCTTTTGGTAGAATCTGCAAGTGGATATTTGGAGCGATTTGAGGCCTATGCTGGAGAAGGAGATATCTTCACATAAAAACTAGACAGAAGCATCCTCAGAAACTTTTTCTGATGTGCGCATTCAACTCACCGAGTTGAACCTTCCTTTTGATAGAGAGGTTTTGAAACACTCTTTGTCTAGAATCTGCAGGTGAATATTTGGAGTGCTAAGAGGCCAACACTGGAAAAGGAAATATCTTCACATGAGAACTAGACGGAAGCATTCTCAGAAAACTTCCGTGGCTTTATGCACTCAACTCACATAGTGGAAACTTCCTTTTGATAGCCAGTTTTGGAAACACTCCTTTTGTAGAATTTGCTAGTGGATGTTTGGAGCGATTTGAGGCCTATGCTGGAAATGGAAATATCTTCACATAAAAACTAGACAGAAGCATTCTCAGAAACTTCTTTGTGATGAATGCATTCAACTCAAAGACTTGAACTTTCCTTTTGAAAGAGCAGTTTTGAAACAATCTTTATGTAGAATCTGCAAGTGGATATTTGGAGCGCTTTGAGGCCTATGCTGGGAAATGAAATAATTTCACCTGAAAACTAGACAGAAGCCTTCTGAGAAACTTCTTTGTGATGAGTGCATTCAACTCACAGACATGAACGTTCCTTTTCTTGGAACAGTTTTGAAACACTGAGTTTGTAGAATCCGCAAGTGTTTACTCGGAGCACCTTGAGGCCTATGCTGGTAAAGGAAATATCTTCACATAAAAATTCGACAGAAGCATTCTCAGAAACTTCTTTGCGTTGAGTGCATTCAACTCCCAGACTTGAACCTTCTTTTTGAACGAGCAGCTTTGAAACACTCTTCTTGTAAAATCTGCAAATGGATATTTGGAGCACTTTGAGGCGTATGCTGGAAAATGGAATATCTTCACCTGAAAACTAGACGGAAGCATTCTCAGAAAGTTCTTCTCGATGCGTGCATTCAACTCACAGAGTTGAACCTGTCTTTTGATAGAGCAGTTTGGAAACACTCTTTTTGTGAGATCAGCAAGTGGATATTTCCAGCGATTTGAGGCCTATGCAAGGAAAACGAAATATCTTCACATAAAAACTAGATAGCAGCATTCTCAGAAACTTCTTTGTGAGGAGCGCATTCAGCTCACAGACTGGAACGTTCCTTTTGATAGAACAGTTTTGAACCACTCCTTTTGTACTATCTGTAAGTGTTTATTCGGAGCGCTTGGGGGCCTATGTTGGAAAAGGAATTATCTTCACTTAAAAACTAGACAGAAGCATTCTCAGAAACTTCTTTGTGATGATTGCATTCTACTCACAGAGTTGAACCTTCCTTTTGATAGAACAGTTTTGAAACACTCTTTTGGCAGAATCTGCTAGTGGCTATTTGGAGCGCTTTGAGGCCTATGTTGGAAAAGGAAGAATCTTCACATAAAACCTAGGCAGAAGACTTCTCAGAAACTTCTTCCGATGGGCACATTCAACTCACAGACTTGAAGCTTCCTTCTGATAGAGAGGATTTGAAACAATCTTTGTCCAGAATCTGCAAGGAGATATTTGGGGTGCTAAGAGGCCAAAACTGCAAAAGAAAATATCACCACATGAGAACTGGACGGAAGCATTCTCAATAACTTCCATGCACTTTATGCATTCAAATCACATAGTGGAATCTTCCTTTTGATAGCGCAGTTTTGAAACACTCCTTTTGTAGAATTTGCTAGTGGATGTTTGGAGCGATTTGAGGCCTATGCTGGGAATGGAAATATCTTCACATAAAAACCAGACAAAAGCATTCTCAGAAACTTCTTTGCGATGAGTGCATTCAACTCACAGACTTGAACCTTCCTTTTGAAAGAGCAGTTTTGAAACACACTTTTTGTAGAATCTGCAAGTGGATATTTGGAGAGCTTTGAGGCCTCTGCTGGAAAATGAAATATCTTCACCTGGAAACCAGACAGAAGCATTCTGAGAATCTTCTTTGTGATGAGTGCATTCAACTCACAGACATGAACGTTCCTTTTGATAGAACAGTTTTGAAACACTAAGTTTGTAGAATCCGCAAGTGTTTATTCGGAGCACCTTGAGGCTTATGTTGGAAAAGGAAATAACTTCACATAAAAACTAGAGAGAAGCATTCTCAGAACCTTCTTTGTGATGAGTGCATTCAACTCGCAGACTTGAACCTTCCTTTTGAACGAGCAGTTTTGAAACACTCTTTTTGTAAAAGCTGCAAATGGATATTTGGAGCACTTTGAGACGTATGCTGGAAAATGGAATATCTTCATCTAAAAACTAGACAGAAGCATTCTCAGAAATTTCTTCTCGATGCGTGCATTCAACTCACAGAGTTGAACCTGTCTTTTGATAGAGCAGTTTGGCAGCACTGTTTTTGTGAAATCTGCAAGTGGATATTTCCAGCAAATTGAGGCCTATGCAAAGAAAAGGAAATATCTTCACATAAAAACTAGGTAGCGGCATTCTCAGAAACTTCTTTGTGAGGAGCGTATTCAACTCACAGACTTGAATGTTCCTTTTGATAGAACAGTTTTGAAACACTCCTTTTGTACAATCTGCAAGTGTTTATTCGGAGCGCTTTGAGGACTATGTTGGAAAAGGAAATATCTTCACATGAAAACTAGACACAAGCATTCTCAGAAACTTCTTTGTGATGAGTGCATTCTACTCACAGAGTTGAACCTTCCTTTTGATAGAACAGTACTGAAGCATTCTTTTTGTAGAATCTGCAATTGGATATTTCGAACGTTTTGAGTCCTATGCTGGAAAAGGTAATATATTCACATAAAAACTAGACAGAAGCATTCTCAGAAACTTCTTTGTGTTGAGTGCATTCAACTCACAGACATGGAGCTTCCCTTTGAAAGAGCAGTTTTGAAACACTCTTTTTGTAAAATCTGCAAGTGGATATTCGGAGCACTTTGAGGCCTATGCTGGGAAATGGAATATCTTCACCTAAAAACTAAACAGAACCTTTCTCAGAAAGCTCTTCTCGATGCATGCTTTCAACTCACAGAGTTGAACCTGCCTTTTGATAGAGCAGTTTGCAATCCCTCTTTTTATAGAATCTGCAAGTGTATATTTGGAGCGCTTTGTGGCCTATGCTGCAAAAGGAAATATCATTGCCTAAAAGCTAGACGGAAGCATTCTCAGAAACTTCTTTGTAATGAGTGCATTCAACTCACAGAGTTGAACCTTCCTTTTGATAGACCAGTTTTGAAACACTGTTTCTGTGGAATCCGCAAGCGGATATTTGGAGCTCTTTGACACTTATGCTGGAAAAGGGGATATCTTCATATACAAAGCAGACAGAAGCATTCTCAGAAACTTCTATGTCATGTGGGGATTGAACTCACAGAGTTGAACTTTCCTTTTTATGGAGCAGTTCTGCAACACTCTTTTTGTGGAAACTGCAAGTGGATATTTGGTGCGATTGCGGCATCTAGCTAGTGGAAAAGGAAATATATACAGGTGAAAACAAGAGAGAATCATTCTCAGAAACTTCTTTCTGATGAGTGCATTCAACTCACAGACTTGAACCTTCCTTTTCAAAGAGCAGTTTTGAAACACTCTTTTTGTAGGATCTGCAAGTGGATATTTGGATCGCTTTGACGCCTATGCTGGGAAATGAAATATCTTCACCGAAAAACTAGACAGAAGCATTCTCAGAAACTTCTTCACGATATGTGCATTCAACTCACAGAGTTGAATCTTTCTTTTCAAAGAGCAGTTTTGAAACACACTTTTGGTAAAATCTGCAAGTGGATATTTGGAGCGCTTTGAGGCCTATGCTGGAAAAGGAAATATCCTCACATCAATACTAGACAGAAGCATTCTCAGAAATTTCTGTGTGATGAGTGCCTTCCACTCACAGACTTGAACGTTCCTTTGGAGGGAACGGTTTTGAAACAGTCCTTTGGTAGAATCTGCAAGTGTTTATTTGGAGCGCTTTGAGGCCTATGTTGGAAAAGGAAATATCTTCACATAAAAACTAGACAGAAGCATTCTCCGAAACTTCTTTGTGATGATTGCATTCTACTCACAGAGTGGAACCTTCCTTTTGAAAGAACAGTTTTGAAACACTCTTTTGGTAGAATCTGCAAGTGGATATTTGGAGCGATTTGAGGCCTATGCTGGAAAAGGAGATATCTTCACATAAAAACTAGACAGAAGCATCCTCAGAAACTTTTTCTGATGTGCGCATTCAACTCACCGAGTTGAACCTTCCTTTTGATAGAGAGGTTTTGAAACACTCTTTGTCTAGAATCTGCAGGTGAATATTTGGAGTGCTAAGAGGCCAACACTGGAAAAGGAAATATCTTCACATGAGAACTAGACGGAAGCATTCTCAGAAAACTTCCGTGGCTTTATGCACTCAACTCACATAGTGGAAACTTCCTTTTGATAGCCAGTTTTGGAAACACTCCTTTTGTAGAATTTGCTAGTGGATGTTTGGAGCGATTTGAGGCCTATGCTGGAAATGGAAATATCTTCACATAAAAACTAGACAGAAGCATTCTCAGAAACTTCTTTGTGATGAATGCATTCAACTCAAAGACTTGAACTTTCCTTTTGAAAGAGCAGTTTTGAAACAATCTTTATGTAGAATCTGCAAGTGGATATTTGGAGCGCTTTGAGGCCTATGCTGGGAAATGAAATAATTTCACCTGAAAACTAGACAGAAGCCTTCTGAGAAACTTCTTTGTGATGAGTGCATTCAACTCACAGACATGAACGTTCCTTTTCTTGGGACAGTTTTGAAACACTGAGTTTGTAGAATCCGCAAGTGTTTATTCGGAGCACCTTGAGGCCTATGCTGGTAAAGGAAATATCTTCACATAAAAATTCGACAGAAGCATTCTCAGAAACTTCTTTGCGTTGAGTGCATTCAACTCCCAGACTTGAACCTTCTTTTTGAACGAGCAGCTTTGAAACACTCTTCTTGTAAAATCTGCAAATGGATATTTGGAGCACTTTGAGGCGTATGCTGGAAAATGGAATATCTTCACCTGAAAACTAGACGGAAGCATTCTCAGAAAGTTCTTCTCGATGCGTGCATTCAACTCACAGAGTTGAACCTGTCTTTTGATAGAGCAGTTTGGAAACACTCTTTTTGTGAGATCAGCAAGTGGATATTTCCAGCGATTTGAGGCCTATGCAAGGAAAACGAAATATCTTCACATAAAAACTAGATAGCAGCATTCTCAGAAACTTCTTTGTGAGGAGCGCATTCAGCTCACAGACTGGAACGTTCCTTTTGATAGAACAGTTTTGAACCACTCCTTTTGTACTATCTGTAAGTGTTTATTCGGAGCGCTTTGGGGCCTATGTTGGAAAAGGAATTATCTTCACTTAAAAACTAGACAGAAGCATTCTCAGAAACTTCTTTGTGATGATTGCATTCTACTCACAGAGTTGAACCTTCCTTTTGATAGAACAGTTTTGAAACACTCTTTTTGCAGAATCTGCTAGTGGCTATTTGGAGCGCTTTGAGGCCTATGTTGGAAAAGGAAGAATCTTCACATAAAAACTAGGCAGAAGACTTCTCAGAAACTTCTTCCGATGGGCACATTCAACTCACAGACTTGAAGCTTCCTTCTGATAGAGAGGATTTGAAACAATCTTTGTCCAGAATCTGCAAGGAGATATTTGGGGTGCTAAGAGGCCAAAACTGCAAAAGAAAATATCACCACATGAGAACTGGACGGAAGCATTCTCAATAACTTCCATGCACTTTATGCATTCAAATCACATAGTGGAATCTTCCTTTTGATAGCGCAGTTTTGAAACACTCCTTTTGTCGAATTTGCTAGTGGATGTTTGGAGCGATTTGAGGCCTATGCTGGGAATGGAAATATCTTCACATAAAAACCAGACAAAAGCATTCTCAGAAACTTCTTTGTGATGAGTGCATTCAACTCACAGACTTGAACCTTCCTTTTGAAAGAGCAGTTTTGAAACACACTTTTTGTAGAATCTGCAAGTGGATATTTGGAGAGCTTTGAGGCCTCTGCTGGAAAATGAAATATCTTCACCTGGAAACCAGACAGAAGCATTCTGAGAATCTTCTTTGTGATGAGTGCATTCAACTCACAGACATGAACGTTCCTTTTGATAGAACAGTTTTGAAACACTAAGTTTGTAGAATCGGCAAGTGTTTATTCGGAGCACCTTGAGGCTTATGTTGGAAAAGGAAATAACCTCACATAAAAACTAGAGAGAAGCATTCTCAGAACCTTCTTTGTGATGAGTGCATTCAACTCGCAGACTTGAACCTTCCTTTTGAACGAGCAGTTTTGAAACACTCTTTTTGTAAAAGCTGCAAATGGATATTTGGAGCACTTTGAGACGTATGCTGGAAAATGGAATATCTTCATCTAAAAACTAGACAGAAGCATTCTCAGAAATTTCTTCTCGATGCGTGCATTCAACTCACAGAGTTGAACCTGTCTTTTGATAGAGCAGTTTGGCAGCACTGTTTTTGTGAAATCTGCAAGTGGATATTTCCAGCAAATTGAGGCCTATGCAAAGAAAAGGAAATATCTTCACATAAAAACTAGGTAGCGGCATTCTCAGAAACTTCTTTGTGAGGAGCGTATTCAACTCACAGACTTGAATGTTCCTTTTGATAGAACAGTTTTGAAACACTCCTTTTGTACAATCTGCAAGTGTTTATTCGGAGCGCTTTGAGGACTATGTTGGAAAAGGAAATATCTTCACATGAAAACTAGACACAAGCATTCTCAGAAACTTCTTTGTGATGAGTGCATTCTACTCACAGAGTTGAACCTTCCTTTTGATAGAACAGTACTGAAGCATTCTTTTTGTAGAATCTGCAATTGGATATTTCGAACGTTTTGAGTCCTATGCTGGAAAAGGTAATATATTCACATAAAAACTAGACAGAAGCATTCTCAGAAACTTCTTTGTGTTGAGTGCATTCAACTCACAGACATGGAGCTTCCCTTTGAAAGAGCAGTTTTGAAACACTCTTTTTGTAAAATCTGCAAGTGGATATTCGGAGCACTTTGAGGCCTATGCTGGGAAATGGAATTTCTTCACCTAAAAACTAAACAGAACCTTTCTCAGAAAGCTCTTCTCGATGCATGCTTTCAACTCACAGAGTTGAACCTGCCTTTTGATAGAGCAGTTTGCAATCCCTCTTTTTATAGAATCTGCAAGTGTATATTTGGAGCGCTTTGTGGCCTATGCTGCAAAAGGAAATATCATTGCCTAAAAGCTAGACGGAAGCATTCTCAGAAACTTCTTTGTAATGAGTGCATTCAACTCACAGAGTTGAACCTTCCTTTTGATAGACCAGTTTTGAAACACTGTTTCTGTGGAATCCGCAAGCGGATATTTGGAGCTCTTTGACACTTATGCTGGAAAAGGAGATATCTTCATATACAAAGCAGACAGAAGCATTCTCAGAAACTTCTATGTCATGTGGGGATTGAACTCACAGAGTTGAACTTTCCTTTTTATGGAGCAGTTCTGCAACACTCTTTTTGTGGAAACTGCAAGTGGATATTTGGTGCGATTGCGGCATCTAGCTAGTGGAAAAGGAAATATATACAGGTGAAAACAAGAGAGAATCATTCTCAGAAACTTCTTTCTGATGAGTGCATTCAACTCACAGACTTGAACCTTCCTTTTCAAAGAGCAGTTTTGAAACACTCTTTTTGTAGGATCTGCAAGTGGATATTTGGATCGCTTTGACGCCTATGCTGGGAAATGAAATATCTTCACCGAAAAACTAGACAGAAGCATTCTCAGAAACTTCTTCACGATATGTGCATTCAACTCACAGAGTTGAATCTTTCTTTTCAAAGAGCAGTTTTGAAACACACTTTTGGTAAAATCTGCAAGTGGATATTTGGAGCGCTTTGAGGCCTATGCTGGAAAAGGAAATATCCTCACATCAATACTAGACAGAAGCATTCTCAGAAATTTCTGTGTGATGAGTGCCTTCCACTCACAGACTTGAACGTTCCTTTTGAGGGAACGGTTTTGAAACAGTCCTTTGGTAGAATCTGCAAGTGTTTATTTGGAGCGCTTTGAGGCCTATGTTGGAAAAGGAAATATCTTCACATAAAAACTAGACAGAAGCATTCTCCGAAACTTCTTTGTGATGATTGCATTCTACTCACAGAGTGGAACCTTCCTTTTGAAAGAACAGTTTTGAAACACTCTTTTGGTAGAATCTGCAAGTGGATATTTGGAGCGATTTGAGGCCTATGCTGGAAAAGGAGATATCTTCACATAAAAACTAGACAGAAGCATCCTCAGAAACTTTTTCTGATGTGCGCATTCAACTCACCGAGTTGAACCTTCCTTTTGATAGAGAGGTTTTGAAACACTCTTTGTCTAGAATCTGCAGGTGAATATTTGGAGTGCTAAGAGGCCAACACTGGAAAAGGAAATATCTTCACATGAGAACTAGACGGAAGCATTCTCAGAAAACTTCCGTGGCTTTATGCACTCAACTCACATAGTGGAAACTTCCTTTTGATAGCCAGTTTTGGAAACACTCCTTTTGTAGAATTTGCTAGTGGATGTTTGGAGCGATTTGAGGCCTATGCTGGAAATGGAAATATCTTCACATAAAAACTAGACAGAAGCATTCTCAGAAACTTCTTTGTGATGAATGCATTCAACTCAAAGACTTGAACTTTCCTTTTGAAAGAGCAGTTTTGAAACAATCTTTATGTAGAATCTGCAAGTGGATATTTGGAGCGCTTTGAGGCCTATGCTGGGAAATGAAATAATTTCACCTGAAAACTAGACAGAAGCCTTCTGAGAAACTTCTTTGTGATGAGTGCATTCAACTCACAGCCATGAACGTTCCTTTTCTTGGGACAGTTTTGAAACACTGAGTTTGTAGAATCCGCAAGTGTTTATTCGGAGCACCTTGAGGCCTATGCTGGTAAAGGAAATATCTTCACATAAAAATTCGACAGAAGCATTCTCAGAAACTTCTTTGCGTTGAGTGCATTCAACTCCCAGACTTGAACCTTCTTTTTGAACGAGCAGCTTTGAAACACTCTTCTTGTAAAATCTGCAAATGGATATTTGGAGCACTTTGAGGCGTATGCTGGAAAATGGAATATCTTCACCTGAAAACTAGACGGAAGCATTCTCAGAAAGTTCTTCTCGATGCGTGCATTCAACTCACAGAGTTGAACCTGTCTTTTGATAGAGCAGTTTGGAAACACTCTTTTTGTGAGATCAGCAAGTGGATATTTCCAGCGATTTGAGGCCTATGCAAGGAAAACGAAATATCTTCACATAAAAACTAGATAGCAGCATTCTCAGAAACTTCTTTGTGAGGAGCGCATTCAGCTCACAGACTGGAACGTTCCTTTTGATAGAACAGTTTTGAACCACTCCTTTTGTACTATCTGTAAGTGTTTATTCGGAGCGCTTTGGGGCCTATGTTGGAAAAGGAATTATCTTCACTTAAAAACTAGACAGAAGCATTCTCAGAAACTTCTTTGTGATGATTGCATTCTACTCACAGAGTTGAACCTTCCTTTTGATAGAACAGTTTTGAAACACTCTTTTTGCAGAATCTGCTAGTGGCTATTTGGAGCGCTTTGAGGCCTATGTTGGAAAAGGAAGAATCTTCACATAAAAACTAGGCAGAAGACTTCTCAGAAACTTCTTCCGATGGGCACATTCAACTCACAGACTTGAAGCTTCCTTCTGATAGAGAGGATTTGAAACAATCTTTGTCCAGAATCTGCAAGGAGATATTTGGGGTGCTAAGAGGCCAAAACTGCAAAAGAAAATATCACCACATGAGAACTGGACGGAAGCATTCTCAATAACTTCCATGCACTTTATGCATTCAAATCACATAGTGGAATCTTCCTTTTGATAGCGCAGTTTTGAAACACTCCTTTTGTCGAATTTGCTAGTGGATGTTTGGAGCGATTTGAGGCCTATGCTGGGAATGGAAATATCTTCACATAAAAACCAGACAAAAGCATTCTCAGAAACTTCTTTGTGATGAGTGCATTCAACTCACAGACTTGAACCTTCCTTTTGAAAGAGCAGTTTTGAAACACACTTTTTGTAGAATCTGCAAGTGGATATTTGGAGAGCTTTGAGGCCTCTGCTGGAAAATGAAATATCTTCACCTGGAAACCAGACAGAAGCATTCTGAGAATCTTCTTTGTGATGAGTGCATTCAACTCACAGACATGAACGTTCCTTTTGATAGAACAGTTTTGAAACACTAAGTTTGTAGAATCCGCAAGTGTTTATTCGGAGCACCTTGAGGCTTATGTTGGAAAAGGAAATAACCTCACATAAAAACTAGAGAGAAGCATTCTCAGAACCTTCTTTGTGATGAGTGCATTCAACTCGCAGACTTGAACCTTCCTTTTGAACGAGCAGTTTTGAAACACTCTTTTTGTAAAAGCTGCAAATGGATATTTGGAGCACTTTGAGACGTATGCTGGAAAATGGAATATCTTCATCTAAAAACTAGACAGAAGCATTCTCAGAAATTTCTTCTCGATGCGTGCATTCAACTCACAGAGTTGAACCTGTCTTTTGATAGAGCAGTTTGGCAGCACTGTTTTTGTGAAATCTGCAAGTGGATATTTCCAGCAAATTGAGGCCTATGCAAAGAAAAGGAAATATCTTCACATAAAAACTAGGTAGCGGCATTCTCAGAAACTTCTTTGTGAGGAGCGTATTCAACTCACAGACTTGAATGTTCCTTTTGATAGAACAGTTTTGAAACACTCCTTTTGTACAATCTGCAAGTGTTTATTCGGAGCGCTTTGAGGACTATGTTGGAAAAGGAAATATCTTCACATGAAAACTAGACACAAGCATTCTCAGAAACTTCTTTGTGATGAGTGCATTCTACTCACAGAGTTGAACCTTCCTTTTGATAGAACAGTACTGAAGCATTCTTTTTGTAGAATCTGCAATTGGATATTTCGAACGTTTTGAGTCCTATGCTGGAAAAGGTAATATATTCACATAAAAACTAGACAGAAGCATTCTCAGAAACTTCTTTGTGTTGAGTGCATTCAACTCACAGACATGGAGCTTCCCTTTGAAAGAGCAGTTTTGAAACACTCTTTTTGTAAAATCTGCAAGTGGATATTCGGAGCACTTTGAGGCCTATGCTGGGAAATGGAATATCTTCACCTAAAAACTAAACAGAACCTTTCTCAGAAAGCTCTTCTCGATGCATGCTTTCAACTCACAGAGTTGAACCTGCCTTTTGATAGAGCAGTTTGCAATCCCTCTTTTTATAGAATCTGCAAGTGTATATTTGGAGCGCTTTGAGGCCTATGCTGCAAAAGGAAATATCATTGCCTAAAAGCTAGACGGAAGCATTCTCAGAAACTTCTTTGTAATGAGTGCATTCAACTCACAGAGTTGAACCTTCCTTTTGATAGACCAGTTTTGAAACACTGTTTCTGTGGAATCCGCAAGCGGATATTTGGAGCTCTTTGACACTTATGCTGGAAAAGGAGATATCTTCATATACAAAGCAGACAGAAGCATTCTCAGAAACTTCTATGTCATGTGGGGATTGAACTCACAGAGTTGAACTTTCCTTTTTATGGAGCAGTTCTGCAACACTCTTTTTGTGGAAACTGCAAGTGGATATTTGGTGCGATTGCGGCATCTAGCTAGTGGAAAAGGAAATATATACAGGTGAAAACAAGAGAGAATCATTCTCAGAAACTTCTTTCTGATGAGTGCATTCAACTCACAGACTTGAACCTTCCTTTTCAAAGAGCAGTTTTGAAACACTCTTTTTGTAGGATCTGCAAGTGGATATTTGGATCGCTTTGACGCCTATGCTGGGAAATGAAATATCTTCACCGAAAAACTAGACAGAAGCATTCTCAGAAACTTCTTCACGATATGCGCATTCAACTCACAGAGTTGAATCTTTCTTTTCAAAGAGCAGTTTTGAAACACACTTTTGGTAAAATCTGCAAGTGGATATTTGGAGCGCTTTCAGGCCTATGCTGGAAAAGGAAATATCCTCACATCAATACTAGACAGAAGCATTCTCAGAAATTTCTGTGTGATGAGTGCCTTCAACTCACAGACTTGAACGTTCCTTTGGAGGGAACGGTTTTGAAACAGTCCTTTGGTAGAATCTGCAAGTGTTTATTTGGAGCGCTTTGAGGCCTATGTTGGAAAAGGAAATATCTTCACATAAAAACTAGACAGAAGCATTCTCCGAAACTTCTTTGTGATGATTGCATTCTACTCACAGAGTGGAACCTTCCTTTTGAAAGAACAGTTTTGAAACACTCTTTTGGTAGAATCTGCAAGTGGATATTTGGAGCGATTTGAGGCCTATGCTGGAAAAGGAGATATCTTCACATAAAAACTAGACAGAAGCATCCTCAGAAACTTTTTCTGATGTGCGCATTCAACTCACCGAGTTGAACCTTCCTTTTGATAGAGAGGTTTTGAAACACTCTTTGTCTAGAATCTGCAGGTGAATATTTGGAGTGCTAAGAGGCCAACACTGGAAAAGGAAATATCTTCACATGAGAACTAGACGGAAGCATTCTCAGAAAACTTCCGTGGCTTTATGCACTCAACTCACATAGTGGAAACTTCCTTTTGATAGCCAGTTTTGGAAACACTCCTTTTGTAGAATTTGCTAGTGGATGTTTGGAGCGATTTGAGGCCTATGCTGGAAATGGAAATATCTTCACATAAAAACTAGACAGAAGCATTCTCAGAAACTTCTTTGTGATGAATGCATTCAACTCAAAGACTTGAACTTTCCTTTTGAAAGAGCAGTTTTGAAACAATCTTTATGTAGAATCTGCAAGTGGATATTTGGAGCGCTTTGAGGACTATGCTGGGAAATGAAATAATTTCACCTGAAAACTAGACAGAAGCCTTCTGAGAAACTTCTTTGTGATGAGTGCATTCAACTCACAGCCATGAACGTTCCTTTTCTTGGGACAGTTTTGAAACACTGAGTTTGTAGAATCCGCAAGTGTTTATTCGGAGCACCTTGAGGCCTATGCTGGTAAAGGAAATATCTTCACATAAAAATTCGACAGAAGCATTCTCAGAAACTTCTTTGCGTTGAGTGCATTCAACTCCCAGACTTGAACCTTCTTTTTGAACGAGCAGCTTTGAAACACTCTTCTTGTAAAATCTGCAAATGGATATTTGGAGCACTTTGAGGCGTATGCTGGAAAATGGAATATCTTCACCTGAAAACTAGACGGAAGCATTCTCAGAAAGTTCTTCTCGATGCGTGCATTCAACTCACAGAGTTGAACCTGTCTTTTGATAGAGCAGTTTGGAAACACTCTTTTTGTGAGATCAGCAAGTGGATATTTCCAGCGATTTGAGGCCTATGCAAGGAAAACGAAATATCTTCACATAAAAACTAGATAGCAGCATTCTCAGAAACTTCTTTGTGAGGAGCGCATTCAGCTCACAGACTGGAACGTTCCTTTTGATAGAACAGTTTTGAACCACTCCTTTTGTACTATCTGTAAGTGTTTATTCGGAGCGCTTGGGGGCCTATGTTGGAAAAGGAATTATCTTCACTTAAAAACTAGACAGAAGCATTCTCAGAAACTTCTTTGTGATGATTGCATTCTACTCACAGAGTTGAACCTTCCTTTTGATAGAACAGTTTTGAAACACTCTTTTGGCAGAATCTGCTAGTGGCTATTTGGAGCGCTTTGAGGCCTATGTTGGAAAAGGAAGAATCTTCACATAAAACCTAGGCAGAAGACTTCTCAGAAACTTCTTCCGATGGGCACATTCAACTCACAGACTTGAAGCTTCCTTCTGATAGAGAGGATTTGAAACAATCTTTGTCCAGAATCTGCAAGGAGATATTTGGGGTGCTAAGAGGCCAAAACTGCAAAAGAAAATATCACCACATGAGAACTGGACGGAAGCATTCTCAATAACTTCCATGCACTTTATGCATTCAAATCACATAGTGGAATCTTCCTTTTGATAGCGCAGTTTTGAAACACTCCTTTTGTAGAATTTGCTAGTGGATGTTTGGAGCGATTTGAGGCCTATGCTGGGAATGGAAATATCTTCACATAAAAACCAGACAAAAGCATTCTCAGAAACTTCTTTGCGATGAGTGCATTCAACTCACAGACTTGAACCTTCCTTTTGAAAGAGCAGTTTTGAAACACACTTTTTGTAGAATCTGCAAGTGGATATTTGGAGAGCTTTGAGGCCTCTGCTGGAAAATGAAATATCTTCACCTGGAAACCAGACAGAAGCATTCTGAGAATCTTCTTTGTGATGAATGCATTCAACTCACAGACATGAACGTTCCTTTTGATAGAACAGTTTTGAAACACTAAGTTTGTAGAATCCGCAAGTGTTTATTCGGAGCACCTTGAGGCTTATGTTGGAAAAGGAAATAACTTCACATAAAAACTAGAGAGAAGCATTCTCAGAACCTTCTTTGTGATGAGTGCATTCAACTCGCAGACTTGAACCTTCCTTTTGAACGAGCAGTTTTGAAACACTCTTTTTGTAAAAGCTGCAAATGGATATTTGGAGCACTTTGAGACGTATGCTGGAAAATGGAATATCTTCATCTAAAAACTAGACAGAAGCATTCTCAGAAATTTCTTCTCGATGCGTGCATTCAACTCACAGAGTTGAACCTGTCTTTTGATAGAGCAGTTTGGCAGCACTGTTTTTGTGAAATCTGCAAGTGGATATTTCCAGCAAATTGAGGCCTATGCAAAGAAAAGGAAATATCTTCACATAAAAACTAGGTAGCGGCATTCTCAGAAACTTCTTTGTGAGGAGCGTATTCAACTCACAGACTTGAATGTTCCTTTTGATAGAACAGTTTTGAAACACTCCTTTTGTACAATCTGCAAGTGTTTATTCGGAGCGCTTTGAGGACTATGTTGGAAAAGGAAATATCTTCACATGAAAACTAGACACAAGCATTCTCAGAAACTTCTTTGTGATGAGTGCATTCTACTCACAGAGTTGAACCTTCCTTTTGATAGAACAGTACTGAAGCATTCTTTTTGTAGAATCTGCAATTGGATATTTCGAACGTTTTGAGTCCTATGCTGGAAAAGGTAATATATTCACATAAAAACTAGACAGAAGCATTCTCAGAAACTTCTTTGTGTTGAGTGCATTCAACTCACAGACATGGAGCTTCCCTTTGAAAGAGCAGTTTTGAAACACTCTTTTTGTAAAATCTGCAAGTGGATATTCGGAGCACTTTGAGGCCTATGCTGGGAAATGGAATATCTTCACCTAAAAACTAAACAGAACCTTTCTCAGAAAGCTCTTCTCGATGCATGCTTTCAACTCACAGAGTTGAACCTGCCTTTTGATAGAGCAGTTTGCAATCCCTCTTTTTATAGAATCTGCAAGTGTATATTTGGAGCGCTTTGTGGCCTATGCTGCAAAAGGAAATATCATTGCCTAAAAGCTAGACGGAAGCATTCTCAGAAACTTCTTTGTAATGAGTGCATTCAACTCACAGAGTTGAACCTTCCTTTTGATAGACCAGTTTTGAAACACTGTTTCTGTGGAATCCGCAAGCGGATATTTGGAGCTCTTTGACACTTATGCTGGAAAAGGGGATATCTTCATATACAAAGCAGACAGAAGCATTCTCAGAAACTTCTATGTCATGTGGGGATTGAACTCACAGAGTTGAACTTTCCTTTTTATGGAGCAGTTCTGCAACACTCTTTTTGTGGAAACTGCAAGTGGATATTTGGTGCGATTGCGGCATCTAGCTAGTGGAAAAGGAAATATATACAGGTGAAAACAAGAGAGAATCATTCTCAGAAACTTCTTTCTGATGAGTGCATTCAACTCACAGACTTGAACCTTCCTTTTCAAAGAGCAGTTTTGAAACACTCTTTTTGTAGGATCTGCAAGTGGATATTTGGATCGCTTTGACGCCTATGCTGGGAAATGAAATATCTTCACCGAAAAACTAGACAGAAGCATTCTCAGAAACTTCTTCACGATATGTGCATTCAACTCACAGAGTTGAATCTTTCTTTTCAAAGAGCAGTTTTGAAACACACTTTTGGTAAAATCTGCAAGTGGATATTTGGAGCGCTTTGAGGCCTATGCTGGAAAAGGAAATATCCTCACATCAATACTAGACAGAAGCATTCTCAGAAATTTCTGTGTGATGAGTGCCTTCCACTCACAGACTTGAACGTTCCTTTGGAGGGAACGGTTTTGAAACAGTCCTTTGGTAGAATCTGCAAGTGTTTATTTGGAGCGCTTTGAGGCCTATGTTGGAAAAGGAAATATCTTCACATAAAAACTAGACAGAAGCATTCTCCGAAACTTCTTTGTGATGATTGCATTCTACTCACAGAGTGGAACCTTCCTTTTGAAAGAACAGTTTTGAAACACTCTTTTGGTAGAATCTGCAAGTGGATATTTGGAGCGATTTGAGGCCTATGCTGGAAAAGGAGATATCTTCACATAAAAACTAGACAGAAGCATCCTCAGAAACTTTTTCTGATGTGCGCATTCAACTCACCGAGTTGAACCTTCCTTTTGATAGAGAGGTTTTGAAACACTCTTTGTCTAGAATCTGCAGGTGAATATTTGGAGTGCTAAGAGGCCAACACTGGAAAAGGAAATATCTTCACATGAGAACTAGACGGAAGCATTCTCAGAAAACTTCCGTGGCTTTATGCACTCAACTCACATAGTGGAAACTTCCTTTTGATAGCCAGTTTTGGAAACACTCCTTTTGTAGAATTTGCTAGTGGATGTTTGGAGCGATTTGAGGCCTATGCTGGAAATGGAAATATCTTCACATAAAAACTAGACAGAAGCATTCTCAGAAACTTCTTTGTGATGAATGCATTCAACTCAAAGACTTGAACTTTCCTTTTGAAAGAGCAGTTTTGAAACAATCTTTATGTAGAATCTGCAAGTGGATATTTGGAGCGCTTTGAGGCCTATGCTGGGAAATGAAATAATTTCACCTGAAAACTAGACAGAAGCCTTCTGAGAAACTTCTTTGTGATGAGTGCATTCAACTCACAGACATGAACGTTCCTTTTCTTGGGACAGTTTTGAAACACTGAGTTTGTAGAATCCGCAAGTGTTTATTCGGAGCACCTTGAGGCCTATGCTGGTAAAGGAAATATCTTCACATAAAAATTCGACAGAAGCATTCTCAGAAACTTCTTTGCGTTGAGTGCATTCAACTCCCAGACTTGAACCTTCTTTTTGAACGAGCAGCTTTGAAACACTCTTCTTGTAAAATCTGCAAATGGATATTTGGAGCACTTTGAGGCGTATGCTGGAAAATGGAATATCTTCACCTGAAAACTAGACGGAAGCATTCTCAGAAAGTTCTTCTCGATGCGTGCATTCAACTCACAGAGTTGAACCTGTCTTTTGATAGAGCAGTTTGGAAACACTCTTTTTGTGAGATCAGCAAGTGGATATTTCCAGCGATTTGAGGCCTATGCAAGGAAAACGAAATATCTTCACATAAAAACTAGATAGCAGCATTCTCAGAAACTTCTTTGTGAGGAGCGCATTCAGCTCACAGACTGGAACGTTCCTTTTGATAGAACAGTTTTGAACCACTCCTTTTGTACTATCTGTAAGTGTTTATTCGGAGCGCTTTGGGGCCTATGTTGGAAAAGGAATTATCTTCACTTAAAAACTAGACAGAAGCATTCTCAGAAACTTCTTTGTGATGATTGCATTCTACTCACAGAGTTGAACCTTCCTTTTGATAGAACAGTTTTGAAACACTCTTTTTGCAGAATCTGCTAGTGGCTATTTGGAGCGCTTTGAGGCCTATGTTGGAAAAGGAAGAATCTTCACATAAAAACTAGGCAGAAGACTTCTCAGAAACTTCTTCCGATGGGCACATTCAACTCACAGACTTGAAGCTTCCTTCTGATAGAGAGGATTTGAAACAATCTTTGTCCAGAATCTGCAAGGAGATATTTGGGGTGCTAAGAGGCCAAAACTGCAAAAGAAAATATCACCACATGAGAACTGGACGGAAGCATTCTCAATAACTTCCATGCACTTTATGCATTCAAATCACATAGTGGAATCTTCCTTTTGATAGCGCAGTTTTGAAACACTCCTTTTGTCGAATTTGCTAGTGGATGTTTGGAGCGATTTGAGGCCTATGCTGGGAATGGAAATATCTTCACATAAAAACCAGACAAAAGCATTCTCAGAAACTTCTTTGTGATGAGTGCATTCAACTCACAGACTTGAACCTTCCTTTTGAAAGAGCAGTTTTGAAACACACTTTTTGTAGAATCTGCAAGTGGATATTTGGAGAGCTTTGAGGCCTCTGCTGGAAAATGAAATATCTTCACCTGGAAACCAGACAGAAGCATTCTGAGAATCTTCTTTGTGATGAGTGCATTCAACTCACAGACATGAACGTTCCTTTTGATAGAACAGTTTTGAAACACTAAGTTTGTAGAATCGGCAAGTGTTTATTCGGAGCACCTTGAGGCTTATGTTGGAAAAGGAAATAACCTCACATAAAAACTAGAGAGAAGCATTCTCAGAACCTTCTTTGTGATGAGTGCATTCAACTCGCAGACTTGAACCTTCCTTTTGAACGAGCAGTTTTGAAACACTCTTTTTGTAAAAGCTGCAAATGGATATTTGGAGCACTTTGAGACGTATGCTGGAAAATGGAATATCTTCATCTAAAAACTAGACAGAAGCATTCTCAGAAATTTCTTCTCGATGCGTGCATTCAACTCACAGAGTTGAACCTGTCTTTTGATAGAGCAGTTTGGCAGCACTGTTTTTGTGAAATCTGCAAGTGGATATTTCCAGCAAATTGAGGCCTATGCAAAGAAAAGGAAATATCTTCACATAAAAACTAGGTAGCGGCATTCTCAGAAACTTCTTTGTGAGGAGCGTATTCAACTCACAGACTTGAATGTTCCTTTTGATAGAACAGTTTTGAAACACTCCTTTTGTACAATCTGCAAGTGTTTATTCGGAGCGCTTTGAGGACTATGTTGGAAAAGGAAATATCTTCACATGAAAACTAGACACAAGCATTCTCAGAAACTTCTTTGTGATGAGTGCATTCTACTCACAGAGTTGAACCTTCCTTTTGATAGAACAGTACTGAAGCATTCTTTTTGTAGAATCTGCAATTGGATATTTCGAACGTTTTGAGTCCTATGCTGGAAAAGGTAATATATTCACATAAAAACTAGACAGAAGCATTCTCAGAAACTTCTTTGTGTTGAGTGCATTCAACTCACAGACATGGAGCTTCCCTTTGAAAGAGCAGTTTTGAAACACTCTTTTTGTAAAATCTGCAAGTGGATATTCGGAGCACTTTGAGGCCTATGCTGGGAAATGGAATTTCTTCACCTAAAAACTAAACAGAACCTTTCTCAGAAAGCTCTTCTCGATGCATGCTTTCAACTCACAGAGTTGAACCTGCCTTTTGATAGAGCAGTTTGCAATCCCTCTTTTTATAGAATCTGCAAGTGTATATTTGGAGCGCTTTGTGGCCTATGCTGCAAAAGGAAATATCATTGCCTAAAAGCTAGACGGAAGCATTCTCAGAAACTTCTTTGTAATGAGTGCATTCAACTCACAGAGTTGAACCTTCCTTTTGATAGACCAGTTTTGAAACACTGTTTCTGTGGAATCCGCAAGCGGATATTTGGAGCTCTTTGACACTTATGCTGGAAAAGGAGATATCTTCATATACAAAGCAGACAGAAGCATTCTCAGAAACTTCTATGTCATGTGGGGATTGAACTCACAGAGTTGAACTTTCCTTTTTATGGAGCAGTTCTGCAACACTCTTTTTGTGGAAACTGCAAGTGGATATTTGGTGCGATTGCGGCATCTAGCTAGTGGAAAAGGAAATATATACAGGTGAAAACAAGAGAGAATCATTCTCAGAAACTTCTTTCTGATGAGTGCATTCAACTCACAGACTTGAACCTTCCTTTTCAAAGAGCAGTTTTGAAACACTCTTTTTGTAGGATCTGCAAGTGGATATTTGGATCGCTTTGACGCCTATGCTGGGAAATGAAATATCTTCACCGAAAAACTAGACAGAAGCATTCTCAGAAACTTCTTCACGATATGTGCATTCAACTCACAGAGTTGAATCTTTCTTTTCAAAGAGCAGTTTTGAAACACACTTTTGGTAAAATCTGCAAGTGGATATTTGGAGCGCTTTGAGGCCTATGCTGGAAAAGGAAATATCCTCACATCAATACTAGACAGAAGCATTCTCAGAAATTTCTGTGTGATGAGTGCCTTCCACTCACAGACTTGAACGTTCCTTTTGAGGGAACGGTTTTGAAACAGTCCTTTGGTAGAATCTGCAAGTGTTTATTTGGAGCGCTTTGAGGCCTATGTTGGAAAAGGAAATATCTTCACATAAAAACTAGACAGAAGCATTCTCCGAAACTTCTTTGTGATGATTGCATTCTACTCACAGAGTGGAACCTTCCTTTTGAAAGAACAGTTTTGAAACACTCTTTTGGTAGAATCTGCAAGTGGATATTTGGAGCGATTTGAGGCCTATGCTGGAAAAGGAGATATCTTCACATAAAAACTAGACAGAAGCATCCTCAGAAACTTTTTCTGATGTGCGCATTCAACTCACCGAGTTGAACCTTCCTTTTGATAGAGAGGTTTTGAAACACTCTTTGTCTAGAATCTGCAGGTGAATATTTGGAGTGCTAAGAGGCCAACACTGGAAAAGGAAATATCTTCACATGAGAACTAGACGGAAGCATTCTCAGAAAACTTCCGTGGCTTTATGCACTCAACTCACATAGTGGAAACTTCCTTTTGATAGCCAGTTTTGGAAACACTCCTTTTGTAGAATTTGCTAGTGGATGTTTGGAGCGATTTGAGGCCTATGCTGGAAATGGAAATATCTTCACATAAAAACTAGACAGAAGCATTCTCAGAAACTTCTTTGTGATGAATGCATTCAACTCAAAGACTTGAACTTTCCTTTTGAAAGAGCAGTTTTGAAACAATCTTTATGTAGAATCTGCAAGTGGATATTTGGAGCGCTTTGAGGCCTATGCTGGGAAATGAAATAATTTCACCTGAAAACTAGACAGAAGCCTTCTGAGAAACTTCTTTGTGATGAGTGCATTCAACTCACAGCCATGAACGTTCCTTTTCTTGGGACAGTTTTGAAACACTGAGTTTGTAGAATCCGCAAGTGTTTATTCGGAGCACCTTGAGGCCTATGCTGGTAAAGGAAATATCTTCACATAAAAATTCGACAGAAGCATTCTCAGAAACTTCTTTGCGTTGAGTGCATTCAACTCCCAGACTTGAACCTTCTTTTTGAACGAGCAGCTTTGAAACACTCTTCTTGTAAAATCTGCAAATGGATATTTGGAGCACTTTGAGGCGTATGCTGGAAAATGGAATATCTTCACCTGAAAACTAGACGGAAGCATTCTCAGAAAGTTCTTCTCGATGCGTGCATTCAACTCACAGAGTTGAACCTGTCTTTTGATAGAGCAGTTTGGAAACACTCTTTTTGTGAGATCAGCAAGTGGATATTTCCAGCGATTTGAGGCCTATGCAAGGAAAACGAAATATCTTCACATAAAAACTAGATAGCAGCATTCTCAGAAACTTCTTTGTGAGGAGCGCATTCAGCTCACAGACTGGAACGTTCCTTTTGATAGAACAGTTTTGAACCACTCCTTTTGTACTATCTGTAAGTGTTTATTCGGAGCGCTTTGGGGCCTATGTTGGAAAAGGAATTATCTTCACTTAAAAACTAGACAGAAGCATTCTCAGAAACTTCTTTGTGATGATTGCATTCTACTCACAGAGTTGAACCTTCCTTTTGATAGAACAGTTTTGAAACACTCTTTTTGCAGAATCTGCTAGTGGCTATTTGGAGCGCTTTGAGGCCTATGTTGGAAAAGGAAGAATCTTCACATAAAAACTAGGCAGAAGACTTCTCAGAAACTTCTTCCGATGGGCACATTCAACTCACAGACTTGAAGCTTCCTTCTGATAGAGAGGATTTGAAACAATCTTTGTCCAGAATCTGCAAGGAGATATTTGGGGTGCTAAGAGGCCAAAACTGCAAAAGAAAATATCACCACATGAGAACTGGACGGAAGCATTCTCAATAACTTCCATGCACTTTATGCATTCAAATCACATAGTGGAATCTTCCTTTTGATAGCGCAGTTTTGAAACACTCCTTTTGTCGAATTTGCTAGTGGATGTTTGGAGCGATTTGAGGCCTATGCTGGGAATGGAAATATCTTCACATAAAAACCAGACAAAAGCATTCTCAGAAACTTCTTTGTGATGAGTGCATTCAACTCACAGACTTGAACCTTCCTTTTGAAAGAGCAGTTTTGAAACACACTTTTTGTAGAATCTGCAAGTGGATATTTGGAGAGCTTTGAGGCCTCTGCTGGAAAATGAAATATCTTCACCTGGAAACCAGACAGAAGCATTCTGAGAATCTTCTTTGTGATGAGTGCATTCAACTCACAGACATGAACGTTCCTTTTGATAGAACAGTTTTGAAACACTAAGTTTGTAGAATCCGCAAGTGTTTATTCGGAGCACCTTGAGGCTTATGTTGGAAAAGGAAATAACCTCACATAAAAACTAGAGAGAAGCATTCTCAGAACCTTCTTTGTGATGAGTGCATTCAACTCGCAGACTTGAACCTTCCTTTTGAACGAGCAGTTTTGAAACACTCTTTTTGTAAAAGCTGCAAATGGATATTTGGAGCACTTTGAGACGTATGCTGGAAAATGGAATATCTTCATCTAAAAACTAGACAGAAGCATTCTCAGAAATTTCTTCTCGATGCGTGCATTCAACTCACAGAGTTGAACCTGTCTTTTGATAGAGCAGTTTGGCAGCACTGTTTTTGTGAAATCTGCAAGTGGATATTTCCAGCAAATTGAGGCCTATGCAAAGAAAAGGAAATATCTTCACATAAAAACTAGGTAGCGGCATTCTCAGAAACTTCTTTGTGAGGAGCGTATTCAACTCACAGACTTGAATGTTCCTTTTGATAGAACAGTTTTGAAACACTCCTTTTGTACAATCTGCAAGTGTTTATTCGGAGCGCTTTGAGGACTATGTTGGAAAAGGAAATATCTTCACATGAAAACTAGACACAAGCATTCTCAGAAACTTCTTTGTGATGAGTGCATTCTACTCACAGAGTTGAACCTTCCTTTTGATAGAACAGTACTGAAGCATTCTTTTTGTAGAATCTGCAATTGGATATTTCGAACGTTTTGAGTCCTATGCTGGAAAAGGTAATATATTCACATAAAAACTAGACAGAAGCATTCTCAGAAACTTCTTTGTGTTGAGTGCATTCAACTCACAGACATGGAGCTTCCCTTTGAAAGAGCAGTTTTGAAACACTCTTTTTGTAAAATCTGCAAGTGGATATTCGGAGCACTTTGAGGCCTATGCTGGGAAATGGAATATCTTCACCTAAAAACTAAACAGAACCTTTCTCAGAAAGCTCTTCTCGATGCATGCTTTCAACTCACAGAGTTGAACCTGCCTTTTGATAGAGCAGTTTGCAATCCCTCTTTTTATAGAATCTGCAAGTGTATATTTGGAGCGCTTTGAGGCCTATGCTGCAAAAGGAAATATCATTGCCTAAAAGCTAGACGGAAGCATTCTCAGAAACTTCTTTGTAATGAGTGCATTCAACTCACAGAGTTGAACCTTCCTTTTGATAGACCAGTTTTGAAACACTGTTTCTGTGGAATCCGCAAGCGGATATTTGGAGCTCTTTGACACTTATGCTGGAAAAGGAGATATCTTCATATACAAAGCAGACAGAAGCATTCTCAGAAACTTCTATGTCATGTGGGGATTGAACTCACAGAGTTGAACTTTCCTTTTTATGGAGCAGTTCTGCAACACTCTTTTTGTGGAAACTGCAAGTGGATATTTGGTGCGATTGCGGCATCTAGCTAGTGGAAAAGGAAATATATACAGGTGAAAACAAGAGAGAATCATTCTCAGAAACTTCTTTCTGATGAGTGCATTCAACTCACAGACTTGAACCTTCCTTTTCAAAGAGCAGTTTTGAAACACTCTTTTTGTAGGATCTGCAAGTGGATATTTGGATCGCTTTGACGCCTATGCTGGGAAATGAAATATCTTCACCGAAAAACTAGACAGAAGCATTCTCAGAAACTTCTTCACGATATGCGCATTCAACTCACAGAGTTGAATCTTTCTTTTCAAAGAGCAGTTTTGAAACACACTTTTGGTAAAATCTGCAAGTGGATATTTGGAGCGCTTTCAGGCCTATGCTGGAAAAGGAAATATCCTCACATCAATACTAGACAGAAGCATTCTCAGAAATTTCTGTGTGATGAGTGCCTTCAACTCACAGACTTGAACGTTCCTTTGGAGGGAACGGTTTTGAAACAGTCCTTTGGTAGAATCTGCAAGTGTTTATTTGGAGCGCTTTGAGGCCTATGTTGGAAAAGGAAATATCTTCACATAAAAACTAGACAGAAGCATTCTCCGAAACTTCTTTGTGATGATTGCATTCTACTCACAGAGTGGAACCTTCCTTTTGAAAGAACAGTTTTGAAACACTCTTTTGGTAGAATCTGCAAGTGGATATTTGGAGCGATTTGAGGCCTATGCTGGAAAAGGAGATATCTTCACATAAAAACTAGACAGAAGCATCCTCAGAAACTTTTTCTGATGTGCGCATTCAACTCACCGAGTTGAACCTTCCTTTTGATAGAGAGGTTTTGAAACACTCTTTGTCTAGAATCTGCAGGTGAATATTTGGAGTGCTAAGAGGCCAACACTGGAAAAGGAAATATCTTCACATGAGAACTAGACGGAAGCATTCTCAGAAAACTTCCGTGGCTTTATGCACTCAACTCACATAGTGGAAACTTCCTTTTGATAGCCAGTTTTGGAAACACTCCTTTTGTAGAATTTGCTAGTGGATGTTTGGAGCGATTTGAGGCCTATGCTGGAAATGGAAATATCTTCACATAAAAACTAGACAGAAGCATTCTCAGAAACTTCTTTGTGATGAATGCATTCAACTCAAAGACTTGAACTTTCCTTTTGAAAGAGCAGTTTTGAAACAATCTTTATGTAGAATCTGCAAGTGGATATTTGGAGCGCTTTGAGGCCTATGCTGGGAAATGAAATAATTTCACCTGAAAACTAGACAGAAGCCTTCTGAGAAACTTCTTTGTGATGAGTGCATTCAACTCACAGCCATGAACGTTCCTTTTCTTGGGACAGTTTTGAAACACTGAGTTTGTAGAATCCGCAAGTGTTTATTCGGAGCACCTTGAGGCCTATGCTGGTAAAGGAAATATCTTCACATAAAAATTCGACAGAAGCATTCTCAGAAACTTCTTTGCGTTGAGTGCATTCAACTCCCAGACTTGAACCTTCTTTTTGAACGAGCAGCTTTGAAACACTCTTCTTGTAAAATCTGCAAATGGATATTTGGAGCACTTTGAGGCGTATGCTGGAAAATGGAATATCTTCACCTGAAAACTAGACGGAAGCATTCTCAGAAAGTTCTTCTCGATGCGTGCATTCAACTCACAGAGTTGAACCTGTCTTTTGATAGAGCAGTTTGGAAACACTCTTTTTGTGAGATCAGCAAGTGGATATTTCCAGCGATTTGAGGCCTATGCAAGGAAAACGAAATATCTTCACATAAAAACTAGATAGCAGCATTCTCAGAAACTTCTTTGTGAGGAGCGCATTCAGCTCACAGACTGGAACGTTCCTTTTGATAGAACAGTTTTGAACCACTCCTTTTGTACTATCTGTAAGTGTTTATTCGGAGCGCTTGGGGGCCTATGTTGGAAAAGGAATTATCTTCACTTAAAAACTAGACAGAAGCATTCTCAGAAACTTCTTTGTGATGATTGCATTCTACTCACAGAGTTGAACCTTCCTTTTGATAGAACAGTTTTGAAACACTCTTTTTGCAGAATCTGCTAGTGGCTATTTGGAGCGCTTTGAGGCCTATGTTGGAAAAGGAAGAATCTTCACATAAAAACTAGGCAGAAGACTTCTCAGAAACTTCTTCCGATGGGCACATTCAACTCACAGACTTGAAGCTTCCTTCTGATAGAGAGGATTTGAAACAATCTTTGTCCAGAATCTGCAAGGAGATATTTGGGGTGCTAAGAGGCCAAAACTGCAAAAGAAAATATCACCGCATGAGAATTGGACGGAAGCATTCTCAATAACTTCCATGCACTTTATGCATTCAAATCGCATAGTGGAATCTTCCTTTTGATAGCGCAGTTTTGAAACACTCCTTTTGTAGAATTTGCTAGTGGATGTTTGGAGCGATTTGAGGCCTATGCTGGGAATGGAAATATCTTCACATAAAAACCAGACAAAAGCATTCTCAGAAACTTCTTTGTGATGAGTGCATTCAACTCACAGACTTGAACCTTCCTTTTGAAAGAGCAGTTTTGAAACACACTTTTTGTAGAATCTGCAAGTGGATATTTGGAGAGCTTTGAGGCCTCTGCTGGAAAATGAAATATCTTCACCTGGAAACCAGACAGAAGCATTCTGAGAATCTTCTTTGTGATGAGTGCATTCAACTCACAGACATGAACGTTCCTTTTGATAGAACAGTTTTGAAACACTAAGTTTGTAGAATCCGCAAGTGTTTATTCGGAGCACCTTGAGGCTTATGTTGGAAAAGGAAATAACCTCACATAAAAACTAGAGAGAAGCATTCTCAGAACCTTCTTTGTGATGAGTGCATTCAACTCGCAGACTTGAACCTTCCTTTTGAACGAGCAGTTTTGAAACACTCTTTTTGTAAAAGCTGCAAATGGATATTTGGAGCACTTTGAGACGTATGCTGGAAAATGGAATATCTTCATCTAAAAACTAGACAGAAGCATTCTCAGAAATTTCTTCTCGATGCGTGCATTCAACTCACAGAGTTGAACCTGTCTTTTGATAGAGCAGTTTGGCAGCACTGTTTTTGTGAAATCTGCAAGTGGATATTTCCAGCAAATTGAGGCCTATGCAAAGAAAAGGAAATATCTTCACATAAAAACTAGGTAGCGGCATTCTCAGAAACTTCTTTGTGAGGAGCGTATTCAACTCACAGACTTGAATGTTTCTTTTGATAGAACAGTTTTGAAACACTCCTTTTGTACAATCTGCAAGTGTTTATTCGGAGCGCTTTGAGGACTATGTTGGAAAAGGAAATATCTTCACATGAAAACTAGACACAAGCATTCTCAGAAACTTCTTTGTGATGAGTGCATTCTACTCACAGAGTTGAACCTTCCTTTTGATAGAACAGTACTGAAGCATTCTTTTTGTAGAATCTGCAATTGGATATTTCGAACGTTTTGAGTCCTATGCTGGAAAAGGTAATATATTCACATAAAAACTAGACAGAAGCATTCTCAGAAACTTCTTTGTGTTGAGTGCATTCAACTCACAGACATGGAGCTTCCCTTTGAAAGAGCAGTTTTGAAACACTCTTTTTGTAAAATCTGCAAGTGGATATTCGGAGCACTTTGAGGCCTATGCTGGGAAATGGAATATCTTCACCTAAAAACTAAACAGAACCTTTCTCAGAAAGCTCTTCTCGATGCATGCTTTCAACTCACAGAGTTGAACCTGCCTTTTGATAGAGCAGTTTGCAATCCCTCTTTTTATAGAATCTGCAAGTGTATATTTGGAGCGCTTTGAGGCCTATGCTGCAAAAGGAAATATCATTGCCTAAAAGCTAGACGGAAGCATTCTCAGAAACTTCTTTGTAATGAGTGCATTCAACTCACAGAGTTGAACCTTCCTTTTGATAGACCAGTTTTGAAACACTGTTTCTGTGGAATCCGCAAGCGGATATTTGGAGCTCTTTGACACTTATGCTGGAAAAGGAGATATCTTCATATACAAAGCAGACAGAAGCATTCTCAGAAACTTCTATGTCATGTGGGGATTGAACTCACAGAGTTGAACTTTCCTTTTTATGGAGCAGTTCTGCAACACTCTTTTTGTGGAAACTGCAAGTGGATATTTGGTGCGATTGCGGCATCTAGCTAGTGGAAAAGGAAATATATACAGGTGAAAACAAGAGAGAATCATTCTCAGAAACTTCTTTCTGATGAGTGCATTCAACTCACAGACTTGAACCTTCCTTTTCAAAGAGCAGTTTTGAAACACTCTTTTTGTAGGATCTGCAAGTGGATATTTGGATCGCTTTGACGCCTATGCTGGGAAATGAAATATCTTCACCGAAAAACTAGACAGAAGCATTCTCAGAAACTTCTTCACGATATGCGCATTCAACTCACAGAGTTGAATCTTTCTTTTCAAAGAGCAGTTTTGAAACACACTTTTGGTAAAATCTGCAAGTGGATATTTGGAGCGCTTTCAGGCCTATGCTGGAAAAGGAAATATCCTCACATCAATACTAGACAGAAGCATTCTCAGAAATTTCTGTGTGATGAGTGCCTTCAACTCACAGACTTGAACGTTCCTTTGGAGGGAACGGTTTTGAAACAGTCCTTTGGTAGAATCTGCAAGTGTTTATTTGGAGCGCTTTGAGGCCTATGTTGGAAAAGGAAATATCTTCACATAAAAACTAGACAGAAGCATTCTCTGAAACTTCTTTGTGATGATTGCATTCTACTCACAGAGTGGAACCTTCCTTTTGAAAGAACAGTTTTGAAACACTCTTTTGGTAGAATCTGCAAGTGGATATTTGGAGCGATTTGAGGCCTATGCTGGAAAAGGAGATATCTTCACATAAAAACTAGACAGAAGCATCCTCAGAAACTTTTTCTGATGTGCGCATTCAACTCACCGAGTTGAACCTTCCTTTTGATAGAGAGGTTTTGAAACACTCTTTGTCTAGAATCTGCAGGTGAATATTTGGAGTGCTAAGAGGCCAACACTGGAAAAGGAAATATCTTCACATGAGAACTAGACGGAAGCATTCTCAGAAAACTTCCGTGGCTTTATGCACTCAACTCACATAGTGGAAACTTCCTTTTGATAGCCAGTTTTGGAAACACTCCTTTTGTAGAATTTGCTAGTGGATGTTTGGAGCGATTTGAGGCCTATGCTGGAAATGGAAATATCTTCACATAAAAACTAGACAGAAGCATTCTCAGAAACTTCTTTGTGATGAATGCATTCAACTCAAAGACTTGAACTTTCCTTTTGAAAGAGCAGTTTTGAAACAATCTTTATGTAGAATCTGCAAGTGGATATTTGGAGCGCTTTGAGGCCTATGCTGGGAAATGAAATAATTTCACCTGAAAACTAGACAGAAGCCTTCTGAGAAACTTCTTTGTGATGAGTGCATTCAACTCACAGCCATGAACGTTCCTTTTCTTGGGACAGTTTTGAAACACTGAGTTTGTAGAATCCGCAAGTGTTTATTCGGAGCACCTTGAGGCCTATGCTGGTAAAGGAAATATCTTCACATAAAAATTCGACAGAAGCATTCTCAGAAACTTCTTTGCGTTGAGTGCATTCAACTCCCAGACTTGAACCTTCTTTTTGAACGAGCAGCTTTGAAACACTCTTCTTGTAAAATCTGCAAATGGATATTTGGAGCACTTTGAGGCGTATGCTGGAAAATGGAATATCTTCACCTGAAAACTAGACGGAAGCAGTCTCAGAAAGTTCTTCTCGATGCGTGCATTCAACTCACAGAGTTGAACCTGTCTTTTGATAGAGCAGTTTGGAAACACTCTTTTTGTGAAATCAGCAAGTGGATATTTCCAGCGATTTGAGGCCTATGCAAGGAAAACGAAATATCTTCACATAAAAACTAGATAGCAGCATTCTCAGAAACTTCTTTGTGAGGAGCGCATTCAGCTCACAGACTGGAACGTTCCTTTTGATAGAACAGTTTTGAACCACTCCTTTTGTACTATCTGTAAGTGTTTATTCGGAGCGCTTGGGGGCCTATGTTGGAAAAGGAATTATCTTCACTTAAAAACTAGACAGAAGCATTCTCAGAAACTTCTTTGTGATGATTGCATTCTACTCACAGAGTTGAACCTTCCTTTTGATAGAACAGTTTTGAAACACTCTTTTTGCAGAATCTGCTAGTGGCTATTTGGAGCGCTTTGAGGCCTATGTTGGAAAAGGAAGAATCTTCACATAAAAACTAGGCAGAAGACTTCTCAGAAACTTCTTCCGATGGGCACATTCAACTCACAGACTTGAAGCTTCCTTCTGATAGAGAGGATTTGAAACAATCTTTGTCCAGAATCTGCAAGGAGATATTTGGGGTGCTAAGAGGCCAAAACTGCAAAAGAAAATATCACCGCATGAGAATTGGACGGAAGCATTCTCAATAACTTCCATGCACTTTATGCATTCAAATCGCATAGTGGAATCTTCCTTTTGATAGCGCAGTTTTGAAACACTCCTTTTGTAGAATTTGCTAGTGGATGTTTGGAGCGATTTGAGGCCTATGCTGGGAATGGAAATATCTTCACATAAAAACCAGACAAAAGCATTCTCAGAAACTTCTTTGTGATGAGTGCATTCAACTCACAGACTTGAACCTTCCTTTTGAAAGAGCAGTTTTGAAACACACTTTTTGTAGAATCTGCAAGTGGATATTTGGAGAGCTTTGAGGCCTCTGCTGGAAAATGAAATATCTTCACCTGGAAACCAGACAGAAGCATTCTGAGAATCTTCTTTGTGATGAGTGCATTCAACTCACAGACATGAACGTTCCTTTTGATAGAACAGTTTTGAAACACTAAGTTTGTAGAATCCGCAAGTGTTTATTCGGAGCACCTTGAGGCTTATGTTGGAAAAGGAAATAACCTCACATAAAAACTAGAGAGAAGCATTCTCAGAACCTTCTTTGTGATGAGTGCATTCAACTCGCAGACTTGAACCTTCCTTTTGAACGAGCAGTTTTGAAACACTCTTTTTGTAAAAGCTGCAAATGGATATTTGGAGCACTTTGAGACGTATGCTGGAAAATGGAATATCTTCATCTAAAAACTAGACAGAAGCATTCTCAGAAATTTCTTCTCGATGCGTGCATTCAACTCACAGAGTTGAACCTGTCTTTTGATAGAGCAGTTTGGCAGCACTGTTTTTGTGAAATCTGCAAGTGGATATTTCCAGCAAATTGAGGCCTATGCAAAGAAAAGGAAATATCTTCACATAAAAACTAGGTAGCGGCATTCTCAGAAACTTCTTTGTGAGGAGCGTATTCAACTCACAGACTTGAATGTTCCTTTTGATAGAACAGTTTTGAAACACTCCTTTTGTACAATCTGCAAGTGTTTATTCGGAGCGCTTTGAGGACTATGTTGGAAAAGGAAATATCTTCACATGAAAACTAGACACAAGCATTCTCAGAAACTTCTTTGTGATGAGTGCATTCTACTCACAGAGTTGAACCTTCCTTTTGATAGAACAGTACTGAAGCATTCTTTTTGTAGAATCTGCAATTGGATATTTCGAACGTTTTGAGTCCTATGCTGGAAAAGGTAATATATTCACATAAAAACTAGACAGAAGCATTCTCAGAAACTTCTTTGTGTTGAGTGCATTCAACTCACAGACATGGAGCTTCCCTTTGAAAGAGCAGTTTTGAAACACTCTTTTTGTAAAATCTGCAAGTGGATATTCGGAGCACTTTGAGGCCTATGCTGGGAAATGGAATATCTTCACCTAAAAACTAAACAGAACCTTTCTCAGAAAGCTCTTCTCGATGCATGCTTTCAACTCACAGAGTTGAACCTGCCTTTTGATAGAGCAGTTTGCAATCCCTCTTTTTATAGAATCTGCAAGTGTATATTTGGAGCGCTTTGAGGCCTATGCTGCAAAAGGAAATATCATTGCCTAAAAGCTAGACGGAAGCATTCTCAGAAACTTCTTTGTAATGAGTGCATTCAACTCACAGAGTTGAACCTTCCTTTTGATAGACCAGTTTTGAAACACTGTTTCTGTGGAATCCGCAAGCGGATATTTGGAGCTCTTTGACACTTATGCTGGAAAAGGAGATATCTTCATATACAAAGCAGACAGAAGCATTCTCAGAAACTTCTATGTCATGTGGGGATTGAACTCACAGAGTTGAACTTTCCTTTTTATGGAGCAGTTCTGCAACACTCTTTTTGTGGAAACTGCAAGTGGATATTTGGTGCGATTGCGGCATCTAGCTAGTGGAAAAGGAAATATATACAGGTGAAAACAAGAGAGAATCATTCTCAGAAACTTCTTTCTGATGAGTGCATTCAACTCACAGACTTGAACCTTCCTTTTCAAAGAGCAGTTTTGAAACACTCTTTTTGTAGGATCTGCAAGTGGATATTTGGATCGCTTTGACGCCTATGCTGGGAAATGAAATATCTTCACCGAAAAACTAGACAGAAGCATTCTCAGAAACTTCTTCACGATATGCGCATTCAACTCACAGAGTTGAATCTTTCTTTTCAAAGAGCAGTTTTGAAACACACTTTTGGTAAAATCTGCAAGTGGATATTTGGAGCGCTTTCAGGCCTATGCTGGAAAAGGAAATATCCTCACATCAATACTAGACAGAAGCATTCTCAGAAATTTCTGTGTGATGAGTGCCTTCAACTCACAGACTTGAACGTTCCTTTGGAGGGAACGGTTTTGAAACAGTCCTTTGGTAGAATCTGCAAGTGTTTATTTGGAGCGCTTTGAGGCCTATGTTGGAAAAGGAAATATCTTCACATAAAAACTAGACAGAAGCATTCTCCGAAACTTCTTTGTGATGATTGCATTCTACTCACAGAGTGGAACCTTCCTTTTGAAAGAACAGTTTTGAAACACTCTTTTGGTAGAATCTGCAAGTGGATATTTGGAGCGATTTGAGGCCTATGCTGGAAAAGGAGATATCTTCACATAAAAACTAGACAGAAGCATCCTCAGAAACTTTTTCTGATGTGCGCATTCAACTCACCGAGTTGAACCTTCCTTTTGATAGAGAGGTTTTGAAACACTCTTTGTCTAGAATCTGCAGGTGAATATTTGGAGTGCTAAGAGGCCAACACTGGAAAAGGAAATATCTTCACATGAGAACTAGACGGAAGCATTCTCAGAAAACTTCCGTGGCTTTATGCACTCAACTCACATAGTGGAAACTTCCTTTTGATAGCCAGTTTTGGAAACACTCCTTTTGTAGAATTTGCTAGTGGATGTTTGGAGCGATTTGAGGCCTATGCTGGAAATGGAAATATCTTCACATAAAAACTAGACAGAAGCATTCTCAGAAACTTCTTTGTGATGAATGCATTCAACTCAAAGACTTGAACTTTCCTTTTGAAAGAGCAGTTTTGAAACAATCTTTATGTAGAATCTGCAAGTGGATATTTGGAGCGCTTTGAGGCCTATGCTGGGAAATGAAATAATTTCACCTGAAAACTAGACAGAAGCCTTCTGAGAAACTTCTTTGTGATGAGTGCATTCAACTCACAGCCATGAACGTTCCTTTTCTTGGGACAGTTTTGAAACACTGAGTTTGTAGAATCCGCAAGTGTTTATTCGGAGCACCTTGAGGCCTATGCTGGTAAAGGAAATATCTTCACATAAAAATTCGACAGAAGCATTCTCAGAAACTTCTTTGCGTTGAGTGCATTCAACTCCCAGACTTGAACCTTCTTTTTGAACGAGCAGCTTTGAAACACTCTTCTTGTAAAATCTGCAAATGGATATTTGGAGCACTTTGAGGCGTATGCTGGAAAATGGAATATCTTCACCTGAAAACTAGACGGAAGCAGTCTCAGAAAGTTCTTCTCGATGCGTGCATTCAACTCACAGAGTTGAACCTGTCTTTTGATAGAGCAGTTTGGAAACACTCTTTTTGTGAGATCAGCAAGTGGATATTTCCAGCGATTTGAGGCCTATGCAAGGAAAACGAAATATCTTCACATAAAAACTAGATAGCAGCATTCTCAGAAACTTCTTTGTGAGGAGCGCATTCAGCTCACAGACTGGAACGTTCCTTTTGATAGAACAGTTTTGAACCACTCCTTTTGTACTATCTGTAAGTGTTTATTCGGAGCGCTTGGGGGCCTATGTTGGAAAAGGAATTATCTTCACTTAAAAACTAGACAGAAGCATTCTCAGAAACTTCTTTGTGATGATTGCATTCTACTCACAGAGTTGAACCTTCCTTTTGATAGAACAGTTTTGAAACACTCTTTTTGCAGAATCTGCTAGTGGCTATTTGGAGCGCTTTGAGGCCTATGTTGGAAAAGGAAGAATCTTCACATAAAAACTAGGCAGAAGACTTCTCAGAAACTTCTTCCGATGGGCACATTCAACTCACAGACTTGAAGCTTCCTTCTGATAGAGAGGATTTGAAACAATCTTTGTCCAGAATCTGCAAGGAGATATTTGGGGTGCTAAGAGGCCAAAACTGCAAAAGAAAATATCACCGCATGAGAATTGGACGGAAGCATTCTCAATAACTTCCATGCACTTTATGCATTCAAATCGCATAGTGGAATCTTCCTTTTGATAGCGCAGTTTTGAAACACTCCTTTTGTAGAATTTGCTAGTGGATGTTTGGAGCGATTTGAGGCCTATGCTGGGAATGGAAATATCTTCACATAAAAACCAGACAAAAGCATTCTCAGAAACTTCTTTGTGATGAGTGCATTCAACTCACAGACTTGAACCTTCCTTTTGAAAGAGCAGTTTTGAAACACACTTTTTGTAGAATCTGCAAGTGGATATTTGGAGAGCTTTGAGGCCTCTGCTGGAAAATGAAATATCTTCACCTGGAAACCAGACAGAAGCATTCTGAGAATCTTCTTTGTGATGAGTGCATTCAACTCACAGACATGAACGTTCCTTTTGATAGAACAGTTTTGAAACACTAAGTTTGTAGAATCCGCAAGTGTTTATTCGGAGCACCTTGAGGCTTATGTTGGAAAAGGAAATAACCTCACATAAAAACTAGAGAGAAGCATTCTCAGAACCTTCTTTGTGATGAGTGCATTCAACTCGCAGACTTGAACCTTCCTTTTGAACGAGCAGTTTTGAAACACTCTTTTTGTAAAAGCTGCAAATGGATATTTGGAGCACTTTGAGACGTATGCTGGAAAATGGAATATCTTCATCTAAAAACTAGACAGAAGCATTCTCAGAAATTTCTTCTCGATGCGTGCATTCAACTCACAGAGTTGAACCTGTCTTTTGATAGAGCAGTTTGGCAGCACTGTTTTTGTGAAATCTGCAAGTGGATATTTCCAGCAAATTGAGGCCTATGCAAAGAAAAGGAAATATCTTCACATAAAAACTAGGTAGCGGCATTCTCAGAAACTTCTTTGTGAGGAGCGTATTCAACTCACAGACTTGAATGTTCCTTTTGATAGAACAGTTTTGAAACACTCCTTTTGTACAATCTGCAAGTGTTTATTCGGAGCGCTTTGAGGACTATGTTGGAAAAGGAAATATCTTCACATGAAAACTAGACACAAGCATTCTCAGAAACTTCTTTGTGATGAGTGCATTCTACTCACAGAGTTGAACCTTCCTTTTGATAGAACAGTACTGAAGCATTCTTTTTGTAGAATCTGCAATTGGATATTTCGAACGTTTTGAGTCCTATGCTGGAAAAGGTAATATATTCACATAAAAACTAGACAGAAGCATTCTCAGAAACTTCTTTGTGTTGAGTGCATTCAACTCACAGACATGGAGCTTCCCTTTGAAAGAGCAGTTTTGAAACACTCTTTTTGTAAAATCTGCAAGTGGATATTCGGAGCACTTTGAGGCCTATGCTGGGAAATGGAATATCTTCACCTAAAAACTAAACAGAACCTTTCTCAGAAAGCTCTTCTCGATGCATGCTTTCAACTCACAGAGTTGAACCTGCCTTTTGATAGAGCAGTTTGCAATCCCTCTTTTTATAGAATCTGCAAGTGTATATTTGGAGCGCTTTGAGGCCTATGCTGCAAAAGGAAATATCATTGCCTAAAAGCTAGACGGAAGCATTCTCAGAAACTTCTTTGTAATGAGTGCATTCAACTCACAGAGTTGAACCTTCCTTTTGATAGACCAGTTTTGAAACACTGTTTCTGTGGAATCCGCAAGCGGATATTTGGAGCTCTTTGACACTTATGCTGGAAAAGGAGATATCTTCATATACAAAGCAGACAGAAGCATTCTCAGAAACTTCTATGTCATGTGGGGATTGAACTCACAGAGTTGAACTTTCCTTTTTATGGAGCAGTTCTGCAACACTCTTTTTGTGGAAACTGCAAGTGGATATTTGGTGCGATTGCGGCATCTAGCTAGTGGAAAAGGAAATATATACAGGTGAAAACAAGAGAGAATCATTCTCAGAAACTTCTTTCTGATGAGTGCATTCAACTCACAGACTTGAACCTTCCTTTTCAAAGAGCAGTTTTGAAACACTCTTTTTGTAGGATCTGCAAGTGGATATTTGGATCGCTTTGACGCCTATGCTGGGAAATGAAATATCTTCACCGAAAAACTAGACAGAAGCATTCTCAGAAACTTCTTCACGATATGCGCATTCAACTCACAGAGTTGAATCTTTCTTTTCAAAGAGCAGTTTTGAAACACACTTTTGGTAAAATCTGCAAGTGGATATTTGGAGCGCTTTCAGGCCTATGCTGGAAAAGGAAATATCCTCACATCAATACTAGACAGAAGCATTCTCAGAAATTTCTGTGTGATGAGTGCCTTCAACTCACAGACTTGAACGTTCCTTTGGAGGGAACGGTTTTGAAACAGTCCTTTGGTAGAATCTGCAAGTGTTTATTTGGAGCGCTTTGAGGCCTATGTTGGAAAAGGAAATATCTTCACATAAAAACTAGACAGAAGCATTCTCCGAAACTTCTTTGTGATGATTGCATTCTACTCACAGAGTGGAACCTTCCTTTTGAAAGAACAGTTTTGAAACACTCTTTTGGTAGAATCTGCAAGTGGATATTTGGAGCGATTTGAGGCCTATGCTGGAAAAGGAGATATCTTCACATAAAAACTAGACAGAAGCATCCTCAGAAACTTTTTCTGATGTGCGCATTCAACTCACCGAGTTGAACCTTCCTTTTGATAGAGAGGTTTTGAAACACTCTTTTTCTAGAATCTGCAGGTGAATATTTGGAGTGCTAAGAGGCCAACACTGGAAAAGGAAATATCTTCACATGAGAACTAGACGGAAGCATTCTCAGAAAACTTCCGTGGCTTTATGCACTCAACTCACATAGTGGAAACTTCCTTTTGATAGCCAGTTTTGGAAACACTCCTTTTGTAGAATTTGCTAGTGGATGTTTGGAGCGATTTGAGGCCTATGCTGGAAATGGAAATATCTTCACATAAAAACTAGACAGAAGCATTCTCAGAAACTTCTTTGTGATGAATGCATTCAACTCAAAGACTTGAACTTTCCTTTTGAAAGAGCAGTTTTGAAACAATCTTTATGTAGAATCTGCAAGTGGATATTTGGAGCGCTTTGAGGCCTATGCTGGGAAATGAAATAATCTCACCTGAAAACTAGACAGAAGCCTTCTGAGAAACTTCTTTGTGATGAGTGCATTCAACTCACAGACATGAACGTTCCTTTTCTTGGAACAGTTTTGAAACACTGAGTTTGTAGAATCCGCAAGTGTTTATTCGGAGCACCTTGAGGCCTATGCTGGTAAAGGAAATATCTTCACATAAAAATTCGACAGAAGCATTCTCAGAAACTTCTTTGCGTTGAGTGCATTCAACTCCCAGACTTGAACCTTCTTTTTGAACGAGCAGCTTTGAAACACTCTTCTTGTAAAATCTGCAAATGGATATTTGGAGCACTTTGAGGCGTATGCTGGAAAATGGAATATCTTCACCTGAAAACTAGACGGAAGCATTCTCAGAAAGTTCTTCTCGATGCGTGCATTCAACTCACAGAGTTGAACCTGTCTTTTGATAGAGCAGTTTGGAAACACTCTTTTTGTGAGATCAGCAAGTGGATATTTCCAGCGATTTGAGGCCTATGCAAGGAAAACGAAATATCTTCACATAAAAACTAGATAGCAGCATTCTCAGAAACTTCTTTGTGAGGAGCGCATTCAGCTCACAGACTGGAACGTTCCTTTTGATAGAACAGTTTTGAACCACTCCTTTTGTACTATCTGTAAGTGTTTATTCGGAGCGCTTTGGGGCCTATGTTGGAAAAGGAATTATCTTCACTTAAAAACTAGACAGAAGCATTCTCAGAAACTTCTTTGTGATGATTGCATTCTACTCACAGAGTTGAACCTTCCTTTTGATAGAACAGTTTTGAAACACTCTTTTTGCAGAATCTGCTAGTGGCTATTTGGAGCGCTTTGAGGCCTATGTTGGAAAAGGAAGAATCTTCACATAAAAACTAGGCAGAAGACTTCTCAGAAACTTCTTCCGATGGGCACATTCAACTCACAGACTTGAAGCTTCCTTCTGATAGAGAGGATTTGAAACAATCTTTGTCCAGAATCTGCAAGGAGATATTTGGGGTGCTAAGAGGCCAAAACTGCAAAAGAAAATATCACCACATGAGAACTGGACGGAAGCATTCTCAATAACTTCCATGCACTTTATGCATTCAAATCACATAGTGGAATCTTCCTTTTGATAGCGCAGTTTTGAAACACTCCTTTTGTAGAATTTGCTAGTGGATGTTTGGAGCGATTTGAGGCCTATGCTGGGAATGGAAATATCTTCACATAAAAACCAGACAAAAGCATTCTCAGAAACTTCTTTGTGATGAGTGCATTCAACTCACAGACTTGAACCTTCCTTTTGAAAGAGCAGTTTTGAAACACACTTTTTGTAGAATCTGCAAGTGGATATTTGGAGAGCTTTGAGGCCTCTGCTGGAAAATGAAATATCTTCACCTGGAAACCAGACAGAAGCATTCTGAGAATCTTCTTTGTGATGAGTGCATTCAACTCACAGACATGAACGTTCCTTTTGATAGAACAGTTTTGAAACACTAAGTTTGTAGAATCCGCAAGTGTTTATTCGGAGCACCTTGAGGCTTATGTTGGAAAAGGAAATAACTTCACATAAAAACTAGAGAGAAGCATTCTCAGAACCTTCTTTGTGATGAGTGCATTCAACTCGCAGACTTGAACCTTCCTTTTGAACGAGCAGTTTTGAAACACTCTTTTTGTAAAAGCTGCAAATGGATATTTGGAGCACTTTGAGACGTATGCTGGAAAATGGAATATCTTCATCTAAAAACTAGACAGAAGCATTCTCAGAAATTTCTTCTCGATGCGTGCATTCAACTCACAGAGTTGAACCTGTCTTTTGATAGAGCAGTTTGGCAGCACTGTTTTTGTGAAATCTGCAAGTGGATATTTCCAGCAAATTGAGGCCTATGCAAAGAAAAGGAAATATCTTCACATAAAAACTAGGTAGCGGCATTCTCAGAAACTTCTTTGTGAGGAGCGTATTCAACTCACAGACTTGAATGTTCCTTTTGATAGAACAGTTTTGAAACACTCCTTTTGTACAATCTGCAAGTGTTTATTCGGAGCGCTTTGAGGACTATGTTGGAAAAGGAAATATCTTCACATGAAAACTAGACACAAGCATTCTCAGAAACTTCTTTGTGATGAGTGCATTCTACTCACAGAGTTGAACCTTCCTTTTGATAGAACAGTACTGAAGCATTCTTTTTGTAGAATCTGCAATTGGATATTTCGAACGTTTTGAGTCCTATGCTGGAAAAGGTAATATATTCACATAAAAACTAGACAGAAGCATTCTCAGAAACTTCTTTGTGTTGAGTGCATTCAACTCACAGACATGGAGCTTCCCTTTGAAAGAGCAGTTTTGAAACACTCTTTTTGTAAAATCTGCAAGTGGATATTCGGAGCACTTTGAGGCCTATGCTGGGAAATGGAATATCTTCACCTAAAAACTAAACAGAACCTTTCTCAGAAAGCTCTTCTCGATGCATGCTTTCAACTCACAGAGTTGAACCTGCCTTTTGATAGAGCAGTTTGCAATCCCTCTTTTTATAGAATCTGCAAGTGTATATTTGGAGCGCTTTGAGGCCTATGCTGCAAAAGGAAATATCATTGCCTAAAAGCTAGACGGAAGCATTCTCAGAAACTTCTTTGTAATGAGTGCATTCAACTCACAGAGTTGAACCTTCCTTTTGATAGACCAGTTTTGAAACACTGTTTCTGTGGAATCCGCAAGCGGATATTTGGAGCTCTTTGACACTTATGCTGGAAAAGGAGATATCTTCATATACAAAGCAGACAGAAGCATTCTCAGAAACTTCTATGTCATGTGGGGATTGAACTCACAGAGTTGAACTTTCCTTTTTATGGAGCAGTTCTGCAACACTCTTTTTGTGGAAACTGCAAGTGGATATTTGGTGCGATTGCGGCATCTAGTGGAAAAGGAAATATATACAGATGAAAACAAGAGAGAATCATTCTCAGAAACTTCTTTCTGATGAGTGCATTCAACTCACAGACTTGAACCTTCCTTTTCAAAGAGCAGTTTTGAAACACTCTTTTTGTAGGATCTGCAAGTGGATATTTGGATCGCTTTGACGCCTATGCTGGGAAATGAAATATCTTCACCGAAAAACTAGACAGAAGCATTCTCAGAAACTTCTTCACGATATGTGCATTCAACTCACAGAGTTGAATCTTTCTTTTCAAAGAGCAGTTTTGAAACACACTTTTGGTAAAATCTGCAAGTGGATATTTGGAGCGCTTTGAGGCCTATGCTGGAAAAGGAAATATCCTCACATCAATACTAGACAGAAGCATTCTCAGAAATTTCTGTGTGATGAGTGCCTTCCACTCACAGACTTGAACGTTCCTTTGGAGGGAACGGTTTTGAAACAGTCCTTTGGTAGAATCTGCAAGTGTTTATTTGGAGCGCTTTGAGGCCTATGTTGGAAAAGGAAATATCTTCACATAAAAACTAGACAGAAGCATTCTCCGAAACTTCTTTGTGATGATTGCATTCTACTCACAGAGTGGAACCTTCCTTTTGAAAGAACAGTTTTGAAACACTCTTTTGGTAGAATCTGCAAGTGGATATTTGGAGCGATTTGAGGCCTATGCTGGAAAAGGAGATATCTTCACATAAAAACTAGACAGAAGCATCCTCAGAAACTTTTTCTGATGTGCGCATTCAACTCACCGAGTTGAACCTTCCTTTTGATAGAGAGGTTTTGAAACACTCTTTGTCTAGAATCTGCAGGTGAATATTTGGAGTGCTAAGAGGCCAACACTGGAAAAGGAAATATCTTCACATGAGAACTAGACGGAAGCATTCTCAGAAAACTTCCGTGGCTTTATGCACTCAACTCACATAGTGGAAACTTTCTTTTGATAGCCAGTTTTGGAAACACTCCTTTTGTAGAATTTGCTAGTGGATGTTTGGAGCGATTTGAGGCCTATGCTGGAAATGGAAATATCTTCACATAAAAACTAGACAGAAGCATTCTCAGAAACTTCTTTGTGATGAATGCATTCAACTCAAAGACTTGAACTTTCCTTTTGAAAGAGCAGTTTTGAAACAATCTTTATGTAGAATCTGCAAGTGGATATTTGGAGCGCTTTGAGGCCTATGCTGGGAAATGAAATAATTTCACCTGAAAACTAGACAGAAGCCTTCTGAGAAACTTCTTTGTGATGAGTGCATTCAACTCACAGCCATGAACGTTCCTTTTCTTGGGACAGTTTTGAAACACTGAGTTTGTAGAATCCGCAAGTGTTTATTCGGAGCACCTTGAGGCCTATGCTGGTAAAGGAAATATCTTCACATAAAAATTCGACAGAAGCATTCTCAGAAACTTCTTTGCGTTGAGTGCATTCAACTCCCAGACTTGAACCTTCTTTTTGAACGAGCAGCTTTGAAACACTCTTCTTGTAAAATCTGCAAATGGATATTTGGAGCACTTTGAGGCGTATGCTGGAAAATGGAATATCTTCACCTGAAAACTAGACGGAAGCATTCTCAGAAAGTTCTTCTCGATGCGTGCATTCAACTCACAGAGTTGAACCTGTCTTTTGATAGAGCAGTTTGGAAACACTCTTTTTGTGAGATCAGCAAGTGGATATTTCCAGCGATTTGAGGCCTATGCAAGGAAAACGAAATATCTTCACATAAAAACTAGATAGCAGCATTCTCAGAAACTTCTTTGTGAGGAGCGCATTCAGCTCACAGACTGGAACGTTCCTTTTGATAGAACAGTTTTGAACCACTCCTTTTGTACTATCTGTAAGTGTTTATTCGGAGCGCTTTGGGGCCTATGTTGGAAAAGGAATTATCTTCACTTAAAAACTAGACAGAAGCATTCTCAGAAACTTCTTTGTGATGATTGCATTCTACTCACAGAGTTGAACCTTCCTTTTGATAGAACAGTTTTGAAACACTCTTTTTGCAGAATCTGCTAGTGGCTATTTGGAGCGCTTTGAGGCCTATGTTGGAAAAGGAAGAATCTTCACATAAAAACTAGGCAGAAGACTTCTCAGAAACTTCTTCCGATGGGCACATTCAACTCACAGACTTGAAGCTTCCTTCTGATAGAGAGGATTTGAAACAATCTTTGTCCAGAATCTGCAAGGAGATATTTGGGGTGCTAAGAGGCCAAAACTGCAAAAGAAAATATCACCACATGAGAACTGGACGGAAGCATTCTCAATAACTTCCATGCACTTTATGCATTCAAATCACATAGTGGAATCTTCCTTTTGATAGCGCAGTTTTGAAACACTCCTTTTGTAGAATTTGCTAGTGGATGTTTGGAGCGATTTGAGGCCTATGCTGGGAATGGAAATATCTTCACATAAAAACCAGACAAAAGCATTCTCAGAAACTTCTTTGTGATGAGTGCATTCAACTCACAGACTTGAACCTTCCTTTTGAAAGAGCAGTTTTGAAACACACTTTTTGTAGAATCTGCAAGTGGATATTTGGAGAGCTTTGAGGCCTCTGCTGGAAAATGAAATATCTTCACCTGGAAACCAGACAGAAGCATTCTGAGAATCTTCTTTGTGATGAGTGCATTCAACTCACAGACATGAACGTTCCTTTTGATAGAACAGTTTTGAAACACTAAGTTTGTAGAATCCGCAAGTGTTTATTCGGAGCACCTTGAGGCTTATGTTGGAAAAGGAAATAACTTCACATAAAAACTAGAGAGAAGCATTCTCAGAACCTTCTTTGTGATGAGTGCATTCAACTCGCAGACTTGAACCTTCCTTTTGAACGAGCAGTTTTGAAACACTCTTTTTGTAAAAGCTGCAAATGGATATTTGGAGCACTTTGAGACGTATGCTGGAAAATGGAATATCTTCATCTAAAAACTAGACAGAAGCATTCTCAGAAATTTCTTCTCGATGCGTGCATTCAACTCACAGAGTTGAACCTGTCTTTTGATAGAGCAGTTTGGCAGCACTGTTTTTGTGAAATCTGCAAGTGGATATTTCCAGCAAATTGAGGCCTATGCAAAGAAAAGGAAATATCTTCACATAAAAACTAGGTAGCGGCATTCTCAGAAACTTCTTTGTGAGGAGCGTATTCAACTCACAGACTTGAATGTTCCTTTTGATAGAACAGTTTTGAAACACTCCTTTTGTACAATCTGCAAGTGTTTATTCGGAGCGCTTTGAGGACTATGTTGGAAAAGGAAATATCTTCACATGAAAACTAGACACAAGCATTCTCAGAAACTTCTTTGTGATGAGTGCATTCTACTCACAGAGTTGAACCTTCCTTTTGATAGAACAGTACTGAAGCATTCTTTTTGTAGAATCTGCAATTGGATATTTCGAACGTTTTGAGTCCTATGCTGGAAAAGGTAATATATTCACATAAAAACTAGACAGAAGCATTCTCAGAAACTTCTTTGTGTTGAGTGCATTCAACTCACAGACATGGAGCTTCCCTTTGAAAGAGCAGTTTTGAAACACTCTTTTTGTAAAATCTGCAAGTGGATATTCGGAGCACTTTGAGGCCTATGCTGGGAAATGGAATATCTTCACCTAAAAACTAAACAGAACCTTTCTCAGAAAGCTCTTCTCGATGCATGCTTTCAACTCACAGAGTTGAACCTGCCTTTTGATAGAGCAGTTTGCAATCCCTCTTTTTATAGAATCTGCAAGTGTATATTTGGAGCGCTTTGAGGCCTATGCTGCAAAAGGAAATATCATTGCCTAAAAGCTAGACGGAAGCATTCTCAGAAACTTCTTTGTAATGAGTGCATTCAACTCACAGAGTTGAACCTTCCTTTTGATAGACCAGTTTTGAAACACTGTTTCTGTGGAATCCGCAAGCGGATATTTGGAGCTCTTTGACACTTATGCTGGAAAAGGAGATATCTTCATATACAAAGCAGACAGAAGCATTCTCAGAAACTTCTATGTCATGTGGGGATTGAACTCACAGAGTTGAACTTTCCTTTTTATGGAGCAGTTCTGCAACACTCTTTTTGTGGAAACTGCAAGTGGATATTTGGTGCGATTGCGGCATCTAGTGGAAAAGGAAATATATACAGATGAAAACAAGAGAGAATCATTCTCAGAAACTTCTTTCTGATGAGTGCATTCAACTCACAGACTTGAACCTTCCTTTTCAAAGAGCAGTTTTGAAACACTCTTTTTGTAGGATCTGCAAGTGGATATTTGGATCGCTTTGACGCCTATGCTGGGAAATGAAATATCTTCACCGAAAAACTAGACAGAAGCATTCTCAGAAACTTCTTCACGATATGTGCATTCAACTCACAGAGTTGAATCTTTCTTTTCAAAGAGCAGTTTTGAAACACACTTTTGGTAAAATCTGCAAGTGGATATTTGGAGCGCTTTGAGGCCTATGCTGGAAAAGGAAATATCCTCACATCAATACTAGACAGAAGCATTCTCAGAAATTTCTGTGTGATGAGTGCCTTCCACTCACAGACTTGAACGTTCCTTTGGAGGGAACGGTTTTGAAACAGTCCTTTGGTAGAATCTGCAAGTGTTTATTTGGAGCGCTTTGAGGCCTATGTTGGAAAAGGAAATATCTTCACATAAAAACTAGACAGAAGCATTCTCCGAAACTTCTTTGTGATGATTGCATTCTACTCACAGAGTGGAACCTTCCTTTTGAAAGAACAGTTTTGAAACACTCTTTTGGTAGAATCTGCAAGTGGATATTTGGAGCGATTTGAGGCCTATGCTGGAAAAGGAGATATCTTCACATAAAAACTAGACAGAAGCATCCTCAGAAACTTTTTCTGATGTGCGCATTCAACTCACCGAGTTGAACCTTCCTTTTGATAGAGAGGTTTTGAAACACTCTTTGTCTAGAATCTGCAGGTGAATATTTGGAGTGCTAAGAGGCCAACACTGGAAAAGGAAATATCTTCACATGAGAACTAGACGGAAGCATTCTCAGAAAACTTCCGTGGCTTTATGCACTCAACTCACATAGTGGAAACTTCCTTTTGATAGCCAGTTTTGGAAACACTCCTTTTGTAGAATTTGCTAGTGGATGTTTGGAGCGATTTGAGGCCTATGCTGGAAATGGAAATATCTTCACATAAAAACTAGACAGAAGCATTCTCAGAAACTTCTTTGTGATGAATGCATTCAACTCAAAGACTTGAACTTTCCTTTTGAAAGAGCAGTTTTGAAACAATCTTTATGTAGAATCTGCAAGTGGATATTTGGAGCGCTTTGAGGCCTATGCTGGGAAATGAAATAATTTCACCTGAAAACTAGACAGAAGCCTTCTGAGAAACTTCTTTGTGATGAGTGCATTCAACTCACAGACATGAACGTTCCTTTTCTTGGGACAGTTTTGAAACACTGAGTTTGTAGAATCCGCAAGTGTTTATTCGGAGCACCTTGAGGCCTATGCTGGTAAAGGAAATATCTTCACATAAAAATTCGACAGAAGCATTCTCAGAAACTTCTTTGCGTTGAGTGCATTCAACTCCCAGACTTGAACCTTCTTTTTGAACGAGCAGCTTTGAAACACTCTTCTTGTAAAATCTGCAAATGGATATTTGGAGCACTTTGAGGCGTATGCTGGAAAATGGAATATCTTCACCTGAAAACTAGACGGAAGCATTCTCAGAAAGTTCTTCTCGATGCGTGCATTCAACTCACAGAGTTGAACCTGTCTTTTGATAGAGCAGTTTGGAAACACTCTTTTTGTGAGATCAGCAAGTGGATATTTCCAGCGATTTGAGGCCTATGCAAGGAAAACGAAATATCTTCACATAAAAACTAGATAGCAGCATTCTCAGAAACTTCTTTGTGAGGAGCGCATTCAGCTCACAGACTGGAACGTTCCTTTTGATAGAACAGTTTTGAACCACTCCTTTTGTACTATCTGTAAGTGTTTATTCGGAGCGCTTTGGGGCCTATGTTGGAAAAGGAATTATCTTCACTTAAAAACTAGACAGAAGCATTCTCAGAAACTTCTTTGTGATGATTGCATTCTACTCACAGAGTTGAACCTTCCTTTTGATAGAACAGTTTTGAAACACTCTTTTTGCAGAATCTGCTAGTGGCTATTTGGAGCGCTTTGAGGCCTATGTTGGAAAAGGAAGAATCTTCACATAAAAACTAGGCAGAAGACTTCTCAGAAACTTCTTCCGATGGGCACATTCAACTCACAGACTTGAAGCTTCCTTCTGATAGAGAGGATTTGAAACAATCTTTGTCCAGAATCTGCAAGGAGATATTTGGGGTGCTAAGAGGCCAAAACTGCAAAAGAAAATATCACCACATGAGAACTGGACGGAAGCATTCTCAATAACTTCCATGCACTTTATGCATTCAAATCACATAGTGGAATCTTCCTTTTGATAGCGCAGTTTTGAAACACTCCTTTTGTCGAATTTGCTAGTGGATGTTTGGAGCGATTTGAGGCCTATGCTGGGAATGGAAATATCTTCACATAAAAACCAGACAAAAGCATTCTCAGAAACTTCTTTGTGATGAGTGCATTCAACTCACAGACTTGAACCTTCCTTTTGAAAGAGCAGTTTTGAAACACACTTTTTGTAGAATCTGCAAGTGGATATTTGGAGAGCTTTGAGGCCTCTGCTGGAAAATGAAATATCTTCACCTGGAAACCAGACAGAAGCATTCTGAGAATCTTCTTTGTGATGAGTGCATTCAACTCACAGACATGAACGTTCCTTTTGATAGAACAGTTTTGAAACACTAAGTTTGTAGAATCGGCAAGTGTTTATTCGGAGCACCTTGAGGCTTATGTTGGAAAAGGAAATAACCTCACATAAAAACTAGAGAGAAGCATTCTCAGAACCTTCTTTGTGATGAGTGCATTCAACTCGCAGACTTGAACCTTCCTTTTGAACGAGCAGTTTTGAAACACTCTTTTTGTAAAAGCTGCAAATGGATATTTGGAGCACTTTGAGACGTATGCTGGAAAATGGAATATCTTCATCTAAAAACTAGACAGAAGCATTCTCAGAAATTTCTTCTCGATGCGTGCATTCAACTCACAGAGTTGAACCTGTCTTTTGATAGAGCAGTTTGGCAGCACTGTTTTTGTGAAATCTGCAAGTGGATATTTCCAGCAAATTGAGGCCTATGCAAAGAAAAGGAAATATCTTCACATAAAAACTAGGTAGCGGCATTCTCAGAAACTTCTTTGTGAGGAGCGTATTCAACTCACAGACTTGAATGTTCCTTTTGATAGAACAGTTTTGAAACACTCCTTTTGTACAATCTGCAAGTGTTTATTCGGAGCGCTTTGAGGACTATGTTGGAAAAGGAAATATCTTCACATGAAAACTAGACACAAGCATTCTCAGAAACTTCTTTGTGATGAGTGCATTCTACTCACAGAGTTGAACCTTCCTTTTGATAGAACAGTACTGAAGCATTCTTTTTGTAGAATCTGCAATTGGATATTTCGAACGTTTTGAGTCCTATGCTGGAAAAGGTAATATATTCACATAAAAACTAGACAGAAGCATTCTCAGAAACTTCTTTGTGTTGAGTGCATTCAACTCACAGACATGGAGCTTCCCTTTGAAAGAGCAGTTTTGAAACACTCTTTTTGTAAAATCTGCAAGTGGATATTCGGAGCACTTTGAGGCCTATGCTGGGAAATGGAATTTCTTCACCTAAAAACTAAACAGAACCTTTCTCAGAAAGCTCTTCTCGATGCATGCTTTCAACTCACAGAGTTGAACCTGCCTTTTGATAGAGCAGTTTGCAATCCCTCTTTTTATAGAATCTGCAAGTGTATATTTGGAGCGCTTTGTGGCCTATGCTGCAAAAGGAAATATCATTGCCTAAAAGCTAGACGGAAGCATTCTCAGAAACTTCTTTGTAATGAGTGCATTCAACTCACAGAGTTGAACCTTCCTTTTGATAGACCAGTTTTGAAACACTGTTTCTGTGGAATCCGCAAGCGGATATTTGGAGCTCTTTGACACTTATGCTGGAAAAGGAGATATCTTCATATACAAAGCAGACAGAAGCATTCTCAGAAACTTCTATGTCATGTGGGGATTGAACTCACAGAGTTGAACTTTCCTTTTTATGGAGCAGTTCTGCAACACTCTTTTTGTGGAAACTGCAAGTGGATATTTGGTGCGATTGCGGCATCTAGCTAGTGGAAAAGGAAATATATACAGGTGAAAACAAGAGAGAATCATTCTCAGAAACTTCTTTCTGATGAGTGCATTCAACTCACAGACTTGAACCTTCCTTTTCAAAGAGCAGTTTTGAAACACTCTTTTTGTAGGATCTGCAAGTGGATATTTGGATCGCTTTGACGCCTATGCTGGGAAATGAAATATCTTCACCGAAAAACTAGACAGAAGCATTCTCAGAAACTTCTTCACGATATGTGCATTCAACTCACAGAGTTGAATCTTTCTTTTCAAAGAGCAGTTTTGAAACACACTTTTGGTAAAATCTGCAAGTGGATATTTGGAGCGCTTTGAGGCCTATGCTGGAAAAGGAAATATCCTCACATCAATACTAGACAGAAGCATTCTCAGAAATTTCTGTGTGATGAGTGCCTTCCACTCACAGACTTGAACGTTCCTTTTGAGGGAACGGTTTTGAAACAGTCCTTTGGTAGAATCTGCAAGTGTTTATTTGGAGCGCTTTGAGGCCTATGTTGGAAAAGGAAATATCTTCACATAAAAACTAGACAGAAGCATTCTCCGAAACTTCTTTGTGATGATTGCATTCTACTCACAGAGTGGAACCTTCCTTTTGAAAGAACAGTTTTGAAACACTCTTTTGGTAGAATCTGCAAGTGGATATTTGGAGCGATTTGAGGCCTATGCTGGAAAAGGAGATATCTTCACATAAAAACTAGACAGAAGCATCCTCAGAAACTTTTTCTGATGTGCGCATTCAACTCACCGAGTTGAACCTTCCTTTTGATAGAGAGGTTTTGAAACACTCTTTGTCTAGAATCTGCAGGTGAATATTTGGAGTGCTAAGAGGCCAACACTGGAAAAGGAAATATCTTCACATGAGAACTAGACGGAAGCATTCTCAGAAAACTTCCGTGGCTTTATGCACTCAACTCACATAGTGGAAACTTCCTTTTGATAGCCAGTTTTGGAAACACTCCTTTTGTAGAATTTGCTAGTGGATGTTTGGAGCGATTTGAGGCCTATGCTGGAAATGGAAATATCTTCACATAAAAACTAGACAGAAGCATTCTCAGAAACTTCTTTGTGATGAATGCATTCAACTCAAAGACTTGAACTTTCCTTTTGAAAGAGCAGTTTTGAAACAATCTTTATGTAGAATCTGCAAGTGGATATTTGGAGCGCTTTGAGGCCTATGCTGGGAAATGAAATAATTTCACCTGAAAACTAGACAGAAGCCTTCTGAGAAACTTCTTTGTGATGAGTGCATTCAACTCACAGCCATGAACGTTCCTTTTCTTGGGACAGTTTTGAAACACTGAGTTTGTAGAATCCGCAAGTGTTTATTCGGAGCACCTTGAGGCCTATGCTGGTAAAGGAAATATCTTCACATAAAAATTCGACAGAAGCATTCTCAGAAACTTCTTTGCGTTGAGTGCATTCAACTCCCAGACTTGAACCTTCTTTTTGAACGAGCAGCTTTGAAACACTCTTCTTGTAAAATCTGCAAATGGATATTTGGAGCACTTTGAGGCGTATGCTGGAAAATGGAATATCTTCACCTGAAAACTAGACGGAAGCATTCTCAGAAAGTTCTTCTCGATGCGTGCATTCAACTCACAGAGTTGAACCTGTCTTTTGATAGAGCAGTTTGGAAACACTCTTTTTGTGAGATCAGCAAGTGGATATTTCCAGCGATTTGAGGCCTATGCAAGGAAAACGAAATATCTTCACATAAAAACTAGATAGCAGCATTCTCAGAAACTTCTTTGTGAGGAGCGCATTCAGCTCACAGACTGGAACGTTCCTTTTGATAGAACAGTTTTGAACCACTCCTTTTGTACTATCTGTAAGTGTTTATTCGGAGCGCTTTGGGGCCTATGTTGGAAAAGGAATTATCTTCACTTAAAAACTAGACAGAAGCATTCTCAGAAACTTCTTTGTGATGATTGCATTCTACTCACAGAGTTGAACCTTCCTTTTGATAGAACAGTTTTGAAACACTCTTTTTGCAGAATCTGCTAGTGGCTATTTGGAGCGCTTTGAGGCCTATGTTGGAAAAGGAAGAATCTTCACATAAAAACTAGGCAGAAGACTTCTCAGAAACTTCTTCCGATGGGCACATTCAACTCACAGACTTGAAGCTTCCTTCTGATAGAGAGGATTTGAAACAATCTTTGTCCAGAATCTGCAAGGAGATATTTGGGGTGCTAAGAGGCCAAAACTGCAAAAGAAAATATCACCACATGAGAACTGGACGGAAGCATTCTCAATAACTTCCATGCACTTTATGCATTCAAATCACATAGTGGAATCTTCCTTTTGATAGCGCAGTTTTGAAACACTCCTTTTGTCGAATTTGCTAGTGGATGTTTGGAGCGATTTGAGGCCTATGCTGGGAATGGAAATATCTTCACATAAAAACCAGACAAAAGCATTCTCAGAAACTTCTTTGTGATGAGTGCATTCAACTCACAGACTTGAACCTTCCTTTTGAAAGAGCAGTTTTGAAACACACTTTTTGTAGAATCTGCAAGTGGATATTTGGAGAGCTTTGAGGCCTCTGCTGGAAAATGAAATATCTTCACCTGGAAACCAGACAGAAGCATTCTGAGAATCTTCTTTGTGATGAGTGCATTCAACTCACAGACATGAACGTTCCTTTTGATAGAACAGTTTTGAAACACTAAGTTTGTAGAATCCGCAAGTGTTTATTCGGAGCACCTTGAGGCTTATGTTGGAAAAGGAAATAACCTCACATAAAAACTAGAGAGAAGCATTCTCAGAACCTTCTTTGTGATGAGTGCATTCAACTCGCAGACTTGAACCTTCCTTTTGAACGAGCAGTTTTGAAACACTCTTTTTGTAAAAGCTGCAAATGGATATTTGGAGCACTTTGAGACGTATGCTGGAAAATGGAATATCTTCATCTAAAAACTAGACAGAAGCATTCTCAGAAATTTCTTCTCGATGCGTGCATTCAACTCACAGAGTTGAACCTGTCTTTTGATAGAGCAGTTTGGCAGCACTGTTTTTGTGAAATCTGCAAGTGGATATTTCCAGCAAATTGAGGCCTATGCAAAGAAAAGGAAATATCTTCACATAAAAACTAGGTAGCGGCATTCTCAGAAACTTCTTTGTGAGGAGCGTATTCAACTCACAGACTTGAATGTTCCTTTTGATAGAACAGTTTTGAAACACTCCTTTTGTACAATCTGCAAGTGTTTATTCGGAGCGCTTTGAGGACTATGTTGGAAAAGGAAATATCTTCACATGAAAACTAGACACAAGCATTCTCAGAAACTTCTTTGTGATGAGTGCATTCTACTCACAGAGTTGAACCTTCCTTTTGATAGAACAGTACTGAAGCATTCTTTTTGTAGAATCTGCAATTGGATATTTCGAACGTTTTGAGTCCTATGCTGGAAAAGGTAATATATTCACATAAAAACTAGACAGAAGCATTCTCAGAAACTTCTTTGTGTTGAGTGCATTCAACTCACAGACATGGAGCTTCCCTTTGAAAGAGCAGTTTTGAAACACTCTTTTTGTAAAATCTGCAAGTGGATATTCGGAGCACTTTGAGGCCTATGCTGGGAAATGGAATATCTTCACCTAAAAACTAAACAGAACCTTTCTCAGAAAGCTCTTCTCGATGCATGCTTTCAACTCACAGAGTTGAACCTGCCTTTTGATAGAGCAGTTTGCAATCCCTCTTTTTATAGAATCTGCAAGTGTATATTTGGAGCGCTTTGAGGCCTATGCTGCAAAAGGAAATATCATTGCCTAAAAGCTAGACGGAAGCATTCTCAGAAACTTCTTTGTAATGAGTGCATTCAACTCACAGAGTTGAACCTTCCTTTTGATAGACCAGTTTTGAAACACTGTTTCTGTGGAATCCGCAAGCGGATATTTGGAGCTCTTTGACACTTATGCTGGAAAAGGAGATATCTTCATATACAAAGCAGACAGAAGCATTCTCAGAAACTTCTATGTCATGTGGGGATTGAACTCACAGAGTTGAACTTTCCTTTTTATGGAGCAGTTCTGCAACACTCTTTTTGTGGAAACTGCAAGTGGATATTTGGTGCGATTGCGGCATCTAGCTAGTGGAAAAGGAAATATATACAGGTGAAAACAAGAGAGAATCATTCTCAGAAACTTCTTTCTGATGAGTGCATTCAACTCACAGACTTGAACCTTCCTTTTCAAAGAGCAGTTTTGAAACACTCTTTTTGTAGGATCTGCAAGTGGATATTTGGATCGCTTTGACGCCTATGCTGGGAAATGAAATATCTTCACCGAAAAACTAGACAGAAGCATTCTCAGAAACTTCTTCACGATATGCGCATTCAACTCACAGAGTTGAATCTTTCTTTTCAAAGAGCAGTTTTGAAACACACTTTTGGTAAAATCTGCAAGTGGATATTTGGAGCGCTTTCAGGCCTATGCTGGAAAAGGAAATATCCTCACATCAATACTAGACAGAAGCATTCTCAGAAATTTCTGTGTGATGAGTGCCTTCAACTCACAGACTTGAACGTTCCTTTGGAGGGAACGGTTTTGAAACAGTCCTTTGGTAGAATCTGCAAGTGTTTATTTGGAGCGCTTTGAGGCCTATGTTGGAAAAGGAAATATCTTCACATAAAAACTAGACAGAAGCATTCTCCGAAACTTCTTTGTGATGATTGCATTCTACTCACAGAGTGGAACCTTCCTTTTGAAAGAACAGTTTTGAAACACTCTTTTGGTAGAATCTGCAAGTGGATATTTGGAGCGATTTGAGGCCTATGCTGGAAAAGGAGATATCTTCACATAAAAACTAGACAGAAGCATCCTCAGAAACTTTTTCTGATGTGCGCATTCAACTCACCGAGTTGAACCTTCCTTTTGATAGAGAGGTTTTGAAACACTCTTTGTCTAGAATCTGCAGGTGAATATTTGGAGTGCTAAGAGGCCAACACTGGAAAAGGAAATATCTTCACATGAGAACTAGACGGAAGCATTCTCAGAAAACTTCCGTGGCTTTATGCACTCAACTCACATAGTGGAAACTTCCTTTTGATAGCCAGTTTTGGAAACACTCCTTTTGTAGAATTTGCTAGTGGATGTTTGGAGCGATTTGAGGCCTATGCTGGAAATGGAAATATCTTCACATAAAAACTAGACAGAAGCATTCTCAGAAACTTCTTTGTGATGAATGCATTCAACTCAAAGACTTGAACTTTCCTTTTGAAAGAGCAGTTTTGAAACAATCTTTATGTAGAATCTGCAAGTGGATATTTGGAGCGCTTTGAGGACTATGCTGGGAAATGAAATAATTTCACCTGAAAACTAGACAGAAGCCTTCTGAGAAACTTCTTTGTGATGAGTGCATTCAACTCACAGCCATGAACGTTCCTTTTCTTGGGACAGTTTTGAAACACTGAGTTTGTAGAATCCGCAAGTGTTTATTCGGAGCACCTTGAGGCCTATGCTGGTAAAGGAAATATCTTCACATAAAAATTCGACAGAAGCATTCTCAGAAACTTCTTTGCGTTGAGTGCATTCAACTCCCAGACTTGAACCTTCTTTTTGAACGAGCAGCTTTGAAACACTCTTCTTGTAAAATCTGCAAATGGATATTTGGAGCACTTTGAGGCGTATGCTGGAAAATGGAATATCTTCACCTGAAAACTAGACGGAAGCATTCTCAGAAAGTTCTTCTCGATGCGTGCATTCAACTCACAGAGTTGAACCTGTCTTTTGATAGAGCAGTTTGGAAACACTCTTTTTGTGAGATCAGCAAGTGGATATTTCCAGCGATTTGAGGCCTATGCAAGGAAAACGAAATATCTTCACATAAAAACTAGATAGCAGCATTCTCAGAAACTTCTTTGTGAGGAGCGCATTCAGCTCACAGACTGGAACGTTCCTTTTGATAGAACAGTTTTGAACCACTCCTTTTGTACTATCTGTAAGTGTTTATTCGGAGCGCTTGGGGGCCTATGTTGGAAAAGGAATTATCTTCACTTAAAAACTAGACAGAAGCATTCTCAGAAACTTCTTTGTGATGATTGCATTCTACTCACAGAGTTGAACCTTCCTTTTGATAGAACAGTTTTGAAACACTCTTTTGGCAGAATCTGCTAGTGGCTATTTGGAGCGCTTTGAGGCCTATGTTGGAAAAGGAAGAATCTTCACATAAAACCTAGGCAGAAGACTTCTCAGAAACTTCTTCCGATGGGCACATTCAACTCACAGACTTGAAGCTTCCTTCTGATAGAGAGGATTTGAAACAATCTTTGTCCAGAATCTGCAAGGAGATATTTGGGGTGCTAAGAGGCCAAAACTGCAAAAGAAAATATCACCACATGAGAACTGGACGGAAGCATTCTCAATAACTTCCATGCACTTTATGCATTCAAATCACATAGTGGAATCTTCCTTTTGATAGCGCAGTTTTGAAACACTCCTTTTGTAGAATTTGCTAGTGGATGTTTGGAGCGATTTGAGGCCTATGCTGGGAATGGAAATATCTTCACATAAAAACCAGACAAAAGCATTCTCAGAAACTTCTTTGCGATGAGTGCATTCAACTCACAGACTTGAACCTTCCTTTTGAAAGAGCAGTTTTGAAACACACTTTTTGTAGAATCTGCAAGTGGATATTTGGAGAGCTTTGAGGCCTCTGCTGGAAAATGAAATATCTTCACCTGGAAACCAGACAGAAGCATTCTGAGAATCTTCTTTGTGATGAATGCATTCAACTCACAGACATGAACGTTCCTTTTGATAGAACAGTTTTGAAACACTAAGTTTGTAGAATCCGCAAGTGTTTATTCGGAGCACCTTGAGGCTTATGTTGGAAAAGGAAATAACTTCACATAAAAACTAGAGAGAAGCATTCTCAGAACCTTCTTTGTGATGAGTGCATTCAACTCGCAGACTTGAACCTTCCTTTTGAACGAGCAGTTTTGAAACACTCTTTTTGTAAAAGCTGCAAATGGATATTTGGAGCACTTTGAGACGTATGCTGGAAAATGGAATATCTTCATCTAAAAACTAGACAGAAGCATTCTCAGAAATTTCTTCTCGATGCGTGCATTCAACTCACAGAGTTGAACCTGTCTTTTGATAGAGCAGTTTGGCAGCACTGTTTTTGTGAAATCTGCAAGTGGATATTTCCAGCAAATTGAGGCCTATGCAAAGAAAAGGAAATATCTTCACATAAAAACTAGGTAGCGGCATTCTCAGAAACTTCTTTGTGAGGAGCGTATTCAACTCACAGACTTGAATGTTCCTTTTGATAGAACAGTTTTGAAACACTCCTTTTGTACAATCTGCAAGTGTTTATTCGGAGCGCTTTGAGGACTATGTTGGAAAAGGAAATATCTTCACATGAAAACTAGACACAAGCATTCTCAGAAACTTCTTTGTGATGAGTGCATTCTACTCACAGAGTTGAACCTTCCTTTTGATAGAACAGTACTGAAGCATTCTTTTTGTAGAATCTGCAATTGGATATTTCGAACGTTTTGAGTCCTATGCTGGAAAAGGTAATATATTCACATAAAAACTAGACAGAAGCATTCTCAGAAACTTCTTTGTGTTGAGTGCATTCAACTCACAGACATGGAGCTTCCCTTTGAAAGAGCAGTTTTGAAACACTCTTTTTGTAAAATCTGCAAGTGGATATTCGGAGCACTTTGAGGCCTATGCTGGGAAATGGAATATCTTCACCTAAAAACTAAACAGAACCTTTCTCAGAAAGCTCTTCTCGATGCATGCTTTCAACTCACAGAGTTGAACCTGCCTTTTGATAGAGCAGTTTGCAATCCCTCTTTTTATAGAATCTGCAAGTGTATATTTGGAGCGCTTTGTGGCCTATGCTGCAAAAGGAAATATCATTGCCTAAAAGCTAGACGGAAGCATTCTCAGAAACTTCTTTGTAATGAGTGCATTCAACTCACAGAGTTGAACCTTCCTTTTGATAGACCAGTTTTGAAACACTGTTTCTGTGGAATCCGCAAGCGGATATTTGGAGCTCTTTGACACTTATGCTGGAAAAGGGGATATCTTCATATACAAAGCAGACAGAAGCATTCTCAGAAACTTCTATGTCATGTGGGGATTGAACTCACAGAGTTGAACTTTCCTTTTTATGGAGCAGTTCTGCAACACTCTTTTTGTGGAAACTGCAAGTGGATATTTGGTGCGATTGCGGCATCTAGCTAGTGGAAAAGGAAATATATACAGGTGAAAACAAGAGAGAATCATTCTCAGAAACTTCTTTCTGATGAGTGCATTCAACTCACAGACTTGAACCTTCCTTTTCAAAGAGCAGTTTTGAAACACTCTTTTTGTAGGATCTGCAAGTGGATATTTGGATCGCTTTGACGCCTATGCTGGGAAATGAAATATCTTCACCGAAAAACTAGACAGAAGCATTCTCAGAAACTTCTTCACGATATGTGCATTCAACTCACAGAGTTGAATCTTTCTTTTCAAAGAGCAGTTTTGAAACACACTTTTGGTAAAATCTGCAAGTGGATATTTGGAGCGCTTTGAGGCCTATGCTGGAAAAGGAAATATCCTCACATCAATACTAGACAGAAGCATTCTCAGAAATTTCTGTGTGATGAGTGCCTTCCACTCACAGACTTGAACGTTCCTTTGGAGGGAACGGTTTTGAAACAGTCCTTTGGTAGAATCTGCAAGTGTTTATTTGGAGCGCTTTGAGGCCTATGTTGGAAAAGGAAATATCTTCACATAAAAACTAGACAGAAGCATTCTCCGAAACTTCTTTGTGATGATTGCATTCTACTCACAGAGTGGAACCTTCCTTTTGAAAGAACAGTTTTGAAACACTCTTTTGGTAGAATCTGCAAGTGGATATTTGGAGCGATTTGAGGCCTATGCTGGAAAAGGAGATATCTTCACATAAAAACTAGACAGAAGCATCCTCAGAAACTTTTTCTGATGTGCGCATTCAACTCACCGAGTTGAACCTTCCTTTTGATAGAGAGGTTTTGAAACACTCTTTGTCTAGAATCTGCAGGTGAATATTTGGAGTGCTAAGAGGCCAACACTGGAAAAGGAAATATCTTCACATGAGAACTAGACGGAAGCATTCTCAGAAAACTTCCGTGGCTTTATGCACTCAACTCACATAGTGGAAACTTCCTTTTGATAGCCAGTTTTGGAAACACTCCTTTTGTAGAATTTGCTAGTGGATGTTTGGAGCGATTTGAGGCCTATGCTGGAAATGGAAATATCTTCACATAAAAACTAGACAGAAGCATTCTCAGAAACTTCTTTGTGATGAATGCATTCAACTCAAAGACTTGAACTTTCCTTTTGAAAGAGCAGTTTTGAAACAATCTTTATGTAGAATCTGCAAGTGGATATTTGGAGCGCTTTGAGGCCTATGCTGGGAAATGAAATAATTTCACCTGAAAACTAGACAGAAGCCTTCTGAGAAACTTCTTTGTGATGAGTGCATTCAACTCACAGACATGAACGTTCCTTTTCTTGGGACAGTTTTGAAACACTGAGTTTGTAGAATCCGCAAGTGTTTATTCGGAGCACCTTGAGGCCTATGCTGGTAAAGGAAATATCTTCACATAAAAATTCGACAGAAGCATTCTCAGAAACTTCTTTGCGTTGAGTGCATTCAACTCCCAGACTTGAACCTTCTTTTTGAACGAGCAGCTTTGAAACACTCTTCTTGTAAAATCTGCAAATGGATATTTGGAGCACTTTGAGGCGTATGCTGGAAAATGGAATATCTTCACCTGAAAACTAGACGGAAGCATTCTCAGAAAGTTCTTCTCGATGCGTGCATTCAACTCACAGAGTTGAACCTGTCTTTTGATAGAGCAGTTTGGAAACACTCTTTTTGTGAGATCAGCAAGTGGATATTTCCAGCGATTTGAGGCCTATGCAAGGAAAACGAAATATCTTCACATAAAAACTAGATAGCAGCATTCTCAGAAACTTCTTTGTGAGGAGCGCATTCAGCTCACAGACTGGAACGTTCCTTTTGATAGAACAGTTTTGAACCACTCCTTTTGTACTATCTGTAAGTGTTTATTCGGAGCGCTTTGGGGCCTATGTTGGAAAAGGAATTATCTTCACTTAAAAACTAGACAGAAGCATTCTCAGAAACTTCTTTGTGATGATTGCATTCTACTCACAGAGTTGAACCTTCCTTTTGATAGAACAGTTTTGAAACACTCTTTTTGCAGAATCTGCTAGTGGCTATTTGGAGCGCTTTGAGGCCTATGTTGGAAAAGGAAGAATCTTCACATAAAAACTAGGCAGAAGACTTCTCAGAAACTTCTTCCGATGGGCACATTCAACTCACAGACTTGAAGCTTCCTTCTGATAGAGAGGATTTGAAACAATCTTTGTCCAGAATCTGCAAGGAGATATTTGGGGTGCTAAGAGGCCAAAACTGCAAAAGAAAATATCACCACATGAGAACTGGACGGAAGCATTCTCAATAACTTCCATGCACTTTATGCATTCAAATCACATAGTGGAATCTTCCTTTTGATAGCGCAGTTTTGAAACACTCCTTTTGTCGAATTTGCTAGTGGATGTTTGGAGCGATTTGAGGCCTATGCTGGGAATGGAAATATCTTCACATAAAAACCAGACAAAAGCATTCTCAGAAACTTCTTTGTGATGAGTGCATTCAACTCACAGACTTGAACCTTCCTTTTGAAAGAGCAGTTTTGAAACACACTTTTTGTAGAATCTGCAAGTGGATATTTGGAGAGCTTTGAGGCCTCTGCTGGAAAATGAAATATCTTCACCTGGAAACCAGACAGAAGCATTCTGAGAATCTTCTTTGTGATGAGTGCATTCAACTCACAGACATGAACGTTCCTTTTGATAGAACAGTTTTGAAACACTAAGTTTGTAGAATCGGCAAGTGTTTATTCGGAGCACCTTGAGGCTTATGTTGGAAAAGGAAATAACCTCACATAAAAACTAGAGAGAAGCATTCTCAGAACCTTCTTTGTGATGAGTGCATTCAACTCGCAGACTTGAACCTTCCTTTTGAACGAGCAGTTTTGAAACACTCTTTTTGTAAAAGCTGCAAATGGATATTTGGAGCACTTTGAGACGTATGCTGGAAAATGGAATATCTTCATCTAAAAACTAGACAGAAGCATTCTCAGAAATTTCTTCTCGATGCGTGCATTCAACTCACAGAGTTGAACCTGTCTTTTGATAGAGCAGTTTGGCAGCACTGTTTTTGTGAAATCTGCAAGTGGATATTTCCAGCAAATTGAGGCCTATGCAAAGAAAAGGAAATATCTTCACATAAAAACTAGGTAGCGGCATTCTCAGAAACTTCTTTGTGAGGAGCGTATTCAACTCACAGACTTGAATGTTCCTTTTGATAGAACAGTTTTGAAACACTCCTTTTGTACAATCTGCAAGTGTTTATTCGGAGCGCTTTGAGGACTATGTTGGAAAAGGAAATATCTTCACATGAAAACTAGACACAAGCATTCTCAGAAACTTCTTTGTGATGAGTGCATTCTACTCACAGAGTTGAACCTTCCTTTTGATAGAACAGTACTGAAGCATTCTTTTTGTAGAATCTGCAATTGGATATTTCGAACGTTTTGAGTCCTATGCTGGAAAAGGTAATATATTCACATAAAAACTAGACAGAAGCATTCTCAGAAACTTCTTTGTGTTGAGTGCATTCAACTCACAGACATGGAGCTTCCCTTTGAAAGAGCAGTTTTGAAACACTCTTTTTGTAAAATCTGCAAGTGGATATTCGGAGCACTTTGAGGCCTATGCTGGGAAATGGAATTTCTTCACCTAAAAACTAAACAGAACCTTTCTCAGAAAGCTCTTCTCGATGCATGCTTTCAACTCACAGAGTTGAACCTGCCTTTTGATAGAGCAGTTTGCAATCCCTCTTTTTATAGAATCTGCAAGTGTATATTTGGAGCGCTTTGTGGCCTATGCTGCAAAAGGAAATATCATTGCCTAAAAGCTAGACGGAAGCATTCTCAGAAACTTCTTTGTAATGAGTGCATTCAACTCACAGAGTTGAACCTTCCTTTTGATAGACCAGTTTTGAAACACTGTTTCTGTGGAATCCGCAAGCGGATATTTGGAGCTCTTTGACACTTATGCTGGAAAAGGAGATATCTTCATATACAAAGCAGACAGAAGCATTCTCAGAAACTTCTATGTCATGTGGGGATTGAACTCACAGAGTTGAACTTTCCTTTTTATGGAGCAGTTCTGCAACACTCTTTTTGTGGAAACTGCAAGTGGATATTTGGTGCGATTGCGGCATCTAGCTAGTGGAAAAGGAAATATATACAGGTGAAAACAAGAGAGAATCATTCTCAGAAACTTCTTTCTGATGAGTGCATTCAACTCACAGACTTGAACCTTCCTTTTCAAAGAGCAGTTTTGAAACACTCTTTTTGTAGGATCTGCAAGTGGATATTTGGATCGCTTTGACGCCTATGCTGGGAAATGAAATATCTTCACCGAAAAACTAGACAGAAGCATTCTCAGAAACTTCTTCACGATATGTGCATTCAACTCACAGAGTTGAATCTTTCTTTTCAAAGAGCAGTTTTGAAACACACTTTTGGTAAAATCTGCAAGTGGATATTTGGAGCGCTTTGAGGCCTATGCTGGAAAAGGAAATATCCTCACATCAATACTAGACAGAAGCATTCTCAGAAATTTCTGTGTGATGAGTGCCTTCCACTCACAGACTTGAACGTTCCTTTTGAGGGAACGGTTTTGAAACAGTCCTTTGGTAGAATCTGCAAGTGTTTATTTGGAGCGCTTTGAGGCCTATGTTGGAAAAGGAAATATCTTCACATAAAAACTAGACAGAAGCATTCTCCGAAACTTCTTTGTGATGATTGCATTCTACTCACAGAGTGGAACCTTCCTTTTGAAAGAACAGTTTTGAAACACTCTTTTGGTAGAATCTGCAAGTGGATATTTGGAGCGATTTGAGGCCTATGCTGGAAAAGGAGATATCTTCACATAAAAACTAGACAGAAGCATCCTCAGAAACTTTTTCTGATGTGCGCATTCAACTCACCGAGTTGAACCTTCCTTTTGATAGAGAGGTTTTGAAACACTCTTTGTCTAGAATCTGCAGGTGAATATTTGGAGTGCTAAGAGGCCAACACTGGAAAAGGAAATATCTTCACATGAGAACTAGACGGAAGCATTCTCAGAAAACTTCCGTGGCTTTATGCACTCAACTCACATAGTGGAAACTTCCTTTTGATAGCCAGTTTTGGAAACACTCCTTTTGTAGAATTTGCTAGTGGATGTTTGGAGCGATTTGAGGCCTATGCTGGAAATGGAAATATCTTCACATAAAAACTAGACAGAAGCATTCTCAGAAACTTCTTTGTGATGAATGCATTCAACTCAAAGACTTGAACTTTCCTTTTGAAAGAGCAGTTTTGAAACAATCTTTATGTAGAATCTGCAAGTGGATATTTGGAGCGCTTTGAGGCCTATGCTGGGAAATGAAATAATTTCACCTGAAAACTAGACAGAAGCCTTCTGAGAAACTTCTTTGTGATGAGTGCATTCAACTCACAGCCATGAACGTTCCTTTTCTTGGGACAGTTTTGAAACACTGAGTTTGTAGAATCCGCAAGTGTTTATTCGGAGCACCTTGAGGCCTATGCTGGTAAAGGAAATATCTTCACATAAAAATTCGACAGAAGCATTCTCAGAAACTTCTTTGCGTTGAGTGCATTCAACTCCCAGACTTGAACCTTCTTTTTGAACGAGCAGCTTTGAAACACTCTTCTTGTAAAATCTGCAAATGGATATTTGGAGCACTTTGAGGCGTATGCTGGAAAATGGAATATCTTCACCTGAAAACTAGACGGAAGCATTCTCAGAAAGTTCTTCTCGATGCGTGCATTCAACTCACAGAGTTGAACCTGTCTTTTGATAGAGCAGTTTGGAAACACTCTTTTTGTGAGATCAGCAAGTGGATATTTCCAGCGATTTGAGGCCTATGCAAGGAAAACGAAATATCTTCACATAAAAACTAGATAGCAGCATTCTCAGAAACTTCTTTGTGAGGAGCGCATTCAGCTCACAGACTGGAACGTTCCTTTTGATAGAACAGTTTTGAACCACTCCTTTTGTACTATCTGTAAGTGTTTATTCGGAGCGCTTTGGGGCCTATGTTGGAAAAGGAATTATCTTCACTTAAAAACTAGACAGAAGCATTCTCAGAAACTTCTTTGTGATGATTGCATTCTACTCACAGAGTTGAACCTTCCTTTTGATAGAACAGTTTTGAAACACTCTTTTTGCAGAATCTGCTAGTGGCTATTTGGAGCGCTTTGAGGCCTATGTTGGAAAAGGAAGAATCTTCACATAAAAACTAGGCAGAAGACTTCTCAGAAACTTCTTCCGATGGGCACATTCAACTCACAGACTTGAAGCTTCCTTCTGATAGAGAGGATTTGAAACAATCTTTGTCCAGAATCTGCAAGGAGATATTTGGGGTGCTAAGAGGCCAAAACTGCAAAAGAAAATATCACCACATGAGAACTGGACGGAAGCATTCTCAATAACTTCCATGCACTTTATGCATTCAAATCACATAGTGGAATCTTCCTTTTGATAGCGCAGTTTTGAAACACTCCTTTTGTCGAATTTGCTAGTGGATGTTTGGAGCGATTTGAGGCCTATGCTGGGAATGGAAATATCTTCACATAAAAACCAGACAAAAGCATTCTCAGAAACTTCTTTGTGATGAGTGCATTCAACTCACAGACTTGAACCTTCCTTTTGAAAGAGCAGTTTTGAAACACACTTTTTGTAGAATCTGCAAGTGGATATTTGGAGAGCTTTGAGGCCTCTGCTGGAAAATGAAATATCTTCACCTGGAAACCAGACAGAAGCATTCTGAGAATCTTCTTTGTGATGAGTGCATTCAACTCACAGACATGAACGTTCCTTTTGATAGAACAGTTTTGAAACACTAAGTTTGTAGAATCCGCAAGTGTTTATTCGGAGCACCTTGAGGCTTATGTTGGAAAAGGAAATAACCTCACATAAAAACTAGAGAGAAGCATTCTCAGAACCTTCTTTGTGATGAGTGCATTCAACTCGCAGACTTGAACCTTCCTTTTGAACGAGCAGTTTTGAAACACTCTTTTTGTAAAAGCTGCAAATGGATATTTGGAGCACTTTGAGACGTATGCTGGAAAATGGAATATCTTCATCTAAAAACTAGACAGAAGCATTCTCAGAAATTTCTTCTCGATGCGTGCATTCAACTCACAGAGTTGAACCTGTCTTTTGATAGAGCAGTTTGGCAGCACTGTTTTTGTGAAATCTGCAAGTGGATATTTCCAGCAAATTGAGGCCTATGCAAAGAAAAGGAAATATCTTCACATAAAAACTAGGTAGCGGCATTCTCAGAAACTTCTTTGTGAGGAGCGTATTCAACTCACAGACTTGAATGTTCCTTTTGATAGAACAGTTTTGAAACACTCCTTTTGTACAATCTGCAAGTGTTTATTCGGAGCGCTTTGAGGACTATGTTGGAAAAGGAAATATCTTCACATGAAAACTAGACACAAGCATTCTCAGAAACTTCTTTGTGATGAGTGCATTCTACTCACAGAGTTGAACCTTCCTTTTGATAGAACAGTACTGAAGCATTCTTTTTGTAGAATCTGCAATTGGATATTTCGAACGTTTTGAGTCCTATGCTGGAAAAGGTAATATATTCACATAAAAACTAGACAGAAGCATTCTCAGAAACTTCTTTGTGTTGAGTGCATTCAACTCACAGACATGGAGCTTCCCTTTGAAAGAGCAGTTTTGAAACACTCTTTTTGTAAAATCTGCAAGTGGATATTCGGAGCACTTTGAGGCCTATGCTGGGAAATGGAATATCTTCACCTAAAAACTAAACAGAACCTTTCTCAGAAAGCTCTTCTCGATGCATGCTTTCAACTCACAGAGTTGAACCTGCCTTTTGATAGAGCAGTTTGCAATCCCTCTTTTTATAGAATCTGCAAGTGTATATTTGGAGCGCTTTGAGGCCTATGCTGCAAAAGGAAATATCATTGCCTAAAAGCTAGACGGAAGCATTCTCAGAAACTTCTTTGTAATGAGTGCATTCAACTCACAGAGTTGAACCTTCCTTTTGATAGACCAGTTTTGAAACACTGTTTCTGTGGAATCCGCAAGCGGATATTTGGAGCTCTTTGACACTTATGCTGGAAAAGGAGATATCTTCATATACAAAGCAGACAGAAGCATTCTCAGAAACTTCTATGTCATGTGGGGATTGAACTCACAGAGTTGAACTTTCCTTTTTATGGAGCAGTTCTGCAACACTCTTTTTGTGGAAACTGCAAGTGGATATTTGGTGCGATTGCGGCATCTAGCTAGTGGAAAAGGAAATATATACAGGTGAAAACAAGAGAGAATCATTCTCAGAAACTTCTTTCTGATGAGTGCATTCAACTCACAGACTTGAACCTTCCTTTTCAAAGAGCAGTTTTGAAACACTCTTTTTGTAGGATCTGCAAGTGGATATTTGGATCGCTTTGACGCCTATGCTGGGAAATGAAATATCTTCACCGAAAAACTAGACAGAAGCATTCTCAGAAACTTCTTCACGATATGCGCATTCAACTCACAGAGTTGAATCTTTCTTTTCAAAGAGCAGTTTTGAAACACACTTTTGGTAAAATCTGCAAGTGGATATTTGGAGCGCTTTCAGGCCTATGCTGGAAAAGGAAATATCCTCACATCAATACTAGACAGAAGCATTCTCAGAAATTTCTGTGTGATGAGTGCCTTCAACTCACAGACTTGAACGTTCCTTTGGAGGGAACGGTTTTGAAACAGTCCTTTGGTAGAATCTGCAAGTGTTTATTTGGAGCGCTTTGAGGCCTATGTTGGAAAAGGAAATATCTTCACATAAAAACTAGACAGAAGCATTCTCCGAAACTTCTTTGTGATGATTGCATTCTACTCACAGAGTGGAACCTTCCTTTTGAAAGAACAGTTTTGAAACACTCTTTTGGTAGAATCTGCAAGTGGATATTTGGAGCGATTTGAGGCCTATGCTGGAAAAGGAGATATCTTCACATAAAAACTAGACAGAAGCATCCTCAGAAACTTTTTCTGATGTGCGCATTCAACTCACCGAGTTGAACCTTCCTTTTGATAGAGAGGTTTTGAAACACTCTTTGTCTAGAATCTGCAGGTGAATATTTGGAGTGCTAAGAGGCCAACACTGGAAAAGGAAATATCTTCACATGAGAACTAGACGGAAGCATTCTCAGAAAACTTCCGTGGCTTTATGCACTCAACTCACATAGTGGAAACTTCCTTTTGATAGCCAGTTTTGGAAACACTCCTTTTGTAGAATTTGCTAGTGGATGTTTGGAGCGATTTGAGGCCTATGCTGGAAATGGAAATATCTTCACATAAAAACTAGACAGAAGCATTCTCAGAAACTTCTTTGTGATGAATGCATTCAACTCAAAGACTTGAACTTTCCTTTTGAAAGAGCAGTTTTGAAACAATCTTTATGTAGAATCTGCAAGTGGATATTTGGAGCGCTTTGAGGACTATGCTGGGAAATGAAATAATTTCACCTGAAAACTAGACAGAAGCCTTCTGAGAAACTTCTTTGTGATGAGTGCATTCAACTCACAGCCATGAACGTTCCTTTTCTTGGGACAGTTTTGAAACACTGAGTTTGTAGAATCCGCAAGTGTTTATTCGGAGCACCTTGAGGCCTATGCTGGTAAAGGAAATATCTTCACATAAAAATTCGACAGAAGCATTCTCAGAAACTTCTTTGCGTTGAGTGCATTCAACTCCCAGACTTGAACCTTCTTTTTGAACGAGCAGCTTTGAAACACTCTTCTTGTAAAATCTGCAAATGGATATTTGGAGCACTTTGAGGCGTATGCTGGAAAATGGAATATCTTCACCTGAAAACTAGACGGAAGCATTCTCAGAAAGTTCTTCTCGATGCGTGCATTCAACTCACAGAGTTGAACCTGTCTTTTGATAGAGCAGTTTGGAAACACTCTTTTTGTGAGATCAGCAAGTGGATATTTCCAGCGATTTGAGGCCTATGCAAGGAAAACGAAATATCTTCACATAAAAACTAGATAGCAGCATTCTCAGAAACTTCTTTGTGAGGAGCGCATTCAGCTCACAGACTGGAACGTTCCTTTTGATAGAACAGTTTTGAACCACTCCTTTTGTACTATCTGTAAGTGTTTATTCGGAGCGCTTGGGGGCCTATGTTGGAAAAGGAATTATCTTCACTTAAAAACTAGACAGAAGCATTCTCAGAAACTTCTTTGTGATGATTGCATTCTACTCACAGAGTTGAACCTTCCTTTTGATAGAACAGTTTTGAAACACTCTTTTTGCAGAATCTGCTAGTGGCTATTTGGAGCGCTTTGAGGCCTATGTTGGAAAAGGAAGAATCTTCACATAAAAACTAGGCAGAAGACTTCTCAGAAACTTCTTCCGATGGGCACATTCAACTCACAGACTTGAAGCTTCCTTCTGATAGAGAGGATTTGAAACAATCTTTGTCCAGAATCTGCAAGGAGATATTTGGGGTGCTAAGAGGCCAAAACTGCAAAAGAAAATATCACCGCATGAGAATTGGACGGAAGCATTCTCAATAACTTCCATGCACTTTATGCATTCAAATCGCATAGTGGAATCTTCCTTTTGATAGCGCAGTTTTGAAACACTCCTTTTGTAGAATTTGCTAGTGGATGTTTGGAGCGATTTGAGGCCTATGCTGGGAATGGAAATATCTTCACATAAAAACCAGACAAAAGCATTCTCAGAAACTTCTTTGTGATGAGTGCATTCAACTCACAGACTTGAACCTTCCTTTTGAAAGAGCAGTTTTGAAACACACTTTTTGTAGAATCTGCAAGTGGATATTTGGAGAGCTTTGAGGCCTCTGCTGGAAAATGAAATATCTTCACCTGGAAACCAGACAGAAGCATTCTGAGAATCTTCTTTGTGATGAGTGCATTCAACTCACAGACATGAACGTTCCTTTTGATAGAACAGTTTTGAAACACTAAGTTTGTAGAATCCGCAAGTGTTTATTCGGAGCACCTTGAGGCTTATGTTGGAAAAGGAAATAACCTCACATAAAAACTAGAGAGAAGCATTCTCAGAACCTTCTTTGTGATGAGTGCATTCAACTCGCAGACTTGAACCTTCCTTTTGAACGAGCAGTTTTGAAACACTCTTTTTGTAAAAGCTGCAAATGGATATTTGGAGCACTTTGAGACGTATGCTGGAAAATGGAATATCTTCATCTAAAAACTAGACAGAAGCATTCTCAGAAATTTCTTCTCGATGCGTGCATTCAACTCACAGAGTTGAACCTGTCTTTTGATAGAGCAGTTTGGCAGCACTGTTTTTGTGAAATCTGCAAGTGGATATTTCCAGCAAATTGAGGCCTATGCAAAGAAAAGGAAATATCTTCACATAAAAACTAGGTAGCGGCATTCTCAGAAACTTCTTTGTGAGGAGCGTATTCAACTCACAGACTTGAATGTTTCTTTTGATAGAACAGTTTTGAAACACTCCTTTTGTACAATCTGCAAGTGTTTATTCGGAGCGCTTTGAGGACTATGTTGGAAAAGGAAATATCTTCACATGAAAACTAGACACAAGCATTCTCAGAAACTTCTTTGTGATGAGTGCATTCTACTCACAGAGTTGAACCTTCCTTTTGATAGAACAGTACTGAAGCATTCTTTTTGTAGAATCTGCAATTGGATATTTCGAACGTTTTGAGTCCTATGCTGGAAAAGGTAATATATTCACATAAAAACTAGACAGAAGCATTCTCAGAAACTTCTTTGTGTTGAGTGCATTCAACTCACAGACATGGAGCTTCCCTTTGAAAGAGCAGTTTTGAAACACTCTTTTTGTAAAATCTGCAAGTGGATATTCGGAGCACTTTGAGGCCTATGCTGGGAAATGGAATATCTTCACCTAAAAACTAAACAGAACCTTTCTCAGAAAGCTCTTCTCGATGCATGCTTTCAACTCACAGAGTTGAACCTGCCTTTTGATAGAGCAGTTTGCAATCCCTCTTTTTATAGAATCTGCAAGTGTATATTTGGAGCGCTTTGAGGCCTATGCTGCAAAAGGAAATATCATTGCCTAAAAGCTAGACGGAAGCATTCTCAGAAACTTCTTTGTAATGAGTGCATTCAACTCACAGAGTTGAACCTTCCTTTTGATAGACCAGTTTTGAAACACTGTTTCTGTGGAATCCGCAAGCGGATATTTGGAGCTCTTTGACACTTATGCTGGAAAAGGAGATATCTTCATATACAAAGCAGACAGAAGCATTCTCAGAAACTTCTATGTCATGTGGGGATTGAACTCACAGAGTTGAACTTTCCTTTTTATGGAGCAGTTCTGCAACACTCTTTTTGTGGAAACTGCAAGTGGATATTTGGTGCGATTGCGGCATCTAGCTAGTGGAAAAGGAAATATATACAGGTGAAAACAAGAGAGAATCATTCTCAGAAACTTCTTTCTGATGAGTGCATTCAACTCACAGACTTGAACCTTCCTTTTCAAAGAGCAGTTTTGAAACACTCTTTTTGTAGGATCTGCAAGTGGATATTTGGATCGCTTTGACGCCTATGCTGGGAAATGAAATATCTTCACCGAAAAACTAGACAGAAGCATTCTCAGAAACTTCTTCACGATATGCGCATTCAACTCACAGAGTTGAATCTTTCTTTTCAAAGAGCAGTTTTGAAACACACTTTTGGTAAAATCTGCAAGTGGATATTTGGAGCGCTTTCAGGCCTATGCTGGAAAAGGAAATATCCTCACATCAATACTAGACAGAAGCATTCTCAGAAATTTCTGTGTGATGAGTGCCTTCAACTCACAGACTTGAACGTTCCTTTGGAGGGAACGGTTTTGAAACAGTCCTTTGGTAGAATCTGCAAGTGTTTATTTGGAGCGCTTTGAGGCCTATGTTGGAAAAGGAAATATCTTCACATAAAAACTAGACAGAAGCATTCTCTGAAACTTCTTTGTGATGATTGCATTCTACTCACAGAGTGGAACCTTCCTTTTGAAAGAACAGTTTTGAAACACTCTTTTGGTAGAATCTGCAAGTGGATATTTGGAGCGATTTGAGGCCTATGCTGGAAAAGGAGATATCTTCACATAAAAACTAGACAGAAGCATCCTCAGAAACTTTTTCTGATGTGCGCATTCAACTCACCGAGTTGAACCTTCCTTTTGATAGAGAGGTTTTGAAACACTCTTTGTCTAGAATCTGCAGGTGAATATTTGGAGTGCTAAGAGGCCAACACTGGAAAAGGAAATATCTTCACATGAGAACTAGACGGAAGCATTCTCAGAAAACTTCCGTGGCTTTATGCACTCAACTCACATAGTGGAAACTTCCTTTTGATAGCCAGTTTTGGAAACACTCCTTTTGTAGAATTTGCTAGTGGATGTTTGGAGCGATTTGAGGCCTATGCTGGAAATGGAAATATCTTCACATAAAAACTAGACAGAAGCATTCTCAGAAACTTCTTTGTGATGAATGCATTCAACTCAAAGACTTGAACTTTCCTTTTGAAAGAGCAGTTTTGAAACAATCTTTATGTAGAATCTGCAAGTGGATATTTGGAGCGCTTTGAGGCCTATGCTGGGAAATGAAATAATTTCACCTGAAAACTAGACAGAAGCCTTCTGAGAAACTTCTTTGTGATGAGTGCATTCAACTCACAGCCATGAACGTTCCTTTTCTTGGGACAGTTTTGAAACACTGAGTTTGTAGAATCCGCAAGTGTTTATTCGGAGCACCTTGAGGCCTATGCTGGTAAAGGAAATATCTTCACATAAAAATTCGACAGAAGCATTCTCAGAAACTTCTTTGCGTTGAGTGCATTCAACTCCCAGACTTGAACCTTCTTTTTGAACGAGCAGCTTTGAAACACTCTTCTTGTAAAATCTGCAAATGGATATTTGGAGCACTTTGAGGCGTATGCTGGAAAATGGAATATCTTCACCTGAAAACTAGACGGAAGCAGTCTCAGAAAGTTCTTCTCGATGCGTGCATTCAACTCACAGAGTTGAACCTGTCTTTTGATAGAGCAGTTTGGAAACACTCTTTTTGTGAGATCAGCAAGTGGATATTTCCAGCGATTTGAGGCCTATGCAAGGAAAACGAAATATCTTCACATAAAAACTAGATAGCAGCATTCTCAGAAACTTCTTTGTGAGGAGCGCATTCAGCTCACAGACTGGAACGTTCCTTTTGATAGAACAGTTTTGAACCACTCCTTTTGTACTATCTGTAAGTGTTTATTCGGAGCGCTTGGGGGCCTATGTTGGAAAAGGAATTATCTTCACTTAAAAACTAGACAGAAGCATTCTCAGAAACTTCTTTGTGATGATTGCATTCTACTCACAGAGTTGAACCTTCCTTTTGATAGAACAGTTTTGAAACACTCTTTTTGCAGAATCTGCTAGTGGCTATTTGGAGCGCTTTGAGGCCTATGTTGGAAAAGGAAGAATCTTCACATAAAAACTAGGCAGAAGACTTCTCAGAAACTTCTTCCGATGGGCACATTCAACTCACAGACTTGAAGCTTCCTTCTGATAGAGAGGATTTGAAACAATCTTTGTCCAGAATCTGCAAGGAGGTATTTGGGGTGCTAAGAGGCCAAAACTGCAAAAGAAAATATCACCGCATGAGAATTGGACGGAAGCATTCTCAATAACTTCCATGCACTTTATGCATTCAAATCGCATAGTGGAATCTTCCTTTTGATAGCGCAGTTTTGAAACACTCCTTTTGTAGAATTTGCTAGTGGATGTTTGGAGCGATTTGAGGCCTATGCTGGGAATGGAAATATCTTCACATAAAAACCAGACAAAAGCATTCTCAGAAACTTCTTTGTGATGAGTGCATTCAACTCACAGACTTGAACCTTCCTTTTGAAAGAGCAGTTTTGAAACACACTTTTTGTAGAATCTGCAAGTGGATATTTGGAGAGCTTTGAGGCCTCTGCTGGAAAATGAAATATCTTCACCTGGAAACCAGACAGAAGCATTCTGAGAATCTTCTTTGTGATGAGTGCATTCAACTCACAGACATGAACGTTCCTTTTGATAGAACAGTTTTGAAACACTAAGTTTGTAGAATCCGCAAGTGTTTATTCGGAGCACCTTGAGGCTTATGTTGGAAAAGGAAATAACCTCACATAAAAACTAGAGAGAAGCATTCTCAGAACCTTCTTTGTGATGAGTGCATTCAACTCGCAGACTTGAACCTTCCTTTTGAACGAGCAGTTTTGAAACACTCTTTTTGTAAAAGCTGCAAATGGATATTTGGAGCACTTTGAGACGTATGCTGGAAAATGGAATATCTTCATCTAAAAACTAGACAGAAGCATTCTCAGAAATTTCTTCTCGATGCGTGCATTCAACTCACAGAGTTGAACCTGTCTTTTGATAGAGCAGTTTGGCAGCACTGTTTTTGTGAAATCTGCAAGTGGATATTTCCAGCAAATTGAGGCCTATGCAAAGAAAAGGAAATATCTTCACATAAAAACTAGGTAGCGGCATTCTCAGAAACTTCTTTGTGAGGAGCGTATTCAACTCACAGACTTGAATGTTCCTTTTGATAGAACAGTTTTGAAACACTCCTTTTGTACAATCTGCAAGTGTTTATTCGGAGCGCTTTGAGGACTATGTTGGAAAAGGAAATATCTTCACATGAAAACTAGACACAAGCATTCTCAGAAACTTCTTTGTGATGAGTGCATTCTACTCACAGAGTTGAACCTTCCTTTTGATAGAACAGTACTGAAGCATTCTTTTTGTAGAATCTGCAATTGGATATTTCGAACGTTTTGAGTCCTATGCTGGAAAAGGTAATATATTCACATAAAAACTAGACAGAAGCATTCTCAGAAACTTCTTTGTGTTGAGTGCATTCAACTCACAGACATGGAGCTTCCCTTTGAAAGAGCAGTTTTGAAACACTCTTTTTGTAAAATCTGCAAGTGGATATTCGGAGCACTTTGAGGCCTATGCTGGGAAATGGAATATCTTCACCTAAAAACTAAACAGAACCTTTCTCAGAAAGCTCTTCTCGATGCATGCTTTCAACTCACAGAGTTGAACCTGCCTTTTGATAGAGCAGTTTGCAATCCCTCTTTTTATAGAATCTGCAAGTGTATATTTGGAGCGCTTTGAGGCCTATGCTGCAAAAGGAAATATCATTGCCTAAAAGCTAGACGGAAGCATTCTCAGAAACTTCTTTGTAATGAGTGCATTCAACTCACAGAGTTGAACCTTCCTTTTGATAGACCAGTTTTGAAACACTGTTTCTGTGGAATCCGCAAGCGGATATTTGGAGCTCTTTGACACTTATGCTGGAAAAGGAGATATCTTCATATACAAAGCAGACAGAAGCATTCTCAGAAACTTCTATGTCATGTGGGGATTGAACTCACAGAGTTGAACTTTCCTTTTTATGGAGCAGTTCTGCAACACTCTTTTTGTGGAAACTGCAAGTGGATATTTGGTGCGATTGCGGCATCTAGCTAGTGGAAAAGGAAATATATACAGGTGAAAACAAGAGAGAATCATTCTCAGAAACTTCTTTCTGATGAGTGCATTCAACTCACAGACTTGAACCTTCCTTTTCAAAGAGCAGTTTTGAAACACTCTTTTTGTAGGATCTGCAAGTGGATATTTGGATCGCTTTGACGCCTATGCTGGGAAATGAAATATCTTCACCGAAAAACTAGACAGAAGCATTCTCAGAAACTTCTTCACGATATGCGCATTCAACTCACAGAGTTGAATCTTTCTTTTCAAAGAGCAGTTTTGAAACACACTTTTGGTAAAATCTGCAAGTGGATATTTGGAGCGCTTTCAGGCCTATGCTGGAAAAGGAAATATCCTCACATCAATACTAGACAGAAGCATTCTCAGAAATTTCTGTGTGATGAGTGCCTTCAACTCACAGACTTGAACGTTCCTTTGGAGGGAACGGTTTTGAAACAGTCCTTTGGTAGAATCTGCAAGTGTTTATTTGGAGCGCTTTGAGGCCTATGTTGGAAAAGGAAATATCTTCACATAAAAACTAGACAGAAGCATTCTCCGAAACTTCTTTGTGATGATTGCATTCTACTCACAGAGTGGAACCTTCCTTTTGAAAGAACAGTTTTGAAACACTCTTTTGGTAGAATCTGCAAGTGGATATTTGGAGCGATTTGAGGCCTATGCTGGAAAAGGAGATATCTTCACATAAAAACTAGACAGAAGCATCCTCAGAAACTTTTTCTGATGTGCGCATTCAACTCACCGAGTTGAACCTTCCTTTTGATAGAGAGGTTTTGAAACACTCTTTTTCTAGAATCTGCAGGTGAATATTTGGAGTGCTAAGAGGCCAACACTGGAAAAGGAAATATCTTCACATGAGAACTAGACGGAAGCATTCTCAGAAAACTTCCGTGGCTTTATGCACTCAACTCACATAGTGGAAACTTCCTTTTGATAGCCAGTTTTGGAAACACTCCTTTTGTAGAATTTGCTAGTGGATGTTTGGAGCGATTTGAGGCCTATGCTGGAAATGGAAATATCTTCACATAAAAACTAGACAGAAGCATTCTCAGAAACTTCTTTGTGATGAATGCATTCAACTCAAAGACTTGAACTTTCCTTTTGAAAGAGCAGTTTTGAAACAATCTTTATGTAGAATCTGCAAGTGGATATTTGGAGCGCTTTGAGGCCTATGCTGGGAAATGAAATAATTTCACCTGAAAACTAGACAGAAGCCTTCTGAGAAACTTCTTTGTGATGAGTGCATTCAACTCACAGCCATGAACGTTCCTTTTCTTGGGACAGTTTTGAAACACTGAGTTTGTAGAATCCGCAAGTGTTTATTCGGAGCACCTTGAGGCCTATGCTGGTAAAGGAAATATCTTCACATAAAAATTCGACAGAAGCATTCTCAGAAACTTCTTTGCGTTGAGTGCATTCAACTCCCAGACTTGAACCTTCTTTTTGAACGAGCAGCTTTGAAACACTCTTCTTGTAAAATCTGCAAATGGATATTTGGAGCACTTTGAGGCGTATGCTGGAAAATGGAATATCTTCACCTGAAAACTAGACGGAAGCAGTCTCAGAAAGTTCTTCTCGATGCGTGCATTCAACTCACAGAGTTGAACCTGTCTTTTGATAGAGCAGTTTGGAAACACTCTTTTTGTGAGATCAGCAAGTGGATATTTCCAGCGATTTGAGGCCTATGCAAGGAAAACGAAATATCTTCACATAAAAACTAGATAGCAGCATTCTCAGAAACTTCTTTGTGAGGAGCGCATTCAGCTCACAGACTGGAACGTTCCTTTTGATAGAACAGTTTTGAACCACTCCTTTTGTACTATCTGTAAGTGTTTATTCGGAGCGCTTGGGGGCCTATGTTGGAAAAGGAATTATCTTCACTTAAAAACTAGACAGAAGCATTCTCAGAAACTTCTTTGTGATGATTGCATTCTACTCACAGAGTTGAACCTTCCTTTTGATAGAACAGTTTTGAAACACTCTTTTTGCAGAATCTGCTAGTGGCTATTTGGAGCGCTTTGAGGCCTATGTTGGAAAAGGAAGAATCTTCACATAAAAACTAGGCAGAAGACTTCTCAGAAACTTCTTCCGATGGGCACATTCAACTCACAGACTTGAAGCTTCCTTCTGATAGAGAGGATTTGAAACAATCTTTGTCCAGAATCTGCAAGGAGATATTTGGGGTGCTAAGAGGCCAAAACTGCAAAAGAAAATATCACCGCATGAGAATTGGACGGAAGCATTCTCAATAACTTCCATGCACTTTATGCATTCAAATCGCATAGTGGAATCTTCCTTTTGATAGCGCAGTTTTGAAACACTCCTTTTGTAGAATTTGCTAGTGGATGTTTGGAGCGATTTGAGGCCTATGCTGGGAATGGAAATATCTTCACATAAAAACCAGACAAAAGCATTCTCAGAAACTTCTTTGTGATGAGTGCATTCAACTCACAGACTTGAACCTTCCTTTTGAAAGAGCAGTTTTGAAACACACTTTTTGTAGAATCTGCAAGTGGATATTTGGAGAGCTTTGAGGCCTCTGCTGGAAAATGAAATATCTTCACCTGGAAACCAGACAGAAGCATTCTGAGAATCTTCTTTGTGATGAGTGCATTCAACTCACAGACATGAACGTTCCTTTTGATAGAACAGTTTTGAAACACTAAGTTTGTAGAATCCGCAAGTGTTTATTCGGAGCACCTTGAGGCTTATGTTGGAAAAGGAAATAACCTCACATAAAAACTAGAGAGAAGCATTCTCAGAACCTTCTTTGTGATGAGTGCATTCAACTCGCAGACTTGAACCTTCCTTTTGAACGAGCAGTTTTGAAACACTCTTTTTGTAAAAGCTGCAAATGGATATTTGGAGCACTTTGAGACGTATGCTGGAAAATGGAATATCTTCATCTAAAAACTAGACAGAAGCATTCTCAGAAATTTCTTCTCGATGCGTGCATTCAACTCACAGAGTTGAACCTGTCTTTTGATAGAGCAGTTTGGCAGCACTGTTTTTGTGAAATCTGCAAGTGGATATTTCCAGCAAATTGAGGCCTATGCAAAGAAAAGGAAATATCTTCACATAAAAACTAGGTAGCGGCATTCTCAGAAACTTCTTTGTGAGGAGCGTATTCAACTCACAGACTTGAATGTTCCTTTTGATAGAACAGTTTTGAAACACTCCTTTTGTACAATCTGCAAGTGTTTATTCGGAGCGCTTTGAGGACTATGTTGGAAAAGGAAATATCTTCACATGAAAACTAGACACAAGCATTCTCAGAAACTTCTTTGTGATGAGTGCATTCTACTCACAGAGTTGAACCTTCCTTTTGATAGAACAGTACTGAAGCATTCTTTTTGTAGAATCTGCAATTGGATATTTCGAACGTTTTGAGTCCTATGCTGGAAAAGGTAATATATTCACATAAAAACTAGACAGAAGCATTCTCAGAAACTTCTTTGTGTTGAGTGCATTCAACTCACAGACATGGAGCTTCCCTTTGAAAGAGCAGTTTTGAAACACTCTTTTTGTAAAATCTGCAAGTGGATATTCGGAGCACTTTGAGGCCTATGCTGGGAAATGGAATATCTTCACCTAAAAACTAAACAGAACCTTTCTCAGAAAGCTCTTCTCGATGCATGCTTTCAACTCACAGAGTTGAACCTGCCTTTTGATAGAGCAGTTTGCAATCCCTCTTTTTATAGAATCTGCAAGTGTATATTTGGAGCGCTTTGAGGCCTATGCTGCAAAAGGAAATATCATTGCCTAAAAGCTAGACGGAAGCATTCTCAGAAACTTCTTTGTAATGAGTGCATTCAACTCACAGAGTTGAACCTTCCTTTTGATAGACCAGTTTTGAAACACTGTTTCTGTGGAATCCGCAAGCGGATATTTGGAGCTCTTTGACACTTATGCTGGAAAAGGAGATATCTTCATATACAAAGCAGACAGAAGCATTCTCAGAAACTTCTATGTCATGTGGGGATTGAACTCACAGAGTTGAACTTTCCTTTTTATGGAGCAGTTCTGCAACACTCTTTTTGTGGAAACTGCAAGTGGATATTTGGTGCGATTGCGGCATCTAGTGGAAAAGGAAATATATACAGATGAAAACAAGAGAGAATCATTCTCAGAAACTTCTTTCTGATGAGTGCATTCAACTCACAGACTTGAACCTTCCTTTTCAAAGAGCAGTTTTGAAACACTCTTTTTGTAGGATCTGCAAGTGGATATTTGGATCGCTTTGACGCCTATGCTGGGAAATGAAATATCTTCACCGAAAAACTAGACAGAAGCATTCTCAGAAACTTCTTCACGATATGTGCATTCAACTCACAGAGTTGAATCTTTCTTTTCAAAGAGCAGTTTTGAAACACACTTTTGGTAAAATCTGCAAGTGGATATTTGGAGCGCTTTGAGGCCTATGCTGGAAAAGGAAATATCCTCACATCAATACTAGACAGAAGCATTCTCAGAAATTTCTGTGTGATGAGTGCCTTCCACTCACAGACTTGAACGTTCCTTTGGAGGGAACGGTTTTGAAACAGTCCTTTGGTAGAATCTGCAAGTGTTTATTTGGAGCGCTTTGAGGCCTATGTTGGAAAAGGAAATATCTTCACATAAAAACTAGACAGAAGCATTCTCCGAAACTTCTTTGTGATGATTGCATTCTACTCACAGAGTGGAACCTTCCTTTTGAAAGAACAGTTTTGAAACACTCTTTTGGTAGAATCTGCAAGTGGATATTTGGAGCGATTTGAGGCCTATGCTGGAAAAGGAGATATCTTCACATAAAAACTAGACAGAAGCATCCTCAGAAACTTTTTCTGATGTGCGCATTCAACTCACCGAGTTGAACCTTCCTTTTGATAGAGAGGTTTTGAAACACTCTTTGTCTAGAATCTGCAGGTGAATATTTGGAGTGCTAAGAGGCCAACACTGGAAAAGGAAATATCTTCACATGAGAACTAGACGGAAGCATTCTCAGAAAACTTCCGTGGCTTTATGCACTCAACTCACATAGTGGAAACTTCCTTTTGATAGCCAGTTTTGGAAACACTCCTTTTGTAGAATTTGCTAGTGGATGTTTGGAGCGATTTGAGGCCTATGCTGGAAATGGAAATATCTTCACATAAAAACTAGACAGAAGCATTCTCAGAAACTTCTTTGTGATGAATGCATTCAACTCAAAGACTTGAACTTTCCTTTTGAAAGAGCAGTTTTGAAACAATCTTTATGTAGAATCTGCAAGTGGATATTTGGAGCGCTTTGAGGCCTATGCTGGGAAATGAAATAATTTCACCTGAAAACTAGACAGAAGCCTTCTGAGAAACTTCTTTGTGATGAGTGCATTCAACTCACAGCCATGAACGTTCCTTTTCTTGGGACAGTTTTGAAACACTGAGTTTGTAGAATCCGCAAGTGTTTATTCGGAGCACCTTGAGGCCTATGCTGGTAAAGGAAATATCTTCACATAAAAATTCGACAGAAGCATTCTCAGAAACTTCTTTGCGTTGAGTGCATTCAACTCCCAGACTTGAACCTTCTTTTTGAACGAGCAGCTTTGAAACACTCTTCTTGTAAAATCTGCAAATGGATATTTGGAGCACTTTGAGGCGTATGCTGGAAAATGGAATATCTTCACCTGAAAACTAGACGGAAGCATTCTCAGAAAGTTCTTCTCGATGCGTGCATTCAACTCACAGAGTTGAACCTGTCTTTTGATAGAGCAGTTTGGAAACACTCTTTTTGTGAGATCAGCAAGTGGATATTTCCAGCGATTTGAGGCCTATGCAAGGAAAACGAAATATCTTCACATAAAAACTAGATAGCAGCATTCTCAGAAACTTCTTTGTGAGGAGCGCATTCAGCTCACAGACTGGAACGTTCCTTTTGATAGAACAGTTTTGAACCACTCCTTTTGTACTATCTGTAAGTGTTTATTCGGAGCGCTTTGGGGCCTATGTTGGAAAAGGAATTATCTTCACTTAAAAACTAGACAGAAGCATTCTCAGAAACTTCTTTGTGATGATTGCATTCTACTCACAGAGTTGAACCTTCCTTTTGATAGAACAGTTTTGAAACACTCTTTTTGCAGAATCTGCTAGTGGCTATTTGGAGCGCTTTGAGGCCTATGTTGGAAAAGGAAGAATCTTCACATAAAAACTAGGCAGAAGACTTCTCAGAAACTTCTTCCGATGGGCACATTCAACTCACAGACTTGAAGCTTCCTTCTGATAGAGAGGATTTGAAACAATCTTTGTCCAGAATCTGCAAGGAGATATTTGGGGTGCTAAGAGGCCAAAACTGCAAAAGAAAATATCACCACATGAGAACTGGACGGAAGCATTCTCAATAACTTCCATGCACTTTATGCATTCAAATCACATAGTGGAATCTTCCTTTTGATAGCGCAGTTTTGAAACACTCCTTTTGTAGAATTTGCTAGTGGATGTTTGGAGCGATTTGAGGCCTATGCTGGGAATGGAAATATCTTCACATAAAAACCAGACAAAAGCATTCTCAGAAACTTCTTTGTGATGAGTGCATTCAACTCACAGACTTGAACCTTCCTTTTGAAAGAGCAGTTTTGAAACACACTTTTTGTAGAATCTGCAAGTGGATATTTGGAGAGCTTTGAGGCCTCTGCTGGAAAATGAAATATCTTCACCTGGAAACCAGACAGAAGCATTCTGAGAATCTTCTTTGTGATGAGTGCATTCAACTCACAGACATGAACGTTCCTTTTGATAGAACAGTTTTGAAACACTAAGTTTGTAGAATCCGCAAGTGTTTATTCGGAGCACCTTGAGGCTTATGTTGGAAAAGGAAATAACTTCACATAAAAACTAGAGAGAAGCATTCTCAGAACCTTCTTTGTGATGAGTGCATTCAACTCGCAGACTTGAACCTTCCTTTTGAACGAGCAGTTTTGAAACACTCTTTTTGTAAAAGCTGCAAATGGATATTTGGAGCACTTTGAGACGTATGCTGGAAAATGGAATATCTTCATCTAAAAACTAGACAGAAGCATTCTCAGAAATTTCTTCTCGATGCGTGCATTCAACTCACAGAGTTGAACCTGTCTTTTGATAGAGCAGTTTGGCAGCACTGTTTTTGTGAAATCTGCAAGTGGATATTTCCAGCAAATTGAGGCCTATGCAAAGAAAAGGAAATATCTTCACATAAAAACTAGGTAGCGGCATTCTCAGAAACTTCTTTGTGAGGAGCGTATTCAACTCACAGACTTGAATGTTCCTTTTGATAGAACAGTTTTGAAACACTCCTTTTGTACAATCTGCAAGTGTTTATTCGGAGCGCTTTGAGGACTATGTTGGAAAAGGAAATATCTTCACATGAAAACTAGACACAAGCATTCTCAGAAACTTCTTTGTGATGAGTGCATTCTACTCACAGAGTTGAACCTTCCTTTTGATAGAACAGTACTGAAGCATTCTTTTTGTAGAATCTGCAATTGGATATTTCGAACGTTTTGAGTCCTATGCTGGAAAAGGTAATATATTCACATAAAAACTAGACAGAAGCATTCTCAGAAACTTCTTTGTGTTGAGTGCATTCAACTCACAGACATGGAGCTTCCCTTTGAAAGAGCAGTTTTGAAACACTCTTTTTGTAAAATCTGCAAGTGGATATTCGGAGCACTTTGAGGCCTATGCTGGGAAATGGAATATCTTCACCTAAAAACTAAACAGAACCTTTCTCAGAAAGCTCTTCTCGATGCATGCTTTCAACTCACAGAGTTGAACCTGCCTTTTGATAGAGCAGTTTGCAATCCCTCTTTTTATAGAATCTGCAAGTGTATATTTGGAGCGCTTTGAGGCCTATGCTGCAAAAGGAAATATCATTGCCTAAAAGCTAGACGGAAGCATTCTCAGAAACTTCTTTGTAATGAGTGCATTCAACTCACAGAGTTGAACCTTCCTTTTGATAGACCAGTTTTGAAACACTGTTTCTGTGGAATCCGCAAGCGGATATTTGGAGCTCTTTGACACTTATGCTGGAAAAGGAGATATCTTCATATACAAAGCAGACAGAAGCATTCTCAGAAACTTCTATGTCATGTGGGGATTGAACTCACAGAGTTGAACTTTCCTTTTTATGGAGCAGTTCTGCAACACTCTTTTTGTGGAAACTGCAAGTGGATATTTGGTGCGATTGCGGCATCTAGTGGAAAAGGAAATATATACAGATGAAAACAAGAGAGAATCATTCTCAGAAACTTCTTTCTGATGAGTGCATTCAACTCACAGACTTGAACCTTCCTTTTCAAAGAGCAGTTTTGAAACACTCTTTTTGTAGGATCTGCAAGTGGATATTTGGATCGCTTTGACGCCTATGCTGGGAAATGAAATATCTTCACCGAAAAACTAGACAGAAGCATTCTCAGAAACTTCTTCACGATATGTGCATTCAACTCACAGAGTTGAATCTTTCTTTTCAAAGAGCAGTTTTGAAACACACTTTTGGTAAAATCTGCAAGTGGATATTTGGAGCGCTTTGAGGCCTATGCTGGAAAAGGAAATATCCTCACATCAATACTAGACAGAAGCATTCTCAGAAATTTCTGTGTGATGAGTGCCTTCCACTCACAGACTTGAACGTTCCTTTGGAGGGAACGGTTTTGAAACAGTCCTTTGGTAGAATCTGCAAGTGTTTATTTGGAGCGCTTTGAGGCCTATGTTGGAAAAGGAAATATCTTCACATAAAAACTAGACAGAAGCATTCTCCGAAACTTCTTTGTGATGATTGCATTCTACTCACAGAGTGGAACCTTCCTTTTGAAAGAACAGTTTTGAAACACTCTTTTGGTAGAATCTGCAAGTGGATATTTGGAGCGATTTGAGGCCTATGCTGGAAAAGGAGATATCTTCACATAAAAACTAGACAGAAGCATCCTCAGAAACTTTTTCTGATGTGCGCATTCAACTCACCGAGTTGAACCTTCCTTTTGATAGAGAGGTTTTGAAACACTCTTTGTCTAGAATCTGCAGGTGAATATTTGGAGTGCTAAGAGGCCAACACTGGAAAAGGAAATATCTTCACATGAGAACTAGACGGAAGCATTCTCAGAAAACTTCCGTGGCTTTATGCACTCAACTCACATAGTGGAAACTTCCTTTTGATAGCCAGTTTTGGAAACACTCCTTTTGTAGAATTTGCTAGTGGATGTTTGGAGCGATTTGAGGCCTATGCTGGAAATGGAAATATCTTCACATAAAAACTAGACAGAAGCATTCTCAGAAACTTCTTTGTGATGAATGCATTCAACTCAAAGACTTGAACTTTCCTTTTGAAAGAGCAGTTTTGAAACAATCTTTATGTAGAATCTGCAAGTGGATATTTGGAGCGCTTTGAGGCCTATGCTGGGAAATGAAATAATTTCACCTGAAAACTAGACAGAAGCCTTCTGAGAAACTTCTTTGTGATGAGTGCATTCAACTCACAGCCATGAACGTTCCTTTTCTTGGAACAGTTTTGAAACACTGAGTTTGTAGAATCCGCAAGTGTTTATTCGGAGCACCTTGAGGCCTATGCTGGTAAAGGAAATATCTTCACATAAAAATTCGACAGAAGCATTCTCAGAAACTTCTTTGCGTTGAGTGCATTCAACTCCCAGACTTGAACCTTCTTTTTGAACGAGCAGCTTTGAAACACTCTTCTTGTAAAATCTGCAAATGGATATTTGGAGCACTTTGAGGCGTATGCTGGAAAATGGAATATCTTCACCTGAAAACTAGACGGAAGCATTCTCAGAAAGTTCTTCGCGATGCGTGCATTCAACTCACAGAGTTGAACCTGTCTTTTGATAGAGCAGTTTGGAAACACTCTTTTTGTGAGATCAGCAAGTGGATATTTCCAGCGATTTGAGGCCTATGCAAGGAAAACGAAATATCTTCACATAAAAACTAGATAGCAGCATTCTCAGAAACTTCTTTGTGAGGAGCGCATTCAGCTCACAGACTGGAACGTTCCTTTTGATAGAACAGTTTTGAACCACTCCTTTTGTACTATCTGTAAGTGTTTATTCGGAGCGCTTTGGGGCCTATGTTGGAAAAGGAATTATCTTCACTTAAAAACTAGACAGAAGCATTCTCAGAAACTTCTTTGTGATGATTGCATTCTACTCACAGAGTTGAACCTTCCTTTTGATAGAACAGTTTTGAAACACTCTTTTTGCAGAATCTGCTAGTGGCTATTTGGAGCGCTTTGAGGCCTATGTTGGAAAAGGAAGAATCTTCACATAAAAACTAGGCAGAAGACTTCTCAGAAACTTCTTCCGATGGGCACATTCAACTCACAGACTTGAAGCTTCCTTCTGATAGAGAGGATTTGAAACAATCTTTGTCCAGAATCTGCAAGGAGATATTTGGGGTGCTAAGAGGCCAAAACTGCAAAAGAAAATATCACCACATGAGAACTGGACGGAAGCATTCTCAATAACTTCCATGCACTTTATGCATTCAAATCACATAGTGGAATCTTCCTTTTGATAGCGCAGTTTTGAAACACTCCTTTTGTCGAATTTGCTAGTGGATGTTTGGAGCGATTTGAGGCCTATGCTGGGAATGGAAATATCTTCACATAAAAACCAGACAAAAGCATTCTCAGAAACTTCTTTGTGATGAGTGCATTCAACTCACAGACTTGAACCTTCCTTTTGAAAGAGCAGTTTTGAAACACACTTTTTGTAGAATCTGCAAGTGGATATTTGGAGAGCTTTGAGGCCTCTGCTGGAAAATGAAATATCTTCACCTGGAAACCAGACAGAAGCATTCTGAGAATCTTCTTTGTGATGAGTGCATTCAACTCACAGACATGAACGTTCCTTTTGATAGAACAGTTTTGAAACACTAAGTTTGTAGAATCCGCAAGTGTTTATTCGGAGCACCTTGAGGCTTATGTTGGAAAAGGAAATAACTTCACATAAAAACTAGAGAGAAGCATTCTCAGAACCTTCTTTGTGATGAGTGCATTCAACTCGCAGACTTGAACCTTCCTTTTGAATGAGCAGTTTTGAAACACTCTTTTTGTAAAAGCTGCAAATGGATATTTGGAGCACTTTGAGACGTATGCTGGAAAATGGAATATCTTCATCTAAAAACTAGACAGAAGCATTCTCAGAAATTTCTTCTCGATGCGTGCATTCAACTCACAGAGTTGAACCTGTCTTTTGATAGAGCAGTTTGGCAGCACTGTTTTTGTGAAATCTGCAAGTGGATATTTCCAGCAAATTGAGGCCTATGCAAAGAAAAGGAAATATCTTCACATAAAAACTAGGTAGCGGCATTCTCAGAAACTTCTTTGTGAGGAGCGTATTCAACTCACAGACTTGAATGTTCCTTTTGATAGAACAGTTTTGAAACACTCCTTTTGTACAATCTGCAAGTGTTTATTCGGAGCGCTTTGAGGACTATGTTGGAAAAGGAAATATCTTCACATGAAAACTAGACACAAGCATTCTCAGAAACTTCTTTGTGATGAGTGCATTCTACTCACAGAGTTGAACCTTCCTTTTGATAGAACAGTACTGAAGCATTCTTTTTGTAGAATCTGCAATTGGATATTTCGAACGTTTTGAGTCCTATGCTGGAAAAGGTAATATATTCACATAAAAACTAGACAGAAGCATTCTCAGAAACTTCTTTGTGTTGAGTGCATTCAACTCACAGACATGGAGCTTCCTTTTGAAAGAGCAGTTTTGAAACACTCTTTTTGTAAAATCTGCAAGTGGATATTCGGAGCACTTTGAGGCCTATGCTGGGAAATGGAATATCTTCACCTAAAAACTAAACAGAACCTTTCTCAGAAAGCTCTTCTCGATGCATGCTTTCAACTCACAGAGTTGAACCTGCCTTTTGATAGAGCAGTTTGCAATCCCTCTTTTTATAGAATCTGCAAGTGTATATTTGGAGCGCTTTGAGGCCTATGCTGCAAAAGGAAATATCATTGCCTAAAAGCTAGACGGAAGCATTCTCAGAAACTTCTTTGCAATGAGTGCATTCAACTCACAGAGTTGAACCTTCCTTTTGATAGACCAGTTTTGAAACACTGTTTCTGTGGAATCCGCAAGCGGATATTTGGAGCTCTTTGACACTTATGCTGGAAAAGGAGATATCTTCATATACAAAGCAGACAGAAGCATTCTCAGAAACTTCTATGTCATGTGGGGATTGAACTCACAGAGTTGAACTTTCCTTTTTATGGAGCAGTTCTGCAACACTCTTTTTGTGGAAACTGCAAGTGGATATTTGGTGCGATTGCGGCATCTAGTGGAAAAGGAAATATATACAGATGAAAACAAGAGAGAATCATTCTCAGAAACTTCTTTCTGATGAGTGCATTCAACTCACAGACTTGAACCTTCCTTTTCAAAGAGCAGTTTTGAAACACTCTCTTTGTAGGATCTGCAAGTGGATATTTGGATCGCTTTGACGCCTATGCTGGGAAATGAAATATCTTCACCGAAAAACTAGACAGAAGCATTCTCAGAAACTTCTTCACGATATGTGCATTCAACTCACAGAGTTGAATCTTTCTTTTCAAAGAGCAGTTTTGAAACACACTTTTGGTAAAATCTGCAAGTGGATATTTGGAGCGCTTTGAGGCCTATGCTGGAAAAGGAAATATCCTCACATAAATACTAGACAGAAGCATTCTCAGAAATTTCTGTGTGATGAGTGCCTTCAACTCACAGACTTGAACGTTCCTTTGGAGGGAACGGTTTTGAAACAGTCCTTTGGTAGAATCTGCAAGTGTTTATTTGGAGCGCTTTGAGGCCCATGTTGGAAAAGGAAATATCTTCACATAAAAACTAGACAGAAGCATTCTCCGAAACTTCTTTGTGATGATTGCATTCTTCTCACAGAGTGGAACCTTCCTTTTGAAAGAACAGTTTTGAAACACTCTTTTGGTAGAATCTGCAAGTGGATATTTGGAGCGATTTGAGGCCTATGCTGGAAAAGGAGATATCTTCACATAAAAACTAGACAGAAGCATCCTCAGAAACTTTTTCTGATGTGCGCATTCAACTCACCGAGTTGAACCTTCCTTTTGATAGAGAGGTTTTGAAACACTCTTTGTCTAGAATCTGCAGGTGAATATTTGGAGTGCTAAGAGGCCAACACTGGAAAAGGAAATATCTTCACATGAGAACTAGACGGAAGCATTCTCAGAAAACTTCCGTGGCTTTATGCACTCAACTCACATAGTGGAAACTTCCTTTTGATAGCCAGTTTTGGAAACACTCCTTTTGTAGAATTTGCTAGTGGATGTTTGGAGCGATTTGAGGCCTATGCTGGAAATGGAAATATCTTCACATAAAAACTAGACAGAAGCATTCTCAGAAACTTCTTTGTGATGAATGCATTCAACTCAAAGACTTGAACTTTCCTTTTGAAAGAGCAGTTTTGAAACAATCTTTATGTAGAATCTGCAAGTGGATATTTGGAGCGCTTTGAGGCCTATGCTGGGAAATGAAATAATTTCACCTGAAAACTAGACAGAAGCCTTCTGAGAAACTTCTTTGTGATGAGTGCATTCAACTCACAGACATGAACGTTCCTTTTCTTGGGACAGTTTTGAAACACTGAGTTTGTAGAATCCGCAAGTGTTTATTCGGAGCACCTTGAGGCCTATGCTGGTAAAGGAAATATCTTCACATAAAAATTCGACAGAAGCATTCTCAGAAACTTCTTTGCGTTGAGTGCATTCAACTCCCAGACTTGAACCTTCTTTTTGAACGAGCAGCTTTGAAACACTCTTCTTGTAAAATCTGCAAATGGATATTTGGAGCACTTTGAGGCGTATGCTGGAAAATGGAATATCTTCACCTGAAAACTAGACGGAAGCATTCTCAGAAAGTTCTTCGCGATGCGTGCATTCAACTCACAGAGTTGAACCTGTCTTTTGATAGAGCAGTTTGGAAACACTCTTTTTGTGAGATCAGCAAGTGGATATTTCCAGCGATTTGAGGCCTATGCAAGGAAAACGAAATATCTTCACATAAAAACTAGATAGCAGCATTCTCAGAAACTTCTTTGTGAGGAGCGCATTCAGCTCACAGACTGGAACGTTCCTTTTGATAGAACAGTTTTGAACCACTCCTTTTGTACTATCTGTAAGTGTTTATTCGGAGCGCTTTGGGGCCTATGTTGGAAAAGGAATTATCTTCACTTAAAAACTAGACAGAAGCATTCTCAGAAACTTCTTTGTGATGATTGCATTCTACTCACAGAGTTGAACCTTCCTTTTGATAGAACAGTTTTGAAACACTCTTTTTGCAGAATCTGCTAGTGGCTATTTGGAGCGCTTTGAGGCCTATGTTGGAAAAGGAAGAATCTTCACATAAAAACTAGGCAGAAGACTTCTCAGAAACTTCTTCCGATGGGCACATTCAACTCACAGACTTGAAGCTTCCTTCTGATAGAGAGGATTTGAAACAATCTTTGTCCAGAATCTGCAAGGAGATATTTGGGGTGCTAAGAGGCCAAAACTGCAAAAGAAAATATCACCACATGAGAACTGGACGGAAGCATTCTCAATAACTTCCATGCACTTTATGCATTCAAATCACATAGTGGAATCTTCCTTTTGATAGCGCAGTTTTGAAACACTCCTTTTGTCGAATTTGCTAGTGGATGTTTGGAGCGATTTGAGGCCTATGCTGGGAATGGAAATATCTTCACATAAAAACCAGACAAAAGCATTCTCAGAAACTTCTTTGTGATGAGTGCATTCAACTCACAGACTTGAACCTTCCTTTTGAAAGAGCAGTTTTGAAACACACTTTTTGTAGAATCTGCAAGTGGATATTTGGAGAGCTTTGAGGCCTCTGCTGGAAAATGAAATATCTTCACCTGGAAACCAGACAGAAGCATTCTGAGAATCTTCTTTGTGATGAGTGCATTCAACTCACAGACATGAACGTTCCTTTTGATAGAACAGTTTTGAAACACTAAGTTTGTAGAATCCGCAAGTGTTTATTCGGAGCACCTTGAGGCTTATGTTGGAAAAGGAAATAACTTCACATAAAAACTAGAGAGAAGCATTCTCAGAACCTTCTTTGTGATGAGTGCATTCAACTCGCAGACTTGAACCTTCCTTTTGAACGAGCAGTTTTGAAACACTCTTTTTGTAAAAGCTGCAAATGGATATTTGGAGCACTTTGAGACGTATGCTGGAAAATGGAATATCTTCATCTAAAAACTAGACAGAAGCATTCTCAGAAATTTCTTCTCGATGCGTGCATTCAACTCACAGAGTTGAACCTGTCTTTTGATAGAGCAGTTTGGCAGCACTGTTTTTGTGAAATCTGCAAGTGGATATTTCCAGCAAATTGAGGCCTATGCAAAGAAAAGGAAATATCTTCACATAAAAACTAGGTAGCGGCATTCTCAGAAACTTCTTTGTGAGGAGCGTATTCAACTCACAGACTTGAATGTTCCTTTTGATAGAACAGTTTTGAAACACTCCTTTTGTACAATCTGCAAGTGTTTATTCGGAGCGCTTTGAGGACTATGTTGGAAAAGGAAATATCTTCACATGAAAACTAGACACAAGCATTCTCAGAAACTTCTTTGTGATGAGTGCATTCTACTCACAGAGTTGAACCTTCCTTTTGATAGAACAGTACTGAAGCATTCTTTTTGTAGAATCTGCAATTGGATATTTCGAACGTTTTGAGTCCTATGCTGGAAAAGGTAATATATTCACATAAAAACTAGACAGAAGCATTCTCAGAAACTTCTTTGTGTTGAGTGCATTCAACTCACAGACATGGAGCTTCCTTTTGAAAGAGCAGTTTTGAAACACTCTTTTTGTAAAATCTGCAAGTGGATATTCGGAGCACTTTGAGGCCTATGCTGGGAAATGGAATATCTTCACCTAAAAACTAAACAGAACCTTTCTCAGAAAGCTCTTCTCGATGCATGCTTTCAACTCACAGAGTTGAACCTGCCTTTTGATAGAGCAGTTTGCAATCCCTCTTTTTATAGAATCTGCAAGTGTATATTTGGAGCGCTTTGAGGCCTATGCTGCAAAAGGAAATATCATTGCCTAAAAGCTAGACGGAAGCATTCTCAGAAACTTCTTTGCAATGAGTGCGTTCAACTCACAGAGTTGAACCTTCCTTTTGATAGACCAGTTTTGAAACACTGTTTCTGTGGAATCCGCAAGCGGATATTTGGAGCTCTTTGACACTTATGCTGGAAAAGGAGATATCTTCATATACAAAGCAGACAGAAGCATTCTCAGAAACTTCTATGTCATGTGGGGATTGAACTCACAGAGTTGAACTTTCCTTTTTATGGAGCAGTTCTGCAACACTCTTTTTGTGGAAACTGCAAGTGGATATTTGGTGCGATTGCGGCATCTAGTGGAAAAGGAAATATATACAGATGAAAACAAGAGAGAATCATTCTCAGAAACTTCTTTCTGATGAGTGCATTCAACTCACAGACTTGAACCTTCCTTTTCAAAGAGCAGTTTTGAAACACTCTTTTTGTAGGATCTGCAAGTGGATATTTGGATCGCTTTGACGCCTATGCTGGGAAATGAAATATCTTCACCGAAAAACTAGACAGAAGCATTCTCAGAAACTTCTTCACGATATGTGCATTCAACTCACAGAGTTGAATCTTTCTTTTCAAAGAGCAGTTTTGAAACACACTTTTGGTAAAATCTGCAAGTGGATATTTGGAGCGATTTCAGGCCTATGCTGGAAAAGGAAATATCCTCACATAAATACTAGACAGAAGCATTCTCAGAAATTTCTGTGTGATGAGTGCCTTCAACTCACAGACTTGAACGTTCCTTTTGAGGGAACGGTTTTGAAACAGTCCTTTGGTAGAATCTGCAAGTGTTTATTTGGAGCGCTTTGAGGCCTATGTTGGAAAAGGAAATATCTTCACATAAAAACTAGACAGAAGCATTCTCCGAAACTTCTTTGTGATGATTGCATTCTTCTCACAGAGTGGAACCTTCCTTTTGAAAGAACAGTTTTGAAACACTCTTTTGGTAGAATCTGCAAGTGGATATTTGGAGCGATTTGAGGCCTATGCTGGAAAAGGAGATATCTTCACATAAAAACTAGACAGAAGCATCCTCAGAAACTTTTTCTGATGTGCGCATTCAACTCACCGAGTTGAACCTTCCTTTTGATAGAGAGGTTTTGAAACACTCTTTGTCTAGAATCTGCAGGTGAATATTTGGAGTGCTAAGAGGCCAACACTGGAAAAGGAAATATCTTCACATGAGAACTAGACGGAAGCATTCTCAGAAAACTTCCGTGGCTTTATGCACTCAACTCACATAGTGGAAACTTCCTTTTGATAGCCAGTTTTGGAAACACTCCTTTTGTAGAATTTGCTAGTGGATGTTTGGAGCGATTTGAGGCCTATGCTGGAAATGGAAATATCTTCACATAAAAACTAGACAGAAGCATTCTCAGAAACTTCTTTGTGATGAATGCATTCAACTCAAAGACTTGAACTTTCCTTTTGAAAGAGCAGTTTTGAAACAATCTTTATGTAGAATCTGCAAGTGGATATTTGGAGCGCTTTGAGGCCTATGCTGGGAAATGAAATAATTTCACCTGAAAACTAGACAGAAGCCTTCTGAGAAACTTCTTTGTGATGAGTGCATTCAACTCACAGACATGAACGTTCCTTTTCTTGGGACAGTTTTGAAACACTGAGTTTGTAGAATCCGCAAGTGTTTATTCGGAGCACCTTGAGGCCTATGCTGGTAAAGGAAATATCTTCACATAAAAATTCGACAGAAGCATTCTCAGAAACTTCTTTGCGTTGAGTGCATTCAACTCCCAGACTTGAACCTTCTTTTTGAACGAGCAGCTTTGAAACACTCTTCTTGTAAAATCTGCAAATGGATATTTGGAGCACTTTGAGGCGTATGCTGGAAAATGGAATATCTTCACCTGAAAACTAGACGGAAGCATTCTCAGAAAGTTCTTCTCGATGCGTGCATTCAACTCACAGAGTTGAACCTGTCTTTTGATAGAGCAGTTTGGAAACACTCTTTTTGTGAGATCAGCAAGTGGATATTTCCAGCGATTTGAGGCCTATGCAAGGAAAACGAAATATCTTCACATAAAAACTAGATAGCAGCATTCTCAGAAACTTCTTTGTGAGGAGCGCATTCAGCTCACAGACTGGAACGTTCCTTTTGATAGAACAGTTTTGAACCACTCCTTTTGTACTATCTGTAAGTGTTTATTCGGAGCGCTTTGGGGCCTATGTTGGAAAAGGAATTATCTTCACTTAAAAACTAGACAGAAGCATTCTCAGAAACTTCTTTGTGATGATTGCATTCTACTCACAGAGTTGAACCTTCCTTTTGATAGAACAGTTTTGAAACACTCTTTTTGCAGAATCTGCTAGTGGCTATTTGGAGCGCTTTGAGGCCTATGTTGGAAAAGGAAGAATCTTCACATAAAAACTAGGCAGAAGACTTCTCAGAAACTTCTTCCGATGGGCACATTCAACTCACAGACTTGAAGCTTCCTTCTGATAGAGAGGATTTGAAACAATCTTTGTCCAGAATCTGCAAGGAGATATTTGGGGTGCTAAGAGGCCAAAACTGCAAAAGAAAATATCACCACATGAGAACTGGACGGAAGCATTCTCAATAACTTCCATGCACTTTATGCATTCAAATCACATAGTGGAATCTTCCTTTTGATAGCGCAGTTTTGAAACACTCCTTTTGTCGAATTTGCTAGTGGATGTTTGGAGCGATTTGAGGCCTATGCTGGGAATGGAAATATCTTCACATAAAAACCAGACAAAAGCATTCTCAGAAACTTCTTTGTGATGAGTGCATTCAACTCACAGACTTGAACCTTCCTTTTGAAAGAGCAGTTTTGAAACACACTTTTTGTAGAATCTGCAAGTGGATATTTGGAGAGCTTTGAGGCCTATGCTGGAAAATGAAATATCTTCACCTGGAAACCAGACAGAAGCATTCTGAGAATCTTCTTTGTGATGAGTGCATTCAACTCACAGACATGAACGTTCCTTTTGATAGAACAGTTTTGAAACACTAAGTTTGTAGAATCGGCAAGTGTTTATTCGGAGCACCTTGAGGCTTATGTTGGAAAAGGAAATAACTTCACATAAAAACTAGAGAGAAGCATTCTCAGAACCTTCTTTGTGATGAGTGCATTCAACTCGCAGACTTGAACCTTCCTTTTGAACGAGCAGTTTTGAAACACTCTTTTTGTAAAAGCTGCAAATGGATATTTGGAGCACTTTGAGACGTATGCTGGAAAATGGAATATCTTCATCTAAAAACTAGACAGAAGCATTCTCAGAAATTTCTTCTCGATGCGTGCATTCAACTCACAGAGTTGAACCTGTCTTTTGATAGAGCAGTTTGGCAGCACTGTTTTTGTGAAATCTGCAAGTGGATATTTCCAGCAAATTGAGGCCTATGCAAAGAAAAGGAAATATCTTCACATAAAAACTAGGTAGCGGCATTCTCAGAAACTTCTTTGTGAGGAGCGTATTCAACTCACAGACTTGAATGTTCCTTTTGATAGAACAGTTTTGAAACACTCCTTTTGTACAATCTGCAAGTGTTTATTCGGAGCGCTTTGAGGACTGTGTTGGAAAAGGAAATATCTTCACATGAAAACTAGACACAAGCATTCTCAGAAACTTCTTTGTGATGAGTGCATTCTACTCACAGAGTTGAACCTTCCTTTTGATAGAACAGTACTGAAGCATTCTTTTTGTAGAATCTGCAATTGGATATTTCGAACGTTTTGAGTCCTATGCTGGAAAAGGTAATATATTCACATAAAAACTAGACAGAAGCATTCTCAGAAACTTCTTTGTGTTGAGTGCATTCAACTCACGGACATGGAGCTTCCTTTTGAAAGAGCAGTTTTGAAACACTCTTTTTGTAAAATCTGCAAGTGGATATTCGGAGCACTTTGAGGCCTATGCTGGGAAATGGAATATCTTCACCTAAAAACTAAACAGAACCTTTCTCAGAAAGCTCTTCTCGATGCATGCTTTCAACTCACAGAGTTGAACCTGCCTTTTGATAGAGCAGTTTGCAATCCCTCTTTTTATAGAATCTGCAAGTGTATATTTGGAGCGCTTTGAGGCCTATGCTGCAAAAGGAAATATTATTGCCTAAAAGCTAGACGGAAGCATTCTCAGAAACTTCTTTGCAATGAGTGCATTCAACTCACAGAGTTGAACCTTCCTTTTGATAGACCAGTTTTGAAACACTGTTTCTGTGGAATCCGCAAGCGGATATTTGGAGCTCTTTGACACTTATGCTGGAAAAGGAGATATCTTCATATACAAAGCAGACAGAAGCATTCTCAGAAACTTCTATGTCATGTGGGGATTGAACTCACAGAGTTGAACTTTCCTTTTTATGGAGCAGTTCTGCAACACTCTTTTTGTGGAAACTGCAAGTGGATATTTGGTGCGATTGCGGCATCTAGTGGAAAAGGAAATATATACAGATGAAAACAAGAGAGAATCATTCTCAGAAACTTCTTTCTGATGAGTGCATTCAACTCACAGACTTGAACCTTCCTTTTCAAAGAGCAGTTTTGAAACACTCTCTTTGTAGGATCTGCAAGTGGATATTTGGATCGCTTTGACGCCTATGCTGGGAAATGAAATATCTTCACCGAAAAACTAGACAGAAGCATTCTCAGAAACTTCTTCACGATATGTGCATTCAACTCACAGAGTTGAATCTTTCTTTTCAAAGAGCAGTTTTGAAACACACTTTTGGTAAAATCTGCAAGTGGATATTTGGAGCGATTTCAGGCCTATGCTGGAAAAGGAAATATCCTCACATCAATACTAGACAGAAGCATTCTCAGAAATTTCTGTGTGATGAGTGCCTTCCACTCACAGACTTGAACGTTCCTTTTGAGGGAACGGTTTTGAAACAGTCCTTTGGTAGAATCTGCAAGTGTTTATTTGGAGCGCTTTGAGGCCTATGTTGGAAAAGGAAATATCTTCACATAAAAACTAGACAGAAGCATTCTCCGAAACTTCTTTGTGATGATTGCATTCTACTCACAGAGTGGAACCTTCCTTTTGAAAGAACAGTTTTGAAACACTCTTTTGGTAGAATCTGCAAGTGGATATTTGGAGCGATTTGAGGCCTATGCTGGAAAAGGAGATATCTTCACATAAAAACTAGACAGAAGCATCCTCAGAAACTTTTTCTGATGTGCGCATTCAACTCACCGAGTTGAACCTTCCTTTTGATAGAGAGGTTTTGAAACACTCTTTGTCTAGAATCTGCAGGTGAATATTTGGAGTGCTAAGAGGCCAACACTGGAAAAGGAAATATCTTCACATGAGAACTAGACGGAAGCATTCTCAGAAAACTTCCGTGGCTTTATGCACTCAACTCACATAGTGGAAACTTCCTTTTGATAGCCAGTTTTGGAAACACTCCTTTTGTAGAATTTGCTAGTGGATGTTTGGAGCGATTTGAGGCCTATGCTGGAAATGGAAATATCTTCACATAAAAACTAGACAGAAGCATTCTCAGAAACTTCTTTGTGATGAATGCATTCAACTCAAAGACTTGAACTTTCCTTTTGAAAGAGCAGTTTTGAAACAATCTTTATGTAGAATCTGCAAGTGGATATTTGGAGCGCTTTGAGGCCTATGCTGGGAAATGAAATAATTTCACCTGAAAACTAGACAGAAGCCTTCTGAGAAACTTCTTTGTGATGAGTGCATTCAACTCACAGACATGAACGTTCCTTTTCTTGGGACAGTTTTGAAACACTGAGTTTGTAGAATCCGCAAGTGTTTATTCGGAGCACCTTGAGGCCTATGCTGGTAAAGGAAATATCTTCACATAAAAATTCGACAGAAGCATTCTCAGAAACTTCTTTGCGTTGAGTGCATTCAACTCCCAGACTTGAACCTTCTTTTTGAACGAGCAGCTTTGAAACACTCTTCTTGTAAAATCTGCAAATGGATATTTGGAGCACTTTGAGGCGTATGCTGGAAAATGGAATATCTTCACCTGAAAACTAGACGGAAGCATTCTCAGAAAGTTCTTCTCGATGCGTGCATTCAACTCACAGAGTTGAACCTGTCTTTTGATAGAGCAGTTTGGAAACACTCTTTTTGTGAGATCAGCAAGTGGATATTTCCAGCGATTTGAGGCCTATGCAAGGAAAACGAAATATCTTCACATAAAAACTAGATAGCAGCATTCTCAGAAACTTCTTTGTGAGGAGCGCATTCAGCTCACAGACTGGAACGTTCCTTTTGATAGAACAGTTTTGAACCACTCCTTTTGTACTATCTGTAAGTGTTTATTCGGAGCGCTTTGGGGCCTATGTTGGAAAAGGAATTATCTTCACTTAAAAACTAGACAGAAGCATTCTCAGAAACTTCTTTGTGATGATTGCATTCTACTCACAGAGTTGAACCTTCCTTTTGATAGAACAGTTTTGAAACACTCTTTTTGCAGAATCTGCTAGTGGCTATTTGGAGCGCTTTGAGGCCTATGTTGGAAAAGGAAGAATCTTCACATAAAAACTAGGCAGAAGACTTCTCAGAAACTTCTTCCGATGGGCACATTCAACTCACAGACTTGAAGCTTCCTTCTGATAGAGAGGATTTGAAACAATCTTTGTCCAGAATCTGCAAGGAGATATTTGGGGTGCTAAGAGGCCAAAACTGCAAAAGAAAATATCACCACATGAGAACTGGACGGAAGCATTCTCAATAACTTCCATGCACTTTATGCATTCAAATCACATAGTGGAATCTTCCTTTTGATAGCGCAGTTTTGAAACACTCCTTTTGTCGAATTTGCTAGTGGATGTTTGGAGCGATTTGAGGCCTATGCTGGGAATGGAAATATCTTCACATAAAAACCAGACAAAAGCATTCTCAGAAACTTCTTTGTGATGAGTGCATTCAACTCACAGACTTGAACCTTCCTTTTGAAAGAGCAGTTTTGAAACACACTTTTTGTAGAATCTGCAAGTGGATATTTGGAGAGCTTTGAGGCCTCTGCTGGAAAATGAAATATCTTCACCTGGAAACCAGACAGAAGCATTCTGAGAATCTTCTTTGTGATGAGTGCATTCAACTCACAGACATGAACGTTCCTTTTGATAGAACAGTTTTGAAACACTAAGTTTGTAGAATCGGCAAGTGTTTATTCGGAGCACCTTGAGGCTTATGTTGGAAAAGGAAATAACTTCACATAAAAACTAGAGAGAAGCATTCTCAGAACCTTCTTTGTGATGAGTGCATTCAACTCGCAGACTTGAACCTTCCTTTTGAACGAGCAGTTTTGAAACACTCTTTTTGTAAAAGCTGCAAATGGATATTTGGAGCACTTTGAGACGTATGCTGGAAAATGGAATATCTTCATCTAAAAACTAGACAGAAGCATTCTCAGAAATTTCTTCTCGATGCGTGCATTCAACTCACAGAGTTGAACCTGTCTTTTGATAGAGCAGTTTGGCAGCACTGTTTTTGTGAAATCTGCAAGTGGATATTTCCAGCAAATTGAGGCCTATGCAAAGAAAAGGAAATATCTTCACATAAAAACTAGGTAGCGGCATTCTCAGAAACTTCTTTGTGAGGAGCGTATTCAACTCACAGACTTGAATGTTCCTTTTGATAGAACAGTTTTGAAACACTCCTTTTGTACAATCTGCAAGTGTTTATTCGGAGCGCTTTGAGGACTGTGTTGGAAAAGGAAATATCTTCACATGAAAACTAGACACAAGCATTCTCAGAAACTTCTTTGTGATGAGTGCATTCTACTCACAGAGTTGAACCTTCCTTTTGATAGAACAGTACTGAAGCATTCTTTTTGTAGAATCTGCAATTGGATATTTCGAACGTTTTGAGTCCTATGCTGGAAAAGGTAATATATTCACATAAAAACTAGACAGAAGCATTCTCAGAAACTTCTTTGTGTTGAGTGCATTCAACTCACGGACATGGAGCTTCCTTTTGAAAGAGCAGTTTTGAAACACTCTTTTTGTAAAATCTGCAAGTGGATATTCGGAGCACTTTGAGGCCTATGCTGGGAAATGGAATATCTTCACCTAAAAACTAAACAGAACCTTTCTCAGAAAGCTCTTCTCGATGCATGCTTTCAACTCACAGAGTTGAACCTGCCTTTTGATAGAGCAGTTTGCAATCCCTCTTTTTATAGAATCTGCAAGTGTATATTTGGAGCGCTTTGAGGCCTATGCTGCAAAAGGAAATATCATTGCCTAAAAGCTAGACGGAAGCATTCTCAGAAACTTCTTTGCAATGAGTGCATTCAACTCACAGAGTTGAACCTTCCTTTTGATAGACCAGTTTTGAAACACTGTTTCTGTGGAATCCGCAAGCGGATATTTGGAGCTCTTTGACACTTATGCTGGAAAAGGAGATATCTTCATATACAAAGCAGACAGAAGCATTCTCAGAAACTTCTATGTCATGTGGGGATTGAACTCACAGAGTTGAACTTTCCTTTTTATGGAGCAGTTCTGCAACACTCTTTTTGTGGAAACTGCAAGTGGATATTTGGTGCGATTGCGGCATCTAGTGGAAAAGGAAATATATACAGATGAAAACAAGAGAGAATCATTCTCAGAAACTTCTTTCTGATGAGTGCATTCAACTCACAGACTTGAACCTTCCTTTTCAAAGAGCAGTTTTGAAACACTCTCTTTGTAGGATCTGCAAGTGGATATTTGGATCGCTTTGACGCCTATGCTGGGAAATGAAATATCTTCACCGAAAAACTAGACAGAAGCATTCTCAGAAACTTCTTCACGATATGTGCATTCAACTCACAGAGTTGAATCTTTCTTTTCAAAGAGCAGTTTTGAAACACACTTTTGGTAAAATCTGCAAGTGGATATTTGGAGCGATTTCAGGCCTATGCTGGAAAAGGAAATATCCTCACATCAATACTAGACAGAAGCATTCTCAGAAATTTCTGTGTGATGAGTGCCTTCCACTCACAGACTTGAACGTTCCTTTTGAGGGAACGGTTTTGAAACAGTCCTTTGGTAGAATCTGCAAGTGTTTATTTGGAGCGCTTTGAGGCCTATGTTGGAAAAGGAAATATCTTCACATAAAAACTAGACAGAAGCATTCTCCGAAACTTCTTTGTGATGATTGCATTCTACTCACAGAGTGGAACCTTCGTTTTGAAAGAACAGTTTTGAAACACTCTTTTGGTAGAATCTGCAAGTGGATATTTGGAGCGATTTGAGGCCTATGCTGGAAAAGGAGATATCTTCACATAAAAACTAGACAGAAGCATCCTCAGAAACTTTTTCTGATGTGCGCATTCAACTCACCGAGTTGAACCTTCCTTTTGATAGAGAGGTTTTGAAACACTCTTTGTCTAGAATCTGCAGGTGAATATTTGGAGTGCTAAGAGGCCAACACTGGAAAAGGAAATATCTTCACATGAGAACTAGACGGAAGCATTCTCAGAAAACTTCCGTGGCTTTATGCACTCAACTCACATAGTGGAAACTTCCTTTTGATAGCCAGTTTTGGAAACACTCCTTTTGTAGAATTTGCTAGTGGATGTTTGGAGCGATTTGAGGCCTATGCTGGAAATGGAAATATCTTCACATAAAAACTAGACAGAAGCATTCTCAGAAACTTCTTTGTGATGAATGCATTCAACTCAAAGACTTGAACTTTCCTTTTGAAAGAGCAGTTTTGAAACAATCTTTATGTAGAATCTGCAAGTGGATATTTGGAGCGCTTTGAGGCCTATGCTGGGAAATGAAATAATTTCACCTGAAAACTAGACAGAAGCCTTCTGAGAAACTTCTTTGTGATGAGTGCATTCAACTCACAGCCATGAACGTTCCTTTTCTTGGGACAGTTTTGAAACACTGAGTTTGTAGAATCCGCAAGTGTTTATTCGGAGCACCTTGAGGCCTATGCTGGTAAAGGAAATATCTTCACATAAAAATTCGACAGAAGCATTCTCAGAAACTTCTTTGCGTTGAGTGCATTCAACTCCCAGACTTGAACCTTCTTTTTGAACGAGCAGCTTTGAAACACTCTTCTTGTAAAATCTGCAAATGGATATTTGGAGCACTTTGAGGCGTATGCTGGAAAATGGAATATCTTCACCTGAAAACTAGACGGAAGCATTCTCAGAAAGTTCTTCTCGATGCGTGCATTCAACTCACAGAGTTGAACCTGTCTTTTGATAGAGCAGTTTGGAAACACTCTTTTTGTGAGATCAGCAAGTGGATATTTCCAGCGATTTGAGGCCTATGCAAGGAAAACGAAATATCTTCACATAAAAACTAGATAGCAGCATTCTCAGAAACTTCTTTGTGAGGAGCGCATTCAGCTCACAGACTGGAACGTTCCTTTTGATAGAACAGTTTTGAACCACTCCTTTTGTACTATCTGTAAGTGTTTATTCGGAGCGCTTTGGGGCCTATGTTGGAAAAGGAATTATCTTCACTTAAAAACTAGACAGAAGCATTCTCAGAAACTTCTTTGTGATGATTGCATTCTACTCACAGAGTTGAACCTTCCTTTTGATAGAACAGTTTTGAAACACTCTTTTTGCAGAATCTGCTAGTGGCTATTTGGAGCGCTTTGAGGCCTATGTTGGAAAAGGAAGAATCTTCACATAAAAACTAGGCAGAAGACTTCTCAGAAACTTCTTCCGATGGGCACATTCAACTCACAGACTTGAAGCTTCCTTCTGATAGAGAGGATTTGAAACAATCTTTGTCCAGAATCTGCAAGGAGATATTTGGGGTGCTAAGAGGCCAAAACTGCAAAAGAAAATATCACCACATGAGAACTGGACGGAAGCATTCTCAATAACTTCCATGCACTTTATGCATTCAAATCACATAGTGGAATCTTCCTTTTGATAGCGCAGTTTTGAAACACTCCTTTTGTCGAATTTGCTAGTGGATGTTTGGAGCGATTTGAGGCCTATGCTGGGAATGGAAATATCTTCACATAAAAACCAGACAAAAGCATTCTCAGAAACTTCTTTGTGATGAGTGCATTCAACTCACAGACTTGAACCTTCCTTTTGAAAGAGCAGTTTTGAAACACACTTTTTGTAGAATCTGCAAGTGGATATTTGGAGAGCTTTGAGGCCTCTGCTGGAAAATGAAATATCTTCACCTGGAAACCAGACAGAAGCATTCTGAGAATCTTCTTTGTGATGAGTGCATTCAACTCACAGACATGAACGTTCCTTTTGATAGAACAGTTTTGAAACACTAAGTTTGTAGAATCGGCAAGTGTTTATTCGGAGCACCTTGAGGCTTATGTTGGAAAAGGAAATAACTTCACATAAAAACTAGAGAGAAGCATTCTCAGAACCTTCTTTGTGATGAGTGCATTCAACTCGCAGACTTGAACCTTCCTTTTGAACGAGCAGTTTTGAAACACTCTTTTTGTAAAAGCTGCAAATGGATATTTGGAGCACTTTGAGACGTATGCTGGAAAATGGAATATCTTCATCTAAAAACTAGACAGAAGCATTCTCAGAAATTTCTTCTCGATGCGTGCATTCAACTCACAGAGTTGAACCTGTCTTTTGATAGAGCAGTTTGGCAGCACTGTTTTTGTGAAATCTGCAAGTGGATATTTCCAGCAAATTGAGGCCTATGCAAAGAAAAGGAAATATCTTCACATAAAAACTAGGTAGCGGCATTCTCAGAAACTTCTTTGTGAGGAGCGTATTCAACTCACAGACTTGAATGTTCCTTTTGATAGAACAGTTTTGAAACACTCCTTTTGTACAATCTGCAAGTGTTTATTCGGAGCGCTTTGAGGACTGTGTTGGAAAAGGAAATATCTTCACATGAAAACTAGACACAAGCATTCTCAGAAACTTCTTTGTGATGAGTGCATTCTACTCACAGAGTTGAACCTTCCTTTTGATAGAACAGTACTGAAGCATTCTTTTTGTAGAATCTGCAATTGGATATTTCGAACGTTTTGAGTCCTATGCTGGAAAAGGTAATATATTCACATAAAAACTAGACAGAAGCATTCTCAGAAACTTCTTTGTGTTGAGTGCATTCAACTCACAGACATGGAGCTTCCTTTTGAAAGAGCAGTTTTGAAACACTCTTTTTGTAAAATCTGCAAGTGGATATTCGGAGCACTTTGAGGCCTATGCTGGGAAATGGAATATCTTCACCTAAAAACTAAACAGAACCTTTCTCAGAAAGCTCTTCTCGATGCATGCTTTCAACTCACAGAGTTGAACCTGCCTTTTGATAGAGCAGTTTGCAATCCCTCTTTTTATGGAATCTGCAAGTGTATATTTGGAGCGCTTTGAGGCCTATGCTGCAAAAGGAAATATCATTGCCTAAAAGCTAGACGGAAGCATTCTCAGAAACTTCTTTGCAATGAGTGCATTCAACTCACAGAGTTGAACCTTCCTTTTGATAGACCAGTTTTGAAACACTGTTTCTGTGGAATCCGCAAGCGGATATTTGGAGCTCTTTGACACTTATGCTGGAAAAGGAGATATCTTCATATACAAAGCAGACAGAAGCATTCTCAGAAACTTCTATGTCATGTGGGGATTGAACTCACAGAGTTGAACTTTCCTTTTTATGGAGCAGTTCTGCAACACTCTTTTTGTGGAAACTGCAAGTGGATATTTGGTGCGATTGCGGCATCTAGTGGAAAAGGAAATATATACAGATGAAAACAAGAGAGAATCATTCTCAGAAACTTCTTTCTGATGAGTGCATTCAACTCACAGACTTGAACCTTCCTTTTCAAAGAGCAGTTTTGAAACACTCTCTTTGTAGGATCTGCAAGTGGATATTTGGATCGCTTTGACGCCTATGCTGGGAAATGAAATATCTTCACCGAAAAACTAGACAGAAGCATTCTCAGAAACTTCTTCCCGATATGTGCATTCAACTCACAGAGTTGAATCTTTCTTTTCAAAGAGCAGTTTTGAAACACACTTTTGGTAAAATCTGCAAGTGGATATTTGGAGCGATTTCAGGCCTATGCTGGAAAAGGAAATATCCTCACATCAATACTAGACAGAAGCATTCTCAGAAATTTCTGTGTGATGAGTGCCTTCAACTCACAGACTTGAACGTTCCTTTTGAGGGAACGGTTTTGAAACAGTCCTTTGGTAGAATCTGCAAGTGTTTATTTGGAGCGCTTTGAGGCCTATGTTGGAAAAGGAAATATCTTCACATAAAAACTAGACAGAAGCATTCTCCGAAACTTCTTTGTGATGATTGCATTCTACTCACAGAGTGGAACCTTCCTTTTGAAAGAACAGTTTTGAAACACTCTTTTGGTAGAATCTGCAAGTGGATATTTGGAGCGATTTGAGGCCTATGCTGGAAAAGGAGATATCTTCACATAAAAACTAGACAGAAGCATCCTCAGAAACTTTTTCTGATGTGCGCATTCAACTCACCGAGTTGAACCTTCCTTTTGATAGAGAGGTTTTGAAACACTCTTTGTCTAGAATCTGCAGGTGAATATTTGGAGTGCTAAGAGGCCAACACTGGAAAAGGAAATATCTTCACATGAGAACTAGACGGAAGCATTCTCAGAAAACTTCCGTGGCTTTATGCACTCAACTCACATAGTGGAAACTTCCTTTTGATAGCCAGTTTTGGAAACACTCCTTTTGTAGAATTTGCTAGTGGATGTTTGGAGCGATTTGAGGCCTATGCTGGAAATGGAAATATCTTCACATAAAAACTAGACAGAAGCATTCTCAGAAACTTCTTTGTGATGAATGCATTCAACTCAAAGACTTGAACTTTCCTTTTGAAAGAGCAGTTTTGAAACAATCTTTATGTAGAATCTGCAAGTGGATATTTGGAGCGCTTTGAGGCCTATGCTGGGAAATGAAATAATTTCACCTGAAAACTAGACAGAAGCCTTCTGAGAAACTTCTTTGTGATGAGTGCATTCAACTCACAGCCATGAACGTTCCTTTTCTTGGGACAGTTTTGAAACACTGAGTTTGTAGAATCCGCAAGTGTTTATTCGGAGCACCTTGAGGCCTATGCTGGTAAAGGAAATATCTTCACATAAAAATTCGACAGAAGCATTCTCAGAAACTTCTTTGCGTTGAGTGCATTCAACTCCCAGACTTGAACCTTCTTTTTGAACGAGCAGCTTTGAAACACTCTTCTTGTAAAATCTGCAAATGGATATTTGGAGCACTTTGAGGCGTATGCTGGAAAATGGAATATCTTCACCTGAAAACTAGACGGAAGCATTCTCAGAAAGTTCTTCTCGATGCGTGCATTCAACTCACAGAGTTGAACCTGTCTTTTGATAGAGCAGTTTGGAAACACTCTTTTTGTGAGATCAGCAAGTGGATATTTCCAGCGATTTGAGGCCTATGCAAGGAAAACGAAATATCTTCACATAAAAACTAGATAGCAGCATTCTCAGAAACTTCTTTGTGAGGAGCGCATTCAGCTCACAGACTGGAACGTTCCTTTTGATAGAACAGTTTTGAACCGCTCCTTTTGTACTATCTGTAAGTGTTTATTCGGAGCGCTTGGGGGCCTATGTTGGAAAAGGAATTATCTTCACTTAAAAACTAGACAGAAGCATTCTCAGAAACTTCTTTGTGATGATTGCATTCTACTCACAGAGTTGAACCTTCCTTTTGATAGAACAGTTTTGAAACACTCTTTTTGCAGAATCTGCTAGTGGCTATTTGGAGCGCTTTGAGGCCTATGTTGGAAAAGGAAGAATCTTCACATAAAAACTAGGCAGAAGACTTCTCAGAAACTTCTTCCGATGGGCACATTCAACTCACAGACTTGAAGCTTCCTTCTGATAGAGAGGATTTGAAACAATCTTTGTCCAGAATCTGCAAGGAGATATTTGGGGTGCTAAGAGGCCAAAACTGCAAAAGAAAATATCACCACATGAGAACTGGACGGAAGCATTCTCAATAACTTCCATGCACTTTATGCATTCAAATCACATAGTGGAATCTTCCTTTTGATAGCGCAGTTTTGAAACACTCCTTTTGTAGAATTTGCTAGTGGATGTTTGGAGCGATTTGAGGCCTATGCTGGGAATGGAAATATCTTCACATAAAAACCAGACAAAAGCATTCTCAGAAACTTCTTTGTGATGAGTGCATTCAACTCACAGACTTGAACCTTCCTTTTGAAAGAGCAGTTTTGAAACACACTTTTTGTAGAATCTGCAAGTGGATATTTGGAGAGCTTTGAGGCCTATGCTGGAAAATGAAATATCTTCACCTGGAAACCAGACAGAAGCATTCTGAGAATCTTCTTTGTGATGAGTGCATTCAACTCACAGACATGAACGTTCCTTTTGATAGAACAGTTTTGAAACACTAAGTTTGTAGAATCCGCAAGTGTTTATTCGGAGCACCTTGAGGCTTATGTTGGAAAAGGAAATAACTTCACATAAAAACTAGAGAGAAGCATTCTCAGAACCTTCTTTGTGATGAGTGCATTCAACTCGCAGACTTGAACCTTCCTTTTGAACGAGCAGTTTTGAAACACTCTTTTTGTAAAAGCTGCAAATGGATATTTGGAGCACTTTGAGACGTATGCTGGAAAATGGAATATCTTCATCTAAAAACTAGACAGAAGCATTCTCAGAAATTTCTTCTCGATGCGTGCATTCAACTCACAGAGTTGAACCTGTCTTTTGATAGAGCAGTTTGGCAGCACTGTTTTTGTGAAATCTGCAAGTGGATATTTCCAGCAAATTGAGGCCTATGCAAAGTAAAGGAAATATCTTCACATAAAAACTAGGTAGCGGCATTCTCAGAAACTTCTTTGTGAGGAGCGTATTCAACTCACAGACCTGAATGTTCCTTTTGATAGAACAGTTTTGAAACACTCCTTTTGTACAATCTGCAAGTGTTTATTCGGAGCGCTTTGAGGACTCTGTTGGAAAAGGAAATATCTTCACATGAAAACTAGACACAAGCATTCTCAGAAACTTCTTTGTGATGAGTGCATTCTACTCACAGAGTTGAACCTTCCTTTTGATAGAACAGTACTGAAGCATTCTTTTTGTAGAATCTGCAATTGGATATTTCGAACGTTTTGAGTCCTATGCTGGAAAAGGTAATATATTCACATAAAAACTAGACAGAAGCATTCTCAGAAACTTCTTTGTGTTGAGTGCATTCAACTCACGGACATGGAGCTTCCTTTTGAAAGAGCAGTTTTGAAACACTCTTTTTGTAAAATCTGCAAGTGGATATTCGGAGCACTTTGAGGCCTATGCTGGGAAATGGAATATCTTCACCTAAAAACTAAACAGAACCTTTCTCAGAAAGCTCTTCTCGATGCATGCTTTCAACTCACAGAGTTGAACCTGCCTTTTGATAGAGCAGTTTGCAATCCCTCTTTTTATAGAATCTGCAAGTGTATATTTGGAGCGCTTTGAGGCCTATGCTGCAAAAGGAAATATCATTGCCTAAAAGCTAGACGGAAGCATTCTCAGAAACTTCTTTGCAATGAGTGCATTCAACTCACAGAGTTGAACCTTCCTTTTGATAGACCAGTTTTGAAACACTGTTTCTGTGGAATCCGCAAGCGGATATTTGGAGCTCTTTGACACTTATGCTGGAAAAGGAGATATCTTCATATACAAAGCAGACAGAAGCATTCTCAGAAACTTCTACGTCATGTGGGGATTGAACTCACAGAGTTGAACTTTCCTTTTTATGGAGCAGTTCTGCAACACTCTTTTTGTGGAAACTGCAAGTGGATATTTGGTGCGATTGCGGCATCTAGTGGAAAAGGAAATATATACAGATGAAAACAAGAGAGAATCATTCTCAGAAACTTCTTTCTGATGAGTGCATTCAACTCACAGACTTGAACCTTCCTTTTCAAAGAGCAGTTTTGAAACACTCTCTTTGTAGGATCTGCAAGTGGATATTTGGATCGCTTTGACGCCTATGCTGGGAAATGAAATATCTTCACCGAAAAACTAGACAGAAGCATTCTCAGAAACTTCTTCACGATATGTGCATTCAACTCACAGAGTTGAATCTTTCTTTTCAAAGAGCAGTTTTGAAACACACTTTTGGTAAAATCTGCAAGTGGATATTTGGAGCGATTTCAGGCCTATGCTGGAAAAGGAAATATCCTCACATCAATACTAGACAGAAGCATTCTCAGAAATTTCTGTGTGATGAGTGCCTTCCACTCACAGACTTGAACGTTCCTTTTGAGGGAACGGTTTTGAAACAGTCCTTTGGTAGAATCTGAAAGTGTTTCTTTGGAGCGCTTTGAGGCCTATGTTGGAAAAGGAAATATCTTCACATAAAAACTAGACAGAAGCATTCTCCGAAACTTCTTTGTGATGATTGCATTCTACTCACAGAGTGGAACCTTCCTTTTGAAAGAACAGTTTTGAAACACTCTTTTGGTAGAATCTGCAAGTGGATATTTGGAGCGATTTGAGGCCTATGCTGGAAAAGGAGATATCTTCACATAAAAACTAGACAGAAGCATCCTCAGAAACTTTTTCTGATGTGCGCATTCAACTCACCGAGTTGAACCTTCCTTTTGATAGAGAGGTTTTGAAACACTCTTTGTCTAGAATCTGCAGGTGAATATTTGGAGTGCTAAGAGGCCAACACTGGAAAAGGAAATATCTTCACATGAGAACTAGACGGAAGCATTCTCAGAAAACTTCCGTGGCTTTATGCACTCAACTCACATAGTGGAAACTTCCTTTTGATAGCCAGTTTTGGAAACACTCCTTTTGTAGAATTTGCTAGTGGATGTTTGGAGCGATTTGAGGCCTATGCTGGAAATGGAAATATCTTCACATAAAAACTAGACAGAAGCATTCTCAGAAACTTCTTTGTGATGAATGCATTCAACTCAAAGACTTGAACTTTCCTTTTGAAAGAGCAGTTTTGAAACAATCTTTATGTAGAATCTGCAAGTGGATATTTGGAGCGCTTTGAGGCCTATGCTGGGAAATGAAATAATTTCACCTGAAAACTAGACAGAAGCCTTCTGAGAAACTTCTTTGTGATGAGTGCATTCAACTCACAGACATGAACGTTCCTTTTCTTGGAACAGTTTTGAAACACTGAGTTTGTAGAATCCGCAAGTGTTTATTCGGAGCACCTTGAGGCCTATGCTGGTAAAGGAAATATCTTCACATAAAAATTCGACAGAAGCATTCTCAGAAACTTCTTTGCGTTGAGTGCATTCAACTCCCAGACTTGAACCTTCTTTTTGAACGAGCAGCTTTGAAACACTCTTCTTGTAAAATCTGCAAATGGATATTTGGAGCACTTTGAGGCGTATGCTGGAAAATGGAATATCTTCACCTGAAAACTAGACGGAAGCATTCTCAGAAAGTTCTTCTCGATGCGTGCATTCAACTCACAGAGTTGAACCTGTCTTTTGATAGAGCAGTTTGGAAACACTCTTTTTGTGAGATCAGCAAGTGGATATTTCCAGCGATTTGAGGCCTATGCAAGGAAAACGAAATATCTTCACATAAAAACTAGATAGCAGCATTCTCAGAAACTTCTTTGTGAGGAGCGCATTCAGCTCACAGACTGGAACGTTCCTTTTGATAGAACAGTTTTGAACCACTCCTTTTGTACTATCTGTAAGTGTTTATTCGGAGCGCTTTGGGGCCTATGTTGGAAAAGGAATTATCTTCACTTAAAAACTAGACAGAAGCATTCTCAGAAACTTCTTTGTGATGATTGCATTCTACTCACAGAGTTGAACCTTCCTTTTGATAGAACAGTTTTGAAACACTCTTTTTGCAGAATCTGCTAGTGGCTATTTGGAGCGCTTTGAGGCCTATGTTGGAAAAGGAAGAATCTTCACATAAAAACTAGGCAGAAGACTTCTCAGAAACTTCTTCCGATGGGCACATTCAACTCACAGACTTGAAGCTTCCTTCTGATAGAGAGGATTTGAAACAATCTTTGTCCAGAATCTGCAAGGAGATATTTGGGGTGCTAAGAGGCCAAAACTGCAAAAGAAAATATCACCACATGAGAACTGGACGGAAGCATTCTCAATAACTTCCATGCACTTTATGCATTCAAATCACATAGTGGAATCTTCCTTTTGATAGCGCAGTTTTGAAACACTCCTTTTGTAGAATTTGCTAGTGGATGTTTGGAGCGATTTGAGGCCTATGCTGGGAATGGAAATATCTTCACATAAAAACCAGACAAAAGCATTCTCAGAAACTTCTTTGTGATGAGTGCATTCAACTCACAGACTTGAACCTTCCTTTTGAAAGAGCAGTTTTGAAACACACTTTTTGTAGAATCTGCAAGTGGATATTTGGAGAGCTTTGAGGCCTATGCTGGAAAATGAAATATCTTCACCTGGAAACCAGACAGAAGCATTCTGAGAATCTTCTTTGTGATGAGTGCATTCAACTCACAGACATGAACGTTCCTTTTGATAGAACAGTTTTGAAACACTAAGTTTGTAGAATCCGCAAGTGTTTATTCGGAGCACCTTGAGGCTTATGTTGGAAAAGGAAATAACTTCACATAAAAACTAGAGAGAAGCATTCTCAGAACCTTCTTTGTGATGAGTGCATTCAACTCGCAGACTTGAACCTTCCTTTTGAACGAGCAGTTTTGAAACACTCTTTTTGTAAAAGCTGCAAATGGATATTTGGAGCACTTTGAGACGTATGCTGGAAAATGGAATATCTTCATCTAAAAACTAGACAGAAGCATTCTCAGAAATTTCTTCTCGATGCGTGCATTCAACTCACAGAGTTGAACCTGTCTTTTGATAGAGCAGTTTGGCAGCACTGTTTTTGTGAAATCTGCAAGTGGATATTTCCAGCAAATTGAGGCCTATGCAAAGAAAAGGAAATATCTTCACATAAAAACTAGGTAGCGGCATTCTCAGAAACTTCTTTGTGAGGAGCGTATTCAACTCACAGACCTGAATGTTCCTTTTGATAGAACAGTTTTGAAACACTCCTTTTGTACAATCTGCAAGTGTTTATTCGGAGCGCTTTGAGGACTCTGTTGGAAAAGGAAATATCTTCACATGAAAACTAGACACAAGCATTCTCAGAAACTTCTTTGTGATGAGTGCATTCTACTCACAGAGTTGAACCTTCCTTTTGATAGAACAGTACTGAAGCATTCTTTTTGTAGAATCTGCAATTGGATATTTCGAACGTTTTGAGTCCTATGCTGGAAAAGGTAATATATTCACATAAAAACTAGACAGAAGCATTCTCAGAAACTTCTTTGTGTTGAGTGCATTCAACTCACGGACATGGAGCTTCCTTTTGAAAGAGCAGTTTTGAAACACTCTTTTTGTAAAATCTGCAAGTGGATATTCGGAGCACTTTGAGGCCTATGCTGGGAAATGGAATATCTTCACCTAAAAACTAAACAGAACCTTTCTCAGAAAGCTCTTCTCGATGCATGCTTTCAACTCACAGAGTTGAACCTGCCTTTTGATAGAGCAGTTTGCAATCCCTCTTTTTATAGAATCTGCAAGTGTATATTTGGAGCGCTTTGAGGCCTATGCTGCAAAAGGAAATATCATTGCCTAAAAGCTAGACGGAAGCATTCTCAGAAACTTCTTTGCAATGAGTGCATTCAACTCACAGAGTTGAACCTTCCTTTTGATAGACCAGTTTTGAAACACTGTTTCTGTGGAATCCGCAAGCGGATATTTGGAGCTCTTTGACACTTATGCTGGAAAAGGAGATATCTTCATATACAAAGCAGACAGAAGCATTCTCAGAAACTTCTACGTCATGTGGGGATTGAACTCACAGAGTTGAACTTTCCTTTTTATGGAGCAGTTCTGCAACACTCTTTTTGTGGAAACTGCAAGTGGATATTTGGTGCGATTGCGGCATCTAGTGGAAAAGGAAATATATACAGATGAAAACAAGAGAGAATCATTCTCAGAAACTTCTTTCTGATGAGTGCATTCAACTCACAGACTTGAACCTTCCTTTTCAAAGAGCAGTTTTGAAACACTCTCTTTGTAGGATCTGCAAGTGGATATTTGGATCGCTTTGACGCCTATGCTGGGAAATGAAATATCTTCACCGAAAAACTAGACAGAAGCATTCTCAGAAACTTCTTCACGATATGTGCATTCAACTCACAGAGTTGAATCTTTCTTTTCAAAGAGCAGTTTTGAAACACACTTTTGGTAAAATCTGCAAGTGGATATTTGGAGCGATTTCAGGCCTATGCTGGAAAAGGAAATATCCTCACATCAATACTAGACAGAAGCATTCTCAGAAATTTCTGTGTGATGAGTGCCTTCCACTCACAGACTTGAACGTTCCTTTTGAGGGAACGGTTTTGAAACAGTCCTTTGGTAGAATCTGCAAGTGTTTCTTTGGAGCGCTTTGAGGCCTATGTTGGAAAAGGAAATATCTTCACATAAAAACTAGACAGAAGCATTCTCCGAAACTTCTTTGTGATGATTGCATTCTACTCACAGAGTGGAACCTTCCTTTTGAAAGAGCAGTTTTGAAACACTCTTTTGGTAGAATCTGCAAGTGGATATTTGGAGCGATTTGAGGCCTATGCTGGAAAAGGAGATATCTTCACATAAAAACTAGACAGAAGCATCCTCAGAAACTTTTTCTGATGTGCGCATTCAACTCACCGAGTTGAACCTTCCTTTTGATAGAGAGGTTTTGAAACACTCTTTGTCTAGAATCTGCAGGTGAATATTTGGAGTGCTAAGAGGCCAACACTGGAAAAGGAAATATCTTCACATGAGAACTAGACGGAAGCATTCTCAGAAAACTTCCGTGGCTTTATGCACTCAACTCACATAGTGGAAACTTCCTTTTGATAGCCAGTTTTGGAAACACTCCTTTTGTAGAATTTGCTAGTGGATGTTTGGAGCGATTTGAGGCCTATGCTGGAAATGGAAATATCTTCACATAAAAACTAGACAGAAGCATTCTCAGAAACTTCTTTGTGATGAATGCATTCAACTCAAAGACTTGAACTTTCCTTTTGAAAGAGCAGTTTTGAAACAATCTTTATGTAGAATCTGCAAGTGGATATTTGGAGCGCTTTGAGGCCTATGCTGGGAAATGAAATAATTTCACCTGAAAACTAGACAGAAGCCTTCTGAGAAACTTCTTTGTGATGAGTGCATTCAACTCACAGACATGAACGTTCCTTTTCTTGGGACAGTTTTGAAACACTGAGTTTGTAGAATCCGCAAGTGTTTATTCGGAGCACCTTGAGGCCTATGCTGGTAAAGGAAATATCTTCACATAAAAATTCGACAGAAGCATTCTCAGAAACTTCTTTGCGTTGAGTGCATTCAACTCCCAGACTTGAACCTTCTTTTTGAACGAGCAGCTTTGAAACACTCTTCTTGTAAAATCTGCAAATGGATATTTGGAGCACTTTGAGGCGTATGCTGGAAAATGGAATATCTTCACCTGAAAACTAGACGGAAGCATTCTCAGAAAGTTCTTCTCGATGCGTGCATTCAACTCACGGAGTTGAACCTGTCTTTTGATAGAGCAGTTTGGAAACACTCTTTTTGTGAGATCAGCAAGTGGATATTTCCAGCGATTTGAGGCCTATGCAAGGAAAACGAAATATCTTCACATAAAAACTAGATAGCAGCATTCTCAGAAACTTCTTTGTGAGGAGCGCATTCAGCTCACAGACTGGAACGTTCCTTTTGATAGAACAGTTTTGAACCACTCCTTTTGTACTATCTGTAAGTGTTTATTCGGAGCGCTTTGGGGCCTATGTTGGAAAAGGAATTATCTTCACTTAAAAACTAGACAGAAGCATTCTCAGAAACTTCTTTGTGATGATTGCATTCTACTCACAGAGTTGAACCTTCCTTTTGATAGAACAGTTTTGAAACACTCTTTTTGCAGAATCTGCTAGTGGCTATTTGGAGCGCTTTGAGGCCTATGTTGGAAAAGGAAGAATCTTCACATAAAAACTAGGCAGAAGACTTCTCAGAAACTTCTTCCGATGGGCACATTCAACTCACAGACTTGAAGCTTCCTTCTGATAGAGAGGATTTGAAACAATCTTTGTCCAGAATCTGCAAGGAGATATTTGGGGTGCTAAGAGGCCAAAACTGCAAAAGAAAATATCACCACATGAGAACTGGACGGAAGCATTCTCAATAACTTCCATGCACTTTATGCATTCAAATCACATAGTGGAATCTTCCTTTTGATAGCGCAGTTTTGAAACACTCCTTTTGTAGAATTTGCTAGTGGATGTTTGGAGCGATTTGAGGCCTATGCTGGGAATGGAAATATCTTCACATAAAAACCAGACAAAAGCATTCTCAGAAACTTCTTTGTGATGAGTGCATTCAACTCACAGACTTGAACCTTCCTTTTGAAAGAGCAGTTTTGAAACACACTTTTTGTAGAATCTGCAAGTGGATATTTGGAGAGCTTTGAGGCCTATGCTGGAAAATGAAATATCTTCACCTGGAAACCAGACAGAAGCATTCTGAGAATCTTCTTTGTGATGAGTGCATTCAACTCACAGACATGAACGTTCCTTTTGATAGAACAGTTTTGAAACACTAAGTTTGTAGAATCCGCAAGTGTTTATTCGGAGCACCTTGAGGCTTATGTTGGAAAAGGAAATAACTTCACATAAAAACTAGAGAGAAGCATTCTCAGAACCTTCTTTGTGATGAGTGCATTCAACTCGCAGACTTGAACCTTCCTTTTGAACGAGCAGTTTTGAAACACTCTTTTTGTAAAAGCTGCAAATGGATATTTGGAGCACTTTGAGACGTATGCTGGAAAATGGAATATCTTCATCTAAAAACTAGACAGAAGCATTCTCAGAAATTTCTTCTCGATGCGTGCATTCAACTCACAGAGTTGAACCTGTCTTTTGATAGAGCAGTTTGGCAGCACTGTTTTTGTGAAATCTGCAAGTGGATATTTCCAGCAAATTGAGGCCTATGCAAAGAAAAGGAAATATCTTCACATAAAAACTAGGTAGCGGCATTCTCAGAAACTTCTTTGTGAGGAGCGTATTCAACTCACAGACCTGAATGTTCCTTTTGATAGAACAGTTTTGAAACACTCCTTTTGTACAATCTGCAAGTGTTTATTCGGAGCGCTTTGAGGACTCTGTTGGAAAAGGAAATATCTTCACATGAAAACTAGACACAAGCATTCTCAGAAACTTCTTTGTGATGAGTGCATTCTACTCACAGAGTTGAACCTTCCTTTTGATAGAACAGTACTGAAGCATTCTTTTTGTAGAATCTGCAATTGGATATTTCGAACGTTTTGAGTCCTATGCTGGAGAAGGTAATATATTCACATAAAAACTAGACAGAAGCATTCTCAGAAACTTCTTTGTGTTGAGTGCATTCAACTCACAGACATGGAGCTTCCTTTTGAAAGAGCAGTTTTGAAACACTCTTTTTGTAAAATCTGCAAGTGGATATTCGGAGCACTTTGAGGCCTATGCTGGGAAATGGAATATCTTCACCTAAAAACTAAACAGAACCTTTCTCAGAAAGCTCTTCTCGATGCATGCTTTCAACTCACAGAGTTGAACCTGCCTTTTGATAGAGCAGTTTGCAATCCCTCTTTTTATAGAATCTGCAAGTGTATATTTGGAGCGCTTTGAGGCCTATGCTGCAAAAGGAAATATCATTGCCTAAAAGCTAGACGGAAGCATTCTCAGAAACTTCTTTGCAATGAGTGCATTCAACTCACAGAGTTGAACCTTCCTTTTGATAGACCAGTTTTGAAACACTGTTTCTGTGGAATCCGCAAGCGGATATTTGGAGCTCTTTGACACTTATGCTGGAAAAGGAGATATCTTCATATACAAAGCAGACAGAAGCATTCTCAGAAACTTCTATGTCATGTGGGGATTGAACTCACAGAGTTGAACTTTCCTTTTTATGGAGCAGTTCTGCAACACTCTTTTTGTGGAAACTGCAAGTGGATATTTGGTGCGATTGCGGCATCTAGTGGAAAAGGAAATATATACAGATGAAAACAAGAGAGAATCATTCTCAGAAACTTCTTTCTGATGAGTGCATTCAACTCACAGACTTGAACCTTCCTTTTCAAAGAGCAGTTTTGAAACACTCTCTTTGTAGGATCTGCAAGTGGATATTTGGATCGCTTTGACGCCTATGCTGGGAAATGAAATATCTTCACCGAAAAACTAGACAGAAGCATTCTCAGAAACTTCTTCACGATATGTGCATTCAACTCACAGAGTTGAATCTTTCTTTTCAAAGAGCAGTTTTGAAACACACTTTTGGTAAAATCTGCAAGTGGATATTTGGAGCGATTTCAGGCCTATGCTGGAAAAGGAAATATCCTCACATCAATACTAGACAGAAGCATTCTCAGAAATTTCTGTGTGATGAGTGCCTTCCACTCACAGACTTGAACGTTCCTTTGGAGGGAACGGTTTTGAAACAGTCCTTTGGTAGAATCTGCAAGTGTTTCTTTGGAGCGCTTTGAGGCCTATGTTGGAAAAGGAAATATCTTCACATAAAAACTAGACAGAAGCATTCTCCGAAACTTCTTTGTGATGATTGCATTCTACTCACAGAGTGGAACCTTCCTTTTGAAAGAAGAGTTTTGAAACACTCTTTTGGTAGAATCTGCAAGTGGATATTTGGAGCGATTTGAGGCCTATGCTGGAAAAGGAGATATCTTCACATAAAAACTAGACAGAAGCATCCTCAGAAACTTTTTCTGATGTGCGCATTCAACTCACCGAGTTGAACCTTCCTTTTGATAGAGAGGTTTTGAAACACTCTTTGTCTAGAATCTGCAGGTGAATATTTGGAGTGCTAAGAGGCCAACACTGGAAAAGGAAATATCTTCACATGAGAACTAGACGGAAGCATTCTCAGAAAACTTCCGTGGCTTTATGCACTCAACTCACATAATGGAAACTTCCTTTTGATAGCCAGTTTTGGAAACACTCCTTTTGTAGAATTTGCTAGTGGATGTTTGGAGCGATTTGAGGCCTATGCTGGAAATGGAAATATCTTCACATAAAACCTAGACAGAAGCATTCTCAGAAACTTCTTTGTGATGAATGCATTCAACTCAAAGACTTGAACTTTCCTTTTGAAAGAGCAGTTTTGAAACAATCTTTATGTAGAATCTGCAAGTGGATATTTGGAGCGCTTTGAGGCCTATGCTGGGAAATGAAATAATTTCACCTGAAAACTAGACAGAAGCCTTCTGAGAAACTTCTTTGTGATGAGTGCATTCAACTCACAGACATGAACGTTCCTTTTCTTGGGACAGTTTTGAAACACTGAGTTTGTAGAATCCGCAAGTGTTTATTCGGAGCACCTTGAGGCCTATGCTGGTAAAGGAAATATCTTCACATAAAAATTCGACAGAAGCATTCTCAGAAACTTCTTTGCGTTGAGTGCATTCAACTCCCAGACTTGAACCTTCTTTTTGAACGAGCAGCTTTGAAACACTCTTCTTGTAAAATCTGCAAATGGATATTTGGAGCACTTTGAGGCGTATGCTGGAAAATGGAATATCTTCACCTGAAAACTAGACGGAAGCATTCTCAGAAAGTTCTTCTCGATGCGTGCATTCAACTCACGGAGTTGAACCTGTCTTTTGATAGAGCAGTTTGGAAACACTCTTTTTGTGAGATCAGCAAGTGGATATTTCCAGCGATTTGAGGCCTATGCAAGGAAAACGAAATATCTTCACATAAAAACTAGATAGCAGCATTCTCAGAAACTTCTTTGTGAGGAGCGCATTCAGCTCACAGACTGGAACGTTCCTTTTGATAGAACAGTTTTGAACCACTCCTTTTGTACTATCTGTAAGTGTTTATTCGGAGCGCTTTGGGGCCTATGTTGGAAAAGGAATTATCTTCACTTAAAAACTAGACAGAAGCATTCTCAGAAACTTCTTTGTGATGATTGCATTCTACTCACAGAGTTGAACCTTCCTTTTGATAGAACAGTTTTGAAACACTCTTTTTGCAGAATCTGCTAGTGGCTATTTGGAGCGCTTTGAGGCCTATGTTGGAAAAGGAAGAATCTTCACATAAAAACTAGGCAGAAGACTTCTCAGAAACTTCTTCCGATGGGCACATTCAACTCACAGACTTGAAGCTTCCTTCTGATAGAGAGGATTTGAAACAATCTTTGTCCAGAATCTGCAAGGAGATATTTGGGGTGCTAAGAGGCCAAAACTGCAAAAGAAAATATCACCACATGAGAACTGGACGGAAGCATTCTCAATAACTTCCATGCACTTTATGCATTCAAATCACATAGTGGAATCTTCCTTTTGATAGCGCAGTTTTGAAACACTCCTTTTGTAGAATTTGCTAGTGGATGTTTGGAGCGATTTGAGGCCTATGCTGGGAATGGAAATATCTTCACATAAAAACCAGACAAAAGCATTCTCAGAAACTTCTTTGTGATGAGTGCATTCAACTCACAGACTTGAACCTTCCTTTTGAAAGAGCAGTTTTGAAACACACTTTTTGTAGAATCTGCAAGTGGATATTTGGAGAGCTTTGAGGCCTATGCTGGAAAATGAAATATCTTCACCTGGAAACCAGACAGAAGCATTCTGAGAATCTTCTTTGTGATGAGTGCATTCAACTCACAGACATGAACGTTCCTTTTGATAGAACAGTTTTGAAACACTAAGTTTGTAGAATCCGCAAGTGTTTATTCGGAGCACCTTGAGGCTTATGTTGGAAAAGGAAATAACTTCACATAAAAACTAGAGAGAAGCATTCTCAGAACCTTCTTTGTGATGAGTGCATTCAACTCGCAGACTTGAACCTTCCTTTTGAACGAGCAGTTTTGAAACACTCTTTTTGTAAAAGCTGCAAATGGATATTTGGAGCACTTTGAGACGTATGCTGGAAAATGGAATATCTTCATCTAAAAACTAGACAGAAGCATTCTCAGAAATTTCTTCTCGATGCGTGCATTCAACTCACAGAGTTGAACCTGTCTTTTGATAGAGCAGTTTGGCAGCACTGTTTTTGTGAAATCTGCAAGTGGATATTTCCAGCAAATTGAGGCCTATGCAAAGAAAAGGAAATATCTTCACATAAAAACTAGGTAGCGGCATTCTCAGAAACTTCTTTGTGAGGAGCGTATTCAACTCACAGACCTGAATGTTCCTTTTGATAGAACAGTTTTGAAACACTCCTTTTGTACAATCTGCAAGTGTTTATTCGGAGCGCTTTGAGGACTCTGTTGGAAAAGGAAATATCTTCACATGAAAACTAGACACAAGCATTCTCAGAAACTTCTTTGTGATGAGTGCATTCTACTCACAGAGTTGAACCTTCCTTTTGATAGAACAGTACTGAAGCATTCTTTTTGTAGAATCTGCAATTGGATATTTCGAACGTTTTGAGTCCTATGCTGGAGAAGGTAATATATTCACATAAAAACTAGACAGAAGCATTCTCAGAAACTTCTTTGTGTTGAGTGCATTCAACTCACAGACATGGAGCTTCCTTTTGAAAGAGCAGTTTTGAAACACTCTTTTTGTAAAATCTGCAAGTGGATATTCGGAGCACTTTGAGGCCTATGCTGGGAAATGGAATATCTTCACCTAAAAACTAAACAGAACCTTTCTCAGAAAGCTCTTCTCGATGCATGCTTTCAACTCACAGAGTTGAACCTGCCTTTTGATAGAGCAGTTTGCAATCCCTCTTTTTATAGAATCTGCAAGTGTATATTTGGAGCGCTTTGAGGCCTATGCTGCAAAAGGAAATATCATTGCCTAAAAGCTAGACGGAAGCATTCTCAGAAACTTCTTTGCAATGAGTGCATTCAACTCACAGAGTTGAACCTTCCTTTTGATAGACCAGTTTTGAAACACTGTTTCTGTGGAATCCGCAAGCGGATATTTGGAGCTCTTTGACACTTATGCTGGAAAAGGAGATATCTTCATATACAAAGCAGACAGAAGCATTCTCAGAAACTTCTATGTCATGTGGGGATTGAACTCACAGAGTTGAACTTTCCTTTTTATGGAGCAGTTCTGCAACACTCTTTTTGTGGAAACTGCAAGTGGATATTTGGTGCGATTGCGGCATCTAGTGGAAAAGGAAATATATACAGATGAAAACAAGAGAGAATCATTCTCAGAAACTTCTTTCTGATGAGTGCATTCAACTCACAGACTTGAACCTTCCTTTTCAAAGAGCAGTTTTGAAACACTCTCTTTGTAGGATCTGCAAGTGGATATTTGGATCGCTTTGACGCCTATGCTGGGAAATGAAATATCTTCACCGAAAAACTAGACAGAAGCATTCTCAGAAACTTCTTCACGATATGTGCATTCAACTCACAGAGTTGAATCTTTCTTTTCAAAGAGCAGTTTTGAAACACACTTTTGGTAAAATCTGCAAGTGGATATTTGGAGCGATTTCAGGCCTATGCTGGAAAAGGAAATATCCTCACATCAATACTAGACAGAAGCATTCTCAGAAATTTCTGTGTGATGAGTGCCTTCCACTCACAGACTTGAACGTTCCTTTGGAGGGAACGGTTTTGAAACAGTCCTTTGGTAGAATCTGCAAGTGTTTCTTTGGAGCGCTTTGAGGCCTATGTTGGAAAAGGAAATATCTTCACATAAAAACTAGACAGAAGCATTCTCCGAAACTTCTTTGTGATGATTGCATTCTACTCACAGAGTGGAACCTTCCTTTTGAAAGAAGAGTTTTGAAACACTCTTTTGGTAGAATCTGCAAGTGGATATTTGGAGCGATTTGAGGCCTATGCTGGAAAAGGAGATATCTTCACATAAAAACTAGACAGAAGCATCCTCAGAAACTTTTTCTGATGTGCGCATTCAACTCACCGAGTTGAACCTTCCTTTTGATAGAGAGGTTTTGAAACACTCTTTGTCTAGAATCTGCAGGTGAATATTTGGAGTGCTAAGAGGCCAACACTGGAAAAGGAAATATCTTCACATGAGAACTAGACGGAAGCATTCTCAGAAAACTTCCGTGGCTTTATGCACTCAACTCACATAATGGAAACTTCCTTTTGATAGCCAGTTTTGGAAACACTCCTTTTGTAGAATTTGCTAGTGGATGTTTGGAGCGATTTGAGGCCTATGCTGGAAATGGAAATATCTTCACATAAAACCTAGACAGAAGCATTCTCAGAAACTTCTTTGTGATGAATGCATTCAACTCAAAGACTTGAACTTTCCTTTTGAAAGAGCAGTTTTGAAACAATCTTTATGTAGAATCTGCAAGTGGATATTTGGAGCGCTTTGAGGCCTATGCTGGGAAATGAAATAATTTCACCTGAAAACTAGACAGAAGCCTTCTGAGAAACTTCTTTGTGATGAGTGCATTCAACTCACAGACATGAACGTTCCTTTTCTTGGGACAGTTTTGAAACACTGAGTTTGTAGAATCCGCAAGTGTTTATTCGGAGCACCTTGAGGCCTATGCTGGTAAAGGAAATATCTTCACATAAAAATTCGACAGAAGCATTCTCAGAAACTTCTTTGCGTTGAGTGCATTCAACTCCCAGACTTGAACCTTCTTTTTGAACGAGCAGCTTTGAAACACTCTTCTTGTAAAATCTGCAAATGGATATTTGGAGCACTTTGAGGCGTATGCTGGAAAATGGAATATCTTCACCTGAAAACTAGACGGAAGCATTCTCAGAAAGTTCTTCTCGATGCGTGCATTCAACTCACGGAGTTGAACCTGTCTTTTGATAGAGCAGTTTGGAAACACTCTTTTTGTGAGATCAGCAAGTGGATATTTCCAGCGATTTGAGGCCTATGCAAGGAAAACGAAATATCTTCACATAAAAACTAGATAGCAGCATTCTCAGAAACTTCTTTGTGAGGAGCGCATTCAGCTCACAGACTGGAACGTTCCTTTTGATAGAACAGTTTTGAACCACTCCTTTTGTACTATCTGTAAGTGTTTATTCGGAGCGCTTTGGGGCCTATGTTGGAAAAGGAATTATCTTCACTTAAAAACTAGACAGAAGCATTCTCAGAAACTTCTTTGTGATGATTGCATTCTACTCACAGAGTTGAACCTTCCTTTTGATAGAACAGTTTTGAAACACTCTTTTTGCAGAATCTGCTAGTGGCTATTTGGAGCGCTTTGAGGCCTATGTTGGAAAAGGAAGAATCTTCACATAAAAACTAGGCAGAAGACTTCTCAGAAACTTCTTCCGATGGGCACATTCAACTCACAGACTTGAAGCTTCCTTCTGATAGAGAGGATTTGAAACAATCTTTGTCCAGAATCTGCAAGGAGATATTTGGGGTGCTAAGAGGCCAAAACTGCAAAAGAAAATATCACCACATGAGAACTGGACGGAAGCATTCTCAATAACTTCCATGCACTTTATGCATTCAAATCACATAGTGGAATCTTCCTTTTGATAGCGCAGTTTTGAAACACTCCTTTTGTAGAATTTGCTAGTGGATGTTTGGAGCGATTTGAGGCCTATGCTGGGAATGGAAATATCTTCACATAAAAACCAGACAAAAGCATTCTCAGAAACTTCTTTGTGATGAGTGCATTCAACTCACAGACTTGAACCTTCCTTTTGAAAGAGCAGTTTTGAAACACACTTTTTGTAGAATCTGCAAGTGGATATTTGGAGAGCTTTGAGGCCTATGCTGGAAAATGAAATATCTTCACCTGGAAACCAGACAGAAGCATTCTGAGAATCTTCTTTGTGATGAGTGCATTCAACTCACAGACATGAACGTTCCTTTTGATAGAACAGTTTTGAAACACTAAGTTTGTAGAATCCGCAAGTGTTTATTCGGAGCACCTTGAGGCTTATGTTGGAAAAGGAAATAACTTCACATAAAAACTAGAGAGAAGCATTCTCAGAACCTTCTTTGTGATGAGTGCATTCAACTCGCAGACTTGAACCTTCCTTTTGAACGAGCAGTTTTGAAACACTCTTTTTGTAAAAGCTGCAAATGGATATTTGGAGCACTTTGAGACGTATGCTGGAAAATGGAATATCTTCATCTAAAAACTAGACAGAAGCATTCTCAGAAATTTCTTCTCGATGCGTGCATTCAACTCACAGAGTTGAACCTGTCTTTTGATAGAGCAGTTTGGCAGCACTGTTTTTGTGAAATCTGCAAGTGGATATTTCCAGCAAATTGAGGCCTATGCAAAGAAAAGGAAATATCTTCACATAAAAACTAGGTAGCGGCATTCTCAGAAACTTCTTTGTGAGGAGCGTATTCAACTCACAGACCTGAATGTTCCTTTTGATAGAACAGTTTTGAAACACTCCTTTTGTACAATCTGCAAGTGTTTATTCGGAGCGCTTTGAGGACTCTGTTGGAAAAGGAAATATCTTCACATGAAAACTAGACACAAGCATTCTCAGAAACTTCTTTGTGATGAGTGCATTCTACTCACAGAGTTGAACCTTCCTTTTGATAGAACAGTACTGAAGCATTCTTTTTGTAGAATCTGCAATTGGATATTTCGAACGTTTTGAGTCCTATGCTGGAGAAGGTAATATATTCACATAAAAACTAGACAGAAGCATTCTCAGAAACTTCTTTGTGTTGAGTGCATTCAACTCACAGACATGGAGCTTCCTTTTGAAAGAGCAGTTTTGAAACACTCTTTTTGTAAAATCTGCAAGTGGATATTCGGAGCACTTTGAGGCCTATGCTGGGAAATGGAATATCTTCACCTAAAAACTAAACAGAACCTTTCTCAGAAAGCTCTTCTCGATGCATGCTTTCAACTCACAGAGTTGAACCTGCCTTTTGATAGAGCAGTTTGCAATCCCTCTTTTTATAGAATCTGCAAGTGTATATTTGGAGCGCTTTGAGGCCTATGCTGCAAAAGGAAATATCATTGCCTAAAAGCTAGACGGAAGCATTCTCAGAAACTTCTTTGCAATGAGTGCATTCAACTCACAGAGTTGAACCTTCCTTTTGATAGACCAGTTTTGAAACACTGTTTCTGTGGAATCCGCAAGCGGATATTTGGAGCTCTTTGACACTTATGCTGGAAAAGGAGATATCTTCATATACAAAGCAGACAGAAGCATTCTCAGAAACTTCTATGTCATGTGGGGATTGAACTCACAGAGTTGAACTTTCCTTTTTATGGAGCAGTTCTGCAACACTCTTTTTGTGGAAACTGCAAGTGGATATTTGGTGCGATTGCGGCATCTAGTGGAAAAGGAAATATATACAGATGAAAACAAGAGAGAATCATTCTCAGAAACTTCTTTCTGATGAGTGCATTCAACTCACAGACTTGAACCTTCCTTTTCAAAGAGCAGTTTTGAAACACTCTCTTTGTAGGATCTGCAAGTGGATATTTGGATCGCTTTGACGCCTATGCTGGGAAATGAAATATCTTCACCGAAAAACTAGACAGAAGCATTCTCAGAAACTTCTTCACGATATGTGCATTCAACTCACAGAGTTGAATCTTTCTTTTCAAAGAGCAGTTTTGAAACACACTTTTGGTAAAATCTGCAAGTGGATATTTGGAGCGATTTCAGGCCTATGCTGGAAAAGGAAATATCCTCACATCAATACTAGACAGAAGCATTCTCAGAAATTTCTGTGTGATGAGTGCCTTCCACTCACAGACTTGAACGTTCCTTTGGAGGGAACGGTTTTGAAACAGTCCTTTGGTAGAATCTGCAAGTGTTTATTTGGAGCGCTTTGAGGCCTATGTTGGAAAAGGAAATATCTTCACATAAAAACTAGACAGAAGCATTCTCCGAAACTTCTTTGTGATGATTGCATTCTACTCACAGAGTGGAACCTTCCTTTTGAAAGAAGAGTTTTGAAACACTCTTTTGGTAGAATCTGCAAGTGGATATTTGGAGCGATTTGAGGCCTATGCTGGAAAAGGAGATATCTTCACATAAAAACTAGACAGAAGCATCCTCAGAAACTTTTTCTGATGTGCGCATTCAACTCACCGAGTTGAACCTTCCTTTTGATAGAGAGGTTTTGAAACACTCTTTGTCTAGAATCTGCAGGTGAATATTTGGAGTGCTAAGAGGCCAACATTGGAAAAGGAAATATCTTCACATGAGAACTAGACGGAAGCATTCTCAGAAAACTTCCGTGGCTTTATGCACTCAACTCACATAGTGGAAACTTCCTTTTGATAGCCAGTTTTGGAAACACTCCTTTTGTAGAATTTGCTAGTGGATGTTTGGAGCGATTTGAGGCCTATGCTGGAAATGGAAATATCTTCACATAAAACCTAGACAGAAGCATTCTCAGAAACTTCTTTGTGATGAATGCATTCAACTCAAAGACTTGAACTTTCCTTTTGAAAGAGCAGTTTTGAAACAATCTTTATGTAGAATCTGCAAGTGGATATTTGGAGCGCTTTGAGGCCTATGCTGGGAAATGAAATAATTTCACCTGAAAACTAGACAGAAGCCTTCTGAGAAACTTCTTTGTGATGAGTGCATTCAACTCACAGACATGAACGTTCCTTTTCTTGGGACAGTTTTGAAACACTGAGTTTGTAGAATCCGCAAGTGTTTATTCGGAGCACCATGAGGCCTATGCTGGTAAAGGAAATATCTTCACATAAAAATTCGACAGAAGCATTCTCAGAAACTTCTTTGCGTTGAGTGCATTCAACTCCCAGACTTGAACCTTCTTTTTGAACGAGCAGCTTTGAAACACTCTTCTTGTAAAATCTGCAAATGGATATTTGGAGCACTTTGAGGCGTATGCTGGAAAATGGAATATCTTCACCTGAAAACTAGACGGAAGCATTCTCAGAAAGTTCTTCTCGATGCGTGCATTCAACTCACAGAGTTGAACCTGTCTTTTGATAGAGCAGTTTGGAAACACTCTTTTTGTGAGATCAGCAAGTGGATATTTCCAGCGATTTGAGGCCTATGCAAGGAAAACGAAATATCTTCACATAAAAACTAGATAGCAGCATTCTCAGAAACTTCTTTGTGAGGAGCGCATTCAGCTCACAGGCTGGAACGTTCCTTTTGATAGAACAGTTTTGAACCACTCCTTTTGTACTATCTGTAATTGTTTATTCGGAGCGCCTTGGGGCCTGTGTTGGAAAAGGAATTATCTTCACTTAAAAACTAGACAGAAGCATTCTCAGAAACTTCTTTGTGATGATTGCATTCTACTCACAGAGTTGAACCTTCCTTTTGATAGAACAGTTTTGAAACACTCTTTTTGCAGAATCTGCTAGTGGCTATTTGGAGCGCTTTGAGGCCTATGTTGGAAAAGGAAGAATCTTCACATAAAAACTAGGCAGAAGACTTCTCAGAAACTTCTTCCGATGGGCACATTCAACTCACAGACTTGAAGCTTCCTTCTGATAGAGAGGATTTGAAACAATCTTTGTCCAGAATCTGCAAGGAGATATTTGGGGTGCTAAGAGGCCAAAACTGCAAAAGAAAATATCACCACATGAGAACTGGACGGAAGCATTCTCAATAACTTCCATGCACTTTATGCATTCAAATCACATAGTGGAATCTTCCTTTTGATAGCGCAGTTTTGAAACACTCCTTTTGTAGAATTTGCTAGTGGATGTTTGGAGCGATTTGAGGCCTATGCTGGGAATGGAAATATCTTCACATAAAAACCAGACAAAAGCATTCTCAGAAACTTCTTTGTGATGAGTGCATTCAACTCACAGACTTGAACCTTCCTTTTGAAAGAACAGTTTTGAAACACACTTTTTGTAGAATCTGCAAGTGGATATTTGGAGAGCTTTGAGGCCTATGCTGGAAAATGAAATATCTTCACCTGGAAACCAGACAGAAGCATTCTGAGAATCTTCTTTGTGATGAGTGCATTCAACTCACAGACATGAACGTTCCTTTTGATAGAACAGTTTTGAAACACTAAGTTTGTAGAATCCGCAAGTGTTTATTCGGAGCACCTTGAGGCTTATGTTGGAAAAGGAAATAACTTCACATAAAAACTAGAGAGAAGCATTCTCAGAACCTTCTTTGTGATGAGTGCATTCAACTCGCAGACTTGAACCTTCCTTTTGAACGAGCAGTTTTGAAACACTCTTTTTGTAAAAGCTGCAAATGGATATTTGGAGCACTTTGAGACGTATGCTGGAAAATGGAATATCTTCATCTAAAAACTAGACAGAAGCATTCTCAGAAATTTCTTCTCGATGCGTGCATTCAACTCACAGAGTTGAACCTGTCTTTTGATAGAGCAGTTTGGCAGCACTGTTTTTGTGAAATCTGCAAGTGGATATTTCCAGCAAATTGAGGCCTATGCAAAGAAAAGGAAATATCTTCACATAAAAACTAGGTAGCGGCATTCTCAGAAACTTCTTTGTGAGGAGCGTATTCAACTCACAGACCTGAATGTTCCTTTTGATAGAACAGTTTTGAAACACTCCTTTTGTACAATCTGCAAGTGTTTATTCGGAGCGCTTTGAGGACTCTGTTGGAAAAGGAAATATCTTCACATGAAAACTAGACACAAGCATTCTCAGAAACTTCTTTGTGATGAGTGCATTCTACTCACAGAGTTGAACCTTCCTTTTGATAGAACAGTACTGAAGCATTCTTTTTGTAGAATCTGCAATTGGATATTTCGAACGTTTTGAGTCCTATGCTGGAAAAGGTAATATATTCACATAAAAACTAGACAGAAGCATTCTCAGAAACTTCTTTGTGTTGAGTGCATTCAACTCACGGACATGGAGCTTCCTTTTGAAAGAGCAGTTTTGAAACACTCTTTTTGTAAAATCTGCAAGTGGATATTCGGAGCACTTTGAGGCCTATGCTGGGAAATGGAATATCTTCACCTAAAAACTAAACAGAACCTTTCTCAGAAAGCTCTTCTCGATGCATGCTTTCAACTCACAGAGTTGAACCTGCCTTTTGATAGAGCAGTTTGCAATCCCTCTTTTTATAGAATCTGCAAGTGTATATTTGGAGCGCTTTGAGGCCTATGCTGCAAAAGGAAATATCATTGCCTAAAAGCTAGACGGAAGCATTCTCAGAAACTTCTTTGCAATGAGTGCATTCAACTCACAGAGTTGAACCTTCCTTTTGATAGACCAGTTTTGAAACACTGTTTCTGTGGAATCCGCAAGCGGATATTTGGAGCTCTTTGACACTTATGCTGGAAAAGGAGATATCTTCATATACAAAGCAGACAGAAGCATTCTCAGAAACTTCTATGTCATGTGGGGATTGAACTCACAGAGTTGAACTTTCCTTTTTATGGAGCAGTTCTGCAACACTCTTTTTGTGGAAACTGCAAGTGGATATTTGGTGCGATTGCGGCATCTAGTGGAAAAGGAAATATATACAGATGAAAACAAGAGAGAATCATTCTCAGAAACTTCTTTCTGATGAGTGCATTCAACTCACAGACTTGAACCTTCCTTTTCAAAGAGCAGTTTTGAAACACTCTCTTTGTAGGATCTGCAAGTGGATATTTGGATCGCTTTGACGCCTATGCTGGGAAATGAAATATCTTCACCGAAAAACTAGACAGAAGCATTCTCAGAAACTTCTTCACGATATGTGCATTCAACTCACAGAGTTGAATCTTTCTTTTCAAAGAGCAGTTTTGAAACACACTTTTGGTAAAATCTGCAAGTGGATATTTGGAGCGATTTCAGGCCTATGCTGGAAAAGGAAATATCCTCACATCAATACTAGACAGAAGCATTCTCAGAAATTTCTGTGTGATGAGTGCCTTCCACTCACAGACTTCAACGTTCCTTTTGAGGGAACGGTTTTGAAACAGTCCTTTGGTAGAATCTGCAAGTGTTTATTTGGAGCGCTTTGAGGCCTATGTTGGAAAAGGAAATATCTTCACATAAAAACTAGACAGAAGCATTCTCCGAAACTTCTTTGTGATGATTGCATTCTACTCACAGAGTGGAACCTTCCTTTTGAAAGAAGAGTTTTGAAACACTCTTTTGGTAGAATCTGCAAGTGGATATTTGGAGCGATTTGAGGCCTATGCTGGAAAAGGAGATATCTTCACATAAAAACTAGACAGAAGCATCCTCAGAAACTTTTTCTGATGTGCGCATTCAACTCACCGAGTTGAACCTTCCTTTTGATAGAGAGGTTTTGAAACACTCTTTGTCTAGAATCTGCAGGTGAATATTTGGAGTGCTAAGAGGCCAACATTGGAAAAGGAAATATCTTCACATGAGAACTAGACGGAAGCATTCTCAGAAAACTTCCGTGGCTTTATGCACTCAACTCACATAGTGGAAACTTCCTTTTGATAGCCAGTTTTGGAAACACTCCTTTTGTAGAATTTGCTAGTGGATGTTTGGAGCGATTTGAGGCCTATGCTGGAAATGGAAATATCTTCACATAAAACCTAGACAGAAGCATTCTCAGAAACTTCTTTGTGATGAATGCATTCAACTCAAAGACTTGAACTTTCCTTTTGAAAGAGCAGTTTTGAAACAATCTTTATGTAGAATCTGCAAGTGGATATTTGGAGCGCTTTGAGGCCTATGCTGGGAAATGAAATAATTTCACCTGAAAACTAGACAGAAGCCTTCTGAGAAACTTCTTTGTGATGAGTGCATTCAACTCACAGACATGAACGTTCCTTTTCTTGGGACAGTTTTGAAACACTGAGTTTGTAGAATCCGCAAGTGTTTATTCGGAGCACCTTGAGGCCTATGCTGGTAAAGGAAATATCTTCACATAAAAATTCGACAGAAGCATTCTCAGAAACTTCTTTGCGTTGAGTGCATTCAACTCCCAGACTTGAACCTTCTTTTTGAACGAGCAGCTTTGAAACACTCTTCTTGTAAAATCTGCAAATGGATATTTGGAGCACTTTGAGGCGTATGCTGGAAAATGGAATATCTTCACCTGAAAACTAGACGGAAGCATTCTCAGAAAGTTCTTCTCGATGCGTGCATTCAACTCACAGAGTTGAACCTGTCTTTTGATAGAGCAGTTTGGAAACACTCTTTTTGTGAGATCAGCAAGTGGATATTTCCAGCGATTTGAGGCCTATGCAAGGAAAACGAAATATCTTCACATAAAAACTAGATAGCAGCATTCTCAGAAACTTCTTTGTGAGGAGCGCATTCAGCTCACAGGCTGGAACGTTCCTTTTGATAGAACAGTTTTGAACCACTCCTTTTGTACTATCTGTAATTGTTTATTCGGAGCGCCTTGGGGCCTGTGTTGGAAAAGGAATTATCTTCACTTAAAAACTAGACAGAAGCATTCTCAGAAACTTCTTTGTGATGATTGCATTCTACTCACAGAGTTGAACCTTCCTTTTGATAGAACAGTTTTGAAACACTCTTTTTGCAGAATCTGCTAGTGGCTATTTGGAGCGCTTTGAGGCCTATGTTGGAAAAGGAAGAATCTTCACATAAAAACTAGGCAGAAGACTTCTCAGAAACTTCTTCCGATGGGCACATTCAACTCACAGACTTGAAGCTTCCTTCTGATAGAGAGGATTTGAAACAATCTTTGTCCAGAATCTGCAAGGAGATATTTGGGGTGCTAAGAGGCCAAAACTGCAAAAGAAAATATCACCACATGAGAACTGGACGGAAGCATTCTCAATAACTTCCATGCACTTTATGCATTCAAATCACATAGTGGAATCTTCCTTTTGATAGCGCAGTTTTGAAACACTCCTTTTGTAGAATTTGCTAGTGGATGTTTGGAGCGATTTGAGGCCTATGCTGGGAATGGAAATATCTTCACATAAAAACCAGACAAAAGCATTCTCAGAAACTTCTTTGTGATGAGTGCATTCAACTCACAGACTTGAACCTTCCTTTTGAAAGAGCAGTTTTGAAACACACTTTTTGTAGAATCTGCAAGTGGATATTTGGAGAGCTTTGAGGCCTCTGCTGGAAAATGAAATATCTTCACCTGGAAACCAGACAGAAGCATTCTGAGAATCTTCTTTGTGATGAGTGCATTCAACTCACAGACATGAACGTTCCTTTTGATAGAACAGTTTTGAAACACTAAGTTTGTAGAATCCGCAAGTGTTTATTCGGAGCACCTTGAGGCTTATGTTGGAAAAGGAAATAACTTCACATAAAAACTAGAGAGAAGCATTCTCAGAACCTTCTTTGTGATGAGTGCATTCAACTCGCAGACTTGAACCTTCCTTTTGAACGAGCAGTTTTGAAACACTCTTTTTGTAAAAGCTGCAAATGGATATTTGGAGCACTTTGAGACGTATGCTGGAAAATGGAATATCTTCATCTAAAAACTAGACAGAAGCATTCTCAGAAATTTCTTCTCGATGCGTGCATTCAACTCACAGAGTTGAACCTGTCTTTTGATAGAGCAGTTTGGCAGCACTGTTTTTGTGAAATCTGCAAGTGGATATTTCCAGCAAATTGAGGCCTATGCAAAGAAAAGGAAATATCTTCACATAAAAACTAGGTAGCGGCATTCTCAGAAACTTCTTTGTGAGGAGCGTATTCAACTCACAGACCTGAATGTTCCTTTTGATAGAACAGTTTTGAAACACTCCTTTTGTACAATCTGCAAGTGTTTATTCGGAGCGCTTTGAGGACTCTGTTGGAAAAGGAAATATCTTCACATGAAAACTAGACACAAGCATTCTCAGAAACTTCTTTGTGATGAGTGCATTCTACTCACAGAGTTGAACCTTCCTTTTGATAGAACAGTACTGAAGCATTCTTTTTGTAGAATCTGCAATTGGATATTTCGAACGTTTTGAGTCCTATGCTGGAAAAGGTAATATATTCACATAAAAACTAGACAGAAGCATTCTCAGAAACTTCTTTGTGTTGAGTGCATTCAACTCACGGACATGGAGCTTCCTTTTGAAAGAGCAGTTTTGAAACACTCTTTTTGTAAAATCTGCAAGTGGATATTCGGAGCACTTTGAGGCCTATGCTGGGAAATGGAATATCTTCACCTAAAAACTAAACAGAACCTTTCTCAGAAAGCTCTTCTCGATGCATGCTTTCAACTCACAGAGTTGAACCTGCCTTTTGATAGAGCAGTTTGCAATCCCTCTTTTTATAGAATCTGCAAGTTTATATTTGGAGCGCTTTGAGGCCTATGCTGCAAAAGGAAATATCATTGCCTAAAAGCTAGACGGAAGCATTCTCAGAAACTTCTTTGCAATGAGTGCATTCAACTCACAGAGTTGAACCTTCCTTTTGATAGACCAGTTTTGAAACACTGTTTCTGTGGAATCCGCAAGCGGATATTTGGAGCTCTTTGACACTTATGCTGGAAAAGGAGATATCTTCATATACAAAGCAGACAGAAGCATTCTCAGAAACTTCTACGTCATGTGGGGATTGAACTCACAGAGTTGAACTTTCCTTTTTATGGAGCAGTTCTGCAACACTCTTTTTGTGGAAACTGCAAGTGGATATTTGGTGCGATTGCGGCATCTAGTGGAAAAGGAAATATATACAGATGAAAACAAGAGAGAATCATTCTCAGAAACTTCTTTCTGATGAGTGCATTCAACTCACAGACTTGAACCTTCCTTTTCAAAGAGCAGTTTTGAAACACTCTCTTTGTAGGATCTGCAAGTGGATATTTGGATCGCTTTGACGCCTATGCTGGGAAATGAAATATCTTCACCGAAAAACTAGACAGAAGCATTCTCAGAAACTTCTTCACGATATGTGCATTCAACTCACAGAGTTGAATCTTTCTTTTCAAAGAGCAGTTTTGAAACACACTTTTGGTAAAAGCTGCAAGTGGATATTTGGAGCGATTTCAGGCCTATGCTGGAAAAGGAAATATCCTCACATCAATACTAGACAGAAGCATTCTCAGAAATTTCTGTGTGATGAGTGCCTTCCACTCACAGACTTCAACGTTCCTTTTGAGGGAACGGTTTTGAAACAGTCCTTTGGTAGAATCTGCAAGTGTTTCTTTGGAGCGCTTTGAGGCCTATGTTGGAAAAGGAAATATCTTCACATAAAAACTAGACAGAAGCATTCTCCGAAACTTCTTTGTGATGATTGCATTCTACTCACAGAGTGGAACCTTCCTTTTGAAAGAACAGTTTTGAAACACTCTTTTGGTAGAATCTGCAAGTGGATATTTGGAGCGATTTGAGGCCTATGCTGGAAAAGGAGATATCTTCACATAAAAACTAGACAGAAGCATCCTCAGAAACTTTTTCTGATGTGCGCATTCAACTCACCGAGTTGAACCTTCCTTTTGATAGAGAGGTTTTGAAACACTCTTTGTCTAGAATCTGCAGGTGAATATTTGGAGTGCTAAGAGGCCAACACTGGAAAAGGAAATATCTTCACATGAGAACTAGACGGAAGCATTCTCAGAAAACTTCCGTGGCTTTATGCACTCAACTCACATAGTGGAAACTTCCTTTTGATAGCCAGTTTTGGAAACACTCCTTTTGTAGAATTTGCTAGTGGATGTTTGGAGCGATTTGAGGCCTATGCTGGAAATGGAAATATCTTCACATAAAAACTAGACAGAAGCATTCTCAGAAACTTCTTTGTGATGAATGCATTCAACTCAAAGACTTGAACTTTCCTTTTGAAAGAGCAGTTTTGAAACAATCTTTATGTAGAATCTGCAAGTGGATATTTGGAGCGCTTTGAGGCCTATGCTGGGAAATGAAATAATTTCACCTGAAAACTAGACAGAAGCCTTCTGAGAAACTTCTTTGTGATGAGTGCATTCAACTCACAGACATGAACGTTCCTTTTCTTGGGACAGTTTTGAAACACTGAGTTTGTAGAATCCGCAAGTGTTTATTCGGAGCACCTTGAGGCCTATGCTGGTAAAGGAAATATCTTCACATAAAAATTCGACAGAAGCATTCTCAGAAACTTCTTTGCGTTGAGTGCATTCAACTCCCAGACTTGAACCTTCTTTTTGAACGAGCAGCTTTGAAACACTCTTCTTGTAAAATCTGCAAATGGATATTTGGAGCACTTTGAGGCGTATGCTGGAAAATGGAATATCTTCACCTGAAAACTAGACGGAAGCATTCTCAGAAAGTTCTTCTCGATGCGTGCATTCAACTCACGGAGTTGAACCTGTGTTTTGATAGAGCAGTTTGGAAACACTCTTTTTGTGAGATCAGCAAGTGGATATTTCCAGCGATTTGAGGCCTATGCAAGGAAAACGAAATATCTTCACATAAAAACTAGATAGCAAGATTCTCAGAAACTTCTTTGTGAGGAGCGCATTCAGCTCACAGACTGGAACGTTCCTTTTGATAGAACAGTTTTGAACCACTCCTTTTGTACTATCTGTAAGTGTTTATTCGGAGCGCTTTGGGGCCTATGTTGGAAAAGGAATTATCTTCACTTAAAAACTAGACAGAAGCATTCTCAGAAACTTCTTTGTGATGATTGCATTCTACTCACAGAGTTGAACCTTCCTTTTGATAGAACAGTTTTGAAACACTCTTTTTGCAGAATCTGCTAGTGGCTATTTGGAGCGCTTTGAGGCCTATGTTGGAAAAGGAAGAATCTTCACATAAAAACTAGGCAGAAGACTTCTCAGAAACTTCTTCCGATGGGCACATTCAACTCACAGACTTGAAGCTTCCTTCTGATAGAGAGGATTTGAAACAATCTTTGTCCAGAATCTGCAAGGAGATATTTGGGGTGCTAAGAGGCCAAAACTGCAAAAGAAAATATCACCACATGAGAACTGGACGGAAGCATTCTCAATAACTTCCATGCACTTTATGCATTCAAATCACATAGTGGAATCTTCCTTTTGATAGCGCAGTTTTGAAACACTCCTTTTGTAGAATTTGCTAGTGGATGTTTGGAGCGATTTGAGGCCTATGCTGGGAATGGAAATATCTTCACATAAAAACCAGACAAAAGCATTCTCAGAAACTTCTTTGTGATGAGTGCATTCAACTCACAGACTTGAACCTTCCTTTTGAAAGAGCAGTTTTGAAACACACTTTTTGTAGAATCTGCAAGTGGATATTTGGAGAGCTTTGAGGCCTATGCTGGAAAATGAAATATCTTCACCTGGAAACCAGACAGAAGCATTCTGAGAATCTTCTTTGTGATGAGTGCATTCAACTCACAGACATGAACGTTCCTTTTGATAGAACAGTTTTGAAACACTAAGTTTGTAGAATCCGCAAGTGTTTATTCGGAGCACCTTGAGGCTTATGTTGGAAAAGGAAATAACTTCACATAAAAACTAGAGAGAAGCATTCTCAGAACCTTCTTTGTGATGAGTGCATTCAACTCGCAGACTTGAACCTTCCTTTTGAACGAGCAGTTTTGAAACACTCTTTTTGTAAAAGCTGCAAATGGATATTTGGAGCACTTTGAGACGTATGCTGGAAAATGGAATATCTTCATCTAAAAACTAGACAGAAGCATTCTCAGAAATTTCTTCTCGATGCGTGCATTCAACTCACAGAGTTGAACCTGTCTTTTGATAGAGCAGTTTGGCAGCACTGTTTTTGTGAAATCTGCAAGTGGATATTTCCAGCAAATTGAGGCCTATGCAAAGAAAAGGAAATATCTTCACATAAAAACTAGGTAGCGGCATTCTCAGAAACTTCTTTGTGAGGAGCGTATTCAACTCACAGACCTGAATGTTCCTTTTGATAGAACAGTTTTGAAACACTCCTTTTGTACAATCTGCAAGTGTTTATTCGGAGCGCTTTGAGGACTCTGTTGGAAAAGGAAATATCTTCACATGAAAACTAGACACAAGCATTCTCAGAAACTTCTTTGTGATGAGTGCATTCTACTCACAGAGTTGAACCTTCCTTTTGATAGAACAGTACTGAAGCATTCTTTTTGTAGAATCTGCAATTGGATATTTCGAACGTTTTGAGTCCTATGCTGGAAAAGGTAATATATTCACATAAAAACTAGACAGAAGCATTCTCAGAAACTTCTTTGTGTTGAGTGCATTCAACTCACGGACATGGAGCTTCCTTTTGAAAGAGCAGTTTTGAAACACTCTTTTTGTAAAATCTGCAAGTGGATATTCGGAGCACTTTGAGGCCTATGCTGGGAAATGGAATATCTTCACCTAAAAACTAAACAGAACCTTTCTCAGAAAGCTCTTCTCGATGCATGCTTTCAACTCACAGAGTTGAACCTGCCTTTTGATAGAGCAGTTTGCAATCCCTCTTTTTATAGAATCTGCAAGTGTATATTTGGAGCGCTTTGAGGCCTATGCTGCAAAAGGAAATATCATTGCCTAAAAGCTAGACGGAAGCATTCTCAGAAACTTCTTTGCAATGAGTGCATTCAACTCACAGAGTTGAACCTTCCTTTTGATAGACCAGTTTTGAAACACTGTTTCTGTGGAATCCGCAAGCGGATATTTGGAGCTCTTTGACACTTATGCTGGAAAAGGAGATATCTTCATATACAAAGCAGACAGAAGCATTCTCAGAAACTTCTACGTCATGTGGGGATTGAACTCACAGAGTTGAACTTTCCTTTTTATGGAGCAGTTCTGCAACACTCTTTTTGTGGAAACTGCAAGTGGATATTTGGTGCGATTGCGGCATCTAGTGGAAAAGGAAATATATACAGATGAAAACAAGAGAGAATCATTCTCAGAAACTTCTTTCTGATGAGTGCATTCAACTCACAGACTTGAACCTTCCTTTTCAAAGAGCAGTTTTGAAACACTCTCTTTGTAGGATCTGCAAGTGGATATTTGGATCGCTTTGACGCCTATGCTGGGAAATGAAATATCTTCACCGAAAAACTAGACAGAAGCATTCTCAGAAACTTCTTCACGATATGTGCATTCAACTCACAGAGTTGAATCTTTCTTTTCAAAGAGCAGTTTTGAAACACACTTTTGGTAAAATCTGCAAGTGGATATTTGGAGCGATTTCAGGCCTATGCTGGAAAAGGAAATATCCTCACATCAATACTAGACAGAAGCATTCTCAGAAATTTCTGTGTGATGAGTGCCTTCCACTCACAGACTTGAACGTTCCTTTTGAGGGAACGGTTTTGAAACAGTCCTTTGGTAGAATCTGAAAGTGTTTCTTTGGAGCGCTTTGAGGCCTATGTTGGAAAAGGAAATATCTTCACATAAAAACTAGACAGAAGCATTCTCCGAAACTTCTTTGTGATGATTGCATTCTACTCACAGAGTGGAACCTTCCTTTTGAAAGAACAGTTTTGAAACACTCTTTTGGTAGAATCTGCAAGTGGATATTTGGAGCGATTTGAGGCCTATGCTGGAAAAGGAGATATCTTCACATAAAAACTAGACAGAAGCATCCTCAGAAACTTTTTCTGATGTGCGCATTCAACTCACCGAGTTGAACCTTCCTTTTGATAGAGAGGTTTTGAAACACTCTTTGTCTAGAATCTGCAGGTGAATATTTGGAGTGCTAAGAGGCCAACACTGGAAAAGGAAATATCTTCACATGAGAACTAGACGGAAGCATTCTCAGAAAACTTCCGTGGCTTTATGCACTCAACTCACATAGTGGAAACTTCCTTTTGATAGCCAGTTTTGGAAACACTCCTTTTGTAGAATTTGCTAGTGGATGTTTGGAGCGATTTGAGGCCTATGCTGGAAATGGAAATATCTTCACATAAAAACTAGACAGAAGCATTCTCAGAAACTTCTTTGTGATGAATGCATTCAACTCAAAGACTTGAACTTTCCTTTTGAAAGAGCAGTTTTGAAACAATCTTTATGTAGAATCTGCAAGTGGATATTTGGAGCGCTTTGAGGCCTATGCTGGGAAATGAAATAATTTCACCTGAAAACTAGACAGAAGCCTTCTGAGAAACTTCTTTGTGATGAGTGCATTCAACTCACAGACATGAACGTTCCTTTTCTTGGAACAGTTTTGAAACACTGAGTTTGTAGAATCCGCAAGTGTTTATTCGGAGCACCTTGAGGCCTATGCTGGTAAAGGAAATATCTTCACATAAAAATTCGACAGAAGCATTCTCAGAAACTTCTTTGCGTTGAGTGCATTCAACTCCCAGACTTGAACCTTCTTTTTGAACGAGCAGCTTTGAAACACTCTTCTTGTAAAATCTGCAAATGGATATTTGGAGCACTTTGAGGCGTATGCTGGAAAATGGAATATCTTCACCTGAAAACTAGACGGAAGCATTCTCAGAAAGTTCTTCTCGATGCGTGCATTCAACTCACGGAGTTGAACCTGTGTTTTGATAGAGCAGTTTGGAAACACTCTTTTTGTGAGATCAGCAAGTGGATATTTCCAGCGATTTGAGGCCTATGCAAGGAAAACGAAATATCTTCACATAAAAACTAGATAGCAAGATTCTCAGAAACTTCTTTGTGAGGAGCGCATTCAGCTCACAGACTGGAACGTTCCTTTTGATAGAACAGTTTTGAACCACTCCTTTTGTACTATCTGTAAGTGTTTATTCGGAGCGCTTTGGGGCCTATGTTGGAAAAGGAATTATCTTCACTTAAAAACTAGACAGAAGCATTCTCAGAAACTTCTTTGTGATGATTGCATTCTACTCACAGAGTTGAACCTTCCTTTTGATAGAACAGTTTTGAAACACTCTTTTTGCAGAATCTGCTAGTGGCTATTTGGAGCGCTTTGAGGCCTATGTTGGAAAAGGAAGAATCTTCACATAAAAACTAGGCAGAAGACTTCTCAGAAACTTCTTCCGATGGGCACATTCAACTCACAGACTTGAAGCTTCCTTCTGATAGAGAGGATTTGAAACAATCTTTGTCCAGAATCTGCAAGGAGATATTTGGGGTGCTAAGAGGCCAAAACTGCAAAAGAAAATATCACCACATGAGAACTGGACGGAAGCATTCTCAATAACTTCCATGCACTTTATGCATTCAAATCACATAGTGGAATCTTCCTTTTGATAGCGCAGTTTTGAAACACTCCTTTTGTAGAATTTGCTAGTGGATGTTTGGAGCGATTTGAGGCCTATGCTGGGAATGGAAATATCTTCACATAAAAACCAGACAAAAGCATTCTCAGAAACTTCTTTGTGATGAGTGCATTCAACTCACAGACTTGAACCTTCCTTTTGAAAGAGCAGTTTTGAAACACACTTTTTGTAGAATCTGCAAGTGGATATTTGGAGAGCTTTGAGGCCTATGCTGGAAAATGAAATATCTTCACCTGGAAACCAGACAGAAGCATTCTGAGAATCTTCTTTGTGATGAGTGCATTCAACTCACAGACATGAACGTTCCTTTTGATAGAACAGTTTTGAAACACTAAGTTTGTAGAATCCGCAAGTGTTTATTCGGAGCACCTTGAGGCTTATGTTGGAAAAGGAAATAACTTCACATAAAAACTAGAGAGAAGCATTCTCAGAACCTTCTTTGTGATGAGTGCATTCAACTCGCAGACTTGAACCTTCCTTTTGAACGAGCAGTTTTGAAACACTCTTTTTGTAAAAGCTGCAAATGGATATTTGGAGCACTTTGAGACGTATGCTGGAAAATGGAATATCTTCATCTAAAAACTAGACAGAAGCATTCTCAGAAATTTCTTCTCGATGCGTGCATTCAACTCACAGAGTTGAACCTGTCTTTTGATAGAGCAGTTTGGCAGCACTGTTTTTGTGAAATCTGCAAGTGGATATTTCCAGCAAATTGAGGCCTATGCAAAGAAAAGGAAATATCTTCACATAAAAACTAGGTAGCGGCATTCTCAGAAACTTCTTTGTGAGGAGCGTATTCAACTCACAGACCTGAATGTTCCTTTTGATAGAACAGTTTTGAAACACTCCTTTTGTACAATCTGCAAGTGTTTATTCGGAGCGCTTTGAGGACTCTGTTGGAAAAGGAAATATCTTCACATGAAAACTAGACACAAGCATTCTCAGAAACTTCTTTGTGATGAGTGCATTCTACTCACAGAGTTGAACCTTCCTTTTGATAGAACAGTACTGAAGCATTCTTTTTGTAGAATCTGCAATTGGATATTTCGAACGTTTTGAGTCCTATGCTGGAAAAGGTAATATATTCACATAAAAACTAGACAGAAGCATTCTCAGAAACTTCTTTGTGTTGAGTGCATTCAACTCACAGACATGGAGCTTCCTTTTGAAAGAGCAGTTTTGAAACACTCTTTTTGTAAAATCTGCAAGTGGATATTCGGAGCACTTTGAGGCCTATGCTGGGAAATGGAATATCTTCACCTAAAAACTAAACAGAACCTTTCTCAGAAAGCTCTTCTCGATGCATGCTTTCAACTCACAGAGTTGAACCTGCCTTTTGATAGAGCAGTTTGCAATCCCTCTTTTTATAGAATCTGCAAGTGTATATTTGGAGCGCTTTGAGGCCTATGCTGCAAAAGGAAATATCATTGCCTAAAAGCTAGACGGAAGCATTCTCAGAAACTTCTTTGCAATGAGTGCATTCAACTCACAGAGTTGAACCTTCCTTTTGATAGACCAGTTTTGAAACACTGTTTCTGTGGAATCCGCAAGCGGATATTTGGAGCTCTTTGACACTTATGCTGGAAAAGGAGATATCTTCATATACAAAGCAGACAGAAGCATTCTCAGAAACTTCTATGTCATGTGGGGATTGAACTCACAGAGTTGAACTTTCCTTTTTATGGAGCAGTTCTGCAACACTCTTTTTGTGGAAACTGCAAGTGGATATTTGGTGCGATTGCGGCATCTAGTGGAAAAGGAAATATATACAGATGAAAACAAGAGAGAATCACTCTCAGAAACTTCTTTCTGATGAGTGCATTCAACTCACAGACTTGAACCTTCCTTTTCAAAGAGCAGTTTTGAAACACTCTCTTTGTAGGATCTGCAAGTGGATATTTGGATCGCTTTGACGCCTATGCTGGGAAATGAAATATCTTCACCGAAAAACTAGACAGAAGCATTCTCAGAAACTTCTTCACGATATGTGCATTCAACTCACAGAGTTGAATCTTTCTTTTCAAAGAGCAGTTTTGAAACACACTTTTGGTAAAATCTGCAAGTGGATATTTGGAGCGATTTCAGGCCTATGCTGGAAAAGGAAATATCCTCACATCAATACTAGACAGAAGCATTCTCAGAAATTTCTGTGTGATGAGTGCCTTCCACTCACAGACTTGAACGTTCCTTTTGAGGGAACGGTTTTGAAACAGTCCTTTGGTAGAATCTGCAAGTGTTTATTTGGAGCGCTTTGAGGCCTATGTTGGAAAAGGAAATATCTTCACATAAAAACTAGACAGAAGCATTCTCCGAAACTTCTTTGTGATGATTGCATTCTACTCACAGAGTGGAACCTTCCTTTTGAAAGAAGAGTTTTGAAACACTCTTTTGGTAGAATCTGCAAGTGGATATTTGGAGCGATTTGAGGCCTATGCTGGAAAAGGAGATATCTTCACATAAAAACTAGACAGAAGCATCCTCAGAAACTTTTTCTGATGTGCGCATTCAACTCACCGAGTTGAACCTTCCTTTTGATAGAGAGGTTTTGAAACACTCTTTGTCTAGAATCTGCAGGTGAATATTTGGAGTGCTAAGAGGCCAACACTGGAAAAGGAAATATCTTCACATGAGAACTAGACGGAAGCATTCTCAGAAAACTTCCGTGGCTTTATGCACTCAACTCACATAATGGAAACTTCCTTTTGATAGCCAGTTTTGGAAACACTCCTTTTGTAGAATTTGCTAGTGGATGTTTGGAGCGATTTGAGGCCTATGCTGGAAATGGAAATATCTTCACATAAAACCTAGACAGAAGCATTCTCAGAAACTTCTTTGTGATGAATGCATTCAACTCAAAGACTTGAACTTTCCTTTTGAAAGAGCAGTTTTGAAACAATCTTTATGTAGAATCTGCAAGTGGATATTTGGAGCGCTTTGAGGCCTATGCTGGGAAATGAAATAATTTCACCTGAAAACTAGACAGAAGCCTTCTGAGAAACTTCTTTGTGATGAGTGCATTCAACTCACAGACATGAACGTTCCTTTTCTTGGGACAGTTTTGAAACACTGAGTTTGTAGAATCCGCAAGTGTTTATTCGGAGCACCTTGAGGCCTATGCTGGTAAAGGAAATATCTTCACATAAAAATTCGACAGAAGCATTCTCAGAAACTTCTTTGCGTTGAGTGCATTCAACTCCCAGACTTGAACCTTCTTTTTGAACGAGCAGCTTTGAAACACTCTTCTTGTAAAATCTGCAAATGGATATTTGGAGCACTTTGAGGCGTATGCTGGAAAATGGAATATCTTCACCTGAAAACTAGACGGAAGCATTCTCAGAAAGTTCTTCTCGATGCGTGCATTCAACTCACGGAGTTGAACCTGTCTTTTGATAGAGCAGTTTGGAAACACTCTTTTTGTGAGATCAGCAAGTGGATATTTCCAGCGATTTGAGGCCTATGCAAGGAAAACGAAATATCTTCACATAAAAACTAGATAGCAGCATTCTCAGAAACTTCTTTGTGAGGAGCGCATTCAGCTCACAGACTGGAACGTTCCTTTTGATAGAACAGTTTTGAACCACTCCTTTTGTACTATCTGTAAGTGTTTATTCGGAGCGCTTTGGGGCCTATGTTGGAAAAGGAATTATCTTCACTTAAAAACTAGACAGAAGCATTCTCAGAAACTTCTTTGTGATGATTGCATTCTACTCACAGAGTTGAACCTTCCTTTTGATAGAACAGTTTTGAAACACTCTTTTTGCAGAATCTGCTAGTGGCTATTTGGAGCGCTTTGAGGCCTATGTTGGAAAAGGAAGAATCTTCACATAAAAACTAGGCAGAAGACTTCTCAGAAACTTCTTCCGATGGGCACATTCAACTCACAGACTTGAAGCTTCCTTCTGATAGAGAGGATTTGAAACAATCTTTGTCCAGAATCTGCAAGGAGATATTTGGGGTGCTAAGAGGCCAAAACTGCAAAAGAAAATATCACCACATGAGAACTGGACGGAAGCATTCTCAATAACTTCCATGCACTTTATGCATTCAAATCACATAGTGGAATCTTCCTTTTGATAGCGCAGTTTTGAAACACTCCTTTTGTAGAATTTGCTAGTGGATGTTTGGAGCGATTTGAGGCCTATGCTGGGAATGGAAATATCTTCACATAAAAACCAGACAAAAGCATTCTCAGAAACTTCTTTGTGATGAGTGCATTCAACTCACAGACTTGAACCTTCCTTTTGAAAGAGCAGTTTTGAAACACACTTTTTGTAGAATCTGCAAGTGGATATTTGGAGAGCTTTGAGGCCTATGCTGGAAAATGAAATATCTTCACCTGGAAACCAGACAGAAGCATTCTGAGAATCTTCTTTGTGATGAGTGCATTCAACTCACAGACATGAACGTTCCTTTTGATAGAACAGTTTTGAAACACTAAGTTTGTAGAATCCGCAAGTGTTTATTCGGAGCACCTTGAGGCTTATGTTGGAAAAGGAAATAACTTCACATAAAAACTAGAGAGAAGCATTCTCAGAACCTTCTTTGTGATGAGTGCATTCAACTCGCAGACTTGAACCTTCCTTTTGAACGAGCAGTTTTGAAACACTCTTTTTGTAAAAGCTGCAAATGGATATTTGGAGCACTTTGAGACGTATGCTGGAAAATGGAATATCTTCATCTAAAAACTAGACAGAAGCATTCTCAGAAATTTCTTCTCGATGCGTGCATTCAACTCACAGAGTTGAACCTGTCTTTTGATAGAGCAGTTTGGCAGCACTGTTTTTGTGAAATCTGCAAGTGGATATTTCCAGCAAATTGAGGCCTATGCAAAGAAAAGGAAATATCTTCACATAAAAACTAGGTAGCGGCATTCTCAGAAACTTCTTTGTGAGGAGCGTATTCAACTCACAGACCTGAATGTTCCTTTTGATAGAACAGTTTTGAAACACTCCTTTTGTACAATCTGCAAGTGTTTATTCGGAGCGCTTTGAGGACTCTGTTGGAAAAGGAAATATCTTCACATGAAAACTAGACACAAGCATTCTCAGAAACTTCTTTGTGATGAGTGCATTCTACTCACAGAGTTGAACCTTCCTTTTGATAGAACAGTACTGAAGCATTCTTTTTGTAGAATCTGCAATTGGATATTTCGAACGTTTTGAGTCCTATGCTGGAGAAGGTAATATATTCACATAAAAACTAGACAGAAGCATTCTCAGAAACTTCTTTGTGTTGAGTGCATTCAACTCACAGACATGGAGCTTCCTTTTGAAAGAGCAGTTTTGAAACACTCTTTTTGTAAAATCTGCAAGTGGATATTCGGAGCACTTTGAGGCCTATGCTGGGAAATGGAATATCTTCACCTAAAAACTAAACAGAACCTTTCTCAGAAAGCTCTTCTCGATGCATGCTTTCAACTCACAGAGTTGAACCTGCCTTTTGATAGAGCAGTTTGCAATCCCTCTTTTTATAGAATCTGCAAGTGTATATTTGGAGCGCTTTGAGGCCTATGCTGCAAAAGGAAATATCATTGCCTAAAAGCTAGACGGAAGCATTCTCAGAAACTTCTTTGCAATGAGTGCATTCAACTCACAGAGTTGAACCTTCCTTTTGATAGACCAGTTTTGAAACACTGTTTCTGTGGAATCCGCAAGCGGATATTTGGAGCTCTTTGACACTTATGCTGGAAAAGGAGATATCTTCATATACAAAGCAGACAGAAGCATTCTCAGAAACTTCTATGTCATGTGGGGATTGAACTCACAGAGTTGAACTTTCCTTTTTATGGAGCAGTTCTGCAACACTCTTTTTGTGGAAACTGCAAGTGGATATTTGGTGCGATTGCGGCATCTAGTGGAAAAGGAAATATATACAGATGAAAACAAGAGAGAATCATTCTCAGAAACTTCTTTCTGATGAGTGCATTCAACTCACAGACTTGAACCTTCCTTTTCAAAGAGCAGTTTTGAAACACTCTCTTTGTAGGATCTGCAAGTGGATATTTGGATCGCTTTGACGCCTATGCTGGGAAATGAAATATCTTCACCGAAAAACTAGACAGAAGCATTCTCAGAAACTTCTTCACGATATGTGCATTCAACTCACAGAGTTGAATCTTTCTTTTCAAAGAGCAGTTTTGAAACACACTTTTGGTAAAATCTGCAAGTGGATATTTGGAGCGATTTCAGGCCTATGCTGGAAAAGGAAATATCCTCACATCAATACTAGACAGAAGCATTCTCAGAAATTTCTGTGTGATGAGTGCCTTCCACTCACAGACTTGAACGTTCCTTTGGAGGGAACGGTTTTGAAACAGTCCTTTGGTAGAATCTGCAAGTGTTTATTTGGAGCGCTTTGAGGCCTATGTTGGAAAAGGAAATATCTTCACATAAAAACTAGACAGAAGCATTCTCCGAAACTTCTTTGTGATGATTGCATTCTACTCACAGAGTGGAACCTTCCTTTTGAAAGAACAGTTTTGAAACACTCTTTTGGTAGAATCTGCAAGTGGATATTTGGAGCGATTTGAGGCCTATGCTGGAAAAGGAGATATCTTCACATAAAAACTAGACAGAAGCATCCTCAGAAACTTTTTCTGATGTGCGCATTCAACTCACCGAGTTGAACCTTCCTTTTGATAGAGAGGTTTTGAAACACTCTTTGTCTAGAATCTGCAGGTGAATATTTGGAGTGCTAAGAGGCCAACACTGGAAAAGGAAATATCTTCACATGAGAACTAGACGGAAGCATTCTCAGAAAACTTCCGTGGCTTTATGCACTCAACTCACATAATGGAAACTTCCTTTTGATAGCCAGTTTTGGAAACACTCCTTTTGTAGAATTTGCTAGTGGATGTTTGGAGCGATTTGAGGCCTATGCTGGAAATGGAAATATCTTCACATAAAACCTAGACAGAAGCATTCTCAGAAACTTCTTTGTGATGAATGCATTCAACTCAAAGACTTGAACTTTCCTTTTGAAAGAGCAGTTTTGAAACAATCTTTATGTAGAATCTGCAAGTGGATATTTGGAGCGCTTTGAGGCCTATGCTGGGAAATGAAATAATTTCACCTGAAAACTAGACAGAAGCCTTCTGAGAAACTTCTTTGTGATGAGTGCATTCAACTCACAGACATGAACGTTCCTTTTCTTGGGACAGTTTTGAAACACTGAGTTTGTAGAATCCGCAAGTGTTTATTCGGAGCACCTTGAGGCCTATGCTGGTAAAGGAAATATCTTCACATAAAAATTCGACAGAAGCATTCTCAGAAACTTCTTTGCGTTGAGTGCATTCAACTCCCAGACTTGAACCTTCTTTTTGAACGAGCAGCTTTGAAACACTCTTCTTGTAAAATCTGCAAATGGATATTTGGAGCACTTTGAGGCGTATGCTGGAAAATGGAATATCTTCACCTGAAAACTAGACGGAAGCATTCTCAGAAAGTTCTTCTCGATGCGTGCATTCAACTCACGGAGTTGAACCTGTCTTTTGATAGAGCAGTTTGGAAACACTCTTTTTGTGAGATCAGCAAGTGGATATTTCCAGCGATTTGAGGCCTATGCAAGGAAAACGAAATATCTTCACATAAAAACTAGATAGCAGCATTCTCAGAAACTTCTTTGTGAGGAGCGCATTCAGCTCACAGACTGGAACGTTCCTTTTGATAGAACAGTTTTGAACCACTCCTTTTGTACTATCTGTAAGTGTTTATTCGGAGCGCTTTGGGGCCTATGTTGGAAAAGGAATTATCTTCACTTAAAAACTAGACAGAAGCATTCTCAGAAACTTCTTTGTGATGATTGCATTCTACTCACAGAGTTGAACCTTCCTTTTGATAGAACAGTTTTGAAACACTCTTTTTGCAGAATCTGCTAGTGGCTATTTGGAGCGCTTTGAGGCCTATGTTGGAAAAGGAAGAATCTTCACATAAAAACTAGGCAGAAGACTTCTCAGAAACTTCTTCCGATGGGCACATTCAACTCACAGACTTGAAGCTTCCTTCTGATAGAGAGGATTTGAAACAATCTTTGTCCAGAATCTGCAAGGAGATATTTGGGGTGCTAAGAGGCCAAAACTGCAAAAGAAAATATCACCACATGAGAACTGGACGGAAGCATTCTCAATAACTTCCATGCACTTTATGCATTCAAATCACATAGTGGAATCTTCCTTTTGATAGCGCAGTTTTGAAACACTCCTTTTGTAGAATTTGCTAGTGGATGTTTGGAGCGATTTGAGGCCTATGCTGGGAATGGAAATATCTTCACATAAAAACCAGACAAAAGCATTCTCAGAAACTTCTTTGTGATGAGTGCATTCAACTCACAGACTTGAACCTTCCTTTTGAAAGAGCAGTTTTGAAACACACTTTTTGTAGAATCTGCAAGTGGATATTTGGAGAGCTTTGAGGCCTATGCTGGAAAATGAAATATCTTCACCTGGAAACCAGACAGAAGCATTCTGAGAATCTTCTTTGTGATGAGTGCATTCAACTCACAGACATGAACGTTCCTTTTGATAGAACAGTTTTGAAACACTAAGTTTGTAGAATCCGCAAGTGTTTATTCGGAGCACCTTGAGGCTTATGTTGGAAAAGGAAATAACTTCACATAAAAACTAGAGAGAAGCATTCTCAGAACCTTCTTTGTGATGAGTGCATTCAACTCGCAGACTTGAACCTTCCTTTTGAACGAGCAGTTTTGAAACACTCTTTTTGTAAAAGCTGCAAATGGATATTTGGAGCACTTTGAGACGTATGCTGGAAAATGGAATATCTTCATCTAAAAACTAGACAGAAGCATTCTCAGAAATTTCTTCTCGATGCGTGCATTCAACTCACAGAGTTGAACCTGTCTTTTGATAGAGCAGTTTGGCAGCACTGTTTTTGTGAAATCTGCAAGTGGATATTTCCAGCAAATTGAGGCCTATGCAAAGAAAAGGAAATATCTTCACATAAAAACTAGGTAGCGGCATTCTCAGAAACTTCTTTGTGAGGAGCGTATTCAACTCACAGACCTGAATGTTCCTTTTGATAGAACAGTTTTGAAACACTCCTTTTGTACAATCTGCAAGTGTTTATTCGGAGCGCTTTGAGGACTCTGTTGGAAAAGGAAATATCTTCACATGAAAACTAGACACAAGCATTCTCAGAAACTTCTTTGTGATGAGTGCATTCTACTCACAGAGTTGAACCTTCCTTTTGATAGAACAGTACTGAAGCATTCTTTTTGTAGAATCTGCAATTGGATATTTCGAACGTTTTGAGTCCTATGCTGGAAAAGGTAATATATTCACATAAAAACTAGACAGAAGCATTCTCAGAAACTTCTTTGTGTTGAGTGCATTCAACTCACAGACATGGAGCTTCCTTTTGAAAGAGCAGTTTTGAAACACTCTTTTTGTAAAATCTGCAAGTGGATATTCGGAGCACTTTGAGGCCTATGCTGGGAAATGGAATATCTTCACCTAAAAACTAAACAGAACCTTTCTCAGAAAGCTCTTCTCGATGCATGCTTTCAACTCACAGAGTTGAACCTGCCTTTTGATAGAGCAGTTTGCAATCCCTCTTTTTATAGAATCTGCAAGTGTATATTTGGAGCGCTTTGAGGCCTATGCTGCAAAAGGAAATATCATTGCCTAAAAGCTAGACGGAAGCATTCTCAGAAACTTCTTTGCAATGAGTGCATTCAACTCACAGAGTTGAACCTTCCTTTTGATAGACCAGTTTTGAAACACTGTTTCTGTGGAATCCGCAAGCGGATATTTGGAGCTCTTTGACACTTATGCTGGAAAAGGAGATATCTTCATATACAAAGCAGACAGAAGCATTCTCAGAAACTTCTACGTCATGTGGGGATTGAACTCACAGAGTTGAACTTTCCTTTTTATGGAGCAGTTCTGCAACACTCTTTTTGTGGAAACTGCAAGTGGATATTTGGTGCGATTGCGGCATCTAGTGGAAAAGGAAATATATACAGATGAAAACAAGAGAGAATCATTCTCAGAAACTTCTTTCTGATGAGTGCATTCAACTCACAGACTTGAACCTTCCTTTTCAAAGAGCAGTTTTGAAACACTCTCTTTGTAGGATCTGCAAGTGGATATTTGGATCGCTTTGACGCCTATGCTGGGAAATGAAATATCTTCACCGAAAAACTAGACAGAAGCATTCTCAGAAACTTCTTCACGATATGTGCATTCAACTCACAGAGTTGAATCTTTCTTTTCAAAGAGCAGTTTTGAAACACACTTTTGGTAAAATCTGCAAGTGGATATTTGGAGCGATTTCAGGCCTATGCTGGAAAAGGAAATATCCTCACATCAATACTAGACAGAAGCATTCTCAGAAATTTCTGTGTGATGAGTGCCTTCCACTCACAGACTTGAACGTTCCTTTTGAGGGAACGGTTTTGAAACAGTCCTTTGGTAGAATCTGCAAGTGTTTATTTGGAGCGCTTTGAGGCCTATGTTGGAAAAGGAAATATCTTCACATAAAAACTAGACAGAAGCATTCTCCGAAACTTCTTTGTGATGATTGCATTCTACTCACAGAGTGGAACCTTCCTTTTGAAAGAAGAGTTTTGAAACACTCTTTTGGTAGAATCTGCAAGTGGATATTTGGAGCGATTTGAGGCCTATGCTGGAAAAGGAGATATCTTCACATAAAAACTAGACAGAAGCATCCTCAGAAACTTTTTCCGATGTGCGCATTCAACTCACCGAGTTGAACCTTCCTTTTGATAGAGAGGTTTTGAAACACTCTTTGTCTAGAATCTGCAGGTGAATATTTGGAGTGCTAAGAGGCCAACATTGGAAAAGGAAATATCTTCACATGAGAACTAGACGGAAGCATTCTCAGAAAACTTCCGTGGCTTTATGCACTCAACTCACATAGTGGAAACTTCCTTTTGATAGCCAGTTTTGGAAACACTCCTTTTGTAGAATTTGCTAGTGGATGTTTGGAGCGATTTGAGGCCTATGCTGGAAATGGAAATATCTTCACATAAAACCTAGACAGAAGCATTCTCAGAAACTTCTTTGTGATGAATGCATTCAACTCAAAGACTTGAACTTTCCTTTTGAAAGAGCAGTTTTGAAACAATCTTTATGTAGAATCTGCAAGTGGATATTTGGAGCGCTTTGAGGCCTATGCTGGGAAATGAAATAATTTCACCTGAAAACTAGACAGAAGCCTTCTGAGAAACTTCTTTGTGATGAGTGCATTCAACTCACAGACATGAACGTTCCTTTTCTTGGGACAGTTTTGAAACACTGAGTTTGTAGAATCCGCAAGTGTTTATTCGGAGCACCTTGAGGCCTATGCTGGTAAAGGAAATATCTTCACATAAAAATTCGACAGAAGCATTCTCAGAAACTTCTTTGCGTTGAGTGCATTCAACTCCCAGACTTGAACCTTCTTTTTGAACGAGCAGCTTTGAAACACTCTTCTTGTAAAATCTGCAAATGGATATTTGGAGCACTTTGAGGCGTATGCTGGAAAATGGAATATCTTCACCTGAAAACTAGACGGAAGCATTCTCAGAAAGTTCTTCTCGATGCGTGCATTCAACTCACGGAGTTGAACCTGTGTTTTGATAGAGCAGTTTGGAAACACTCTTTTTGTGAGATCAGCAAGTGGATATTTCCAGCGATTTGAGGCCTATGCAAGGAAAACGAAATATCTTCACATAAAAACTAGATAGCAAGATTCTCAGAAACTTCTTTGTGAGGAGCGCATTCAGCTCACAGACTGGAACGTTCCTTTTGATAGAACAGTTTTGAACCACTCCTTTTGTACTATCTGTAAGTGTTTATTCGGAGCGCTTTGGGGCCTATGTTGGAAAAGGAATTATCTTCACTTAAAAACTAGACAGAAGCATTCTCAGAAACTTCTTTGTGATGATTGCATTCTACTCACAGAGTTGAACCTTCCTTTTGATAGAACAGTTTTGAAACACTCTTTTTGCAGAATCTGCTAGTGGCTATTTGGAGCGCTTTGAGGCCTATGTTGGAAAAGGAAGAATCTTCACATAAAAACTAGGCAGAAGACTTCTCAGAAACTTCTTCCGATGGGCACATTCAACTCACAGACTTGAAGCTTCCTTCTGATAGAGAGGATTTGAAACAATCTTTGTCCAGAATCTGCAAGGAGATATTTGGGGTGCTAAGAGGCCAAAACTGCAAAAGAAAATATCACCACATGAGAACTGGACGGAAGCATTCTCAATAACTTCCATGCACTTTATGCATTCAAATCACATAGTGGAATCTTCCTTTTGATAGCGCAGTTTTGAAACACTCCTTTTGTAGAATTTGCTAGTGGATGTTTGGAGCGATTTGAGGCCTATGCTGGGAATGGAAATATCTTCACATAAAAACCAGACAAAAGCATTCTCAGAAACTTCTTTGTGATGAGTGCATTCAACTCACAGACTTGAACCTTCCTTTTGAAAGAGCAGTTTTGAAACACACTTTTTGTAGAATCTGCAAGTGGATATTTGGAGAGCTTTGAGGCCTATGCTGGAAAATGAAATATCTTCACCTGGAAACCAGACAGAAGCATTCTGAGAATCTTCTTTGTGATGAGTGCATTCAACTCACAGACATGAACGTTCCTTTTGATAGAACAGTTTTGAAACACTAAGTTTGTAGAATCCGCAAGTGTTTATTCGGAGCACCTTGAGGCTTATGTTGGAAAAGGAAATAACTTCACATAAAAACTAGAGAGAAGCATTCTCAGAACCTTCTTTGTGATGAGTGCATTCAACTCGCAGACTTGAACCTTCCTTTTGAACGAGCAGTTTTGAAACACTCTTTTTGTAAAAGCTGCAAATGGATATTTGGAGCACTTTGAGACGTATGCTGGAAAATGGAATATCTTCATCTAAAAACTAGACAGAAGCATTCTCAGAAATTTCTTCTCGATGCGTGCATTCAACTCACAGAGTTGAACCTGTCTTTTGATAGAGCAGTTTGGCAGCACTGTTTTTGTGAAATCTGCAAGTGGATATTTCCAGCAAATTGAGGCCTATGCAAAGAAAAGGAAATATCTTCACATAAAAACTAGGTAGCGGCATTCTCAGAAACTTCTTTGTGAGGAGCGTATTCAACTCACAGACCTGAATGTTCCTTTTGATAGAACAGTTTTGAAACACTCCTTTTGTACAATCTGCAAGTGTTTATTCGGAGCGCTTTGAGGACTCTGTTGGAAAAGGAAATATCTTCACATGAAAACTAGACACAAGCATTCTCAGAAACTTCTTTGTGATGAGTGCATTCTACTCACAGAGTTGAACCTTCCTTTTGATAGAACAGTACTGAAGCATTCTTTTTGTAGAATCTGCAATTGGATATTTCGAACGTTTTGAGTCCTATGCTGGAAAAGGTAATATATTCACATAAAAACTAGACAGAAGCATTCTCAGAAACTTCTTTGTGTTGAGTGCATTCAACTCACAGACATGGAGCTTCCTTTTGAAAGAGCAGTTTTGAAACACTCTTTTTGTAAAATCTGCAAGTGGATATTCGGAGCACTTTGAGGCCTATGCTGGGAAATGGAATATCTTCACCTAAAAACTAAACAGAACCTTTCTCAGAAAGCTCTTCTCGATGCATGCTTTCAACTCACAGAGTTGAACCTGCCTTTTGATAGAGCAGTTTGCAATCCCTCTTTTTATAGAATCTGCAAGTGTATATTTGGAGCGCTTTGAGGCCTATGCTGCAAAAGGAAATATCATTGCCTAAAAGCTAGACGGAAGCATTCTCAGAAACTTCTTTGCAATGAGTGCATTCAACTCACAGAGTTGAACCTTCCTTTTGATAGACCAGTTTTGAAACACTGTTTCTGTGGAATCCGCAAGCGGATATTTGGAGCTCTTTGACACTTATGCTGGAAAAGGAGATATCTTCATATACAAAGCAGACAGAAGCATTCTCAGAAACTTCTATGTCATGTGGGGATTGAACTCACAGAGTTGAACTTTCCTTTTTATGGAGCAGTTCTGCAACACTCTTTTTGTGGAAACTGCAAGTGGATATTTGGTGCGATTGCGGCATCTAGTGGAAAAGGAAATATATACAGATGAAAACAAGAGAGAATCACTCTCAGAAACTTCTTTCTGATGAGTGCATTCAACTCACAGACTTGAACCTTCCTTTTCAAAGAGCAGTTTTGAAACACTCTCTTTGTAGGATCTGCAAGTGGATATTTGGATCGCTTTGACGCCTATGCTGGGAAATGAAATATCTTCACCGAAAAACTAGACAGAAGCATTCTCAGAAACTTCTTCACGATATGTGCATTCAACTCACAGAGTTGAATCTTTCTTTTCAAAGAGCAGTTTTGAAACACACTTTTGGTAAAATCTGCAAGTGGATATTTGGAGCGATTTCAGGCCTATGCTGGAAAAGGAAATATCCTCACATCAATACTAGACAGAAGCATTCTCAGAAATTTCTGTGTGATGAGTGCCTTCCACTCACAGACTTGAACGTTCCTTTTGAGGGAACGGTTTTGAAACAGTCCTTTGGTAGAATCTGCAAGTGTTTATTTGGAGCGCTTTGAGGCCTATGTTGGAAAAGGAAATATCTTCACATAAAAACTAGACAGAAGCATTCTCCGAAACTTCTTTGTGATGATTGCATTCTACTCACAGAGTGGAACCTTCCTTTTGAAAGAAGAGTTTTGAAACACTCTTTTGGTAGAATCTGCAAGTGGATATTTGGAGCGATTTGAGGCCTATGCTGGAAAAGGAGATATCTTCACATAAAAACTAGACAGAAGCATCCTCAGAAACTTTTTCTGATGTGCGCATTCAACTCACCGAGTTGAACCTTCCTTTTGATAGAGAGGTTTTGAAACACTCTTTGTCTAGAATCTGCAGGTGAATATTTGGAGTGCTAAGAGGCCAACACTGGAAAAGGAAATATCTTCACATGAGAACTAGACGGAAGCATTCTCAGAAAACTTCCGTGGCTTTATGCACTCAACTCACATAATGGAAACTTCCTTTTGATAGCCAGTTTTGGAAACACTCCTTTTGTAGAATTTGCTAGTGGATGTTTGGAGCGATTTGAGGCCTATGCTGGAAATGGAAATATCTTCACATAAAACCTAGACAGAAGCATTCTCAGAAACTTCTTTGTGATGAATGCATTCAACTCAAAGACTTGAACTTTCCTTTTGAAAGAGCAGTTTTGAAACAATCTTTATGTAGAATCTGCAAGTGGATATTTGGAGCGCTTTGAGGCCTATGCTGGGAAATGAAATAATTTCACCTGAAAACTAGACAGAAGCCTTCTGAGAAACTTCTTTGTGATGAGTGCATTCAACTCACAGACATGAACGTTCCTTTTCTTGGGACAGTTTTGAAACACTGAGTTTGTAGAATCCGCAAGTGTTTATTCGGAGCACCTTGAGGCCTATGCTGGTAAAGGAAATATCTTCACATAAAAATTCGACAGAAGCATTCTCAGAAACTTCTTTGCGTTGAGTGCATTCAACTCCCAGACTTGAACCTTCTTTTTGAACGAGCAGCTTTGAAACACTCTTCTTGTAAAATCTGCAAATGGATATTTGGAGCACTTTGAGGCGTATGCTGGAAAATGGAATATCTTCACCTGAAAACTAGACGGAAGCATTCTCAGAAAGTTCTTCTCGATGCGTGCATTCAACTCACGGAGTTGAACCTGTCTTTTGATAGAGCAGTTTGGAAACACTCTTTTTGTGAGATCAGCAAGTGGATATTTCCAGCGATTTGAGGCCTATGCAAGGAAAACGAAATATCTTCACATAAAAACTAGATAGCAGCATTCTCAGAAACTTCTTTGTGAGGAGCGCATTCAGCTCACAGACTGGAACGTTCCTTTTGATAGAACAGTTTTGAACCACTCCTTTTGTACTATCTGTAAGTGTTTATTCGGAGCGCTTTGGGGCCTATGTTGGAAAAGGAATTATCTTCACTTAAAAACTAGACAGAAGCATTCTCAGAAACTTCTTTGTGATGATTGCATTCTACTCACAGAGTTGAACCTTCCTTTTGATAGAACAGTTTTGAAACACTCTTTTTGCAGAATCTGCTAGTGGCTATTTGGAGCGCTTTGAGGCCTATGTTGGAAAAGGAAGAATCTTCACATAAAAACTAGGCAGAAGACTTCTCAGAAACTTCTTCCGATGGGCACATTCAACTCACAGACTTGAAGCTTCCTTCTGATAGAGAGGATTTGAAACAATCTTTGTCCAGAATCTGCAAGGAGATATTTGGGGTGCTAAGAGGCCAAAACTGCAAAAGAAAATATCACCACATGAGAACTGGACGGAAGCATTCTCAATAACTTCCATGCACTTTATGCATTCAAATCACATAGTGGAATCTTCCTTTTGATAGCGCAGTTTTGAAACACTCCTTTTGTAGAATTTGCTAGTGGATGTTTGGAGCGATTTGAGGCCTATGCTGGGAATGGAAATATCTTCACATAAAAACCAGACAAAAGCATTCTCAGAAACTTCTTTGTGATGAGTGCATTCAACTCACAGACTTGAACCTTCCTTTTGAAAGAGCAGTTTTGAAACACACTTTTTGTAGAATCTGCAAGTGGATATTTGGAGAGCTTTGAGGCCTATGCTGGAAAATGAAATATCTTCACCTGGAAACCAGACAGAAGCATTCTGAGAATCTTCTTTGTGATGAGTGCATTCAACTCACAGACATGAACGTTCCTTTTGATAGAACAGTTTTGAAACACTAAGTTTGTAGAATCCGCAAGTGTTTATTCGGAGCACCTTGAGGCTTATGTTGGAAAAGGAAATAACTTCACATAAAAACTAGAGAGAAGCATTCTCAGAACCTTCTTTGTGATGAGTGCATTCAACTCGCAGACTTGAACCTTCCTTTTGAACGAGCAGTTTTGAAACACTCTTTTTGTAAAAGCTGCAAATGGATATTTGGAGCACTTTGAGACGTATGCTGGAAAATGGAATATCTTCATCTAAAAACTAGACAGAAGCATTCTCAGAAATTTCTTCTCGATGCGTGCATTCAACTCACAGAGTTGAACCTGTCTTTTGATAGAGCAGTTTGGCAGCACTGTTTTTGTGAAATCTGCAAGTGGATATTTCCAGCAAATTGAGGCCTATGCAAAGAAAAGGAAATATCTTCACATAAAAACTAGGTAGCGGCATTCTCAGAAACTTCTTTGTGAGGAGCGTATTCAACTCACAGACCTGAATGTTCCTTTTGATAGAACAGTTTTGAAACACTCCTTTTGTACAATCTGCAAGTGTTTATTCGGAGCGCTTTGAGGACTCTGTTGGAAAAGGAAATATCTTCACATGAAAACTAGACACAAGCATTCTCAGAAACTTCTTTGTGATGAGTGCATTCTACTCACAGAGTTGAACCTTCCTTTTGATAGAACAGTACTGAAGCATTCTTTTTGTAGAATCTGCAATTGGATATTTCGAACGTTTTGAGTCCTATGCTGGAGAAGGTAATATATTCACATAAAAACTAGACAGAAGCATTCTCAGAAACTTCTTTGTGTTGAGTGCATTCAACTCACAGACATGGAGCTTCCTTTTGAAAGAGCAGTTTTGAAACACTCTTTTTGTAAAATCTGCAAGTGGATATTCGGAGCACTTTGAGGCCTATGCTGGGAAATGGAATATCTTCACCTAAAAACTAAACAGAACCTTTCTCAGAAAGCTCTTCTCGATGCATGCTTTCAACTCACAGAGTTGAACCTGCCTTTTGATAGAGCAGTTTGCAATCCCTCTTTTTATAGAATCTGCAAGTGTATATTTGGAGCGCTTTGAGGCCTATGCTGCAAAAGGAAATATCATTGCCTAAAAGCTAGACGGAAGCATTCTCAGAAACTTCTTTGCAATGAGTGCATTCAACTCACAGAGTTGAACCTTCCTTTTGATAGACCAGTTTTGAAACACTGTTTCTGTGGAATCCGCAAGCGGATATTTGGAGCTCTTTGACACTTATGCTGGAAAAGGAGATATCTTCATATACAAAGCAGACAGAAGCATTCTCAGAAACTTCTATGTCATGTGGGGATTGAACTCACAGAGTTGAACTTTCCTTTTTATGGAGCAGTTCTGCAACACTCTTTTTGTGGAAACTGCAAGTGGATATTTGGTGCGATTGCGGCATCTAGTGGAAAAGGAAATATATACAGATGAAAACAAGAGAGAATCATTCTCAGAAACTTCTTTCTGATGAGTGCATTCAACTCACAGACTTGAACCTTCCTTTTCAAAGAGCAGTTTTGAAACACTCTCTTTGTAGGATCTGCAAGTGGATATTTGGATCGCTTTGACGCCTATGCTGGGAAATGAAATATCTTCACCGAAAAACTAGACAGAAGCATTCTCAGAAACTTCTTCACGATATGTGCATTCAACTCACAGAGTTGAATCTTTCTTTTCAAAGAGCAGTTTTGAAACACACTTTTGGTAAAATCTGCAAGTGGATATTTGGAGCGATTTCAGGCCTATGCTGGAAAAGGAAATATCCTCACATCAATACTAGACAGAAGCATTCTCAGAAATTTCTGTGTGATGAGTGCCTTCCACTCACAGACTTGAACGTTCCTTTGGAGGGAACGGTTTTGAAACAGTCCTTTGGTAGAATCTGCAAGTGTTTATTTGGAGCGCTTTGAGGCCTATGTTGGAAAAGGAAATATCTTCACATAAAAACTAGACAGAAGCATTCTCCGAAACTTCTTTGTGATGATTGCATTCTACTCACAGAGTGGAACCTTCCTTTTGAAAGAACAGTTTTGAAACACTCTTTTGGTAGAATCTGCAAGTGGATATTTGGAGCGATTTGAGGCCTATGCTGGAAAAGGAGATATCTTCACATAAAAACTAGACAGAAGCATCCTCAGAAACTTTTTCTGATGTGCGCATTCAACTCACCGAGTTGAACCTTCCTTTTGATAGAGAGGTTTTGAAACACTCTTTGTCTAGAATCTGCAGGTGAATATTTGGAGTGCTAAGAGGCCAACACTGGAAAAGGAAATATCTTCACATGAGAACTAGACGGAAGCATTCTCAGAAAACTTCCGTGGCTTTATGCACTCAACTCACATAATGGAAACTTCCTTTTGATAGCCAGTTTTGGAAACACTCCTTTTGTAGAATTTGCTAGTGGATGTTTGGAGCGATTTGAGGCCTATGCTGGAAATGGAAATATCTTCACATAAAACCTAGACAGAAGCATTCTCAGAAACTTCTTTGTGATGAATGCATTCAACTCAAAGACTTGAACTTTCCTTTTGAAAGAGCAGTTTTGAAACAATCTTTATGTAGAATCTGCAAGTGGATATTTGGAGCGCTTTGAGGCCTATGCTGGGAAATGAAATAATTTCACCTGAAAACTAGACAGAAGCCTTCTGAGAAACTTCTTTGTGATGAGTGCATTCAACTCACAGACATGAACGTTCCTTTTCTTGGGACAGTTTTGAAACACTGAGTTTGTAGAATCCGCAAGTGTTTATTCGGAGCACCTTGAGGCCTATGCTGGTAAAGGAAATATCTTCACATAAAAATTCGACAGAAGCATTCTCAGAAACTTCTTTGCGTTGAGTGCATTCAACTCCCAGACTTGAACCTTCTTTTTGAACGAGCAGCTTTGAAACACTCTTCTTGTAAAATCTGCAAATGGATATTTGGAGCACTTTGAGGCGTATGCTGGAAAATGGAATATCTTCACCTGAAAACTAGACGGAAGCATTCTCAGAAAGTTCTTCTCGATGCGTGCATTCAACTCACGGAGTTGAACCTGTCTTTTGATAGAGCAGTTTGGAAACACTCTTTTTGTGAGATCAGCAAGTGGATATTTCCAGCGATTTGAGGCCTATGCAAGGAAAACGAAATATCTTCACATAAAAACTAGATAGCAGCATTCTCAGAAACTTCTTTGTGAGGAGCGCATTCAGCTCACAGACTGGAACGTTCCTTTTGATAGAACAGTTTTGAACCACTCCTTTTGTACTATCTGTAAGTGTTTATTCGGAGCGCTTTGGGGCCTATGTTGGAAAAGGAATTATCTTCACTTAAAAACTAGACAGAAGCATTCTCAGAAACTTCTTTGTGATGATTGCATTCTACTCACAGAGTTGAACCTTCCTTTTGATAGAACAGTTTTGAAACACTCTTTTTGCAGAATCTGCTAGTGGCTATTTGGAGCGCTTTGAGGCCTATGTTGGAAAAGGAAGAATCTTCACATAAAAACTAGGCAGAAGACTTCTCAGAAACTTCTTCCGATGGGCACATTCAACTCACAGACTTGAAGCTTCCTTCTGATAGAGAGGATTTGAAACAATCTTTGTCCAGAATCTGCAAGGAGATATTTGGGGTGCTAAGAGGCCAAAACTGCAAAAGAAAATATCACCACATGAGAACTGGACGGAAGCATTCTCAATAACTTCCATGCACTTTATGCATTCAAATCACATAGTGGAATCTTCCTTTTGATAGCGCAGTTTTGAAACACTCCTTTTGTAGAATTTGCTAGTGGATGTTTGGAGCGATTTGAGGCCTATGCTGGGAATGGAAATATCTTCACATAAAAACCAGACAAAAGCATTCTCAGAAACTTCTTTGTGATGAGTGCATTCAACTCACAGACTTGAACCTTCCTTTTGAAAGAGCAGTTTTGAAACACACTTTTTGTAGAATCTGCAAGTGGATATTTGGAGAGCTTTGAGGCCTATGCTGGAAAATGAAATATCTTCACCTGGAAACCAGACAGAAGCATTCTGAGAATCTTCTTTGTGATGAGTGCATTCAACTCACAGACATGAACGTTCCTTTTGATAGAACAGTTTTGAAACACTAAGTTTGTAGAATCCGCAAGTGTTTATTCGGAGCACCTTGAGGCTTATGTTGGAAAAGGAAATAACTTCACATAAAAACTAGAGAGAAGCATTCTCAGAACCTTCTTTGTGATGAGTGCATTCAACTCGCAGACTTGAACCTTCCTTTTGAACGAGCAGTTTTGAAACACTCTTTTTGTAAAAGCTGCAAATGGATATTTGGAGCACTTTGAGACGTATGCTGGAAAATGGAATATCTTCATCTAAAAACTAGACAGAAGCATTCTCAGAAATTTCTTCTCGATGCGTGCATTCAACTCACAGAGTTGAACCTGTCTTTTGATAGAGCAGTTTGGCAGCACTGTTTTTGTGAAATCTGCAAGTGGATATTTCCAGCAAATTGAGGCCTATGCAAAGAAAAGGAAATATCTTCACATAAAAACTAGGTAGCGGCATTCTCAGAAACTTCTTTGTGAGGAGCGTATTCAACTCACAGACCTGAATGTTCCTTTTGATAGAACAGTTTTGAAACACTCCTTTTGTACAATCTGCAAGTGTTTATTCGGAGCGCTTTGAGGACTCTGTTGGAAAAGGAAATATCTTCACATGAAAACTAGACACAAGCATTCTCAGAAACTTCTTTGTGATGAGTGCATTCTACTCACAGAGTTGAACCTTCCTTTTGATAGAACAGTACTGAAGCATTCTTTTTGTAGAATCTGCAATTGGATATTTCGAACGTTTTGAGTCCTATGCTGGAAAAGGTAATATATTCACATAAAAACTAGACAGAAGCATTCTCAGAAACTTCTTTGTGTTGAGTGCATTCAACTCACAGACATGGAGCTTCCTTTTGAAAGAGCAGTTTTGAAACACTCTTTTTGTAAAATCTGCAAGTGGATATTCGGAGCACTTTGAGGCCTATGCTGGGAAATGGAATATCTTCACCTAAAAACTAAACAGAACCTTTCTCAGAAAGCTCTTCTCGATGCATGCTTTCAACTCACAGAGTTGAACCTGCCTTTTGATAGAGCAGTTTGCAATCCCTCTTTTTATAGAATCTGCAAGTGTATATTTGGAGCGCTTTGAGGCCTATGCTGCAAAAGGAAATATCATTGCCTAAAAGCTAGACGGAAGCATTCTCAGAAACTTCTTTGCAATGAGTGCATTCAACTCACAGAGTTGAACCTTCCTTTTGATAGACCAGTTTTGAAACACTGTTTCTGTGGAATCCGCAAGCGGATATTTGGAGCTCTTTGACACTTATGCTGGAAAAGGAGATATCTTCATATACAAAGCAGACAGAAGCATTCTCAGAAACTTCTACGTCATGTGGGGATTGAACTCACAGAGTTGAACTTTCCTTTTTATGGAGCAGTTCTGCAACACTCTTTTTGTGGAAACTGCAAGTGGATATTTGGTGCGATTGCGGCATCTAGTGGAAAAGGAAATATATACAGATGAAAACAAGAGAGAATCATTCTCAGAAACTTCTTTCTGATGAGTGCATTCAACTCACAGACTTGAACCTTCCTTTTCAAAGAGCAGTTTTGAAACACTCTCTTTGTAGGATCTGCAAGTGGATATTTGGATCGCTTTGACGCCTATGCTGGGAAATGAAATATCTTCACCGAAAAACTAGACAGAAGCATTCTCAGAAACTTCTTCACGATATGTGCATTCAACTCACAGAGTTGAATCTTTCTTTTCAAAGAGCAGTTTTGAAACACACTTTTGGTAAAATCTGCAAGTGGATATTTGGAGCGATTTCAGGCCTATGCTGGAAAAGGAAATATCCTCACATCAATACTAGACAGAAGCATTCTCAGAAATTTCTGTGTGATGAGTGCCTTCCACTCACAGACTTGAACGTTCCTTTTGAGGGAACGGTTTTGAAACAGTCCTTTGGTAGAATCTGCAAGTGTTTATTTGGAGCGCTTTGAGGCCTATGTTGGAAAAGGAAATATCTTCACATAAAAACTAGACAGAAGCATTCTCCGAAACTTCTTTGTGATGATTGCATTCTACTCACAGAGTGGAACCTTCCTTTTGAAAGAAGAGTTTTGAAACACTCTTTTGGTAGAATCTGCAAGTGGATATTTGGAGCGATTTGAGGCCTATGCTGGAAAAGGAGATATCTTCACATAAAAACTAGACAGAAGCATCCTCAGAAACTTTTTCCGATGTGCGCATTCAACTCACCGAGTTGAACCTTCCTTTTGATAGAGAGGTTTTGAAACACTCTTTGTCTAGAATCTGCAGGTGAATATTTGGAGTGCTAAGAGGCCAACATTGGAAAAGGAAATATCTTCACATGAGAACTAGACGGAAGCATTCTCAGAAAACTTCCGTGGCTTTATGCACTCAACTCACATAGTGGAAACTTCCTTTTGATAGCCAGTTTTGGAAACACTCCTTTTGTAGAATTTGCTAGTGGATGTTTGGAGCGATTTGAGGCCTATGCTGGAAATGGAAATATCTTCACATAAAACCTAGACAGAAGCATTCTCAGAAACTTCTTTGTGATGAATGCATTCAACTCAAAGACTTGAACTTTCCTTTTGAAAGAGCAGTTTTGAAACAATCTTTATGTAGAATCTGCAAGTGGATATTTGGAGCGCTTTGAGGCCTATGCTGGGAAATGAAATAATTTCACCTGAAAACTAGACAGAAGCCTTCTGAGAAACTTCTTTGTGATGAGTGCATTCAACTCACAGACATGAACGTTCCTTTTCTTGGGACAGTTTTGAAACACTGAGTTTGTAGAATCCGCAAGTGTTTATTCGGAGCACCTTGAGGCCTATGCTGGTAAAGGAAATATCTTCACATAAAAATTCGACAGAAGCATTCTCAGAAACTTCTTTGCGTTGAGTGCATTCAACTCCCAGACTTGAACCTTCTTTTTGAACGAGCAGCTTTGAAACACTCTTCTTGTAAAATCTGCAAATGGATATTTGGAGCACTTTGAGGCGTATGCTGGAAAATGGAATATCTTCACCTGAAAACTAGACGGAAGCATTCTCAGAAAGTTCTTCTCGATGCGTGCATTCAACTCACGGAGTTGAACCTGTCTTTTGATAGAGCAGTTTGGAAACACTCTTTTTGTGAGATCAGCAAGTGGATATTTCCAGCGATTTGAGGCCTATGCAAGGAAAACGAAATATCTTCACATAAAAACTAGATAGCAGCATTCTCAGAAACTTCTTTGTGAGGAGCGCATTCAGCTCACAGACTGGAACGTTCCTTTTGATAGAACAGTTTTGAACCACTCCTTTTGTACTATCTGTAAGTGTTTATTCGGAGCGCTTTGGGGCCTATGTTGGAAAAGGAATTATCTTCACTTAAAAACTAGACAGAAGCATTCTCAGAAACTTCTTTGTGATGATTGCATTCTACTCACAGAGTTGAACCTTCCTTTTGATAGAACAGTTTTGAAACACTCTTTTTGCAGAATCTGCTAGTGGCTATTTGGAGCGCTTTGAGGCCTATGTTGGAAAAGGAAGAATCTTCACATAAAAACTAGGCAGAAGACTTCTCAGAAACTTCTTCCGATGGGCACATTCAACTCACAGACTTGAAGCTTCCTTCTGATAGAGAGGATTTGAAACAATCTTTGTCCAGAATCTGCAAGGAGATATTTGGGGTGCTAAGAGGCCAAAACTGCAAAAGAAAATATCACCACATGAGAACTGGACGGAAGCATTCTCAATAACTTCCATGCACTTTATGCATTCAAATCACATAGTGGAATCTTCCTTTTGATAGCGCAGTTTTGAAACACTCCTTTTGTAGAATTTGCTAGTGGATGTTTGGAGCGATTTGAGGCCTATGCTGGGAATGGAAATATCTTCACATAAAAACCAGACAAAAGCATTCTCAGAAACTTCTTTGTGATGAGTGCATTCAACTCACAGACTTGAACCTTCCTTTTGAAAGAGCAGTTTTGAAACACACTTTTTGTAGAATCTGCAAGTGGATATTTGGAGAGCTTTGAGGCCTCTGCTGGAAAATGAAATATCTTCACCTGGAAACCAGACAGAAGCATTCTGAGAATCTTCTTTGTGATGAGTGCATTCAACTCACAGACATGAACGTTCCTTTTGATAGAACAGTTTTGAAACACTAAGTTTGTAGAATCCGCAAGTGTTTATTCGGAGCACCTTGAGGCTTATGTTGGAAAAGGAAATAACTTCACATAAAAACTAGAGAGAAGCATTCTCAGAACCTTCTTTGTGATGAGTGCATTCAACTCGCAGACTTGAACCTTCCTTTTGAACGAGCAGTTTTGAAACACTCTTTTTGTAAAAGCTGCAAATGGATATTTGGAGCACTTTGAGACGTATGCTGGAAAATGGAATATCTTCATCTAAAAACTAGACAGAAGCATTCTCAGAAATTTCTTCTCGATGCGTGCATTCAACTCACAGAGTTGAACCTGTCTTTTGATAGAGCAGTTTGGCAGCACTGTTTTTGTGAAATCTGCAAGTGGATATTTCCAGCAAATTGAGGCCTATGCAAAGAAAAGGAAATATCTTCACATAAAAACTAGGTAGCGGCATTCTCAGAAACTTCTTTGTGAGGAGCGTATTCAACTCACAGACCTGAATGTTCCTTTTGATAGAACAGTTTTGAAACACTCCTTTTGTACAATCTGCAAGTGTTTATTCGGAGCGCTTTGAGGACTCTGTTGGAAAAGGAAATATCTTCACATGAAAACTAGACACAAGCATTCTCAGAAACTTCTTTGTGATGAGTGCATTCTACTCACAGAGTTGAACCTTCCTTTTGATAGAACAGTACTGAAGCATTCTTTTTGTAGAATCTGCAATTGGATATTTCGAACGTTTTGAGTCCTATGCTGGAAAAGGTAATATATTCACATAAAAACTAGACAGAAGCATTCTCAGAAACTTCTTTGTGTTGAGTGCATTCAACTCACGGACATGGAGCTTCCTTTTGAAAGAGCAGTTTTGAAACACTCTTTTTGTAAAATCTGCAAGTGGATATTCGGAGCACTTTGAGGCCTATGCTGGGAAATGGAATATCTTCACCTAAAAACTAAACAGAACCTTTCTCAGAAAGCTCTTCTCGATGCATGCTTTCAACTCACAGAGTTGAACCTGCCTTTTGATAGAGCAGTTTGCAATCCCTCTTTTTATAGAATCTGCAAGTGTATATTTGGAGCGCTTTGAGGCCTATGCTGCAAAAGGAAATATCATTGCCTAAAAGCTAGACGGAAGCATTCTCAGAAACTTCTTTGCAATGAGTGCATTCAACTCACAGAGTTGAACCTTCCTTTTGATAGACCAGTTTTGAAACACTGTTTCTGTGGAATCCGCAAGCGGATATTTGGAGCTCTTTGACACTTATGCTGGAAAAGGAGATATCTTCATATACAAAGCAGACAGAAGCATTCTCAGAAACTTCTACGTCATGTGGGGATTGAACTCACAGAGTTGAACTTTCCTTTTTATGGAGCAGTTCTGCAACACTCTTTTTGTGGAAACTGCAAGTGGATATTTGGTGCGATTGCGGCATCTAGTGGAAAAGGAAATATATACAGATGAAAACAAGAGAGAATCATTCTCAGAAACTTCTTTCTGATGAGTGCATTCAACTCACAGACTTGAACCTTCCTTTTCAAAGAGCAGTTTTGAAACACTCTCTTTGTAGGATCTGCAAGTGGATATTTGGATCGCTTTGACGCCTATGCTGGGAAATGAAATATCTTCACCGAAAAACTAGACAGAAGCATTCTCAGAAACTTCTTCACGATATGTGCATTCAACTCACAGAGTTGAATCTTTCTTTTCAAAGAGCAGTTTTGAAACACACTTTTGGTAAAATCTGCAAGTGGATATTTGGAGCGATTTCAGGCCTATGCTGGAAAAGGAAATATCCTCACATAAATACTAGACAGAAGCATTCTCAGAAATTTCTGTGTGATGAGTGCCTTCCACTCACAGACTTGAACGTTCCTTTTGAGGGAACGGTTTTGAAACAGTCCTTTGGTAGAATCTGCAAGTGTTTCTTTGGAGCGCTTTGAGGCCTATGTTGGAAAAGGAAATATCTTCACATAAAAACTAGACAGAAGCATTCTCCGAAACTTCTTTGTGATGATTGCATTCTACTCACAGAGTGGAACCTTCCTTTTGAAAGAAGAGTTTTGAAACACTCTTTTGGTAGAATCTGCAAGTGGATATTTGGAGCGATTTGAGGCCTATGCTGGAAAAGGAGATATCTTCACATAAAAACTAGACAGAAGCATCCTCAGAAACTTTTTCTGATGTGCGCATTCAACTCACCGAGTTGAACCTTCCTTTTGATAGAGAGGTTTTGAAACACTCTTTGTCTAGAATCTGCAGGTGAATATTTGGAGTGCTAAGAGGCCAACACTGGAAAAGGAAATATCTTCACATGAGAACTAGACGGAAGCATTCTCAGAAAACTTCCGTGGCTTTATGCACTCAACTCACATAGTGGAAACTTCCTTTTGATAGCCAGTTTTGGAAACACTCCTTTTGTAGAATTTGCTAGTGGATGTTTGGAGCGATTTGAGGCCTATGCTGGAAATGGAAATATCTTCACATAAAAACTAGACAGAAGCATTCTCAGAAACTTCTTTGTGATGAATGCATTCAACTCAAAGACTTGAACTTTCCTTTTGAAAGAGCAGTTTTGAAACAATCTTTATGTAGAATCTGCAAGTGGATATTTGGAGCGCTTTGAGGCCTATGCTGGGAAATGAAATAATTTCACCTGAAAACTAGACAGAAGCCTTCTGAGAAACTTCTTTGTGATGAGTGCATTCAACTCACAGACATGAACGTTCCTTTTCTTGGGACAGTTTTGAAACACTGAGTTTGTAGAATCCGCAAGTGTTTATTCGGAGCACCTTGAGGCCTATGCTGGTAAAGGAAATATCTTCACATAAAAATTCGACAGAAGCATTCTCAGAAACTTCTTTGCGTTGAGTGCATTCAACTCCCAGACTTGAACCTTCTTTTTGAACGAGCAGCTTTGAAACACTCTTCTTGTAAAATCTGCAAATGGATATTTGGAGCACTTTGAGGCGTATGCTGGAAAATGGAATATCTTCACCTGAAAACTAGACGGAAGCATTCTCAGAAAGTTCTTCTCGATGCGTGCATTCAACTCACAGAGTTGAACCTGTCTTTTGATAGAGCAGTTTGGAAACACTCTTTTTGTGAGATCAGCAAGTGGATATTTCCAGCGATTTGAGGCCTATGCAAGGAAAACGAAATATCTTCACATAAAAACTAGATAGCAGCATTCTCAGAAACTTCTTTGTGAGGAGCGCATTCAGCTCACAGACTGGAACGTTCCTTTTGATAGAACAGTTTTGAACCACTCCTTTTGTACTATCTGTAAGTGTTTATTCGGAGCGCTTTGGGGCCTATGTTGGAAAAGGAATTATCTTCACTTAAAAACTAGACAGAAGCATTCTCAGAAACTTCTTTGTGATGATTGCATTCTACTCACAGAGTTGAACCTTCCTTTTGATAGAACAGTTTTGAAACACTCTTTTTGCAGAATCTGCTAGTGGCTATTTGGAGCGCTTTGAGGCCTATGTTGGAAAAGGAAGAATCTTCACATAAAAACTAGGCAGAAGACTTCTCAGAAACTTCTTCCGATGGGCACATTCAACTCACAGACTTGAAGCTTCCTTCTGATAGAGAGGATTTGAAACAATCTTTGTCCAGAATCTGCAAGGAGATATTTGGGGTGCTAAGAGGCCAAAACTGCAAAAGAAAATATCACCACATGAGAACTGGACGGAAGCATTCTCAATAACTTCCATGCACTTTATGCATTCAAATCACATAGTGGAATCTTCCTTTTGATAGCGCAGTTTTGAAACACTCCTTTTGTAGAATTTGCTAGTGGATGTTTGGAGCGATTTGAGGCCTATGCTGGGAATGGAAATATCTTCACATAAAAACCAGACAAAAGCATTCTCAGAAACTTCTTTGTGATGAGTGCATTCAACTCACAGACTTGAACCTTCCTTTTGAAAGAGCAGTTTTGAAACACACTTTTTGTAGAATCTGCAAGTGGATATTTGGAGAGCTTTGAGGCCTATGCTGGAAAATGAAATATCTTCACCTGGAAACCAGACAGAAGCATTCTGAGAATCTTCTTTGTGATGAGTGCATTCAACTCACAGACATGAACGTTCCTTTTGATAGAACAGTTTTGAAACACTAAGTTTGTAGAATCCGCAAGTGTTTATTCGGAGCACCTTGAGGCTTATGTTGGAAAAGGAAATAACTTCACATAAAAACTAGAGAGAAGCATTCTCAGAACCTTCTTTGTGATGAGTGCATTCAACTCGCAGACTTGAACCTTCCTTTTGAACGAGCAGTTTTGAAACACTCTTTTTGTAAAAGCTGCAAATGGATATTTGGAGCACTTTGAGACGTATGCTGGAAAATGGAATATCTTCATCTAAAAACTAGACAGAAGCATTCTCAGAAATTTCTTCTCGATGCGTGCATTCAACTCACAGAGTTGAACCTGTCTTTTGATAGAGCAGTTTGGCAGCACTGTTTTTGTGAAATCTGCAAGTGGATATTTCCAGCAAATTGAGGCCTATGCAAAGAAAAGGAAATATCTTCACATAAAAACTAGGTAGCGGCATTCTCAGAAACTTCTTTGTGAGGAGCGTATTCAACTCACAGACCTGAATGTTCCTTTTGATAGAACAGTTTTGAAACACTCCTTTTGTACAATCTGCAAGTGTTTATTCGGAGCGCTTTGAGGACTCTGTTGGAAAAGGAAATATCTTCACATGAAAACTAGACACAAGCATTCTCAGAAACTTCTTTGTGATGAGTGCATTCTACTCACAGAGTTGAACCTTCCTTTTGATAGAACAGTACTGAAACATTCTTTTTGTAGAATCTGCAATTGGATATTTCGAACGTTTTGAGTCCTATGCTGGAAAAGGTAATATATTCACATAAAAACTAGACAGAAGCATTCTCAGAAACTTCTTTGTGTTGAGTGCATTCAACTCACAGACATGGAGCTTCCTTTTGAAAGAGCAGTTTTGAAACACTCTTTTTGTAAAATCTGCAAGTGGATATTCGGAGCACTTTGAGGCCTATGCTGGGAAATGGAATATCTTCACCTAAAAACTAAACAGAACCTTTCTCAGAAAGCTCTTCTCGATGCATGCTTTCAACTCACAGAGTTGAACCTGCCTTTTGATAGAGCAGTTTGCAATCCCTCTTTTTATAGAATCTGCAAGTGTATATTTGGAGCGCTTTGAGGCCTATGCTGCAAAAGGAAATATCATTGCCTAAAAGCTAGACGGAAGCATTCTCAGAAACTTCTTTGCAATGAGTGCATTCAACTCACAGAGTTGAACCTTCCTTTTGATAGACCAGTTTTGAAACACTGTTTCTGTGGAATCCGCAAGCGGATATTTGGAGCTCTTTGACACTTATGCTGGAAAAGGAGATATCTTCATATACAAAGCAGACAGAAGCATTCTCAGAAACTTCTACGTCATGTGGGGATTGAACTCACAGAGTTGAACTTTCCTTTTTATGGAGCAGTTCTGCAACACTCTTTTTGTGGAAACTGCAAGTGGATATTTGGTGCGATTGCGGCATCTAGTGGAAAAGGAAATATATACAGATGAAAACAAGAGAGAATCATTCTCAGAAACTTCTTTCTGATGAGTGCATTCAACTCACAGACTTGAACCTTCCTTTTCAAAGAGCAGTTTTGAAACACTCTCTTTGTAGGATCTGCAAGTGGATATTTGGATCGCTTTGACGCCTATGCTGGGAAATGAAATATCTTCACCGAAAAACTAGACAGAAGCATTCTCAGAAACTTCTTCACGATATGTGCATTCAACTCACAGAGTTGAATCTTTCTTTTCAAAGAGCAGTTTTGAAACACACTTTTGGTAAAATCTGCAAGTGGATATTTGGAGCGATTTCAGGCCTATGCTGGAAAAGGAAATATCCTCACATCAATACTAGACAGAAGCATTCTCAGAAATTTCTGTGTGATGAGTGCCTTCCACTCACAGACTTGAACGTTCCTTTTGAGGGAACGGTTTTGAAACAGTCCTTTGGTAGAATCTGCAAGTGTTTATTTGGAGCGCTTTGAGGCCTATGTTGGAAAAGGAAATATCTTCACATAAAAACTAGACAGAAGCATTCTCCGAAACTTCTTTGTGATGATTGCATTCTACTCACAGAGTGGAACCTTCCTTTTGAAAGAAGTTTTGAAACACTCTTTTGGTAGAATCTGCAAGTGGATATTTGGAGCGATTTGAGGCCTATGCTGGAAAAGGAGATATCTTCACATAAAAACTAGACAGAAGCATCCTCAGAAACTTTTTCTGATGTGCGCATTCAACTCACCGAGTTGAACCTTCCTTTTGATAGAGAGGTTTTGAAACACTCTTTGTCTAGAATCTGCAGGTGAATATTTGGAGTGCTAAGAGGCCAACACTGGAAAAGGAAATATCTTCACATGAGAACTAGATGGAAGCATTCTCAGAAAACTTCCGTGGCTTTATGCACTCAACTCACATAGTGGAAACTTCCTTTTGATAGCCAGTTTTGGAAACACTCCTTTTGTAGAATTTGCTAGTGGATGTTTGGAGCGATTTGAGGCCTATGCTGGAAATGGAAATATCTTCACATAAAACCTAGACAGAAGCATTCTCAGAAACTTCTTTGTGATGAATGCATTCAACTCAAAGACTTGAACTTTCCTTTTGAAAGAGCAGTTTTGAAACAATCTTTATGTAGAATCTGCAAGTGGATATTTGGAGCGCTTTGAGGCCTATGCTGGGAAATGAAATAATTTCACCTGAAAACTAGACAGAAGCCTTCTGAGAAACTTCTTTGTGATGAGTGCATTCAACTCACAGACATGAACGTTCCTTTTCTTGGGACAGTTTTGAAACACTGAGTTTGTAGAATCCGCAAGTGTTTATTCGGAGCACCTTGAGGCCTATGCTGGTAAAGGAAATATCTTCACATAAAAATTCGACAGAAGCATTCTCAGAAACTTCTTTGCGTTGAGTGCATTCAACTCCCAGACTTGAACCTTCTTTTTGAACGAGCAGCTTTGAAACACTCTTCTTGTAAAATCTGCAAATGGATATTTGGAGCACTTTGAGGCGTATGCTGGAAAATGGAATATCTTCACCTGAAAACTAGACGGAAGCATTCTCAGAAAGTTCTTCTCGATGCGTGCATTCAACTCACGGAGTTGAACCTGTCTTTTGATAGAGCAGTTTGGAAACACTCTTTTTGTGAGATCAGCAAGTGGATATTTCCAGCGATTTGAGGCCTATGCAAGGAAAACGAAATATCTTCACATAAAAACTAGATAGCAGCATTCTCAGAAACTTCTTTGTGAGGAGCGCATTCAGCTCACAGACTGGAACGTTCCTTTTGATAGAACAGTTTTGAACCACTCCTTTTGTACTATCTGTAAGTGTTTATTCGGAGCGCTTTGGGGCCTATGTTGGAAAAGGAATTATCTTCACTTAAAAACTAGACAGAAGCATTCTCAGAAACTTCTTTGTGATGATTGCATTCTACTCACAGAGTTGAACCTTCCTTTTGATAGAACAGTTTTGAAACACTCTTTTTGCAGAATCTGCTAGTGGCTATTTGGAGCGCTTTGAGGCCTATGTTGGAAAAGGAAGAATCTTCACATAAAAACTAGGCAGAAGACTTCTCAGAAACTTCTTCCGATGGGCACATTCAACTCACAGACTTGAAGCTTCCTTCTGATAGAGAGGATTTGAAACAATCTTTGTCCAGAATCTGCAAGGAGATATTTGGGGTGCTAAGAGGCCAAAACTGCAAAAGAAAATATCACCACATGAGAACTGGACGGAAGCATTCTCAATAACTTCCATGCACTTTATGCATTCAAATCACATAGTGGAATCTTCCTTTTGATAGCGCAGTTTTGAAACACTCCTTTTGTCGAATTTGCTAGTGGATGTTTGGAGCGATTTGAGGCCTATGCTGGGAATGGAAATATCTTCACATAAAAACCAGACAAAAGCATTCTCAGAAACTTCTTTGTGATGAGTGCATTCAACTCACAGACTTGAACCTTCCTTTTGAAAGAGCAGTTTTGAAACACACTTTTTGTAGAATCTGCAAGTGGATATTTGGAGAGCTTTGAGGCCTATGCTGGAAAATGAAATATCTTCACCTGGAAACCAGACAGAAGCATTCTGAGAATCTTCTTTGTGATGAGTGCATTCAACTCACAGACATGAACGTTCCTTTTGATAGAACAGTTTTGAAACACTAAGTTTGTAGAATCCGCAAGTGTTTATTCGGAGCACCTTGAGGCTTATGTTGGAAAAGGAAATAACTTCACATAAAAACTAGAGAGAAGCATTCTCAGAACCTTCTTTGTGATGAGTGCATTCAACTCGCAGACTTGAACCTTCCTTTTGAACGAGCAGTTTTGAAACACTCTTTTTGTAAAAGCTGCAAATGGATATTTGGAGCACTTTGAGACGTATGCTGGAAAATGGAATATCTTCATCTAAAAACTAGACAGAAGCATTCTCAGAAATTTCTTCTCGATGCGTGCATTCAACTCACAGAGTTGAACCTGTCTTTTGATAGAGCAGTTTGGCAGCACTGTTTTTGTGAAATCTGCAAGTGGATATTTCCAGCAAATTGAGGCCTATGCAAAGAAAAGGAAATATCTTCACATAAAAACTAGGTAGCGGCATTCTCAGAAACTTCTTTGTGAGGAGCGTATTCAACTCACAGACCTGAATGTTCCTTTTGATAGAACAGTTTTGAAACACTCCTTTTGTACAATCTGCAAGTGTTTATTCGGAGCGCTTTGAGGACTCTGTTGGAAAAGGAAATATCTTCACATGAAAACTAGACACAAGCATTCTCAGAAACTTCTTTGTGATGAGTGCATTCTACTCACAGAGTTGAACCTTCCTTTTGATAGAACAGTACTGAAGCATTCTTTTTGTAGAATCTGCAATTGGATATTTCGAACGTTTTGAGTCCTATGCTGGAAAAGGTAATATATTCACATAAAAACTAGACAGAAGCATTCTCAGAAACTTCTTTGTGTTGAGTGCATTCAACTCACAGACATGGAGCTTCCTTTTGAAAGAGCAGTTTTGAAACACTCTTTTTGTAAAATCTGCAAGTGGATATTCGGAGCACTTTGAGGCCTATGCTGGGAAATGGAATATCTTCACCTAAAAACTAAACAGAACCTTTCTCAGAAAGCTCTTCTCGATGCATGCTTTCAACTCACAGAGTTGAACCTGCCTTTTGATAGAGCAGTTTGCAATCCCTCTTTTTATAGAATCTGCAAGTGTATATTTGGAGCGCTTTGAGGCCTATGCTGCAAAAGGAAATATCATTGCCTAAAAGCTAGACGGAAGCATTCTCAGAAACTTCTTTGCAATGAGTGCATTCAACTCACAGAGTTGAACCTTCCTTTTGATAGACCAGTTTTGAAACACTGTTTCTGTGGAATCCGCAAGCGGATATTTGGAGCTCTTTGACACTTATGCTGGAAAAGGAGATATCTTCATATACAAAGCAGACAGAAGCATTCTCAGAAACTTCTACGTCATGTGGGGATTGAACTCACAGAGTTGAACTTTCCTTTTTATGGAGCAGTTCTGCAACACTCTTTTTGTGGAAACTGCAAGTGGATATTTGGTGCGATTGCGGCATCTAGTGGAAAAGGAAATATATACAGATGAAAACAAGAGAGAATCATTCTCAGAAATTTCTTTCTGATGAGTGCATTCAACTCACAGACTTGAACCTTCCTTTTCAAAGAGCAGTTTTGAAACACTCTCTTTGTAGGATCTGCAAGTGGATATTTGGATCGCTTTGACGCCTATGCTGGGAAATGAAATATCTTCACCGAAAAACTAGACAGAAGCATTCTCAGAAACTTCTTCACGATACGTGCATTCAACTCACAGAGTTGAATCTTTCTTTTCAAAGAGCAGTTTTGAAACACACTTTTGGTAAAATCTGCAAGTGGATATTTGGAGCGATTTCAGGCCTATGCTGGAAAAGGAAATATCCTCACATAAATACTAGACAGAAGCATTCTCAGAAATTTCTGTGTGATGAGTGCCTTCCACTCACAGACTTGAACGTTCCTTTTGAGGGAACGGTTTTGAAACAGTCCTTTGGTAGAATCTGCAAGTGTTTATTTGGAGCGCTTTGAGGCCTATGTTGGAAAAGGAAATATCTTCACATAAAAACTAGACAGAAGCATTCTCCGAAACTTCTTTGTGATGATTGCATTCTACTCACAGAGTGGAACCTTCCTTTTGAAAGAAGAGTTTTGAAACACTCTTTTGGTAGAATCTGCAAGTGGATATTTGGAGCGATTTGAGGCCTATGCTGGAAAAGGAGATATCTTCACATAAAAACTAGACAGAAGCATCCTCAGAAACTTTTTCTGATGTGCGCATTCAACTCACCGAGTTGAACCTTCCTTTTGATAGAGAGGTTTTGAAACACTCTTTGTCTAGAATCTGCAGGTGAATATTTGGAGTGCTAAGAGGCCAACACTGGAAAAGGAAATATCTTCACATGAGAACTAGACGGAAGCATTCTCAGAAAACTTCCGTGGCTTTATGCACTCAACTCACATAGTGGAAACTTCCTTTTGATAGCCAGTTTTGGAAACACTCCTTTTGTAGAATTTGCTAGTGGATGTTTGGAGCGATTTGAGGCCTATGCTGGAAATGGAAATATCTTCACATAAAACCTAGACAGAAGCATTCTCAGAAACTTCTTTGTGATGAATGCATTCAACTCAAAGACTTGAACTTTCCTTTTGAAAGAGCAGTTTTGAAACAATCTTTATGTAGAATCTGCAAGTGGATATTTGGAGCGCTTTGAGGCCTATGCTGGGAAATGAAATAATTTCACCTGAAAACTAGACAGAAGCCTTCTGAGAAACTTCTTTGTGATGAGTGCATTCAACTCACAGACATGAATGTTCCTTTTCTTGGGACAGTTTTGAAACACTGAGTTTGTAGAATCCGCAAGTGTTTATTCGGAGCACCTTGAGGCCTATGCTGGTAAAGGAAATATCTTCACATAAAAATTCGACAGAAGCATTCTCAGAAACTTCTTTGCGTTGAGTGCATTCAACTCCCAGACTTGAACCTTCTTTTTGAACGAGCAGCTTTGAAACACTCTTCTTGTAAAATCTGCAAATGGATATTTGGAGCACTTTGAGGCGTATGCTGGAAAATGGAATATCTTCACCTGAAAACTAGACGGAAGCATTCTCAGAAAGTTCTTCTCGATGCGTGCATTCAACTCACGGAGTTGAACCTGTCTTTTGATAGAGCAGTTTGGAAACACTCTTTTTGTGAGATCAGCAAGTGGATATTTCCAGCGATTTGAGGCCTATGCAAGGAAAACGAAATATCTTCACATAAAAACTAGATAGCAGCATTCTCAGAAACTTCTTTGTGAGGAGCGCATTCAGCTCACAGACTGGAACGTTCCTTTTGATAGAACAGTTTTGAACCACTCCTTTTGTACTATCTGTAAGTGTTTATTCGGAGCGCTTTGGGGCCTATGTTGGAAAAGGAATTATCTTCACTTAAAAACTAGACAGAAGCATTCTCAGAAACTTCTTTGTGATGATTGCATTCTACTCACAGAGTTGAACCTTCCTTTTGATAGAACAGTTTTGAAACACTCTTTTTGCAGAATCTGCTAGTGGCTATTTGGAGCGCTTTGAGGCCTATGTTGGAAAAGGAAGAATCTTCACATAAAAACTAGGCAGAAGACTTCTCAGAAACTTCTTCCGATGGGCACATTCAACTCACAGACTTGAAGCTTCCTTCTGATAGAGAGGATTTGAAACAATCTTTGTCCAGAATCTGCAAGGAGATATTTGGGGTGCTAAGAGGCCAAAACTGCAAAAGAAAATATCACCACATGAGAACTGGACGGAAGCATTCTCAATAACTTCCATGCACTTTATGCATTCAAATCACATAGTGGAATCTTCCTTTTGATAGCGCAGTTTTGAAACACTCCTTTTGTCGAATTTGCTAGTGGATGTTTGGAGCGATTTGAGGCCTATGCTGGGAATGGAAATATCTTCACATAAAAACCAGACAAAAGCATTCTCAGAAACTTCTTTGTGATGAGTGCATTCAACTCACAGACTTGAACCTTCCTTTTGAAAGAGCAGTTTTGAAACACACTTTTTGTAGAATCTGCAAGTGGATATTTGGAGAGCTTTGAGGCCTATGCTGGAAAATGAAATATCTTCACCTGGAAACCAGACAGAAGCATTCTGAGAATCTTCTTTGTGATGAGTGCATTCAACTCACAGACATGAACGTTCCTTTTGATAGAACAGTTTTGAAACACTAAGTTTGTAGAATCCGCAAGTGTTTATTCGGAGCACCTTGAGGCTTATGTTGGAAAAGGAAATAACTTCACATAAAAACTAGAGAGAAGCATTCTCAGAACCTTCTTTGTGATGAGTGCATTCAACTCGCAGACTTGAACCTTCCTTTTGAACGAGCAGTTTTGAAACACTCTTTTTGTAAAAGCTGCAAATGGATATTTGGAGTACTTTGAGACGTATGCTGGAAAATGGAATATCTTCATCTAAAAACTAGACAGAAGCATTCTCAGAAATTTCTTCTCGATGCGTGCATTCAACTCACAGAGTTGAACCTGTCTTTTGATAGAGCAGTTTGGCAGCACTGTTTTTGTGAAATCTGCAAGTGGATATTTCCAGCAAATTGAGGCCTATGCAAAGAAAAGGAAATATCTTCACATAAAAACTAGGTAGCGGCATTCTCAGAAACTTCTTTGTGAGGAGCGTATTCAACTCACAGACCTGAATGTTCCTTTTGATAGAACAGTTTTGAAACACTCCTTTTGTACAATCTGCAAGTGTTTATTCGGAGCGCTTTGAGGACTATGTTGGAAAAGGAAATATCTTCACATGAAAACTAGACACAAGCATTCTCAGAAACTTCTTTGTGATGAGTGCATTCTACTCACAGAGTTGAACCTTCCTTTTGATAGAACAGTACTGAAGCATTCTTTTTGTAGAATCTGCAATTGGATATTTCGAACGTTTTGAGTCCTATGCTGGAAAAGGTAATATATTCACATAAAAACTAGACAGAAGCATTCTCAGAAACTTCTTTGTGTTGAGTGCATTCAACTCACGGACATGGAGCTTCCTTTTGAAAGAGCAGTTTTGAAACACTCTTTTTGTAAAATCTGCAAGTGGATATTCGGAGCACTTTGAGGCCTATGCTGGGAAATGGAATATCTTCACCTAAAAACTAAACAGAACCTTTCTCAGAAAGCTCTTCTCGATGCATGCTTTCAACTCACAGAGTTGAACCTGCCTTTTGATAGAGCAGTTTGCAATCCCTCTTTTTATAGAATCTGCAAGTGTATATTTGGAGCGCTTTGAGGCCTATGCTGCAAAAGGAAATATCATTGCCTAAAAGCTAGACGGAAGCATTCTCAGAAACTTCTTTGCAATGAGTGCATTCAACTCACAGAGTTGAACCTTCCTTTTGATAGACCAGTTTTGAAACACTGTTTCTGTGGAATCCGCAAGCGGATATTTGGAGCTCTTTGACACTTATGCTGGAAAAGGAGATATCTTCATATACAAAGCAGACAGAAGCATTCTCAGAAACTTCTACGTCATGTGGGGATTGAACTCACAGAGTTGAACTTTCCTTTTTATGGAGCAGTTCTGCAACACTCTTTTTGTGGAAACTGCAAGTGGATATTTGGTGCGATTGCGGCATCTAGTGGAAAAGGAAATATATACAGATGAAAACAAGAGAGAATCATTCTCAGAAACTTCTTTCTGATGAGTGCATTCAACTCACAGACTTGAACCTTCCTTTTCAAAGAGCAGTTTTGAAACACTCTCTTTGTAGGATCTGCAAGTGGATATTTGGATCGCTTTGACGCCTATGCTGGGAAATGAAATATCTTCACCGAAAAACTAGACAGAAGCATTCTCAGAAACTTCTTCACGATATGTGCATTCAACTCACAGAGTTGAATCTTTCTTTTCAAAGAGCAGTTTTGAAACACACTTTTGGTAAAATCTGCAAGTGGATATTTGGAGCGATTTCAGGCCTATGCTGGAAAAGGAAATATCCTCACATCAATACTAGACAGAAGCATTCTCAGAAATTTCTGTGTGATGAGTGCCTTCCACTCACAGACTTGAACGTTCCTTTTGAGGGAACGGTTTTGAAACAGTCCTTTGGTAGAATCTGCAAGTGTTTATTTGGAGCGCTTTGAGGCCTATGTTGGAAAAGGAAATATCTTCACATAAAAACTAGACAGAAGCATTCTCCGAAACTTCTTTGTGATGATTGCATTCTACTCACAGAGTGGAACCTTCCTTTTGAAAGAAGAGTTTTGAAACACTCTTTTGGTAGAATCTGCAAGTGGATATTTGGAGCGATTTGAGGCCTATGCTGGAAAAGGAGATATCTTCACATAAAAACTAGACAGAAGCATCCTCAGAAACTTTTTCTGATGTGCGCATTCAACTCACCGAGTTGAACCTTCCTTTTGATAGAGAGGTTTTGAAACACTCTTTGTCTAGAATCTGCAGGTGAATATTTGGAGTGCTAAGAGGCCAACACTGGAAAAGGAAATATCTTCACATGAGAACTAGACGGAAGCATTCTCAGAAAACTTCCGTGGCTTTATGCACTCAACTCACATAGTGGAAACTTCCTTTTGATAGCCAGTTTTGGAAACACTCCTTTTGTAGAATTTGCTAGTGGATGTTTGGAGCGATTTGAGGCCTATGCTGGAAATGGAAATATCTTCACATAAAACCTAGACAGAAGCATTCTCAGAAACTTCTTTGTGATGAATGCATTCAACTCAAAGACTTGAACTTTCCTTTTGAAAGAGCAGTTTTGAAACAATCTTTATGTAGAATCTGCAAGTGGATATTTGGAGCGCTTTGAGGCCTATGCTGGGAAATGAAATAATTTCACCTGAAAACTAGACAGAAGCCTTCTGAGAAACTTCTTTGTGATGAGTGCATTCAACTCACAGACATGAATGTTCCTTTTCTTGGGACAGTTTTGAAACACTGAGTTTGTAGAATCCGCAAGTGTTTATTCGGAGCACCTTGAGGCCTATGCTGGTAAAGGAAATATCTTCACATAAAAATTCGACAGAAGCATTCTCAGAAACTTCTTTGCGTTGAGTGCATTCAACTCCCAGACTTGAACCTTCTTTTTGAACGAGCAGCTTTGAAACACTCTTCTTGTAAAATCTGCAAATGGATATTTGGAGCACTTTGAGGCGTATGCTGGAAAATGGAATATCTTCACCTGAAAACTAGACGGAAGCATTCTCAGAAAGTTCTTCTCGATGCGTGCATTCAACTCACGGAGTTGAACCTGTCTTTTGATAGAGCAGTTTGGAAACACTCTTTTTGTGAGATCAGCAAGTGGATATTTCCAGCGATTTGAGGCCTATGCAAGGAAAACGAAATATCTTCACATAAAAACTAGATAGCAGCATTCTCAGAAACTTCTTTGTGAGGAGCGCATTCAGCTCACAGACTGGAACGTTCCTTTTGATAGAACAGTTTTGAACCACTCCTTTTGTACTATCTGTAAGTGTTTATTCGGAGCGCTTTGGGGCCTATGTTGGAAAAGGAATTATCTTCACTTAAAAACTAGACAGAAGCATTCTCAGAAACTTCTTTGTGATGATTGCATTCTACTCACAGAGTTGAACCTTCCTTTTGATAGAACAGTTTTGAAACACTCTTTTTGCAGAATCTGCTAGTGGCTATTTGGAGCGCTTTGAGGCCTATGTTGGAAAAGGAAGAATCTTCACATAAAAACTAGGCAGAAGACTTCTCAGAAACTTCTTCCGATGGGCACATTCAACTCACAGACTTGAAGCTTCCTTCTGATAGAGAGGATTTGAAACAATCTTTGTCCAGAATCTGCAAGGAGATATTTGGGGTGCTAAGAGGCCAAAACTGCAAAAGAAAATATCACCACATGAGAACTGGACGGAAGCATTCTCAATAACTTCCATGCACTTTATGCATTCAAATCACATAGTGGAATCTTCCTTTTGATAGCGCAGTTTTGAAACACTCCTTTTGTCGAATTTGCTAGTGGATGTTTGGAGCGATTTGAGGCCTATGCTGGGAATGGAAATATCTTCACATAAAAACCAGACAAAAGCATTCTCAGAAACTTCTTTGTGATGAGTGCATTCAACTCACAGACTTGAACCTTCCTTTTGAAAGAGCAGTTTTGAAACACACTTTTTGTAGAATCTGCAAGTGGATATTTGGAGAGCTTTGAGGCCTATGCTGGAAAATGAAATATCTTCACCTGGAAACCAGACAGAAGCATTCTGAGAATCTTCTTTGTGATGAGTGCATTCAACTCACAGACATGAACGTTCCTTTTGATAGAACAGTTTTGAAACACTAAGTTTGTAGAATCCGCAAGTGTTTATTCGGAGCACCTTGAGGCTTATGTTGGAAAAGGAAATAACTTCACATAAAAACTAGAGAGAAGCATTCTCAGAACCTTCTTTGTGATGAGTGCATTCAACTCGCAGACTTGAACCTTCCTTTTGAACGAGCAGTTTTGAAACACTCTTTTTGTAAAAGCTGCAAATGGATATTTGGAGCACTTTGAGACGTATGCTGGAAAATGGAATATCTTCATCTAAAAACTAGACAGAAGCATTCTCAGAAATTTCTTCTCGATGCGTGCATTCAACTCACAGAGTTGAACCTGTCTTTTGATAGAGCAGTTTGGCAGCACTGTTTTTGTGAAATCTGCAAGTGGATATTTCCAGCAAATTGAGGCCTATGCAAAGAAAAGGAAATATCTTCACATAAAAACTAGGTAGCGGCATTCTCAGAAACTTCTTTGTGAGGAGCGTATTCAACTCACAGACTTGAATGTTCCTTTTGATAGAACAGTTTTGAAACACTCCTTTTGTACAATCTGCAAGTGTTTATTCGGAGCGCTTTGAGGACTATGTTGGAAAAGGAAATATCTTCACATGAAAACTAGACACAAGCATTCTCAGAAACTTCTTTGTGATGAGTGCATTCTACTCACAGAGTTGAACCTTCCTTTTGATAGAACAGTACTGAAGCATTCTTTTTGTAGAATCTGCAATTGGATATTTCGAACGTTTTGAGTCCTATGCTGGAAAAGGTAATATATTCACATAAAAACTAGACAGAAGCATTCTCAGAAACTTCTTTGTGTTGAGTGCATTCAACTCACGGACATGGAGCTTCCTTTTGAAAGAGCAGTTTTGAAACACTCTTTTTGTAAAATCTGCAAGTGGATATTCGGAGCACTTTGAGGCCTATGCTGGGAAATGGAATATCTTCACCTAAAAACTAAACAGAACCTTTCTCAGAAAGCTCTTCTCGATGCATGCTTTCAACTCACAGAGTTGAACCTGCCTTTTGATAGAGCAGTTTGCAATCCCTCTTTTTATAGAATCTGCAAGTGTATATTTGGAGCGCTTTGAGGCCTATGCTGCAAAAGGAAATATCATTGCCTAAAAGCTAGACGGAAGCATTCTCAGAAACTTCTTTGCAATGAGTGCATTCAACTCACAGAGTTGAACCTTCCTTTTGATAGACCAGTTTTGAAACACTGTTTCTGTGGAATCCGCAAGCGGATATTTGGAGCTCTTTGACACTTATGCTGGAAAAGGAGATATCTTCATATACAAAGCAGACAGAAGCATTCTCAGAAACTTCTATGTCATGTGGGGATTGAACTCACAGAGTTGAACTTTCCTTTTTATGGAGCAGTTCTGCAACACTCTTTTTGTGGAAACTGCAAGTGGATATTTGGTGCGATTGCGGCATCTAGTGGAAAAGGAAATATATACAGATGAAAACAAGAGAGAATCATTCTCAGAAACTTCTTTCTGATGAGTGCATTCAACTCAGAGACTTGAACCTTCCTTTTCAAAGAGCAGTTTTGAAACACTCTTTTTGTAGGATCTGCAAGTGGATATTTGGATCGCTTTGACGCCTATGCTGGGAAATGAAATATCTTCACCGAAAAACTAGACAGAAGCATTCTCAGAAACTTCTTCACGATACGTGCATTCAACTCACAGAGTTGAATCTTTCTTTTCAAAGAGCAGTTTTGAAACACACTTTTGGTAAAATCTGCAAGTGGATATTTGGAGCGATTTCAGGCCTATGCTGGAAAAGGAAATATCCTCACATAAATACTAGACAGAAGCATTCTCAGAAATTTCTGTGTGATGAGTGCCTTCCACTCACAGACTTGAACGTTCCTTTTGAGGGAACGGTTTTGAAACAGTCCTTTGGTAGAATCTGCAAGTGTTTATTTGGAGCGCTTTGAGGCCTATGTTGGAAAAGGAAATATCTTCACATAAAAACTAGACAGAAGCATTCTCCGAAACTTCTTTGTGATGATTGCATTCTACTCACAGAGTGGAACCTTCCTTTTGAAAGAACAGTTTTGAAACACTCTTTTGGTAGAATCTGCAAGTGGATATTTGGAGCGATTTGAGGCCTATGCTGGAAAAGGAGATATCTTCACATAAAAACTAGACAGAAGCATCCTCAGAAACTTTTTCTGATGTGCGCATTCAACTCACCGAGTTGAACCTTCCTTTTGATAGAGAGGTTTTGAAACACTCTTTGTCTAGAATCTGCAGGTGAATATTTGGAGTGCTAAGAGGCCAACACTGGAAAAGGAAATATCTTTACATGAGAACTAGACGGAAGCATTCTCAGAAAACTTCCGTGGCTTTATGCACTCAACTCACATAGTGGAAACTTCCTTTTGATAGCCAGTTTTGGAAACACTCCTTTTGTAGAATTTGCTAGTGGATGTTTGGAGCGATTTGAGGCCTATGCTGGAAATGGAAATATCTTCACATAAAAACTAGACAGAAGCATTCTCAGAAACTTCTTTGTGATGAATGCATTCAACTCAAAGACTTGAACTTTCCTTTTGAAAGAGCAGTTTTGAAACAATCTTTATGTAGAATCTGCAAGTGGATATTTGGAGCGCTTTGAGGCCTATGCTGGGAAATGAAATAATTTCACCTGAAAACTATACAGAAGCCTTCTGAGAAACTTCTTTGTGATGAGTGCATTCAACTCACAGACATGAACGTTCCTTTTCTTGGGACAGTTTTGAAACACTGAGTTTGTAGAATCCGCAAGTGTTTATTCGGAGCACCTTGAGGCCTATGCTGGTAAAGGAAATATCTTCACATAAAAATTCGACAGAAGCATTCTCAGAAACTTCTTTGCGTTGAGTGCATTCAACTCCCAGACTTGAACCTTCTTTTTGAACGAGCAGCTTTGAAACACTCTTCTTGTAAAATCTGCAAATGGATATTTGGAGCACTTTGAGGCGTATGCTGGAAAATGGAATATCTTCACCTGAAAACTAGACGGAAGCATTCTCAGAAAGTTCTTCTCGATGCGTGCATTCAACTCACAGAGTTGAACCTGTCTTTTGATAGAGCAGTTTGGAAACACTCTTTTTGTGAGATCAGCAAGTGGATATTTCCAGCGATTTGAGGCCTATGCAAGGAAAACGAAATATCTTCACATAAAAACTAGATAGCAGCATTCTCAGAAACTTCTTTGTGAGGAGCGCATTCAGCTCACAGACTGGAACGTTCCTTTTGATAGAACAGTTTTGAACCACTCCTTTTGTACTATCTGTAAGTGTTTATTCGGAGCGCTTTGGGGCCTATGTTGGAAAAGGAATTATCTTCACTTAAAAACTAGACAGAAGCATTCTCAGAAACTTCTTTGTGATGATTGCATTCTACTCACAGAGTTGAACCTTCCTTTTGATAGAACAGTTTTGAAACACTCTTTTTGCAGAATCTGCTAGTGGCTATTTGGAGCGCTTTGAGGCCTATGTTGGAAAAGGAAGAATCTTCACATAAAAACTAGGCAGAAGACTTCTCAGAAACTTCTTCCGATGGGCACATTCAACTCACAGACTTGAAGCTTCCTTCTGATAGAGAGGATTTGAAACAATCTTTGTCCAGAATCTGCAAGGAGATATTTGGGGTGCTAAGAGGCCAAAACTGCAAAAGAAAATATCACCACATGAGAACTGGACGGAAGCATTCTCAATAACTTCCATGCACTTTATGCATTCAAATCACATAGTGGAATCTTCCTTTTGATAGCGCAGTTTTGAAACACTCCTTTTGTAGAATTTGCTAGTGGATGTTTGGAGCGATTTGAGGCCTATGCTGGGAATGGAAATATCTTCACATAAAAACCAGACAAAAGCATTCTCAGAAACTTCTTTGTGATGAGTGCATTCAACTCACAGACTTGAACCTTCCTTTTGAAAGAGCAGTTTTGAAACACACTTTTTGTAGAATCTGCAAGTGGATATTTGGAGAGCTTTGAGGCCTATGCTGGAAAATGAAATATCTTCACCTGGAAACCAGACAGAAGCATTCTGAGAATCTTCTTTGTGATGAGTGCATTCAACTCACAGACATGAACGTTCCTTTTGATAGAACAGTTTTGAAACACTAAGTTTGTAGAATCCGCAAGTGTTTATTCGGAGCACCTTGAGGCTTATGTTGGAAAAGGAAATAACTTCACATAAAAACTAGAGAGAAGCATTCTCAGAACCTTCTTTGTGATGAGTGCATTCAACTCGCAGACTTGAACCTTCCTTTTGAACGAGCAGTTTTGAAACACTCTTTTTGTAAAAGCTGCAAATGGATATTTGGAGCACTTTGAGACGTATGCTGGAAAATGGAATATCTTCATCTAAAAACTAGACAGAAGCATTCTCAGAAATTTCTTCTCGATGCGTGCATTCAACTCACAGAGTTGAACCTGTCTTTTGATAGAGCAGTTTGGCAGCACTGTTTTTGTGAAATCTGCAAGTGGATATTTCCAGCAAATTGAGGCCTATGCAAAGAAAAGGAAATATCTTCACAAAAAAACTAGGTAGCGGCATTCTCAGAAACTTCTTTGTGAGGAGCGTATTCAACTCACAGACTTGAATGTTCCTTTTGATAGAACAGTTTTGAAACACTCCTTTTGTACAATCTGCAAGTGTTTATTCGGAGCGCTTTGAGGACTATGTTGGAAAAGGAAATATCTTCACATGAAAACTAGACACAAGCATTCTCAGAAACTTCTTTGTGATGAGTGCATTCTACTCACAGAGTTGAACCTTCCTTTTGATAGAACAGTACTGAAGCATTCTTTTTGTAGAATCTGCAATTGGATATTTCGAACGTTTTGAGTCCTATGCTGGAAAAGGTAATATATTCACATAAAAACTAGACAGAAGCATTCTCAGAAACTTCTTTGTGTTGAGTGCATTCAACTCACGGACATGGAGCTTCCTTTTGAAAGAGCAGTTTTGAAACACTCTTTTTGTAAAATCTGCAAGTGGATATTCGGAGCACTTTGAGGCCTATGCTGGGAAATGGAATTTCTTCACCTAAAAACTAAACAGAACCTTTCTCAGAAAGCTCTTCTCGATGCATGCTTTCAACTCACAGAGTTGAACCTGCCTTTTGATAGAGCAGTTTGCAATCCCTCTTTTTATAGAATCTGCAAGTGTATATTTGGAGCGCTTTGAGGCCTATGCTGCAAAAGGAAATATCATTGCCTAAAAGCTAGACGGAAGCACTCTCAGAAACTTCTTTGTAATGAGTGCATTCAACTCACAGAGTTGAACCTTCCTTTTGATAGACCAGTTTTGAAACACTGTTTCTGTGGAATCCGCAAGCGGATATTTGGAGCTCTTTGACACTTATGCTGGAAAAGGAGATATCTTCATATACAAAGCAGACAGAAGCATTCTCAGAAACTTCTATGTCATGTGGGGATTGAACTCACAGAGTTGAACTTTCCTTTTTATGGAGCAGTTCTGCAACACTCTTTTTGTGGAAACTGCAAGTGGATATTTGGTGCGATTGCGGCATCTAGTGGAAAAGGAAATATATACAGATGAAAACAAGAGAGAATCATTCTCAGAAACTTCTTTCTGATGAGTGCATTCAACTCACAGACTTGAACCTTCCTTTTCAAAGAGCAGTTTTGAAACACTCTTTTTGTAGGATCTGCAAGTGGATATTTGGATCGCTTTGACGCCTATGCTGGGAAATGAAATATCTTCACCGAAAAACTAGACAGAAGCATTCTCAGAAACTTCTTCACGATACGTGCATTCAACTCACAGAGTTGAATCTTTCTTTTCAAAGAGCAGTTTTGAAACACACTTTTGGTAAAATCTGCAAGTGGATATTTGGAGCGATTTCAGGCCTATGCTGGAAAAGGAAATATCCTCACATCAATACTAGACAGAAGCATTCTCAGAAATTTCTGTGTGATGAGTGCCTTCCACTCACAGACTTGAACGTTCCTTTTGAGGGAACGGTTTTGAAACAGTCCTTTGGTAGAATCTGCAAGTGTTTATTTGGAGCGCTTTGAGGCCTATGTTGGAAAAGGAAATATCTTCACATAAAAACTAGACAGAAGCATTCTCCGAAACTTCTTTGTGATGATTGCATTCTACTCACAGAGTGGAACCTTCCTTTTGAAAGAACAGTTTTGAAACACTCTTTTGGTAGAATCTGCAAGTGGATATTTGGAGCGATTTGAGGCCTATGCTGGAAAAGGAGATATCTTCACATAAAAACTAGACAGAAGCATCCTCAGAAACTTTTTCTGATGTGCGCATTCAACTCACCGAGTTGAACCTTCCTTTTGATAGAGAGGTTTTGAAACACTCTTTGTCTAGAATCTGCAGGTGAATATTTGGAGTGCTAAGAGGCCAACACTGGAAAAGGAAATATCTTCACATGAGAACTAGACGGAAGCATTCTCAGAAAACTTCCGTGGCTTTATGCACTCAACTCACATAGTGGAAACTTCCTTTTGATAGCCAGTTTTGGAAACACTCCTTTTGTAGAATTTGCTAGTGGATGTTTGGAGCGATTTGAGGCCTATGCTGGAAATGGAAATATCTTCACATAAAAACTAGACAGAAGCATTCTCAGAAACTTCTTTGTGATGAATGCATTCAACTCAAAGACTTGAACTTTCCTTTTGAAAGAGCAGTTTTGAAACAATCTTTATGTAGAATCTGCAAGTGGATATTTGGAGCGCTTTGAGGCCTATGCTGGGAAATGAAATAATTTCACCTGAAAACTAGACAGAAGCCTTCTGAGAAACTTCTTTGTGATGAGTGCATTCAACTCACAGACATGAACGTTCCTTTTCTTGGGACAGTTTTGAAACACTGAGTTTGTAGAATCCGCAAGTGTTTATTCGGAGCACCTTGAGGCCTATGCTGGTAAAGGAAATATCTTCACATAAAAATTCGACAGAAGCATTCTCAGAAACTTCTTTGCGTTGAGTGCATTCAACTCCCAGACTTGAACCTTCTTTTTGAACGAGCAGCTTTGAAACACTCTTCTTGTAAAATCTGCAAATGGATATTTGGAGCACTTTGAGGCGTATGCTGGAAAATGGAATATCTTCACCTGAAAACTAGACGGAAGCATTCTCAGAAAGTTCTTCTCGATGCGTGCATTCAACTCACAGAGTTGAACCTGTCTTTTGATAGAGCAGTTTGGAAACACTCTTTTTGTGAGATCAGCAAGTGGATATTTCCAGCGATTTGAGGCCTATGCAAGGAAAACGAAATATCTTCACATAAAAACTAGATAGCAGCATTCTCAGAAACTTCTTTGTGAGGAGCGCATTCAGCTCACAGACTGGAACGTTCCTTTTGATAGAACAGTTTTGAACCACTCCTTTTGTACTATCTGTAAGTGTTTATTCGGAGCGCTTTGGGGCCTATGTTGGAAAAGGAATTATCTTCACTTAAAAACTAGACAGAAGCATTCTCAGAAACTTCTTTGTGATGATTGCATTCTACTCACAGAGTTGAACCTTCCTTTTGATAGAACAGTTTTGAAACACTCTTTTTGCAGAATCTGCTAGTGGCTATTTGGAGCGCTTTGAGGCCTATGTTGGAAAAGGAAGAATCTTCACATAAAAACTAGGCAGAAGACTTCTCAGAAACTTCTTCCGATGGGCACATTCAACTCACAGACTTGAAGCTTCCTTCTGATAGAGAGGATTTGAAACAATCTTTGTCCAGAATCTGCAAGGAGATATTTGGGGTGCTAAGAGGCCAAAACTGCAAAAGAAAATATCACCACATGAGAACTGGACGGAAGCATTCTCAATAACTTCCATGCACTTTATGCATTCAAATCACATAGTGGAATCTTCCTTTTGATAGCGCAGTTTTGAAACACTCCTTTTGTCGAATTTGCTAGTGGATGTTTGGAGCGATTTGAGGCCTATGCTGGGAATGGAAATATCTTCACATAAAAACCAGACAAAAGCATTCTCAGAAACTTCTTTGTGATGAATGCATTCAACTCACAGACTTGAACCTTCCTTTTGAAAGAGCAGTTTTGAAACACACTTTTTGTAGAATCTGCAAGTGGATATTTGGAGAGCTTTGAGGCCTCTGCTGGAAAATGAAATATCTTCACCTGGAAACCAGACAGAAGCATTCTGAGAATCTTCTTTGTGATGAGTGCATTCAACTCACAGACATGAACGTTCCTTTTGATAGAACAGTTTTGAAACACTAAGTTTGTAGAATCCGCAAGTGTTTATTCGGAGCACCTTGAGGCTTATGTTGGAAAAGGAAATAACTTCACATAAAAACTAGAGAGAAGCATTCTCAGAACCTTCTTTGTGATGAGTGCATTCAACTCGCAGACTTGAACCTTCCTTTTGAACGAGCAGTTTTGAAACACTCTTTTTGTAAAAGCTGCAAATGGATATTTGGAGCACTTTGAGACGTATGCTGGAAAATGGAATATCTTCATCTAAAAACTAGACAGAAGCATTCTCAGAAATTTCTTCTCGATGCGTGCATTCAACTCACAGAGTTGAACCGGTCTTTTGATAGAGCAGTTTGGCAGCACTGTTTTTGTGAAATATGCAAGTGGATATTTCCAGCAAATTGAGGCCTATGCAAAGAAAAGGAAATATCTTCACATAAAAACTAGGTAGCGGCATTCTCAGAAACTTCTTTGTGAGGAGCGTATTCAACTCACAGACTTGAATGTTCCTTTTGATAGAACAGTTTTGAAACACTCCTTTTGTACAATCTGCAAGTGTTTATTCGGAGCGCTTTGAGGACTATGTTGGAAAAGGAAATATCTTCACATGAAAACTAGACACAAGCATTCTCAGAAACTTCTTTGTGATGAGTGCATTCTACTCACAGAGTTGAACCTTCCTTTTGATAGAACAGTACTGAAGCATTCTTTTTGTAGAATCTGCAATTGGATATTTCGAACGTTTTGAGTCCTATGCTGGAAAAGGTAATATATTCACATAAAAACTAGACAGAAGCATTCTCAGAAACTTCTTTGTGTTGAGTGCATTCAACTCACGGACATGGAGCTTCCTTTTGAAAGAGCAGTTTTGAAACACTCTTTTTGTAAAATCTGCAAGTGGATATTCGGAGCACTTTGAGGCCTATGCTGGGAAATGGAATATCTTCACCTAAAAACTAAACAGAACCTTTCTCAGAAAGCTCTTCTCGATGCATGCTTTCAACTCACAGAGTTGAACCTGCCTTTTGATAGAGCAGTTTGCAATCCCTCTTTTTATAGAATCTGCAAGTGTATATTTGGAGCGCTTTGAGGCCTATGCTGCAAAAGGAAATATCATTGCCTAAAAGCTAGACGGAAGCATTCTCAGAAACTTCTTTGCAATGAGTGCATTCAACTCACAGAGTTGAACCTTCCTTTTGATAGACCAGTTTTGAAACACTGTTTCTGTGGAATCCGCAAGCGGATATTTGGAGCTCTTTGACACTTATGCTGGAAAAGGAGATATCTTCATATACAAAGCAGACAGAAGCATTCTCAGAAACTTCTATGTCATGTGGGGATTGAACTCACAGAGTTGAACTTTCCTTTTTATGGAGCAGTTCTGCAACACTCTTTTTGTGGAAACTGCAAGTGGATATTTGGTGCGATTGCGGCATCTAGTGGAAAAGGAAATATATACAGATGAAAACAAGAGAGAATCATTCTCAGAAACTTCTTTCTGATGAGTGCATTCAACTCACAGACTTGAACCTTCCTTTTCAAAGAGCAGTTTTGAAACACTCTTTTTGTAGGATCTGCAAGTGGATATTTGGATCGCTTTGACGCCTATGCTGGGAAATGAAATATCTTCACCGAAAAACTAGACAGAAGCATTCTCAGAAACTTCTTCACGATACGTGCATTCAACTCACAGAGTTGAATCTTTCTTTTCAAAGAGCAGTTTTGAAACACACTTTTGGTAAAATCTGCAAGTGGATATTTGGAGCGATTTCAGGCCTATGCTGGAAAAGGAAATATCCTCACATAAATACTAGACAGAAGCATTCTCAGAAATTTCTGTGTGATGAGTGCCTTCCACTCACAGACTTGAACGTTCCTTTTGAGGGAACGGTTTTGAAACAGTCCTTTGGTAGAATCTGCAAGTGTTTATTTGGAGCGCTTTGAGGCCTATGTTGGAAAAGGAAATATCTTCACATAAAAACTAGACAGAAGCATTCTCCGAAACTTCTTTGTGATGATTGCATTCTACTCACAGAGTGGAACCTTCCTTTTGAAAGAACAGTTTTGAAACACTCTTTTGGTAGAATCTGCAAGTGGATATTTGGAGCGATTTGAGGCCTATGCTGGAAAAGGAGATATCTTCACATAAAAACTAGACAGAAGCATCCTCAGAAACTTTTTCTGATGTGCGCATTCAACTCACCGAGTTGAACCTTCCTTTTGATAGAGAGGTTTTGAAACACTCTTTGTCTAGAATCTGCAGGTGAATATTTGGAGTGCTAAGAGGCCAACACTGGAAAAGGAAATATCTTTACATGAGAACTAGACGGAAGCATTCTCAGAAAACTTCCGTGGCTTTATGCACTCAACTCACATAGTGGAAACTTCCTTTTGATAGCCAGTTTTGGAAACACTCCTTTTGTAGAATTTGCTAGTGGATGTTTGGAGCGATTTGAGGCCTATGCTGGAAATGGAAATATCTTCACATAAAAACTAGACAGAAGCATTCTCAGAAACTTCTTTGTGATGAATGCATTCAACTCAAAGACTTGAACTTTCCTTTTGAAAGAGCAGTTTTGAAACAATCTTTATGTAGAATCTGCAAGTGGATATTTGGAGCGCTTTGAGGCCTATGCTGGGAAATGAAATAATTTCACCTGAAAACTAGACAGAAGCCTTCTGAGAAACTTCTTTGTGATGAGTGCATTCAACTCACAGACATGAACGTTCCTTTTCTTGGGACAGTTTTGAAACACTGAGTTTGTAGAATCCGCAAGTGTTTATTCGGAGCACCTTGAGGCCTATGCTGGTAAAGGAAATATCTTCACATAAAAATTCGACAGAAGCATTCTCAGAAACTTCTTTGCGTTGAGTGCATTCAACTCCCAGACTTGAACCTTCTTTTTGAACGAGCAGCTTTGAAACACTCTTCTTGTAAAATCTGCAAATGGATATTTGGAGCACTTTGAGGCGTATGCTGGAAAATGGAATATCTTCACCTGAAAACTAGACGGAAGCATTCTCAGAAAGTTCTTCTCGATGCGTGCATTCAACTCACAGAGTTGAACCTGTCTTTTGATAGAGCAGTTTGGAAACACTCTTTTTGTGAGATCAGCAAGTGGATATTTCCAGCGATTTGAGGCCTATGCAAGGAAAACGAAATATCTTCACATAAAAACTAGATAGCAGCATTCTCAGAAACTTCTTTGTGAGGAGCGCATTCAGCTCACAGACTGGAACGTTCCTTTTGATAGAACAGTTTTGAACCACTCCTTTTGTACTATCTGTAAGTGTTTATTCGGAGCGCTTTGGGGCCTATGTTGGAAAAGGAATTATCTTCACTTAAAAACTAGACAGAAGCATTCTCAGAAACTTCTTTGTGATGATTGCATTCTACTCACAGAGTTGAACCTTCCTTTTGATAGAACAGTTTTGAAACACTCTTTTTGCAGAATCTGCTAGTGGCTATTTGGAGCGCTTTGAGGCCTATGTTGGAAAAGGAAGAATCTTCACATAAAAACTAGGCAGAAGACTTCTCAGAAACTTCTTCCGATGGGCACATTCAACTCACAGACTTGAAGCTTCCTTCTGATAGAGAGGATTTGAAACAATCTTTGTCCAGAATCTGCAAGGAGATATTTGGGGTGCTAAGAGGCCAAAACTGCAAAAGAAAATATCACCACATGAGAACTGGACGGAAGCATTCTCAATAACTTCCATGCACTTTATGCATTCAAATCACATAGTGGAATCTTCCTTTTGATAGCGCAGTTTTGAAACACTCCTTTTGTAGAATTTGCTAGTGGATGTTTGGAGCGATTTGAGGCCTATGCTGGGAATGGAAATATCTTCACATAAAAACCAGACAAAAGCATTCTCAGAAACTTCTTTGTGATGAGTGCATTCAACTCACAGACTTGAACCTTCCTTTTGAAAGAGCAGTTTTGAAACACACTTTTTGTAGAATCTGCAAGTGGATATTTGGAGAGCTTTGAGGCCTATGCTGGAAAATGAAATATCTTCACCTGGAAACCAGACAGAAGCATTCTGAGAATCTTCTTTGTGATGAGTGCATTCAACTCACAGACATGAACGTTCCTTTTGATAGAACAGTTTTGAAACACTAAGTTTGTAGAATCCGCAAGTGTTTATTCGGAGCACCTTGAGGCTTATGTTGGAAAAGGAAATAACTTCACATAAAAACTAGAGAGAAGCATTCTCAGAACCTTCTTTGTGATGAGTGCATTCAACTCGCAGACTTGAACCTTCCTTTTGAACGAGCAGTTTTGAAACACTCTTTTTGTAAAAGCTGCAAATGGATATTTGGAGCACTTTGAGACGTATGCTGGAAAATGGAATATCTTCATCTAAAAACTAGACAGAAGCATTCTCAGAAATTTCTTCTCGATGCGTGCATTCAACTCACAGAGTTGAACCTGTCTTTTGATAGAGCAGTTTGGCAGCACTGTTTTTGTGAAATCTGCAAGTGGATATTTCCAGCAAATTGAGGCCTATGCAAAGAAAAGGAAATATCTTCACATAAAAACTAGGTAGCGGCATTCTCAGAAACTTCTTTGTGAGGAGCGTATTCAACTCACAGACTTGAATGTTCCTTTTGATAGAACAGTTTTGAAACACTCCTTTTGTACAATCTGCAAGTGTTTATTCGGAGCGCTTTGAGGACTATGTTGGAAAAGGAAATATCTTCACATGAAAACTAGACACAAGCATTCTCAGAAACTTCTTTGTGATGAGTGCATTCTACTCACAGAGTTGAACCTTCCTTTTGATAGAACAGTACTGAAGCATTCTTTTTGTAGAATCTGCAATTGGATATTTCGAACGTTTTGAGTCCTATGCTGGAAAAGGTAATATATTCACATAAAAACTAGACAGAAGCATTCTCAGAAACTTCTATGTGTTGAGTGCATTCAACTCACGGACATGGAGCTTCCTTTTGAAAGAGCAGTTTTGAAACACTCTTTTTGTAAAATCTGCAAGTGGATATTCGGAGCACTTTGAGGCCTATGCTGGGAAATGGAATATCTTCACCTAAAAACTAAACAGAACCTTTCTCAGAAAGCTCTTCTCGATGCATGCTTTCAACTCACAGAGTTGAACCTGCCTTTTGATAGAGCAGTTTGCAATCCCTCTTTTTATAGAATCTGCAAGTGTATATTTGGAGCGCTTTGAGGCCTATGCTGCAAAAGGAAATATCATTGCCTAAAAGCTAGACGGAAGCATTCTCAGAAACTTCTTTGCAATGAGTGCATTCAACTCACAGAGTTGAACCTTCCTTTTGATAGACCAGTTTTGAAACACTGTTTCTGTGGAATCCGCAAGCGGATATTTGGAGCTCTTTGACACTTATGCTGGAAAAGGAGATATCTTCATATACAAAGCAGACAGAAGCATTCTCAGAAACTTCTATGTCATGTGGGGATTGAACTCACAGAGTTGAACTTTCCTTTTTATGGAGCAGTTCTGCAACACTCTTTTTGTGGAAACTGCAAGTGGATATTTGGTGCGATTGCGGCATCTAGTGGAAAAGGAAATATATACAGATGAAAACAAGAGAGAATCATTCTCAGAAACTTCTTTCTGATGAGTGCATTCAACTCAGAGACTTGAACCTTCCTTTTCAAAGAGCAGTTTTGAAACACTCTTTTTGTAGGATCTGCAAGTGGATATTTGGATCGCTTTGACGCCTATGCTGGGAAATGAAATATCTTCACCGAAAAACTAGACAGAAGCATTCTCAGAAACTTCTTCACGATACGTGCATTCAACTCACAGAGTTGAATCTTTCTTTTCAAAGAGTAGTTTTGAAACACACTTTTGGTAAAATCTGCAAGTGGATATTTGGAGCGATTTCAGGCCTACGCTGGAAAAGGAAATATCCTCACATAAATACTAGACAGAAGCATTCTCAGAAATTTCTGTGTGATGAGTGCCTTCCACTCACAGACTTGAACGTTCCTTTTGAGGGAACGGTTTTGAAACAGTCCTTTGGTAGAATCTGCAAGTGTTTATTTGGAGCGCTTTGAGGCCTATGTTGGAAAAGGAAATATCTTCACATAAAAACTAGACAGAAGCATTCTCCGAAACTTCTTTGTGATGATTGCATTCTACTCACAGAGTGGAACCTTCCTTTTGAAAGAAGAATTTTGAAACACTCTTTTGGTAGAATCTGCAAGTGGATATTTGGAGCGATTTGAGGCCTATGCTGGAAAAGGAGATATCTTCACATAAAAACTAGACAGAAGCATCCTCAGAAACTTTTTCTGATGTGCGCATTCAACTCACCGAGTTGAACCTTCCTTTTGATAGAGAGGTTTTGAAACACTCTTTGTCTAGAATCTGCAGGTGAATATTTGGAGTGCTAAGAGGCCAACACTGGAAAAGGAAATATCTTCACATGAGAACTAGACGGAAGCATTCTCAGAAAACTTCCGTGGCTTTATGCACTCAACTCACATAGTGGAAACTTCCTTTTGATAGCCAGTTTTGGAAACACTCCTTTTGTAGAATTTGCTAGTGGATGTTTGGAGCGATTTGAGGCCTATGCTGGAAATGGAAATATCTTCACATAAAAACTAGACAGAAGCATTCTCAGAAACTTCTTTGTGATGAATGCATTCAACTCAAAGACTTGAACTTTCCTTTTGAAAGAGCAGTTTTGAAACAATCTTTATGTAGAATCTGCAAGTGGATATTTGGAGCGCTTTGAGGCCTATGCTGGGAAATGAAATAATTTCACCTGAAAACTAGACAGAAGCCTTCTGAGAAACTTCTTTGTGATGAGTGCATTCAACTCACAGACATGAACGTTCCTTTTCTTGGGACAGTTTTGAAACACTGAGTTTGTAGAATCCGCAAGTGTTTATTCGGAGCACCTTGAGGCCTATGCTGGTAAAGGAAATATCTTCACATAAAAATTCGACAGAAGCATTCTCAGAAACTTCTTTGCGTTGAGTGCATTCAACTCCCAGACTTGAACCTTCTTTTTGAACGAGCAGCTTTGAAACACTCTTCTTGTAAAATCTGCAAATGGATATTTGGAGCACTTTGAGGCGTATGCTGGAAAATGGAATATCTTCACCTGAAAACTAGACGGAAGCATTCTCAGAAAGTTCTTCTCGATGCGTGCATTCAACTCACAGAGTTGAACCTGTCTTTTGATAGAGCAGTTTGGAAACACTCTTTTTGTGAGATCAGCAAGTGGATATTTCCAGCGATTTGAGGCCTATGCAAGGAAAACGAAATATCTTCACATAAAAACTAGATAGCAGCATTCTCAGAAACTTCTTTGTGAGGAGCGCATTCAGCTCACAGACTGGAACGTTCCTTTTGATAGAACAGTTTTGAACCACTCCTTTTGTACTATCTGTAAGTGTTTATTCGGAGCGCTTTGGGGCCTATGTTGGAAAAGGAATTATCTTCACTTAAAAACTAGACAGAAGCATTCTCAGAAACTTCTTTGTGATGATTGCATTCTACTCACAGAGTTGAACCTTCCTTTTGATAGAACAGTTTTGAAACACTCTTTTTGCAGAATCTGCTAGTGGCTATTTGGAGCGCTTTGAGGCCTATGTTGGAAAAGGAAGAATCTTCACATAAAAACTAGGCAGAAGACTTCTCAGAAACTTCTTCCGATGGGCACATTCAACTCACAGACTTGAAGCTTCCTTCTGATAGAGAGGATTTGAAACAATCTTTGTCCAGAATCTGCAAGGAGATATTTGGGGTGCTAAGAGGCCAAAACTGCAAAAGAAAATATCACCACATGAGAACTGGACGGAAGCATTCTCAATAACTTCCATGCACTTTATGCATTCAAATCACATAGTGGAATCTTCCTTTTGATAGCGCAGTTTTGAAACACTCCTTTTGTAGAATTTGCTAGTGGATGTTTGGAGCGATTTGAGGCCTATGCTGGGAATGGAAATATCTTCACATAAAAACCAGACAAAAGCATTCTCAGAAACTTCTTTGTGATGAGTGCATTCAACTCACAGACTTGAACCTTCCTTTTGAAAGAGCAGTTTTGAAACACACTTTTTGTCGAATCTGCAAGTGGATATTTGGAGAGCTTTGAGGCCTATGCTGGAAAATGAAATATCTTCACCTGGAAACCAGACAGAAGCATTCTGAGAATCTTCTTTGTGATGAGTGCATTCAACTCACAGACATGAACGTTCCTTTTGATAGAACAGTTTTGAAACACTAAGTTTGTAGAATCCGCAAGTGTTTATTCGGAGCACCTTGAGGCTTATGTTGGAAAAGGAAATAACTTCACATAAAAACTAGAGAGAAGCATTCTCAGAACCTTCTTTGTGATGAGTGCATTCAACTCGCAGACTTGAACCTTCCTTTTGAACGAGCAGTTTTGAAAGACTCTTTTTGTAAAAGCTGCAAATGGATATTTGGAGCACTTTGAGACGTATGCTGGAAAATGGAATATCTTCATCTAAAAACTAGACAGAAGCATTCTCAGAAATTTCTTCTCGATGCGTGCATTCAACTCACAGAGTTGAACCTGTCTTTTGATAGAGCAGTTTGGCAGCACTGTTTTTGTGAAATCTGCAAGTGGATATTTCCAGCAAATTGAGGCCTATGCAAAGAAAAGGAAATATCTTCACAAAAAAACTAGGTAGCGGCATTCTCAGAAACTTCTTTGTGAGGAGCGTATTCAACTCACAGACTTGAATGTTCCTTTTGATAGAACAGTTTTGAAACACTCCTTTTGTACAATCTGCAAGTGTTTATTCGGAGCGCTTTGAGGACTATGTTGGAAAAGGAAATATCTTCACATGAAAACTAGACACAAGCATTCTCAGAAACTTCTTTGTGATGAGTGCATTCTACTCACAGAGTTGAACCTTCCTTTTGATAGAACAGTACTGAAGCATTCTTTTTGTAGAATCTGCAATTGGATATTTCGAACGTTTTGAGTCCTATGCTGGAAAAGGTAATATATTCACATAAAAACTAGACAGAAGCATTCTCAGAAACTTCTTTGTGTTGAGTGCATTCAACTCACGGACATGGAGCTTCCTTTTGAAAGAGCAGTTTTGAAACACTCTTTTTGTAAAATCTGCAAGTGGATATTCGGAGCACTTTGAGGCCTATGCTGGGAAATGGAATTTCTTCACCTAAAAACTAAACAGAACCTTTCTCAGAAAGCTCTTCTCGATGCATGCTTTCAACTCACAGAGTTGAACCTGCCTTTTGATAGAGCAGTTTGCAATCCCTCTTTTTATAGAATCTGCAAGTGTATATTTGGAGCGCTTTGAGGCCTATGCTGCAAAAGGAAATATCATTGCCTAAAAGCTAGACGGAAGCACTCTCAGAAACTTCTTTGTAATGAGTGCATTCAACTCACAGAGTTGAACCTTCCTTTTGATAGACCAGTTTTGAAACACTGTTTCTGTGGAATCCGCAAGCGGATATTTGGAGCTCTTTGACACTTATGCTGGAAAAGGAGATATCTTCATATACAAAGCAGACAGAAGCATTCTCAGAAACTTCTATGTCATGTGGGGATTGAACTCACAGAGTTGAACTTTCCTTTTTATGGAGCAGTTCTGCAACACTCTTTTTGTGGAAACTGCAAGTGGATATTTGGTGCGATTGCGGCATCTAGTGGAAAAGGAAATATATACAGATGAAAACAAGAGAGAATCATTCTCAGAAACTTCTTTCTGATGAGTGCATTCAACTCACAGACTTGAACCTTCCTTTTCAAAGAGCAGTTTTGAAACACTCTTTTTGTAGGATCTGCAAGTGGATATTTGGATCGCTTTGACGCCTATGCTGGGAAATGAAATATCTTCACCGAAAAACTAGACAGAAGCATTCTCAGAAACTTCTTCACGATACGTGCATTCAACTCACAGAGTTGAATCTTTCTTTTCAAAGAGCAGTTTTGAAACACACTTTTGGTAAAATCTGCAAGTGGATATTTGGAGCGATTTCAGGCCTATGCTGGAAAAGGAAATATCCTCACATCAATACTAGACAGAAGCATTCTCAGAAATTTCTGTGTGATGAGTGCCTTCCACTCACAGACTTGAACGTTCCTTTTGAGGGAACGGTTTTGAAACAGTCCTTTGGTAGAATCTGCAAGTGTTTATTTGGAGCGCTTTGAGGCCTATGTTGGAAAAGGAAATATCTTCACATAAAAACTAGACAGAAGCATTCTCCGAAACTTCTTTGTGATGATTGCATTCTACTCACAGAGTGGAACCTTCCTTTTGAAAGAACAGTTTTGAAACACTCTTTTGGTAGAATCTGCAAGTGGATATTTGGAGCGATTTGAGGCCTATGCTGGAAAAGGAGATATCTTCACATAAAAACTAGACAGAAGCATCCTCAGAAACTTTTTCTGATGTGCGCATTCAACTCACCGAGTTGAACCTTCCTTTTGATAGAGAGGTTTTGAAACACTCTTTGTCTAGAATCTGCAGGTGAATATTTGGAGTGCTAAGAGGCCAACACTGGAAAAGGAAATATCTTCACATGAGAACTAGACGGAAGCATTCTCAGAAAACTTCCGTGGCTTTATGCACTCAACTCACATAGTGGAAACTTCCTTTTGATAGCCAGTTTCGGAAACACTCCTTTTGTAGAATTTGCTAGTGGATGTTTGGAGCGATTTGAGGCCTATGCTGGAAATGGAAATATCTTCACATAAAAACTAGACAGAAGCATTCTCAGAAACTTCTTTGTGATGAATGCATTCAACTCAAAGACTTGAACTTTCCTTTTGAAAGAGCAGTTTTGAAACAATCTTTATGTAGAATCTGCAAGTGGATATTTGGAGCGCTTTGAGGCCTATGCTGGGAAATGAAATAATTTCACCTGAAAACTAGACAGAAGCCTTCTGAGAAACTTCTTTGTGATGAGTGCATTCAACTCACAGACATGAACGTTCCTTTTCTTGGGACAGTTTTGAAACACTGAGTTTGTAGAATCCGCAAGTGTTTATTCGGAGCACCTTGAGGCCTATGCTGGTAAAGGAAATATCTTCACATAAAAATTCGACAGAAGCATTCTCAGAAACTTCTTTGCGTTGAGTGCATTCAACTCCCAGACTTGAACCTTCTTTTTGAACGAGCAGCTTTGAAACACTCTTCTTGTAAAATCTGCAAATGGATATTTGGAGCACTTTGAGGCGTATGCTGGAAAATGGAATATCTTCACCTGAAAACTAGACGGAAGCATTCTCAGAAAGTTCTTCTCGATGCGTGCATTCAACTCACAGAGTTGAACCTGTCTTTTGATAGAGCAGTTTGGAAACACTCTTTTTGTGAGATCAGCAAGTGGATATTTCCAGCGATTTGAGGCCTATGCAAGGAAAACGAAATATCTTCACATAAAAACTAGATAGCAGCATTCTCAGAAACTTCTTTGTGAGGAGCGCATTCAGCTCACAGACTGGAACGTTCCTTTTGATAGAACAGTTTTGAACCACTCCTTTTGTACTATCTGTAAGTGTTTATTCGGAGCGCTTTGGGGCCTATGTTGGAAAAGGAATTATCTTCACTTAAAAACTAGACAGAAGCATTCTCAGAAACTTCTTTGTGATGATTGCATTCTACTCACAGAGTTGAACCTTCCTTTTGATAGAACAGTTTTGAAACACTCTTTTTGCAGAATCTGCTAGTGGCTATTTGGAGCGCTTTGAGGCCTATGTTGGAAAAGGAAGAATCTTCACATAAAAACTAGGCAGAAGACTTCTCAGAAACTTCTTCCGATGGGCACATTCAACTCACAGACTTGAAGCTTCCTTCTGATAGAGAGGATTTGAAACAATCTTTGTCCAGAATCTGCAAGGAGATATTTGGGGTGCTAAGAGGCCAAAACTGCAAAAGAAAATATCACCACATGAGAACTGGACGGAAGCATTCTCAATAACTTCCATGCACTTTATGCATTCAAATCACATAGTGGAATCTTCCTTTTGATAGCGCAGTTTTGAAACACTCCTTTTGTCGAATTTGCTAGTGGATGTTTGGAGCGATTTGAGGCCTATGCTGGGAATGGAAATATCTTCACATAAAAACCAGACAAAAGCATTCTCAGAAACTTCTTTGTGATGAGTGCATTCAACTCACAGACTTGAACCTTCCTTTTGAAAGAGCAGTTTTGAAACACACTTTTTGTAGAATCTGCAAGTGGATATTTGGAGAGCTTTGAGGCCTCTGCTGGAAAATGAAATATCTTCACCTGGAAACCAGACAGAAGCATTCTGAGAATCTTCTTTGTGATGAGTGCATTCAACTCACAGACATGAACGTTCCTTTTGATAGAACAGTTTTGAAACACTAAGTTTGTAGAATCCGCAAGTGTTTATTCGGAGCACCTTGAGGCTTATGTTGGAAAAGGAAATAACTTCACATAAAAACTAGAGAGAAGCATTCTCAGAACCTTCTTTGTGATGAGTGCATTCAACTCGCAGACTTGAACCTTCCTTTTGAACGAGCAGTTTTGAAACACTCTTTTTGTAAAAGCTGCAAATGGATATTTGGAGCACTTTGAGACGTATGCTGGAAAATGGAATATCTTCATCTAAAAACTAGACAGAAGCATTCTCAGAAATTTCTTCTCGATGCGTGCATTCAACTCACAGAGTTGAACCGGTCTTTTGATAGAGCAGTTTGGCAGCACTGTTTTTGTGAAATCTGCAAGTGGATATTTCCAGCAAATTGAGGCCTATGCAAAGAAAAGGAAATATCTTCACATAAAAACTAGGTAGCGGCATTCTCAGAAACTTCTTTGTGAGGAGCGTATTCAACTCACAGACTTGAATGTTCCTTTTGATAGAACAGTTTTGAAACACTCCTTTTGTACAATCTGCAAGTGTTTATTCGGAGCGCTTTGAGGACTATGTTGGAAAAGGAAATATCTTCACATGAAAACTAGACACAAGCATTCTCAGAAACTTCTTTGTGATGAGTGCATTCTACTCACAGAGTTGAACCTTCCTTTTGATAGAACAGTACTGAAGCATTCTTTTTGTAGAATCTGCAATTGGATATTTCGAACGTTTTGAGTCCTATGCTGGAAAAGGTAATATATTCACATAAAAACTAGACAGAAGCATTCTCAGAAACTTCTTTGTGTTGAGTGCATTCAACTCACGGACATGGAGCTTCCTTTTGAAAGAGCAGTTTTGAAACACTCTTTTTGTAAAATCTGCAAGTGGATATTCGGAGCACTTTGAGGCCTATGCTGGGAAATGGAATATCTTCACCTAAAAACTAAACAGAACCTTTCTCAGAAAGCTCTTCTCGATGCATGCTTTCAACTCACAGAGTTGAACCTGCCTTTTGATAGAGCAGTTTGCAATCCCTCTTTTTATAGAATCTGCAAGTGTATATTTGGAGCGCTTTGAGGCCTATGCTGCAAAAGGAAATATCATTGCCTAAAAGCTAGACGGAAGCATTCTCAGAAACTTCTTTGCAATGAGTGCATTCAACTCACAGAGTTGAACCTTCCTTTTGATAGACCAGTTTTGAAACACTGTTTCTGTGGAATCCGCAAGCGGATATTTGGAGCTCTTTGACACTTATGCTGGAAAAGGAGATATCTTCATATACAAAGCAGACAGAAGCATTCTCAGAAACTTCTATGTCATGTGGGGATTGAACTCACAGAGTTGAACTTTCCTTTTTATGGAGCAGTTCTGCAACACTCTTTTTGTGGAAACTGCAAGTGGATATTTGGTGCGATTGCGGCATCTAGTGGAAAAGGAAATATATACAGATGAAAACAAGAGAGAATCATTCTCAGAAACTTCTTTCTGATGAGTGCATTCAACTCACAGACTTGAACCTTCCTTTTCAAAGAGCAGTTTTGAAACACTCTTTTTGTAGGATCTGCAAGTGGATATTTGGATCGCTTTGACGCCTATGCTGGGAAATGAAATATCTTCACCGAAAAACTAGACAGAAGCATTCTCAGAAACTTCTTCACGATACGTGCATTCAACTCACAGAGTTGAATCTTTCTTTTCAAAGAGCAGTTTTGAAACACACTTTTGGTAAAATCTGCAAGTGGATATTTGGAGCGATTTCAGGCCTATGCTGGAAAAGGAAATATCCTCACATCAATACTAGACAGAAGCATTCTCAGAAATTTCTGTGTGATGAGTGCCTTCCACTCACAGACTTGAACGTTCCTTTTGAGGGAACGGTTTTGAAACAGTCCTTTGGTAGAATCTGCAAGTGTTTATTTGGAGCGCTTTGAGGCCTATGTTGGAAAAGGAAATATCTTCACATAAAAACTAGACAGAAGCATTCTCCGAAACTTCTTTGTGATGATTGCATTCTACTCACAGAGTGGAACCTTCCTTTTGAAAGAACAGTTTTGAAACACTCTTTTGGTAGAATCTGCAAGTGGATATTTGGAGCGATTTGAGGCCTATGCTGGAAAAGGAGATATCTTCACATAAAAACTAGACAGAAGCATCCTCAGAAACTTTTTCTGATGTGCGCATTCAACTCACCGAGTTGAACCTTCCTTTTGATAGAGAGGTTTTGAAACACTCTTTGTCTAGAATCTGCAGGTGAATATTTGGAGTGCTAAGAGGCCAACACTGGAAAAGGAAATATCTTTACATGAGAACTAGACGGAAGCATTCTCAGAAAACTTCCGTGGCTTTATGCACTCAACTCACATAGTGGAAACTTCCTTTTGATAGCCAGTTTTGGAAACACTCCTTTTGTAGAATTTGCTAGTGGATGTTTGGAGCGATTTGAGGCCTATGCTGGAAATGGAAATATCTTCACATAAAAACTAGACAGAAGCATTCTCAGAAACTTCTTTGTGATGAATGCATTCAACTCAAAGACTTGAACTTTCCTTTTGAAAGAGCAGTTTTGAAACAATCTTTATGTAGAATCTGCAAGTGGATATTTGGAGCGCTTTGAGGCCTATGCTGGGAAATGAAATAATTTCACCTGAAAACTAGACAGAAGCCTTCTGAGAAACTTCTTTGTGATGAGTGCATTCAACTCACAGACATGAACGTTCCTTTTCTTGGGACAGTTTTGAAACACTGAGTTTGTAGAATCCGCAAGTGTTTATTCGGAGCACCTTGAGGCCTATGCTGGTAAAGGAAATATCTTCACATAAAAATTCGACAGAAGCATTCTCAGAAACTTCTTTGCGTTGAGTGCATTCAACTCCCAGACTTGAACCTTCTTTTTGAACGAGCAGCTTTGAAACACTCTTCTTGTAAAATCTGCAAATGGATATTTGGAGCACTTTGAGGCGTATGCTGGAAAATGGAATATCTTCACCTGAAAACTAGACGGAAGCATTCTCAGAAAGTTCTTCTCGATGCGTGCATTCAACTCACAGAGTTGAACCTGTCTTTTGATAGAGCAGTTTGGAAACACTCTTTTTGTGAGATCAGCAAGTGGATATTTCCAGCGATTTGAGGCCTATGCAAGGAAAACGAAATATCTTCACATAAAAACTAGATAGCAGCATTCTCAGAAACTTCTTTGTGAGGAGCGCATTCAGCTCACAGACTGGAACGTTCCTTTTGATAGAACAGTTTTGAACCACTCCTTTTGTACTATCTGTAAGTGTTTATTCGGAGCGCTTTGGGGCCTATGTTGGAAAAGGAATTATCTTCACTTAAAAACTAGACAGAAGCATTCTCAGAAACTTCTTTGTGATGATTGCATTCTACTCACAGAGTTGAACCTTCCTTTTGATAGAACAGTTTTGAAACACTCTTTTTGCAGAATCTGCTAGTGGCTATTTGGAGCGCTTTGAGGCCTATGTTGGAAAAGGAAGAATCTTCACATAAAAACTAGGCAGAAGACTTCTCAGAAACTTCTTCCGATGGGCACATTCAACTCACAGACTTGAAGCTTCCTTCTGATAGAGAGGATTTGAAACAATCTTTGTCCAGAATCTGCAAGGAGATATTTGGGGTGCTAAGAGGCCAAAACTGCAAAAGAAAATATCACCACATGAGAACTGGACGGAAGCATTCTCAATAACTTCCATGCACTTTATGCATTCAAATCACATAGTGGAATCTTCCTTTTGATAGCGCAGTTTTGAAACACTCCTTTTGTAGAATTTGCTAGTGGATGTTTGGAGCGATTTGAGGCCTATGCTGGGAATGGAAATATCTTCACATAAAAACCAGACAAAAGCATTCTCAGAAACTTCTTTGTGATGAGTGCATTCAACTCACAGACTTGAACCTTCCTTTTGAAAGAGCAGTTTTGAAACACACTTTTTGTAGAATCTGCAAGTGGATATTTGGAGAGCTTTGAGGCCTATGCTGGAAAATGAAATATCTTCACCTGGAAACCAGACAGAAGCATTCTGAGAATCTTCTTTGTGATGAGTGCATTCAACTCACAGACATGAACGTTCCTTTTGATAGAACAGTTTTGAAACACTAAGTTTGTAGAATCCGCAAGTGTTTATTCGGAGCACCTTGAGGCTTATGTTGGAAAAGGAAATAACTTCACATAAAAACTAGAGAGAAGCATTCTCAGAACCTTCTTTGTGATGAGTGCATTCAACTCGCAGACTTGAACCTTCCTTTTGAACGAGCAGTTTTGAAACACTCTTTTTGTAAAAGCTGCAAATGGATATTTGGAGCACTTTGAGACGTATGCTGGAAAATGGAATATCTTCATCTAAAAACTAGACAGAAGCATTCTCAGAAATTTCTTCTCGATGCGTGCATTCAACTCACAGAGTTGAACCTGTCTTTTGATAGAGCAGTTTGGCAGCACTGTTTTTGTGAAATCTGCAAGTGGATATTTCCAGCAAATTGAGGCCTATGCAAAGAAAAGGAAATATCTTCACATAAAAACTAGGTAGCGGCATTCTCAGAAACTTCTTTGTGAGGAGCGTATTCAACTCACAGACTTGAATGTTCCTTTTGATAGAACAGTTTTGAAACACTCCTTTTGTACAATCTGCAAGTGTTTATTCGGAGCGCTTTGAGGACTATGTTGGAAAAGGAAATATCTTCACATGAAAACTAGACACAAGCATTCTCAGAAACTTCTTTGTGATGAGTGCATTCTACTCACAGAGTTGAACCTTCCTTTTGATAGAACAGTACTGAAGCATTCTTTTTGTAGAATCTGCAATTGGATATTTCGAACGTTTTGAGTCCTATGCTGGAAAAGGTAATATATTCACATAAAAACTAGACAGAAGCATTCTCAGAAACTTCTATGTGTTGAGTGCATTCAACTCACGGACATGGAGCTTCCTTTTGAAAGAGCAGTTTTGAAACACTCTTTTTGTAAAATCTGCAAGTGGATATTCGGAGCACTTTGAGGCCTATGCTGGGAAATGGAATATCTTCACCTAAAAACTAAACAGAACCTTTCTCAGAAAGCTCTTCTCGATGCATGCTTTCAACTCACAGAGTTGAACCTGCCTTTTGATAGAGCAGTTTGCAATCCCTCTTTTTATAGAATCTGCAAGTGTATATTTGGAGCGCTTTGAGGCCTATGCTGCAAAAGGAAATATCATTGCCTAAAAGCTAGACGGAAGCATTCTCAGAAACTTCTTTGCAATGAGTGCATTCAACTCACAGAGTTGAACCTTCCTTTTGATAGACCAGTTTTGAAACACTGTTTCTGTGGAATCCGCAAGCGGATATTTGGAGCTCTTTGACACTTATGCTGGAAAAGGAGATATCTTCATATACAAAGCAGACAGAAGCATTCTCAGAAACTTCTATGTCATGTGGGGATTGAACTCACAGAGTTGAACTTTCCTTTTTATGGAGCAGTTCTGCAACACTCTTTTTGTGGAAACTGCAAGTGGATATTTGGTGCGATTGCGGCATCTAGTGGAAAAGGAAATATATACAGATGAAAACAAGAGAGAATCATTCTCAGAAACTTCTTTCTGATGAGTGCATTCAACTCAGAGACTTGAACCTTCCTTTTCAAAGAGCAGTTTTGAAACACTCTTTTTGTAGGATCTGCAAGTGGATATTTGGATCGCTTTGACGCCTATGCTGGGAAATGAAATATCTTCACCGAAAAACTAGACAGAAGCATTCTCAGAAACTTCTTCACGATACGTGCATTCAACTCACAGAGTTGAATCTTTCTTTTCAAAGAGTAGTTTTGAAACACACTTTTGGTAAAATCTGCAAGTGGATATTTGGAGCGATTTCAGGCCTACGCTGGAAAAGGAAATATCCTCACATAAATACTAGACAGAAGCATTCTCAGAAATTTCTGTGTGATGAGTGCCTTCCACTCACAGACTTGAACGTTCCTTTTGAGGGAACGGTTTTGAAACAGTCCTTTGGTAGAATCTGCAAGTGTTTATTTGGAGCGCTTTGAGGCCTATGTTGGAAAAGGAAATATCTTCACATAAAAACTAGACAGAAGCATTCTCCGAAACTTCTTTGTGATGATTGCATTCTACTCACAGAGTGGAACCTTCCTTTTGAAAGAAGAATTTTGAAACACTCTTTTGGTAGAATCTGCAAGTGGATATTTGGAGCGATTTGAGGCCTATGCTGGAAAAGGAGATATCTTCACATAAAAACTAGACAGAAGCATCCTCAGAAACTTTTTCTGATGTGCGCATTCAACTCACCGAGTTGAACCTTCCTTTTGATAGAGAGGTTTTGAAACACTCTTTGTCTAGAATCTGCAGGTGAATATTTGGAGTGCTAAGAGGCCAACACTGGAAAAGGAAATATCTTCACATGAGAACTAGACGGAAGCATTCTCAGAAAACTTCCGTGGCTTTATGCACTCAACTCACATAGTGGAAACTTCCTTTTGATAGCCAGTTTTGGAAACACTCCTTTTGTAGAATTTGCTAGTGGATGTTTGGAGCGATTTGAGGCCTATGCTGGAAATGGAAATATCTTCACATAAAAACTAGACAGAAGCATTCTCAGAAACTTCTTTGTGATGAATGCATTCAACTCAAAGACTTGAACTTTCCTTTTGAAAGAGCAGTTTTGAAACAATCTTTATGTAGAATCTGCAAGTGGATATTTGGAGCGCTTTGAGGCCTATGCTGGGAAATGAAATAATTTCACCTGAAAACTAGACAGAAGCCTTCTGAGAAACTTCTTTGTGATGAGTGCATTCAACTCACAGACATGAACGTTCCTTTTCTTGGGACAGTTTTGAAACACTGAGTTTGTAGAATCCGCAAGTGTTTATTCGGAGCACCTTGAGGCCTATGCTGGTAAAGGAAATATCTTCACATAAAAATTCGACAGAAGCATTCTCAGAAACTTCTTTGCGTTGAGTGCATTCAACTCCCAGACTTGAACCTTCTTTTTGAACGAGCAGCTTTGAAACACTCTTCTTGTAAAATCTGCAAATGGATATTTGGAGCACTTTGAGGCGTATGCTGGAAAATGGAATATCTTCACCTGAAAACTAGACGGAAGCATTCTCAGAAAGTTCTTCTCGATGCGTGCATTCAACTCACAGAGTTGAACCTGTCTTTTGATAGAGCAGTTTGGAAACACTCTTTTTGTGAGATCAGCAAGTGGATATTTCCAGCGATTTGAGGCCTATGCAAGGAAAACGAAATATCTTCACATAAAAACTAGATAGCAGCATTCTCAGAAACTTCTTTGTGAGGAGCGCATTCAGCTCACAGACTGGAACGTTCCTTTTGATAGAACAGTTTTGAACCACTCCTTTTGTACTATCTGTAAGTGTTTATTCGGAGCGCTTTGGGGCCTATGTTGGAAAAGGAATTATCTTCACTTAAAAACTAGACAGAAGCATTCTCAGAAACTTCTTTGTGATGATTGCATTCTACTCACAGAGTTGAACCTTCCTTTTGATAGAACAGTTTTGAAACACTCTTTTTGCAGAATCTGCTAGTGGCTATTTGGAGCGCTTTGAGGCCTATGTTGGAAAAGGAAGAATCTTCACATAAAAACTAGGCAGAAGACTTCTCAGAAACTTCTTCCGATGGGCACATTCAACTCACAGACTTGAAGCTTCCTTCTGATAGAGAGGATTTGAAACAATCTTTGTCCAGAATCTGCAAGGAGATATTTGGGGTGCTAAGAGGCCAAAACTGCAAAAGAAAATATCACCACATGAGAACTGGACGGAAGCATTCTCAATAACTTCCATGCACTTTATGCATTCAAATCACATAGTGGAATCTTCCTTTTGATAGCGCAGTTTTGAAACACTCCTTTTGTAGAATTTGCTAGTGGATGTTTGGAGCGATTTGAGGCCTATGCTGGGAATGGAAATATCTTCACATAAAAACCAGACAAAAGCATTCTCAGAAACTTCTTTGTGATGAGTGCATTCAACTCACAGACTTGAACCTTCCTTTTGAAAGAGCAGTTTTGAAACACACTTTTTGTCGAATCTGCAAGTGGATATTTGGAGAGCTTTGAGGCCTATGCTGGAAAATGAAATATCTTCACCTGGAAACCAGACAGAAGCATTCTGAGAATCTTCTTTGTGATGAGTGCATTCAACTCACAGACATGAACGTTCCTTTTGATAGAACAGTTTTGAAACACTAAGTTTGTAGAATCCGCAAGTGTTTATTCGGAGCACCTTGAGGCTTATGTTGGAAAAGGAAATAACTTCACATAAAAACTAGAGAGAAGCATTCTCAGAACCTTCTTTGTGATGAGTGCATTCAACTCGCAGACTTGAACCTTCCTTTTGAACGAGCAGTTTTGAAAGACTCTTTTTGTAAAAGCTGCAAATGGATATTTGGAGCACTTTGAGACGTATGCTGGAAAATGGAATATCTTCATCTAAAAACTAGACAGAAGCATTCTCAGAAATTTCTTCTCGATGCGTGCATTCAACTCACAGAGTTGAACCTGTCTTTTGATAGAGCAGTTTGGCAGCACTGTTTTTGTGAAATCTGCAAGTGGATATTTCCAGCAAATTGAGGCCTATGCAAAGAAAAGGAAATATCTTCACAAAAAAACTAGGTAGCGGCATTCTCAGAAACTTCTTTGTGAGGAGCGTATTCAACTCACAGACTTGAATGTTCCTTTTGATAGAACAGTTTTGAAACACTCCTTTTGTACAATCTGCAAGTGTTTATTCGGAGCGCTTTGAGGACTATGTTGGAAAAGGAAATATCTTCACATGAAAACTAGACACAAGCATTCTCAGAAACTTCTTTGTGATGAGTGCATTCTACTCACAGAGTTGAACCTTCCTTTTGATAGAACAGTACTGAAGCATTCTTTTTGTAGAATCTGCAATTGGATATTTCGAACGTTTTGAGTCCTATGCTGGAAAAGGTAATATATTCACATAAAAACTAGACAGAAGCATTCTCAGAAACTTCTTTGTGTTGAGTGCATTCAACTCACGGACATGGAGCTTCCTTTTGAAAGAGCAGTTTTGAAACACTCTTTTTGTAAAATCTGCAAGTGGATATTCGGAGCACTTTGAGGCCTATGCTGGGAAATGGAATATCTTCACCTAAAAACTAAACAGAACCTTTCTCAGAAAGCTCTTCTCGATGCATGCTTTCAACTCACAGAGTTGAACCTGCCTTTTGATAGAGCAGTTTGCAATCCCTCTTTTTATAGAATCTGCAAGTGTATATTTGGAGCGCTTTGAGGCCTATGCTGCAAAAGGAAATATCATTGCCTAAAAGCTAGACGGAAGCACTCTCAGAAACTTCTTTGTAATGAGTGCATTCAACTCACAGAGTTGAACCTTCCTTTTGATAGACCAGTTTTGAAACACTGTTTCTGTGGAATCCGCAAGCGGATATTTGGAGCTCTTTGACACTTATGCTGGAAAAGGAGATATCTTCATATACAAAGCAGACAGAAGCATTCTCAGAAACTTCTATGTCATGTGGGGATTGAACTCACAGAGTTGAACTTTCCTTTTTATGGAGCAGTTCTGCAACACTCTTTTTGTGGAAACTGCAAGTGGATATTTGGTGCGATTGCGGCATCTAGTGGAAAAGGAAATATATACAGATGAAAACAAGAGAGAATCATTCTCAGAAACTTCTTTCTGATGAGTGCATTCAACTCACAGACTTGAACCTTCCTTTTCAAAGAGCAGTTTTGAAACACTCTTTTTGTAGGATCTGCAAGTGGATATTTGGATCGCTTTGACGCCTATGCTGGGAAATGAAATATCTTCACCGAAAAACTAGACAGAAGCATTCTCAGAAACTTCTTCACGATACGTGCATTCAACTCACAGAGTTGAATCTTTCTTTTCAAAGAGCAGTTTTGAAACACACTTTTGGTAAAATCTGCAAGTGGATATTTGGAGCGATTTCAGGCCTACGCTGGAAAAGGAAATATCCTCACATCAATACTAGACAGAAGCATTCTCAGAAATTTCTGTGTGATGAGTGCCTTCCACTCACAGACTTGAACGTTCCTTTTGAGGGAACGGTTTTGAAACAGTCCTTTGGTAGAATCTGCAAGTGTTTATTTGGAGCGCTTTGAGGCCTATGTTGGAAAAGGAAATATCTTCACATAAAAACTAGACAGAAGCATTCTCCGAAACTTCTTTGTGATGATTGCATTCTACTCACAGAGTGGAACCTTCCTTTTGAAAGAACAGTTTTGAAACACTCTTTTGGTAGAATCTGCAAGTGGATATTTGGAGCGATTTGAGGCCTATGCTGGAAAAGGAGATATCTTCACATAAAAACTAGACAGAAGCATCCTCAGAAACTTTTTCTGATGTGCGCATTCAACTCACCGAGTTGAACCTTCCTTTTGATAGAGAGGTTTTGAAACACTCTTTGTCTAGAATCTGCAGGTGAATATTTGGAGTGCTAAGAGGCCAACACTGGAAAAGGAAATATCTTCACATGAGAACTAGACGGAAGCATTCTCAGAAAACTTCCGTGGCTTTATGCACTCAACTCACATAGTGGAAACTTCCTTTTGATAGCCAGTTTTGGAAACACTCCTTTTGTAGAATTTGCTAGTGGATGTTTGGAGCGATTTGAGGCCTATGCTGGAAATGGAAATATCTTCACATAAAAACTAGACAGAAGCATTCTCAGAAACTTCTTTGTGATGAATGCATTCAACTCAAAGACTTGAACTTTCCTTTTGAAAGAGCAGTTTTGAAACAATCTTTATGTAGAATCTGCAAGTGGATATTTGGAGCGCTTTGAGGCCTATGCTGGGAAATGAAATAATTTCACCTGAAAACTAGACAGAAGCCTTCTGAGAAACTTCTTTGTGATGAGTGCATTCAACTCACAGACATGAACGTTCCTTTTCTTGGGACAGTTTTGAAACACTGAGTTTGTAGAATCCGCAAGTGTTTATTCGGAGCACCTTGAGGCCTATGCTGGTAAAGGAAATATCTTCACATAAAAATTCGACAGAAGCATTCTCAGAAACTTCTTTGCGTTGAGTGCATTCAACTCCCAGACTTGAACCTTCTTTTTGAACGAGCAGCTTTGAAACACTCTTCTTGTAAAATCTGCAAATGGATATTTGGAGCACTTTGAGGCGTATGCTGGAAAATGGAATATCTTCACCTGAAAACTAGACGGAAGCATTCTCAGAAAGTTCTTCTCGATGCGTGCATTCAACTCACAGAGTTGAACCTGTCTTTTGATAGAGCAGTTTGGAAACACTCTTTTTGTGAGATCAGCAAGTGGATATTTCCAGCGATTTGAGGCCTATGCAAGGAAAACGAAATATCTTCACATAAAAACTAGATAGCAGCATTCTCAGAAACTTCTTTGTGAGGAGCGCATTCAGCTCACAGACTGGAACGTTCCTTTTGATAGAACAGTTTTGAACCACTCCTTTTGTACTATCTGTAAGTGTTTATTCGGAGCGCTTTGGGGCCTATGTTGGAAAAGGAATTATCTTCACTTAAAAACTAGACAGAAGCATTCTCAGAAACTTCTTTGTGATGATTGCATTCTACTCACAGAGTTGAACCTTCCTTTTGATAGAACAGTTTTGAAACACTCTTTTTGCAGAATCTGCTAGTGGCTATTTGGAGCGCTTTGAGGCCTATGTTGGAAAAGGAAGAATCTTCACATAAAAACTAGGCAGAAGACTTCTCAGAAACTTCTTCCGATGGGCACATTCAACTCACAGACTTGAAGCTTCCTTCTGATAGAGAGGATTTGAAACAATCTTTGTCCAGAATCTGCAAGGAGATATTTGGGGTGCTAAGAGGCCAAAACTGCAAAAGAAAATATCACCACATGAGAACTGGACGGAAGCATTCTCAATAACTTCCATGCACTTTATGCATTCAAATCACATAGTGGAATCTTCCTTTTGATAGCGCAGTTTTGAAACACTCCTTTTGTCGAATTTGCTAGTGGATGTTTGGAGCGATTTGAGGCCTATGCTGGGAATGGAAATATCTTCACATAAAAACCAGACAAAAGCATTCTCAGAAACTTCTTTGTGATGAGTGCATTCAACTCACAGACTTGAACCTTCCTTTTGAAAGAGCAGTTTTGAAACACACTTTTTGTAGAATCTGCAAGTGGATATTTGGAGAGCTTTGAGGCCTCTGCTGGAAAATGAAATATCTTCACCTGGAAACCAGACAGAAGCATTCTGAGAATCTTCTTTGTGATGAGTGCATTCAACTCACAGACATGAACGTTCCTTTTGATAGAACAGTTTTGAAACACTAAGTTTGTAGAATCCGCAAGTGTTTATTCGGAGCACCTTGAGGCTTATGTTGGAAAAGGAAATAACTTCACATAAAAACTAGAGAGAAGCATTCTCAGAACCTTCTTTGTGATGAGTGCATTCAACTCGCAGACTTGAACCTTCCTTTTGAACGAGCAGTTTTGAAACACTCTTTTTGTAAAAGCTGCAAATGGATATTTGGAGCACTTTGAGACGTATGCTGGAAAATGGAATATCTTCATCTAAAAACTAGACAGAAGCATTCTCAGAAATTTCTTCTCGATGCGTGCATTCAACTCACAGAGTTGAACCGGTCTTTTGATAGAGCAGTTTGGCAGCACTGTTTTTGTGAAATCTGCAAGTGGATATTTCCAGCAAATTGAGGCCTATGCAAAGAAAAGGAAATATCTTCACATAAAAACTAGGTAGCGGCATTCTCAGAAACTTCTTTGTGAGGAGCGTATTCAACTCACAGACTTGAATGTTCCTTTTGATAGAACAGTTTTGAAACACTCCTTTTGTACAATCTGCAAGTGTTTATTCGGAGCGCTTTGAGGACTATGTTGGAAAAGGAAATATCTTCACATGAAAACTAGACACAAGCATTCTCAGAAACTTCTTTGTGATGAGTGCATTCTACTCACAGAGTTGAACCTTCCTTTTGATAGAACAGTACTGAAGCATTCTTTTTGTAGAATCTGCAATTGGATATTTCGAACGTTTTGAGTCCTATGCTGGAAAAGGTAATATATTCACATAAAAACTAGACAGAAGCATTCTCAGAAACTTCTTTGTGTTGAGTGCATTCAACTCACGGACATGGAGCTTCCTTTTGAAAGAGCAGTTTTGAAACACTCTTTTTGTAAAATCTGCAAGTGGATATTCGGAGCACTTTGAGGCCTATGCTGGGAAATGGAATATCTTCACCTAAAAACTAAACAGAACCTTTCTCAGAAAGCTCTTCTCGATGCATGCTTTCAACTCACAGAGTTGAACCTGCCTTTTGATAGAGCAGTTTGCAATCCCTCTTTTTATAGAATCTGCAAGTGTATATTTGGAGCGCTTTGAGGCCTATGCTGCAAAAGGAAATATCATTGCCTAAAAGCTAGACGGAAGCATTCTCAGAAACTTCTTTGCAATGAGTGCATTCAACTCACAGAGTTGAACCTTCCTTTTGATAGACCAGTTTTGAAACACTGTTTCTGTGGAATCCGCAAGCGGATATTTGGAGCTCTTTGACACTTATGCTGGAAAAGGAGATATCTTCATATACAAAGCAGACAGAAGCATTCTCAGAAACTTCTATGTCATGTGGGGATTGAACTCACAGAGTTGAACTTTCCTTTTTATGGAGCAGTTCTGCAACACTCTTTTTGTGGAAACTGCAAGTGGATATTTGGTGCGATTGCGGCATCTAGTGGAAAAGGAAATATATACAGATGAAAACAAGAGAGAATCATTCTCAGAAACTTCTTTCTGATGAGTGCATTCAACTCACAGACTTGAACCTTCCTTTTCAAAGAGCAGTTTTGAAACACTCTTTTTGTAGGATCTGCAAGTGGATATTTGGATCGCTTTGACGCCTATGCTGGGAAATGAAATATCTTCACCGAAAAACTAGACAGAAGCATTCTCAGAAACTTCTTCACGATACGTGCATTCAACTCACAGAGTTGAATCTTTCTTTTCAAAGAGCAGTTTTGAAACACACTTTTGGTAAAATCTGCAAGTGGATATTTGGAGCGATTTCAGGCCTATGCTGGAAAAGGAAATATCCTCACATAAATACTAGACAGAAGCATTCTCAGAAATTTCTGTGTGATGAGTGCCTTCCACTCACAGACTTGAACGTTCCTTTTGAGGGAACGGTTTTGAAACAGTCCTTTGGTAGAATCTGCAAGTGTTTATTTGGAGCGCTTTGAGGCCTATGTTGGAAAAGGAAATATCTTCACATAAAAACTAGACAGAAGCATTCTCCGAAACTTCTTTGTGATGATTGCATTCTACTCACAGAGTGGAACCTTCCTTTTGAAAGAACAGTTTTGAAACACTCTTTTGGTAGAATCTGCAAGTGGATATTTGGAGCGATTTGAGGCCTATGCTGGAAAAGGAGATATCTTCACATAAAAACTAGACAGAAGCATCCTCAGAAACTTTTTCTGATGTGCGCATTCAACTCACCGAGTTGAACCTTCCTTTTGATAGAGAGGTTTTGAAACACTCTTTGTCTAGAATCTGCAGGTGAATATTTGGAGTGCTAAGAGGCCAACACTGGAAAAGGAAATATCTTTACATGAGAACTAGACGGAAGCATTCTCAGAAAACTTCCGTGGCTTTATGCACTCAACTCACATAGTGGAAACTTCCTTTTGATAGCCAGTTTTGGAAACACTCCTTTTGTAGAATTTGCTAGTGGATGTTTGGAGCGATTTGAGGCCTATGCTGGAAATGGAAATATCTTCACATAAAAACTAGACAGAAGCATTCTCAGAAACTTCTTTGTGATGAATGCATTCAACTCAAAGACTTGAACTTTCCTTTTGAAAGAGCAGTTTTGAAACAATCTTTATGTAGAATCTGCAAGTGGATATTTGGAGCGCTTTGAGGCCTATGCTGGGAAATGAAATAATTTCACCTGAAAACTAGACAGAAGCCTTCTGAGAAACTTCTTTGTGATGAGTGCATTCAACTCACAGACATGAACGTTCCTTTTCTTGGGACAGTTTTGAAACACTGAGTTTGTAGAATCCGCAAGTGTTTATTCGGAGCACCTTGAGGCCTATGCTGGTAAAGGAAATATCTTCACATAAAAATTCGACAGAAGCATTCTCAGAAACTTCTTTGCGTTGAGTGCATTCAACTCCCAGACTTGAACCTTCTTTTTGAACGAGCAGCTTTGAAACACTCTTCTTGTAAAATCTGCAAATGGATATTTGGAGCACTTTGAGGCGTATGCTGGAAAATGGAATATCTTCACCTGAAAACTAGACGGAAGCATTCTCAGAAAGTTCTTCTCGATGCGTGCATTCAACTCACAGAGTTGAACCTGTCTTTTGATAGAGCAGTTTGGAAACACTCTTTTTGTGAGATCAGCAAGTGGATATTTCCAGCGATTTGAGGCCTATGCAAGGAAAACGAAATATCTTCACATAAAAACTAGATAGCAGCATTCTCAGAAACTTCTTTGTGAGGAGCGCATTCAGCTCACAGACTGGAACGTTCCTTTTGATAGAACAGTTTTGAACCACTCCTTTTGTACTATCTGTAAGTGTTTATTCGGAGCGCTTTGGGGCCTATGTTGGAAAAGGAATTATCTTCACTTAAAAACTAGACAGAAGCATTCTCAGAAACTTCTTTGTGATGATTGCATTCTACTCACAGAGTTGAACCTTCCTTTTGATAGAACAGTTTTGAAACACTCTTTTTGCAGAATCTGCTAGTGGCTATTTGGAGCGCTTTGAGGCCTATGTTGGAAAAGGAAGAATCTTCACATAAAAACTAGGCAGAAGACTTCTCAGAAACTTCTTCCGATGGGCACATTCAACTCACAGACTTGAAGCTTCCTTCTGATAGAGAGGATTTGAAACAATCTTTGTCCAGAATCTGCAAGGAGATATTTGGGGTGCTAAGAGGCCAAAACTGCAAAAGAAAATATCACCACATGAGAACTGGACGGAAGCATTCTCAATAACTTCCATGCACTTTATGCATTCAAATCACATAGTGGAATCTTCCTTTTGATAGCGCAGTTTTGAAACACTCCTTTTGTAGAATTTGCTAGTGGATGTTTGGAGCGATTTGAGGCCTATGCTGGGAATGGAAATATCTTCACATAAAAACCAGACAAAAGCATTCTCAGAAACTTCTTTGTGATGAGTGCATTCAACTCACAGACTTGAACCTTCCTTTTGAAAGAGCAGTTTTGAAACACACTTTTTGTAGAATCTGCAAGTGGATATTTGGAGAGCTTTGAGGCCTCTGCTGGAAAATGAAATATCTTCACCTGGAAACCAGACAGAAGCATTCTGAGAATCTTCTTTGTGATGAGTGCATTCAACTCACAGACATGAACGTTCCTTTTGATAGAACAGTTTTGAAACACTAAGTTTGTAGAATCCGCAAGTGTTTATTCGGAGCACCTTGAGGCTTATGTTGGAAAAGGAAATAACTTCACATAAAAACTAGAGAGAAGCATTCTCAGAACCTTCTTTGTGATGAGTGCATTCAACTCGCAGACTTGAACCTTCCTTTTGAACGAGCAGTTTTGAAACACTCTTTTTGTAAAAGCTGCAAATGGATATTTGGAGCACTTTGAGACGTATGCTGGAAAATGGAATATCTTCATCTAAAAACTAGACAGAAGCATTCTCAGAAATTTCTTCTCGATGCGTGCATTCAACTCACAGAGTTGAACCTGTCTTTTGATAGAGCAGTTTGGCAGCACTGTTTTTGTGAAATCTGCAAGTGGATATTTCCAGCAAATTGAGGCCTATGCAAAGAAAAGGAAATATCTTCACATAAAAACTAGGTAGCGGCATTCTCAGAAACTTCTTTGTGAGGAGCGTATTCAACTCACAGACCTGAATGTTCCTTTTGATAGAACAGTTTTGAAACACTCCTTTTGTACAATCTGCAAGTGTTTATTCGGAGCGCTTTGAGGACTCTGTTGGAAAAGGAAATATCTTCACATGAAAACTAGACACAAGCATTCTCAGAAACTTCTTTGTGATGAGTGCATTCTACTCACAGAGTTGAACCTTCCTTTTGATAGAACAGTACTGAAGCATTCTTTTTGTAGAATCTGCAATTGGATATTTCGAACGTTTTGAGTCCTATGCTGGAAAAGGTAATATATTCACATAAAAACTAGACAGAAGCATTCTCAGAAACTTCTTTGTGTTGAGTGCATTCAACTCACAGACATGGAGCTTCCTTTTGAAAGAGCAGTTTTGAAACACTCTTTTTGTAAAATCTGCAAGTGGATATTCGGAGCACTTTGAGGCCTATGCTGGGAAATGGAATATCTTCACCTAAAAACTAAACAGAACCTTTCTCAGAAAGCTCTTCTCGATGCATGCTTTCAACTCACAGAGTTGAACCTGCCTTTTGATAGAGCAGTTTGCAATCCCTCTTTTTATAGAATCTGCAAGTGTATATTTGGAGCGCTTTGAGGCCTATGCTGCAAAAGGAAATATCATTGCCTAAAAGCTAGACGGAAGCATTCTCAGAAACTTCTTTGCAATGAGTGCATTCAACTCACAGAGTTGAACCTTCCTTTTGATAGACCAGTTTTGAAACACTGTTTCTGTGGAATCCGCAAGCGGATATTTGGAGCTCTTTGACACTTATGCTGGAAAAGGAGATATCTTCATATACAAAGCAGACAGAAGCATTCTCAGAAACTTCTACGTCATGTGGGGATTGAACTCACAGAGTTGAACTTTCCTTTTTATGGAGCAGTTCTGCAACACTCTTTTTGTGGAAACTGCAAGTGGATATTTGGTGCGATTGCGGCATCTAGTGGAAAAGGAAATATATACAGATGAAAACAAGAGAGAATCATTCTCAGAAACTTCTTTCTGATGAGTGCATTCAACTCACAGACTTGAACCTTCCTTTTCAAAGAGCAGTTTTGAAACACTCTCTTTGTAGGATCTGCAAGTGGATATTTGGATCGCTTTGACGCCTATGCTGGGAAATGAAATATCTTCACCGAAAAACTAGACAGAAGCATTCTCAGAAACTTCTTCACGATATGTGCATTCAACTCACAGAGTTGAATCTTTCTTTTCAAAGAGCAGTTTTGAAACACACTTTTGGTAAAATCTGCAAGTGGATATTTGGAGCGATTTCAGGCCTATGCTGGAAAAGGAAATATCCTCACATCAATACTAGACAGAAGCATTCTCAGAAATTTCTGTGTGATGAGTGCCTTCCACTCACAGACTTGAACGTTCCTTTTGAGGGAACGGTTTTGAAACAGTCCTTTGGTAGAATCTGCAAGTGTTTCTTTGGAGCGCTTTGAGGCCTATGTTGGAAAAGGAAATATCTTCACATAAAAACTAGACAGAAGCATTCTCCGAAACTTCTTTGTGATGATTGCATTCTACTCACAGAGTGGAACCTTCCTTTTGAAAGAAGAGTTTTGAAACACTCTTTTGGTAGAATCTGCAAGTGGATATTTGGAGCGATTTGAGGCCTATGCTGGAAAAGGAGATATCTTCACATAAAAACTAGACAGAAGCATCCTCAGAAACTTTTTCTGATGTGCGCATTCAACTCACCGAGTTGAACCTTCCTTTTGATAGAGAGGTTTTGAAACACTCTTTGTCTAGAATCTGCAGGTGAATATTTGGAGTGCTAAGAGGCCAACACTGGAAAAGGAAATATCTTCACATGAGAACTAGACGGAAGCATTCTCAGAAAACTTCCGTGGCTTTATGCACTCAACTCACATAGTGGAAACTTCCTTTTGATAGCCAGTTTTGGAAACACTCCTTTTGTAGAATTTGCTAGTGGATGTTTGGAGCGATTTGAGGCCTATGCTGGAAATGGAAATATCTTCACATAAAACCTAGACAGAAGCATTCTCAGAAACTTCTTTGTGATGAATGCATTCAACTCAAAGACTTGAACTTTCCTTTTGAAAGAGCAGTTTTGAAACAATCTTTATGTAGAATCTGCAAGTGGATATTTGGAGCGCTTTGAGGCCTATGCTGGGAAATGAAATAATTTCACCTGAAAACTAGACAGAAGCCTTCTGAGAAACTTCTTTGTGATGAGTGCATTCAACTCACAGACATGAACGTTCCTTTTCTTGGGACAGTTTTGAAACACTGAGTTTGTAGAATCCGCAAGTGTTTATTCGGAGCACCTTGAGGCCTATGCTGGTAAAGGAAATATCTTCACATAAAAATTCGACAGAAGCATTCTCAGAAACTTCTTTGCGTTGAGTGCATTCAACTCCCAGACTTGAACCTTCTTTTTGAACGAGCAGCTTTGAAACACTCTTCTTGTAAAATCTGCAAATGGATATTTGGAGCACTTTGAGGCGTATGCTGGAAAATGGAATATCTTCACCTGAAAACTAGACGGAAGCATTCTCAGAAAGTTCTTCTCGATGCGTGCATTCAACTCACGGAGTTGAACCTGTCTTTTGATAGAGCAGTTTGGAAACACTCTTTTTGTGAGATCAGCAAGTGGATATTTCCAGCGATTTGAGGCCTATGCAAGGAAAACGAAATATCTTCACATAAAAACTAGATAGCAGCATTCTCAGAAACTTCTTTGTGAGGAGCGCATTCAGCTCACAGACTGGAACGTTCCTTTTGATAGAACAGTTTTGAACCACTCCTTTTGTACTATCTGTAAGTGTTTATTCGGAGCGCTTTGGGGCCTATGTTGGAAAAGGAATTATCTTCACTTAAAAACTAGACAGAAGCATTCTCAGAAACTTCTTTGTGATGATTGCATTCTACTCACAGAGTTGAACCTTCCTTTTGATAGAACAGTTTTGAAACACTCTTTTTGCAGAATCTGCTAGTGGCTATTTGGAGCGCTTTGAGGCCTATGTTGGAAAAGGAAGAATCTTCACATAAAAACTAGGCAGAAGACTTCTCAGAAACTTCTTCCGATGGGCACATTCAACTCACAGACTTGAAGCTTCCTTCTGATAGAGAGGATTTGAAACAATCTTTGTCCAGAATCTGCAAGGAGATATTTGGGGTGCTAAGAGGCCAAAACTGCAAAAGAAAATATCACCACATGAGAACTGGACGGAAGCATTCTCAATAACTTCCATGCACTTTATGCATTCAAATCACATAGTGGAATCTTCCTTTTGATAGCGCAGTTTTGAAACACTCCTTTTGTCGAATTTGCTAGTGGATGTTTGGAGCGATTTGAGGCCTATGCTGGGAATGGAAATATCTTCACATAAAAACCAGACAAAAGCATTCTCAGAAACTTCTTTGTGATGAGTGCATTCAACTCACAGACTTGAACCTTCCTTTTGAAAGAGCAGTTTTGAAACACACTTTTTGTAGAATCTGCAAGTGGATATTTGGAGAGCTTTGAGGCCTATGCTGGAAAATGAAATATCTTCACCTGGAAACCAGACAGAAGCATTCTGAGAATCTTCTTTGTGATGAGTGCATTCAACTCACAGACATGAACGTTCCTTTTGATAGAACAGTTTTGAAACACTAAGTTTGTAGAATCCGCAAGTGTTTATTCGGAGCACCTTGAGGCTTATGTTGGAAAAGGAAATAACTTCACATAAAAACTAGAGAGAAGCATTCTCAGAACCTTCTTTGTGATGAGTGCATTCAACTCGCAGACTTGAACCTTCCTTTTGAACGAGCAGTTTTGAAACACTCTTTTTGTAAAAGCTGCAAATGGATATTTGGAGCACTTTGAGACGTATGCTGGAAAATGGAATATCTTCATCTAAAAACTAGACAGAAGCATTCTCAGAAATTTCTTCTCGATGCGTGCATTCAACTCACAGAGTTGAACCTGTCTTTTGATAGAGCAGTTTGGCAGCACTGTTTTTGTGAAATCTGCAAGTGGATATTTCCAGCAAATTGAGGCCTATGCAAAGAAAAGGAAATATCTTCACATAAAAACTAGGTAGCGGCATTCTCAGAAACTTCTTTGTGAGGAGCGTATTCAACTCACAGACCTGAATGTTCCTTTTGATAGAACAGTTTTGAAACACTCCTTTTGTACAATCTGCAAGTGTTTATTCGGAGCGCTTTGAGGACTCTGTTGGAAAAGGAAATATCTTCACATGAAAACTAGACACAAGCATTCTCAGAAACTTCTTTGTGATGAGTGCATTCTACTCACAGAGTTGAACCTTCCTTTTGATAGAACAGTACTGAAGCATTCTTTTTGTAGAATCTGCAATTGGATATTTCGAACGTTTTGAGTCCTATGCTGGAAAAGGTAATATATTCACATAAAAACTAGACAGAAGCATTCTCAGAAACTTCTTTGTGTTGAGTGCATTCAACTCACGGACATGGAGCTTCCTTTTGAAAGAGCAGTTTTGAAACACTCTTTTTGTAAAATCTGCAAGTGGATATTCGGAGCACTTTGAATCCTATGCTGGGAAATGGAATATCTTCACCTAAAAACTAAACAGAACCTTTCTCAGAAAGCTCTTCTCGATGCATGCTTTCAACTCACAGAGTTGAACCTGCCTTTTGATAGAGCAGTTTGCAATCCCTCTTTTTATAGAATCTGCAAGTGTATATTTGGAGCGCTTTGAGGCCTATGCTGCAAAAGGAAATATCATTGCCTAAAAGCTAGACGGAAGCATTCTCAGAAACTTCTTTGCAATGAGTGCATTCAACTCACAGAGTTGAACCTTCCTTTTGATAGACCAGTTTTGAAACACTGTTTCTGTGGAATCCGCAAGCGGATATTTGGAGCTCTTTGACACTTATGCTGGAAAAGGAGATATCTTCATATACAAAGCAGACAGAAGCATTCTCAGAAACTTCTACGTCATGTGGGGATTGAACTCACAGAGTTGAACTTTCCTTTTTATGGAGCAGTTCTGCAACACTCTTTTTGTGGAAACTGCAAGTGGATATTTGGTGCGATTGCGGCATCTAGTGGAAAAGGAAATATATACAGATGAAAACAAGAGAGAATCATTCTCAGAAACTTCTTTCTGATGAGTGCATTCAACTCACAGACTTGAACCTTCCTTTTCAAAGAGCAGTTTTGAAACACTCTCTTTGTAGGATCTGCAAGTGGATATTTGGATCGCTTTGACGCCTATGCTGGGAAATGAAATATCTTCACCGAAAAACTAGACAGAAGCATTCTCAGAAACTTCTTCACGATATGTGCATTCAACTCACAGAGTTGAATCTTTCTTTTCAAAGAGCAGTTTTGAAACACACTTTTGGTAAAATCTGCAAGTGGATATTTGGAGCGATTTCAGGCCTATGCTGGAAAAGGAAATATCCTCACATAAATACTAGACAGAAGCATTCTCAGAAATTTCTGTGTGATGAGTGCCTTCCACTCACAGACTTGAACGTTCCTTTTGAGGGAACGGTTTTGAAACAGTCCTTTGGTAGAATCTGCAAGTGTTTCTTTGGAGCGCTTTGAGGCCTATGTTGGAAAAGGAAATATCTTCACATAAAAACTAGACAGAAGCATTCTCCGAAACTTCTTTGTGATGATTGCATTCTACTCACAGAGTGGAACCTTCCTTTTGAAAGAACAGTTTTGAAACACTCTTTTGGTAGAATCTGCAAGTGGATATTTGGAGCGATTTGAGGCCTATGCTGGAAAAGGAGATATCTTCACATAAAAACTAGACAGAAGCATCCTCAGAAACTTTTTCTGATGTGCGCATTCAACTCACCGAGTTGAACCTTCCTTTTGATAGAGAGGTTTTGAAACACTCTTTGTCTAGAATCTGCAGGTGAATATTTGGAGTGCTAAGAGGCCAACACTGGAAAAGGAAATATCTTCACATGAGAACTAGACGGAAGCATTCTCAGAAAACTTCCGTGGCTTTATGCACTCAACTCACATAGTGGAAACTTCCTTTTGATAGCCAGTTTTGGAAACACTCCTTTTGTAGAATTTGCTAGTGGATGTTTGGAGCGATTTGAGGCCTATGCTGGAAATGGAAATATCTTCACATAAAAACTAGACAGAAGCATTCTCAGAAACTTCTTTGTGATGAATGCATTCAACTCAAAGACTTGAACTTTCTTTTTGAAAGAGCAGTTTTGAAACAATCTTTATGTAGAATCTGCAAGTGGATATTTGGAGCGCTTTGAGGCCTATGCTGGGAAATGAAATAATTTCACCTGAAAACTAGACAGAAGCCTTCTGAGAAACTTCTTTGTGATGAGTGCATTCAACTCACAGACATGAACGTTCCTTTTCTTGGGACAGTTTTGAAACACTGAGTTTGTAGAATCCGCAAGTGTTTATTCGGAGCACCTTGAGGCCTATGCTGGTAAAGGAAATATCTTCACATAAAAATTCGACAGAAGCATTCTCAGAAACTTCTTTGCGTTGAGTGCATTCAACTCCCAGACTTGAACCTTCTTTTTGAACGAGCAGCTTTGAAACACTCTTCTTGTAAAATCTGCAAATGGATATTTGGAGCACTTTGAGGCGTATGCTGGAAAATGGAATATCTTCACCTGAAAACTAGACGGAAGCATTCTCAGAAAGTTCTTCTCGATGCGTGCATTCAACTCACGGAGTTGAACCTGTCTTTTGATAGAGCAGTTTGGAAACACTCTTTTTGTGAGATCAGCAAGTGGATATTTCCAGCGATTTGAGGCCTATGCAAGGAAAACGAAATATCTTCACATAAAAACTAGATAGCAGCATTCTCAGAAACTTCTTTGTGAGGAGCGCATTCAGCTCACAGACTGGAACGTTCCTTTTGATAGAACAGTTTTGAACCACTCCTTTTGTACTATCTGTAAGTGTTTATTCGGAGCGCTTTGGGGCCTATGTTGGAAAAGGAATTATCTTCACTTAAAAACTAGACAGAAGCATTCTCAGAAACTTCTTTGTGATGATTGCATTCTACTCACAGAGTTGAACCTTCCTTTTGATAGAACAGTTTTGAAACACTCTTTTTGCAGAATCTGCTAGTGGCTATTTGGAGCGCTTTGAGGCCTATGTTGGAAAAGGAAGAATCTTCACATAAAAACTAGGCAGAAGACTTCTCAGAAACTTCTTCCGATGGGCACATTCAACTCACAGACTTGAAGCTTCCTTCTGATAGAGAGGATTTGAAACAATCTTTGTCCAGAATCTGCAAGGAGATATTTGGGGTGCTAAGAGGCCAAAACTGCAAAAGAAAATATCACCACATGAGAACTGGACGGAAGCATTCTCAATAACTTCCATGCACTTTATGCATTCAAATCACATAGTGGAATCTTCCTTTTGATAGCGCAGTTTTGAAACACTCCTTTTGTCGAATTTGCTAGTGGATGTTTGGAGCGATTTGAGGCCTATGCTGGGAATGGAAATATCTTCACATAAAAACCAGACAAAAGCATTCTCAGAAACTTCTTTGTGATGAGTGCATTCAACTCACAGACTTGAACCTTCCTTTTGAAAGAGCAGTTTTGAAACACACTTTTTGTAGAATCTGCAAGTGGATATTTGGAGAGCTTTGAGGCCTATGCTGGAAAATGAAATATCTTCACCTGGAAACCAGACAGAAGCATTCTGAGAATCTTCTTTGTGATGAGTGCATTCAACTCACAGACATGAACGTTCCTTTTGATAGAACAGTTTTGAAACACTAAGTTTGTAGAATCCGCAAGTGTTTATTCGGAGCACCTTGAGGCTTATGTTGGAAAAGGAAATAACTTCACATAAAAACTAGAGAGAAGCATTCTCAGAACCTTCTTTGTGATGAGTGCATTCAACTCGCAGACTTGAACCTTCCTTTTGAACGAGCAGTTTTGAAACACTCTTTTTGTAAAAGCTGCAAATGGATATTTGGAGCACTTTGAGACGTATGCTGGAAAATGGAATATCTTCATCTAAAAACTAGACAGAAGCATTCTCAGAAATTTCTTCTCGATGCGTGCATTCAACTCACAGAGTTGAACCTGTCTTTTGATAGAGCAGTTTGGCAGCACTGTTTTTGTGAAATCTGCAAGTGGATATTTCCAGCAAATTGAGGCCTATGCAAAGAAAAGGAAATATCTTCACATAAAAACTAGGTAGCGGCATTCTCAGAAACTTCTTTGTGAGGAGCGTATTCAACTCACAGACCTGAATGTTCCTTTTGATAGAACAGTTTTGAAACACTCCTTTTGTACAATCTGCAAGTGTTTATTCGGAGCGCTTTGAGGACTCTGTTGGAAAAGGAAATATCTTCACATGAAAACTAGACACAAGCATTCTCAGAAACTTCTTTGTGATGAGTGCATTCTACTCACAGAGTTGAACCTTCCTTTTGATAGAACAGTACTGAAGCATTCTTTTTGTAGAATCTGCAATTGGATATTTCGAACGTTTTGAGTCCTATGCTGGAAAAGGTAATATATTCACATAAAAACTAGACAGAAGCATTCTCAGAAACTTCTTTGTGTTGAGTGCATTCAACTCACAGACATGGAGCTTCCTTTTGAAAGAGCAGTTTTGAAACACTCTTTTTGTAAAATCTGCAAGTGGATATTCGGAGCACTTTGAGGCCTATGCTGGGAAATGGAATATCTTCACCTAAAAACTAAACAGAACCTTTCTCAGAAAGCTCTTCTCGATGCATGCTTTCAACTCACAGAGTTGAACCTGCCTTTTGATAGAGCAGTTTGCAATCCCTCTTTTTATAGAATCTGCAAGTGTATATTTGGAGCGCTTTGAGGCCTATGCTGCAAAAGGAAATATCATTGCCTAAAAGCTAGACGGAAGCATTCTCAGAAACTTCTTTGCAATGAGTGCATTCAACTCACAGAGTTGAACCTTCCTTTTGATAGACCAGTTTTGAAACACTGTTTCTGTGGAATCCGCAAGCGGATATTTGGAGCTCTTTGACACTTATGCTGGAAAAGGAGATATCTTCATATACAAAGCAGACAGAAGCATTCTCAGAAACTTCTACGTCATGTGGGGATTGAACTCACAGAGTTGAACTTTCCTTTTTATGGAGCAGTTCTGCAACACTCTTTTTGTGGAAACTGCAAGTGGATATTTGGTGCGATTGCGGCATCTAGTGGAAAAGGAAATATATACAGATGAAAACAAGAGAGAATCATTCTCAGAAACTTCTTTCTGATGAGTGCATTCAACTCACAGACTTGAACCTTCCTTTTCAAAGAGCAGTTTTGAAACACTCTCTTTGTAGGATCTGCAAGTGGATATTTGGATCGCTTTGACGCCTATGCTGGGAAATGAAATATCTTCACCGAAAAACTAGACAGAAGCATTCTCAGAAACTTCTTCACGATATGTGCATTCAACTCACAGAGTTGAATCTTTCTTTTCAAAGAGCAGTTTTGAAACACACTTTTGGTAAAATCTGCAAGTGGATATTTGGAGCGATTTCAGGCCTATGCTGGAAAAGGAAATATCCTCACATAAATACTAGACAGAAGCATTCTCAGAAATTTCTGTGTGATGAGTGCCTTCCACTCACAGACTTGAACGTTCCTTTTGAGGGAACGGTTTTGAAACAGTCCTTTGGTAGAATCTGCAAGTGTTTCTTTGGAGCGCTTTGAGGCCTATGTTGGAAAAGGAAATATCTTCACATAAAAACTAGACAGAAGCATTCTCCGAAACTTCTTTGTGATGATTGCATTCTACTCACAGAGTGGAACCTTCCTTTTGAAAGAACAGTTTTGAAACACTCTTTTGGTAGAATCTGCAAGTGGATATTTGGAGCGATTTGAGGCCTATGCTGGAAAAGGAGATATCTTCACATAAAAACTAGACAGAAGCATCCTCAGAAACTTTTTCTGATGTGCGCATTCAACTCACCGAGTTGAACCTTCCTTTTGATAGAGAGGTTTTGAAACACTCTTTGTCTAGAATCTGCAGGTGAATATTTGGAGTGCTAAGAGGCCAACACTGGAAAAGGAAATATCTTCACATGAGAACTAGACGGAAGCATTCTCAGAAAACTTCCGTGGCTTTATGCACTCAACTCACATAGTGGAAACTTCCTTTTGATAGCCAGTTTTGGAAACACTCCTTTTGTAGAATTTGCTAGTGGATGTTTGGAGCGATTTGAGGCCTATGCTGGAAATGGAAATATCTTCACATAAAAACTAGACAGAAGCATTCTCAGAAACTTCTTTGTGATGAATGCATTCAACTCAAAGACTTGAACTTTCCTTTTGAAAGAGCAGTTTTGAAACAATCTTTATGTAGAATCTGCAAGTGGATATTTGGAGCGCTTTGAGGCCTATGCTGGGAAATGAAATAATTTCACCTGAAAACTAGACAGAAGCCTTCTGAGAAACTTCTTTGTGATGAGTGCATTCAACTCACAGACATGAACGTTCCTTTTCTTGGGACAGTTTTGAAACACTGAGTTTGTAGAATCCGCAAGTGTTTATTCGGAGCACCTTGAGGCCTATGCTGGTAAAGGAAATATCTTCACATAAAAATTCGACAGAAGCATTCTCAGAAACTTCTTTGCGTTGAGTGCATTCAACTCCCAGACTTGAACCTTCTTTTTGAACGAGCAGCTTTGAAACACTCTTCTTGTAAAATCTGCAAATGGATATTTGGAGCACTTTGAGGCGTATGCTGGAAAATGGAATATCTTCACCTGAAAACTAGACGGAAGCATTCTCAGAAAGTTCTTCTCGATGCGTGCATTCAACTCACAGAGTTGAACCTGTCTTTTGATAGAGCAGTTTGGAAACACTCTTTTTGTGAGATCAGCAAGTGGATATTTCCAGCGATTTGAGGCCTATGCAAGGAAAACGAAATATCTTCACATAAAAACTAGATAGCAGCATTCTCAGAAACTTCTTTGTGAGGAGCGCATTCAGCTCACAGACTGGAACGTTCCTTTTGATAGAACAGTTTTGAACCACTCCTTTTGTACTATCTGTAAGTGTTTATTCGGAGCGCTTTGGGGCCTATGTTGGAAAAGGAATTATCTTCACTTAAAAACTAGACAGAAGCATTCTCAGAAACTTCTTTGTGATGATTGCATTCTACTCACAGAGTTGAACCTTCCTTTTGATAGAACAGTTTTGAAACACTCTTTTTGCAGAATCTGCTAGTGGCTATTTGGAGCGCTTTGAGGCCTATGTTGGAAAAGGAAGAATCTTCACATAAAAACTAGGCAGAAGACTTCTCAGAAACTTCTTCCGATGGGCACATTCAACTCACAGACTTGAAGCTTCCTTCTGATAGAGAGGATTTGAAACAATCTTTGTCCAGAATCTGCAAGGAGATATTTGGGGTGCTAAGAGGCCAAAACTGCAAAAGAAAATATCACCACATGAGAACTGGACGGAAGCATTCTCAATAACTTCCATGCACTTTATGCATTCAAATCACATAGTGGAATCTTCCTTTTGATAGCGCAGTTTTGAAACACTCCTTTTGTCGAATTTGCTAGTGGATGTTTGGAGCGATTTGAGGCCTATGCTGGGAATGGAAATATCTTCACATAAAAACCAGACAAAAGCATTCTCAGAAACTTCTTTGTGATGAGTGCATTCAACTCACAGACTTGAACCTTCCTTTTGAAAGAGCAGTTTTGAAACACACTTTTTGTAGAATCTGCAAGTGGATATTTGGAGAGCTTTGAGGCCTATGCTGGAAAATGAAATATCTTCACCTGGAAACCAGACAGAAGCATTCTGAGAATCTTCTTTGTGATGAGTGCATTCAACTCACAGACATGAACGTTCCTTTTGATAGAACAGTTTTGAAACACTAAGTTTGTAGAATCCGCAAGTGTTTATTCGGAGCACCTTGAGGCTTATGTTGGAAAAGGAAATAACTTCACATAAAAACTAGAGAGAAGCATTCTCAGAACCTTCTTTGTGATGAGTGCATTCAACTCGCAGACTTGAACCTTCCTTTTGAACGAGCAGTTTTGAAACACTCTTTTTGTAAAAGCTGCAAATGGATATTTGGAGCACTTTGAGACGTATGCTGGAAAATGGAATATCTTCATCTAAAAACTAGACAGAAGCATTCTCAGAAATTTCTTCTCGATGCGTGCATTCAACTCACAGAGTTGAACCTGTCTTTTGATAGAGCAGTTTGGCAGCACTGTTTTTGTGAAATCTGCAAGTGGATATTTCCAGCAAATTGAGGCCTATGCAAAGAAAAGGAAATATCTTCACATAAAAACTAGGTAGCGGCATTCTCAGAAACTTCTTTGTGAGGAGCGTATTCAACTCACAGACCTGAATGTTCCTTTTGATAGAACAGTTTTGAAACACTCCTTTTGTACAATCTGCAAGTGTTTATTCGGAGCGCTTTGAGGACTCTGTTGGAAAAGGAAATATCTTCACATGAAAACTAGACACAAGCATTCTCAGAAACTTCTTTGTGATGAGTGCATTCTACTCACAGAGTTGAACCTTCCTTTTGATAGAACAGTACTGAAGCATTCTTTTTGTAGAATCTGCAATTGGATATTTCGAACGTTTTGAGTCCTATGCTGGAAAAGGTAATATATTCACATAAAAACTAGACAGAAGCATTCTCAGAAACTTCTTTGTGTTGAGTGCATTCAACTCACGGACATGGAGCTTCCTTTTGAAAGAGCAGTTTTGAAACACTCTTTTTGTAAAATCTGCAAGTGGATATTCGGAGCACTTTGAGGCCTATGCTGGGAAATGGAATATCTTCACCTAAAAACTAAACAGAACCTTTCTCAGAAAGCTCTTCTCGATGCATGCTTTCAACTCACAGAGTTGAACCTGCCTTTTGATAGAGCAGTTTGCAATCCCTCTTTTTATAGAATCTGCAAGTGTATATTTGGAGCGCTTTGAGGCCTATGCTGCAAAAGGAAATATCATTGCCTAAAAGCTAGACGGAAGCATTCTCAGAAACTTCTTTGCAATGAGTGCATTCAACTCACAGAGTTGAACCTTCCTTTTGATAGACCAGTTTTGAAACACTGTTTCTGTGGAATCCGCAAGCGGATATTTGGAGCTCTTTGACACTTATGCTGGAAAAGGAGATATCTTCATATACAAAGCAGACAGAAGCATTCTCAGAAACTTCTACGTCATGTGGGGATTGAACTCACAGAGTTGAACTTTCCTTTTTATGGAGCAGTTCTGCAACACTCTTTTTGTGGAAACTGCAAGTGGATATTTGGTGCGATTGCGGCATCTAGTGGAAAAGGAAATATATACAGATGAAAACAAGAGAGAATCATTCTCAGAAACTTCTTTCTGATGAGTGCATTCAACTCACAGACTTGAACCTTCCTTTTCAAAGAGCAGTTTTGAAACACTCTCTTTGTAGGATCTGCAAGTGGATATTTGGATCGCTTTGACGCCTATGCTGGGAAATGAAATATCTTCACCGAAAAACTAGACAGAAGCATTCTCAGAAACTTCTTCACGATATGTGCATTCAACTCACAGAGTTGAATCTTTCTTTTCAAAGAGCAGTTTTGAAACACACTTTTGGTAAAATCTGCAAGTGGATATTTGGAGCGATTTCAGGCCTATGCTGGAAAAGGAAATATCCTCACATAAATACTAGACAGAAGCATTCTCAGAAATTTCTGTGTGATGAGTGCCTTCCACTCACAGACTTGAACGTTCCTTTTGAGGGAACGGTTTTGAAACAGTCCTTTGGTAGAATCTGCAAGTGTTTATTTGGAGCGCTTTGAGGCCTATGTTGGAAAAGGAAATATCTTCACATAAAAACTAGACAGAAGCATTCTCCGAAACTTCTTTGTGATGATTGCATTCTACTCACAGAGTGGAACCTTCCTTTTGAAAGAAGAGTTTTGAAACACTCTTTTGGTAGAATCTGCAAGTGGATATTTGGAGCGATTTGAGGCCTATGCTGGAAAAGGAGATATCTTCACATAAAAACTAGACAGAAGCATCCTCAGAAACTTTTTCTGATGTGCGCATTCAACTCACCGAGTTGAACCTTCCTTTTGATAGAGAGGTTTTGAAACACTCTTTGTCTAGAATCTGCAGGTGAATATTTGGAGTGCTAAGAGGCCAACACTGGAAAAGGAAATATCTTCACATGAGAACTAGACGGAAGCATTCTCAGAAAACTTCCGTGGCTTTATGCACTCAACTCACATAGTGGAAACTTCCTTTTGATAGCCAGTTTTGGAAACACTCCTTTTGTAGAATTTGCTAGTGGATGTTTGGAGCGATTTGAGGCCTATGCTGGAAATGGAAATATCTTCACATAAAAACTAGACAGAAGCATTCTCAGAAACTTCTTTGTGATGAATGCATTCAACTCAAAGACTTGAACTTTCCTTTTGAAAGAGCAGTTTTGAAACAATCTTTATGTAGAATCTGCAAGTGGATATTTGGAGCGCTTTGAGGCCTATGCTGGGAAATGAAATAATTTCACCTGAAAACTAGACAGAAGCCTTCTGAGAAACTTCTTTGTGATGAGTGCATTCAACTCACAGACATGAACGTTCCTTTTCTTGGGACAGTTTTGAAACACTGAGTTTGTAGAATCCGCAAGTGTTTATTCGGAGCACCTTGAGGCCTATGCTGGTAAAGGAAATATCTTCACATAAAAATTCGACAGAAGCATTCTCAGAAACTTCTTTGCGTTGAGTGCATTCAACTCCCAGACTTGAACCTTCTTTTTGAACGAGCAGCTTTGAAACACTCTTCTTGTAAAATCTGCAAATGGATATTTGGAGCACTTTGAGGCGTATGCTGGAAAATGGAATATCTTCACCTGAAAACTAGACGGAAGCATTCTCAGAAAGTTCTTCTCGATGCGTGCATTCAACTCACGGAGTTGAACCTGTCTTTTGATAGAGCAGTTTGGAAACACTCTTTTTGTGAGATCAGCAAGTGGATATTTCCAGCGATTTGAGGCCTATGCAAGGAAAACGAAATATCTTCACATAAAAACTAGATAGCAGCATTCTCAGAAACTTCTTTGTGAGGAGCGCATTCAGCTCACAGACTGGAACGTTCCTTTTGATAGAACAGTTTTGAACCACTCCTTTTGTACTATCTGTAAGTGTTTATTCGGAGCGCTTTGGGGCCTATGTTGGAAAAGGAATTATCTTCACTTAAAAACTAGACAGAAGCATTCTCAGAAACTTCTTTGTGATGATTGCATTCTACTCACAGAGTTGAACCTTCCTTTTGATAGAACAGTTTTGAAACACTCTTTTTGCAGAATCTGCTAGTGGCTATTTGGAGCGCTTTGAGGCCTATGTTGGAAAAGGAAGAATCTTCACATAAAAACTAGGCAGAAGACTTCTCAGAAACTTCTTCCGATGGGCACATTCAACTCACAGACTTGAAGCTTCCTTCTGATAGAGAGGATTTGAAACAATCTTTGTCCAGAATCTGCAAGGAGATATTTGGGGTGCTAAGAGGCCAAAACTGCAAAAGAAAATATCACCACATGAGAACTGGACGGAAGCATTCTCAATAACTTCCATGCACTTTATGCATTCAAATCACATAGTGGAATCTTCCTTTTGATAGCGCAGTTTTGAAACACTCCTTTTGTAGAATTTGCTAGTGGATGTTTGGAGCGATTTGAGGCCTATGCTGGGAATGGAAATATCTTCACATAAAAACCAGACAAAAGCATTCTCAGAAACTTCTTTGTGATGAGTGCATTCAACTCACAGACTTGAACCTTCCTTTTGAAAGAGCAGTTTTGAAACACACTTTTTGTAGAATCTGCAAGTGGATATTTGGAGAGCTTTGAGGCCTATGCTGGAAAATGAAATATCTTCACCTGGAAACCAGACAGAAGCATTCTGAGAATCTTCTTTGTGATGAGTGCATTCAACTCACAGACATGAACGTTCCTTTTGATAGAACAGTTTTGAAACACTAAGTTTGTAGAATCCGCAAGTGTTTATTCGGAGCACCTTGAGGCTTATGTTGGAAAAGGAAATAACTTCACATAAAAACTAGAGAGAAGCATTCTCAGAACCTTCTTTGTGATGAGTGCATTCAACTCGCAGACTTGAACCTTCCTTTTGAACGAGCAGTTTTGAAACACTCTTTTTGTAAAAGCTGCAAATGGATATTTGGAGCACTTTGAGACGTATGCTGGAAAATGGAATATCTTCATCTAAAAACTAGACAGAAGCATTCTCAGAAATTTCTTCTCGATGCGTGCATTCAACTCACAGAGTTGAACCTGTCTTTTGATAGAGCAGTTTGGCAGCACTGTTTTTGTGAAATCTGCAAGTGGATATTTCCAGCAAATTGAGGCCTATGCAAAGAAAAGGAAATATCTTCACATAAAAACTAGGTAGCGGCATTCTCAGAAACTTCTTTGTGAGGAGCGTATTCAACTCACAGACCTGAATGTTCCTTTTGATAGAACAGTTTTGAAACACTCCTTTTGTACAATCTGCAAGTGTTTATTCGGAGCGCTTTGAGGACTCTGTTGGAAAAGGAAATATCTTCACATGAAAACTAGACACAAGCATTCTCAGAAACTTCTTTGTGATGAGTGCATTCTACTCACAGAGTTGAACCTTCCTTTTGATAGAACAGTACTGAAGCATTCTTTTTGTAGAATCTGCAATTGGATATTTCGAACGTTTTGAGTCCTATGCTGGAAAAGGTAATATATTCACATAAAAACTAGACAGAAGCATTCTCAGAAACTTCTTTGTGTTGAGTGCATTCAACTCACAGACATGGAGCTTCCTTTTGAAAGAGCAGTTTTGAAACACTCTTTTTGTAAAATCTGCAAGTGGATATTCGGAGCACTTTGAGGCCTATGCTGGGAAATGGAATATCTTCACCTAAAAACTAAACAGAACCTTTCTCAGAAAGCTCTTCTCGATGCATGCTTTCAACTCACAGAGTTGAACCTGCCTTTTGATAGAGCAGTTTGCAATCCCTCTTTTTATAGAATCTGCAAGTGTATATTTGGAGCGCTTTGAGGCCTATGCTGCAAAAGGAAATATCATTGCCTAAAAGCTAGACGGAAGCATTCTCAGAAACTTCTTTGCAATGAGTGCATTCAACTCACAGAGTTGAACCTTCCTTTTGATAGACCAGTTTTGAAACACTGTTTCTGTGGAATCCGCAAGCGGATATTTGGAGCTCTTTGACACTTATGCTGGAAAAGGAGATATCTTCATATACAAAGCAGACAGAAGCATTCTCAGAAACTTCTACGTCATGTGGGGATTGAACTCACAGAGTTGAACTTTCCTTTTTATGGAGCAGTTCTGCAACACTCTTTTTGTGGAAACTGCAAGTGGATATTTGGTGCGATTGCGGCATCTAGTGGAAAAGGAAATATATACAGATGAAAACAAGAGAGAATCATTCTCAGAAACTTCTTTCTGATGAGTGCATTCAACTCACAGACTTGAACCTTCCTTTTCAAAGAGCAGTTTTGAAACACTCTCTTTGTAGGATCTGCAAGTGGATATTTGGATCGCTTTGACGCCTATGCTGGGAAATGAAATATCTTCACCGAAAAACTAGACAGAAGCATTCTCAGAAACTTCTTCACGATATGTGCATTCAACTCACAGAGTTGAATCTTTCTTTTCAAAGAGCAGTTTTGAAACACACTTTTGGTAAAATCTGCAAGTGGATATTTGGAGCGATTTCAGGCCTATGCTGGAAAAGGAAATATCCTCACATCAATACTAGACAGAAGCATTCTCAGAAATTTCTGTGTGATGAGTGCCTTCCACTCACAGACTTGAACGTTCCTTTTGAGGGAACGGTTTTGAAACAGTCCTTTGGTAGAATCTGCAAGTGTTTCTTTGGAGCGCTTTGAGGCCTATGTTGGAAAAGGAAATATCTTCACATAAAAACTAGACAGAAGCATTCTCCGAAACTTCTTTGTGATGATTGCATTCTACTCACAGAGTGGAACCTTCCTTTTGAAAGAAGAGTTTTGAAACACTCTTTTGGTAGAATCTGCAAGTGGATATTTGGAGCGATTTGAGGCCTATGCTGGAAAAGGAGATATCTTCACATAAAAACTAGACAGAAGCATCCTCAGAAACTTTTTCTGATGTGCGCATTCAACTCACCGAGTTGAACCTTCCTTTTGATAGAGAGGTTTTGAAACACTCTTTGTCTAGAATCTGCAGGTGAATATTTGGAGTGCTAAGAGGCCAACACTGGAAAAGGAAATATCTTCACATGAGAACTAGACGGAAGCATTCTCAGAAAACTTCCGTGGCTTTATGCACTCAACTCACATAGTGGAAACTTCCTTTTGATAGCCAGTTTTGGAAACACTCCTTTTGTAGAATTTGCTAGTGGATGTTTGGAGCGATTTGAGGCCTATGCTGGAAATGGAAATATCTTCACATAAAAACTAGACAGAAGCATTCTCAGAAACTTCTTTGTGATGAATGCATTCAACTCAAAGACTTGAACTTTCCTTTTGAAAGAGCAGTTTTGAAACAATCTTTATGTAGAATCTGCAAGTGGATATTTGGAGCGCTTTGAGGCCTATGCTGGGAAATGAAATAATTTCACCTGAAAACTAGACAGAAGCCTTCTGAGAAACTTCTTTGTGATGAGTGCATTCAACTCACAGACATGAACGTTCCTTTTCTTGGGACAGTTTTGAAACACTGAGTTTGTAGAATCCGCAAGTGTTTATTCGGAGCACCTTGAGGCCTATGCTGGTAAAGGAAATATCTTCACATAAAAATTCGACAGAAGCATTCTCAGAAACTTCTTTGCGTTGAGTGCATTCAACTCCCAGACTTGAACCTTCTTTTTGAACGAGCAGCTTTGAAACACTCTTCTTGTAAAATCTGCAAATGGATATTTGGAGCACTTTGAGGCGTATGCTGGAAAATGGAATATCTTCACCTGAAAACTAGACGGAAGCATTCTCAGAAAGTTCTTCTCGATGCGTGCATTCAACTCACGGAGTTGAACCTGTCTTTTGATAGAGCAGTTTGGAAACACTCTTTTTGTGAGATCAGCAAGTGGATATTTCCAGCGATTTGAGGCCTATGCAAGGAAAACGAAATATCTTCACATAAAAACTAGATAGCAGCATTCTCAGAAACTTCTTTGTGAGGAGCGCATTCAGCTCACAGACTGGAACGTTCCTTTTGATAGAACAGTTTTGAACCACTCCTTTTGTACTATCTGTAAGTGTTTATTCGGAGCGCTTTGGGGCCTATGTTGGAAAAGGAATTATCTTCACTTAAAAACTAGACAGAAGCATTCTCAGAAACTTCTTTGTGATGATTGCATTCTACTCACAGAGTTGAACCTTCCTTTTGATAGAACAGTTTTGAAACACTCTTTTTGCAGAATCTGCTAGTGGCTATTTGGAGCGCTTTGAGGCCTATGTTGGAAAAGGAAGAATCTTCACATAAAAACTAGGCAGAAGACTTCTCAGAAACTTCTTCCGATGGGCACATTCAACTCACAGACTTGAAGCTTCCTTCTGATAGAGAGGATTTGAAACAATCTTTGTCCAGAATCTGCAAGGAGATATTTGGGGTGCTAAGAGGCCAAAACTGCAAAAGAAAATATCACCACATGAGAACTGGACGGAAGCATTCTCAATAACTTCCATGCACTTTATGCATTCAAATCACATAGTGGAATCTTCCTTTTGATAGCGCAGTTTTGAAACACTCCTTTTGTAGAATTTGCTAGTGGATGTTTGGAGCGATTTGAGGCCTATGCTGGGAATGGAAATATCTTCACATAAAAACCAGACAAAAGCATTCTCAGAAACTTCTTTGTGATGAGTGCATTCAACTCACAGACTTGAACCTTCCTTTTGAAAGAGCAGTTTTGAAACACACTTTTTGTAGAATCTGCAAGTGGATATTTGGAGAGCTTTGAGGCCTATGCTGGAAAATGAAATATCTTCACCTGGAAACCAGACAGAAGCATTCTGAGAATCTTCTTTGTGATGAGTGCATTCAACTCACAGACATGAACGTTCCTTTTGATAGAACAGTTTTGAAACACTAAGTTTGTAGAATCCGCAAGTGTTTATTCGGAGCACCTTGAGGCTTATGTTGGAAAAGGAAATAACTTCACATAAAAACTAGAGAGAAGCATTCTCAGAACCTTCTTTGTGATGAGTGCATTCAACTCGCAGACTTGAACCTTCCTTTTGAACGAGCAGTTTTGAAACACTCTTTTTGTAAAAGCTGCAAATGGATATTTGGAGCACTTTGAGACGTATGCTGGAAAATGGAATATCTTCATCTAAAAACTAGACAGAAGCATTCTCAGAAATTTCTTCTCGATGCGTGCATTCAACTCACAGAGTTGAACCTGTCTTTTGATAGAGCAGTTTGGCAGCACTGTTTTTGTGAAATCTGCAAGTGGATATTTCCAGCAAATTGAGGCCTATGCAAAGAAAAGGAAATATCTTCACATAAAAACTAGGTAGCGGCATTCTCAGAAACTTCTTTGTGAGGAGCGTATTCAACTCACAGACCTGAATGTTCCTTTTGATAGAACAGTTTTGAAACACTCCTTTTGTACAATCTGCAAGTGTTTATTCGGAGCGCTTTGAGGACTCTGTTGGAAAAGGAAATATCTTCACATGAAAACTAGACACAAGCATTCTCAGAAACTTCTTTGTGATGAGTGCATTCTACTCACAGAGTTGAACCTTCCTTTTGATAGAACAGTACTGAAGCATTCTTTTTGTAGAATCTGCAATTGGATATTTCGAACGTTTTGAGTCCTATGCTGGAAAAGGTAATATATTCACATAAAAACTAGACAGAAGCATTCTCAGAAACTTCTTTGTGTTGAGTGCATTCAACTCACAGACATGGAGCTTCCTTTTGAAAGAGCAGTTTTGAAACACTCTTTTTGTAAAATCTGCAAGTGGATATTCGGAGCACTTTGAGGCCTATGCTGGGAAATGGAATATCTTCACCTAAAAACTAAACAGAACCTTTCTCAGAAAGCTCTTCTCGATGCATGCTTTCAACTCACAGAGTTGAACCTGCCTTTTGATAGAGCAGTTTGCAATCCCTCTTTTTATAGAATCTGCAAGTGTATATTTGGAGCGCTTTGAGGCCTATGCTGCAAAAGGAAATATCATTGCCTAAAAGCTAGACGGAAGCATTCTCAGAAACTTCTTTGCAATGAGTGCATTCAACTCACAGAGTTGAACCTTCCTTTTGATAGACCAGTTTTGAAACACTGTTTCTGTGGAATCCGCAAGCGGATATTTGGAGCTCTTTGACACTTATGCTGGAAAAGGAGATATCTTCATATACAAAGCAGACAGAAGCATTCTCAGAAACTTCTACGTCATGTGGGGATTGAACTCACAGAGTTGAACTTTCCTTTTTATGGAGCAGTTCTGCAACACTCTTTTTGTGGAAACTGCAAGTGGATATTTGGTGCGATTGCGGCATCTAGTGGAAAAGGAAATATATACAGATGAAAACAAGAGAGAATCATTCTCAGAAACTTCTTTCTGATGAGTGCATTCAACTCACAGACTTGAACCTTCCTTTTCAAAGAGCAGTTTTGAAACACTCTCTTTGTAGGATCTGCAAGTGGATATTTGGATCGCTTTGACGCCTATGCTGGGAAATGAAATATCTTCACCGAAAAACTAGACAGAAGCATTCTCAGAAACTTCTTCACGATATGTGCATTCAACTCACAGAGTTGAATCTTTCTTTTCAAAGAGCAGTTTTGAAACACACTTTTGGTAAAATCTGCAAGTGGATATTTGGAGCGATTTCAGGCCTATGCTGGAAAAGGAAATATCCTCACATCAATACTAGACAGAAGCATTCTCAGAAATTTCTGTGTGATGAGTGCCTTCCACTCACAGACTTGAACGTTCCTTTTGAGGGAACGGTTTTGAAACAGTCCTTTGGTAGAATCTGCAAGTGTTTCTTTGGAGCGCTTTGAGGCCTATGTTGGAAAAGGAAATATCTTCACATAAAAACTAGACAGAAGCATTCTCCGAAACTTCTTTGTGATGATTGCATTCTACTCACAGAGTGGAACCTTCCTTTTGAAAGAAGAGTTTTGAAACACTCTTTTGGTAGAATCTGCAAGTGGATATTTGGAGCGATTTGAGGCCTATGCTGGAAAAGGAGATATCTTCACATAAAAACTAGACAGAAGCATCCTCAGAAACTTTTTCTGATGTGCGCATTCAACTCACCGAGTTGAACCTTCCTTTTGATAGAGAGGTTTTGAAACACTCTTTGTCTAGAATCTGCAGGTGAATATTTGGAGTGCTAAGAGGCCAACACTGGAAAAGGAAATATCTTCACATGAGAACTAGACGGAAGCATTCTCAGAAAACTTCCGTGGCTTTATGCACTCAACTCACATAGTGGAAACTTCCTTTTGATAGCCAGTTTTGGAAACACTCCTTTTGTAGAATTTGCTAGTGGATGTTTGGAGCGATTTGAGGCCTATGCTGGAAATGGAAATATCTTCACATAAAAACTAGACAGAAGCATTCTCAGAAACTTCTTTGTGATGAATGCATTCAACTCAAAGACTTGAACTTTCCTTTTGAAAGAGCAGTTTTGAAACAATCTTTATGTAGAATCTGCAAGTGGATATTTGGAGCGCTTTGAGGCCTATGCTGGGAAATGAAATAATTTCACCTGAAAACTAGACAGAAGCCTTCTGAGAAACTTCTTTGTGATGAGTGCATTCAACTCACAGACATGAACGTTCCTTTTCTTGGGACAGTTTTGAAACACTGAGTTTGTAGAATCCGCAAGTGTTTATTCGGAGCACCTTGAGGCCTATGCTGGTAAAGGAAATATCTTCACATAAAAATTCGACAGAAGCATTCTCAGAAACTTCTTTGCGTTGAGTGCATTCAACTCCCAGACTTGAACCTTCTTTTTGAACGAGCAGCTTTGAAACACTCTTCTTGTAAAATCTGCAAATGGATATTTGGAGCACTTTGAGGCGTATGCTGGAAAATGGAATATCTTCACCTGAAAACTAGACGGAAGCATTCTCAGAAAGTTCTTCTCGATGCGTGCATTCAACTCACGGAGTTGAACCTGTCTTTTGATAGAGCAGTTTGGAAACACTCTTTTTGTGAGATCAGCAAGTGGATATTTCCAGCGATTTGAGGCCTATGCAAGGAAAACGAAATATCTTCACATAAAAACTAGATAGCAGCATTCTCAGAAACTTCTTTGTGAGGAGCGCATTCAGCTCACAGACTGGAACGTTCCTTTTGATAGAACAGTTTTGAACCACTCCTTTTGTACTATCTGTAAGTGTTTATTCGGAGCGCTTTGGGGCCTATGTTGGAAAAGGAATTATCTTCACTTAAAAACTAGACAGAAGCATTCTCAGAAACTTCTTTGTGATGATTGCATTCTACTCACAGAGTTGAACCTTCCTTTTGATAGAACAGTTTTGAAACACTCTTTTTGCAGAATCTGCTAGTGGCTATTTGGAGCGCTTTGAGGCCTATGTTGGAAAAGGAAGAATCTTCACATAAAAACTAGGCAGAAGACTTCTCAGAAACTTCTTCCGATGGGCACATTCAACTCACAGACTTGAAGCTTCCTTCTGATAGAGAGGATTTGAAACAATCTTTGTCCAGAATCTGCAAGGAGATATTTGGGGTGCTAAGAGGCCAAAACTGCAAAAGAAAATATCACCACATGAGAACTGGACGGAAGCATTCTCAATAACTTCCATGCACTTTATGCATTCAAATCACATAGTGGAATCTTCCTTTTGATAGCGCAGTTTTGAAACACTCCTTTTGTCGAATTTGCTAGTGGATGTTTGGAGCGATTTGAGGCCTATGCTGGGAATGGAAATATCTTCACATAAAAACCAGACAAAAGCATTCTCAGAAACTTCTTTGTGATGAGTGCATTCAACTCACAGACTTGAACCTTCCTTTTGAAAGAGCAGTTTTGAAACACACTTTTTGTAGAATCTGCAAGTGGATATTTGGAGAGCTTTGAGGCCTATGCTGGAAAATGAAATATCTTCACCTGGAAACCAGACAGAAGCATTCTGAGAATCTTCTTTGTGATGAGTGCATTCAACTCACAGACATGAACGTTCCTTTTGATAGAACAGTTTTGAAACACTAAGTTTGTAGAATCCGCAAGTGTTTATTCGGAGCACCTTGAGGCTTATGTTGGAAAAGGAAATAACTTCACATAAAAACTAGAGAGAAGCATTCTCAGAACCTTCTTTGTGATGAGTGCATTCAACTCGCAGACTTGAACCTTCCTTTTGAACGAGCAGTTTTGAAACACTCTTTTTGTAAAAGCTGCAAATGGATATTTGGAGCACTTTGAGACGTATGCTGGAAAATGGAATATCTTCATCTAAAAACTAGACAGAAGCATTCTCAGAAATTTCTTCTCGATGCGTGCATTCAACTCACAGAGTTGAACCTGTCTTTTGATAGAGCAGTTTGGCAGCACTGTTTTTGTGAAATCTGCAAGTGGATATTTCCAGCAAATTGAGGCCTATGCAAAGAAAAGGAAATATCTTCACATAAAAACTAGGTAGCGGCATTCTCAGAAACTTCTTTGTGAGGAGCGTATTCAACTCACAGACCTGAATGTTCCTTTTGATAGAACAGTTTTGAAACACTCCTTTTGTACAATCTGCAAGTGTTTATTCGGAGCGCTTTGAGGACTCTGTTGGAAAAGGAAATATCTTCACATGAAAACTAGACACAAGCATTCTCAGAAACTTCTTTGTGATGAGTGCATTCTACTCACAGAGTTGAACCTTCCTTTTGATAGAACAGTACTGAAGCATTCTTTTTGTAGAATCTGCAATTGGATATTTCGAACGTTTTGAGTCCTATGCTGGAAAAGGTAATATATTCACATAAAAACTAGACAGAAGCATTCTCAGAAACTTCTTTGTGTTGAGTGCATTCAACTCACAGACATGGAGCTTCCTTTTGAAAGAGCAGTTTTGAAACACTCTTTTTGTAAAATCTGCAAGTGGATATTCGGAGCACTTTGAGGCCTATGCTGGGAAATGGAATATCTTCACCTAAAAACTAAACAGAACCTTTCTCAGAAAGCTCTTCTCGATGCATGCTTTCAACTCACAGAGTTGAACCTGCCTTTTGATAGAGCAGTTTGCAATCCCTCTTTTTATAGAATCTGCAAGTGTATATTTGGAGCGCTTTGAGGCCTATGCTGCAAAAGGAAATATCATTGCCTAAAAGCTAGACGGAAGCATTCTCAGAAACTTCTTTGCAATGAGTGCATTCAACTCACAGAGTTGAACCTTCCTTTTGATAGACCAGTTTTGAAACACTGTTTCTGTGGAATCCGCAAGCGGATATTTGGAGCTCTTTGACACTTATGCTGGAAAAGGAGATATCTTCATATACAAAGCAGACAGAAGCATTCTCAGAAACTTCTACGTCATGTGGGGATTGAACTCACAGAGTTGAACTTTCCTTTTTATGGAGCAGTTCTGCAACACTCTTTTTGTGGAAACTGCAAGTGGATATTTGGTGCGATTGCGGCATCTAGTGGAAAAGGAAATATATACAGATGAAAACAAGAGAGAATCATTCTCAGAAACTTCTTTCTGATGAGTGCATTCAACTCACAGACTTGAACCTTCCTTTTCAAAGAGCAGTTTTGAAACACTCTCTTTGTAGGATCTGCAAGTGGATATTTGGATCGCTTTGACGCCTATGCTGGGAAATGAAATATCTTCACCGAAAAACTAGACAGAAGCATTCTCAGAAACTTCTTCACGATACGTGCATTCAACTCACAGAGTTGAATCTTTCTTTTCAAAGAGCAGTTTTGAAACACACTTTTGGTAAAATCTGCAAGTGGATATTTGGAGCGATTTCAGGCCTATGCTGGAAAAGGAAATATCCTCACATCAATACTAGACAGAAGCATTCTCAGAAATTTCTGTGTGATGAGTGCCTTCCACTCACAGACTTGAACGTTCCTTTTGAGGGAACGGTTTTGAAACAGTCCTTTGGTAGAATCTGCAAGTGTTTATTTGGAGCGCTTTGAGGCCTATGTTGGAAAAGGAAATATCTTCACATAAAAACTAGACAGAAGCATTCTCCGAAACTTCTTTGTGATGATTGCATTCTACTCACAGAGTGGAACCTTCCTTTTGAAAGAAGAGTTTTGAAACACTCTTTTGGTAGAATCTGCAAGTGGATATTTGGAGCGATTTGAGGCCTATGCTGGAAAAGGAGATATCTTCACATAAAAACTAGACAGAAGCATCCTCAGAAACTTTTTCTGATGTGCGCATTCAACTCACCGAGTTGAACCTTCCTTTTGATAGAGAGGTTTTGAAACACTCTTTGTCTAGAATCTGCAGGTGAATATTTGGAGTGCTAAGAGGCCAACACTGGAAAAGGAAATATCTTCACATGAGAACTAGACGGAAGCATTCTCAGAAAACTTCCGTGGCTTTATGCACTCAACTCACATAGTGGAAACTTCCTTTTGATAGCCAGTTTTGGAAACACTCCTTTTGTAGAATTTGCTAGTGGATGTTTGGAGCGATTTGAGGCCTATGCTGGAAATGGAAATATCTTCACATAAAACCTAGACAGAAGCATTCTCAGAAACTTCTTTGTGATGAATGCATTCAACTCAAAGACTTGAACTTTCCTTTTGAAAGAGCAGTTTTGAAACAATCTTTATGTAGAATCTGCAAGTGGATATTTGGAGCGCTTTGAGGCCTATGCTGGGAAATGAAATAATTTCACCTGAAAACTAGACAGAAGCCTTCTGAGAAACTTCTTTGTGATGAGTGCATTCAACTCACAGACATGAACGTTCCTTTTCTTGGGACAGTTTTGAAACACTGAGTTTGTAGAATCCGCAAGTGTTTATTCGGAGCACCTTGAGGCCTATGCTGGTAAAGGAAATATCTTCACATAAAAATTCGACAGAAGCATTCTCAGAAACTTCTTTGCGTTGAGTGCATTCAACTCCCAGACTTGAACCTTCTTTTTGAACGAGTAGCTTTGAAACACTCTTCTTGTAAAATCTGCAAATGGATATTTGGAGCACTTTGAGGCGTATGCTGGAAAATGGAATATCTTCACCTGAAAACTAGACGGAAGCATTCTCAGAAAGTTCTTCTCGATGCGTGCATTCAACTCACGGAGTTGAACCTGTCTTTTGATAGAGCAGTTTGGAAACACTCTTTTTGTGAGATCAGCAAGTGGATATTTCCAGCGATTTGAGGCCTATGCAAGGAAAACGAAATATCTTCACATAAAAACTAGATAGCAGCATTCTCAGAAACTTCTTTGTGAGGAGCGCATTCAGCTCACAGACTGGAACGTTCCTTTTGATAGAACAGTTTTGAACCACTCCTTTTGTACTATCTGTAAGTGTTTATTGGGAGCGCTTTGGGGCCTATGTTGGAAAAGGAATTATCTTCACTTAAAAACTAGACAGAAGCATTCTCAGAAACTTCTTTGTGATGATTGCATTCTACTCACAGAGTTGAACCTTCCTTTTGATAGAACAGTTTTGAAACACTCTTTTTGCAGAATCTGCTAGTGGCTATTTGGAGCGCTTTGAGGCCTATGTTGGAAAAGGAAGAATCTTCACATAAAAACTAGGCAGAAGACTTCTCAGAAACTTCTTCCGATGGGCACATTCAACTCACAGACTTGAAGCTTCCTTCTGATAGAGAGGATTTGAAACAATCTTTGTCCAGAATCTGCAAGGAGATATTTGGGGTGCTAAGAGGCCAAAACTGCAAAAGAAAATATCACCACATGAGAACTGGACGGAAGCATTCTCAATAACTTCCATGCACTTTATGCATTCAAATCACATAGTGGAATCTTCCTTTTGATAGCGCAGTTTTGAAACACTCCTTTTGTCGAATTTGCTAGTGGATGTTTGGAGCGATTTGAGGCCTATGCTGGGAATGGAAATATCTTCACATAAAAACCAGACAAAAGCATTCTCAGAAACTTCTTTGTGATGAGTGCATTCAACTCACAGACTTGAACCTTCCTTTTGAAAGAGCAGTTTTGAAACACACTTTTTGTAGAATCTGCAAGTGGATATTTGGAGAGCTTTGAGGCCTATGCTGGAAAATGAAATATCTTCACCTGGAAACCAGACAGAAGCATTCTGAGAATCTTCTTTGTGATGAGTGCATTCAACTCACAGACATGAACGTTCCTTTTGATAGAACAGTTTTGAAACACTAAGTTTGTAGAATCCGCAAGTGTTTATTCGGAGCACCTTGAGGCTTATGTTGGAAAAGGAAATAACTTCACATAAAAACTAGAGAGAAGCATTCTCAGAACCTTCTTTGTGATGAGTGCATTCAACTCGCAGACTTGAACCTTCCTTTTGAACGAGCAGTTTTGAAACACTCTTTTTGTAAAAGCTGCAAATGGATATTTGGAGCACTTTGAGACGTATGCTGGAAAATGGAATATCTTCATCTAAAAACTAGACAGAAGCATTCTCAGAAATTTCTTCTCGATGCGTGCATTCAACTCACAGAGTTGAACCTGTCTTTTGATAGAGCAGTTTGGCAGCACTGTTTTTGTGAAATCTGCAAGTGGATATTTCCAGCAAATTGAGGCCTATGCAAAGAAAAGGAAATATCTTCACATAAAAACTAGGTAGCGGCATTCTCAGAAACTTCTTTGTGAGGAGCGTATTCAACTCACAGACCTGAATGTTCCTTTTGATAGAACAGTTTTGAAACACTCCTTTTGTACAATCTGCAAGTGTTTATTCGGAGCGCTTTGAGGACTCTGTTGGAAAAGGAAATATCTTCACATGAAAACTAGACACAAGCATTCTCAGAAACTTCTTTGTGATGAGTGCATTCTACTCACAGAGTTGAACCTTCCTTTTGATAGAACAGTACTGAAGCATTCTTTTTGTAGAATCTGCAATTGGATATTTCGAACGTTTTGAGTCCTATGCTGGAAAAGGTAATATATTCACATAAAAACTAGACAGAAGCATTCTCAGAAACTTCTTTGTGTTGAGTGCATTCAACTCACAGACATGGAGCTTCCTTTTGAAAGAGCAGTTTTGAAACACTCTTTTTGTAAAATCTGCAAGTGGATATTCGGAGCACTTTGAGGCCTATGCTGGGAAATGGAATATCTTCACCTAAAAACTAAACAGAACCTTTCTCAGAAAGCTCTTCTCGATGCATGCTTTCAACTCACAGAGTTGAACCTGCCTTTTGATAGAGCAGTTTGCAATCCCTCTTTTTATAGAATCTGCAAGTGTATATTTGGAGCGCTTTGAGGCCTATGCTGCAAAAGGAAATATCATTGCCTAAAAGCTAGACGGAAGCATTCTCAGAAACTTCTTTGCAATGAGTGCATTCAACTCACAGAGTTGAACCTTCCTTTTGATAGACCAGTTTTGAAACACTGTTTCTGTGGAATCCGCAAGCGGATATTTGGAGCTCTTTGACACTTATGCTGGAAAAGGAGATATCTTCATATACAAAGCAGACAGAAGCATTCTCAGAAACTTCTACGTCATGTGGGGATTGAACTCACAGAGTTGAACTTTCCTTTTTATGGAGCAGTTCTGCAACACTCTTTTTGTGGAAACTGCAAGTGGATATTTGGTGCGATTGCGGCATCTAGTGGAAAAGGAAATATATACAGATGAAAACAAGAGAGAATCATTCTCAGAAACTTCTTTCTGATGAGTGCATTCAACTCACAGACTTGAACCTTCCTTTTCAAAGAGCAGTTTTGAAACACTCTCTTTGTAGGATCTGCAAGTGGATATTTGGATCGCTTTGACGCCTATGCTGGGAAATGAAATATCTTCACCGAAAAACTAGACAGAAGCATTCTCAGAAACTTCTTCACGATATGTGCATTCAACTCACAGAGTTGAATCTTTCTTTTCAAAGAGCAGTTTTGAAACACACTTTTGGTAAAATCTGCAAGTGGATATTTGGAGCGATTTCAGGCCTATGCTGGAAAAGGAAATATCCTCACATCAATACTAGACAGAAGCATTCTCAGAAATTTCTGTGTGATGAGTGCCTTCCACTCACAGACTTGAACGTTCCTTTTGAGGGAACGGTTTTGAAACAGTCCTTTGGTAGAATCTGCAAGTGTTTATTTGGAGCGCTTTGAGGCCTATGTTGGAAAAGGAAATATCTTCACATAAAAACTAGACAGAAGCATTCTCCGAAACTTCTTTGTGATGATTGCATTCTACTCACAGAGTGGAACCTTCCTTTTGAAAGAAGAGTTTTGAAACACTCTTTTGGTAGAATCTGCAAGTGGATATTTGGAGCGATTTGAGGCCTATGCTGGAAAAGGAGATATCTTCACATAAAAACTAGACAGAAGCATCCTCAGAAACTTTTTCTGATGTGCGCATTCAACTCACCGAGTTGAACCTTCCTTTTGATAGAGAGGTTTTGAAACACTCTTTGTCTAGAATCTGCAGGTGAATATTTGGAGTGCTAAGAGGCCAACACTGGAAAAGGAAATATCTTCACATGAGAACTAGACGGAAGCATTCTCAGAAAACTTCCGTGGCTTTATGCACTCAACTCACATAGTGGAAACTTCCTTTTGATAGCCAGTTTTGGAAACACTCCTTTTGTAGAATTTGCTAGTGGATGTTTGGAGCGATTTGAGGCCTATGCTGGAAATGGAAATATCTTCACATAAAACCTAGACAGAAGCATTCTCAGAAACTTCTTTGTGATGAATGCATTCAACTCAAAGACTTGAACTTTCCTTTTGAAAGAGCAGTTTTGAAACAATCTTTATGTAGAATCTGCAAGTGGATATTTGGAGCGCTTTGAGGCCTATGCTGGGAAATGAAATAATTTCACCTGAAAACTAGACAGAAGCCTTCTGAGAAACTTCTTTGTGATGAGTGCATTCAACTCACAGACATGAACGTTCCTTTTCTTGGGACAGTTTTGAAACACTGAGTTTGTAGAATCCGCAAGTGTTTATTCGGAGCACCTTGAGGCCTATGCTGGTAAAGGAAATATCTTCACATAAAAATTCGACAGAAGCATTCTCAGAAACTTCTTTGCGTTGAGTGCATTCAACTCCCAGACTTGAACCTTCTTTTTGAACGAGCAGCTTTGAAACACTCTTCTTGTAAAATCTGCAAATGGATATTTGGAGCACTTTGAGGCGTATGCTGGAAAATGGAATATCTTCACCTGAAAACTAGACGGAAGCATTCTCAGAAAGTTCTTCTCGATGCGTGCATTCAACTCACGGAGTTGAACCTGTCTTTTGATAGAGCAGTTTGGAAACACTCTTTTTGTGAGATCAGCAAGTGGATATTTCCAGCGATTTGAGGCCTATGCAAGGAAAACGAAATATCTTCACATAAAAACTAGATAGCAGCATTCTCAGAAACTTCTTTGTGAGGAGCGCATTCAGCTCACAGACTGGAACGTTCCTTTTGATAGAACAGTTTTGAACCACTCCTTTTGTACTATCTGTAAGTGTTTATTCGGAGCGCTTTGGGGCCTATGTTGGAAAAGGAATTATCTTCACTTAAAAACTAGACAGAAGCATTCTCAGAAACTTCTTTGTGATGATTGCATTCTACTCACAGAGTTGAACCTTCCTTTTGATAGAACAGTTTTGAAACACTCTTTTTGCAGAATCTGCTAGTGGCTATTTGGAGCGCTTTGAGGCCTATGTTGGAAAAGGAAGAATCTTCACATAAAAACTAGGCAGAAGACTTCTCAGAAACTTCTTCCGATGGGCACATTCAACTCACAGACTTGAAGCTTCCTTCTGATAGAGAGGATTTGAAACAATCTTTGTCCAGAATCTGCAAGGAGATATTTGGGGTGCTAAGAGGCCAAAACTGCAAAAGAAAATATCACCACATGAGAACTGGACGGAAGCATTCTCAATAACTTCCATGCACTTTATGCATTCAAATCACATAGTGGAATCTTCCTTTTGATAGCGCAGTTTTGAAACACTCCTTTTGTCGAATTTGCTAGTGGATGTTTGGAGCGATTTGAGGCCTATGCTGGGAATGGAAATATCTTCACATAAAAACCAGACAAAAGCATTCTCAGAAACTTCTTTGTGATGAGTGCATTCAACTCACAGACTTGAACCTTCCTTTTGAAAGAGCAGTTTTGAAACACACTTTTTGTAGAATCTGCAAGTGGATATTTGGAGAGCTTTGAGGCCTATGCTGGAAAATGAAATATCTTCACCTGGAAACCAGACAGAAGCATTCTGAGAATCTTCTTTGTGATGAGTGCATTCAACTCACAGACATGAACGTTCCTTTTGATAGAACAGTTTTGAAACACTAAGTTTGTAGAATCCGCAAGTGTTTATTCGGAGCACCTTGAGGCTTATGTTGGAAAAGGAAATAACTTCACATAAAAACTAGAGAGAAGCATTCTCAGAACCTTCTTTGTGATGAGTGCATTCAACTCGCAGACTTGAACCTTCCTTTTGAACGAGCAGTTTTGAAACACTCTTTTTGTAAAAGCTGCAAATGGATATTTGGAGCACTTTGAGACGTATGCTGGAAAATGGAATATCTTCATCTAAAAACTAGACAGAAGCATTCTCAGAAATTTCTTCTCGATGCGTGCATTCAACTCACAGAGTTGAACCTGTCTTTTGATAGAGCAGTTTGGCAGCACTGTTTTTGTGAAATCTGCAAGTGGATATTTCCAGCAAATTGAGGCCTATGCAAAGAAAAGGAAATATCTTCACATAAAAACTAGGTAGCGGCATTCTCAGAAACTTCTTTGTGAGGAGCGTATTCAACTCACAGACTTGAATGTTCCTTTTGATAGAACAGTTTTGAAACACTCCTTTTGTACAATCTGCAAGTGTTTATTCGGAGCGCTTTGAGGACTATGTTGGAAAAGGAAATATCTTCACATGAAAACTAGACACAAGCATTCTCAGAAACTTCTTTGTGATGAGTGCATTCTACTCACAGAGTTGAACCTTCCTTTTGATAGAACAGTACTGAAGCATTCTTTTTGTAGAATCTGCAATTGGATATTTCGAACGTTTTGAGTCCTATGCTGGAAAAGGTAATATATTCACATAAAAACTAGACAGAAGCATTCTCAGAAACTTCTTTGTGTTGAGTGCATTCAACTCACGGACATGGAGCTTCCTTTTGAAAGAGCAGTTTTGAAACACTCTTTTTGTAAAATCTGCAAGTGGATATTCGGAGCACTTTGAGGCCTATGCTGGGAAATGGAATATCTTCACCTAAAAACTAAACAGAACCTTTCTCAGAAAGCTCTTCTCGATGCATGCTTTCAACTCACAGAGTTGAACCTGCCTTTTGATAGAGCAGTTTGCAATCCCTCTTTTTATAGAATCTGCAAGTGTATATTTGGAGCGCTTTGAGGCCTATGCTGCAAAAGGAAATATCATTGCCTAAAAGCTAGACGGAAGCATTCTCAGAAACTTCTTTGCAATGAGTGCATTCAACTCACAGAGTTGAACCTTCCTTTTGATAGACCAGTTTTGAAACACTGTTTCTGTGGAATCCGCAAGCGGATATTTGGAGCTCTTTGACACTTATGCTGGAAAAGGAGATATCTTCATATACAAAGCAGACAGAAGCATTCTCAGAAACTTCTATGTCATGTGGGGATTGAACTCACAGAGTTGAACTTTCCTTTTTATGGAGCAGTTCTGCAACACTCTTTTTGTGGAAACTGCAAGTGGATATTTGGTGCGATTGCGGCATCTAGTGGAAAAGGAAATATATACAGATGAAAACAAGAGAGAATCATTCTCAGAAACTTCTTTCTGATGAGTGCATTCAACTCACAGACTTGAACCTTCCTTTTCAAAGAGCAGTTTTGAAACACTCTTTTTGTAGGATCTGCAAGTGGATATTTGGATCGCTTTGACGCCTATGCTGGGAAATGAAATATCTTCACCGAAAAACTAGACAGAAGCATTCTCAGAAACTTCTTCACGATACGTGCATTCAACTCACAGAGTTGAATCTTTCTTTTCAAAGAGCAGTTTTGAAACACACTTTTGGTAAAATCTGCAAGTGGATATTTGGAGCGATTTCAGGCCTATGCTGGAAAAGGAAATATCCTCACATAAATACTAGACAGAAGCATTCTCAGAAATTTCTGTGTGATGAGTGCCTTCCACTCACAGACTTGAACGTTCCTTTTGAGGGAACGGTTTTGAAACAGTCCTTTGGTAGAATCTGCAAGTGTTTATTTGGAGCGCTTTGAGGCCTATGTTGGAAAAGGAAATATCTTCACATAAAAACTAGACAGAAGCATTCTCCGAAACTTCTTTGTGATGATTGCATTCTACTCACAGAGTGGAACCTTCCTTTTGAAAGAAGAGTTTTGAAACACTCTTTTGGTAGAATCTGCAAGTGGATATTTGGAGCGATTTGAGGCCTATGCTGGAAAAGGAGATATCTTCACATAAAAACTAGACAGAAGCATCCTCAGAAACTTTTTCTGATGTGCGCATTCAACTCACCGAGTTGAACCTTCCTTTTGATAGAGAGGTTTTGAAACACTCTTTGTCTAGAATCTGCAGGTGAATATTTGGAGTGCTAAGAGGCCAACACTGGAAAAGGAAATATCTTCACATGAGAACTAGACGGAAGCATTCTCAGAAAACTTCCGTGGCTTTATGCACTCAACTCACATAGTGGAAACTTCCTTTTGATAGCCAGTTTTGGAAACACTCCTTTTGTAGAATTTGCTAGTGGATGTTTGGAGCGATTTGAGGCCTATGCTGGAAATGGAAATATCTTCACATAAAACCTAGACAGAAGCATTCTCAGAAACTTCTTTGTGATGAATGCATTCAACTCAAAGACTTGAACTTTCCTTTTGAAAGAGCAGTTTTGAAACAATCTTTATGTAGAATCTGCAAGTGGATATTTGGAGCGCTTTGAGGCCTATGCTGGGAAATGAAATAATTTCACCTGAAAACTAGACAGAAGCCTTCTGAGAAACTTCTTTGTGATGAGTGCATTCAACTCACAGACATGAACGTTCCTTTTCTTGGGACAGTTTTGAAACACTGAGTTTGTAGAATCCGCAAGTGTTTATTCGGAGCACCTTGAGGCCTATGCTGGTAAAGGAAATATCTTCACATAAAAATTCGACAGAAGCATTCTCAGAAACTTCTTTGCGTTGAGTGCATTCAACTCCCAGACTTGAACCTTCTTTTTGAACGAGCAGCTTTGAAACACTCTTCTTGTAAAATCTGCAAATGGATATTTGGAGCACTTTGAGGCGTATGCTGGAAAATGGAATATCTTCACCTGAAAACTAGACGGAAGCATTCTCAGAAAGTTCTTCTCGATGCGTGCATTCAACTCACGGAGTTGAACCTGTCTTTTGATAGAGCAGTTTGGAAACACTCTTTTTGTGAGATCAGCAAGTGGATATTTCCAGCGATTTGAGGCCTATGCAAGGAAAACGAAATATCTTCACATAAAAACTAGATAGCAGCATTCTCAGAAACTTCTTTGTGAGGAGCGCATTCAGCTCACAGACTGGAACGTTCCTTTTGATAGAACAGTTTTGAACCACTCCTTTTGTACTATCTGTAAGTGTTTATTCGGAGCGCTTTGGGGCCTATGTTGGAAAAGGAATTATCTTCACTTAAAAACTAGACAGAAGCATTCTCAGAAACTTCTTTGTGATGATTGCATTCTACTCACAGAGTTGAACCTTCCTTTTGATAGAACAGTTTTGAAACACTCTTTTTGCAGAATCTGCTAGTGGCTATTTGGAGCGCTTTGAGGCCTATGTTGGAAAAGGAAGAATCTTCACATAAAAACTAGGCAGAAGACTTCTCAGAAACTTCTTCCGATGGGCACATTCAACTCACAGACTTGAAGCTTCCTTCTGATAGAGAGGATTTGAAACAATCTTTGTCCAGAATCTGCAAGGAGATATTTGGGGTGCTAAGAGGCCAAAACTGCAAAAGAAAATATCACCACATGAGAACTGGACGGAAGCATTCTCAATAACTTCCATGCACTTTATGCATTCAAATCACATAGTGGAATCTTCCTTTTGATAGCGCAGTTTTGAAACACTCCTTTTGTCGAATTTGCTAGTGGATGTTTGGAGCGATTTGAGGCCTATGCTGGGAATGGAAATATCTTCACATAAAAACCAGACAAAAGCATTCTCAGAAACTTCTTTGTGATGAGTGCATTCAACTCACAGACTTGAACCTTCCTTTTGAAAGAGCAGTTTTGAAACACACTTTTTGTAGAATCTGCAAGTGGATATTTGGAGAGCTTTGAGGCCTATGCTGGAAAATGAAATATCTTCACCTGGAAACCAGACAGAAGCATTCTGAGAATCTTCTTTGTGATGAGTGCATTCAACTCACAGACATGAACGTTCCTTTTGATAGAACAGTTTTGAAACACTAAGTTTGTAGAATCCGCAAGTGTTTATTCGGAGCACCTTGAGGCTTATGTTGGAAAAGGAAATAACTTCACATAAAAACTAGAGAGAAGCATTCTCAGAACCTTCTTTGTGATGAGTGCATTCAACTCGCAGACTTGAACCTTCCTTTTGAACGAGCAGTTTTGAAACACTCTTTTTGTAAAAGCTGCAAATGGATATTTGGAGCACTTTGAGACGTATGCTGGAAAATGGAATATCTTCATCTAAAAACTAGACAGAAGCATTCTCAGAAATTTCTTCTCGATGCGTGCATTCAACTCACAGAGTTGAACCTGTCTTTTGATAGAGCAGTTTGGCAGCACTGTTTTTGTGAAATCTGCAAGTGGATATTTCCAGCAAATTGAGGCCTATGCAAAGAAAAGGAAATATCTTCACATAAAAACTAGGTAGCGGCATTCTCAGAAACTTCTTTGTGAGGAGCGTATTCAACTCACAGACCTGAATGTTCCTTTTGATAGAACAGTTTTGAAACACTCCTTTTGTACAATCTGCAAGTGTTTATTCGGAGCGCTTTGAGGACTCTGTTGGAAAAGGAAATATCTTCACATGAAAACTAGACACAAGCATTCTCAGAAACTTCTTTGTGATGAGTGCATTCTACTCACAGAGTTGAACCTTCCTTTTGATAGAACAGTACTGAAGCATTCTTTTTGTAGAATCTGCAATTGGATATTTCGAACGTTTTGAGTCCTATGCTGGAAAAGGTAATATATTCACATAAAAACTAGACAGAAGCATTCTCAGAAACTTCTTTGTGTTGAGTGCATTCAACTCACGGACATGGAGCTTCCTTTTGAAAGAGCAGTTTTGAAACACTCTTTTTGTAAAATCTGCAAGTGGATATTCGGAGCACTTTGAATCCTATGCTGGGAAATGGAATATCTTCACCTAAAAACTAAACAGAACCTTTCTCAGAAAGCTCTTCTCGATGCATGCTTTCAACTCACAGAGTTGAACCTGCCTTTTGATAGAGCAGTTTGCAATCCCTCTTTTTATAGAATCTGCAAGTGTATATTTGGAGCGCTTTGAGGCCTATGCTGCAAAAGGAAATATCATTGCCTAAAAGCTAGACGGAAGCATTCTCAGAAACTTCTTTGCAATGAGTGCATTCAACTCACAGAGTTGAACCTTCCTTTTGATAGACCAGTTTTGAAACACTGTTTCTGTGGAATCCGCAAGCGGATATTTGGAGCTCTTTGACACTTATGCTGGAAAAGGAGATATCTTCATATACAAAGCAGACAGAAGCATTCTCAGAAACTTCTACGTCATGTGGGGATTGAACTCACAGAGTTGAACTTTCCTTTTTATGGAGCAGTTCTGCAACACTCTTTTTGTGGAAACTGCAAGTGGATATTTGGTGCGATTGCGGCATCTAGTGGAAAAGGAAATATATACAGATGAAAACAAGAGAGAATCATTCTCAGAAACTTCTTTCTGATGAGTGCATTCAACTCACAGACTTGAACCTTCCTTTTCAAAGAGCAGTTTTGAAACACTCTCTTTGTAGGATCTGCAAGTGGATATTTGGATCGCTTTGACGCCTATGCTGGGAAATGAAATATCTTCACCGAAAAACTAGACAGAAGCATTCTCAGAAACTTCTTCACGATATGTGCATTCAACTCACAGAGTTGAATCTTTCTTTTCAAAGAGCAGTTTTGAAACACACTTTTGGTAAAATCTGCAAGTGGATATTTGGAGCGATTTCAGGCCTATGCTGGAAAAGGAAATATCCTCACATAAATACTAGACAGAAGCATTCTCAGAAATTTCTGTGTGATGAGTGCCTTCCACTCACAGACTTGAACGTTCCTTTTGAGGGAACGGTTTTGAAACAGTCCTTTGGTAGAATCTGCAAGTGTTTCTTTGGAGCGCTTTGAGGCCTATGTTGGAAAAGGAAATATCTTCACATAAAAACTAGACAGAAGCATTCTCCGAAACTTCTTTGTGATGATTGCATTCTACTCACAGAGTGGAACCTTCCTTTTGAAAGAACAGTTTTGAAACACTCTTTTGGTAGAATCTGCAAGTGGATATTTGGAGCGATTTGAGGCCTATGCTGGAAAAGGAGATATCTTCACATAAAAACTAGACAGAAGCATCCTCAGAAACTTTTTCTGATGTGCGCATTCAACTCACCGAGTTGAACCTTCCTTTTGATAGAGAGGTTTTGAAACACTCTTTGTCTAGAATCTGCAGGTGAATATTTGGAGTGCTAAGAGGCCAACACTGGAAAAGGAAATATCTTCACATGAGAACTAGACGGAAGCATTCTCAGAAAACTTCCGTGGCTTTATGCACTCAACTCACATAGTGGAAACTTCCTTTTGATAGCCAGTTTTGGAAACACTCCTTTTGTAGAATTTGCTAGTGGATGTTTGGAGCGATTTGAGGCCTATGCTGGAAATGGAAATATCTTCACATAAAAACTAGACAGAAGCATTCTCAGAAACTTCTTTGTGATGAATGCATTCAACTCAAAGACTTGAACTTTCTTTTTGAAAGAGCAGTTTTGAAACAATCTTTATGTAGAATCTGCAAGTGGATATTTGGAGCGCTTTGAGGCCTATGCTGGGAAATGAAATAATTTCACCTGAAAACTAGACAGAAGCCTTCTGAGAAACTTCTTTGTGATGAGTGCATTCAACTCACAGACATGAACGTTCCTTTTCTTGGGACAGTTTTGAAACACTGAGTTTGTAGAATCCGCAAGTGTTTATTCGGAGCACCTTGAGGCCTATGCTGGTAAAGGAAATATCTTCACATAAAAATTCGACAGAAGCATTCTCAGAAACTTCTTTGCGTTGAGTGCATTCAACTCCCAGACTTGAACCTTCTTTTTGAACGAGCAGCTTTGAAACACTCTTCTTGTAAAATCTGCAAATGGATATTTGGAGCACTTTGAGGCGTATGCTGGAAAATGGAATATCTTCACCTGAAAACTAGACGGAAGCATTCTCAGAAAGTTCTTCTCGATGCGTGCATTCAACTCACGGAGTTGAACCTGTCTTTTGATAGAGCAGTTTGGAAACACTCTTTTTGTGAGATCAGCAAGTGGATATTTCCAGCGATTTGAGGCCTATGCAAGGAAAACGAAATATCTTCACATAAAAACTAGATAGCAGCATTCTCAGAAACTTCTTTGTGAGGAGCGCATTCAGCTCACAGACTGGAACGTTCCTTTTGATAGAACAGTTTTGAACCACTCCTTTTGTACTATCTGTAAGTGTTTATTCGGAGCGCTTTGGGGCCTATGTTGGAAAAGGAATTATCTTCACTTAAAAACTAGACAGAAGCATTCTCAGAAACTTCTTTGTGATGATTGCATTCTACTCACAGAGTTGAACCTTCCTTTTGATAGAACAGTTTTGAAACACTCTTTTTGCAGAATCTGCTAGTGGCTATTTGGAGCGCTTTGAGGCCTATGTTGGAAAAGGAAGAATCTTCACATAAAAACTAGGCAGAAGACTTCTCAGAAACTTCTTCCGATGGGCACATTCAACTCACAGACTTGAAGCTTCCTTCTGATAGAGAGGATTTGAAACAATCTTTGTCCAGAATCTGCAAGGAGATATTTGGGGTGCTAAGAGGCCAAAACTGCAAAAGAAAATATCACCACATGAGAACTGGACGGAAGCATTCTCAATAACTTCCATGCACTTTATGCATTCAAATCACATAGTGGAATCTTCCTTTTGATAGCGCAGTTTTGAAACACTCCTTTTGTCGAATTTGCTAGTGGATGTTTGGAGCGATTTGAGGCCTATGCTGGGAATGGAAATATCTTCACATAAAAACCAGACAAAAGCATTCTCAGAAACTTCTTTGTGATGAGTGCATTCAACTCACAGACTTGAACCTTCCTTTTGAAAGAGCAGTTTTGAAACACACTTTTTGTAGAATCTGCAAGTGGATATTTGGAGAGCTTTGAGGCCTATGCTGGAAAATGAAATATCTTCACCTGGAAACCAGACAGAAGCATTCTGAGAATCTTCTTTGTGATGAGTGCATTCAACTCACAGACATGAACGTTCCTTTTGATAGAACAGTTTTGAAACACTAAGTTTGTAGAATCCGCAAGTGTTTATTCGGAGCACCTTGAGGCTTATGTTGGAAAAGGAAATAACTTCACATAAAAACTAGAGAGAAGCATTCTCAGAACCTTCTTTGTGATGAGTGCATTCAACTCGCAGACTTGAACCTTCCTTTTGAACGAGCAGTTTTGAAACACTCTTTTTGTAAAAGCTGCAAATGGATATTTGGAGCACTTTGAGACGTATGCTGGAAAATGGAATATCTTCATCTAAAAACTAGACAGAAGCATTCTCAGAAATTTCTTCTCGATGCGTGCATTCAACTCACAGAGTTGAACCTGTCTTTTGATAGAGCAGTTTGGCAGCACTGTTTTTGTGAAATCTGCAAGTGGATATTTCCAGCAAATTGAGGCCTATGCAAAGAAAAGGAAATATCTTCACATAAAAACTAGGTAGCGGCATTCTCAGAAACTTCTTTGTGAGGAGCGTATTCAACTCACAGACCTGAATGTTCCTTTTGATAGAACAGTTTTGAAACACTCCTTTTGTACAATCTGCAAGTGTTTATTCGGAGCGCTTTGAGGACTCTGTTGGAAAAGGAAATATCTTCACATGAAAACTAGACACAAGCATTCTCAGAAACTTCTTTGTGATGAGTGCATTCTACTCACAGAGTTGAACCTTCCTTTTGATAGAACAGTACTGAAGCATTCTTTTTGTAGAATCTGCAATTGGATATTTCGAACGTTTTGAGTCCTATGCTGGAAAAGGTAATATATTCACATAAAAACTAGACAGAAGCATTCTCAGAAACTTCTTTGTGTTGAGTGCATTCAACTCACAGACATGGAGCTTCCTTTTGAAAGAGCAGTTTTGAAACACTCTTTTTGTAAAATCTGCAAGTGGATATTCGGAGCACTTTGAGGCCTATGCTGGGAAATGGAATATCTTCACCTAAAAACTAAACAGAACCTTTCTCAGAAAGCTCTTCTCGATGCATGCTTTCAACTCACAGAGTTGAACCTGCCTTTTGATAGAGCAGTTTGCAATCCCTCTTTTTATAGAATCTGCAAGTGTATATTTGGAGCGCTTTGAGGCCTATGCTGCAAAAGGAAATATCATTGCCTAAAAGCTAGACGGAAGCATTCTCAGAAACTTCTTTGCAATGAGTGCATTCAACTCACAGAGTTGAACCTTCCTTTTGATAGACCAGTTTTGAAACACTGTTTCTGTGGAATCCGCAAGCGGATATTTGGAGCTCTTTGACACTTATGCTGGAAAAGGAGATATCTTCATATACAAAGCAGACAGAAGCATTCTCAGAAACTTCTACGTCATGTGGGGATTGAACTCACAGAGTTGAACTTTCCTTTTTATGGAGCAGTTCTGCAACACTCTTTTTGTGGAAACTGCAAGTGGATATTTGGTGCGATTGCGGCATCTAGTGGAAAAGGAAATATATACAGATGAAAACAAGAGAGAATCATTCTCAGAAACTTCTTTCTGATGAGTGCATTCAACTCACAGACTTGAACCTTCCTTTTCAAAGAGCAGTTTTGAAACACTCTCTTTGTAGGATCTGCAAGTGGATATTTGGATCGCTTTGACGCCTATGCTGGGAAATGAAATATCTTCACCGAAAAACTAGACAGAAGCATTCTCAGAAACTTCTTCACGATATGTGCATTCAACTCACAGAGTTGAATCTTTCTTTTCAAAGAGCAGTTTTGAAACACACTTTTGGTAAAATCTGCAAGTGGATATTTGGAGCGATTTCAGGCCTATGCTGGAAAAGGAAATATCCTCACATAAATACTAGACAGAAGCATTCTCAGAAATTTCTGTGTGATGAGTGCCTTCCACTCACAGACTTGAACGTTCCTTTTGAGGGAACGGTTTTGAAACAGTCCTTTGGTAGAATCTGCAAGTGTTTATTTGGAGCGCTTTGAGGCCTATGTTGGAAAAGGAAATATCTTCACATAAAAACTAGACAGAAGCATTCTCCGAAACTTCTTTGTGATGATTGCATTCTACTCACAGAGTGGAACCTTCCTTTTGAAAGAAGAGTTTTGAAACACTCTTTTGGTAGAATCTGCAAGTGGATATTTGGAGCGATTTGAGGCCTATGCTGGAAAAGGAGATATCTTCACATAAAAACTAGACAGAAGCATCCTCAGAAACTTTTTCTGATGTGCGCATTCAACTCACCGAGTTGAACCTTCCTTTTGATAGAGAGGTTTTGAAACACTCTTTGTCTAGAATCTGCAGGTGAATATTTGGAGTGCTAAGAGGCCAACACTGGAAAAGGAAATATCTTCACATGAGAACTAGACGGAAGCATTCTCAGAAAACTTCCGTGGCTTTATGCACTCAACTCACATAGTGGAAACTTCCTTTTGATAGCCAGTTTTGGAAACACTCCTTTTGTAGAATTTGCTAGTGGATGTTTGGAGCGATTTGAGGCCTATGCTGGAAATGGAAATATCTTCACATAAAACCTAGACAGAAGCATTCTCAGAAACTTCTTTGTGATGAATGCATTCAACTCAAAGACTTGAACTTTCCTTTTGAAAGAGCAGTTTTGAAACAATCTTTATGTAGAATCTGCAAGTGGATATTTGGAGCGCTTTGAGGCCTATGCTGGGAAATGAAATAATTTCACCTGAAAACTAGACAGAAGCCTTCTGAGAAACTTCTTTGTGATGAGTGCATTCAACTCACAGACATGAACGTTCCTTTTCTTGGGACAGTTTTGAAACACTGAGTTTGTAGAATCCGCAAGTGTTTATTCGGAGCACCTTGAGGCCTATGCTGGTAAAGGAAATATCTTCACATAAAAATTCGACAGAAGCATTCTCAGAAACTTCTTTGCGTTGAGTGCATTCAACTCCCAGACTTGAACCTTCTTTTTGAACGAGCAGCTTTGAAACACTCTTCTTGTAAAATCTGCAAATGGATATTTGGAGCACTTTGAGGCGTATGCTGGAAAATGGAATATCTTCACCTGAAAACTAGACGGAAGCATTCTCAGAAAGTTCTTCTCGATGCGTGCATTCAACTCACGGAGTTGAACCTGTCTTTTGATAGAGCAGTTTGGAAACACTCTTTTTGTGAGATCAGCAAGTGGATATTTCCAGCGATTTGAGGCCTATGCAAGGAAAACGAAATATCTTCACATAAAAACTAGATAGCAGCATTCTCAGAAACTTCTTTGTGAGGAGCGCATTCAGCTCACAGACTGGAACGTTCCTTTTGATAGAACAGTTTTGAACCACTCCTTTTGTACTATCTGTAAGTGTTTATTCGGAGCGCTTTGGGGCCTATGTTGGAAAAGGAATTATCTTCACTTAAAAACTAGACAGAAGCATTCTCAGAAACTTCTTTGTGATGATTGCATTCTACTCACAGAGTTGAACCTTCCTTTTGATAGAACAGTTTTGAAACACTCTTTTTGCAGAATCTGCTAGTGGCTATTTGGAGCGCTTTGAGGCCTATGTTGGAAAAGGAAGAATCTTCACATAAAAACTAGGCAGAAGACTTCTCAGAAACTTCTTCCGATGGGCACATTCAACTCACAGACTTGAAGCTTCCTTCTGATAGAGAGGATTTGAAACAATCTTTGTCCAGAATCTGCAAGGAGATATTTGGGGTGCTAAGAGGCCAAAACTGCAAAAGAAAATATCACCACATGAGAACTGGACGGAAGCATTCTCAATAACTTCCATGCACTTTATGCATTCAAATCACATAGTGGAATCTTCCTTTTGATAGCGCAGTTTTGAAACACTCCTTTTGTCGAATTTGCTAGTGGATGTTTGGAGCGATTTGAGGCCTATGCTGGGAATGGAAATATCTTCACATAAAAACCAGACAAAAGCATTCTCAGAAACTTCTTTGTGATGAGTGCATTCAACTCACAGACTTGAACCTTCCTTTTGAAAGAGCAGTTTTGAAACACACTTTTTGTAGAATCTGCAAGTGGATATTTGGAGAGCTTTGAGGCCTATGCTGGAAAATGAAATATCTTCACCTGGAAACCAGACAGAAGCATTCTGAGAATCTTCTTTGTGATGAGTGCATTCAACTCACAGACATGAACGTTCCTTTTGATAGAACAGTTTTGAAACACTAAGTTTGTAGAATCCGCAAGTGTTTATTCGGAGCACCTTGAGGCTTATGTTGGAAAAGGAAATAACTTCACATAAAAACTAGAGAGAAGCATTCTCAGAACCTTCTTTGTGATGAGTGCATTCAACTCGCAGACTTGAACCTTCCTTTTGAACGAGCAGTTTTGAAACACTCTTTTTGTAAAAGCTGCAAATGGATATTTGGAGCACTTTGAGACGTATGCTGGAAAATGGAATATCTTCATCTAAAAACTAGACAGAAGCATTCTCAGAAATTTCTTCTCGATGCGTGCATTCAACTCACAGAGTTGAACCTGTCTTTTGATAGAGCAGTTTGGCAGCACTGTTTTTGTGAAATCTGCAAGTGGATATTTCCAGCAAATTGAGGCCTATGCAAAGAAAAGGAAATATCTTCACATAAAAACTAGGTAGCGGCATTCTCAGAAACTTCTTTGTGAGGAGCGTATTCAACTCACAGACCTGAATGTTCCTTTTGATAGAACAGTTTTGAAACACTCCTTTTGTACAATCTGCAAGTGTTTATTCGGAGCGCTTTGAGGACTCTGTTGGAAAAGGAAATATCTTCACATGAAAACTAGACACAAGCATTCTCAGAAACTTCTTTGTGATGAGTGCATTCTACTCACAGAGTTGAACCTTCCTTTTGATAGAACAGTACTGAAGCATTCTTTTTGTAGAATCTGCAATTGGATATTTCGAACGTTTTGAGTCCTATGCTGGAAAAGGTAATATATTCACATAAAAACTAGACAGAAGCATTCTCAGAAACTTCTTTGTGTTGAGTGCATTCAACTCACGGACATGGAGCTTCCTTTTGAAAGAGCAGTTTTGAAACACTCTTTTTGTAAAATCTGCAAGTGGATATTCGGAGCACTTTGAATCCTATGCTGGGAAATGGAATATCTTCACCTAAAAACTAAACAGAACCTTTCTCAGAAAGCTCTTCTCGATGCATGCTTTCAACTCACAGAGTTGAACCTGCCTTTTGATAGAGCAGTTTGCAATCCCTCTTTTTATAGAATCTGCAAGTGTATATTTGGAGCGCTTTGAGGCCTATGCTGCAAAAGGAAATATCATTGCCTAAAAGCTAGACGGAAGCATTCTCAGAAACTTCTTTGCAATGAGTGCATTCAACTCACAGAGTTGAACCTTCCTTTTGATAGACCAGTTTTGAAACACTGTTTCTGTGGAATCCGCAAGCGGATATTTGGAGCTCTTTGACACTTATGCTGGAAAAGGAGATATCTTCATATACAAAGCAGACAGAAGCATTCTCAGAAACTTCTACGTCATGTGGGGATTGAACTCACAGAGTTGAACTTTCCTTTTTATGGAGCAGTTCTGCAACACTCTTTTTGTGGAAACTGCAAGTGGATATTTGGTGCGATTGCGGCATCTAGTGGAAAAGGAAATATATACAGATGAAAACAAGAGAGAATCATTCTCAGAAACTTCTTTCTGATGAGTGCATTCAACTCACAGACTTGAACCTTCCTTTTCAAAGAGCAGTTTTGAAACACTCTCTTTGTAGGATCTGCAAGTGGATATTTGGATCGCTTTGACGCCTATGCTGGGAAATGAAATATCTTCACCGAAAAACTAGACAGAAGCATTCTCAGAAACTTCTTCACGATATGTGCATTCAACTCACAGAGTTGAATCTTTCTTTTCAAAGAGCAGTTTTGAAACACACTTTTGGTAAAATCTGCAAGTGGATATTTGGAGCGATTTCAGGCCTATGCTGGAAAAGGAAATATCCTCACATAAATACTAGACAGAAGCATTCTCAGAAATTTCTGTGTGATGAGTGCCTTCCACTCACAGACTTGAACGTTCCTTTTGAGGGAACGGTTTTGAAACAGTCCTTTGGTAGAATCTGCAAGTGTTTCTTTGGAGCGCTTTGAGGCCTATGTTGGAAAAGGAAATATCTTCACATAAAAACTAGACAGAAGCATTCTCCGAAACTTCTTTGTGATGATTGCATTCTACTCACAGAGTGGAACCTTCCTTTTGAAAGAACAGTTTTGAAACACTCTTTTGGTAGAATCTGCAAGTGGATATTTGGAGCGATTTGAGGCCTATGCTGGAAAAGGAGATATCTTCACATAAAAACTAGACAGAAGCATCCTCAGAAACTTTTTCTGATGTGCGCATTCAACTCACCGAGTTGAACCTTCCTTTTGATAGAGAGGTTTTGAAACACTCTTTGTCTAGAATCTGCAGGTGAATATTTGGAGTGCTAAGAGGCCAACACTGGAAAAGGAAATATCTTCACATGAGAACTAGACGGAAGCATTCTCAGAAAACTTCCGTGGCTTTATGCACTCAACTCACATAGTGGAAACTTCCTTTTGATAGCCAGTTTTGGAAACACTCCTTTTGTAGAATTTGCTAGTGGATGTTTGGAGCGATTTGAGGCCTATGCTGGAAATGGAAATATCTTCACATAAAAACTAGACAGAAGCATTCTCAGAAACTTCTTTGTGATGAATGCATTCAACTCAAAGACTTGAACTTTCTTTTTGAAAGAGCAGTTTTGAAACAATCTTTATGTAGAATCTGCAAGTGGATATTTGGAGCGCTTTGAGGCCTATGCTGGGAAATGAAATAATTTCACCTGAAAACTAGACAGAAGCCTTCTGAGAAACTTCTTTGTGATGAGTGCATTCAACTCACAGACATGAACGTTCCTTTTCTTGGGACAGTTTTGAAACACTGAGTTTGTAGAATCCGCAAGTGTTTATTCGGAGCACCTTGAGGCCTATGCTGGTAAAGGAAATATCTTCACATAAAAATTCGACAGAAGCATTCTCAGAAACTTCTTTGCGTTGAGTGCATTCAACTCCCAGACTTGAACCTTCTTTTTGAACGAGCAGCTTTGAAACACTCTTCTTGTAAAATCTGCAAATGGATATTTGGAGCACTTTGAGGCGTATGCTGGAAAATGGAATATCTTCACCTGAAAACTAGACGGAAGCATTCTCAGAAAGTTCTTCTCGATGCGTGCATTCAACTCACGGAGTTGAACCTGTCTTTTGATAGAGCAGTTTGGAAACACTCTTTTTGTGAGATCAGCAAGTGGATATTTCCAGCGATTTGAGGCCTATGCAAGGAAAACGAAATATCTTCACATAAAAACTAGATAGCAGCATTCTCAGAAACTTCTTTGTGAGGAGCGCATTCAGCTCACAGACTGGAACGTTCCTTTTGATAGAACAGTTTTGAACCACTCCTTTTGTACTATCTGTAAGTGTTTATTCGGAGCGCTTTGGGGCCTATGTTGGAAAAGGAATTATCTTCACTTAAAAACTAGACAGAAGCATTCTCAGAAACTTCTTTGTGATGATTGCATTCTACTCACAGAGTTGAACCTTCCTTTTGATAGAACAGTTTTGAAACACTCTTTTTGCAGAATCTGCTAGTGGCTATTTGGAGCGCTTTGAGGCCTATGTTGGAAAAGGAAGAATCTTCACATAAAAACTAGGCAGAAGACTTCTCAGAAACTTCTTCCGATGGGCACATTCAACTCACAGACTTGAAGCTTCCTTCTGATAGAGAGGATTTGAAACAATCTTTGTCCAGAATCTGCAAGGAGATATTTGGGGTGCTAAGAGGCCAAAACTGCAAAAGAAAATATCACCACATGAGAACTGGACGGAAGCATTCTCAATAACTTCCATGCACTTTATGCATTCAAATCACATAGTGGAATCTTCCTTTTGATAGCGCAGTTTTGAAACACTCCTTTTGTCGAATTTGCTAGTGGATGTTTGGAGCGATTTGAGGCCTATGCTGGGAATGGAAATATCTTCACATAAAAACCAGACAAAAGCATTCTCAGAAACTTCTTTGTGATGAGTGCATTCAACTCACAGACTTGAACCTTCCTTTTGAAAGAGCAGTTTTGAAACACACTTTTTGTAGAATCTGCAAGTGGATATTTGGAGAGCTTTGAGGCCTATGCTGGAAAATGAAATATCTTCACCTGGAAACCAGACAGAAGCATTCTGAGAATCTTCTTTGTGATGAGTGCATTCAACTCACAGACATGAACGTTCCTTTTGATAGAACAGTTTTGAAACACTAAGTTTGTAGAATCCGCAAGTGTTTATTCGGAGCACCTTGAGGCTTATGTTGGAAAAGGAAATAACTTCACATAAAAACTAGAGAGAAGCATTCTCAGAACCTTCTTTGTGATGAGTGCATTCAACTCGCAGACTTGAACCTTCCTTTTGAACGAGCAGTTTTGAAACACTCTTTTTGTAAAAGCTGCAAATGGATATTTGGAGCACTTTGAGACGTATGCTGGAAAATGGAATATCTTCATCTAAAAACTAGACAGAAGCATTCTCAGAAATTTCTTCTCGATGCGTGCATTCAACTCACAGAGTTGAACCTGTCTTTTGATAGAGCAGTTTGGCAGCACTGTTTTTGTGAAATCTGCAAGTGGATATTTCCAGCAAATTGAGGCCTATGCAAAGAAAAGGAAATATCTTCACATAAAAACTAGGTAGCGGCATTCTCAGAAACTTCTTTGTGAGGAGCGTATTCAACTCACAGACCTGAATGTTCCTTTTGATAGAACAGTTTTGAAACACTCCTTTTGTACAATCTGCAAGTGTTTATTCGGAGCGCTTTGAGGACTCTGTTGGAAAAGGAAATATCTTCACATGAAAACTAGACACAAGCATTCTCAGAAACTTCTTTGTGATGAGTGCATTCTACTCACAGAGTTGAACCTTCCTTTTGATAGAACAGTACTGAAGCATTCTTTTTGTAGAATCTGCAATTGGATATTTCGAACGTTTTGAGTCCTATGCTGGAAAAGGTAATATATTCACATAAAAACTAGACAGAAGCATTCTCAGAAACTTCTTTGTGTTGAGTGCATTCAACTCACAGACATGGAGCTTCCTTTTGAAAGAGCAGTTTTGAAACACTCTTTTTGTAAAATCTGCAAGTGGATATTCGGAGCACTTTGAGGCCTATGCTGGGAAATGGAATATCTTCACCTAAAAACTAAACAGAACCTTTCTCAGAAAGCTCTTCTCGATGCATGCTTTCAACTCACAGAGTTGAACCTGCCTTTTGATAGAGCAGTTTGCAATCCCTCTTTTTATAGAATCTGCAAGTGTATATTTGGAGCGCTTTGAGGCCTATGCTGCAAAAGGAAATATCATTGCCTAAAAGCTAGACGGAAGCATTCTCAGAAACTTCTTTGCAATGAGTGCATTCAACTCACAGAGTTGAACCTTCCTTTTGATAGACCAGTTTTGAAACACTGTTTCTGTGGAATCCGCAAGCGGATATTTGGAGCTCTTTGACACTTATGCTGGAAAAGGAGATATCTTCATATACAAAGCAGACAGAAGCATTCTCAGAAACTTCTACGTCATGTGGGGATTGAACTCACAGAGTTGAACTTTCCTTTTTATGGAGCAGTTCTGCAACACTCTTTTTGTGGAAACTGCAAGTGGATATTTGGTGCGATTGCGGCATCTAGTGGAAAAGGAAATATATACAGATGAAAACAAGAGAGAATCATTCTCAGAAACTTCTTTCTGATGAGTGCATTCAACTCACAGACTTGAACCTTCCTTTTCAAAGAGCAGTTTTGAAACACTCTCTTTGTAGGATCTGCAAGTGGATATTTGGATCGCTTTGACGCCTATGCTGGGAAATGAAATATCTTCACCGAAAAACTAGACAGAAGCATTCTCAGAAACTTCTTCACGATATGTGCATTCAACTCACAGAGTTGAATCTTTCTTTTCAAAGAGCAGTTTTGAAACACACTTTTGGTAAAATCTGCAAGTGGATATTTGGAGCGATTTCAGGCCTATGCTGGAAAAGGAAATATCCTCACATAAATACTAGACAGAAGCATTCTCAGAAATTTCTGTGTGATGAGTGCCTTCCACTCACAGACTTGAACGTTCCTTTTGAGGGAACGGTTTTGAAACAGTCCTTTGGTAGAATCTGCAAGTGTTTATTTGGAGCGCTTTGAGGCCTATGTTGGAAAAGGAAATATCTTCACATAAAAACTAGACAGAAGCATTCTCCGAAACTTCTTTGTGATGATTGCATTCTACTCACAGAGTGGAACCTTCCTTTTGAAAGAAGAGTTTTGAAACACTCTTTTGGTAGAATCTGCAAGTGGATATTTGGAGCGATTTGAGGCCTATGCTGGAAAAGGAGATATCTTCACATAAAAACTAGACAGAAGCATCCTCAGAAACTTTTTCTGATGTGCGCATTCAACTCACCGAGTTGAACCTTCCTTTTGATAGAGAGGTTTTGAAACACTCTTTGTCTAGAATCTGCAGGTGAATATTTGGAGTGCTAAGAGGCCAACACTGGAAAAGGAAATATCTTCACATGAGAACTAGACGGAAGCATTCTCAGAAAACTTCCGTGGCTTTATGCACTCAACTCACATAGTGGAAACTTCCTTTTGATAGCCAGTTTTGGAAACACTCCTTTTGTAGAATTTGCTAGTGGATGTTTGGAGCGATTTGAGGCCTATGCTGGAAATGGAAATATCTTCACATAAAACCTAGACAGAAGCATTCTCAGAAACTTCTTTGTGATGAATGCATTCAACTCAAAGACTTGAACTTTCCTTTTGAAAGAGCAGTTTTGAAACAATCTTTATGTAGAATCTGCAAGTGGATATTTGGAGCGCTTTGAGGCCTATGCTGGGAAATGAAATAATTTCACCTGAAAACTAGACAGAAGCCTTCTGAGAAACTTCTTTGTGATGAGTGCATTCAACTCACAGACATGAACGTTCCTTTTCTTGGGACAGTTTTGAAACACTGAGTTTGTAGAATCCGCAAGTGTTTATTCGGAGCACCTTGAGGCCTATGCTGGTAAAGGAAATATCTTCACATAAAAATTCGACAGAAGCATTCTCAGAAACTTCTTTGCGTTGAGTGCATTCAACTCCCAGACTTGAACCTTCTTTTTGAACGAGCAGCTTTGAAACACTCTTCTTGTAAAATCTGCAAATGGATATTTGGAGCACTTTGAGGCGTATGCTGGAAAATGGAATATCTTCACCTGAAAACTAGACGGAAGCATTCTCAGAAAGTTCTTCTCGATGCGTGCATTCAACTCACGGAGTTGAACCTGTCTTTTGATAGAGCAGTTTGGAAACACTCTTTTTGTGAGATCAGCAAGTGGATATTTCCAGCGATTTGAGGCCTATGCAAGGAAAACGAAATATCTTCACATAAAAACTAGATAGCAGCATTCTCAGAAACTTCTTTGTGAGGAGCGCATTCAGCTCACAGACTGGAACGTTCCTTTTGATAGAACAGTTTTGAACCACTCCTTTTGTACTATCTGTAAGTGTTTATTCGGAGCGCTTTGGGGCCTATGTTGGAAAAGGAATTATCTTCACTTAAAAACTAGACAGAAGCATTCTCAGAAACTTCTTTGTGATGATTGCATTCTACTCACAGAGTTGAACCTTCCTTTTGATAGAACAGTTTTGAAACACTCTTTTTGCAGAATCTGCTAGTGGCTATTTGGAGCGCTTTGAGGCCTATGTTGGAAAAGGAAGAATCTTCACATAAAAACTAGGCAGAAGACTTCTCAGAAACTTCTTCCGATGGGCACATTCAACTCACAGACTTGAAGCTTCCTTCTGATAGAGAGGATTTGAAACAATCTTTGTCCAGAATCTGCAAGGAGATATTTGGGGTGCTAAGAGGCCAAAACTGCAAAAGAAAATATCACCACATGAGAACTGGACGGAAGCATTCTCAATAACTTCCATGCACTTTATGCATTCAAATCACATAGTGGAATCTTCCTTTTGATAGCGCAGTTTTGAAACACTCCTTTTGTCGAATTTGCTAGTGGATGTTTGGAGCGATTTGAGGCCTATGCTGGGAATGGAAATATCTTCACATAAAAACCAGACAAAAGCATTCTCAGAAACTTCTTTGTGATGAGTGCATTCAACTCACAGACTTGAACCTTCCTTTTGAAAGAGCAGTTTTGAAACACACTTTTTGTAGAATCTGCAAGTGGATATTTGGAGAGCTTTGAGGCCTATGCTGGAAAATGAAATATCTTCACCTGGAAACCAGACAGAAGCATTCTGAGAATCTTCTTTGTGATGAGTGCATTCAACTCACAGACATGAACGTTCCTTTTGATAGAACAGTTTTGAAACACTAAGTTTGTAGAATCCGCAAGTGTTTATTCGGAGCACCTTGAGGCTTATGTTGGAAAAGGAAATAACTTCACATAAAAACTAGAGAGAAGCATTCTCAGAACCTTCTTTGTGATGAGTGCATTCAACTCGCAGACTTGAACCTTCCTTTTGAACGAGCAGTTTTGAAACACTCTTTTTGTAAAAGCTGCAAATGGATATTTGGAGCACTTTGAGACGTATGCTGGAAAATGGAATATCTTCATCTAAAAACTAGACAGAAGCATTCTCAGAAATTTCTTCTCGATGCGTGCATTCAACTCACAGAGTTGAACCTGTCTTTTGATAGAGCAGTTTGGCAGCACTGTTTTTGTGAAATCTGCAAGTGGATATTTCCAGCAAATTGAGGCCTATGCAAAGAAAAGGAAATATCTTCACATAAAAACTAGGTAGCGGCATTCTCAGAAACTTCTTTGTGAGGAGCGTATTCAACTCACAGACTTGAATGTTCCTTTTGATAGAACAGTTTTGAAACACTCCTTTTGTACAATCTGCAAGTGTTTATTCGGAGCGCTTTGAGGACTATGTTGGAAAAGGAAATATCTTCACATGAAAACTAGACACAAGCATTCTCAGAAACTTCTTTGTGATGAGTGCATTCTACTCACAGAGTTGAACCTTCCTTTTGATAGAACAGTACTGAAGCATTCTTTTTGTAGAATCTGCAATTGGATATTTCGAACGTTTTGAGTCCTATGCTGGAAAAGGTAATATATTCACATAAAAACTAGACAGAAGCATTCTCAGAAACTTCTTTGTGTTGAGTGCATTCAACTCACGGACATGGAGCTTCCTTTTGAAAGAGCAGTTTTGAAACACTCTTTTTGTAAAATCTGCAAGTGGATATTCGGAGCACTTTGAGGCCTATGCTGGGAAATGGAATATCTTCACCTAAAAACTAAACAGAACCTTTCTCAGAAAGCTCTTCTCGATGCATGCTTTCAACTCACAGAGTTGAACCTGCCTTTTGATAGAGCAGTTTGCAATCCCTCTTTTTATAGAATCTGCAAGTGTATATTTGGAGCGCTTTGAGGCCTATGCTGCAAAAGGAAATATCATTGCCTAAAAGCTAGACGGAAGCATTCTCAGAAACTTCTTTGCAATGAGTGCATTCAACTCACAGAGTTGAACCTTCCTTTTGATAGACCAGTTTTGAAACACTGTTTCTGTGGAATCCGCAAGCGGATATTTGGAGCTCTTTGACACTTATGCTGGAAAAGGAGATATCTTCATATACAAAGCAGACAGAAGCATTCTCAGAAACTTCTATGTCATGTGGGGATTGAACTCACAGAGTTGAACTTTCCTTTTTATGGAGCAGTTCTGCAACACTCTTTTTGTGGAAACTGCAAGTGGATATTTGGTGCGATTGCGGCATCTAGTGGAAAAGGAAATATATACAGATGAAAACAAGAGAGAATCATTCTCAGAAACTTCTTTCTGATGAGTGCATTCAACTCACAGACTTGAACCTTCCTTTTCAAAGAGCAGTTTTGAAACACTCTTTTTGTAGGATCTGCAAGTGGATATTTGGATCGCTTTGACGCCTATGCTGGGAAATGAAATATCTTCACCGAAAAACTAGACAGAAGCATTCTCAGAAACTTCTTCACGATACGTGCATTCAACTCACAGAGTTGAATCTTTCTTTTCAAAGAGCAGTTTTGAAACACACTTTTGGTAAAATCTGCAAGTGGATATTTGGAGCGATTTCAGGCCTATGCTGGAAAAGGAAATATCCTCACATCAATACTAGACAGAAGCATTCTCAGAAATTTCTGTGTGATGAGTGCCTTCCACTCACAGACTTGAACGTTCCTTTTGAGGGAACGGTTTTGAAACAGTCCTTTGGTAGAATCTGCAAGTGTTTATTTGGAGCGCTTTGAGGCCTATGTTGGAAAAGGAAATATCTTCACATAAAAACTAGACAGAAGCATTCTCCGAAACTTCTTTGTGATGATTGCATTCTACTCACAGAGTGGAACCTTCCTTTTGAAAGAAGAGTTTTGAAACACTCTTTTGGTAGAATCTGCAAGTGGATATTTGGAGCGATTTGAGGCCTATGCTGGAAAAGGAGATATCTTCACATAAAAACTAGACAGAAGCATCCTCAGAAACTTTTTCTGATGTGCGCATTCAACTCACCGAGTTGAACCTTCCTTTTGATAGAGAGGTTTTGAAACACTCTTTGTCTAGAATCTGCAGGTGAATATTTGGAGTGCTAAGAGGCCAACACTGGAAAAGGAAATATCTTCACATGAGAACTAGACGGAAGCATTCTCAGAAAACTTCCGTGGCTTTATGCACTCAACTCACATAGTGGAAACTTCCTTTTGATAGCCAGTTTTGGAAACACTCCTTTTGTAGAATTTGCTAGTGGATGTTTGGAGCGATTTGAGGCCTATGCTGGAAATGGAAATATCTTCACATAAAACCTAGACAGAAGCATTCTCAGAAACTTCTTTGTGATGAATGCATTCAACTCAAAGACTTGAACTTTCCTTTTGAAAGAGCAGTTTTGAAACAATCTTTATGTAGAATCTGCAAGTGGATATTTGGAGCGCTTTGAGGCCTATGCTGGGAAATGAAATAATTTCACCTGAAAACTAGACAGAAGCCTTCTGAGAAACTTCTTTGTGATGAGTGCATTCAACTCACAGACATGAACGTTCCTTTTCTTGGGACAGTTTTGAAACACTGAGTTTGTAGAATCCGCAAGTGTTTATTCGGAGCACCTTGAGGCCTATGCTGGTAAAGGAAATATCTTCACATAAAAATTCGACAGAAGCATTCTCAGAAACTTCTTTGCGTTGAGTGCATTCAACTCCCAGACTTGAACCTTCTTTTTGAACGAGCAGCTTTGAAACACTCTTCTTGTAAAATCTGCAAATGGATATTTGGAGCACTTTGAGGCGTATGCTGGAAAATGGAATATCTTCACCTGAAAACTAGACGGAAGCATTCTCAGAAAGTTCTTCTCGATGCGTGCATTCAACTCACGGAGTTGAACCTGTCTTTTGATAGAGCAGTTTGGAAACACTCTTTTTGTGAGATCAGCAAGTGGATATTTCCAGCGATTTGAGGCCTATGCAAGGAAAACGAAATATCTTCACATAAAAACTAGATAGCAGCATTCTCAGAAACTTCTTTGTGAGGAGCGCATTCAGCTCACAGACTGGAACGTTCCTTTTGATAGAACAGTTTTGAACCACTCCTTTTGTACTATCTGTAAGTGTTTATTCGGAGCGCTTTGGGGCCTATGTTGGAAAAGGAATTATCTTCACTTAAAAACTAGACAGAAGCATTCTCAGAAACTTCTTTGTGATGATTGCATTCTACTCACAGAGTTGAACCTTCCTTTTGATAGAACAGTTTTGAAACACTCTTTTTGCAGAATCTGCTAGTGGCTATTTGGAGCGCTTTGAGGCCTATGTTGGAAAAGGAAGAATCTTCACATAAAAACTAGGCAGAAGACTTCTCAGAAACTTCTTCCGATGGGCACATTCAACTCACAGACTTGAAGCTTCCTTCTGATAGAGAGGATTTGAAACAATCTTTGTCCAGAATCTGCAAGGAGATATTTGGGGTGCTAAGAGGCCAAAACTGCAAAAGAAAATATCACCACATGAGAACTGGACGGAAGCATTCTCAATAACTTCCATGCACTTTATGCATTCAAATCACATAGTGGAATCTTCCTTTTGATAGCGCAGTTTTGAAACACTCCTTTTGTCGAATTTGCTAGTGGATGTTTGGAGCGATTTGAGGCCTATGCTGGGAATGGAAATATCTTCACATAAAAACCAGACAAAAGCATTCTCAGAAACTTCTTTGTGATGAGTGCATTCAACTCACAGACTTGAACCTTCCTTTTGAAAGAGCAGTTTTGAAACACACTTTTTGTAGAATCTGCAAGTGGATATTTGGAGAGCTTTGAGGCCTATGCTGGAAAATGAAATATCTTCACCTGGAAACCAGACAGAAGCATTCTGAGAATCTTCTTTGTGATGAGTGCATTCAACTCACAGACATGAACGTTCCTTTTGATAGAACAGTTTTGAAACACTAAGTTTGTAGAATCCGCAAGTGTTTATTCGGAGCACCTTGAGGCTTATGTTGGAAAAGGAAATAACTTCACATAAAAACTAGAGAGAAGCATTCTCAGAACCTTCTTTGTGATGAGTGCATTCAACTCGCAGACTTGAACCTTCCTTTTGAACGAGCAGTTTTGAAACACTCTTTTTGTAAAAGCTGCAAATGGATATTTGGAGCACTTTGAGACGTATGCTGGAAAATGGAATATCTTCATCTAAAAACTAGACAGAAGCATTCTCAGAAATTTCTTCTCGATGCGTGCATTCAACTCACAGAGTTGAACCTGTCTTTTGATAGAGCAGTTTGGCAGCACTGTTTTTGTGAAATCTGCAAGTGGATATTTCCAGCAAATTGAGGCCTATGCAAAGAAAAGGAAATATCTTCACATAAAAACTAGGTAGCGGCATTCTCAGAAACTTCTTTGTGAGGAGCGTATTCAACTCACAGACTTGAATGTTCCTTTTGATAGAACAGTTTTGAAACACTCCTTTTGTACAATCTGCAAGTGTTTATTCGGAGCGCTTTGAGGACTATGTTGGAAAAGGAAATATCTTCACATGAAAACTAGACACAAGCATTCTCAGAAACTTCTTTGTGATGAGTGCATTCTACTCACAGAGTTGAACCTTCCTTTTGATAGAACAGTACTGAAGCATTCTTTTTGTAGAATCTGCAATTGGATATTTCGAACGTTTTGAGTCCTATGCTGGAAAAGGTAATATATTCACATAAAAACTAGACAGAAGCATTCTCAGAAACTTCTTTGTGTTGAGTGCATTCAACTCACGGACATGGAGCTTCCTTTTGAAAGAGCAGTTTTGAAACACTCTTTTTGTAAAATCTGCAAGTGGATATTCGGAGCACTTTGAGGCCTATGCTGGGAAATGGAATATCTTCACCTAAAAACTAAACAGAACCTTTCTCAGAAAGCTCTTCTCGATGCATGCTTTCAACTCACAGAGTTGAACCTGCCTTTTGATAGAGCAGTTTGCAATCCCTCTTTTTATAGAATCTGCAAGTGTATATTTGGAGCGCTTTGAGGCCTATGCTGCAAAAGGAAATATCATTGCCTAAAAGCTAGACGGAAGCATTCTCAGAAACTTCTTTGCAATGAGTGCATTCAACTCACAGAGTTGAACCTTCCTTTTGATAGACCAGTTTTGAAACACTGTTTCTGTGGAATCCGCAAGCGGATATTTGGAGCTCTTTGACACTTATGCTGGAAAAGGAGATATCTTCATATACAAAGCAGACAGAAGCATTCTCAGAAACTTCTATGTCATGTGGGGATTGAACTCACAGAGTTGAACTTTCCTTTTTATGGAGCAGTTCTGCAACACTCTTTTTGTGGAAACTGCAAGTGGATATTTGGTGCGATTGCGGCATCTAGTGGAAAAGGAAATATATACAGATGAAAACAAGAGAGAATCATTCTCAGAAACTTCTTTCTGATGAGTGCATTCAACTCACAGACTTGAACCTTCCTTTTCAAAGAGCAGTTTTGAAACACTCTTTTTGTAGGATCTGCAAGTGGATATTTGGATCGCTTTGACGCCTATGCTGGGAAATGAAATATCTTCACCGAAAAACTAGACAGAAGCATTCTCAGAAACTTCTTCACGATACGTGCATTCAACTCACAGAGTTGAATCTTTCTTTTCAAAGAGCAGTTTTGAAACACACTTTTGGTAAAATCTGCAAGTGGATATTTGGAGCGATTTCAGGCCTATGCTGGAAAAGGAAATATCCTCACATAAATACTAGACAGAAGCATTCTCAGAAATTTCTGTGTGATGAGTGCCTTCCACTCACAGACTTGAACGTTCCTTTTGAGGGAACGGTTTTGAAACAGTCCTTTGGTAGAATCTGCAAGTGTTTATTTGGAGCGCTTTGAGGCCTATGTTGGAAAAGGAAATATCTTCACATAAAAACTAGACAGAAGCATTCTCCGAAACTTCTTTGTGATGATTGCATTCTACTCACAGAGTGGAACCTTCCTTTTGAAAGAAGAGTTTTGAAACACTCTTTTGGTAGAATCTGCAAGTGGATATTTGGAGCGATTTGAGGCCTATGCTGGAAAAGGAGATATCTTCACATAAAAACTAGACAGAAGCATCCTCAGAAACTTTTTCTGATGTGCGCATTCAACTCACCGAGTTGAACCTTCCTTTTGATAGAGAGGTTTTGAAACACTCTTTGTCTAGAATCTGCAGGTGAATATTTGGAGTGCTAAGAGGCCAACACTGGAAAAGGAAATATCTTCACATGAGAACTAGACGGAAGCATTCTCAGAAAACTTCCGTGGCTTTATGCACTCAACTCACATAGTGGAAACTTCCTTTTGATAGCCAGTTTTGGAAACACTCCTTTTGTAGAATTTGCTAGTGGATGTTTGGAGCGATTTGAGGCCTATGCTGGAAATGGAAATATCTTCACATAAAACCTAGACAGAAGCATTCTCAGAAACTTCTTTGTGATGAATGCATTCAACTCAAAGACTTGAACTTTCCTTTTGAAAGAGCAGTTTTGAAACAATCTTTATGTAGAATCTGCAAGTGGATATTTGGAGCGCTTTGAGGCCTATGCTGGGAAATGAAATAATTTCACCTGAAAACTAGACAGAAGCCTTCTGAGAAACTTCTTTGTGATGAGTGCATTCAACTCACAGACATGAACGTTCCTTTTCTTGGGACAGTTTTGAAACACTGAGTTTGTAGAATCCGCAAGTGTTTATTCGGAGCACCTTGAGGCCTATGCTGGTAAAGGAAATATCTTCACATAAAAATTCGACAGAAGCATTCTCAGAAACTTCTTTGCGTTGAGTGCATTCAACTCCCAGACTTGAACCTTCTTTTTGAACGAGCAGCTTTGAAACACTCTTCTTGTAAAATCTGCAAATGGATATTTGGAGCACTTTGAGGCGTATGCTGGAAAATGGAATATCTTCACCTGAAAACTAGACGGAAGCATTCTCAGAAAGTTCTTCTCGATGCGTGCATTCAACTCACGGAGTTGAACCTGTCTTTTGATAGAGCAGTTTGGAAACACTCTTTTTGTGAGATCAGCAAGTGGATATTTCCAGCGATTTGAGGCCTATGCAAGGAAAACGAAATATCTTCACATAAAAACTAGATAGCAGCATTCTCAGAAACTTCTTTGTGAGGAGCGCATTCAGCTCACAGACTGGAACGTTCCTTTTGATAGAACAGTTTTGAACCACTCCTTTTGTACTATCTGTAAGTGTTTATTCGGAGCGCTTTGGGGCCTATGTTGGAAAAGGAATTATCTTCACTTAAAAACTAGACAGAAGCATTCTCAGAAACTTCTTTGTGATGATTGCATTCTACTCACAGAGTTGAACCTTCCTTTTGATAGAACAGTTTTGAAACACTCTTTTTGCAGAATCTGCTAGTGGCTATTTGGAGCGCTTTGAGGCCTATGTTGGAAAAGGAAGAATCTTCACATAAAAACTAGGCAGAAGACTTCTCAGAAACTTCTTCCGATGGGCACATTCAACTCACAGACTTGAAGCTTCCTTCTGATAGAGAGGATTTGAAACAATCTTTGTCCAGAATCTGCAAGGAGATATTTGGGGTGCTAAGAGGCCAAAACTGCAAAAGAAAATATCACCACATGAGAACTGGACGGAAGCATTCTCAATAACTTCCATGCACTTTATGCATTCAAATCACATAGTGGAATCTTCCTTTTGATAGCGCAGTTTTGAAACACTCCTTTTGTCGAATTTGCTAGTGGATGTTTGGAGCGATTTGAGGCCTATGCTGGGAATGGAAATATCTTCACATAAAAACCAGACAAAAGCATTCTCAGAAACTTCTTTGTGATGAGTGCATTCAACTCACAGACTTGAACCTTCCTTTTGAAAGAGCAGTTTTGAAACACACTTTTTGTAGAATCTGCAAGTGGATATTTGGAGAGCTTTGAGGCCTATGCTGGAAAATGAAATATCTTCACCTGGAAACCAGACAGAAGCATTCTGAGAATCTTCTTTGTGATGAGTGCATTCAACTCACAGACATGAACGTTCCTTTTGATAGAACAGTTTTGAAACACTAAGTTTGTAGAATCCGCAAGTGTTTATTCGGAGCACCTTGAGGCTTATGTTGGAAAAGGAAATAACTTCACATAAAAACTAGAGAGATGCATTCTCAGAACCTTCTTTGTGATGAGTGCATTCAACTCGCAGACTTGAACCTTCCTTTTGAACGAGCAGTTTTGAAACACTCTTTTTGTAAAAGCTGCAAATGGATATTTGGAGCACTTTGAGACGTATGCTGGAAAATGGAATATCTTCATCTAAAAACTAGACAGAAGCATTCTCAGAAATTTCTTCTCGATGCGTGCATTCAACTCACAGAGTTGAACCTGTCTTTTGATAGAGCAGTTTGGCAGCACTGTTTTTGTGAAATCTGCAAGTGGATATTTCCAGCAAATTGAGGCCTATGCAAAGAAAAGGAAATATCTTCACATAAAAACTAGGTAGCGGCATTCTCAGAAACTTCTTTGTGAGGAGCGTATTCAACTCACAGACTTGAATGTTCCTTTTGATAGAACAGTTTTGAAACACTCCTTTTGTACAATCTGCAAGTGTTTATTCGGAGCGCTTTGAGGACTATGTTGGAAAAGGAAATATCTTCACATGAAAACTAGACACAAGCATTCTCAGAAACTTCTTTGTGATGAGTGCATTCTACTCACAGAGTTGAACCTTCCTTTTGATAGAACAGTACTGAAGCATTCTTTTTGTAGAATCTGCAATTGGATATTTCGAACGTTTTGAGTCCTATGCTGGAAAAGGTAATATATTCACATAAAAACTAGACAGAAGCATTCTCAGAAACTTCTTTGTGTTGAGTGCATTCAACTCACGGACATGGAGCTTCCTTTTGAAAGAGCAGTTTTGAAACACTCTTTTTGTAAAATCTGCAAGTGGATATTCGGAGCACTTTGAGGCCTATGCTGGGAAATGGAATATCTTCACCTAAAAACTAAACAGAACCTTTCTCAGAAAGCTCTTCTCGATGCATGCTTTCAACTCACAGAGTTGAACCTGCCTTTTGATAGAGCAGTTTGCAATCCCTCTTTTTATAGAATCTGCAAGTGTATATTTGGAGCGCTTTGAGGCCTATGCTGCAAAAGGAAATATCATTGCCTAAAAGCTAGACGGAAGCATTCTCAGAAACTTCTTTGCAATGAGTGCATTCAACTCACAGAGTTGAACCTTCCTTTTGATAGACCAGTTTTGAAACACTGTTTCTGTGGAATCCGCAAGCGGATATTTGGAGCTCTTTGACACTTATGCTGGAAAAGGAGATATCTTCATATACAAAGCAGACAGAAGCATTCTCAGAAACTTCTATGTCATGTGGGGATTGAACTCACAGAGTTGAACTTTCCTTTTTATGGAGCAGTTCTGCAACACTCTTTTTGTGGAAACTGCAAGTGGATATTTGGTGCGATTGCGGCATCTAGTGGAAAAGGAAATATATACAGATGAAAACAAGAGAGAATCATTCTCAGAAACTTCTTTCTGATGAGTGCATTCAACTCACAGACTTGAACCTTCCTTTTCAAAGAGCAGTTTTGAAACACTCTTTTTGTAGGATCTGCAAGTGGATATTTGGATCGCTTTGACGCCTATGCTGGGAAATGAAATATCTTCACCGAAAAACTAGACAGAAGCATTCTCAGAAACTTCTTCACGATACGTGCATTCAACTCACAGAGTTGAATCTTTCTTTTCAAAGAGCAGTTTTGAAACACACTTTTGGTAAAATCTGCAAGTGGATATTTGGAGCGATTTCAGGCCTATGCTGGAAAAGGAAATATCCTCACATAAATACTAGACAGAAGCATTCTCAGAAATTTCTGTGTGATGAGTGCCTTCCACTCACAGACTTGAACGTTCCTTTTGAGGGAACGGTTTTGAAACAGTCCTTTGGTAGAATCTGCAAGTGTTTATTTGGAGCGCTTTGAGGCCTATGTTGGAAAAGGAAATATCTTCACATAAAAACTAGACAGAAGCATTCTCCGAAACTTCTTTGTGATGATTGCATTCTACTCACAGAGTGGAACCTTCCTTTTGAAAGAACAGTTTTGAAACACTCTTTTGGTAGAATCTGCAAGTGGATATTTGGAGCGATTTGAGGCCTATGCTGGAAAAGGAGATATCTTCACATAAAAACTAGACAGAAGCATCCTCAGAAACTTTTTCTGATGTGCGCATTCAACTCACCGAGTTGAACCTTCCTTTTGATAGAGAGGTTTTGAAACACTCTTTGTCTAGAATCTGCAGGTGAATATTTGGAGTGCTAAGAGGCCAACACTGGAAAAGGAAATATCTTTACATGAGAACTAGACGGAAGCATTCTCAGAAAACTTCCGTGGCTTTATGCACTCAACTCACATAGTGGAAACTTCCTTTTGATAGCCAGTTTTGGAAACACTCCTTTTGTAGAATTTGCTAGTGGATGTTTGGAGCGATTTGAGGCCTATGCTGGAAATGGAAATATCTTCACATAAAAACTAGACAGAAGCATTCTCAGAAACTTCTTTGTGATGAATGCATTCAACTCAAAGACTTGAACTTTCCTTTTGAAAGAGCAGTTTTGAAACAATCTTTATGTAGAATCTGCAAGTGGATATTTGGAGCGCTTTGAGGCCTATGCTGGGAAATGAAATAATTTCACCTGAAAACTAGACAGAAGCCTTCTGAGAAACTTCTTTGTGATGAGTGCATTCAACTCACAGACATGAACGTTCCTTTTCTTGGGACAGTTTTGAAACACTGAGTTTGTAGAATCCGCAAGTGTTTATTCGGAGCACCTTGAGGCCTATGCTGGTAAAGGAAATATCTTCACATAAAAATTCGACAGAAGCATTCTCAGAAACTTCTTTGCGTTGAGTGCATTCAACTCCCAGACTTGAACCTTCTTTTTGAACGAGCAGCTTTGAAACACTCTTCTTGTAAAATCTGCAAATGGATATTTGGAGCACTTTGAGGCGTATGCTGGAAAATGGAATATCTTCACCTGAAAACTAGACGGAAGCATTCTCAGAAAGTTCTTCTCGATGCGTGCATTCAACTCACAGAGTTGAACCTGTCTTTTGATAGAGCAGTTTGGAAACACTCTTTTTGTGAGATCAGCAAGTGGATATTTCCAGCGATTTGAGGCCTATGCAAGGAAAACGAAATATCTTCACATAAAAACTAGATAGCAGCATTCTCAGAAACTTCTTTGTGAGGAGCGCATTCAGCTCACAGACTGGAACGTTCCTTTTGATAGAACAGTTTTGAACCACTCCTTTTGTACTATCTGTAAGTGTTTATTCGGAGCGCTTTGGGGCCTATGTTGGAAAAGGAATTATCTTCACTTAAAAACTAGACAGAAGCATTCTCAGAAACTTCTTTGTGATGATTGCATTCTACTCACAGAGTTGAACCTTCCTTTTGATAGAACAGTTTTGAAACACTCTTTTTGCAGAATCTGCTAGTGGCTATTTGGAGCGCTTTGAGGCCTATGTTGGAAAAGGAAGAATCTTCACATAAAAACTAGGCAGAAGACTTCTCAGAAACTTCTTCCGATGGGCACATTCAACTCACAGACTTGAAGCTTCCTTCTGATAGAGAGGATTTGAAACAATCTTTGTCCAGAATCTGCAAGGAGATATTTGGGGTGCTAAGAGGCCAAAACTGCAAAAGAAAATATCACCACATGAGAACTGGACGGAAGCATTCTCAATAACTTCCATGCACTTTATGCATTCAAATCACATAGTGGAATCTTCCTTTTGATAGCGCAGTTTTGAAACACTCCTTTTGTAGAATTTGCTAGTGGATGTTTGGAGCGATTTGAGGCCTATGCTGGGAATGGAAATATCTTCACATAAAAACCAGACAAAAGCATTCTCAGAAACTTCTTTGTGATGAGTGCATTCAACTCACAGACTTGAACCTTCCTTTTGAAAGAGCAGTTTTGAAACACACTTTTTGTAGAATCTGCAAGTGGATATTTGGAGAGCTTTGAGGCCTATGCTGGAAAATGAAATATCTTCACCTGGAAACCAGACAGAAGCATTCTGAGAATCTTCTTTGTGATGAGTGCATTCAACTCACAGACATGAACGTTCCTTTTGATAGAACAGTTTTGAAACACTAAGTTTGTAGAATCCGCAAGTGTTTATTCGGAGCACCTTGAGGCTTATGTTGGAAAAGGAAATAACTTCACATAAAAACTAGAGAGAAGCATTCTCAGAACCTTCTTTGTGATGAGTGCATTCAACTCGCAGACTTGAACCTTCCTTTTGAACGAGCAGTTTTGAAACACTCTTTTTGTAAAAGCTGCAAATGGATATTTGGAGCACTTTGAGACGTATGCTGGAAAATGGAATATCTTCATCTAAAAACTAGACAGAAGCATTCTCAGAAATTTCTTCTCGATGCGTGCATTCAACTCACAGAGTTGAACCTGTCTTTTGATAGAGCAGTTTGGCAGCACTGTTTTTGTGAAATCTGCAAGTGGATATTTCCAGCAAATTGAGGCCTATGCAAAGAAAAGGAAATATCTTCACATAAAAACTAGGTAGCGGCATTCTCAGAAACTTCTTTGTGAGGAGCGTATTCAACTCACAGACTTGAATGTTCCTTTTGATAGAACAGTTTTGAAACACTCCTTTTGTACAATCTGCAAGTGTTTATTCGGAGCGCTTTGAGGACTATGTTGGAAAAGGAAATATCTTCACATGAAAACTAGACACAAGCATTCTCAGAAACTTCTTTGTGATGAGTGCATTCTACTCACAGAGTTGAACCTTCCTTTTGATAGAACAGTACTGAAGCATTCTTTTTGTAGAATCTGCAATTGGATATTTCGAACGTTTTGAGTCCTATGCTGGAAAAGGTAATATATTCACATAAAAACTAGACAGAAGCATTCTCAGAAACTTCTATGTGTTGAGTGCATTCAACTCACGGACATGGAGCTTCCTTTTGAAAGAGCAGTTTTGAAACACTCTTTTTGTAAAATCTGCAAGTGGATATTCGGAGCACTTTGAGGCCTATGCTGGGAAATGGAATATCTTCACCTAAAAACTAAACAGAACCTTTCTCAGAAAGCTCTTCTCGATGCATGCTTTCAACTCACAGAGTTGAACCTGCCTTTTGATAGAGCAGTTTGCAATCCCTCTTTTTATAGAATCTGCAAGTGTATATTTGGAGCGCTTTGAGGCCTATGCTGCAAAAGGAAATATCATTGCCTAAAAGCTAGACGGAAGCATTCTCAGAAACTTCTTTGCAATGAGTGCATTCAACTCACAGAGTTGAACCTTCCTTTTGATAGACCAGTTTTGAAACACTGTTTCTGTGGAATCCGCAAGCGGATATTTGGAGCTCTTTGACACTTATGCTGGAAAAGGAGATATCTTCATATACAAAGCAGACAGAAGCATTCTCAGAAACTTCTATGTCATGTGGGGATTGAACTCACAGAGTTGAACTTTCCTTTTTATGGAGCAGTTCTGCAACACTCTTTTTGTGGAAACTGCAAGTGGATATTTGGTGCGATTGCGGCATCTAGTGGAAAAGGAAATATATACAGATGAAAACAAGAGAGAATCATTCTCAGAAACTTCTTTCTGATGAGTGCATTCAACTCAGAGACTTGAACCTTCCTTTTCAAAGAGCAGTTTTGAAACACTCTTTTTGTAGGATCTGCAAGTGGATATTTGGATCGCTTTGACGCCTATGCTGGGAAATGAAATATCTTCACCGAAAAACTAGACAGAAGCATTCTCAGAAACTTCTTCACGATACGTGCATTCAACTCACAGAGTTGAATCTTTCTTTTCAAAGAGTAGTTTTGAAACACACTTTTGGTAAAATCTGCAAGTGGATATTTGGAGCGATTTCAGGCCTACGCTGGAAAAGGAAATATCCTCACATAAATACTAGACAGAAGCATTCTCAGAAATTTCTGTGTGATGAGTGCCTTCCACTCACAGACTTGAACGTTCCTTTTGAGGGAACGGTTTTGAAACAGTCCTTTGGTAGAATCTGCAAGTGTTTATTTGGAGCGCTTTGAGGCCTATGTTGGAAAAGGAAATATCTTCACATAAAAACTAGACAGAAGCATTCTCCGAAACTTCTTTGTGATGATTGCATTCTACTCACAGAGTGGAACCTTCCTTTTGAAAGAACAGTTTTGAAACACTCTTTTGGTAGAATCTGCAAGTGGATATTTGGAGCGATTTGAGGCCTATGCTGGAAAAGGAGATATCTTCACATAAAAACTAGACAGAAGCATCCTCAGAAACTTTTTCTGATGTGCGCATTCAACTCACCGAGTTGAACCTTCCTTTTGATAGAGAGGTTTTGAAACACTCTTTGTCTAGAATCTGCAGGTGAATATTTGGAGTGCTAAGAGGCCAACACTGGAAAAGGAAATATCTTCACATGAGAACTAGACGGAAGCATTCTCAGAAAACTTCCGTGGCTTTATGCACTCAACTCACATAGTGGAAACTTCCTTTTGATAGCCAGTTTTGGAAACACTCCTTTTGTAGAATTTGCTAGTGGATGTTTGGAGCGATTTGAGGCCTATGCTGGAAATGGAAATATCTTCACATAAAACCTAGACAGAAGCATTCTCAGAAACTTCTTTGTGATGAATGCATTCAACTCAAAGACTTGAACTTTCCTTTTGAAAGAGCAGTTTTGAAACAATCTTTATGTAGAATCTGCAAGTGGATATTTGGAGCGCTTTGAGGCCTATGCTGGGAAATGAAATAATTTCACCTGAAAACTAGACAGAAGCCTTCTGAGAAACTTCTTTGTGATGAGTGCATTCAACTCACAGACATGAACGTTCCTTTTCTTGGGACAGTTTTGAAACACTGAGTTTGTAGAATCCGCAAGTGTTTATTCGGAGCACCTTGAGGCCTATGCTGGTAAAGGAAATATCTTCACATAAAAATTCGACAGAAGCATTCTCAGAAACTTCTTTGCGTTGAGTGCATTCAACTCCCAGACTTGAACCTTCTTTTTGAACGAGCAGCTTTGAAACACTCTTCTTGTAAAATCTGCAAATGGATATTTGGAGCACTTTGAGGCGTATGCTGGAAAATGGAATATCTTCACCTGAAAACTAGACGGAAGCATTCTCAGAAAGTTCTTCTCGATGCGTGCATTCAACTCACGGAGTTGAACCTGTCTTTTGATAGAGCAGTTTGGAAACACTCTTTTTGTGAGATCAGCAAGTGGATATTTCCAGCGATTTGAGGCCTATGCAAGGAAAACGAAATATCTTCACATAAAAACTAGATAGCAGCATTCTCAGAAACTTCTTTGTGAGGAGCGCATTCAGCTCACAGACTGGAACGTTCCTTTTGATAGAACAGTTTTGAACCACTCCTTTTGTACTATCTGTAAGTGTTTATTCGGAGCGCTTTGGGGCCTATGTTGGAAAAGGAATTATCTTCACTTAAAAACTAGACAGAAGCATTCTCAGAAACTTCTTTGTGATGATTGCATTCTACTCACAGAGTTGAACCTTCCTTTTGATAGAACAGTTTTGAAACACTCTTTTTGCAGAATCTGCTAGTGGCTATTTGGAGCGCTTTGAGGCCTATGTTGGAAAAGGAAGAATCTTCACATAAAAACTAGGCAGAAGACTTCTCAGAAACTTCTTCCGATGGGCACATTCAACTCACAGACTTGAAGCTTCCTTCTGATAGAGAGGATTTGAAACAATCTTTGTCCAGAATCTGCAAGGAGATATTTGGGGTGCTAAGAGGCCAAAACTGCAAAAGAAAATATCACCACATGAGAACTGGACGGAAGCATTCTCAATAACTTCCATGCACTTTATGCATTCAAATCACATAGTGGAATCTTCCTTTTGATAGCGCAGTTTTGAAACACTCCTTTTGTCGAATTTGCTAGTGGATGTTTGGAGCGATTTGAGGCCTATGCTGGGAATGGAAATATCTTCACATAAAAACCAGACAAAAGCATTCTCAGAAACTTCTTTGTGATGAGTGCATTCAACTCACAGACTTGAACCTTCCTTTTGAAAGAGCAGTTTTGAAACACACTTTTTGTAGAATCTGCAAGTGGATATTTGGAGAGCTTTGAGGCCTATGCTGGAAAATGAAATATCTTCACCTGGAAACCAGACAGAAGCATTCTGAGAATCTTCTTTGTGATGAGTGCATTCAACTCACAGACATGAACGTTCCTTTTGATAGAACAGTTTTGAAACACTAAGTTTGTAGAATCCGCAAGTGTTTATTCGGAGCACCTTGAGGCTTATGTTGGAAAAGGAAATAACTTCACATAAAAACTAGAGAGATGCATTCTCAGAACCTTCTTTGTGATGAGTGCATTCAACTCGCAGACTTGAACCTTCCTTTTGAACGAGCAGTTTTGAAACACTCTTTTTGTAAAAGCTGCAAATGGATATTTGGAGCACTTTGAGACGTATGCTGGAAAATGGAATATCTTCATCTAAAAACTAGACAGAAGCATTCTCAGAAATTTCTTCTCGATGCGTGCATTCAACTCACAGAGTTGAACCTGTCTTTTGATAGAGCAGTTTGGCAGCACTGTTTTTGTGAAATCTGCAAGTGGATATTTCCAGCAAATTGAGGCCTATGCAAAGAAAAGGAAATATCTTCACATAAAAACTAGGTAGCGGCATTCTCAGAAACTTCTTTGTGAGGAGCGTATTCAACTCACAGACTTGAATGTTCCTTTTGATAGAACAGTTTTGAAACACTCCTTTTGTACAATCTGCAAGTGTTTATTCGGAGCGCTTTGAGGACTATGTTGGAAAAGGAAATATCTTCACATGAAAACTAGACACAAGCATTCTCAGAAACTTCTTTGTGATGAGTGCATTCTACTCACAGAGTTGAACCTTCCTTTTGATAGAACAGTACTGAAGCATTCTTTTTGTAGAATCTGCAATTGGATATTTCGAACGTTTTGAGTCCTATGCTGGAAAAGGTAATATATTCACATAAAAACTAGACAGAAGCATTCTCAGAAACTTCTTTGTGTTGAGTGCATTCAACTCACGGACATGGAGCTTCCTTTTGAAAGAGCAGTTTTGAAACACTCTTTTTGTAAAATCTGCAAGTGGATATTCGGAGCACTTTGAGGCCTATGCTGGGAAATGGAATATCTTCACCTAAAAACTAAACAGAACCTTTCTCAGAAAGCTCTTCTCGATGCATGCTTTCAACTCACAGAGTTGAACCTGCCTTTTGATAGAGCAGTTTGCAATCCCTCTTTTTATAGAATCTGCAAGTGTATATTTGGAGCGCTTTGAGGCCTATGCTGCAAAAGGAAATATCATTGCCTAAAAGCTAGACGGAAGCATTCTCAGAAACTTCTTTGCAATGAGTGCATTCAACTCACAGAGTTGAACCTTCCTTTTGATAGACCAGTTTTGAAACACTGTTTCTGTGGAATCCGCAAGCGGATATTTGGAGCTCTTTGACACTTATGCTGGAAAAGGAGATATCTTCATATACAAAGCAGACAGAAGCATTCTCAGAAACTTCTATGTCATGTGGGGATTGAACTCACAGAGTTGAACTTTCCTTTTTATGGAGCAGTTCTGCAACACTCTTTTTGTGGAAACTGCAAGTGGATATTTGGTGCGATTGCGGCATCTAGTGGAAAAGGAAATATATACAGATGAAAACAAGAGAGAATCATTCTCAGAAACTTCTTTCTGATGAGTGCATTCAACTCACAGACTTGAACCTTCCTTTTCAAAGAGCAGTTTTGAAACACTCTTTTTGTAGGATCTGCAAGTGGATATTTGGATCGCTTTGACGCCTATGCTGGGAAATGAAATATCTTCACCGAAAAACTAGACAGAAGCATTCTCAGAAACTTCTTCACGATACGTGCATTCAACTCACAGAGTTGAATCTTTCTTTTCAAAGAGCAGTTTTGAAACACACTTTTGGTAAAATCTGCAAGTGGATATTTGGAGCGATTTCAGGCCTATGCTGGAAAAGGAAATATCCTCACATAAATACTAGACAGAAGCATTCTCAGAAATTTCTGTGTGATGAGTGCCTTCCACTCACAGACTTGAACGTTCCTTTTGAGGGAACGGTTTTGAAACAGTCCTTTGGTAGAATCTGCAAGTGTTTATTTGGAGCGCTTTGAGGCCTATGTTGGAAAAGGAAATATCTTCACATAAAAACTAGACAGAAGCATTCTCCGAAACTTCTTTGTGATGATTGCATTCTACTCACAGAGTGGAACCTTCCTTTTGAAAGAACAGTTTTGAAACACTCTTTTGGTAGAATCTGCAAGTGGATATTTGGAGCGATTTGAGGCCTATGCTGGAAAAGGAGATATCTTCACATAAAAACTAGACAGAAGCATCCTCAGAAACTTTTTCTGATGTGCGCATTCAACTCACCGAGTTGAACCTTCCTTTTGATAGAGAGGTTTTGAAACACTCTTTGTCTAGAATCTGCAGGTGAATATTTGGAGTGCTAAGAGGCCAACACTGGAAAAGGAAATATCTTTACATGAGAACTAGACGGAAGCATTCTCAGAAAACTTCCGTGGCTTTATGCACTCAACTCACATAGTGGAAACTTCCTTTTGATAGCCAGTTTTGGAAACACTCCTTTTGTAGAATTTGCTAGTGGATGTTTGGAGCGATTTGAGGCCTATGCTGGAAATGGAAATATCTTCACATAAAAACTAGACAGAAGCATTCTCAGAAACTTCTTTGTGATGAATGCATTCAACTCAAAGACTTGAACTTTCCTTTTGAAAGAGCAGTTTTGAAACAATCTTTATGTAGAATCTGCAAGTGGATATTTGGAGCGCTTTGAGGCCTATGCTGGGAAATGAAATAATTTCACCTGAAAACTAGACAGAAGCCTTCTGAGAAACTTCTTTGTGATGAGTGCATTCAACTCACAGACATGAACGTTCCTTTTCTTGGGACAGTTTTGAAACACTGAGTTTGTAGAATCCGCAAGTGTTTATTCGGAGCACCTTGAGGCCTATGCTGGTAAAGGAAATATCTTCACATAAAAATTCGACAGAAGCATTCTCAGAAACTTCTTTGCGTTGAGTGCATTCAACTCCCAGACTTGAACCTTCTTTTTGAACGAGCAGCTTTGAAACACTCTTCTTGTAAAATCTGCAAATGGATATTTGGAGCACTTTGAGGCGTATGCTGGAAAATGGAATATCTTCACCTGAAAACTAGACGGAAGCATTCTCAGAAAGTTCTTCTCGATGCGTGCATTCAACTCACAGAGTTGAACCTGTCTTTTGATAGAGCAGTTTGGAAACACTCTTTTTGTGAGATCAGCAAGTGGATATTTCCAGCGATTTGAGGCCTATGCAAGGAAAACGAAATATCTTCACATAAAAACTAGATAGCAGCATTCTCAGAAACTTCTTTGTGAGGAGCGCATTCAGCTCACAGACTGGAACGTTCCTTTTGATAGAACAGTTTTGAACCACTCCTTTTGTACTATCTGTAAGTGTTTATTCGGAGCGCTTTGGGGCCTATGTTGGAAAAGGAATTATCTTCACTTAAAAACTAGACAGAAGCATTCTCAGAAACTTCTTTGTGATGATTGCATTCTACTCACAGAGTTGAACCTTCCTTTTGATAGAACAGTTTTGAAACACTCTTTTTGCAGAATCTGCTAGTGGCTATTTGGAGCGCTTTGAGGCCTATGTTGGAAAAGGAAGAATCTTCACATAAAAACTAGGCAGAAGACTTCTCAGAAACTTCTTCCGATGGGCACATTCAACTCACAGACTTGAAGCTTCCTTCTGATAGAGGGGATTTGAAACAATCTTTGTCCAGAATCTGCAAGGAGATATTTGGGGTGCTAAGAGGCCAAAACTGCAAAAGAAAATATCACCACATGAGAACTGGACGGAAGCATTCTCAATAACTTCCATGCACTTTATGCATTCAAATCACATAGTGGAATCTTCCTTTTGATAGCGCAGTTTTGAAACACTCCTTTTGTAGAATTTGCTAGTGGATGTTTGGAGCGATTTGAGGCCTATGCTGGGAATGGAAATATCTTCACATAAAAACCAGACAAAAGCATTCTCAGAAACTTCTTTGTGATGAGTGCATTCAACTCACAGACTTGAACCTTCCTTTTGAAAGAGCAGTTTTGAAACACACTTTTTGTAGAATCTGCAAGTGGATATTTGGAGAGCTTTGAGGCCTATGCTGGAAAATGAAATATCTTCACCTGGAAACCAGACAGAAGCATTCTGAGAATCTTCTTTGTGATGAGTGCATTCAACTCACAGACATGAACGTTCCTTTTGATAGAACAGTTTTGAAACACTAAGTTTGTAGAATCCGCAAGTGTTTATTCGGAGCACCTTGAGGCTTATGTTGGAAAAGGAAATAACTTCACATAAAAACTAGAGAGAAGCATTCTCAGAACCTTCTTTGTGATGAGTGCATTCAACTCGCAGACTTGAACCTTCCTTTTGAACGAGCAGTTTTGAAACACTCTTTTTGTAAAAGCTGCAAATGGATATTTGGAGCACTTTGAGACGTATGCTGGAAAATGGAATATCTTCATCTAAAAACTAGACAGAAGCATTCTCAGAAATTTCTTCTCGATGCGTGCATTCAACTCACAGAGTTGAACCTGTCTTTTGATAGAGCAGTTTGGCAGCACTGTTTTTGTGAAATCTGCAAGTGGATATTTCCAGCAAATTGAGGCCTATGCAAAGAAAAGGAAATATCTTCACATAAAAACTAGGTAGCGGCATTCTCAGAAACTTCTTTGTGAGGAGCGTATTCAACTCACAGACTTGAATGTTCCTTTTGATAGAACAGTTTTGAAACACTCCTTTTGTACAATCTGCAAGTGTTTATTCGGAGCGCTTTGAGGACTATGTTGGAAAAGGAAATATCTTCACATGAAAACTAGACACAAGCATTCTCAGAAACTTCTTTGTGATGAGTGCATTCTACTCACAGAGTTGAACCTTCCTTTTGATAGAACAGTACTGAAGCATTCTTTTTGTAGAATCTGCAATTGGATATTTCGAACGTTTTGAGTCCTATGCTGGAAAAGGTAATATATTCACATAAAAACTAGACAGAAGCATTCTCAGAAACTTCTATGTGTTGAGTGCATTCAACTCACGGACATGGAGCTTCCTTTTGAAAGAGCAGTTTTGAAACACTCTTTTTGTAAAATCTGCAAGTGGATATTCGGAGCACTTTGAGGCCTATGCTGGGAAATGGAATATCTTCACCTAAAAACTAAACAGAACCTTTCTCAGAAAGCTCTTCTCGATGCATGCTTTCAACTCACAGAGTTGAACCTGCCTTTTGATAGAGCAGTTTGCAATCCCTCTTTTTATAGAATCTGCAAGTGTATATTTGGAGCGCTTTGAGGCCTATGCTGCAAAAGGAAATATCATTGCCTAAAAGCTAGACGGAAGCATTCTCAGAAACTTCTTTGCAATGAGTGCATTCAACTCACAGAGTTGAACCTTCCTTTTGATAGACCAGTTTTGAAACACTGTTTCTGTGGAATCCGCAAGCGGATATTTGGAGCTCTTTGACACTTATGCTGGAAAAGGAGATATCTTCATATACAAAGCAGACAGAAGCATTCTCAGAAACTTCTATGTCATGTGGGGATTGAACTCACAGAGTTGAACTTTCCTTTTTATGGAGCAGTTCTGCAACACTCTTTTTGTGGAAACTGCAAGTGGATATTTGGTGCGATTGCGGCATCTAGTGGAAAAGGAAATATATACAGATGAAAACAAGAGAGAATCATTCTCAGAAACTTCTTTCTGATGAGTGCATTCAACTCAGAGACTTGAACCTTCCTTTTCAAAGAGCAGTTTTGAAACACTCTTTTTGTAGGATCTGCAAGTGGATATTTGGATCGCTTTGACGCCTATGCTGGGAAATGAAATATCTTCACCGAAAAACTAGACAGAAGCATTCTCAGAAACTTCTTCACGATACGTGCATTCAACTCACAGAGTTGAATCTTTCTTTTCAAAGAGTAGTTTTGAAACACACTTTTGGTAAAATCTGCAAGTGGATATTTGGAGCGATTTCAGGCCTACGCTGGAAAAGGAAATATCCTCACATAAATACTAGACAGAAGCATTCTCAGAAATTTCTGTGTGATGAGTGCCTTCCACTCACAGACTTGAACGTTCCTTTTGAGGGAACGGTTTTGAAACAGTCCTTTGGTAGAATCTGCAAGTGTTTATTTGGAGCGCTTTGAGGCCTATGTTGGAAAAGGAAATATCTTCACATAAAAACTAGACAGAAGCATTCTCCGAAACTTCTTTGTGATGATTGCATTCTACTCACAGAGTGGAACCTTCCTTTTGAAAGAACAGTTTTGAAACACTCTTTTGGTAGAATCTGCAAGTGGATATTTGGAGCGATTTGAGGCCTATGCTGGAAAAGGAGATATCTTCACATAAAAACTAGACAGAAGCATCCTCAGAAACTTTTTCTGATGTGCGCATTCAACTCACCGAGTTGAACCTTCCTTTTGATAGAGAGGTTTTGAAACACTCTTTGTCTAGAATCTGCAGGTGAATATTTGGAGTGCTAAGAGGCCAACACTGGAAAAGGAAATATCTTCACATGAGAACTAGACGGAAGCATTCTCAGAAAACTTCCGTGGCTTTATGCACTCAACTCACATAGTGGAAACTTCCTTTTGATAGCCAGTTTTGGAAACACTCCTTTTGTAGAATTTGCTAGTGGATGTTTGGAGCGATTTGAGGCCTATGCTGGAAATGGAAATATCTTCACATAAAAACTAGACAGAAGCATTCTCAGAAACTTCTTTGTGATGAATGCATTCAACTCAAAGACTTGAACTTTCCTTTTGAAAGAGCAGTTTTGAAACAATCTTTATGTAGAATCTGCAAGTGGATATTTGGAGCGCTTTGAGGCCTATGCTGGGAAATGAAATAATTTCACCTGAAAACTAGACAGAAGCCTTCTGAGAAACTTCTTTGTGATGAGTGCATTCAACTCACAGACATGAACGTTCCTTTTCTTGGGACAGTTTTGAAACACTGAGTTTGTAGAATCCGCAAGTGTTTATTCGGAGCACCTTGAGGCCTATGCTGGTAAAGGAAATATCTTCACATAAAAATTCGACAGAAGCATTCTCAGAAACTTCTTTGCGTTGAGTGCATTCAACTCCCAGACTTGAACCTTCTTTTTGAACGAGCAGCTTTGAAACACTCTTCTTGTAAAATCTGCAAATGGATATTTGGAGCACTTTGAGGCGTATGCTGGAAAATGGAATATCTTCACCTGAAAACTAGACGGAAGCATTCTCAGAAAGTTCTTCTCGATGCGTGCATTCAACTCACAGAGTTGAACCTGTCTTTTGATAGAGCAGTTTGGAAACACTCTTTTTGTGAGATCAGCAAGTGGATATTTCCAGCGATTTGAGGCCTATGCAAGGAAAACGAAATATCTTCACATAAAAACTAGATAGCAGCATTCTCAGAAACTTCTTTGTGAGGAGCGCATTCAGCTCACAGACTGGAACGTTCCTTTTGATAGAACAGTTTTGAACCACTCCTTTTGTACTATCTGTAAGTGTTTATTCGGAGCGCTTTGGGGCCTATGTTGGAAAAGGAATTATCTTCACTTAAAAACTAGACAGAAGCATTCTCAGAAACTTCTTTGTGATGATTGCATTCTACTCACAGAGTTGAACCTTCCTTTTGATAGAACAGTTTTGAAACACTCTTTTTGCAGAATCTGCTAGTGGCTATTTGGAGCGCTTTGAGGCCTATGTTGGAAAAGGAAGAATCTTCACATAAAAACTAGGCAGAAGACTTCTCAGAAACTTCTTCCGATGGGCACATTCAACTCACAGACTTGAAGCTTCCTTCTGATAGAGAGGATTTGAAACAATCTTTGTCCAGAATCTGCAAGGAGATATTTGGGGTGCTAAGAGGCCAAAACTGCAAAAGAAAATATCACCACATGAGAACTGGACGGAAGCATTCTCAATAACTTCCATGCACTTTATGCATTCAAATCACATAGTGGAATCTTCCTTTTGATAGCGCAGTTTTGAAACACTCCTTTTGTCGAATTTGCTAGTGGATGTTTGGAGCGATTTGAGGCCTATGCTGGGAATGGAAATATCTTCACATAAAAACCAGACAAAAGCATTCTCAGAAACTTCTTTGTGATGAGTGCATTCAACTCACAGACTTGAACCTTCCTTTTGAAAGAGCAGTTTTGAAACACACTTTTTGTAGAATCTGCAAGTGGATATTTGGAGAGCTTTGAGGCCTATGCTGGAAAATGAAATATCTTCACCTGGAAACCAGACAGAAGCATTCTGAGAATCTTCTTTGTGATGAGTGCATTCAACTCACAGACATGAACGTTCCTTTTGATAGAACAGTTTTGAAACACTAAGTTTGTAGAATCCGCAAGTGTTTATTCGGAGCACCTTGAGGCTTATGTTGGAAAAGGAAATAACTTCACATAAAAACTAGAGAGAAGCATTCTCAGAACCTTCTTTGTGATGAGTGCATTCAACTCGCAGACTTGAACCTTCCTTTTGAACGAGCAGTTTTGAAACACTCTTTTTGTAAAAGCTGCAAATGGATATTTGGAGCACTTTGAGACGTATGCTGGAAAATGGAATATCTTCATCTAAAAACTAGACAGAAGCATTCTCAGAAATTTCTTCTCGATGCGTGCATTCAACTCACAGAGTTGAACCTGTGTTTTGATAGAGCAGTTTGGCAGCACTGTTTTTGTGAAATCTGCAAGTGGATATTTCCAGCAAATTGAGGCCTATGCAAAGAAAAGGAAATATCTTCACATAAAAACTAGGTAGCGGCATTCTCAGAAACTTCTTTGTGAGGAGCGTATTCAACTCACAGACTTGAATGTTCCTTTTGATAGAACAGTTTTGAAACACTCCTTTTGTACAATCTGCAAGTGTTTATTCGGAGCGCTTTGAGGACTATGTTGGAAAAGGAAATATCTTCACATGAAAACTAGACACAAGCATTCTCAGAAACTTCTTTGTGATGAGTGCATTCTACTCACAGAGTTGAACCTTCCTTTTGATAGAACAGTACTGAAGCATTCTTTTTGTAGAATCTGCAATTGGATATTTCGAACGTTTTGAGTCCTATGCTGGAAAAGGTAATATATTCACATAAAAACTAGACAGAAGCATTCTCAGAAACTTCTATGTGTTGAGTGCATTCAACTCACGGACATGGAGCTTCCTTTTGAAAGAGCAGTTTTGAAACACTCTTTTTGTAAAATCTGCAAGTGGATATTCGGAGCACTTTGAGGCCTATGCTGGGAAATGGAATATCTTCACCTAAAAACTAAACAGAACCTTTCTCAGAAAGCTCTTCTCGATGCATGCTTTCAACTCACAGAGTTGAACCTGCCTTTTGATAGAGCAGTTTGCAATCCCTCTTTTTATAGAATCTGCAAGTGTATATTTGGAGCGCTTTGAGGCCTATGCTGCAAAAGGAAATATCATTGCCTAAAAGCTAGACGGAAGCATTCTCAGAAACTTCTTTGCAATGAGTGCATTCAACTCACAGAGTTGAACCTTCCTTTTGATAGACCAGTTTTGAAACACTGTTTCTGTGGAATCCGCAAGCGGATATTTGGAGCTCTTTGACACTTATGCTGGAAAAGGAGATATCTTCATATACAAAGCAGACAGAAGCATTCTCAGAAACTTCTATGTCATGTGGGGATTGAACTCACAGAGTTGAACTTTCCTTTTTATGGAGCAGTTCTGCAACACTCTTTTTGTGGAAACTGCAAGTGGATATTTGGTGCGATTGCGGCATCTAGTGGAAAAGGAAATATATACAGATGAAAACAAGAGAGAATCATTCTCAGAAACTTCTTTCTGATGAGTGCATTCAACTCAGAGACTTGAACCTTCCTTTTCAAAGAGCAGTTTTGAAACACTCTTTTTGTAGGATCTGCAAGTGGATATTTGGATCGCTTTGACGCCTATGCTGGGAAATGAAATATCTTCACCGAAAAACTAGACAGAAGCATTCTCAGAAACTTCTTCACGATACGTGCATTCAACTCACAGAGTTGAATCTTTCTTTTCAAAGAGTAGTTTTGAAACACACTTTTGGTAAAATCTGCAAGTGGATATTTGGAGCGATTTCAGGCCTACGCTGGAAAAGGAAATATCCTCACATAAATACTAGACAGAAGCATTCTCAGAAATTTCTGTGTGATGAGTGCCTTCCACTCACAGACTTGAACGTTCCTTTTGAGGGAACGGTTTTGAAACAGTCCTTTGGTAGAATCTGCAAGTGTTTATTTGGAGCGCTTTGAGGCCTATGTTGGAAAAGGAAATATCTTCACATAAAAACTAGACAGAAGCATTCTCCGAAACTTCTTTGTGATGATTGCATTCTACTCACAGAGTGGAACCTTCCTTTTGAAAGAACAGTTTTGAAACACTCTTTTGGTAGAATCTGCAAGTGGATATTTGGAGCGATTTGAGGCCTATGCTGGAAAAGGAGATATCTTCACATAAAAACTAGACAGAAGCATCCTCAGAAACTTTTTCTGATGTGCGCATTCAACTCACCGAGTTGAACCTTCCTTTTGATAGAGAGGTTTTGAAACACTCTTTGTCTAGAATCTGCAGGTGAATATTTGGAGTGCTAAGAGGCCAACACTGGAAAAGGAAATATCTTCACATGAGAACTAGACGGAAGCATTCTCAGAAAACTTCCGTGGCTTTATGCACTCAACTCACATAGTGGAAACTTCCTTTTGATAGCCAGTTTTGGAAACACTCCTTTTGTAGAATTTGCTAGTGGATGTTTGGAGCGATTTGAGGCCTATGCTGGAAATGGAAATATCTTCACATAAAAACTAGACAGAAGCATTCTCAGAAACTTCTTTGTGATGAATGCATTCAACTCAAAGACTTGAACTTTCCTTTTGAAAGAGCAGTTTTGAAACAATCTTTATGTAGAATCTGCAAGTGGATATTTGGAGCGCTTTGAGGCCTATGCTGGGAAATGAAATAATTTCACCTGAAAACTAGACAGAAGCCTTCTGAGAAACTTCTTTGTGATGAGTGCATTCAACTCACAGACATGAACGTTCCTTTTCTTGGGACAGTTTTGAAACACTGAGTTTGTAGAATCCGCAAGTGTTTATTCGGAGCACCTTGAGGCCTATGCTGGTAAAGGAAATATCTTCACATAAAAATTCGACAGAAGCATTCTCAGAAACTTCTTTGCGTTGAGTGCATTCAACTCCCAGACTTGAACCTTCTTTTTGAACGAGCAGCTTTGAAACACTCTTCTTGTAAAATCTGCAAATGGATATTTGGAGCACTTTGAGGCGTATGCTGGAAAATGGAATATCTTCACCTGAAAACTAGACGGAAGCATTCTCAGAAAGTTCTTCTCGATGCGTGCATTCAACTCACAGAGTTGAACCTGTCTTTTGATAGAGCAGTTTGGAAACACTCTTTTTGTGAGATCAGCAAGTGGATATTTCCAGCGATTTGAGGCCTATGCAAGGAAAACGAAATATCTTCACATAAAAACTAGATAGCAGCATTCTCAGAAACTTCTTTGTGAGGAGCGCATTCAGCTCACAGACTGGAACGTTCCTTTTGATAGAACAGTTTTGAACCACTCCTTTTGTACTATCTGTAAGTGTTTATTCGGAGCGCTTTGGGGCCTATGTTGGAAAAGGAATTATCTTCACTTAAAAACTAGACAGAAGCATTCTCAGAAACTTCTTTGTGATGATTGCATTCTACTCACAGAGTTGAACCTTCCTTTTGATAGAACAGTTTTGAAACACTCTTTTTGCAGAATCTGCTAGTGGCTATTTGGAGCGCTTTGAGGCCTATGTTGGAAAAGGAAGAATCTTCACATAAAAACTAGGCAGAAGACTTCTCAGAAACTTCTTCCGATGGGCACATTCAACTCACAGACTTGAAGCTTCCTTCTGATAGAGAGGATTTGAAACAATCTTTGTCCAGAATCTGCAAGGAGATATTTGGGGTGCTAAGAGGCCAAAACTGCAAAAGAAAATATCACCACATGAGAACTGGACGGAAGCATTCTCAATAACTTCCATGCACTTTATGCATTCAAATCACATAGTGGAATCTTCCTTTTGATAGCGCAGTTTTGAAACACTCCTTTTGTCGAATTTGCTAGTGGATGTTTGGAGCGATTTGAGGCCTATGCTGGGAATGGAAATATCTTCACATAAAAACCAGACAAAAGCATTCTCAGAAACTTCTTTGTGATGAGTGCATTCAACTCACAGACTTGAACCTTCCTTTTGAAAGAGCAGTTTTGAAACACACTTTTTGTCGAATCTGCAAGTGGATATTTGGAGAGCTTTGAGGCCTATGCTGGAAAATGAAATATCTTCACCTGGAAACCAGACAGAAGCATTCTGAGAATCTTCTTTGTGATGAGTGCATTCAACTCACAGACATGAACGTTCCTTTTGATAGAACAGTTTTGAAACACTAAGTTTGTAGAATCCGCAAGTGTTTATTCGGAGCACCTTGAGGCTTATGTTGGAAAAGGAAATAACCTCACATAAAAACTAGAGAGAAGCATTCTCAGAACCTTCTTTGTGATGAGTGCATTCAACTCGCAGACTTGAACCTTCCTTTTGAACGAGCAGTTTTGAAACACTCTTTTTGTAAAAGCTGCAAATGGATATTTGGAGCACTTTGAGACGTATGCTGGAAAATGGAATATCTTCATCTAAAAACTAGACAGAAGCATTCTCAGAAATTTCTTCTCGATGCGTGCATTCAACTCACAGAGTTGAACCTGTGTTTTGATAGAGCAGTTTGGCAGCACTGTTTTTGTGAAATCTGCAAGTGGATATTTCCAGCAAATTGAGGCCTATGCAAAGAAAAGGAAATATCTTCACATAAAAACTAGGTAGCGGCATTCTCAGAAACTTCTTTGTGAGGAGCGTATTCAACTCACAGACTTGAATGTTCCTTTTGATAGAACAGTTTTGAAACACTCCTTTTGTACAATCTGCAAGTGTTTATTCGGAGCGCTTTGAGGACTATGTTGGAAAAGGAAATATCTTCACATGAAAACTAGACACAAGCATTCTCAGAAACTTCTTTGTGATGAGTGCATTCTACTCACAGAGTTGAACCTTCCTTTTGATAGAACAGTACTGAAGCATTCTTTTTGTAGAATCTGCAATTGGATATTTCGAACGTTTTGAGTCCTATGCTGGAAAAGGTAATATATTCACATAAAAACTAGACAGAAGCATTCTCAGAAACTTCTATGTGTTGAGTGCATTCAACTCACGGACATGGAGCTTCCTTTTGAAAGAGCAGTTTTGAAACACTCTTTTTGTAAAATCTGCAAGTGGATATTCGGAGCACTTTGAGGCCTATGCTGGGAAATGGAATATCTTCACCTAAAAACTAAACAGAACCTTTCTCAGAAAGCTCTTCTCGATGCATGCTTTCAACTCACAGAGTTGAACCTGCCTTTTGATAGAGCAGTTTGCAATCCCTCTTTTTATAGAATCTGCAAGTGTATATTTGGAGCGCTTTGAGGCCTATGCTGCAAAAGGAAATATCATTGCCTAAAAGCTAGACGGAAGCATTCTCAGAAACTTCTTTGCAATGAGTGCATTCAACTCACAGAGTTGAACCTTCCTTTTGATAGACCAGTTTTGAAACACTGTTTCTGTGGAATCCGCAAGCGGATATTTGGAGCTCTTTGACACTTATGCTGGAAAAGGAGATATCTTCATATACAAAGCAGACAGAAGCATTCTCAGAAACTTCTATGTCATGTGGGGATTGAACTCACAGAGTTGAACTTTCCTTTTTATGGAGCAGTTCTGCAACACTCTTTTTGTGGAAACTGCAAGTGGATATTTGGTGCGATTGCGGCATCTAGTGGAAAAGGAAATATATACAGATGAAAACAAGAGAGAATCATTCTCAGAAACTTCTTTCTGATGAGTGCATTCAACTCAGAGACTTGAACCTTCCTTTTCAAAGAGCAGTTTTGAAACACTCTTTTTGTAGGATCTGCAAGTGGATATTTGGATCGCTTTGACGCCTATGCTGGGAAATGAAATATCTTCACCGAAAAACTAGACAGAAGCATTCTCAGAAACTTCTTCACGATACGTGCATTCAACTCACAGAGTTGAATCTTTCTTTTCAAAGAGTAGTTTTGAAACACACTTTTGGTAAAATCTGCAAGTGGATATTTGGAGCGATTTCAGGCCTACGCTGGAAAAGGAAATATCCTCACATAAATACTAGACAGAAGCATTCTCAGAAATTTCTGTGTGATGAGTGCCTTCCACTCACAGACTTGAACGTTCCTTTTGAGGGAACGGTTTTGAAACAGTCCTTTGGTAGAATCTGCAAGTGTTTATTTGGAGCGCTTTGAGGCCTATGTTGGAAAAGGAAATATCTTCACATAAAAACTAGACAGAAGCATTCTCCGAAACTTCTTTGTGATGATTGCATTCTACTCACAGAGTGGAACCTTCCTTTTGAAAGAACAGTTTTGAAACACTCTTTTGGTAGAATCTGCAAGTGGATATTTGGAGCGATTTGAGGCCTATGCTGGAAAAGGAGATATCTTCACATAAAAACTAGACAGAAGCATCCTCAGAAACTTTTTCTGATGTGCGCATTCAACTCACCGAGTTGAACCTTCCTTTTGATAGAGAGGTTTTGAAACACTCTTTGTCTAGAATCTGCAGGTGAATATTTGGAGTGCTAAGAGGCCAACACTGGAAAAGGAAATATCTTCACATGAGAACTAGACGGAAGCATTCTCAGAAAACTTCCGTGGCTTTATGCACTCAACTCACATAGTGGAAACTTCCTTTTGATAGCCAGTTTTGGAAACACTCCTTTTGTAGAATTTGCTAGTGGATGTTTGGAGCGATTTGAGGCCTATGCTGGAAATGGAAATATCTTCACATAAAAACTAGACAGAAGCATTCTCAGAAACTTCTTTGTGATGAATGCATTCAACTCAAAGACTTGAACTTTCCTTTTGAAAGAGCAGTTTTGAAACAATCTTTATGTAGAATCTGCAAGTGGATATTTGGAGCGCTTTGAGGCCTATGCTGGGAAATGAAATAATTTCACCTGAAAACTAGACAGAAGCCTTCTGAGAAACTTCTTTGTGATGAGTGCATTCAACTCACAGACATGAACGTTCCTTTTCTTGGGACAGTTTTGAAACACTGAGTTTGTAGAATCCGCAAGTGTTTATTCGGAGCACCTTGAGGCCTATGCTGGTAAAGGAAATATCTTCACATAAAAATTCGACAGAAGCATTCTCAGAAACTTCTTTGCGTTGAGTGCATTCAACTCCCAGACTTGAACCTTCTTTTTGAACGAGCAGCTTTGAAACACTCTTCTTGTAAAATCTGCAAATGGATATTTGGAGCACTTTGAGGCGTATGCTGGAAAATGGAATATCTTCACCTGAAAACTAGACGGAAGCATTCTCAGAAAGTTCTTCTCGATGCGTGCATTCAACTCACAGAGTTGAACCTGTCTTTTGATAGAGCAGTTTGGAAACACTCTTTTTGTGAGATCAGCAAGTGGATATTTCCAGCGATTTGAGGCCTATGCAAGGAAAACGAAATATCTTCACATAAAAACTAGATAGCAGCATTCTCAGAAACTTCTTTGTGAGGAGCGCATTCAGCTCACAGACTGGAACGTTCCTTTTGATAGAACAGTTTTGAACCACTCCTTTTGTACTATCTGTAAGTGTTTATTCGGAGCGCTTTGGGGCCTATGTTGGAAAAGGAATTATCTTCACTTAAAAACTAGACAGAAGCATTCTCAGAAACTTCTTTGTGATGATTGCATTCTACTCACAGAGTTGAACCTTCCTTTTGATAGAACAGTTTTGAAACACTCTTTTTGCAGAATCTGCTAGTGGCTATTTGGAGCGCTTTGAGGCCTATGTTGGAAAAGGAAGAATCTTCACATAAAAACTAGGCAGAAGACTTCTCAGAAACTTCTTCTGATGGGCACATTCAACTCACAGACTTGAAGCTTCCTTCTGATAGAGAGGATTTGAAACAATCTTTGTCCAGAATCTGCAAGGAGATATTTGGGGTGCTAAGAGGCCAAAACTGCAAAAGAAAATATCACCACATGAGAACTGGACGGAAGCATTCTCAATAACTTCCATGCACTTTATGCATTCAAATCACATAGTGGAATCTTCCTTTTGATAGCGCAGTTTTGAAACACTCCTTTTGTAGAATTTGCTAGTGGATGTTTGGAGCGATTTGAGGCCTATGCTGGGAATGGAAATATCTTCACATAAAAACCAGACAAAAGCATTCTCAGAAACTTCTTTGTGATGAGTGCATTCAACTCACAGACTTGAACCTTCCTTTTGAAAGAGCAGTTTTGAAACACACTTTTTGTCGAATCTGCAAGTGGATATTTGGAGAGCTTTGAGGCCTATGCTGGAAAATGAAATATCTTCACCTGGAAACCAGACAGAAGCATTCTGAGAATCTTCTTTGTGATGAGTGCATTCAACTCACAGACATGAACGTTCCTTTTGATAGAACAGTTTTGAAACACTAAGTTTGTAGAATCCGCAAGTGTTTATTCGGAGCACCTTGAGGCTTATGTTGGAAAAGGAAATAACTTCACATAAAAACTAGAGAGAAGCATTCTCAGAACCTTCTTTGTGATGAGTGCATTCAACTCGCAGACTTGAACCTTCCTTTTGAACGAGCAGTTTTGAAACACTCTTTTTGTAAAAGCTGCAAATGGATATTTGGAGCACTTTGAGACGTATGCTGGAAAATGGAATATCTTCATCTAAAAACTAGACAGAAGCATTCTCAGAAATTTCTTCTCGATGCGTGCATTCAACTCACAGAGTTGAACCTGTCTTTTGATAGAGCAGTTTGGCAGCACTGTTTTTGTGAAATCTGCAAGTGGATATTTCCAGCAAATTGAGGCCTATGCAAAGAAAAGGAAATATCTTCACATAAAAACTAGGTAGCGGCATTCTCAGAAACTTCTTTGTGAGGAGCGTATTCAACTCACAGACTTGAATGTTCCTTTTGATAGAACAGTTTTGAAACACTCCTTTTGTACAATCTGCAAGTGTTTATTCGGAGCGCTTTGAGGACTATGTTGGAAAAGGAAATATCTTCACATGAAAACTAGACACAAGCATTCTCAGAAACTTCTTTGTGATGAGTGCATTCTACTCACAGAGTTGAACCTTCCTTTTGATAGAACAGTACTGAAGCATTCTTTTTGTAGAATCTGCAATTGGATATTTCGAACGTTTTGAGTCCTATGCTGGAAAAGGTAATATATTCACATAAAAACTAGACAGAAGCATTCTCAGAAACTTCTTTGTGTTGAGTGCATTCAACTCACGGACATGGAGCTTCCTTTTGAAAGAGCAGTTTTGAAACACTCTTTTTGTAAAATCTGCAAGTGGATATTCGGAGCACTTTGAGGCCTATGCTGGGAAATGGAATTTCTTCACCTAAAAACTAAACAGAACCTTTCTCAGAAAGCTCTTCTCGATGCATGCTTTCAACTCACAGAGTTGAACCTGCCTTTTGATAGAGCAGTTTGCAATCCCTCTTTTTATAGAATCTGCAAGTGTATATTTGGAGCGCTTTGAGGCCTATGCTGCAAAAGGAAATATCATTGCCTAAAAGCTAGACGGAAGCATTCTCAGAAACTTCTTTGTAATGAGTGCATTCAACTCACAGAGTTGAACCTTCCTTTTGATAGACCAGTTTTGAAACACTGTTTCTGTGGAATCCGCAAGCGGATATTTGGAGCTCTTTGACACTTATGCTGGAAAAGGAGATATCTTCATATACAAAGCAGACAGAAGCATTCTCAGAAACTTCTATGTCATGTGGGGATTGAACTCACAGAGTTGAACTTTCCTTTTTATGGAGCAGTTCTGCAACACTCTTTTTGTGGAAACTGCAAGTGGATATTTGGTGCGATTGCGGCATCTAGTGGAAAAGGAAATATATACAGATGAAAACAAGAGAGAATCATTCTCAGAAACTTCTTTCTGATGAGTGCATTCAACTCACAGACTTGAACCTTCCTTTTCAAAGAGCAGTTTTGAAACACTCTTTTTGTAGGATCTGCAAGTGGATATTTGGATCGCTTTGACGCCTATGCTGGGAAATGAAATATCTTCACCGAAAAACTAGACAGAAGCATTCTCAGAAACTTCTTCACGATACGTGCATTCAACTCACAGAGTTGAATCTTTCTTTTCAAAGAGCAGTTTTGAAACACACTTTTGGTAAAATCTGCAAGTGGATATTTGGAGCGATTTCAGGCCTATGCTGGAAAAGGAAATATCCTCACATCAATACTAGACAGAAGCATTCTCAGAAATTTCTGTGTGATGAGTGCCTTCAACTCACAGACTTGAACGTTCCTTTTGAGGGAACGGTTTTGAAACAGTCCTTTGGTAGAATCTGCAAGTGTTTATTTGGAGCGCTTTGAGGCCTATGTTGGAAAAGGAAATATCTTCACATAAAAACTAGACAGAAGCATTCTCCGAAACTTCTTTGTGATGATTGCATTCTACTCACAGAGTGGAACCTTCCTTTTGAAAGAACAGTTTTGAAACACTCTTTTGGTAGAATCTGCAAGTGGATATTTGGAGCGATTTGAGGCCTATGCTGGAAAAGGAGATATCTTCACATAAAAACTAGACAGAAGCATCCTCAGAAACTTTTTCTGATGTGCGCATTCAACTCACCGAGTTGAACCTTCCTTTTGATAGAGAGGTTTTGAAACACTCTTTGTCTAGAATCTGCAGGTGAATATTTGGAGTGCTAAGAGGCCAACACTGGAAAAGGAAATATCTTCACATGAGAACTAGACGGAAGCATTCTCAGAAAACTTCCGTGGCTTTATGCACTCAACTCACATAGTGGAAACTTCCTTTTGATAGCCAGTTTTGGAAACACTCCTTTTGTAGAATTTGCTAGTGGATGTTTGGAGCGATTTGAGGCCTATGCTGGAAATGGAAATATCTTCACATAAAAACTAGACAGAAGCATTCTCAGAAACTTCTTTGTGATGAATGCATTCAACTCAAAGACTTGAACTTTCCTTTTGAAAGAGCAGTTTTGAAACAATCTTTATGTAGTATCTGCAAGTGGATATTTGGAGCGCTTTGACGCCTATGCTGGGAAATGAAATAATTTCACCTGAAAACTAGACAGAAGCCTTCTGAGAAACTTCTTTGTGATGAGTGCATTCAACTCACAGACATGAACGTTCCTTTTCTTGGAACAGTTTTGAAACACTGAGTTTGTAGAATCCGCAAGTGTTTATTCGGAGCACCTTGAGGCCTATGCTGGTAAAGGAAATATCTTCACATAAAAATTCGACAGAAGCATTCTCAGAAACTTCTTTGCGTTGAGTGCATTCAACTCCCAGACTTGAACCTTCTTTTTGAACGAGCAGCTTTGAAACACTCTTCTTGTAAAATCTGCAAATGGATATTTGGAGCACTTTGAGGCGTATGCTGGAAAATGGAATATCTTCACCTGAAAACTAGACGGAAGCATTCTCAGAAAGTTCTTCTCGATGCGTGCATTCAACTCACAGAGTTGAACCTGTCTTTTGATAGAGCAGTTTGGAAACACTCTTTTTGTGAGATCAGCAAGTGGATATTTCCAGCGATTTGAGGCCTATGCAAGGAAAACGAAATATCTTCACATAAAAACTAGATAGCAGCATTCTCAGAAACTTCTTTGTGAGGAGCGCATTCAGCTCACAGACTGGAACGTTCCTTTTGATAGAACAGTTTTGAACCACTCCTTTTGTACTATCTGTAAGTGTTTATTCGGAGCGCTTTGGGGCCTATGTTGGAAAAGGAATTATCTTCACTTAAAAACTAGACAGAAGCATTCTCAGAAACTTCTTTGTGATGATTGCATTCTACTCACAGAGTTGAACCTTCCTTTTGATAGAACAGTTTTGAAACACTCTTTTTGCAGAATCTGCTAGTGGCTATTTGGAGCGCTTTGAGGCCTATGTTGGAAAAGGAAGAATCTTCACATAAAAACTAGGCAGAAGACTTCTCAGAAACTTCTTCCGATGGGCACATTCAACTCACAGACTTGAAGCTTTCTTCTGATAGAGAGGATTTGAAACAATCTTTGTCCAGAATCTGCAAGGAGATATTTGGGGTGCTAAGAGGCCAAAACTGCAAAAGAAAATATCACCACATGAGAACTGGACGGAAGCATTCTCAATAACTTCCATGCACTTTATGCATTCAAATCACATAGTGGAATCTTCCTTTTGATAGCGCAGTTTTGAAACACTCCTTTTGTAGAATTTGCTAGTGGATGTTTGGAGCGATTTGAGGCCTATGCTGGGAATGGAAATATCTTCACATAAAAACCAGACAAAAGCATTCTCAGAAACTTCTTTGTGATGAGTGCATTCAACTCACAGACTTGAACCTTCCTTTTGAAAGAGCAGTTTTGAAACACACTTTTTGTCGAATCTGCAAGTGGATATTTGGAGAGCTTTGAGGCCTATGCTGGAAAATGAAATATCTTCACCTGGAAACCAGACAGAAGCATTCTGAGAATCTTCTTTGTGATGAGTGCATTCAACTCACAGACATGAACGTTCCTTTTGATAGAACAGTTTTGAAACACTAAGTTTGTAGAATCCGCAAGTGTTTATTCGGAGCACCTTGAGGCTTATGTTGGAAAAGGAAATAACCTCACATAAAAACTAGAGAGAAGCATTCTCAGAACCTTCTTTGTGATGAGTGCATTCAACTCGCAGACTTGAACCTTCCTTTTGAACGAGCAGTTTTGAAACACTCTTTTTGTAAAAGCTGCAAATGGATATTTGGAGCACTTTGAGACGTATGCTGGAAAATGGAATATCTTCATCTAAAAACTAGACAGAAGCATTCTCAGAAATTTCTTCTCGATGCGTGCATTCAACTCACAGAGTTGAACCTGTGTTTTGATAGAGCAGTTTGGCAGCACTGTTTTTGTGAAATCTGCAAGTGGATATTTCCAGCAAATTGAGGCCTATGCAAAGAAAAGGAAATATCTTCACATAAAAACTAGGTAGCGGCATTCTCAGAAACTTCTTTGTGAGGAGCGTATTCAACTCACAGACTTGAATGTTCCTTTTGATAGAACAGTTTTGAAACACTCCTTTTGTACAATCTGCAAGTGTTTATTCGGAGCGCTTTGAGGACTATGTTGGAAAAGGAAATATCTTCACATGAAAACTAGACACAAGCATTCTCAGAAACTTCTTTGTGATGAGTGCATTCTACTCACAGAGTTGAACCTTCCTTTTGATAGAACAGTACTGAAGCATTCTTTTTGTAGAATCTGCAATTGGATATTTCGAACGTTTTGAGTCCTATGCTGGAAAAGGTAATATATTCACATAAAAACTAGACAGAAGCATTCTCAGAAACTTCTTTGTGTTGAGTGCATTCAACTCACGGACATGGAGCTTCCTTTTGAAAGAGCAGTTTTGAAACACTCTTTTTGTAAAATCTGCAAGTGGATATTCGGAGCACTTTGAGGCCTATGCTGGGAAATGGAATTTCTTCACCTAAAAACTAAACAGAACCTTTCTCAGAAAGCTCTTCTCGATGCATGCTTTCAACTCACAGAGTTGAACCTGCCTTTTGATAGAGCAGTTTGCAATCCCTCTTTTTATAGAATCTGCAAGTGTATATTTGGAGCGCTTTGAGGCCTATGCTGCAAAAGGAAATATCATTGCCTAAAAGCTAGACGGAAGCACTCTCAGAAACTTCTTTGTAATGAGTGCATTCAACTCACAGAGTTGAACCTTCCTTTTGATAGACCAGTTTTGAAACACTGTTTCTGTGGAATCCGCAAGCGGATATTTGGAGCTCTTTGACACTTATGCTGGAAAAGGAGATATCTTCATATACAAAGCAGACAGAAGCATTCTCAGAAACTTCTATGTCATGTGGGGATTGAACTCACAGAGTTGAACTTTCCTTTTTATGGAGCAGTTCTGCAACACTCTTTTTGTGGAAACTGCAAGTGGATATTTGGTGCGATTGCGGCATCTAGTGGAAAAGGAAATATATACAGATGAAAACAAGAGAGAATCATTCTCAGAAACTTCTTTCTGATGAGTGCATTCAACTCACAGACTTGAACCTTCCTTTTCAAAGAGCAGTTTTGAAACACTCTTTTTGTAGGATCTGCAAGTGGATATTTGGATCGCTTTGACGCCTATGCTGGGAAATGAAATATCTTCACCGAAAAACTAGACAGAAGCATTCTCAGAAACTTCTTCACGATACGTGCATTCAACTCACAGAGTTGAATCTTTCTTTTCAAAGAGCAGTTTTGAAACACACTTTTGGTAAAATCTGCAAGTGGATATTTGGAGCGATTTCAGGCCTATGCTGGAAAAGGAAATATCCTCACATCAATACTAGACAGAAGCATTCTCAGAAATTTCTGTGTGATGAGTGCCTTCCACTCACAGACTTGAACGTTCCTTTTGAGGGAACGGTTTTGAAACAGTCCTTTGGTAGAATCTGCAAGTGTTTATTTGGAGCGCTTTGAGGCCTATGTTGGAAAAGGAAATATCTTCACATAAAAACTAGACAGAAGCATTCTCCGAAACTTCTTTGTGATGATTGCATTCTACTCACAGAGTGGAACCTTCCTTTTGAAAGAAGAGTTTTGAAACACTCTTTTGGTAGAATCTGCAAGTGGATATTTGGAGCGATTTGAGGCCTATGCTGGAAAAGGAGATATCTTCACATAAAAACTAGACAGAAGCATCCTCAGAAACTTTTTCTGATGTGCGCATTCAACTCACCGAGTTGAACCTTCCTTTTGATAGAGAGGTTTTGAAACACTCTTTGTCTAGAATCTGCAGGTGAATATTTGGAGTGCTAAGAGGCCAACACTGGAAAAGGAAATATCTTCACATGAGAACTAGACGGAAGCATTCTCAGAAAACTTCCGTGGCTTTATGCACTCAACTCACATAGTGGAAACTTCCTTTTGATAGCCAGTTTTGGAAACACTCCTTTTGTAGAATTTGCTAGTGGATGTTTGGAGCGATTTGAGGCCTATGCTGGAAATGGAAATATCTTCACATAAAAACTAGACAGAAGCATTCTCAGAAACTTCTTTGTGATGAATGCATTCAACTCAAAGACTTGAACTTTCCTTTTGAAAGAGCAGTTTTGAAACAATCTTTATGTAGAATCTGCAAGTGGATATTTGGAGCGCTTTGAGGCCTATGCTGGGAAATGAAATAATTTCACCTGAAAACTAGACAGAAGCCTTCTGAGAAACTTCTTTGTGATGAGTGCATTCAACTCACAGACATGAACGTTCCTTTTCTTGGGACAGTTTTGAAACACTGAGTTTGTAGAATCCGCAAGTGTTTATTCGGAGCACCTTGAGGCCTATGCTGGTAAAGGAAATATCTTCACATAAAAATTCGACAGAAGCATTCTCAGAAACTTCTTTGCGTTGAGTGCATTCAACTCCCAGACTTGAACCTTCTTTTTGAACGAGCAGCTTTGAAACACTCTTCTTGTAAAATCTGCAAATGGATATTTGGAGCACTTTGAGGCGTATGCTGGAAAATGGAATATCTTCACCTGAAAACTAGACGGAAGCATTCTCAGAAAGTTCTTCTCGATGCGTGCATTCAACTCACGGAGTTGAACCTGTCTTTTGATAGAGCAGTTTGGAAACACTCTTTTTGTGAGATCAGCAAGTGGATATTTCCAGCGATTTGAGGCCTATGCAAGGAAAACGAAATATCTTCACATAAAAACTAGATAGCAGCATTCTCAGAAACTTCTTTGTGAGGAGCGCATTCAGCTCACAGACTGGAACGTTCCTTTTGATAGAACAGTTTTGAACCACTCCTTTTGTACTATCTGTAAGTGTTTATTCGGAGCGCTTTGGGGCCTATGTTGGAAAAGGAATTATCTTCACTTAAAAACTAGACAGAAGCATTCTCAGAAACTTCTTTGTGATGATTGCATTCTACTCACAGAGTTGAACCTTCCTTTTGATAGAACAGTTTTGAAACACTCTTTTTGCAGAATCTGCTAGTGGCTATTTGGAGCGCTTTGAGGCCTATGTTGGAAAAGGAAGAATCTTCACATAAAAACTAGGCAGAAGACTTCTCAGAAACTTCTTCCGATGGGCACATTCAACTCACAGACTTGAAGCTTCCTTCTGATAGAGAGGATTTGAAACAATCTTTGTCCAGAATCTGCAAGGAGATATTTGGGGTGCTAAGAGGCCAAAACTGCAAAAGAAAATATCACCACATGAGAACTGGACGGAAGCATTCTCAATAACTTCCATGCACTTTATGCATTCAAATCACATAGTGGAATCTTCCTTTTGATAGCGCAGTTTTGAAACACTCCTTTTGTCGAATTTGCTAGTGGATGTTTGGAGCGATTTGAGGCCTATGCTGGGAATGGAAATATCTTCACATAAAAACCAGACAAAAGCATTCTCAGAAACTTCTTTGTGATGAGTGCATTCAACTCACAGACTTGAACCTTCCTTTTGAAAGAGCAGTTTTGAAACACACTTTTTGTAGAATCTGCAAGTGGATATTTGGAGAGCTTTGAGGCCTATGCTGGAAAATGAAATATCTTCACCTGGAAACCAGACAGAAGCATTCTGAGAATCTTCTTTGTGATGAGTGCATTCAACTCACAGACATGAACGTTCCTTTTGATAGAACAGTTTTGAAACACTAAGTTTGTAGAATCCGCAAGTGTTTATTCGGAGCACCTTGAGGCTTATGTTGGAAAAGGAAATAACTTCACATAAAAACTAGAGAGAAGCATTCTCAGAACCTTCTTTGTGATGAGTGCATTCAACTCGCAGACTTGAACCTTCCTTTTGAACGAGCAGTTTTGAAACACTCTTTTTGTAAAAGCTGCAAATGGATATTTGGAGCACTTTGAGACGTATGCTGGAAAATGGAATATCTTCATCTAAAAACTAGACAGAAGCATTCTCAGAAATTTCTTCTCGATGCGTGCATTCAACTCACAGAGTTGAACCTGTCTTTTGATAGAGCAGTTTGGCAGCACTGTTTTTGTGAAATCTGCAAGTGGATATTTCCAGCAAATTGAGGCCTATGCAAAGAAAAGGAAATATCTTCACATAAAAACTAGGTAGCGGCATTCTCAGAAACTTCTTTGTGAGGAGCGTATTCAACTCACAGACTTGAATGTTCCTTTTGATAGAACAGTTTTGAAACACTCCTTTTGTACAATCTGCAAGTGTTTATTCGGAGCGCTTTGAGGACTATGTTGGAAAAGGAAATATCTTCACATGAAAACTAGACACAAGCATTCTCAGAAACTTCTTTGTGATGAGTGCATTCTACTCACAGAGTTGAACCTTCCTTTTGATAGAACAGTACTGAAGCATTCTTTTTGTAGAATCTGCAATTGGATATTTCGAACGTTTTGAGTCCTATGCTGGAAAAGGTAATATATTCACATAAAAACTAGACAGAAGCATTCTCAGAAACTTCTTTGTGTTGAGTGCATTCAACTCACGGACATGGAGCTTCCTTTTGAAAGAGCAGTTTTGAAACACTCTTTTTGTAAAATCTGCAAGTGGATATTCGGAGCACTTTGAGGCCTATGCTGGGAAATGGAATATCTTCACCTAAAAACTAAACAGAACCTTTCTCAGAAAGCTCTTCTCGATGCATGCTTTCAACTCACAGAGTTGAACCTGCCTTTTGATAGAGCAGTTTGCAATCCCTCTTTTTATAGAATCTGCAAGTGTATATTTGGAGCGCTTTGAGGCCTATGCTGCAAAAGGAAATATCATTGCCTAAAAGCTAGACGGAAGCATTCTCAGAAACTTCTTTGCAATGAGTGCATTCAACTCACAGAGTTGAACCTTCCTTTTGATAGACCAGTTTTGAAACACTGTTTCTGTGGAATCCGCAAGCGGATATTTGGAGCTCTTTGACACTTATGCTGGAAAAGGAGATATCTTCATATACAAAGCAGACAGAAGCATTCTCAGAAACTTCTATGTCATGTGGGGATTGAACTCACAGAGTTGAACTTTCCTTTTTATGGAGCAGTTCTGCAACACTCTTTTTGTGGAAACTGCAAGTGGATATTTGGTGCGATTGCGGCATCTAGTGGAAAAGGAAATATATACAGATGAAAACAAGAGAGAATCATTCTCAGAAACTTCTTTCTGATGAGTGCATTCAACTCACAGACTTGAACCTTCCTTTTCAAAGAGCAGTTTTGAAACACTCTTTTTGTAGGATCTGCAAGTGGATATTTGGATCGCTTTGACGCCTATGCTGGGAAATGAAATATCTTCACCGAAAAACTAGACAGAAGCATTCTCAGAAACTTCTTCACGATACGTGCATTCAACTCACAGAGTTGAATCTTTCTTTTCAAAGAGCAGTTTTGAAACACACTTTTGGTAAAATCTGCAAGTGGATATTTGGAGCGATTTCAGGCCTATGCTGGAAAAGGAAATATCCTCACATAAATACTAGACAGAAGCATTCTCAGAAATTTCTGTGTGATGAGTGCCTTCCACTCACAGACTTGAACGTTCCTTTTGAGGGAACGGTTTTGAAACAGTCCTTTGGTAGAATCTGCAAGTGTTTATTTGGAGCGCTTTGAGGCCTATGTTGGAAAAGGAAATATCTTCACATAAAAACTAGACAGAAGCATTCTCCGAAACTTCTTTGTGATGATTGCATTCTACTCACAGAGTGGAACCTTCCTTTTGAAAGAACAGTTTTGAAACACTCTTTTGGTAGAATCTGCAAGTGGATATTTGGAGCGATTTGAGGCCTATGCTGGAAAAGGAGATATCTTCACATAAAAACTAGACAGAAGCATCCTCAGAAACTTTTTCTGATGTGCGCATTCAACTCACCGAGTTGAACCTTCCTTTTGATAGAGAGGTTTTGAAACACTCTTTGTCTAGAATCTGCAGGTGAATATTTGGAGTGCTAAGAGGCCAACACTGGAAAAGGAAATAACTTTACATGAGAACTAGACGGAAGCATTCTCAGAAAACTTCCGTGGCTTTATGCACTCAACTCACATAGTGGAAACTTCCTTTTGATAGCCAGTTTTGGAAACACTCCTTTTGTAGAATTTGCTAGTGGATGTTTGGAGCGATTTGAGGCCTATGCTGGAAATGGAAATATCTTCACATAAAAACTAGACAGAAGCATTCTCAGAAACTTCTTTGTGATGAATGCATTCAACTCAAAGACTTGAACTTTCCTTTTGAAAGAGCAGTTTTGAAACAATCTTTATGTAGAATCTGCAAGTGGATATTTGGAGCGCTTTGAGGCCTATGCTGGGAAATGAAATAATTTCACCTGAAAACTAGACAGAAGCCTTCTGAGAAACTTCTTTGTGATGAGTGCATTCAACTCACAGACATGAACGTTCCTTTTCTTGGGACAGTTTTGAAACACTGAGTTTGTAGAATCCGCAAGTGTTTATTCGGAGCACCTTGAGGCCTATGCTGGTAAAGGAAATATCTTCACATAAAAATTCGACAGAAGCATTCTCAGAAACTTCTTTGCGTTGAGTGCATTCAACTCCCAGACTTGAACCTTCTTTTTGAACGAGCAGCTTTGAAACACTCTTCTTGTAAAATCTGCAAATGGATATTTGGAGCACTTTGAGGCGTATGCTGGAAAATGGAATATCTTCACCTGAAAACTAGACGGAAGCATTCTCAGAAAGTTCTTCTCGATGCGTGCATTCAACTCACAGAGTTGAACCTGTCTTTTGATAGAGCAGTTTGGAAACACTCTTTTTGTGAGATCAGCAAGTGGATATTTCCAGCGATTTGAGGCCTATGCAAGGAAAACGAAATATCTTCACATAAAAACTAGATAGCAGCATTCTCAGAAACTTCTTTGTGAGGAGCGCATTCAGCTCACAGACTGGAACGTTCCTTTTGATAGAACAGTTTTGAACCACTCCTTTTGTACTATCTGTAAGTGTTTATTCGGAGCGCTTTGGGGCCTATGTTGGAAAAGGAATTATCTTCACTTAAAAACTAGACAGAAGCATTCTCAGAAACTTCTTTGTGATGATTGCATTCTACTCACAGAGTTGAACCTTCCTTTTGATAGAACAGTTTTGAAACACTCTTTTTGCAGAATCTGCTAGTGGCTATTTGGAGCGCTTTGAGGCCTATGTTGGAAAAGGAAGAATCTTCACATAAAAACTAGGCAGAAGACTTCTCAGAAACTTCTTCCGATGGGCACATTCAACTCACAGACTTGAAGCTTCCTTCTGATAGAGAGGATTTGAAACAATCTTTGTCCAGAATCTGCAAGGAGATATTTGGGGTGCTAAGAGGCCAAAACTGCAAAAGAAAATATCACCACATGAGAACTGGACGGAAGCATTCTCAATAACTTCCATGCACTTTATGCATTCAAATCACATAGTGGAATCTTCCTTTTGATAGCGCAGTTTTGAAACACTCCTTTTGTCGAATTTGCTAGTGGATGTTTGGAGCGATTTGAGGCCTATGCTGGGAATGGAAATATCTTCACATAAAAACCAGACAAAAGCATTCTCAGAAACTTCTTTGTGATGAGTGCATTCAACTCACAGACTTGAACCTTCCTTTTGAAAGAGCAGTTTTGAAACACACTTTTTGTAGAATCTGCAAGTGGATATTTGGAGAGCTTTGAGGCCTATGCTGGAAAATGAAATATCTTCACCTGGAAACCAGACAGAAGCATTCTGAGAATCTTCTTTGTGATGAGTGCATTCAACTCACAGACATGAACGTTCCTTTTGATAGAACAGTTTTGAAACACTAAGTTTGTAGAATCCGCAAGTGTTTATTCGGAGCACCTTGAGGCTTATGTTGGAAAAGGAAATAACTTCACATAAAAACTAGAGAGAAGCATTCTCAGAACCTTCTTTGTGATGAGTGCATTCAACTCGCAGACTTGAACCTTCCTTTTGAACGAGCAGTTTTGAAACACTCTTTTTGTAAAAGCTGCAAATGGATATTTGGAGCACTTTGAGACGTATGCTGGAAAATGGAATATCTTCATCTAAAAACTAGACAGAAGCATTCTCAGAAATTTCTTCTCGATGCGTGCATTCAACTCACAGAGTTGAACCTGTCTTTTGATAGAGCAGTTTGGCAGCACTGTTTTTGTGAAATCTGCAAGTGGATATTTCCAGCAAATTGAGGCCTATGCAAAGAAAAGGAAATATCTTCACATAAAAACTAGGTAGCGGCATTCTCAGAAACTTCTTTGTGAGGAGCGTATTCAACTCACAGACTTGAATGTTCCTTTTGATAGAACAGTTTTGAAACACTCCTTTTGTACAATCTGCAAGTGTTTATTCGGAGCGCTTTGAGGACTATGTTGGAAAAGGAAATATCTTCACATGAAAACTAGACACAAGCATTCTCAGAAACTTCTTTGTGATGAGTGCATTCTACTCACAGAGTTGAACCTTCCTTTTGATAGAACAGTACTGAAGCATTCTTTTTGTAGAATCTGCAATTGGATATTTCGAACGTTTTGAGTCCTATGCTGGAAAAGGTAATATATTCACATAAAAACTAGACAGAAGCATTCTCAGAAACTTCTATGTGTTGAGTGCATTCAACTCACGGACATGGAGCTTCCTTTTGAAAGAGCAGTTTTGAAACACTCTTTTTGTAAAATCTGCAAGTGGATATTCGGAGCACTTTGAGGCCTATGCTGGGAAATGGAATATCTTCACCTAAAAACTAAACAGAACCTTTCTCAGAAAGCTCTTCTCGATGCATGCTTTCAACTCACAGAGTTGAACCTGCCTTTTGATAGAGCAGTTTGCAATCCCTCTTTTTATAGAATCTGCAAGTGTATATTTGGAGCGCTTTGAGGCCTATGCTGCAAAAGGAAATATCATTGCCTAAAAGCTAGACGGAAGCATTCTCAGAAACTTCTTTGCAATGAGTGCATTCAACTCACAGAGTTGAACCTTCCTTTTGATAGACCAGTTTTGAAACACTGTTTCTGTGGAATCCGCAAGCGGATATTTGGAGCTCTTTGACACTTATGCTGGAAAAGGAGATATCTTCATATACAAAGCAGACAGAAGCATTCTCAGAAACTTCTATGTCATTTGGGGATTGAACTCACAGAGTTGAACTTTCCTTTTTATGGAGCAGTTCTGCAACACTCTTTTTGTGGAAACTGCAAGTGGATATTTGGTGCGATTGCGGCATCTAGTGGAAAAGGAAATATATACAGATGAAAACAAGAGAGAATCATTCTCAGAAACTTCTTTCTGATGAGTGCATTCAACTCAGAGACTTGAACCTTCCTTTTCAAAGAGCAGTTTTGAAACACTCTTTTTGTAGGATCTGCAAGTGGATATTTGGATCGCTTTGACGCCTATGCTGGGAAATGAAATATCTTCACCGAAAAACTAGACAGAAGCATTCTCAGAAACTTCTTCACGATACGTGCATTCAACTCACAGAGTTGAATCTTTCTTTTCAAAGAGTAGTTTTGAAACACACTTTTGGTAAAATCTGCAAGTGGATATTTGGAGCGATTTCAGGCCTACGCTGGAAAAGGAAATATCCTCACATAAATACTAGACAGAAGCATTCTCAGAAATTTCTGTGTGATGAGTGCCTTCCACTCACAGACTTGAACGTTCCTTTTGAGGGAACGGTTTTGAAACAGTCCTTTGGTAGAATCTGCAAGTGTTTATTTGGAGCGCTTTGAGGCCTATGTTGGAAAAGGAAATATCTTCACATAAAAACTAGACAGAAGCATTCTCCGAAACTTCTTTGTGATGATTGCATTCTACTCACAGAGTGGAACCTTCCTTTTGAAAGAACAGTTTTGAAACACTCTTTTGGTAGAATCTGCAAGTGGATATTTGGAGCGATTTGAGGCCTATGCTGGAAAAGGAGATATCTTCACATAAAAACTAGACAGAAGCATCCTCAGAAACTTTTTCTGATGTGCGCATTCAACTCACCGAGTTGAACCTTCCTTTTGATAGAGAGGTTTTGAAACACTCTTTGTCTAGAATCTGCAGGTGAATATTTGGAGTGCTAAGAGGCCAACACTGGAAAAGGAAATATCTTCACATGAGAACTAGACGGAAGCATTCTCAGAAAACTTCCGTGGCTTTATGCACTCAACTCACATAGTGGAAACTTCCTTTTGATAGCCAGTTTTGGAAACACTCCTTTTGTAGAATTTGCTAGTGGATGTTTGGAGCGATTTGAGGCCTATGCTGGAAATGGAAATATCTTCACATAAAAACTAGACAGAAGCATTCTCAGAAACTTCTTTGTGATGAATGCATTCAACTCAAAGACTTGAACTTTCCTTTTGAAAGAGCAGTTTTGAAACAATCTTTATGTAGAATCTGCAAGTGGATATTTGGAGCGCTTTGAGGCCTATGCTGGGAAATGAAATAATTTCACCTGAAAACTAGACAGAAGCCTTCTGAGAAACTTCTTTGTGATGAGTGCATTCAACTCACAGACATGAACGTTCCTTTTCTTGGGACAGTTTTGAAACACTGAGTTTGTAGAATCCGCAAGTGTTTATTCGGAGCACCTTGAGGCCTATGCTGGTAAAGGAAATATCTTCACATAAAAATTCGACAGAAGCATTCTCAGAAACTTCTTTGCGTTGAGTGCATTCAACTCCCAGACTTGAACCTTCTTTTTGAACGAGCAGCTTTGAAACACTCTTCTTGTAAAATCTGCAAATGGATATTTGGAGCACTTTGAGGCGTATGCTGGAAAATGGAATATCTTCACCTGAAAACTAGACGGAAGCATTCTCAGAAAGTTCTTCTCGATGCGTGCATTCAACTCACAGAGTTGAACCTGTCTTTTGATAGAGCAGTTTGGAAACACTCTTTTTGTGAGATCAGCAAGTGGATATTTCCAGCGATTTGAGGCCTATGCAAGGAAAACGAAATATCTTCACATAAAAACTAGATAGCAGCATTCTCAGAAACTTCTTTGTGAGGAGCGCATTCAGCTCACAGACTGGAACGTTCCTTTTGATAGAACAGTTTTGAACCACTCCTTTTGTACTATCTGTAAGTGTTTATTCGGAGCGCTTTGGGGCCTATGTTGGAAAAGGAATTATCTTCACTTAAAAACTAGACAGAAGCATTCTCAGAAACTTCTTTGTGATGATTGCATTCTACTCACAGAGTTGAACCTTCCTTTTGATAGAACAGTTTTGAAACACTCTTTTTGCAGAATCTGCTAGTGGCTATTTGGAGCGCTTTGAGGCCTATGTTGGAAAAGGAAGAATCTTCACATAAAAACTAGGCAGAAGACTTCTCAGAAACTTCTTCTGATGGGCACATTCAACTCACAGACTTGAAGCTTCCTTCTGATAGAGAGGATTTGAAACAATCTTTGTCCAGAATCTGCAAGGAGATATTTGGGGTGCTAAGAGGCCAAAACTGCAAAAGAAAATATCACCACATGAGAACTGGACGGAAGCATTCTCAATAACTTCCATGCACTTTATGCATTCAAATCACATAGTGGAATCTTCCTTTTGATAGCGCAGTTTTGAAACACTCCTTTTGTAGAATTTGCTAGTGGATGTTTGGAGCGATTTGAGGCCTATGCTGGGAATGGAAATATCTTCACATAAAAACCAGACAAAAGCATTCTCAGAAACTTCTTTGTGATGAGTGCATTCAACTCACAGACTTGAACCTTCCTTTTGAAAGAGCAGTTTTGAAACACACTTTTTGTAGAATCTGCAAGTGGATATTTGGAGAGCTTTGAGGCCTCTGCTGGAAAATGAAATATCTTCACCTGGAAACCAGACAGAAGCATTCTGAGAATCTTCTTTGTGATGAGTGCATTCAACTCACAGACATGAACGTTCCTTTTGATAGAACAGTTTTGAAACACTAAGTTTGTAGAATCCGCAAGTGTTTATTCGGAGCACCTTGAGGCTTATGTTGGAAAAGGAAATAACTTCACATAAAAACTAGAGAGAAGCATTCTCAGAACCTTCTTTGTGATGAGTGCATTCAACTCGCAGACTTGAACCTTCCTTTTGAACGAGCAGTTTTGAAACACTCTTTTTGTAAAAGCTGCAAATGGATATTTGGAGCACTTTGAGACGTATGCTGGAAAATGGAATATCTTCATCTAAAAACTAGACAGAAGCATTCTCAGAAATTTCTTCTCGATGCGTGCATTCAACTCACAGAGTTGAACCTGTCTTTTGATAGAGCAGTTTGGCAGCACTGTTTTTGTGAAATCTGCAAGTGGATATTTCCAGCAAATTGAGGCCTATGCAAAGAAAAGGAAATATCTTCACATAAAAACTAGGTAGCGGCATTCTCAGAAACTTCTTTGTGAGGAGCGTATTCAACTCACAGACTTGAATGTTCCTTTTGATAGAACAGTTTTGAAACACTCCTTTTGTACAATCTGCAAGTGTTTATTCGGAGCGCTTTGAGGACTATGTTGGAAAAGGAAATATCTTCACATGAAAACTAGACACAAGCATTCTCAGAAACTTCTTTGTGATGAGTGCATTCTACTCACAGAGTTGAACCTTCCTTTTGATAGAACAGTACTGAAGCATTCTTTTTGTAGAATCTGCAATTGGATATTTCGAACGTTTTGAGTCCTATGCTGGAAAAGGTAATATATTCACATAAAAACTAGACAGAAGCATTCTCAGAAACTTCTTTGTGTTGAGTGCATTCAACTCACGGACATGGAGCTTCCTTTTGAAAGAGCAGTTTTGAAACACTCTTTTTGTAAAATCTGCAAGTGGATATTCGGAGCACTTTGAGGCCTATGCTGGGAAATGGAATTTCTTCACCTAAAAACTAAACAGAACCTTTCTCAGAAAGCTCTTCTCGATGCATGCTTTCAACTCACAGAGTTGAACCTGCCTTTTGATAGAGCAGTTTGCAATCCCTCTTTTTATAGAATCTGCAAGTGTATATTTGGAGCGCTTTGAGGCCTATGCTGCAAAAGGAAATATCATTGCCTAAAAGCTAGACGGAAGCATTCTCAGAAACTTCTTTGTAATGAGTGCATTCAACTCACAGAGTTGAACCTTCCTTTTGATAGACCAGTTTTGAAACACTGTTTCTGTGGAATCCGCAAGCGGATATTTGGAGCTCTTTGACACTTATGCTGGAAAAGGAGATATCTTCATATACAAAGCAGACAGAAGCATTCTCAGAAACTTCTATGTCATGTGGGGATTGAACTCACAGAGTTGAACTTTCCTTTTTATGGAGCAGTTCTGCAACACTCTTTTTGTGGAAACTGCAAGTGGATATTTGGTGCGATTGCGGCATCTAGTGGAAAAGGAAATATATACAGATGAAAACAAGAGAGAATCATTCTCAGAAACTTCTTTCTGATGAGTGCATTCAACTCACAGACTTGAACCTTCCTTTTCAAAGAGCAGTTTTGAAACACTCTTTTTGTAGGATCTGCAAGTGGATATTTGGATCGCTTTGACGCCTATGCTGGGAAATGAAATATCTTCACCGAAAAACTAGACAGAAGCATTCTCAGAAACTTCTTCACGATACGTGCATTCAACTCACAGAGTTGAATCTTTCTTTTCAAAGAGCAGTTTTGAAACACACTTTTGGTAAAATCTGCAAGTGGATATTTGGAGCGATTTCAGGCCTATGCTGGAAAAGGAAATATCCTCACATCAATACTAGACAGAAGCATTCTCAGAAATTTCTGTGTGATGAGTGCCTTCAACTCACAGACTTGAACGTTCCTTTTGAGGGAACGGTTTTGAAACAGTCCTTTGGTAGAATCTGCAAGTGTTTATTTGGAGCGCTTTGAGGCCTATGTTGGAAAAGGAAATATCTTCACATAAAAACTAGACAGAAGCATTCTCCGAAACTTCTTTGTGATGATTGCATTCTACTCACAGAGTGGAACCTTCCTTTTGAAAGAACAGTTTTGAAACACTCTTTTGGTAGAATCTGCAAGTGGATATTTGGAGCGATTTGAGGCCTATGCTGGAAAAGGAGATATCTTCACATAAAAACTAGACAGAAGCATCCTCAGAAACTTTTTCTGATGTGCGCATTCAACTCACCGAGTTGAACCTTCCTTTTGATAGAGAGGTTTTGAAACACTCTTTGTCTAGAATCTGCAGGTGAATATTTGGAGTGCTAAGAGGCCAACACTGGAAAAGGAAATATCTTCACATGAGAACTAGACGGAAGCATTCTCAGAAAACTTCCGTGGCTTTATGCACTCAACTCACATAGTGGAAACTTCCTTTTGATAGCCAGTTTTGGAAACACTCCTTTTGTAGAATTTGCTAGTGGATGTTTGGAGCGATTTGAGGCCTATGCTGGAAATGGAAATATCTTCACATAAAAACTAGACAGAAGCATTCTCAGAAACTTCTTTGTGATGAATGCATTCAACTCAAAGACTTGAACTTTCCTTTTGAAAGAGCAGTTTTGAAACAATCTTTATGTAGTATCTGCAAGTGGATATTTGGAGCGCTTTGAGGCCTATGCTGGGAAATGAAATAATTTCACCTGAAAACTAGACAGAAGCCTTCTGAGAAACTTCTTTGTGATGAGTGCATTCAACTCACAGACATGAACGTTCCTTTTCTTGGAACAGTTTTGAAACACTGAGTTTGTAGAATCCGCAAGTGTTTATTCGGAGCACCTTGAGGCCTATGCTGGTAAAGGAAATATCTTCACATAAAAATTCGACAGAAGCATTCTCAGAAACTTCTTTGCGTTGAGTGCATTCAACTCCCAGACTTGAACCTTCTTTTTGAACGAGCAGCTTTGAAACACTCTTCTTGTAAAATCTGCAAATGGATATTTGGAGCACTTTGAGGCGTATGCTGGAAAATGGAATATCTTCACCTGAAAACTAGACGGAAGCATTCTCAGAAAGTTCTTCTCGATGCGTGCATTCAACTCACAGAGTTGAACCTGTCTTTTGATAGAGCAGTTTGGAAACACTCTTTTTGTGAGATCAGCAAGTGGATATTTCCAGCGATTTGAGGCCTATGCAAGGAAAACGAAATATCTTCACATAAAAACTAGATAGCAGCATTCTCAGAAACTTCTTTGTGAGGAGCGCATTCAGCTCACAGACTGGAACGTTCCTTTTGATAGAACAGTTTTGAACCACTCCTTTTGTACTATCTGTAAGTGTTTATTCGGAGCGCTTTGGGGCCTATGTTGGAAAAGGAATTATCTTCACTTAAAAACTAGACAGAAGCATTCTCAGAAACTTCTTTGTGATGATTGCATTCTACTCACAGAGTTGAACCTTCCTTTTGATAGAACAGTTTTGAAACACTCTTTTTGCAGAATCTGCTAGTGGCTATTTGGAGCGCTTTGAGGCCTATGTTGGAAAAGGAAGAATCTTCACATAAAAACTAGGCAGAAGACTTCTCAGAAACTTCTTCTGATGGGCACATTCAACTCACAGACTTGAAGCTTCCTTCTGATAGAGAGGATTTGAAACAATCTTTGTCCAGAATCTGCAAGGAGATATTTGGGGTGCTAAGAGGCCAAAACTGCAAAAGAAAATATCACCACATGAGAACTGGACGGAAGCATTCTCAATAACTTCCATGCACTTTGTGCATTCAAATCACATAGTGGAATCTTCCTTTTGATAGCGCAGTTTTGAAACACTCCTTTTGTAGAATTTGCTAGTGGATGTTTGGAGCGATTTGAGGCCTATGCTGGGAATGGAGATATCTTCACATAAAAACCAGACAAAAGCATTCTCAGAAACTTCTTTGTGATGAGTGCATTCAACTCACAGACTTGAACCTTCCTTTTGAAAGAGCAGTTTTGAAACACACTTTTTGTAGAATCTGCAAGTGGATATTTGGAGAGCTTTGAGGCCTCTGCTGGAAAATGAAATATCTTCACCTGGAAACCAGACAGAAGCATTCTGAGAATCTTCTTTGTGATGAGTGCATTCAACTCACAGACATGAACGTTCCTTTTGATAGAACAGTTTTGAAACACTAAGTTTGTAGAATCCGCAAGTGTTTATTCGGAGCACCTTGAGGCTTATGTTGGAAAAGGAAATAACTTCACATAAAAACTAGAGAGAAGCATTCTCAGAACCTTCTTTGTGATGAGTGCATTCAACTCGCAGACTTGAACCTTCCTTTTGAACGAGCAGTTTTGAAACACTCTTTTTGTAAAAGCTGCAAATGGATATTTGGAGCACTTTGAGACGTATGCTGGAAAATGGAATATCTTCATCTAAAAACTAGACAGAAGCATTCTCAGAAATTTCTTCTCGATGCGTGCATTCAACTCACAGAGTTGAACCTGTCTTTTGATAGAGCAGTTTGGCAGCACTGTTTTTGTGAAATCTGCAAGTGGATATTTCCAGCAAATTGAGGCCTATGCAAAGAAAAGGAAATATCTTCACATAAAAACTAGGTAGCGGCATTCTCAGAAACTTCTTTGTGAGGAGCGTATTCAACTCACAGACTTGAATGTTCCTTTTGATAGAACAGTTTTGAAACACTCCTTTTGTACAATCTGCAAGTGTTTATTCGGAGCGCTTTGAGGACTATGTTGGAAAAGGAAATATCTTCACATGAAAACTAGACACAAGCATTCTCAGAAACTTCTTTGTGATGAGTGCATTCTACTCACAGAGTTGAACCTTCCTTTTGATAGAACAGTACTGAAGCATTCTTTTTGTAGAATCTGCAATTGGATATTTCGAACGTTTTGAGTCCTATGCTGGAAAAGGTAATATATTCACATAAAAACTAGACAGAAGCATTCTCAGAAACTTCTTTGTGTTGAGTGCATTCAACTCACGGACATGGAGCTTCCTTTTGAAAGAGCAGTTTTGAAACACTCTTTTTGTAAAATCTGCAAGTGGATATTCGGAGCACTTTGAGGCCTATGCTGGGAAATGGAATTTCTTCACCTAAAAACTAAACAGAACCTTTCTCAGAAAGCTCTTCTCGATGCATGCTTTCAACTCACAGAGTTGAACCTGCCTTTTGATAGAGCAGTTTGCAATCCCTCTTTTTATAGAATCTGCAAGTGTATATTTGGAGCGCTTTGAGGCCTATGCTGCAAAAGGAAATATCATTGCCTAAAAGCTAGACGGAAGCACTCTCAGAAACTTCTTTGTAATGAGTGCATTCAACTCACAGAGTTGAACCTTCCTTTTGATAGACCAGTTTTGAAACACTGTTTCTGTGGAATCCGCAAGCGGATATTTGGAGCTCTTTGACACTTATGCTGGAAAAGGAGATATCTTCATATACAAAGCAGACAGAAGCATTCTCAGAAACTTCTATGTCATGTGGGGATTGAACTCACAGAGTTGAACTTTCCTTTTTATGGAGCAGTTCTGCAACACTCTTTTTGTGGAAACTGCAAGTGGATATTTGGTGCGATTGCGGCATCTAGTGGAAAAGGAAATATATACAGATGAAAACAAGAGAGAATCATTCTCAGAAACTTCTTTCTGATGAGTGCATTCAACTCACAGACTTGAACCTTCCTTTTCAAAGAGCAGTTTTGAAACACTCTTTTTGTAGGATCTGCAAGTGGATATTTGGATCGCTTTGACGCCTATGCTGGGAAATGAAATATCTTCACCGAAAAACTAGACAGAAGCATTCTCAGAAACTTCTTCACGATACGTGCATTCAACTCACAGAGTTGAATCTTTCTTTTCAAAGAGCAGTTTTGAAACACACTTTTGGTAAAATCTGCAAGTGGATATTTGGAGCGATTTCAGGCCTATGCTGGAAAAGGAAATATCCTCACATAAATACTAGACAGAAGCATTCTCAGAAATTTCTGTGTGATGAGTGCCTTCCACTCACAGACTTGAACGTTCCTTTTGAGGGAACGGTTTTGAAACAGTCCTTTGGTAGAATCTGCAAGTGTTTATTTGGAGCGCTTTGAGGCCTATGTTGGAAAAGGAAATATCTTCACATAAAAACTAGACAGAAGCATTCTCCGAAACTTCTTTGTGATGATTGCATTCTACTCACAGAGTGGAACCTTCCTTTTGAAAGAAGAGTTTTGAAACACTCTTTTGGTAGAATCTGCAAGTGGATATTTGGAGCGATTTGAGGCCTATGCTAGAAAAGGAGATATCTTCACATAAAAACTAGACAGAAGCATCCTCAGAAACTTTTTCTGATGTGCGCATTCAACTCACCGAGTTGAACCTTCCTTTTGATAGAGAGGTTTTGAAACACTCTTTGTCTAGAATCTGCAGGTGAATATTTGGAGTGCTAAGAGGCCAACACTGGAAAAGGAAATATCTTCACATGAGAACTAGACGGAAGCATTCTCAGAAAACTTCCGTGGCTTTATGCACTCAACTCACATAGTGGAAACTTCCTTTTGATAGCCAGTTTTGGAAACACTCCTTTTGTAGAATTTGCTAGTGGATGTTTGGAGCGATTTGAGGCCTATGCTGGAAATGGAAATATCTTCACATAAAAACTAGACAGAAGCATTCTCAGAAACTTCTTTGTGATGAATGCATTCAACTCAAAGACTTGAACTTTCCTTTTGAAAGAGCAGTTTTGAAACAATCTTTATGTAGAATCTGCAAGTGGATATTTGGAGCGCTTTGAGGCCTATGCTGGGAAATGAAATAATTTCACCTGAAAACTAGACAGAAGCCTTCTGAGAAACTTCTTTGTGATGAGTGCATTCAACTCACAGACATGAACGTTCCTTTTCTTGGGACAGTTTTGAAACACTGAGTTTGTAGAATCCGCAAGTGTTTATTCGGAGCACCTTGAGGCCTATGCTGGTAAAGGAAATATCTTCACATAAAAATTCGACAGAAGCATTCTCAGAAACTTCTTTGCGTTGAGTGCATTCAACTCCCAGACTTGAACCTTCTTTTTGAACGAGCAGCTTTGAAACACTCTTCTTGTAAAATCTGCAAATGGATATTTGGAGCACTTTGAGGCGTATGCTGGAAAATGGAATATCTTCACCTGAAAACTAGACGGAAGCATTCTCAGAAAGTTCTTCTCGATGCGTGCATTCAACTCACAGAGTTGAACCTGTCTTTTGATAGAGCAGTTTGGAAACACTCTTTTTGTGAGATCAGCAAGTGGATATTTCCAGCGATTTGAGGCCTATGCAAGGAAAACGAAATATCTTCACATAAAAACTAGATAGCAGCATTCTCAGAAACTTCTTTGTGAGGAGCGCATTCAGCTCACAGACTGGAACGTTCCTTTTGATAGAACAGTTTTGAACCACTCCTTTTGTACTATCTGTAAGTGTTTATTCGGAGCGCTTTGGGGCCTATGTTGGAAAAGGAATTATCTTCACTTAAAAACTAGACAGAAGCATTCTCAGAAACTTCTTTGTGATGATTGCATTCTACTCACAGAGTTGAACCTTCCTTTTGATAGAACAGTTTTGAAACACTCTTTTTGCAGAATCTGCTAGTGGCTATTTGGAGCGCTTTGAGGCCTATGTTGGAAAAGGAAGAATCTTCACATAAAAACTAGGCAGAAGACTTCTCAGAAACTTCTTCTGATGGGCACATTCAACTCACAGACTTGAAGCTTCCTTCTGATAGAGAGGATTTGAAACAATCTTTGTCCAGAATCTGCAAGGAGATATTTGGGGTGCTAAGAGGCCAAAACTGCAAAAGAAAATATCACCACATGAGAACTGGACGGAAGCATTCTCAATAACTTCCATGCACTTTGTGCATTCAAATCACATAGTGGAATCTTCCTTTTGATAGCGCAGTTTTGAAACACTCCTTTTGTAGAATTTGCTAGTGGATGTTTGGAGCGATTTGAGGCCTATGCTGGGAATGGAGATATCTTCACATAAAAACCAGACAAAAGCATTCTCAGAAACTTCTTTGTGATGAGTGCATTCAACTCACAGACTTGAACCTTCCTTTTGAAAGAGCAGTTTTGAAACACACTTTTTGTAGAATCTGCAAGTGGATATTTGGAGAGCTTTGAGGCCTCTGCTGGAAAATGAAATATCTTCACCTGGAAACCAGACAGAAGCATTCTGAGAATCTTCTTTGTGATGAGTGCATTCAACTCACAGACATGAACGTTCCTTTTGATAGAACAGTTTTGAAACACTAAGTTTGTAGAATCCGCAAGTGTTTATTCGGAGCACCTTGAGGCTTATGTTGGAAAAGGAAATAACTTCACATAAAAACTAGAGAGAAGCATTCTCAGAACCTTCTTTGTGATGAGTGCATTCAACTCGCAGACTTGAACCTTCCTTTTGAACGAGCAGTTTTGAAACACTCTTTTTGTAAAAGCTGCAAATGGATATTTGGAGCACTTTGAGACGTATGCTGGAAAATGGAATATCTTCATCTAAAAACTAGACAGAAGCATTCTCAGAAATTTCTTCTCGATGCGTGCATTCAACTCACAGAGTTGAACCTGTCTTTTGATAGAGCAGTTTGGCAGCACTGTTTTTGTGAAATCTGCAAGTGGATATTTCCAGCAAATTGAGGCCTATGCAAAGAAAAGGAAATATCTTCACATAAAAACTAGGTAGCGGCATTCTCAGAAACTTCTTTGTGAGGAGCGTATTCAACTCACAGACTTGAATGTTCCTTTTGATAGAACAGTTTTGAAACACTCCTTTTGTACAATCTGCAAGTGTTTATTCGGAGCGCTTTGAGGACTATGTTGGAAAAGGAAATATCTTCACATGAAAACTAGACACAAGCATTCTCAGAAACTTCTTTGTGATGAGTGCATTCTACTCACAGAGTTGAACCTTCCTTTTGATAGAACAGTACTGAAGCATTCTTTTTGTAGAATCTGCAATTGGATATTTCGAACGTTTTGAGTCCTATGCTGGAAAAGGTAATATATTCACATAAAAACTAGACAGAAGCATTCTCAGAAACTTCTTTGTGTTGAGTGCATTCAACTCACGGACATGGAGCTTCCTTTTGAAAGAGCAGTTTTGAAACACTCTTTTTGTAAAATCTGCAAGTGGATATTCGGAGCACTTTGAGGCCTATGCTGGGAAATGGAATTTCTTCACCTAAAAACTAAACAGAACCTTTCTCAGAAAGCTCTTCTCGATGCATGCTTTCAACTCACAGAGTTGAACCTGCCTTTTGATAGAGCAGTTTGCAATCCCTCTTTTTATAGAATCTGCAAGTGTATATTTGGAGCGCTTTGAGGCCTATGCTGCAAAAGGAAATATCATTGCCTAAAAGCTAGACGGAAGCACTCTCAGAAACTTCTTTGTAATGAGTGCATTCAACTCACAGAGTTGAACCTTCCTTTTGATAGACCAGTTTTGAAACACTGTTTCTGTGGAATCCGCAAGCGGATATTTGGAGCTCTTTGACACTTATGCTGGAAAAGGAGATATCTTCATATACAAAGCAGACAGAAGCATTCTCAGAAACTTCTATGTCATGTGGGGATTGAACTCACAGAGTTGAACTTTCCTTTTTATGGAGCAGTTCTGCAACACTCTTTTTGTGGAAACTGCAAGTGGATATTTGGTGCGATTGCGGCATCTAGTGGAAAAGGAAATATATACAGATGAAAACAAGAGAGAATCATTCTCAGAAACTTCTTTCTGATGAGTGCATTCAACTCACAGACTTGAACCTTCCTTTTCAAAGAGCAGTTTTGAAACACTCTTTTTGTAGGATCTGCAAGTGGATATTTGGATCGCTTTGACGCCTATGCTGGGAAATGAAATATCTTCACCGAAAAACTAGACAGAAGCATTCTCAGAAACTTCTTCACGATACGTGCATTCAACTCACAGAGTTGAATCTTTCTTTTCAAAGAGCAATTTTGAAACACACTTTTGGTAAAATCTGCAAGTGGATATTTGGAGCGATTTCAGGCCTATGCTGGAAAAGGAAATATCCTCACATAAATACTAGACAGAAGCATTCTCAGAAATTTCTGTGTGATGAGTGCCTTCCACTCACAGACTTGAACGTTCCTTTTGAGGGAACGGTTTTGAAACAGTCCTTTGGTAGAATCTGCAAGTGTTTATTTGGAGCGCTTTGAGGCCTATGTTGGAAAAGGAAATATCTTCACATAAAAACTAGACAGAAGCATTCTCCGAAACTTCTTTGTGATGATTGCATTCTACTCACAGAGTGGAACCTTCCTTTTGAAAGAAGAGTTTTGAAACACTCTTTTGGTAGAATCTGCAACTGGATATTTGGAGCGATTTGAGGCCTATGCTAGAAAAGGAGATATCTTCACATAAAAACTAGACAGAAGCATCCTCAGAAACTTTTTCTGATGTGCGCATTCAACTCACCGAGTTGAACCTTCCTTTTGATAGAGAGGTTTTGAAACACTCTTTGTCTAGAATCTGCAGGTGAATATTTGGAGTGCTAAGAGGCCAACACTGGAAAAGGAAATATCTTCACATGAGAACTAGACGGAAGCATTCTCAGAAAACTTCCGTGGCTTTATGCACTCAACTCACATAGTGGAAACTTCCTTTTGATAGCCAGTTTTGGAAACACTCCTTTTGTAGAATTTGCTAGTGGATGTTTGGAGCGATTTGAGGCCTATGCTGGAAATGGAAATATCTTCACATAAAAACTAGACAGAAGCATTCTCAGAAACTTCTTTGTGATGAATGCATTCAACTCAAAGACTTGAACTTTCCTTTTGAAAGAGCAGTTTTGAAACAATCTTTATGTAGAATCTGCAAGTGGATATTTGGAGCGCTTTGAGGCCTATGCTGGGAAATGAAATAATTTCACCTGAAAACTAGACAGAAGCCTTCTGAGAAACTTCTTTGTGATGAGTGCATTCAACTCACAGACATGAACGTTCCTTTTCTTGGGACAGTTTTGAAACACTGAGTTTGTAGAATCCGCAAGTGTTTATTCGGAGCACCTTGAGGCCTATGCTGGTAAAGGAAATATCTTCACATAAAAATTCGACAGAAGCATTCTCAGAAACTTCTTTGCGTTGAGTGCATTCAACTCCCAGACTTGAACCTTCTTTTTGAACGAGCAGCTTTGAAACACTCTTCTTGTAAAATCTGCAAATGGATATTTGGAGCACTTTGAGGCGTATGCTGGAAAATGGAATATCTTCACCTGAAAACTAGACGGAAGCATTCTCAGAAAGTTCTTCTCGATGCGTGCATTCAACTCACAGAGTTGAACCTGTCTTTTGATAGAGCAGTTTGGAAACACTCTTTTTGTGAGATCAGCAAGTGGATATTTCCAGCGATTTGAGGCCTATGCAAGGAAAACGAAATATCTTCACATAAAAACTAGATAGCAGCATTCTCAGAAACTTCTTTGTGAGGAGCGCATTCAGCTCACAGACTGGAACGTTCCTTTTGATAGAACAGTTTTGAACCACTCCTTTTGTACTATCTGTAAGTGTTTATTCGGAGCGCTTTGGGGCCTATGTTGGAAAAGGAATTATCTTCACTTAAAAACTAGACAGAAGCATTCTCAGAAACTTCTTTGTGATGATTGCATTCTACTCACAGAGTTGAACCTTCCTTTTGATAGAACAGTTTTGAAACACTCTTTTTGCAGAATCTGCTAGTGGCTATTTGGAGCGCTTTGAGGCCTATGTTGGAAAAGGAAGAATCTTCACATAAAAACTAGGCAGAAGACTTCTCAGAAACTTCTTCTGATGGGCACATTCAACTCACAGACTTGAAGCTTCCTTCTGATAGAGAGGATTTGAAACAATCTTTGTCCAGAATCTGCAAGGAGATATTTGGGGTGCTAAGAGGCCAAAACTGCAAAAGAAAATATCACCACATGAGAACTGGACGGAAGCATTCTCAATAACTTCCATGCACTTTATGCATTCAAATCACATAGTGGAATCTTCCTTTTGATAGCGCAGTTTTGAAACACTCCTTTTGTAGAATTTGCTAGTGGATGTTTGGAGCGATTTGAGGCCTATGCTGGGAATGGAAATATCTTCACATAAAAACCAGACAAAAGCATTCTCAGAAACTTCTTTGTGATGAGTGCATTCAACTCACAGACTTGAACCTTCCTTTTGAAAGAGCAGTTTTGAAACACACTTTTTGTCGAATCTGCAAGTGGATATTTGGAGAGCTTTGAGGCCTATGCTGGAAAATGAAATATCTTCACCTGGAAACCAGACAGAAGCATTCTGAGAATCTTCTTTGTGATGAGTGCATTCAACTCACAGACATGAACGTTCCTTTTGATAGAACAGTTTTGAAACACTAAGTTTGTAGAATCCGCAAGTGTTTATTCGGAGCACCTTGAGGCTTATGTTGGAAAAGGAAATAACTTCACATAAAAACTAGAGAGAAGCATTCTCAGAACCTTCTTTGTGATGAGTGCATTCAACTCGCAGACTTGAACCTTCCTTTTGAACGAGCAGTTTTGAAACACTCTTTTTGTAAAAGCTGCAAATGGATATTTGGAGCACTTTGAGACGTATGCTGGAAAATGGAATATCTTCATCTAAAAACTAGACAGAAGCATTCTCAGAAATTTCTTCTCGATGCGTGCATTCAACTCACAGAGTTGAACCTGTCTTTTGATAGAGCAGTTTGGCAGCACTGTTTTTGTGAAATCTGCAAGTGGATATTTCCAGCAAATTGAGGCCTATGCAAAGAAAAGGAAATATCTTCACATAAAAACTAGGTAGCGGCATTCTCAGAAACTTCTTTGTGAGGAGCGTATTCAACTCACAGACTTGAATGTTCCTTTTGATAGAACAGTTTTGAAACACTCCTTTTGTACAATCTGCAAGTGTTTATTCGGAGCGCTTTGAGGACTATGTTGGAAAAGGAAATATCTTCACATGAAAACTAGACACAAGCATTCTCAGAAACTTCTTTGTGATGAGTGCATTCTACTCACAGAGTTGAACCTTCCTTTTGATAGAACAGTACTGAAGCATTCTTTTTGTAGAATCTGCAATTGGATATTTCGAACGTTTTGAGTCCTATGCTGGAAAAGGTAATATATTCACATAAAAACTAGACAGAAGCATTCTCAGAAACTTCTTTGTGTTGAGTGCATTCAACTCACGGACATGGAGCTTCCTTTTGAAAGAGCAGTTTTGAAACACTCTTTTTGTAAAATCTGCAAGTGGATATTCGGAGCACTTTGAGGCCTATGCTGGGAAATGGAATTTCTTCACCTAAAAACTAAACAGAACCTTTCTCAGAAAGCTCTTCTCGATGCATGCTTTCAACTCACAGAGTTGAACCTGCCTTTTGATAGAGCAGTTTGCAATCCCTCTTTTTATAGAATCTGCAAGTGTATATTTGGAGCGCTTTGAGGCCTATGCTGCAAAAGGAAATATCATTGCCTAAAAGCTAGACGGAAGCATTCTCAGAAACTTCTTTGTAATGAGTGCATTCAACTCACAGAGTTGAACCTTCCTTTTGATAGACCAGTTTTGAAACACTGTTTCTGTGGAATCCGCAAGCGGATATTTGGAGCTCTTTGACACTTATGCTGGAAAAGGAGATATCTTCATATACAAAGCAGACAGAAGCATTCTCAGAAACTTCTATGTCATGTGGGGATTGAACTCACAGAGTTGAACTTTCCTTTTTATGGAGCAGTTCTGCAACACTCTTTTTGTGGAAACTGCAAGTGGATATTTGGTGCGATTGCGGCATCTAGTGGAAAAGGAAATATATACAGATGAAAACAAGAGAGAATCATTCTCAGAAACTTCTTTCTGATGAGTGCATTCAACTCACAGACTTGAACCTTCCTTTTCAAAGAGCAGTTTTGAAACACTCTTTTTGTAGGATCTGCAAGTGGATATTTGGATCGCTTTGACGCCTATGCTGGGAAATGAAATATCTTCACCGAAAAACTAGACAGAAGCATTCTCAGAAACTTCTTCACGATACGTGCATTCAACTCACAGAGTTGAATCTTTCTTTTCAAAGAGCAGTTTTGAAACACACCTTTGGTAAAATCTGCAAGTGGATATTTGGAGCGATTTCAGGCCTATGCTGGAAAAGGAAATATCCTCACATCAATACTAGACAGAAGCATTCTCAGAAATTTCTGTGTGATGAGTGCCTTCAACTCACAGACTTGAACGTTCCTTTTGAGGGAACGGTTTTGAAACAGTCCTTTGGTAGAATCTGCAAGTGTTTATTTGGAGCGCTTTGAGGCCTATGTTGGAAAAGGAAATATCTTCACATAAAAACTAGACAGAAGCATTCTCCGAAACTTCTTTGTGATGATTGCATTCTACTCACAGAGTGGAACCTTCCTTTTGAAAGAACAGTTTTGAAACACTCTTTTGGTAGAATCTGCAAGTGGATATTTGGAGCGATTTGAGGCCTATGCTGGAAAAGGAGATATCTTCACATAAAAACTAGACAGAAGCATCCTCAGAAACTTTTTCTGATGTGCGCATTCAACTCACCGAGTTGAACCTTCCTTTTGATAGAGAGGTTTTGAAACACTCTTTGTCTAGAATCTGCAGGTGAATATTTGGAGTGCTAAGAGGCCAACACTGGAAAAGGAAATATCTTCACATGAGAACTAGACGGAAGCATTCTCAGAAAACTTCCGTGGCTTTATGCACTCAACTCACATAGTGGAAACTTCCTTTTGATAGCCAGTTTTGGAAACACTCCTTTTGTAGAATTTGCTAGTGGATGTTTGGAGCGATTTGAGGCCTATGCTGGAAATGGAAATATCTTCACATAAAAACTAGACAGAAGCATTCTCAGAAACTTCTTTGTGATGAATGCATTCAACTCAAAGACTTGAACTTTCCTTTTGAAAGAGCAGTTTTGAAACAATCTTTATGTAGTATCTGCAAGTGGATATTTGGAGCGCTTTGAGGCCTATGCTGGGAAATGAAATAATTTCACCTGAAAACTAGACAGAAGCCTTCTGAGAAACTTCTTTGTGATGAGTGCATTCAAGTCACAGACATGAACGTTCCTTTTCTTGGAACAGTTTTGAAACACTGAGTTTGTAGAATCCGCAAGTGTTTATTCGGAGCACCTTGAGGCCTATGCTGGTAAAGGAAATATCTTCACATAAAAATTCGACAGAAGCATTCTCAGAAACTTCTTTGCGTTGAGTGCATTCAACTCCCAGACTTGAACCTTCTTTTTGAACGAGCAGCTTTGAAACACTCTTCTTGTAAAATCTGCAAATGGATATTTGGAGCACTTTGAGGCGTATGCTGGAAAATGGAATATCTTCACCTGAAAACTAGACGGAAGCATTCTCAGAAAGTTCTTCTCGATGCGTGCATTCAACTCACAGAGTTGAACCTGTCTTTTGATAGAGCAGTTTGGAAACACTCTTTTTGTGAGATCAGCAAGTGGATATTTCCAGCGATTTGAGGCCTATGCAAGGAAAACGAAATATCTTCACATAAAAACTAGATAGCAGCATTCTCAGAAACTTCTTTGTGAGGAGCGCATTCAGCTCACAGACTGGAACGTTCCTTTTGATAGAACAGTTTTGAACCACTCCTTTTGTACTATCTGTAAGTGTTTATTCGGAGCGCTTTGGGGCCTATGTTGGAAAAGGAATTATCTTCACTTAAAAACTAGACAGAAGCATTCTCAGAAACTTCTTTGTGATGATTGCATTCTACTCACAGAGTTGAACCTTCCTTTTGATAGAACAGTTTTGAAACACTCTTTTTGCAGAATCTGCTAGTGGCTATTTGGAGCGCTTTGAGGCCTATGTTGGAAAAGGAAGAATCTTCACATAAAAACTAGGCAGAAGACTTCTCAGAAACTTCTTCCGATGGGCACATTCAACTCACAGACTTGAAGCTTCCTTCTGATAGAGAGGATTTGAAACAATCTTTGTCCAGAATCTGCAAGGAGATATTTGGGGTGCTAAGAGGCCAAAACTGCAAAAGAAAATATCACCACATGAGAACTGGACGGAAGCATTCTCAATAACTTCCATGCACTTTATGCATTCAAATCACATAGTGGAATCTTCCTTTTGATAGCGCAGTTTTGAAACACTCCTTTTGTAGAATTTGCTAGTGGATGTTTGGAGCGATTTGGGGCCTATGCTGGGAATGGAAATATCTTCACATAAAAACCAGACAAAAGCATTCTCAGAAACTTCTTTGTGATGAGTGCATTCAACTCACAGACTTGAACCTTCCTTTTGAAAGAGCAGTTTTGAAACACACTTTTTGTAGGATCTGCAAGTGGATATTTGGAGAGCTTTGAGGCCTCTGCTGGAAAATGAAATATCTTCACCTGGAAACCAGACAGAAGCATTCTGAGAATCTTCTTTGTGATGAGTGCATTCAACTCACAGACATGAACGTTCCTTTTGATAGAACAGTTTTGAAACACTAAGTTTGTAGAATCCGCACGTGTTTATTCGGAGCACCTTGAGGCTTATGTTGGAAAAGGAAATAACCTCACATAAAAAATAGAGAGAAGCATTCTCAGAACCTTCTTTGTGATGAGTGCATTCAACTCGCAGACTTGAACCTTCCTTTTGAACGAGCAGTTTTGAAACACTCTTTTTGTAAAAGCTGCAAATGGATATTTGGAGCACTTTGAGACGTATGCTGGAAAATGGAATATCTTCATCTAAAAACTAGGCAGAAGCATTCTCAGAAATTTCTTCTCGATGCGTGCATTCAACTCACAGAGTTGAACCTGTCTTTTGATAGAGCAGTTTGGCAGCACTGTTTTTGTGAAATCTGCAAGTGGATATTTCCAGCAAATTGAGGCCTATGCAAAGAAAAGGAAATATCTTCACATAAAAACTAGGTAGCGGCATTCTCAGAAACTTCTTTGTGAGGAGCGTATTCAACTCACAGACTTGAATGTTCCTTTTGATAGAACAGTTTTGAAACACTCCTTTTGTACAATCTGCAAGTGTTTATTCGGAGCGCTTTGAGGACTATGTTGGAAAAGGAAATATCTTCACATGAAAACTAGACACAAGCATTCTCAGAAACTTCTTTGTGATGAGTGCATTCTACTCACAGAGTTGAACCTTCCTTTTGATAGAACAGTACTGAAGCATTCTTTTTGTAGAATCTGCAATTGGATATTTCGAACGTTTTAAGTCCTATGCTGGAAAAGGAAATATATTCACATAAAAACTAGACAGAAGCATTCTCAGAAACTTCTTTGTGTTGAGTGCATTCAACTCACAGACATGGAGCTTCCTTTTGAAAGAGCAGTTTTGAAACACTCTTTTTGTAAAATCTGCAAGTGGATATTCGGAGCACTTTGAGGCCTATGCTGGGAAATGGAATATCTTCACCTAAAAACTAAACAGAACCTTTCTCAGAAAGCTCTTCTCGATGCATGCTTTCAACTCACAGAGTTGAACCTGCCTTTTGATAGAGCAGTTTGCAATCCCTCTTTTTATAGAATCTGCAAGTGTATATTTGGAGCGCTTTGAGGCCTATGCTGCAAAAGGAAATATCATTGCCTAAAAGCTAGACGGAAGCATTCTCAGAAACTTCTTTGTAATGAGTGCATTCAACTCACAGAGTTGAACCTTCCTTTTGATAGACCAGTTTTGAAACACTGTATCTGCGGAATCCGCAAGCGGATATTTGGAGCTCTTTGACACTTATGCTGGAAAAGGAGATATCTTCATATACAAAGCAGACAGAAGCATTCTCAGAAACTTCTATGTCATGTGGGGATTGAACTCACAGAGTTGAACTTTCCTTTTTATGGAGCAGTTCTGCAACACTCTTTTTGTGGAAACTGCAAGTGGATATTTGGTGCGATTGCGGCATCTAGCTAGTGGAAAAGGAAATATATACAGGTGAAAACAAGAGAGAATCATTCTCAGAAACTTCTTTCTGATGAGTGCATTCAACTCACAGACTTGAACCTTCCTTTTCAAAGAGCAGTTTTGAAACACTCTTTTTGTAGGATCTGCAAGTGGATATTTGGATCGCTTTGACGCCTATGCTGGGAAATGAAATATCTTCACCGAAAAACTAGACAGAAGCATTCTCAGAAACTTCTTCCCGATATGTGCATTCAACTCACAGAGTTGAATCTTTCTTTTCAAAGAGCAGTTTTGAAACACACTTTTGGTAAAATCTGCAAGTGGATATTTGGAGCGCTTTGAGGCCTATGCTGGAAAAGGAAATATCCTCACATCAATACTAGACAGAAGCATTCTCAGAAATTTCTGTGTGATGAGTGCCTTCCACTCACAGACTTGAACGTTCCTTTGGAGGGAACGGTTTTGAAACAGTCCTTTGGTAGAATCTGCAAGTGTTTATTTGGAGCGCTTTGAGGCCTATGTTGGAAAAGGAAATATCTTCACATAAAAACTAGACAGAAGCATTCTCCGAAACTTCTTTGTGATGATTGCATTCTACTCACAGAGTGGAACCTTCCTTTTGAAAGAACAGTTTTGAAACACTCTTTTGGTAGAATCTGCAAGTGGATATTTGGAGCGATTTGAGGCCTATGCTGGAAAAGGAGATATCTTCACATAAAAACTAGACAGAAGCATCCTCAGAAACTTTTTCTGATGTGCGCATTCAACTCACCGAGTTGAACCTTCCTTTTGATAGAGAGGTTTTGAAACACTCTTTGTCTAGAATCTGCAGGTGAATATTTGGAGTGCTAAGAGGCCAACACTGGAAAAGGAAATATCTTCACATGAGAACTAGACGGAAGCATTCTCAGAAAACTTCCGTGGCTTTATGCACTCAACTCACATAGTGGAAACTTCCTTTTGATAGCCAGTTTTGGAAACACTCCTTTTGTAGAATTTGCTAGTGGATGTTTGGAGCGATTTGAGGCCTATGCTGGAAATGGAAATATCTTCACATAAAAACTAGACAGAAGCATTCTCAGAAACTTCTTTGTGATGAATGCATTCAACTCAAAGACTTGAACTTTCCTTTTGAAAGAGCAGTTTTGAAACAATCTTTATGTAGAATCTGCAAGTGGATATTTGGAGCGCTTTGAGGCCTATGCTGGGAAATGAAATAATTTCACCTGAAAACTAGACAGAAGCCTTCTGAGAAACTTCTTTGTGATGAGTGCATTCAACTCACAGACATGAACGTTCCTTTTCTTGGAACAGTTTTGAAACACTGAGTTTGTAGAATCCGCAAGTGTTTATTCGGAGCACCTTGAGGCCTATGCTGGTAAAGGAAATATCTTCACATAAAAATTCGACAGAAGCATTCTCAGAAACTTCTTTGCGTTGAGTGCATTCAACTCCCAGACTTGAGCCTTCTTTTTGAACGAGCAGCTTTGAAACACTCTTCTTGTAAAATCTGCAAATGGATATTTGGAGCACTTTGAGGCGTATGCTGGAAAATGGAATATCTTCACCTGAAAACTAGACGGAAGCATTCTCAGAAAGTTCTTCTCGATGCGTGCATTCAACTCACAGAGTTGAACCTGTCTTTTGATAGAGCAGTTTGGAAACACTCTTTTTGTGAGATCAGCAAGTGGATATTTCCAGCGATTTGAGGCCTATGCAAGGAAAACGAAATATCTTCACATAAAAACTAGATAGCAGCATTCTCAGAAACTTCTTTGTGAGGAGCGCATTCAGCCCACAGACTGGAACGTTCCTTTTGATAGAACAGTTTTGAACCACTCCTTTTGTACTATCTGTAAGTGTTTATTCGGAGCGCTTTGGGGCCTATGTTGGAAAAGGAATTATCTTCACTTAAAAACTAGACAGAAGCATTCTCAGAAACTTCTTTGTGATGATTGCATTCTACTCACAGAGTTGAACCTTCCTTTTGATAGAACAGTTTTGAAACACTCTTTTTGCAGAATCTGCTAGTGGCTATTTGGAGCGCTTTGAGGCCTATGTTGGAAAAGGAAGAATCTTCACATAAAAACTAGGCAGAAGACTTCTCAGAAACTTCTTCCGATGGGCACATTCAACTCACAGACTTGAAGCTTCCTTCTGATAGAGAGGATTTGAAACAATCTTTGTCCAGAATCTGCAAGGAGATATTTGGGGTGCTAAGAGGCCAAAACTGCAAAAGAAAATATCACCACATGAGAACTGGACGGAAGCATTCTCAATAACTTCCATGCACTTTATGCATTCAAATCACATAGTGGAATCTTCCTTTTGATAGCGCAGTTTTGAAACACTCCTTTTGTAGAATTTGCTAGTGGATGTTTGGAGCGATTTGAGGCCTATGCTGGGAATGGAAATATCTTCACATAAAAACCAGACAAAAGCATTCTCAGAAACTTCTTTGTGATGAGTGCATTCAACTCACAGACTTGAACCTTCCTTTTGAAAGAGCAGTTTTGAAACACACTTTTTGTAGAATCTGCAAGTGGATATTTGGAGAGCTTTGAGGCCTCTGCTGGAAAATGAAATATCTTCACCTGGAAACCAGACAGAAGCATTCTGAGAATCTTCTTTGTGATGAGTGCATTCAACTCACAGACATGAACGTTCCTTTTGATAGAACAGTTTTGAAACACTAAGTTTGTAGAATCCGCACGTGTTTATTCGGAGCACCTTGAGGCTTATGTTGGAAAAGGAAATAACCTCACATAAAAACTAGAGAGAAGCATTCTCAGAACCTTCTTTGTGATGAGTGCATTCAACTCGCAGACTTGAACCTTCCTTTTGAACGAGCAGTTTTGAAACACTCTTTTTGTAAAAGCTGCAAATGGATATTTGGAGCACTTTGAGACGTATGCTGGAAAATGGAATATCTTCATCTAAAAACTAGACAGAAGCATTCTCAGAAATTTCTTCTCGATGCGCGCATTCAACTCACAGAGTTGAACCTGTCTTTTGATAGAGCAGTTTGGCAGCACTGTTTTTGTGAAATCTGCAAGTGGATATTTCCAGCAAATTGAGGCCTATGCAAAGAAAAGGAAATATCTTCACATAAAAACTAGGTAGCGGCATTCTCAGAAACTTCTTTGTGAGGAGCGTATTCAACTCACAGACTTGAATGTTCCTTTTGATAGAACAGTTTTGAAACACTCCTTTTGTACAATCTGCAAGTGTTTATTCGGAGCGCTTTGAGGACTATGTTGGAAAAGGAAATATCTTCACATGAAAACTAGACACAAGCATTCTCAGAAACTTCTTTGTGATGAGTGCATTCTACTCACAGAGTTGAACCTTCCTTTTGATAGAACAGTACTGAAGCATTCTTTTTGTAGAATCTGCAATTGGATATTTCGAACGTTTTGAGTCCTATGCTGGAAAAGGTAATATATTCACATAAAAACTAGACAGAAGCATTCTCAGAAACTTCTTTGTGTTGAGTGCATTCAACTCACAGACATGGAGCTTCCTTTTGAAAGAGCAGTTTTGAAACACTCTTTTTGTAAAATCTGCAAGTGGATATTCGGAGCACTTTGAGGCCTATGCTGGGAAATGGAATTTCTTCACCTAAAAACTAAACAGAACCTTTCTCAGAAAGCTCTTCTCGATGCATGCTTTCAACTCACAGAGTTGAACCTGCCTTTTGATAGAGCAGTTTGCAATCCCTCTTTTTATAGAATCTGCAAGTGTATATTTGGAGCGCTTTGAGGCCTATGCTGCAAAAGGAAATATCATTGCCTAAAAGCTAGACGGAAGCATTCTCAGAAACTTCTTTGTAATGAGTGCATTCAACTCACAGAGTTGAACCTTCCTTTTGATAGACCAGTTTTGAAACACTGTTTCTGCGGAATCCGCAAGCGGATATTTGGAGCTCTTTGACACTTATGCTGGAAAAGGAGATATCTTCATATACAAAGCAGACAGAAGCATTCTCAGAAACTTCTATGTCATGTGGGGATTGAACTCACAGAGTTGAACTTTCCTTTTTATGGAGCAGTTCTGCAACACTCTTTTTGTGGAAACTGCAAGTGGATATTTGGTGCGATTGCGGCATCTAGTGGAAAAGGAAATATATACAGATGAAAACAAGAGAGAATCATTCTCAGAAACTTCTTTCTGATGAGTGCATTCAACTCACAGACTTGAACCTTCCTTTTCAAAGAGCAGTTTTGAAACACTCTTTTTGTAGGATCTGCAAGTGGATATTTGGATCGCTTTGACGCCTATGCTGGGAAATGAAATATCTTCACCGAAAAACTAGACAGAAGCATTCTCAGAAACTTCTTCCCGATATGTGCATTCAACTCACAGAGTTGAATCTTTCTTTTCAAAGAGCAGTTTTGAAACACACTTTTGGTAAAATCTGCAAGTGGATATTTGGAGCGCTTTGAGGCCTATGCTGGAAAAGGAAATATCCTCACATCAATACTAGACAGAAGCATTCTCAGAAATTTCTGTGTGATGAGTGCCTTCCACTCACAGACTTGAACGTTCCTTTGGAGGGAACGGTTTTGAAACAGTCCTTTGGTAGAATCTGCAAGTGTTTATTTGGAGCGCTTTGAGGCCTATGTTGGAAAAGGAAATATCTTCACATAAAAACTAGACAGAAGCATTCTCCGAAACTTCTTTGTGATGATTGCATTCTACTCACAGAGTGGAACCTTCCTTTTGAAAGAACAGTTTTGAAACACTCTTTTGGTAGAATCTGCAAGTGGATATTTGGAGCGATTTGAGGCCTATGCTGGAAAAGGAGATATCTTCACATAAAAACTAGACAGAAGCATCCTCAGAAACTTTTTCTGATGTGCGCATTCAACTCACCGAGTTGAACCTTCCTTTTGATAGAGAGGTTTTGAAACACTCTTTGTCTAGAATCTGCAGGTGAATATTTGGAGTGCTAAGAGGCCAACACTGGAAAAGGAAATATCTTCACATGAGAACTAGACGGAAGCATTCTCAGAAAACTTCCGTGGCTTTATGCACTCAACTCACATAGTGGAAACTTCCTTTTGATAGCCAGTTTTGGAAACACTCCTTTTGTAGAATTTGCTAGTGGATGTTTGGAGCGATTTGAGGCCTATGCTGGAAATGGAAATATCTTCACATAAAAACTAGACAGAAGCATTCTCAGAAACTTCTTTGTGATGAATGCATTCAACTCAAAGACTTGAACTTTCCTTTTGAAAGAGCAGTTTTGAAACAATCTTTATGTAGAATCTGCAAGTGGATATTTGGAGCGCTTTGAGGCCTATGCTGGGAAATGAAATAATTTCACCTGAAAACTAGACAGAAGCCTTCTGAGAAACTTCTTTGTGATGAGTGCATTCAACTCACAGACATGAACGTTCCTTTTCTTGGAACAGTTTTGAAACACTGAGTTTGTAGAATCCGCAAGTGTTTATTCGGAGCACCTTGAGGCCTATGCTGGTAAAGGAAATATCTTCACATAAAAATTCGACAGAAGCATTCTCAGAAACTTCTTTGCGTTGAGTGCATTCAACTCCCAGACTTGAACCTTCTTTTTGAACGAGCAGCTTTGAAACACTCTTCTTGTAAAATCTGCAAATGGATATTTGGAGCACTTTGAGGCGTATGCTGGAAAATGGAATATCTTCACCTGAAAACTAGACGGAAGCATTCTCAGAAAGTTCTTCTCGATGCGTGCATTCAACTCACAGAGTTGAACCTGTCTTTTGATAGAGCAGTTTGGAAACACTCTTTTTGTGAGATCAGCAAGTGGATATTTCCAGTGATTTGAGGCCTATGCAAGGAAAACGAAATATCTTCACCTAAAAACTAGATAGCAGCATTCTCAGAAACTTCTTTGTGAGGAGCGCATTCAGCCCACAGACTGGAACGTTCCTTTTGATAGAACAGTTTTGAACCACTCCTTTTGTACTATCTGTAAGTGTTTATTCGGAGCGCTTTGGGGCCTATGTTGGAAAAGGAATTATCTTCACTTAAAAACTAGACAGAAGCATTCTCAGAAACTTCTTTGTGATGATTGCATTCTACTCACAGAGTTGAACCTTCCTTTTGATAGAACAGTTTTGAAACACTCTTTTTGCAGAATCTGCTAGTGGCTATTTGGAGCGCTTTGAGGCCTATGTTGGAAAAGGAAGAATCTTCACATAAAAACTAGGCAGAAGACTTCTCAGAAACTTCTTCCGATGGGCACATTCAACTCACAGACTTGAAGCTTCCTTCTGATAGAGAGGATTTGAAACAATCTTTGTCCAGAATCTGCAAGGAGATATTTGGGGTGCTAAGAGGCCAAAACTGCAAAAGAAAATATCACCACATGAGAACTGGACGGAAGCATTCTCAATAACTTCCATGCACTTTATGCATTCAAATCACATAGTGGAATCTTCCTTTTGATAGCGCAGTTTTGAAACACTCCTTTTGTAGAATTTGCTAGTGGATGTTTGGAGCGATTTGAGGCCTATGCTGGGAATGGAAATATCTTCACATAAAAACCAGACAAAAGCATTCTCAGAAACTTCTTTGTGATGAGTGCATTCAACTCACAGACTTGAACCTTCCTTTTGAAAGAGCAGTTTTGAAACACACTTTTTGTAGAATCTGCAAGTGGATATTTGGAGAGCTTTGAGGCCTATGCTGGAAAATGAAATATCTTCACCTGGAAACCAGACAGAAGCATTCTGAGAATCTTCTTTGTGATGAGTGCATTCAACTCACAGACATGAACGTTCCTTTTGATAGAACAGTTTTGAAACACTAAGTTTGTAGAATCCGCAAGTGTTTATTGGGAGCACCTTGAGGCTTATGTTGGAAAAGGAAATAACCTCACATAAAAACTAGAGAGAAGCATTCTCAGAACCTTCTTTGTGATGAGTGCATTCAACTCGCAGACTTGAACCTTCCTTTTGAACGAGCAGTTTTGAAACACTCTTTTTGTAAAAGCTGCAAATGGATATTTGGAGCACTTTGAGACGTATGCTGGAAAATGGAATATCTTCATCTAAAAACTAGACAGAAGCATTCTCAGAAATTTCTTCTCGATGCGCGCATTCAACTCACAGAGTTGAACCTGTCTTTTGATAGAGCAGTTTGGCAGCACTGTTTTTGTGAAATCTGCAAGTGGATATTTCCAGCAAATTGAGGCCTATGCAAAGAAAAGGAAATATCTTCACATAAAAACTAGGTAGCGGCATTCTCAGAAACTTCTTTGTGAGGAGCGTATTCAACTCACAGACTTGAATGTTCCTTTTGATAGAACAGTTTTGAAACACTCCTTTTGTACAATCTGCAAGTGTTTATTCGGAGCGCTTTGAGGACTATGTTGGAAAAGGAAATATCTTCACATGAAAACTAGACACAAGCATTCTCAGAAACTTCTTTGTGATGAGTGCATTCTACTCACAGAGTTGAACCTTCCTTTTGATAGAACAGTACTGAAGCATTCTTTTTGTAGAATCTGCAATTGGATATTTCGAACGTTTTGAGTCCTATGCTGGAAAAGGTAATATATTCACATAAAAACTAGACAGAAGCATTCTCAGAAACTTCTTTGTGTTGAGTGCATTCAACTCACAGACATGGAGCTTCCTTTTGAAAGAGCAGTTTTGAAACACTCTTTTTGTAAAATCTGCAAGTGGATATTCGGAGCACTTTGAGGCCTATGCTGGGAAATGGAATTTCTTCACCTAAAAACTAAACAGAACCTTTCTCAGAAAGCTCTTCTCGATGCATGCTTTCAACTCACAGAGTTGAACCTGCCTTTTGATAGAGCAGTTTGCAATCCCTCTTTTTATAGAATCTGCAAGTGTATATTTGGAGCGCTTTGAGGCCTATGCTGCAAAAGGAAATATCATTGCCTAAAAGCTAGACGGAAGCATTCTCAGAAACTTCTTTGTAATGAGTGCATTCAACTCACAGAGTTGAACCTTCCTTTTGATAGACCAGTTTTGAAACACTGTTTCTGTGGAATCCGCAAGCGGATATTTGGAGCTCTTTGACACTTATGCTGGAAAAGGAGATATCTTCATATACAAAGCAGACAGAAGCATTCTCAGAAACTTCTATGTCATGTGGGGATTGAACTCACAGAGTTGAACTTTCCTTTTTATGGAGCAGTTCTGCAACACTCTTTTTGTGGAAACTGCAAGTGGATATTTGGTGCGATTGCGGCATCTAGTGGAAAAGGAAATATATACAGATGAAAACAAGAGAGAATCATTCTCAGAAACTTCTTTCTGATGAGTGCATTCAACTCACAGACTTGAACCTTCCTTTTCAAAGAGCAGTTTTGAAACACTCTTTTTGTAGGATCTGCAAGTGGATATTTGGATCGCTTTGACGCCTATGCTGGGAAATGAAATATCTTCACCGAAAAACTAGACAGAAGCATTCTCAGAAACTTCTTCCCGATATGTGCATTCAACTCACAGAGTTGAATCTTTCTTTTCAAAGAGCAGTTTTGAAACACACTTTTGGTAAAATCTGCAAGTGGATATTTGGAGCGCTTTGAGGCCTATGCTGGAAAAGGAAATATCCTCACATCAATACTAGACAGAAGCATTCTCAGAAATTTCTGTGTGATGAGTGCCTTCCACTCACAGACTTGAACGTTCCTTTGGAGGGAACGGTTTTGAAACAGTCCTTTGGTAGAATCTGCAAGTGTTTATTTGGAGCGCTTTGAGGCCTATGTTGGAAAAGGAAATATCTTCACATAAAAACTAGACAGAAGCATTCTCCGAAACTTCTTTGTGATGATTGCATTCTACTCACAGAGTGGAACCTTCCTTTTGAAAGAACAGTTTTGAAACACTCTTTTGGTAGAATCTGCAAGTGGATATTTGGAGCGATTTGAGGCCTATGCTGGAAAAGGAGATATCTTCACATAAAAACTAGACAGAAGCATCCTCAGAAACTTTTTCTGATGTGCGCATTCAACTCACCGAGTTGAACCTTCCTTTTGATAGAGAGGTTTTGAAACACTCTTTGTCTAGAATCTGCAGGTGAATATTTGGAGTGCTAAGAGGCCAACACTGGAAAAGGAAATATCTTCACATGAGAACTAGACGGAAGCATTCTCAGAAAACTTCCGTGGCTTTATGCACTCAACTCACATAGTGGAAACTTCCTTTTGATAGCCAGTTTTGGAAACACTCCTTTTGTAGAATTTGCTAGTGGATGTTTGGAGCGATTTGAGGCCTATGCTGGAAATGGAAATATCTTCACATAAAAACTAGACAGAAGCATTCTCAGAAACTTCTTTGTGATGAATGCATTCAACTCAAAGACTTGAACTTTCCTTTTGAAAGAGCAGTTTTGAAACAATCTTTATGTAGAATCTGCAAGTGGATATTTGGAGCGCTTTGAGGCCTATGCTGGGAAATGAAATAATTTCACCTGAAAACTAGACAGAAGCCTTCTGAGAAACTTCTTTGTGATGAGTGCATTCAACTCACAGACATGAACGTTCCTTTTCTTGGAACAGTTTTGAAACACTGAGTTTGTAGAATCCGCAAGTGTTTATTCGGAGCACCTTGAGGCCTATGCTGGTAAAGGAAATATCTTCACATAAAAATTCGACAGAAGCATTCTCAGAAACTTCTTTGCGTTGAGTGCATTCAACTCCCAGACTTGAACCTTCTTTTTGAACGAGCAGCTTTGAAACACTCTTCTTGTAAAATCTGCAAATGGATATTTGGAGCACTTTGAGGCGTATGCTGGAAAATGGAATATCTTCACCTGAAAACTAGACGGAAGCATTCTCAGAAAGTTCTTCTCGATGCGTGCATTCAACTCACAGAGTTGAACCTGTCTTTTGATAGAGCAGTTTGGAAACACTCTTTTTGTGAGATCAGCAAGTGGATATTTCCAGCGATTTGAGGCCTATGCAAGGAAAACGAAATATCTTCACATAAAAACTAGATAGCAGCATTCTCAGAAACTTCTTTGTGAGGAGCGCATTCAGCCCACAGACTGGAACGTTCCTTTTGATAGAACAGTTTTGAACCACTCCTTTTGTACTATCTGTAAGTGTTTATTCGGAGCGCTTTGGGGCCTATGTTGGAAAAGGAATTATCTTCACTTAAAAACTAGACAGAAGCATTCTCAGAAACTTCTTTGTGATGATTGCATTCTACTCACAGAGTTGAACCTTCCTTTTGATAGAACAGTTTTGAAACACTCTTTTTGCAGAATCTGCTAGTGGCTATTTGGAGCGCTTTGAGGCCTATGTTGGAAAAGGAAGAATCTTCACATAAAAACTAGGCAGAAGACTTCTCAGAAACTTCTTCCGATGGGCACATTCAACTCACAGACTTGAAGCTTCCTTCTGATAGAGAGGATTTGAAACAATCTTTGTCCAGAATCTGCAAGGAGATATTTGGGGTGCTAAGAGGCCAAAACTGCAAAAGAAAATATCACCACATGAGAACTGGACGGAAGCATTCTCAATAACTTCCATGCACTTTATGCATTCAAATCACATAGTGGAATCTTCCTTTTGATAGCGCAGTTTTGAAACACTCCTTTTGTAGAATTTGCTAGTGGATGTTTGGAGCGATTTGAGGCCTATGCTGGGAATGGAAATATCTTCACATAAAAACCAGACAAAAGCATTCTCAGAAACTTCTTTGTGATGAGTGCATTCAACTCACAGACTTGAACCTTCCTTTTGAAAGAGCAGTTTTGAAACACACTTTTTGTAGAATCTGCAAGTGGATATTTGGAGAGCTTTGAGGCCTCTGCTGGAAAATGAAATATCTTCACCTGGAAACCAGACAGAAGCATTCTGAGAATCTTCTTTGTGATGAGTGCATTCAACTCACAGACATGAACGTTCCTTTTGATAGAACAGTTTTGAAACACTAAGTTTGTAGAATCCGCAAGTGTTTATTCGGAGCACCTTGAGGCTTATGTTGGAAAAGGAAATAACTTCACATAAAAACTAGAGAGAAGCATTCTCAGAACCTTCTTTGTGATGAGTGCATTCAACTCGCAGACTTGAACCTTCCTTTTGAACGAGCAGTTTTGAAACACTCTTTTTGTAAAAGCTGCAAATGGATATTTGGAGCACTTTGAGACGTATGCTGGAAAATGGAATATCTTCATCTAAAAACTAGACAGAAGCATTCTCAGAAATTTCTTCTCGATGCGTGCATTCAACTCACAGAGTTGAACCTGTCTTTTGATAGAGCAGTTTGGCAGCACTGTTTTTGTGAAATCTGCAAGTGGATATTTCCAGCAAATTGAGGCCTATGCAAAGAAAAGGAAATATCTTCACATAAAAACTAGGTAGCGGCATTCTCAGAAACTTCTTGGTGAGGAGCGTATTCAACTCACAGACTTGAATGTTCCTTTTGATAGAACAGTTTTGAAACACTCCTTTTGTACAATCTGCAAGTGTTTATTCGGAGCGCTTTGAGGACTATGTTGGAAAAGGAAATATCTTCACATGAAAACTAGACACAAGCATTCTCAGAAACTTCTTTGTGATGAGTGCATTCTACTCACAGAGTTGAACCTTCCTTTTGATAGAACAGTACTGAAGCATTCTTTTTGTAGAATCTGCAATTGGATATTTCGAACGTTTTGAGTCCTATGCTGGAAAAGGTAATATATTCACATAAAAACTAGACAGAAGCATTCTCAGAAACTTCTTTGTGTTGAGTGCATTCAACTCACAGACATGGAGCTTCCTTTTGAAAGAGCAGTTTTGAAACACTCTTTTTGTAAAATCTGCAAGTGGATATTCGGAGCACTTTGAGGCCTATGCTGGGAAATGGAATTTCTTCACCTAAAAACTAAACAGAACCTTTCTCAGAAAGCTCTTCTCGATGCATGCTTTCAACTCACAGAGTTGAACCTGCCTTTTGATAGAGCAGTTTGCAATCCCTCTTTTTATAGAATCTGCAAGTGTATATTTGGAGCGCTTTGAGGCCTATGCTGCAAAAGGAAATATCATTGCCTAAAAGCTAGACGGAAGCATTCTCAGAAACTTCTTTGTAATGAGTGCATTCAACTCACAGAGTTGAACCTTCCTTTTGATAGACCAGTTTTGAAACACTGTTTCTGTGGAATCCGCAAGCGGATATTTGGAGCTCTTTGACACTTATGCTGGAAAAGGAGATATCTTCATATACAAAGCAGACAGAAGCATTCTCAGAAACTTCTATGTCATGTGGGGATTGAACTCACAGAGTTGAACTTTCCTTTTTATGGAGCAGTTCTGCAACACTCTTTTTGTGGAAACTGCAAGTGGATATTTGGTGCGATTGCGGCATCTAGTGGAAAAGGAAATATATACAGATGAAAACAAGAGAGAATCATTCTCAGAAACTTCTTTCTGATGAGTGCATTCAACTCACAGACTTGAACCTTCCTTTTCAAAGAGCAGTTTTGAAACACTCTTTTTGTAGGATCTGCAAGTGGATATTTGGATCGCTTTGACGCCTATGCTGGGAAATGAAATATCTTCACCGAAAAACTAGACAGAAGCATTCTCAGAAACTTCTTCACGATATGTGCATTCAACTCACAGAGTTGAATCTTTCTTTTCAAAGAGCAGTTTTGAAACACACTTTTGGTAAAATCTGCAAGTGGATATTTGGAGCGATTTCAGGCCTATGCTGGAAAAGGAAATATCCTCACATCAATACTAGACAGAAGCATTCTCAGAAATTTCTGTGTGATGAGTGCCTTCCACTCACAGACTTGAACGTTCCTTTGGAGGGAACGGTTTTGAAACAGTCCTTTGGTAGAATCTGCAAGTGTTTATTTGGAGCGCTTTGAGGCCTATGTTGGAAAAGGAAATATCTTCACATAAAAACTAGACAGAAGCATTCTCCGAAACTTCTTTGTGATGATTGCATTCTACTCACAGAGTGGAACCTTCCTTTTGAAAGAACAGTTTTGAAACACTCTTTTGGTAGAATCTGCAAGTGGATATTTGGAGCGATTTGAGGCCTATGCTGGAAAAGGAGATATCTTCACATAAAAACTAGACAGAAGCATCCTCAGAAACTTTTTCTGATGTGCGCATTCAACTCACCGAGTTGAACCTTCCTTTTGATAGAGAGGTTTTGAAACACTCTTTGTCTAGAATCTGCAGGTGAATATTTGGAGTGCTAAGAGGCCAACACTGGAAAAGGAAATATCTTCACATGAGAACTAGACGGAAGCATTCTCAGAAAACTTCCGTGGCTTTATGCACTCAACTCACATAGTGGAAACTTCCTTTTGATAGCCAGTTTTGGAAACACTCCTTTTGTAGAATTTGCTAGTGGATGTTTGGAGCGATTTGAGGCCTATGCTGGAAATGGAAATATCTTCACATAAAAACTAGACAGAAGCATTCTCAGAAACTTCTTTGTGATGAATGCATTCAACTCAAAGACTTGAACTTTCCTTTTGAAAGAGCAGTTTTGAAACAATCTTTATGTAGAATCTGCAAGTGGATATTTGGAGCGCTTTGAGGCCTATGCTGGGAAATGAAATAATTTCACCTGAAAACTAGACAGAAGCCTTCTGAGAAACTTCTTTGTGATGAGTGCATTCAACTCACAGACATGAACGTTCCTTTTCTTGGAACAGTTTTGAAACACTGAGTTTGTAGAATCCGCAAGTGTTTATTCGGAGCACCTTGAGGCCTATGCTGGTAAAGGAAATATCTTCACATAAAAATTCGACAGAAGCATTCTCAGAAACTTCTTTGCGTTGAGTGCATTCAACTCCCAGACTTGAACCTTCTTTTTGAACGAGCAGCTTTGAAACACTCTTCTTGTAAAATCTGCAAATGGATATTTGGAGCACTTTGAGGCGTATGCTGGAAAATGGAATATCTTCACCTGAAAACTAGACGGAAGCATTCTCAGAAAGTTCTTCTCGATGCGTGCATTCAACTCACAGAGTTGAACCTGTCTTTTGATAGAGCAGTTTGGAAACACTCTTTTTGTGAGATCAGCAAGTGGATATTTCCAGCGATTTGAGGCCTATGCAAGGAAAACGAAATATCTTCACATAAAAACTAGATAGCAGCATTCTCAGAAACTTCTTTGTGAGGAGCGCATTCAGCCCACAGACTGGAACGTTCCTTTTGATAGAACAGTTTTGAACCACTCCTTTTGTACTATCTGTAAGTGTTTATTCGGAGCGCTTTGGGGCCTATGTTGGAAAAGGAATTATCTTCACTTAAAAACTAGACAGAAGCATTCTCAGAAACTTCTTTGTGATGATTGCATTCTACTCACAGAGTTGAACCTTCCTTTTGATAGAACAGTTTTGAAACACTCTTTTTGCAGAATCTGCTAGTGGCTATTTGGAGCGCTTTGAGGCCTATGTTGGAAAAGGAAGAATCTTCACATAAAAACTAGGCAGAAGACTTCTCAGAAACTTCTTCCGATGGGCACATTCAACTCACAGACTTGAAGCTTCCTTCTGATAGAGAGGATTTGAAACAATCTTTGTCCAGAATCTGCAAGGAGATATTTGGGGTGCTAAGAGGCCAAAACTGCAAAAGAAAATATCACCACATGAGAACTGGACGGAAGCATTCTCAATAACTTCCATGCACTTTATGCATTCAAATCACATAGTGGAATCTTCCTTTTGATAGCGCAGTTTTGAAACACTCCTTTTGTAGAATTTGCTAGTGGATGTTTGGAGCGATTTGGGGCCTATGCTGGGAATGGAAATATCTTCACATAAAAACCAGACAAAAGCATTCTCAGAAACTTCTTTGTGATGAGTGCATTCAACTCACAGACTTGAACCTTCCTTTTGAAAGAGCAGTTTTGAAACACACTTTTTGTAGGATCTGCAAGTGGATATTTGGAGAGCTTTGAGGCCTCTGCTGGAAAATGAAATATCTTCACCTGGAAACCAGACAGAAGCATTCTGAGAATCTTCTTTGTGATGAGTGCATTCAACTCACAGACATGAACGTTCCTTTTGATAGAACAGTTTTGAAACACTAAGTTTGTAGAATCCGCACGTGTTTATTCGGAGCACCTTGAGGCTTATGTTGGAAAAGGAAATAACCTCACATAAAAAATAGAGAGAAGCATTCTCAGAACCTTCTTTGTGATGAGTGCATTCAACTCGCAGACTTGAACCTTCCTTTTGAACGAGCAGTTTTGAAACACTCTTTTTGTAAAAGCTGCAAATGGATATTTGGAGCACTTTGAGACGTATGCTGGAAAATGGAATATCTTCATCTAAAAACTAGGCAGAAGCATTCTCAGAAATTTCTTCTCGATGCGTGCATTCAACTCACAGAGTTGAACCTGTCTTTTGATAGAGCAGTTTGGCAGCACTGTTTTTGTGAAATCTGCAAGTGGATATTTCCAGCAAATTGAGGCCTATGCAAAGAAAAGGAAATATCTTCACATAAAAACTAGGTAGCGGCATTCTCAGAAACTTCTTTGTGAGGAGCGTATTCAACTCACAGACTTGAATGTTCCTTTTGATAGAACAGTTTTGAAACACTCCTTTTGTACAATCTGCAAGTGTTTATTCGGAGCGCTTTGAGGACTATGTTGGAAAAGGAAATATCTTCACATGAAAACTAGACACAAGCATTCTCAGAAACTTCTTTGTGATGAGTGCATTCTACTCACAGAGTTGAACCTTCCTTTTGATAGAACAGTACTGAAGCATTCTTTTTGTAGAATCTGCAATTGGATATTTCGAACGTTTTAAGTCCTATGCTGGAAAAGGAAATATATTCACATAAAAACTAGACAGAAGCATTCTCAGAAACTTCTTTGTGTTGAGTGCATTCAACTCACAGACATGGAGCTTCCTTTTGAAAGAGCAGTTTTGAAACACTCTTTTTGTAAAATCTGCAAGTGGATATTCGGAGCACTTTGAGGCCTATGCTGGGAAATGGAATATCTTCACCTAAAAACTAAACAGAACCTTTCTCAGAAAGCTCTTCTCGATGCATGCTTTCAACTCACAGAGTTGAACCTGCCTTTTGATAGAGCAGTTTGCAATCCCTCTTTTTATAGAATCTGCAAGTGTATATTTGGAGCGCTTTGAGGCCTATGCTGCAAAAGGAAATATCATTGCCTAAAAGCTAGACGGAAGCATTCTCAGAAACTTCTTTGTAATGAGTGCATTCAACTCACAGAGTTGAACCTTCCTTTTGATAGACCAGTTTTGAAACACTGTATCTGCGGAATCCGCAAGCGGATATTTGGAGCTCTTTGACACTTATGCTGGAAAAGGAGATATCTTCATATACAAAGCAGACAGAAGCATTCTCAGAAACTTCTATGTCATGTGGGGATTGAACTCACAGAGTTGAACTTTCCTTTTTATGGAGCAGTTCTGCAACACTCTTTTTGTGGAAACTGCAAGTGGATATTTGGTGCGATTGCGGCATCTAGCTAGTGGAAAAGGAAATATATACAGGTGAAAACAAGAGAGAATCATTCTCAGAAACTTCTTTCTGATGAGTGCATTCAACTCACAGACTTGAACCTTCCTTTTCAAAGAGCAGTTTTGAAACACTCTTTTTGTAGGATCTGCAAGTGGATATTTGGATCGCTTTGACGCCTATGCTGGGAAATGAAATATCTTCACCGAAAAACTAGACAGAAGCATTCTCAGAAACTTCTTCCCGATATGTGCATTCAACTCACAGAGTTGAATCTTTCTTTTCAAAGAGCAGTTTTGAAACACACTTTTGGTAAAATCTGCAAGTGGATATTTGGAGCGCTTTGAGGCCTATGCTGGAAAAGGAAATATCCTCACATCAATACTAGACAGAAGCATTCTCAGAAATTTCTGTGTGATGAGTGCCTTCCACTCACAGACTTGAACGTTCCTTTGGAGGGAACGGTTTTGAAACAGTCCTTTGGTAGAATCTGCAAGTGTTTATTTGGAGCGCTTTGAGGCCTATGTTGGAAAAGGAAATATCTTCACATAAAAACTAGACAGAAGCATTCTCCGAAACTTCTTTGTGATGATTGCATTCTACTCACAGAGTGGAACCTTCCTTTTGAAAGAACAGTTTTGAAACACTCTTTTGGTAGAATCTGCAAGTGGATATTTGGAGCGATTTGAGGCCTATGCTGGAAAAGGAGATATCTTCACATAAAAACTAGACAGAAGCATCCTCAGAAACTTTTTCTGATGTGCGCATTCAACTCACCGAGTTGAACCTTCCTTTTGATAGAGAGGTTTTGAAACACTCTTTGTCTAGAATCTGCAGGTGAATATTTGGAGTGCTAAGAGGCCAACACTGGAAAAGGAAATATCTTCACATGAGAACTAGACGGAAGCATTCTCAGAAAACTTCCGTGGCTTTATGCACTCAACTCACATAGTGGAAACTTCCTTTTGATAGCCAGTTTTGGAAACACTCCTTTTGTAGAATTTGCTAGTGGATGTTTGGAGCGATTTGAGGCCTATGCTGGAAATGGAAATATCTTCACATAAAAACTAGACAGAAGCATTCTCAGAAACTTCTTTGTGATGAATGCATTCAACTCAAAGACTTGAACTTTCCTTTTGAAAGAGCAGTTTTGAAACAATCTTTATGTAGAATCTGCAAGTGGATATTTGGAGCGCTTTGAGGCCTATGCTGGGAAATGAAATAATTTCACCTGAAAACTAGACAGAAGCCTTCTGAGAAACTTCTTTGTGATGAGTGCATTCAACTCACAGACATGAACGTTCCTTTTCTTGGAACAGTTTTGAAACACTGAGTTTGTAGAATCCGCAAGTGTTTATTCGGAGCACCTTGAGGCCTATGCTGGTAAAGGAAATATCTTCACATAAAAATTCGACAGAAGCATTCTCAGAAACTTCTTTGCGTTGAGTGCATTCAACTCCCAGACTTGAGCCTTCTTTTTGAACGAGCAGCTTTGAAACACTCTTCTTGTAAAATCTGCAAATGGATATTTGGAGCACTTTGAGGCGTATGCTGGAAAATGGAATATCTTCACCTGAAAACTAGACGGAAGCATTCTCAGAAAGTTCTTCTCGATGCGTGCATTCAACTCACAGAGTTGAACCTGTCTTTTGATAGAGCAGTTTGGAAACACTCTTTTTGTGAGATCAGCAAGTGGATATTTCCAGCGATTTGAGGCCTATGCAAGGAAAACGAAATATCTTCACATAAAAACTAGATAGCAGCATTCTCAGAAACTTCTTTGTGAGGAGCGCATTCAGCCCACAGACTGGAACGTTCCTTTTGATAGAACAGTTTTGAACCACTCCTTTTGTACTATCTGTAAGTGTTTATTCGGAGCGCTTTGGGGCCTATGTTGGAAAAGGAATTATCTTCACTTAAAAACTAGACAGAAGCATTCTCAGAAACTTCTTTGTGATGATTGCATTCTACTCACAGAGTTGAACCTTCCTTTTGATAGAACAGTTTTGAAACACTCTTTTTGCAGAATCTGCTAGTGGCTATTTGGAGCGCTTTGAGGCCTATGTTGGAAAAGGAAGAATCTTCACATAAAAACTAGGCAGAAGACTTCTCAGAAACTTCTTCCGATGGGCACATTCAACTCACAGACTTGAAGCTTCCTTCTGATAGAGAGGATTTGAAACAATCTTTGTCCAGAATCTGCAAGGAGATATTTGGGGTGCTAAGAGGCCAAAACTGCAAAAGAAAATATCACCACATGAGAACTGGACGGAAGCATTCTCAATAACTTCCATGCACTTTATGCATTCAAATCACATAGTGGAATCTTCCTTTTGATAGCGCAGTTTTGAAACACTCCTTTTGTAGAATTTGCTAGTGGATGTTTGGAGCGATTTGAGGCCTATGCTGGGAATGGAAATATCTTCACATAAAAACCAGACAAAAGCATTCTCAGAAACTTCTTTGTGATGAGTGCATTCAACTCACAGACTTGAACCTTCCTTTTGAAAGAGCAGTTTTGAAACACACTTTTTGTAGAATCTGCAAGTGGATATTTGGAGAGCTTTGAGGCCTCTGCTGGAAAATGAAATATCTTCACCTGGAAACCAGACAGAAGCATTCTGAGAATCTTCTTTGTGATGAGTGCATTCAACTCACAGACATGAACGTTCCTTTTGATAGAACAGTTTTGAAACACTAAGTTTGTAGAATCCGCACGTGTTTATTCGGAGCACCTTGAGGCTTATGTTGGAAAAGGAAATAACCTCACATAAAAACTAGAGAGAAGCATTCTCAGAACCTTCTTTGTGATGAGTGCATTCAACTCGCAGACTTGAACCTTCCTTTTGAACGAGCAGTTTTGAAACACTCTTTTTGTAAAAGCTGCAAATGGATATTTGGAGCACTTTGAGACGTATGCTGGAAAATGGAATATCTTCATCTAAAAACTAGACAGAAGCATTCTCAGAAATTTCTTCTCGATGCGCGCATTCAACTCACAGAGTTGAACCTGTCTTTTGATAGAGCAGTTTGGCAGCACTGTTTTTGTGAAATCTGCAAGTGGATATTTCCAGCAAATTGAGGCCTATGCAAAGAAAAGGAAATATCTTCACATAAAAACTAGGTAGCGGCATTCTCAGAAACTTCTTTGTGAGGAGCGTATTCAACTCACAGACTTGAATGTTCCTTTTGATAGAACAGTTTTGAAACACTCCTTTTGTACAATCTGCAAGTGTTTATTCGGAGCGCTTTGAGGACTATGTTGGAAAAGGAAATATCTTCACATGAAAACTAGACACAAGCATTCTCAGAAACTTCTTTGTGATGAGTGCATTCTACTCACAGAGTTGAACCTTCCTTTTGATAGAACAGTACTGAAGCATTCTTTTTGTAGAATCTGCAATTGGATATTTCGAACGTTTTGAGTCCTATGCTGGAAAAGGTAATATATTCACATAAAAACTAGACAGAAGCATTCTCAGAAACTTCTTTGTGTTGAGTGCATTCAACTCACAGACATGGAGCTTCCTTTTGAAAGAGCAGTTTTGAAACACTCTTTTTGTAAAATCTGCAAGTGGATATTCGGAGCACTTTGAGGCCTATGCTGGGAAATGGAATTTCTTCACCTAAAAACTAAACAGAACCTTTCTCAGAAAGCTCTTCTCGATGCATGCTTTCAACTCACAGAGTTGAACCTGCCTTTTGATAGAGCAGTTTGCAATCCCTCTTTTTATAGAATCTGCAAGTGTATATTTGGAGCGCTTTGAGGCCTATGCTGCAAAAGGAAATATCATTGCCTAAAAGCTAGACGGAAGCATTCTCAGAAACTTCTTTGTAATGAGTGCATTCAACTCACAGAGTTGAACCTTCCTTTTGATAGACCAGTTTTGAAACACTGTTTCTGCGGAATCCGCAAGCGGATATTTGGAGCTCTTTGACACTTATGCTGGAAAAGGAGATATCTTCATATACAAAGCAGACAGAAGCATTCTCAGAAACTTCTATGTCATGTGGGGATTGAACTCACAGAGTTGAACTTTCCTTTTTATGGAGCAGTTCTGCAACACTCTTTTTGTGGAAACTGCAAGTGGATATTTGGTGCGATTGCGGCATCTAGTGGAAAAGGAAATATATACAGATGAAAACAAGAGAGAATCATTCTCAGAAACTTCTTTCTGATGAGTGCATTCAACTCACAGACTTGAACCTTCCTTTTCAAAGAGCAGTTTTGAAACACTCTTTTTGTAGGATCTGCAAGTGGATATTTGGATCGCTTTGACGCCTATGCTGGGAAATGAAATATCTTCACCGAAAAACTAGACAGAAGCATTCTCAGAAACTTCTTCCCGATATGTGCATTCAACTCACAGAGTTGAATCTTTCTTTTCAAAGAGCAGTTTTGAAACACACTTTTGGTAAAATCTGCAAGTGGATATTTGGAGCGCTTTGAGGCCTATGCTGGAAAAGGAAATATCCTCACATCAATACTAGACAGAAGCATTCTCAGAAATTTCTGTGTGATGAGTGCCTTCCACTCACAGACTTGAACGTTCCTTTGGAGGGAACGGTTTTGAAACAGTCCTTTGGTAGAATCTGCAAGTGTTTATTTGGAGCGCTTTGAGGCCTATGTTGGAAAAGGAAATATCTTCACATAAAAACTAGACAGAAGCATTCTCCGAAACTTCTTTGTGATGATTGCATTCTACTCACAGAGTGGAACCTTCCTTTTGAAAGAACAGTTTTGAAACACTCTTTTGGTAGAATCTGCAAGTGGATATTTGGAGCGATTTGAGGCCTATGCTGGAAAAGGAGATATCTTCACATAAAAACTAGACAGAAGCATCCTCAGAAACTTTTTCTGATGTGCGCATTCAACTCACCGAGTTGAACCTTCCTTTTGATAGAGAGGTTTTGAAACACTCTTTGTCTAGAATCTGCAGGTGAATATTTGGAGTGCTAAGAGGCCAACACTGGAAAAGGAAATATCTTCACATGAGAACTAGACGGAAGCATTCTCAGAAAACTTCCGTGGCTTTATGCACTCAACTCACATAGTGGAAACTTCCTTTTGATAGCCAGTTTTGGAAACACTCCTTTTGTAGAATTTGCTAGTGGATGTTTGGAGCGATTTGAGGCCTATGCTGGAAATGGAAATATCTTCACATAAAAACTAGACAGAAGCATTCTCAGAAACTTCTTTGTGATGAATGCATTCAACTCAAAGACTTGAACTTTCCTTTTGAAAGAGCAGTTTTGAAACAATCTTTATGTAGAATCTGCAAGTGGATATTTGGAGCGCTTTGAGGCCTATGCTGGGAAATGAAATAATTTCACCTGAAAACTAGACAGAAGCCTTCTGAGAAACTTCTTTGTGATGAGTGCATTCAACTCACAGACATGAACGTTCCTTTTCTTGGAACAGTTTTGAAACACTGAGTTTGTAGAATCCGCAAGTGTTTATTCGGAGCACCTTGAGGCCTATGCTGGTAAAGGAAATATCTTCACATAAAAATTCGACAGAAGCATTCTCAGAAACTTCTTTGCGTTGAGTGCATTCAACTCCCAGACTTGAACCTTCTTTTTGAACGAGCAGCTTTGAAACACTCTTCTTGTAAAATCTGCAAATGGATATTTGGAGCACTTTGAGGCGTATGCTGGAAAATGGAATATCTTCACCTGAAAACTAGACGGAAGCATTCTCAGAAAGTTCTTCTCGATGCGTGCATTCAACTCACAGAGTTGAACCTGTCTTTTGATAGAGCAGTTTGGAAACACTCTTTTTGTGAGATCAGCAAGTGGATATTTCCAGTGATTTGAGGCCTATGCAAGGAAAACGAAATATCTTCACCTAAAAACTAGATAGCAGCATTCTCAGAAACTTCTTTGTGAGGAGCGCATTCAGCCCACAGACTGGAACGTTCCTTTTGATAGAACAGTTTTGAACCACTCCTTTTGTACTATCTGTAAGTGTTTATTCGGAGCGCTTTGGGGCCTATGTTGGAAAAGGAATTATCTTCACTTAAAAACTAGACAGAAGCATTCTCAGAAACTTCTTTGTGATGATTGCATTCTACTCACAGAGTTGAACCTTCCTTTTGATAGAACAGTTTTGAAACACTCTTTTTGCAGAATCTGCTAGTGGCTATTTGGAGCGCTTTGAGGCCTATGTTGGAAAAGGAAGAATCTTCACATAAAAACTAGGCAGAAGACTTCTCAGAAACTTCTTCCGATGGGCACATTCAACTCACAGACTTGAAGCTTCCTTCTGATAGAGAGGATTTGAAACAATCTTTGTCCAGAATCTGCAAGGAGATATTTGGGGTGCTAAGAGGCCAAAACTGCAAAAGAAAATATCACCACATGAGAACTGGACGGAAGCATTCTCAATAACTTCCATGCACTTTATGCATTCAAATCACATAGTGGAATCTTCCTTTTGATAGCGCAGTTTTGAAACACTCCTTTTGTAGAATTTGCTAGTGGATGTTTGGAGCGATTTGAGGCCTATGCTGGGAATGGAAATATCTTCACATAAAAACCAGACAAAAGCATTCTCAGAAACTTCTTTGTGATGAGTGCATTCAACTCACAGACTTGAACCTTCCTTTTGAAAGAGCAGTTTTGAAACACACTTTTTGTAGAATCTGCAAGTGGATATTTGGAGAGCTTTGAGGCCTATGCTGGAAAATGAAATATCTTCACCTGGAAACCAGACAGAAGCATTCTGAGAATCTTCTTTGTGATGAGTGCATTCAACTCACAGACATGAACGTTCCTTTTGATAGAACAGTTTTGAAACACTAAGTTTGTAGAATCCGCAAGTGTTTATTGGGAGCACCTTGAGGCTTATGTTGGAAAAGGAAATAACCTCACATAAAAACTAGAGAGAAGCATTCTCAGAACCTTCTTTGTGATGAGTGCATTCAACTCGCAGACTTGAACCTTCCTTTTGAACGAGCAGTTTTGAAACACTCTTTTTGTAAAAGCTGCAAATGGATATTTGGAGCACTTTGAGACGTATGCTGGAAAATGGAATATCTTCATCTAAAAACTAGACAGAAGCATTCTCAGAAATTTCTTCTCGATGCGCGCATTCAACTCACAGAGTTGAACCTGTCTTTTGATAGAGCAGTTTGGCAGCACTGTTTTTGTGAAATCTGCAAGTGGATATTTCCAGCAAATTGAGGCCTATGCAAAGAAAAGGAAATATCTTCACATAAAAACTAGGTAGCGGCATTCTCAGAAACTTCTTTGTGAGGAGCGTATTCAACTCACAGACTTGAATGTTCCTTTTGATAGAACAGTTTTGAAACACTCCTTTTGTACAATCTGCAAGTGTTTATTCGGAGCGCTTTGAGGACTATGTTGGAAAAGGAAATATCTTCACATGAAAACTAGACACAAGCATTCTCAGAAACTTCTTTGTGATGAGTGCATTCTACTCACAGAGTTGAACCTTCCTTTTGATAGAACAGTACTGAAGCATTCTTTTTGTAGAATCTGCAATTGGATATTTCGAACGTTTTGAGTCCTATGCTGGAAAAGGTAATATATTCACATAAAAACTAGACAGAAGCATTCTCAGAAACTTCTTTGTGTTGAGTGCATTCAACTCACAGACATGGAGCTTCCTTTTGAAAGAGCAGTTTTGAAACACTCTTTTTGTAAAATCTGCAAGTGGATATTCGGAGCACTTTGAGGCCTATGCTGGGAAATGGAATTTCTTCACCTAAAAACTAAACAGAACCTTTCTCAGAAAGCTCTTCTCGATGCATGCTTTCAACTCACAGAGTTGAACCTGCCTTTTGATAGAGCAGTTTGCAATCCCTCTTTTTATAGAATCTGCAAGTGTATATTTGGAGCGCTTTGAGGCCTATGCTGCAAAAGGAAATATCATTGCCTAAAAGCTAGACGGAAGCATTCTCAGAAACTTCTTTGTAATGAGTGCATTCAACTCACAGAGTTGAACCTTCCTTTTGATAGACCAGTTTTGAAACACTGTTTCTGTGGAATCCGCAAGCGGATATTTGGAGCTCTTTGACACTTATGCTGGAAAAGGAGATATCTTCATATACAAAGCAGACAGAAGCATTCTCAGAAACTTCTATGTCATGTGGGGATTGAACTCACAGAGTTGAACTTTCCTTTTTATGGAGCAGTTCTGCAACACTCTTTTTGTGGAAACTGCAAGTGGATATTTGGTGCGATTGCGGCATCTAGTGGAAAAGGAAATATATACAGATGAAAACAAGAGAGAATCATTCTCAGAAACTTCTTTCTGATGAGTGCATTCAACTCACAGACTTGAACCTTCCTTTTCAAAGAGCAGTTTTGAAACACTCTTTTTGTAGGATCTGCAAGTGGATATTTGGATCGCTTTGACGCCTATGCTGGGAAATGAAATATCTTCACCGAAAAACTAGACAGAAGCATTCTCAGAAACTTCTTCCCGATATGTGCATTCAACTCACAGAGTTGAATCTTTCTTTTCAAAGAGCAGTTTTGAAACACACTTTTGGTAAAATCTGCAAGTGGATATTTGGAGCGCTTTGAGGCCTATGCTGGAAAAGGAAATATCCTCACATCAATACTAGACAGAAGCATTCTCAGAAATTTCTGTGTGATGAGTGCCTTCCACTCACAGACTTGAACGTTCCTTTGGAGGGAACGGTTTTGAAACAGTCCTTTGGTAGAATCTGCAAGTGTTTATTTGGAGCGCTTTGAGGCCTATGTTGGAAAAGGAAATATCTTCACATAAAAACTAGACAGAAGCATTCTCCGAAACTTCTTTGTGATGATTGCATTCTACTCACAGAGTGGAACCTTCCTTTTGAAAGAACAGTTTTGAAACACTCTTTTGGTAGAATCTGCAAGTGGATATTTGGAGCGATTTGAGGCCTATGCTGGAAAAGGAGATATCTTCACATAAAAACTAGACAGAAGCATCCTCAGAAACTTTTTCTGATGTGCGCATTCAACTCACCGAGTTGAACCTTCCTTTTGATAGAGAGGTTTTGAAACACTCTTTGTCTAGAATCTGCAGGTGAATATTTGGAGTGCTAAGAGGCCAACACTGGAAAAGGAAATATCTTCACATGAGAACTAGACGGAAGCATTCTCAGAAAACTTCCGTGGCTTTATGCACTCAACTCACATAGTGGAAACTTCCTTTTGATAGCCAGTTTTGGAAACACTCCTTTTGTAGAATTTGCTAGTGGATGTTTGGAGCGATTTGAGGCCTATGCTGGAAATGGAAATATCTTCACATAAAAACTAGACAGAAGCATTCTCAGAAACTTCTTTGTGATGAATGCATTCAACTCAAAGACTTGAACTTTCCTTTTGAAAGAGCAGTTTTGAAACAATCTTTATGTAGAATCTGCAAGTGGATATTTGGAGCGCTTTGAGGCCTATGCTGGGAAATGAAATAATTTCACCTGAAAACTAGACAGAAGCCTTCTGAGAAACTTCTTTGTGATGAGTGCATTCAACTCACAGACATGAACGTTCCTTTTCTTGGAACAGTTTTGAAACACTGAGTTTGTAGAATCCGCAAGTGTTTATTCGGAGCACCTTGAGGCCTATGCTGGTAAAGGAAATATCTTCACATAAAAATTCGACAGAAGCATTCTCAGAAACTTCTTTGCGTTGAGTGCATTCAACTCCCAGACTTGAACCTTCTTTTTGAACGAGCAGCTTTGAAACACTCTTCTTGTAAAATCTGCAAATGGATATTTGGAGCACTTTGAGGCGTATGCTGGAAAATGGAATATCTTCACCTGAAAACTAGACGGAAGCATTCTCAGAAAGTTCTTCTCGATGCGTGCATTCAACTCACAGAGTTGAACCTGTCTTTTGATAGAGCAGTTTGGAAACACTCTTTTTGTGAGATCAGCAAGTGGATATTTCCAGCGATTTGAGGCCTATGCAAGGAAAACGAAATATCTTCACATAAAAACTAGATAGCAGCATTCTCAGAAACTTCTTTGTGAGGAGCGCATTCAGCCCACAGACTGGAACGTTCCTTTTGATAGAACAGTTTTGAACCACTCCTTTTGTACTATCTGTAAGTGTTTATTCGGAGCGCTTTGGGGCCTATGTTGGAAAAGGAATTATCTTCACTTAAAAACTAGACAGAAGCATTCTCAGAAACTTCTTTGTGATGATTGCATTCTACTCACAGAGTTGAACCTTCCTTTTGATAGAACAGTTTTGAAACACTCTTTTTGCAGAATCTGCTAGTGGCTATTTGGAGCGCTTTGAGGCCTATGTTGGAAAAGGAAGAATCTTCACATAAAAACTAGGCAGAAGACTTCTCAGAAACTTCTTCCGATGGGCACATTCAACTCACAGACTTGAAGCTTCCTTCTGATAGAGAGGATTTGAAACAATCTTTGTCCAGAATCTGCAAGGAGATATTTGGGGTGCTAAGAGGCCAAAACTGCAAAAGAAAATATCACCACATGAGAACTGGACGGAAGCATTCTCAATAACTTCCATGCACTTTATGCATTCAAATCACATAGTGGAATCTTCCTTTTGATAGCGCAGTTTTGAAACACTCCTTTTGTAGAATTTGCTAGTGGATGTTTGGAGCGATTTGAGGCCTATGCTGGGAATGGAAATATCTTCACATAAAAACCAGACAAAAGCATTCTCAGAAACTTCTTTGTGATGAGTGCATTCAACTCACAGACTTGAACCTTCCTTTTGAAAGAGCAGTTTTGAAACACACTTTTTGTAGAATCTGCAAGTGGATATTTGGAGAGCTTTGAGGCCTCTGCTGGAAAATGAAATATCTTCACCTGGAAACCAGACAGAAGCATTCTGAGAATCTTCTTTGTGATGAGTGCATTCAACTCACAGACATGAACGTTCCTTTTGATAGAACAGTTTTGAAACACTAAGTTTGTAGAATCCGCAAGTGTTTATTCGGAGCACCTTGAGGCTTATGTTGGAAAAGGAAATAACTTCACATAAAAACTAGAGAGAAGCATTCTCAGAACCTTCTTTGTGATGAGTGCATTCAACTCGCAGACTTGAACCTTCCTTTTGAACGAGCAGTTTTGAAACACTCTTTTTGTAAAAGCTGCAAATGGATATTTGGAGCACTTTGAGACGTATGCTGGAAAATGGAATATCTTCATCTAAAAACTAGACAGAAGCATTCTCAGAAATTTCTTCTCGATGCGTGCATTCAACTCACAGAGTTGAACCTGTCTTTTGATAGAGCAGTTTGGCAGCACTGTTTTTGTGAAATCTGCAAGTGGATATTTCCAGCAAATTGAGGCCTATGCAAAGAAAAGGAAATATCTTCACATAAAAACTAGGTAGCGGCATTCTCAGAAACTTCTTTGTGAGGAGCGTATTCAACTCACAGACTTGAATGTTCCTTTTGATAGAACAGTTTTGAAACACTCCTTTTGTACAATCTGCAAGTGTTTATTCGGAGCGCTTTGAGGACTATGTTGGAAAAGGAAATATCTTCACATGAAAACTAGACACAAGCATTCTCAGAAACTTCTTTGTGATGAGTGCATTCTACTCACAGAGTTGAACCTTCCTTTTGATAGAACAGTACTGAAGCATTCTTTTTGTAGAATCTGCAATTGGATATTTCGAACGTTTTGAGTCCTATGCTGGAAAAGGTAATATATTCACATAAAAACTAGACAGAAGCATTCTCAGAAACTTCTTTGTGTTGAGTGCATTCAACTCACAGACATGGAGCTTCCTTTTGAAAGAGCAGTTTTGAAACACTCTTTTTGTAAAATCTGCAAGTGGATATTCGGAGCACTTTGAGGCCTATGCTGGGAAATGGAATTTCTTCACCTAAAAACTAAACAGAACCTTTCTCAGAAAGCTCTTCTCGATGCATGCTTTCAACTCACAGAGTTGAACCTGCCTTTTGATAGAGCAGTTTGCAATCCCTCTTTTTATAGAATCTGCAAGTGTATATTTGGAGCGCTTTGAGGCCTATGCTGCAAAAGGAAATATCATTGCCTAAAAGCTAGACGGAAGCATTCTCAGAAACTTCTTTGTAATGAGTGCATTCAACTCACAGAGTTGAACCTTCCTTTTGATAGACCAGTTTTGAAACACTGTTTCTGTGGAATCCGCAAGCGGATATTTGGAGCTCTTTGACACTTATGCTGGAAAAGGAGATATCTTCATATACAAAGCAGACAGAAGCATTCTCAGAAACTTCTATGTCATGTGGGGATTGAACTCACAGAGTTGAACTTTCCTTTTTATGGAGCAGTTCTGCAACACTCTTTTTGTGGAAACTGCAAGTGGATATTTGGTGCGATTGCGGCATCTAGTGGAAAAGGAAATATATACAGATGAAAACAAGAGAGAATCATTCTCAGAAACTTCTTTCTGATGAGTGCATTCAACTCACAGACTTGAACCTTCCTTTTCAAAGAGCAGTTTTGAAACACTCTTTTTGTAGGATCTGCAAGTGGATATTTGGATCGCTTTGACGCCTATGCTGGGAAATGAAATATCTTCACCGAAAAACTAGACAGAAGCATTCTCAGAAACTTCTTCACGATATGTGCATTCAACTCACAGAGTTGAATCTTTCTTTTCAAAGAGCAGTTTTGAAACACACTTTTGGTAAAATCTGCAAGTGGATATTTGGAGCGCTTTGAGGCCTATGCTGGAAAAGGAAATATCCTCACATCAATACTAGACAGAAGCATTCTCAGAAATTTCTGTGTGATGAGTGCCTTCCACTCACAGACTTGAACGTTCCTTTTGAGGGAACGGTTTTGAAACAGTCCTTTGGTAGAATCTGCAAGTGTTTATTTGGAGCGCTTTGAGGCCTATGTTGGAAAAGGAAATATCTTCACATAAAAACTAGACAGAAGCATTCTCCGAAACTTCTTTGTGATGATTGCATTCTACTCACAGAGTGGAACCTTCCTTTTGAAAGAACAGTTTTGAAACACTCTTTTGGTAGAATCTGCAAGTGGATATTTGGAGCGATTTGAGGCCTATGCTGGAAAAGGAGATATCTTCACATAAAAACTAGACAGAAGCATCCTCAGAAACTTTTTCTGATGTGCGCATTCAACTCACCGAGTTGAACCTTCCTTTTGATAGAGAGGTTTTGAAACACTCTTTGTCTAGAATCTGCAGGTGAATATTTGGAGTGCTAAGAGGCCAACACTGGAAAAGGAAATATCTTCACATGAGAACTAGACGGAAGCATTCTCAGAAAACTTCCGTGGCTTTATGCACTCAACTCACATAGTGGAAACTTCCTTTTGATAGCCAGTTTTGGAAACACTCCTTTTGTAGAATTTGCTAGTGGATGTTTGGAGCGATTTGAGGCCTATGCTGGAAATGGAAATATCTTCACATAAAAACTAGACAGAAGCATTCTCAGAAACTTCTTTGTGATGAATGCATTCAACTCAAAGACTTGAACTTTCCTTTTGAAAGAGCAGTTTTGAAACAATCTTTATGTAGAATCTGCAAGTGGATATTTGGAGCGCTTTGAGGCCTATGCTGGGAAATGAAATAATTTCACCTGAAAACTAGACAGAAGCCTTCTGAGAAACTTCTTTGTGATGAGTGCATTCAACTCACAGCCATGAACGTTCCTTTTCTTGGGACAGTTTTGAAACACTGAGTTTGTAGAATCCGCAAGTGTTTATTCGGAGCACCTTGAGGCCTATGCTGGTAAAGGAAATATCTTCACATAAAAATTCGACAGAAGCATTCTCAGAAACTTCTTTGCGTTGAGTGCATTCAACTCCCAGACTTGAACCTTCTTTTTGAACGAGCAGCTTTGAAACACTCTTCTTGTAAAATCTGCAAATGGATATTTGGAGCACTTTGAGGCGTATGCTGGAAAATGGAATATCTTCACCTGAAAACTAGACGGAAGCAGTCTCAGAAAGTTCTTCTCGATGCGTGCATTCAACTCACAGAGTTGAACCTGTCTTTTGATAGAGCAGTTTGGAAACACTCTTTTTGTGAGATCAGCAAGTGGATATTTCCAGCGATTTGAGGCCTATGCAAGGAAAACGAAATATCTTCACATAAAAACTAGATAGCAGCATTCTCAGAAACTTCTTTGTGAGGAGCGCATTCAGCCCACAGACTGGAACGTTCCTTTTGATAGAACAGTTTTGAACCACTCCTTTTGTACTATCTGTAAGTGTTTATTCGGAGCGCTTTGGGGCCTATGTTGGAAAAGGAATTATCTTCACTTAAAAACTAGACAGAAGCATTCTCAGAAACTTCTTTGTGATGATTGCATTCTACTCACAGAGTTGAACCTTCCTTTTGATAGAACAGTTTTGAAACACTCTTTTGGCAGAATCTGCTAGTGGCTATTTGGAGCGCTTTGAGGCCTATGTTGGAAAAGGAAGAATCTTCACATAAAAACTAGGCAGAAGACTTCTCAGAAACTTCTTCCGATGGGCACATTCAACTCACAGACTTGAAGCTTCCTTCTGATAGAGAGGATTTGAAACAATCTTTGTCCAGAATCTGCAAGGAGATATTTGGGGTGCTAAGAGGCCAAAACTGCAAAAGAAAATATCACCGCATGAGAACTGGACGGAAGCATTCTCAATAACTTCCATGCACTTTATGCATTCAAATCACATAGTGGAATCTTCCTTTTGATAGCGCAGTTTTGAAACACTCCTTTTGTAGAATTTGCTAGTGGATGTTTGGAGCGATTTGAGGCCTATGCTGGGAATGGAAATATCTTCACATAAAAACCAGACAAAAGCATTCTCAGAAACTTCTTTGTGATGAGTGCATTCAACTCACAGACTTGAACCTTCCTTTTGAAAGAGCAGTTTTGAAACACACTTTTTGTAGAATCTGCAAGTGGATATTTGGAGAGCTTTGAGGCCTCTGCTGGAAAATGAAATATCTTCACCTGGAAACCAGACAGAAGCATTCTGAGAATCTTCTTTGTGATGAGTGCATTCAACTCACAGACATGAACGTTCCTTTTGATAGAACAGTTTTGAAACACTAAGTTTGTAGAATCCGCACGTGTTTATTCGGAGCACCTTGAGGCTTATGTTGGAAAAGGAAATAACCTCACATAAAAACTAGAGAGAAGCATTCTCAGAACCTTCTTTGTGATGAGTGCATTCAACTCGCAGACTTGAACCTTCCTTTTGAACGAGCAGTTTTGAAACACTCTTTTTGTAAAAGCTGCAAATGGATATTTGGAGCACTTTGAGACGTATGCTGGAAAATGGAATATCTTCATCTAAAAACTAGACAGAAGCATTCTCAGAAATTTCTTCTCGATGCGTGCATTCAACTCACAGAGTTGAACCTGTCTTTTGATAGAGCAGTTTGGCAGCACTGTTTTTGTGAAATCTGCAAGTGGATATTTCCAGCAAATTGAGGCCTATGCAAAGAAAAGGAAATATCTTCACATAAAAACTAGGTAGCGGCATTCTCAGAAACTTCTTTGTGAGGAGCGTATTCAACTCACAGACTTGAATGTTCCTTTTGATAGAACAGTTTTGAAACACTCCTTTTGTACAATCTGCAAGTGTTTATTCGGAGCGCTTTGAGGACTATGTTGGAAAAGGAAATATCTTCACATGAAAACTAGACACAAGCATTCTCAGAAACTTCTTTGTGATGAGTGCATTCTACTCACAGAGTTGAACCTTCCTTTTGATAGAACAGTACTGAAGCATTCTTTTTGTAGAATCTGCAATTGGATATTTCGAACGTTTTGAGTCCTATGCTGGAAAAGGTAATATATTCACATAAAAACTAGACAGAAGCATTCTCAGAAACTTCTTTGTGTTGAGTGCATTCAACTCACAGACATGGAGCTTCCTTTTGAAAGAGCAGTTTTGAAACACTCTTTTTGTAAAATCTGCAAGTGGATATTCGGAGCACTTTGAGGCCTATGCTGGGAAATGGAATTTCTTCACCTAAAAACTAAACAGAACCTTTCTCAGAAAGCTCTTCTCGATGCATGCTTTCAACTCACAGAGTTGAACCTGCCTTTTGATAGAGCAGTTTGCAATCCCTCTTTTTATAGAATCTGCAAGTGTATATTTGGAGCGCTTTGAGGCCTATGCTGCAAAAGGAAATATCATTGCCTAAAAGCTAGACGGAAGCATTCTCAGAAACTTCTTTGTAATGAGTGCATTCAACTCACAGAGTTGAACCTTCCTTTTGATAGACCAGTTTTGAAACACTGTTTCTGCGGAATCCGCAAGCGGATATTTGGAGCTCTTTGACACTTATGCTGGAAAAGGAGATATCTTCATATACAAAGCAGACAGAAGCATTCTCAGAAACTTCTATGTCATGTGGGGATTGAACTCACAGAGTTGAACTTTCCTTTTTATGGAGCAGTTCTGCAACACTCTTTTTGTGGAAACTGCAAGTGGATATTTGGTGCGATTGCGGCATCTAGTGGAAAAGGAAATATATACAGATGAAAACAAGAGAGAATCATTCTCAGAAACTTCTTTCTGATGAGTGCATTCAACTCACAGACTTGAACCTTCCTTTTCAAAGAGCAGTTTTGAAACACTCTTTTTGTAGGATCTGCAAGTGGATATTTGGATCGCTTTGACGCCTATGCTGGGAAATGAAATATCTTCACCGAAAAACTAGACAGAAGCATTCTCAGAAACTTCTTCCCGATATGTGCATTCAACTCACAGAGTTGAATCTTTCTTTTCAAAGAGCAGTTTTGAAACACACTTTTGGTAAAATCTGCAAGTGGATATTTGGAGCGCTTTGAGGCCTATGCTGGAAAAGGAAATATCCTCACATCAATACTAGACAGAAGCATTCTCAGAAATTTCTGTGTGATGAGTGCCTTCCACTCACAGACTTGAACGTTCCTTTGGAGGGAACGGTTTTGAAACAGTCCTTTGGTAGAATCTGCAAGTGTTTATTTGGAGCGCTTTGAGGCCTATGTTGGAAAAGGAAATATCTTCACATAAAAACTAGACAGAAGCATTCTCCGAAACTTCTTTGTGATGATTGCATTCTACTCACAGAGTGGAACCTTCCTTTTGAAAGAACAGTTTTGAAACACTCTTTTGGTAGAATCTGCAAGTGGATATTTGGAGCGATTTGAGGCCTATGCTGGAAAAGGAGATATCTTCACATAAAAACTAGACAGAAGCATCCTCAGAAACTTTTTCTGATGTGCGCATTCAACTCACCGAGTTGAACCTTCCTTTTGATAGAGAGGTTTTGAAACACTCTTTGTCTAGAATCTGCAGGTGAATATTTGGAGTGCTAAGAGGCCAACACTGGAAAAGGAAATATCTTCACATGAGAACTAGACGGAAGCATTCTCAGAAAACTTCCGTGGCTTTATGCACTCAACTCACATAGTGGAAACTTCCTTTTGATAGCCAGTTTTGGAAACACTCCTTTTGTAGAATTTGCTAGTGGATGTTTGGAGCGATTTGAGGCCTATGCTGGAAATGGAAATATCTTCACATAAAAACTAGACAGAAGCATTCTCAGAAACTTCTTTGTGATGAATGCATTCAACTCAAAGACTTGAACTTTCCTTTTGAAAGAGCAGTTTTGAAACAATCTTTATGTAGAATCTGCAAGTGGATATTTGGAGCGCTTTGAGGCCTATGCTGGGAAATGAAATAATTTCACCTGAAAACTAGACAGAAGCCTTCTGAGAAACTTCTTTGTGATGAGTGCATTCAACTCACAGACATGAACGTTCCTTTTCTTGGAACAGTTTTGAAACACTGAGTTTGTAGAATCCGCAAGTGTTTATTCGGAGCACCTTGAGGCCTATGCTGGTAAAGGAAATATCTTCACATAAAAATTCGACAGAAGCATTCTCAGAAACTTCTTTGCGTTGAGTGCATTCAACTCCCAGACTTGAACCTTCTTTTTGAACGAGCAGCTTTGAAACACTCTTCTTGTAAAATCTGCAAATGGATATTTGGAGCACTTTGAGGCGTATGCTGGAAAATGGAATATCTTCACCTGAAAACTAGACGGAAGCATTCTCAGAAAGTTCTTCTCGATGCGTGCATTCAACTCACAGAGTTGAACCTGTCTTTTGATAGAGCAGTTTGGAAACACTCTTTTTGTGAGATCAGCAAGTGGATATTTCCAGCGATTTGAGGCCTATGCAAGGAAAACGAAATATCTTCACATAAAAACTAGATAGCAGCATTCTCAGAAACTTCTTTGTGAGGAGCGCATTCAGCCCACAGACTGGAACGTTCCTTTTGATAGAACAGTTTTGAACCACTCCTTTTGTACTATCTGTAAGTGTTTATTCGGAGCGCTTTGGGGCCTATGTTGGAAAAGGAATTATCTTCACTTAAAATCTAGACAGAAGCATTCTCAGAAACTTCTTTGTGATGATTGCATTCTACTCACAGAGTTGAACCTTCCTTTTGATAGAACAGTTTTGAAACACTCTTTTTGCAGAATCTGCTAGTGGCTATTTGGAGCGCTTTGAGGCCTATGTTGGAAAAGGAAGAATCTTCACATAAAAACTAGGCAGAAGACTTCTCAGAAACTTCTTCCGATGGGCACATTCAACTCACAGACTTGAAGCTTCCTTCTGATAGAGAGGATTTGAAACAATCTTTGTCCAGAATCTGCAAGGAGATATTTGGGGTGCTAAGAGGCCAAAACTGCAAAAGAAAATATCACCACATGAGAACTGGACGGAAGCATTCTCAATAACTTCCATGCACTTTATGCATTCAAATCACATAGTGGAATCTTCCTTTTGATAGCGCAGTTTTGAAACACTCCTTTTGTAGAATTTGCTAGTGGATGTTTGGAGCGATTTGAGGCCTATGCTGGGAATGGAAATATCTTCACATAAAAACCAGACAAAAGCATTCTCAGAAACTTCTTTGTGATGAGTGCATTCAACTCACAGACTTGAACCTTCCTTTTGAAAGAGCAGTTTTGAAACACACTTTTTGTAGAATCTGCAAGTGGATATTTGGAGAGCTTTGAGGCCTCTGCTGGAAAATGAAATATCTTCACCTGGAAACCAGACAGAAGCATTCTGAGAATCTTCTTTGTGATGAGTGCATTCAACTCACAGACATGAACGTTCCTTTTGATAGAACAGTTTTGAAACACTAAGTTTGTAGAATCCGCAAGTGTTTATTCGGAGCACCTTGAGGCTTATGTTGGAAAAGGAAATAACTTCACATAAAAACTAGAGAGAAGCATTCTCAGAACCTTCTTTGTGATGAGTGCATTCAACTCGCAGACTTGAACCTTCCTTTTGAACGAGCAGTTTTGAAACACTCTTTTTGTAAAAGCTGCAAATGGATATTTGGAGCACTTTGAGACGTATGCTGGAAAATGGAATATCTTCATCTAAAAACTAGACAGAAGCATTCTCAGAAATTTCTTCTCGATGCGCGCATTCAACTCACAGAGTTGAACCTGTCTTTTGATAGAGCAGTTTGGCAGCACTGTTTTTGTGAAATCTGCAAGTGGATATTTCCAGCAAATTGAGGCCTATGCAAAGAAAAGGAAATATCTTCACATAAAAACTAGGTAGCGGCATTCTCAGAAACTTCTTTGTGAGGAGCGTATTCAACTCACAGACTTGAATGTTCCTTTTGATAGAACAGTTTTGAAACACTCCTTTTGTACAATCTGCAAGTGTTTATTCGGAGCGCTTTGAGGACTATGTTGGAAAAGGAAATATCTTCACATGAAAACTAGACACAAGCATTCTCAGAAACTTCTTTGTGATGAGTGCATTCTACTCACAGAGTTGAACCTTCCTTTTGATAGAACAGTACTGAAGCATTCTTTTTGTAGAATCTGCAATTGGATATTTCGAACGTTTTGAGTCCTATGCTGGAAAAGGTAATATATTCACATAAAAACTAGACAGAAGCATTCTCAGAAACTTCTTTGTGTTGAGTGCATTCAACTCACAGACATGGAGCTTCCTTTTGAAAGAGCAGTTTTGAAACACTCTTTTTGTAAAATCTGCAAGTGGATATTCGGAGCACTTTGAGGCCTATGCTGGGAAATGGAATTTCTTCACCTAAAAACTAAACAGAACCTTTCTCAGAAAGCTCTTCTCGATGCATGCTTTCAACTCACAGAGTTGAACCTGCCTTTTGATAGAGCAGTTTGCAATCCCTCTTTTTATAGAATCTGCAAGTGTATATTTGGAGCGCTTTGAGGCCTATGCTGCAAAAGGAAATATCATTGCCTAAAAGCTAGACGGAAGCATTCTCAGAAACTTCTTTGTAATGAGTGCATTCAACTCACAGAGTTGAACCTTCCTTTTGATAGACCAGTTTTGAAACACTGTTTCTGCGGAATCCGCAAGCGGATATTTGGAGCTCTTTGACACTTATGCTGGAAAAGGAGATATCTTCATATACAAAGCAGACAGAAGCATTCTCAGAAACTTCTATGTCATGTGGGGATTGAACTCACAGAGTTGAACTTTCCTTTTTATGGAGCAGTTCTGCAACACTCTTTTTGTGGAAACTGCAAGTGGATATTTGGTGCGATTGCGGCATCTAGTGGAAAAGGAAATATATACAGATGAAAACAAGAGAGAATCATTCTCAGAAACTTCTTTCTGATGAGTGCATTCAACTCACAGACTTGAACCTTCCTTTTCAAAGAGCAGTTTTGAAACACTCTTTTTGTAGGATCTGCAAGTGGATATTTGGATCGCTTTGACGCCTATGCTGGGAAATGAAATATCTTCACCGAAAAACTAGACAGAAGCATTCTCAGAAACTTCTTCCCGATATGTGCATTCAACTCACAGAGTTGAATCTTTCTTTTCAAAGAGCAGTTTTGAAACACACTTTTGGTAAAATCTGCAAGTGGATATTTGGAGCGCTTTGAGGCCTATGCTGGAAAAGGAAATATCCTCACATCAATACTAGACAGAAGCATTCTCAGAAATTTCTGTGTGATGAGTGCCTTCCACTCACAGACTTGAACGTTCCTTTGGAGGGAACGGTTTTGAAACAGTCCTTTGGTAGAATCTGCAAGTGTTTATTTGGAGCGCTTTGAGGCCTATGTTGGAAAAGGAAATATCTTCACATAAAAACTAGACAGAAGCATTCTCCGAAACTTCTTTGTGATGATTGCATTCTACTCACAGAGTGGAACCTTCCTTTTGAAAGAACAGTTTTGAAACACTCTTTTGGTAGAATCTGCAAGTGGATATTTGGAGCGATTTGAGGCCTATGCTGGAAAAGGAGATATCTTCACATAAAAACTAGACAGAAGCATCCTCAGAAACTTTTTCTGATGTGCGCATTCAACTCACCGAGTTGAACCTTCCTTTTGATAGAGAGGTTTTGAAACACTCTTTGTCTAGAATCTGCAGGTGAATATTTGGAGTGCTAAGAGGCCAACACTGGAAAAGGAAATATCTTCACATGAGAACTAGACGGAAGCATTCTCAGAAAACTTCCGTGGCTTTATGCACTCAACTCACATAGTGGAAACTTCCTTTTGATAGCCAGTTTTGGAAACACTCCTTTTGTAGAATTTGCTAGTGGATGTTTGGAGCGATTTGAGGCCTATGCTGGAAATGGAAATATCTTCACATAAAAACTAGACAGAAGCATTCTCAGAAACTTCTTTGTGATGAATGCATTCAACTCAAAGACTTGAACTTTCCTTTTGAAAGAGCAGTTTTGAAACAATCTTTATGTAGAATCTGCAAGTGGATATTTGGAGCGCTTTGAGGCCTATGCTGGGAAATGAAATAATTTCACCTGAAAACTAGACAGAAGCCTTCTGAGAAACTTCTTTGTGATGAGTGCATTCAACTCACAGACATGAACGTTCCTTTTCTTGGAACAGTTTTGAAACACTGAGTTTGTAGAATCCGCAAGTGTTTATTCGGAGCACCTTGAGGCCTATGCTGGTAAAGGAAATATCTTCACATAAAAATTCGACAGAAGCATTCTCAGAAACTTCTTTGCGTTGAGTGCATTCAACTCCCAGACTTGAACCTTCTTTTTGAACGAGCAGCTTTGAAACACTCTTCTTGTAAAATCTGCAAATGGATATTTGGAGCACTTTGAGGCGTATGCTGGAAAATGGAATATCTTCACCTGAAAACTAGACGGAAGCATTCTCAGAAAGTTCTTCTCGATGCGTGCATTCAACTCACAGAGTTGAACCTGTCTTTTGATAGAGCAGTTTGGAAACACTCTTTTTGTGAGATCAGCAAGTGGATATTTCCAGCGATTTGAGGCCTATGCAAGGAAAACGAAATATCTTCACATAAAAACTAGATAGCAGCATTCTCAGAAACTTCTTTGTGAGGAGCGCATTCAGCCCACAGACTGGAACGTTCCTTTTGATAGAACAGTTTTGAACCACTCCTTTTGTACTATCTGTAAGTGTTTATTCGGAGCGCTTTGGGGCCTATGTTGGAAAAGGAATTATCTTCACTTAAAAACTAGACAGAAGCATTCTCAGAAACTTCTTTGTGATGATTGCATTCTACTCACAGAGTTGAACCTTCCTTTTGATAGAACAGTTTTGAAACACTCTTTTTGCAGAATCTGCTAGTGGCTATTTGGAGCGCTTTGAGGCCTATGTTGGAAAAGGAAGAATCTTCACATAAAAACTAGGCAGAAGACTTCTCAGAAACTTCTTCCGATGGGCACATTCAACTCACAGACTTGAAGCTTCCTTCTGATAGAGAGGATTTGAAACAATCTTTGTCCAGAATCTGCAAGGAGATATTTGGGGTGCTAAGAGGCCAAAACTGCAAAAGAAAATATCACCACATGAGAACTGGACGGAAGCATTCTCAATAACTTCCATGCACTTTATGCATTCAAATCACATAGTGGAATCTTCCTTTTGATAGCGCAGTTTTGAAACACTCCTTTTGTAGAATTTGCTAGTGGATGTTTGGAGCGATTTGAGGCCTATGCTGGGAATGGAAATATCTTCACATAAAAACCAGACAAAAGCATTCTCAGAAACTTCTTTGTGATGAGTGCATTCAACTCGCAGACTTGAACCTTCCTTTTGAACGAGCAGTTTTGAAACACACTTTTTGTAGAATCTGCAAGTGGATATTTGGAGAGCTTTGAGGCCTATGCTGGAAAATGAAATATCTTCACCTGGAAACCAGACAGAAGCATTCTGAGAATCTTCTTTGTGATGAGTGCATTCAACTCACAGACATGAACGTTCCTTTTGATAGAACAGTTTTGAAACACTAAGTTTGTAGAATCCGCAAGTGTTTATTCGGAGCACCTTGAGGCTTATGTTGGAAAAGGAAATAACTTCACATAAAAACTAGAGAGAAGCATTCTCAGAACCTTCTTTGTGATGAGTGCATTCAACTCGCAGACTTGAACCTTCCTTTTGAACGAGCAGTTTTGAAACACTCTTTTTGTAAAAGCTGCAAATGGATATTTGGAGCACTTTGAGACGTATGCTGGAAAATGGAATATCTTCATCTAAAAACTAGACAGAAGCATTCTCAGAAATTTCTTCTCGATGCGTGCATTCAACTCACAGAGTTGAACCTGTCTTTTGATAGAGCAGTTTGGCAGCACTGTTTTTGTGAAATCTGCAAGTGGATATTTCCAGCAAATTGAGGCCTATGCAAAGAAAAGGAAATATCTTCACATAAAAACTAGGTAGCGGCATTCTCAGAAACTTCTTTGTGAGGAGCGTATTCAACTCACAGACTTGAATGTTCCTTTTGATAGAACAGTTTTGAAACACTCCTTTTGTACAATCTGCAAGTGTTTATTCGGAGCGCTTTGAGGACTATGTTGGAAAAGGAAATATCTTCACATGAAAACTAGACACAAGCATTCTCAGAAACTTCTTTGTGATGAGTGCATTCTACTCACAGAGTTGAACCTTCCTTTTGATAGAACAGTACTGAAGCATTCTTTTTGTAGAATCTGCAATTGGATATTTCGAACGTTTTGAGTCCTATGCTGGAAAAGGTAATATATTCACATAAAAACTAGACAGAAGCATTCTCAGAAACTTCTTTGTGTTGAGTGCATTCAACTCACAGACATGGAGCTTCCTTTTGAAAGAGCAGTTTTGAAACACTCTTTTTGTAAAATCTGCAAGTGGATATTCGGAGCACTTTGAGGCCTATGCTGGGAAATGGAATATCTTCACCTAAAAACTAAACAGAACCTTTCTCAGAAAGCTCTTCTCGATGCATGCTTTCAACTCACAGAGTTGAACCTGCCTTTTGATAGAGCAGTTTGCAATCCCTCTTTTTATAGAATCTGCAAGTGTATATTTGGAGCGCTTTGAGGCCTATGCTGCAAAAGGAAATATCATTGCCTAAAAGCTAGACGGAAGCATTCTCAGAAACTTCTTTGTAATGAGTGCATTCAACTCACAGAGTTGAACCTTCCTTTTGATAGACCAGTTTTGAAACACTGTTTCTGTGGAATCCGCAAGAGGATATTTGGAGCTCTTTGACACTTATGCTGGAAAAGGAGATATCTTCATATACAAAGCAGACAGAAGCATTCTCAGAAACTTCTATGTCATGTGGGGATTGAACTCACAGAGTTGAACTTTCCTTTTTATGGAGCAGTTCTGCAACACTCTTTTTGTGGAAACTGCAAGTGGATATTTGGTGCGATTGCGGCATCTAGTGGAAAAGGAAATATATACAGATGAAAACAAGAGAGAATCATTCTCAGAAACTTCTTTCTGATGAGTGCATTCAACTCACAGACTTGAACCTTCCTTTTCAAAGAGCAGTTTTGAAACACTCTTTTTGTAGGATCTGCAAGTGGATATTTGGATCGCTTTGACGCCTATGCTGGGAAATGAAATATCTTCACCGAAAAACTAGACAGAAGCATTCTCAGAAACTTCTTCACGATATGTGCATTCAACTCACAGAGTTGAATCTTTCTTTTCAAAGAGCAGTTTTGAAACACACTTTTGGTAAAATCTGCAAGTGGATATTTGGAGCGATTTCAGGCCTATGCTGGAAAAGGAAATATCCTCACATCAATACTAGACAGAAGCATTCTCAGAAATTTCTGTGTGATGAGTGCCTTCCACTCACAGACTTGAACGTTCCTTTTGAGGGAACGGTTTTGAAACAGTCCTTTGGTAGAATCTGCAAGTGTTTATTTGGAGCGCTTTGAGGCCTATGTTGGAAAAGGAAATATCTTCACATAAAAACTAGACAGAAGCATTCTCCGAAACTTCTTTGTGATGATTGCATTCTACTCACAGAGTGGAACCTTCCTTTTGAAAGAACAGTTTTGAAACACTCTTTTGGTAGAATCTGCAAGTGGATATTTGGAGCGATTTGAGGCCTATGCTGGAAAAGGAGATATCTTCACATAAAAACTAGACAGAAGCATCCTCAGAAACTTTTTCTGATGTGCGCATTCAACTCACCGAGTTGAACCTTCCTTTTGATAGAGAGGTTTTGAAACACTCTTTGTCTAGAATCTGCAGGTGAATATTTGGAGTGCTAAGAGGCCAACACTGGAAAAGGAAATATCTTCACATGAGAACTAGACGGAAGCATTCTCAGAAAACTTCCGTGGCTTTATGCACTCAACTCACATAGTGGAAACTTCCTTTTGATAGCCAGTTTTGGAAACACTCCTTTTGTAGAATTTGCTAGTGGATGTTTGGAGCGATTTGAGGCCTATGCTGGAAATGGAAATATCTTCACATAAAAACTAGACAGAAGCATTCTCAGAAACTTCTTTGTGATGAATGCATTCAACTCAAAGACTTGAACTTTCCTTTTGAAAGAGCAGTTTTGAAACAATCTTTATGTAGAATCTGCAAGTGGATATTTGGAGCGCTTTGAGGCCTATGCTGGGAAATGAAATAATTTCACCTGAAAACTAGACAGAAGCCTTCTGAGAAACTTCTTTGTGATGAGTGCATTCAACTCACAGACATGAACGTTCCTTTTCTTGGAACAGTTTTGAAACACTGAGTTTGTAGAATCCGCAAGTGTTTATTCGGAGCACCTTGAGGCCTATGCTGGTAAAGGAAATATCTTCACATAAAAATTCGACAGAAGCATTCTCAGAAACTTCTTTGCGTTGAGTGCATTCAACTCCCAGACTTGAACCTTCTTTTTGAACGAGCAGCTTTGAAACACTCTTCTTGTAAAATCTGCAAATGGATATTTGGAGCACTTTGAGGCGTATGCTGGAAAATGGAATATCTTCACCTGAAAACTAGACGGAAGCATTCTCAGAAAGTTCTTCTCGATGCGTGCATTCAACTCACAGAGTTGAACCTGTCTTTTGATAGAGCAGTTTGGAAACACTCTTTTTGTGAGATCAGCAAGTGGATATTTCCAGCGATTTGAGGCCTATGCAAGGAAAACGAAATATCTTCACATAAAAACTAGATAGCAGCATTCTCAGAAACTTCTTTGTGAGGAGCGCATTCAGCCCACAGACTGGAACGTTCCTTTTGATAGAACAGTTTTGAACCACTCCTTTTGTACTATCTGTAAGTGTTTATTCGGAGCGCTTTGGGGCCTATGTTGGAAAAGGAATTATCTTCACTTAAAAACTAGACAGAAGCATTCTCAGAAACTTCTTTGTGATGATTGCATTCTACTCACAGAGTTGAACCTTCCTTTTGATAGAACAGTTTTGAAACACTCTTTTTGCAGAATCTGCTAGTGGCTATTTGGAGCGCTTTGAGGCCTATGTTGGAAAAGGAAGAATCTTCACATAAAAACTAGGCAGAAGACTTCTCAGAAACTTCTTCCGATGGGCACATTCAACTCACAGACTTGAAGCTTCCTTCTGATAGAGAGGATTTGAAACAATCTTTGTCCAGAATCTGCAAGGAGATATTTGGGGTGCTAAGAGGCCAAAACTGCAAAAGAAAATATCACCGCATGAGAACTGGACGGAAGCATTCTCAATAACTTCCATGCACTTTATGCATTCAAATCACATAGTGGAATCTTCCTTTTGATAGCGCAGTTTTGAAACACTCCTTTTGTAGAATTTGCTAGTGGATGTTTGGAGCGATTTGGGGCCTATGCTGGGAATGGAAATGTCTTCACATAAAAACCAGACAAAAGCATTCTCAGAAACTTCTTTGTGATGAGTGCATTCAACTCACAGACTTGAACCTTCCTTTTGAAAGAGCAGTTTTGAAACACACTTTTTGTAGAATCTGCAAGTGGATATTTGGAGAGCTTTGAGGCCTCTGCTGGAAAATGAAATATCTTCACCTGGAAACCAGACAGAAGCATTCTGAGAATCTTCTTTGTGATGAGTGCATTCAACTCACAGACATGAACGTTCCTTTTGATAGAACAGTTTTGAAACACTAAGTTTGTAGAATCCGCACGTGTTTATTCGGAGCACCTTGAGGCTTATGTTGGAAAAGGAAATAACCTCACATAAAAACTAGAGAGAAGCATTCTCAGAACCTTCTTTGTGATGAGTGCATTCAACTCGCAGACTTGAACCTTCCTTTTGAACGAGCAGTTTTGAAACACTCTTTTTGTAAAAGCTGCAAATGGATATTTGGAGCACTTTGAGACGTATGCTGGAAAATGGAATATCTTCATCTAAAAACTAGACAGAAGCATTCTCAGAAATTTCTTCTCGATGCGTGCATTCAACTCACAGAGTTGAACCTGTCTTTTGATAGAGCAGTTTGGCAGCACTGTTTTTGTGAAATCTGCAAGTGGATATTTCCAGCAAATTGAGGCCTATGCAAAGAAAAGGAAATATCTTCACATAAAAACTAGGTAGCGGCATTCTCAGAAACTTCTTTGTGAGGAGCGTATTCAACTCACAGACTTGAATGTTCCTTTTGATAGAACAGTTTTGAAACACTCCTTTTGTACAATCTGCAAGTGTTTATTCGGAGCGCTTTGAGGACTATGTTGGAAAAGGAAATATCTTCACATGAAAACTAGACACAAGCATTCTCAGAAACTTCTTTGTGATGAGTGCATTCTACTCACAGAGTTGAACCTTCCTTTTGATAGAACAGTACTGAAGCATTCTTTTTGTAGAATCTGCAATTGGATATTTCGAACGTTTTGAGTCCTATGCTGGAAAAGGTAATATATTCACATAAAAACTAGACAGAAGCATTCTCAGAAACTTCTTTGTGTTGAGTGCATTCAACTCACAGACATGGAGCTTCCTTTTGAAAGAGCAGTTTTGAAACACTCTTTTTGTAAAATCTGCAAGTGGATATTCGGAGCACTTTGAGGCCTATGCTGGGAAATGGAATATCTTCACCTAAAAACTAAACAGAACCTTTCTCAGAAAGCTCTTCTCGATGCATGCTTTCAACTCACAGAGTTGAACCTGCCTTTTGATAGAGCAGTTTGCAATCCCTCTTTTTATAGAATCTGCAAGTGTATATTTGGAGCGCTTTGAGGCCTATGCTGCAAAAGGAAATATCATTGCCTAAAAGCTAGACGGAAGCATTCTCAGAAACTTCTTTGTAATGAGTGCATTCAACTCACAGAGTTGAACCTTCCTTTTGATAGACCAGTTTTGAAACACTGTTTCTGCGGAATCCGCAAGCGGATATTTGGAGCTCTTTGACACTTATGCTGGAAAAGGAGATATCTTCATATACAAAGCAGACAGAAGCATTCTCAGAAACTTCTATGTCATGTGGGGATTGAACTCACAGAGTTGAACTTTCCTTTTTATGGAGCAGTTCTGCAACACTCTTTTTGTGGAAACTGCAAGTGGATATTTGGTGCGATTGCGGCATCTAGCTAGTGGAAAAGGAAATATATACAGGTGAAAACAAGAGAGAATCATTCTCAGAAACTTCTTTCTGATGAGTGCATTCAACTCACAGACTTGAACCTTCCTTTTCAAAGAGCAGTTTTGAAACACTCTTTTTGTAGGATCTGCAAGTGGATATTTGGATCGCTTTGACGCCTATGCTGGGAAATGAAATATCCTCACCGAAAAACTAGACAGAAGCATTCTCAGAAACTTCTTCACGATATGTGCATTCAACTCACAGAGTTGAATCTTTCTTTTCAAAGAGCAGTTTTGAAACACACTTTTGGTAAAATCTGCAAGTGGATATTTGGAGCGCTTTGAGGCCTATGCTGGAAAAGGAAATATCCTCACATCAATACTAGACAGAAGCATTCTCAGAAATTTCTGTGTGATGAGTGCCTTCCACTCACAGACTTGAACGTTCCTTTGGAGGGAACGGTTTTGAAACAGTCCTTTGGTAGAATCTGCAAGTGTTTATTTGGAGCGCTTTGAGGCCTATGTTGGAAAAGGAAATATCTTCACATAAAAACTAGACAGAAGCATTCTCCGAAACTTCTTTGTGATGATTGCATTCTACTCACAGAGTGGAACCTTCCTTTTGAAAGAACAGTTTTGAAACACTCTTTTGGTAGAATCTGCAAGTGGATATTTGGAGCGATTTGAGGCCTATGCTGGAAAAGGAGATATCTTCACATAAAAACTAGACAGAAGCATCCTCAGAAACTTTTTCTGATGTGCGCATTCAACTCACCGAGTTGAACCTTCCTTTTGATAGAGAGGTTTTGAAACACTCTTTGTCTAGAATCTGCAGGTGAATATTTGGAGTGCTAAGAGGCCAACACTGGAAAAGGAAATATCTTCACATGAGAACTAGACGGAAGCATTCTCAGAAAACTTCCGTGGCTTTATGCACTCAACTCACATAGTGGAAACTTCCTTTTGATAGCCAGTTTTGCAAACACTCCTTTTGTAGAATTTGCTAGTGGATGTTTGGAGCGATTTGAGGCCTATGCTGGAAATGGAAATATCTTCACATAAAAACTAGACAGAAGCATTCTCAGAAACTTCTTTGTGATGAATGCATTCAACTCAAAGACTTGAACTTTCCTTTTGAAAGAGCAGTTTTGAAACAATCTTTATGTAGAATCTGCAAGTGGATATTTGGAGCGCTTTGAGGCCTATGCTGGGAAATGAAATAATTTCACCTGAAAACTAGACAGAAGCCTTCTGAGAAACTTCTTTGTGATGAGTGCATTCAACTCACAGCCATGAACGTTCCTTTTCTTGGGACAGTTTTGAAACACTGAGTTTGTAGAATCCGCAAGTGTTTATTCGGAGCACCTTGAGGCCTATGCTGGTAAAGGAAATATCTTCACATAAAAATTCGACAGAAGCATTCTCAGAAACTTCTTTGCGTTGAGTGCATTCAACTCCCAGACTTGAACCTTCTTTTTGAACGAGCAGCTTTGAAACACTCTTCTTGTAAAATCTGCAAATGGATATTTGGAGCACTTTGAGGCGTATGCTGGAAAATGGAATATCTTCACCTGAAAACTAGACGGAAGCATTCTCAGAAAGTTCTTCTCGATGCGTGCATTCAACTCACAGAGTTGAACCTGTCTTTTGATAGAGCAGTTTGGAAACACTCTTTTTGTGAGATCAGCAAGTGGATATTTCCAGCGATTTGAGGCCTATGCAAGGAAAACGAAATATCTTCACATAAAAACTAGATAGCAGCATTCTCAGAAACTTCTTTGTGAGGAGCGCATTCAGCCCACAGACTGGAACGTTCCTTTTGATAGAACAGTTTTGAACCACTCCTTTTGTACTATCTGTAAGTGTTTATTCGGAGCGCTTTGGGGCCTATGTTGGAAAAGGAATTATCTTCACTTAAAAACTAGACAGAAGCATTCTCAGAAACTTCTTTGTGATGATTGCATTCTACTCACAGAGTTGAACCTTCCTTTTGATAGAACAGTTTTGAAACACTCTTTTGGCAGAATCTGCTAGTGGCTATTTGGAGCGCTTTGAGGCCTATGTTGGAAAAGGAAGAATCTTCACATAAAAACTAGGCAGAAGACTTCTCAGAAACTTCTTCCGATGGGCACATTCAACTCACAGACTTGAAGCTTCCTTCTGATAGAGAGGATTTGAAACAATCTTTGTCCAGAATCTGCAAGGAGATATTTGGGGTGCTAAGAGGCCAAAACTGCAAAAGAAAATATCACCGCATGAGAACTGGACGGAAGCATTCTCAATAACTTCCATGCACTTTATGCATTCAAATCACATAGTGGAATCTTCCTTTTGATAGCGCAGTTTTGAAACACTCCTTTTGTAGAATTTGCTAGTGGATGTTTGGAGCGATTTGGGGCCTATGCTGGGAATGGAAATGTCTTCACATAAAAACCAGACAAAAGCATTCTCAGAAACTTCTTTGTGATGAGTGCATTCAACTCACAGACTTGAACCTTCCTTTTGAAAGAGCAGTTTTGAAACACACTTTTTGTAGAATCTGCAAGTGGATATTTGGAGAGCTTTGAGGCCTCTGCTGGAAAATGAAATATCTTCACCTGGAAACCAGACAGAAGCATTCTGAGAATCTTCTTTGTGATGAGTGCATTCAACTCACAGACATGAACGTTCCTTTTGATAGAACAGTTTTGAAACACTAAGTTTGTAGAATCCGCACGTGTTTATTCGGAGCACCTTGAGGCTTATGTTGGAAAAGGAAATAACCTCACATAAAAACTAGAGAGAAGCATTCTCAGAACCTTCTTTGTGATGAGTGCATTCAACTCGCAGACTTGAACCTTCCTTTTGAACGAGCAGTTTTGAAACACTCTTTTTGTAAAAGCTGCAAATGGATATTTGGAGCACTTTGAGACGTATGCTGGAAAATGGAATATCTTCATCTAAAAACTAGACAGAAGCATTCTCAGAAATTTCTTCTCGATGCGTGCATTCAACTCACAGAGTTGAACCTGTCTTTTGATAGAGCAGTTTGGCAGCACTGTTTTTGTGAAATCTGCAAGTGGATATTTCCAGCAAATTGAGGCCTATGCAAAGAAAAGGAAATATCTTCACATAAAAACTAGGTAGCGGCATTCTCAGAAACTTCTTTGTGAGGAGCGTATTCAACTCACAGACTTGAATGTTCCTTTTGATAGAACAGTTTTGAAACACTCCTTTTGTACAATCTGCAAGTGTTTATTCGGAGCGCTTTGAGGACTATGTTGGAAAAGGAAATATCTTCACATGAAAACTAGACACAAGCATTCTCAGAAACTTCTTTGTGATGAGTGCATTCTACTCACAGAGTTGAACCTTCCTTTTGATAGAACAGTACTGAAGCATTCTTTTTGTAGAATCTGCAATTGGATATTTCGAACGTTTTGAGTCCTATGCTGGAAAAGGTAATATATTCACATAAAAACTAGACAGAAGCATTCTCAGAAACTTCTTTGTGTTGAGTGCATTCAACTCACAGACATGGAGCTTCCTTTTGAAAGAGCAGTTTTGAAACACTCTTTTTGTAAAATCTGCAAGTGGATATTCGGAGCACTTTGAGGCCTATGCTGGGAAATGGAATATCTTCACCTAAAAACTAAACAGAACCTTTCTCAGAAAGCTCTTCTCGATGCATGCTTTCAACTCACAGAGTTGAACCTGCCTTTTGATAGAGCAGTTTGCAATCCCTCTTTTTATAGAATCTGCAAGTGTATATTTGGAGCGCTTTGAGGCCTATGCTGCAAAAGGAAATATCATTGCCTAAAAGCTAGACGGAAGCATTCTCAGAAACTTCTTTGTAATGAGTGCATTCAACTCACAGAGTTGAACCTTCCTTTTGATAGACCAGTTTTGAAACACTGTTTCTGCGGAATCCGCAAGCGGATATTTGGAGCTCTTTGACACTTATGCTGGAAAAGGAGATATCTTCATATACAAAGCAGACAGAAGCATTCTCAGAAACTTCTATGTCATGTGGGGATTGAACTCACAGAGTTGAACTTTCCTTTTTATGGAGCAGTTCTGCAACACTCTTTTTGTGGAAACTGCAAGTGGATATTTGGTGCGATTGCGGCATCTAGCTAGTGGAAAAGGAAATATATACAGGTGAAAACAAGAGAGAATCATTCTCAGAAACTTCTTTCTGATGAGTGCATTCAACTCACAGACTTGAACCTTCCTTTTCAAAGAGCAGTTTTGAAACACTCTTTTTGTAGGATCTGCAAGTGGATATTTGGATCGCTTTGACGCCTATGCTGGGAAATGAAATATCCTCACCGAAAAACTAGACAGAAGCATTCTCAGAAACTTCTTCACGATATGTGCATTCAACTCACAGAGTTGAATCTTTCTTTTCAAAGAGCAGTTTTGAAACACACTTTTGGTAAAATCTGCAAGTGGATATTTGGAGCGCTTTGAGGCCTATGCTGGAAAAGGAAATATCCTCACATCAATACTAGACAGAAGCATTCTCAGAAATTTCTGTGTGATGAGTGCCTTCCACTCACAGACTTCAACGTTCCTTTGGAGGGAACGGTTTTGAAACAGTCCTTTGGTAGAATCTGCAAGTGTTTATTTGGAGCGCTTTGAGGCCTATGTTGGAAAAGGAAATATCTTCACATAAAAACTAGACAGAAGCATTCTCCGAAACTTCTTTGTGATGATTGCATTCTACTCACAGAGTGGAACCTTCCTTTTGAAAGAACAGTTTTGAAACACTCTTTTGGTAGAATCTGCAAGTGGATATTTGGAGCGATTTGAGGCCTATGCTGGAAAAGGAGATATCTTCACATAAAAACTAGACAGAAGCATCCTCAGAAACTTTTTCTGATGTGCGCATTCAACTCACCGAGTTGAACCTTCCTTTTGATAGAGAGGTTTTGAAACACTCTTTGTCTAGAATCTGCAGGTGAATATTTGGAGTGCTAAGAGGCCAACACTGGAAAAGGAAATATCTTCACATGAGAACTAGACGGAAGCATTCTCAGAAAACTTCCGTGGCTTTATGCACTCAACTCACATAGTGGAAACTTCCTTTTGATAGCCAGTTTTGGAAACACTCCTTTTGTAGAATTTGCTAGTGGATGTTTGGAGCGATTTGAGGCCTATGCTGGAAATGGAAATATCTTCACATAAAAACTAGACAGAAGCATTCTCAGAAACTTCTTTGTGATGAATGCATTCAACTCAAAGACTTGAACTTTCCTTTTGAAAGAGCAGTTTTGAAACAATCTTTATGTAGAATCTGCAAGTGGATATTTGGAGCGCTTTGAGGCCTATGCTGGGAAATGAAATAATTTCACCTGAAAACTAGACAGAAGCCTTCTGAGAAACTTCTTTGTGATGAGTGCATTCAACTCACAGCCATGAACGTTCCTTTTCTTGGGACAGTTTTGAAACACTGAGTTTGTAGAATCCGCAAGTGTTTATTCGGAGCACCTTGAGGCCTATGCTGGTAAAGGAAATATCTTCACATAAAAATTCGACAGAAGCATTCTCAGAAACTTCTTTGCGTTGAGTGCATTCAACTCCCAGACTTGAACCTTCTTTTTGAACGAGCAGCTTTGAAACACTCTTCTTGTAAAATCTGCAAATGGATATTTGGAGCACTTTGAGGCGTATGCTGGAAAATGGAATATCTTCACCTGAAAACTAGACGGAAGCATTCTCAGAAAGTTCTTCTCGATGCGTGCATTCAACTCACAGAGTTGAACCTGTCTTTTGATAGAGCAGTTTGGAAACACTCTTTTTGTGAGATCAGCAAGTGGATATTTCCAGCGATTTGAGGCCTATGCAAGGAAAACGAAATATCTTCACATAAAAACTAGATAGCAGCATTCTCAGAAACTTCTTTGTGAGGAGCGCATTCAGCCCACAGACTGGAACGTTCCTTTTGATAGAACAGTTTTGAACCACTCCTTTTGTACTATCTGTAAGTGTTTATTCGGAGCGCTTTGGGGCCTATGTTGGAAAAGGAATTATCTTCACTTAAAAACTAGACAGAAGCATTCTCAGAAACTTCTTTGTGATGATTGCATTCTACTCACAGAGTTGAACCTTCCTTTTGATAGAACAGTTTTGAAACACTCTTTTGGCAGAATCTGCTAGTGGCTATTTGGAGCGCTTTGAGGCCTATGTTGGAAAAGGAAGAATCTTCACATAAAAACTAGGCAGAAGACTTCTCAGAAACTTCTTCCGATGGGCACATTCAACTCACAGACTTGAAGCTTCCTTCTGATAGAGAGGATTTGAAACAATCTTTGTCCAGAATCTGCAAGGAGATATTTGGGGTGCTAAGAGGCCAAAACTGCAAAAGAAAATATCACCGCATGAGAACTGGACGGAAGCATTCTCAATAACTTCCATGCACTTTATGCATTCAAATCACATAGTGGAATCTTCCTTTTGATAGCGCAGTTTTGAAACACTCCTTTTGTAGAATTTGCTAGTGGATGTTTGGAGCGATTTGAGGCCTATGCTGGGAATGGAAATATCTTCACATAAAAACCAGACAAAAGCATTCTCAGAAACTTCTTTGTGATGAGTGCATTCAACTCACAGACTTGAACCTTCCTTTTGAAAGAGCAGTTTTGAAACACACTTTTTGTAGAATCTGCAAGTGGATATTTGGAGAGCTTTGAGGCCTCTGCTGGAAAATGAAATATCTTCACCTGGAAACCAGACAGAAGCATTCTGAGAATCTTCTTTGTGATGAGTGCATTCAACTCACAGACATGAACGTTCCTTTTGATAGAACAGTTTTGAAACACTAAGTTTGTAGAATCCGCACGTGTTTATTCGGAGCACCTTGAGGCTTATGTTGGAAAAGGAAATAACCTCACATAAGAACTAGAGAGAAGCATTCTCAGAACCTTCTTTGTGATGAGTGCATTCAACTCGCAGACTTGAACCTTCCTTTTGAACGAGCAGTTTTGAAACACTCTTTTTGTAAAAGCTGCAAATGGATATTTGGAGCACTTTGAGACGTATGCTGGAAAATGGAATATCTTCATCTAAAAACTAGACAGAAGCATTCTCAGAAATTTCTTCTCGATGCGTGCATTCAACTCACAGAGTTGAACCTGTCTTTTGATAGAGCAGTTTGGCAGCACTGTTTTTGTGAAATCTGCAAGTGGATATTTCCAGCAAATTGAGGCCTATGCAAAGAAAAGGAAATATCTTCACATAAAAACTAGGTAGCGGCATTCTCAGAAACTTCTTTGTGAGGAGCGTATTCAACTCACAGACTTGAATGTTCCTTTTGATAGAACAGTTTTGAAACACTCCTTTTGTACAATCTGCAAGTGTTTATTCGGAGCGCTTTGAGGACTATGTTGGAAAAGGAAATATCTTCACATGAAAACTAGACACAAGCATTCTCAGAAACTTCTTTGTGATGAGTGCATTCTACTCACAGAGTTGAACCTTCCTTTTGATAGAACAGTACTGAAGCATTCTTTTTGTAGAATCTGCAATTGGATATTTCGAACGTTTTGAGTCCTATGCTGGAAAAGGTAATATATTCACATAAAAACTAGACAGAAGCATTCTCAGAAACTTCTTTGTGTTGAGTGCATTCAACTCACAGACATGGAGCTTCCTTTTGAAAGAGCAGTTTTGAAACACTCTTTTTGTAAAATCTGCAAGTGGATATTCGGAGCACTTTGAGGCCTATGCTGGGAAATGGAATTTCTTCACCTAAAAACTAAACAGAACCTTTCTCAGAAAGCTCTTCTCGATGCATGCTTTCAACTCACAGAGTTGAACCTGCCTTTTGATAGAGCAGTTTGCAATCCCTCTTTTTATAGAATCTGCAAGTGTATATTTGGAGCGCTTTGAGGCCTATGCTGCAAAAGGAAATATCATTGCCTAAAAGCTAGACGGAAGCATTCTCAGAAACTTCTTTGTAATGAGTGCATTCAACTCACAGAGTTGAACCTTCCTTTTGATAGACCAGTTTTGAAACACTGTTTCTGTGGAATCCGCAAGCGGATATTTGGAGCTCTTTGACACTTATGCTGGAAAAGGAGATATCTTCATATACAAAGCAGACAGAAGCATTCTCAGAAACTTCTATGTCATGTGGGGATTGAACTCACAGAGTTGAACTTTCCTTTTTATGGAGCAGTTCTGCAACACTCTTTTTGTGGAAACTGCAAGTGGATATTTGGTGCGATTGCGGCATCTAGTGGAAAAGGAAATATATACAGATGAAAACAAGAGAGAATCATTCTCAGAAACTTCTTTCTGATGAGTGCATTCAACTCACAGACTTGAACCTTCCTTTTCAAAGAGCAGTTTTGAAACACTCTTTTTGTAGGATCTGCAAGTGGATATTTGGATCGCTTTGACGCCTATGCTGGGAAATGAAATATCTTCACCGAAAAACTAGACAGAAGCATTCTCAGAAACTTCTTCACGATATGTGCATTCAACTCACAGAGTTGAATCTTTCTTTTCAAAGAGCAGTTTTGAAACACACTTTTGGTAAAATCTGCAAGTGGATATTTGGAGCGCTTTGAGGCCTATGCTGGAAAAGGAAATATCCTCACATCAATACTAGACAGAAGCATTCTCAGAAATTTCTGTGTGATGAGTGCCTTCCACTCACAGACTTGAACGTTCCTTTTGAGGGAACGGTTTTGAAACAGTCCTTTGGTAGAATCTGCAAGTGTTTATTTGGAGCGCTTTGAGGCCTATGTTGGAAAAGGAAATATCTTCACATAAAAACTAGACAGAAGCATTCTCCGAAACTTCTTTGTGATGATTGCATTCTACTCACAGAGTGGAACCTTCCTTTTGAAAGAACAGTTTTGAAACACTCTTTTGGTAGAATCTGCAAGTGGATATTTGGAGCGATTTGAGGCCTATGCTGGAAAAGGAGATATCTTCACATAAAAACTAGACAGAAGCATCCTCAGAAACTTTTTCTGATGTGCGCATTCAACTCACCGAGTTGAACCTTCCTTTTGATAGAGAGGTTTTGAAACACTCTTTGTCTAGAATCTGCAGGTGAATATTTGGAGTGCTAAGAGGCCAACACTGGAAAAGGAAATATCTTCACATGAGAACTAGACGGAAGCATTCTCAGAAAACTTCCGTGGCTTTATGCACTCAACTCACATAGTGGAAACTTCCTTTTGATAGCCAGTTTTGGAAACACTCCTTTTGTAGAATTTGCTAGTGGATGTTTGGAGCGATTTGAGGCCTATGCTGGAAATGGAAATATCTTCACATAAAAACTAGACAGAAGCATTCTCAGAAACTTCTTTGTGATGAATGCATTCAACTCAAAGACTTGAACTTTCCTTTTGAAAGAGCAGTTTTGAAACAATCTTTATGTAGAATCTGCAAGTGGATATTTGGAGCGCTTTGAGGCCTATGCTGGGAAATGAAATAATTTCACCTGAAAACTAGACAGAAGCCTTCTGAGAAACTTCTTTGTGATGAGTGCATTCAACTCACAGCCATGAACGTTCCTTTTCTTGGGACAGTTTTGAAACACTGAGTTTGTAGAATCCGCAAGTGTTTATTCGGAGCACCTTGAGGCCTATGCTGGTAAAGGAAATATCTTCACATAAAAATTCGACAGAAGCATTCTCAGAAACTTCTTTGCGTTGAGTGCATTCAACTCCCAGACTTGAACCTTCTTTTTGAACGAGCAGCTTTGAAACACTCTTCTTGTAAAATCTGCAAATGGATATTTGGAGCACTTTGAGGCGTATGCTGGAAAATGGAATATCTTCACCTGAAAACTAGACGGAAGCAGTCTCAGAAAGTTCTTCTCGATGCGTGCATTCAACTCACAGAGTTGAACCTGTCTTTTGATAGAGCAGTTTGGAAACACTCTTTTTGTGAGATCAGCAAGTGGATATTTCCAGCGATTTGAGGCCTATGCAAGGAAAACGAAATATCTTCACATAAAAACTAGATAGCAGCATTCTCAGAAACTTCTTTGTGAGGAGCGCATTCAGCCCACAGACTGGAACGTTCCTTTTGATAGAACAGTTTTGAACCACTCCTTTTGTACTATCTGTAAGTGTTTATTCGGAGCGCTTTGGGGCCTATGTTGGAAAAGGAATTATCTTCACTTAAAAACTAGACAGAAGCATTCTCAGAAACTTCTTTGTGATGATTGCATTCTACTCACAGAGTTGAACCTTCCTTTTGATAGAACAGTTTTGAAACACTCTTTTGGCAGAATCTGCTAGTGGCTATTTGGAGCGCTTTGAGGCCTATGTTGGAAAAGGAAGAATCTTCACATAAAAACTAGGCAGAAGACTTCTCAGAAACTTCTTCCGATGGGCACATTCAACTCACAGACTTGAAGCTTCCTTCTGATAGAGAGGATTTGAAACAATCTTTGTCCAGAATCTGCAAGGAGATATTTGGGGTGCTAAGAGGCCAAAACTGCAAAAGAAAATATCACCGCATGAGAACTGGACGGAAGCATTCTCAATAACTTCCATGCACTTTATGCATTCAAATCACATAGTGGAATCTTCCTTTTGATAGCGCAGTTTTGAAACACTCCTTTTGTAGAATTTGCTAGTGGATGTTTGGAGCGATTTGAGGCCTATGCTGGGAATGGAAATATCTTCACATAAAAACCAGACAAAAGCATTCTCAGAAACTTCTTTGTGATGAGTGCATTCAACTCACAGACTTGAACCTTCCTTTTGAAAGAGCAGTTTTGAAACACACTTTTTGTAGAATCTGCAAGTGGATATTTGGAGAGCTTTGAGGCCTCTGCTGGAAAATGAAATATCTTCACCTGGAAACCAGACAGAAGCATTCTGAGAATCTTCTTTGTGATGAGTGCATTCAACTCACAGACATGAACGTTCCTTTTGATAGAACAGTTTTGAAACACTAAGTTTGTAGAATCCGCACGTGTTTATTCGGAGCACCTTGAGGCTTATGTTGGAAAAGGAAATAACCTCACATAAGAACTAGAGAGAAGCATTCTCAGAACCTTCTTTGTGATGAGTGCATTCAACTCGCAGACTTGAACCTTCCTTTTGAACGAGCAGTTTTGAAACACTCTTTTTGTAAAAGCTGCAAATGGATATTTGGAGCACTTTGAGACGTATGCTGGAAAATGGAATATCTTCATCTAAAAACTAGACAGAAGCATTCTCAGAAATTTCTTCTCGATGCGTGCATTCAACTCACAGAGTTGAACCTGTCTTTTGATAGAGCAGTTTGGCAGCACTGTTTTTGTGAAATCTGCAAGTGGATATTTCCAGCAAATTGAGGCCTATGCAAAGAAAAGGAAATATCTTCACATAAAAACTAGGTAGCGGCATTCTCAGAAACTTCTTTGTGAGGAGCGTATTCAACTCACAGACTTGAATGTTCCTTTTGATAGAACAGTTTTGAAACACTCCTTTTGTACAATCTGCAAGTGTTTATTCGGAGCGCTTTGAGGACTATGTTGGAAAAGGAAATATCTTCACATGAAAACTAGACACAAGCATTCTCAGAAACTTCTTTGTGATGAGTGCATTCTACTCACAGAGTTGAACCTTCCTTTTGATAGAACAGTACTGAAGCATTCTTTTTGTAGAATCTGCAATTGGATATTTCGAACGTTTTGAGTCCTATGCTGGAAAAGGTAATATATTCACATAAAAACTAGACAGAAGCATTCTCAGAAACTTCTTTGTGTTGAGTGCATTCAACTCACAGACATGGAGCTTCCTTTTGAAAGAGCAGTTTTGAAACACTCTTTTTGTAAAATCTGCAAGTGGATATTCGGAGCACTTTGAGGCCTATGCTGGGAAATGGAATTTCTTCACCTAAAAACTAAACAGAACCTTTCTCAGAAAGCTCTTCTCGATGCATGCTTTCAACTCACAGAGTTGAACCTGCCTTTTGATAGAGCAGTTTGCAATCCCTCTTTTTATAGAATCTGCAAGTGTATATTTGGAGCGCTTTGAGGCCTATGCTGCAAAAGGAAATATCATTGCCTAAAAGCTAGACGGAAGCATTCTCAGAAACTTCTTTGTAATGAGTGCATTCAACTCACAGAGTTGAACCTTCCTTTTGATAGACCAGTTTTGAAACACTGTTTCTGTGGAATCCGCAAGCGGATATTTGGAGCTCTTTGACACTTATGCTGGAAAAGGAGATATCTTCATACACAAAGCAGACAGAAGCATTCTCAGAAACTTCTATGTCATGTGGGGATTGAACTCACAGAGTTGAACTTTCCTTTTTATGGAGCAGTTCTGCAACACTCTTTTTGTGGAAACTGCAAGTGGATATTTGGTGCGATTGCGGCATCTAGTGGAAAAGGAAATATATACAGATGAAAACAAGAGAGAATCATTCTCAGAAACTTCTTTCTGATGAGTGCATTCAACTCACAGACTTGAACCTTCCTTTTCAAAGAGCAGTTTTGAAACACTCTTTTTGTAGGATCTGCAAGTGGATATTTGGATCACTTTGACGCCTATGCTGGGAAATGAAATATCTTCACCGAAAAACTAGACAGAAGCATTCTCAGAAACTTCTTCACGATATGTGCATTCAACTCACAGAGTTGAATCTTTCTTTTCAAAGAGCAGTTTTGAAACACACTTTTGGTAAAATCTGCAAGTGGATATTTGGAGCGATTTCAGGCCTATGCTGGAAAAGGAAATATCCTCACATCAATACTAGACAGAAGCATTCTCAGAAATTTCTGTGTGATGAGTGCCTTCCACTCACAGACTTGAACGTTCCTTTTGAGGGAACGGTTTTGAAACAGTCCTTTGGTAGAATCTGCAAGTGTTTATTTGGAGCGCTTTGAGGCCTATGTTGGAAAAGGAAATATCTTCACATAAAAACTAGACAGAAGCATTCTCCGAAACTTCTTTGTGATGATTGCATTCTACTCACAGAGTGGAACCTTCCTTTTGAAAGAACAGTTTTGAAACACTCTTTTGGTAGAATCTGCAAGTGGATATTTGGAGCGATTTGAGGCCTATGCTGGAAAAGGAGATATCTTCACATAAAAACTAGACAGAAGCATCCTCAGAAACTTTTTCTGATGTGCGCATTCAACTCACCGAGTTGAACCTTCCTTTTGATAGAGAGGTTTTGAAACACTCTTTGTCTAGAATCTGCAGGTGAATATTTGGAGTGCTAAGAGGCCAACACTGGAAAAGGAAATATCTTCACATGAGAACTAGACGGAAGCATTCTCAGAAAACTTCCGTGGCTTTATGCACTCAACTCACATAGTGGAAACTTCCTTTTGATAGCCAGTTTTGGAAACACTCCTTTTGTAGAATTTGCTAGTGGATGTTTGGAGCGATTTGAGGCCTATGCTGGAAATGGAAATATCTTCACATAAAAACTAGACAGAAGCATTCTCAGAAACTTCTTTGTGATGAATGCATTCAACTCAAAGACTTGAACTTTCCTTTTGAAAGAGCAGTTTTGAAACAATCTTTATGTAGAATCTGCAAGTGGATATTTGGAGCGCTTTGAGGCCTATGCTGGGAAATGAAATAATTTCACCTGAAAACTAGACAGAAGCCTTCTGAGAAACTTCTTTGTGATGAGTGCATTCAACTCACAGCCATGAACGTTCCTTTTCTTGGGACAGTTTTGAAACACTGAGTTTGTAGAATCCGCAAGTGTTTATTCGGAGCACCTTGAGGCCTATGCTGGTAAAGGAAATATCTTCACATAAAAATTCGACAGAAGCATTCTCAGAAACTTCTTTGCGTTGAGTGCATTCAACTCCCAGACTTGAACCTTCTTTTTGAACGAGCAGCTTTGAAACACTCTTCTTGTAAAATCTGCAAATGGATATTTGGAGCACTTTGAGGCGTATGCTGGAAAATGGAATATCTTCACCTGAAAACTAGACGGAAGCAGTCTCAGAAAGTTCTTCTCGATGCGTGCATTCAACTCACAGAGTTGAACCTGTCTTTTGATAGAGCAGTTTGGAAACACTCTTTTTGTGAGATCAGCAAGTGGATATTTCCAGCGATTTGAGGCCTATGCAAGGAAAACGAAATATCTTCACATAAAAACTAGATAGCAGCATTCTCAGAAACTTCTTTGTGAGGAGCGCATTCAGCCCACAGACTGGAACGTTCCTTTTGATAGAACAGTTTTGAACCACTCCTTTTGTACTATCTGTAAGTGTTTATTCGGAGCGCTTTGGGGCCTATGTTGGAAAAGGAATTATCTTCACTTAAAAACTAGACAGAAGCATTCTCAGAAACTTCTTTGTGATGATTGCATTCTACTCACAGAGTTGAACCTTCCTTTTGATAGAACAGTTTTGAAACACTCTTTTGGCAGAATCTGCTAGTGGCTATTTGGAGCGCTTTGAGGCCTATGTTGGAAAAGGAAGAATCTTCACATAAAAACTAGGCAGAAGACTTCTCAGAAACTTCTTCCGATGGGCACATTCAACTCACAGACTTGAAGCTTCCTTCTGATAGAGAGGATTTGAAACAATCTTTGTCCAGAATCTGCAAGGAGATATTTGGGGTGCTAAGAGGCCAAAACTGCAAAAGAAAATATCACCGCATGAGAACTGGACGGAAGCATTCTCAATAACTTCCATGCACTTTATGCATTCAAATCACATAGTGGAATCTTCCTTTTGATAGCGCAGTTTTGAAACACTCCTTTTGTAGAATTTGCTAGTGGATGTTTGGAGCGATTTGAGGCCTATGCTGGGAATGGAAATATCTTCACATAAAAACCAGACAAAAGCATTCTCAGAAACTTCTTTGTGATGAGTGCATTCAACTCACAGACTTGAACCTTCCTTTTGAAAGAGCAGTTTTGAAACACACTTTTTGTAGAATCTGCAAGTGGATATTTGGAGAGCTTTGAGGCCTCTGCTGGAAAATGAAATATCTTCACCTGGAAACCAGACAGAAGCATTCTGAGAATCTTCTTTGTGATGAGTGCATTCAACTCACAGACATGAACGTTCCTTTTGATAGAACAGTTTTGAAACACTAAGTTTGTAGAATCCGCACGTGTTTATTCGGAGCACCTTGAGGCTTATGTTGGAAAAGGAAATAACCTCACATAAAAACTAGAGAGAAGCATTCTCAGAACCTTCTTTGTGATGAGTGCATTCAACTCGCAGACTTGAACCTTCCTTTTGAACGAGCAGTTTTGAAACACTCTTTTTGTAAAAGCTGCAAATGGATATTTGGAGCACTTTGAGACGTATGCTGGAAAATGGAATATCTTCATCTAAAAACTAGACAGAAGCATTCTCAGAAATTTCTTCTCGATGCGTGCATTCAACTCACAGAGTTGAACCTGTCTTTTGATAGAGCAGTTTGGCAGCACTGTTTTTGTGAAATCTGCAAGTGGATATTTCCAGCAAATTGAGGCCTATGCAAAGAAAAGGAAATATCTTCACATAAAAACTAGGTAGCGGCATTCTCAGAAACTTCTTTGTGAGGAGCGTATTCAACTCACAGACTTGAATGTTCCTTTTGATAGAACAGTTTTGAAACACTCCTTTTGTACAATCTGCAAGTGTTTATTCGGAGCGCTTTGAGGACTATGTTGGAAAAGGAAATATCTTCACATGAAAACTAGACACAAGCATTCTCAGAAACTTCTTTGTGATGAGTGCATTCTACTCACAGAGTTGAACCTTCCTTTTGATAGAACAGTACTGAAGCATTCTTTTTGTAGAATCTGCAATTGGATATTTCGAACGTTTTGAGTCCTATGCTGGAAAAGGTAATATATTCACATAAAAACTAGACAGAAGCATTCTCAGAAACTTCTTTGTGTTGAGTGCATTCAACTCACAGACATGGAGCTTCCTTTTGAAAGAGCAGTTTTGAAACACTCTTTTTGTAAAATCTGCAAGTGGATATTCGGAGCACTTTGAGGCCTATGCTGGGAAATGGAATTTCTTCACCTAAAAACTAAACAGAACCTTTCTCAGAAAGCTCTTCTCGATGCATGCTTTCAACTCACAGAGTTGAACCTGCCTTTTGATAGAGCAGTTTGCAATCCCTCTTTTTATAGAATCTGCAAGTGTATATTTGGAGCGCTTTGAGGCCTATGCTGCAAAAGGAAATATCATTGCCTAAAAGCTAGACGGAAGCATTCTCAGAAACTTCTTTGTAATGAGTGCATTCAACTCACAGAGTTGAACCTTCCTTTTGATAGACCAGTTTTGAAACACTGTTTCTGTGGAATCCGCAAGCGGATATTTGGAGCTCTTTGACACTTATGCTGGAAAAGGAGATATCTTCATACACAAAGCAGACAGAAGCATTCTCAGAAACTTCTATGTCATGTGGGGATTGAACTCACAGAGTTGAACTTTCCTTTTTATGGAGCAGTTCTGCAACACTCTTTTTGTGGAAACTGCAAGTGGATATTTGGTGCGATTGCGGCATCTAGTGGAAAAGGAAATATATACAGATGAAAACAAGAGAGAATCATTCTCAGAAACTTCTTTCTGATGAGTGCATTCAACTCACAGACTTGAACCTTCCTTTTCAAAGAGCAGTTTTGAAACACTCTTTTTGTAGGATCTGCAAGTGGATATTTGGATCGCTTTGACGCCTATGCTGGGAAATGAAATATCTTCACCGAAAAACTAGACAGAAGCATTCTCAGAAACTTCTTCACGATATGTGCATTCAACTCACAGAGTTGAATCTTTCTTTTCAAAGAGCAGTTTTGAAACACACTTTTGGTAAAATCTGCAAGTGGATATTTGGAGCGATTTCAGGCCTATGCTGGAAAAGGAAATATCCTCACATCAATACTAGACAGAAGCATTCTCAGAAATTTCTGTGTGATGAGTGCCTTCCACTCACAGACTTGAACGTTCCTTTTGAGGGAACGGTTTTGAAACAGTCCTTTGGTAGAATCTGCAAGTGTTTATTTGGAGCGCTTTGAGGCCTATGTTGGAAAAGGAAATATCTTCACATAAAAACTAGACAGAAGCATTCTCCGAAACTTCTTTGTGATGATTGCATTCTACTCACAGAGTGGAACCTTCCTTTTGAAAGAACAGTTTTGAAACACTCTTTTGGTAGAATCTGCAAGTGGATATTTGGAGCGATTTGAGGCCTATGCTGGAAAAGGAGATATCTTCACATAAAAACTAGACAGAAGCATCCTCAGAAACTTTTTCTGATGTGCGCATTCAACTCACCGAGTTGAACCTTCCTTTTGATAGAGAGGTTTTGAAACACTCTTTGTCTAGAATCTGCAGGTGAATATTTGGAGTGCTAAGAGGCCAACACTGGAAAAGGAAATATCTTCACATGAGAACTAGACGGAAGCATTCTCAGAAAACTTCCGTGGCTTTATGCACTCAACTCACATAGTGGAAACTTCCTTTTGATAGCCAGTTTTGGAAACACTCCTTTTGTAGAATTTGCTAGTGGATGTTTGGAGCGATTTGAGGCCTATGCTGGAAATGGAAATATCTTCACATAAAAACTAGACAGAAGCATTCTCAGAAACTTCTTTGTGATGAATGCATTCAACTCAAAGACTTGAACTTTCCTTTTGAAAGAGCAGTTTTGAAACAATCTTTATGTAGAATCTGCAAGTGGATATTTGGAGCGCTTTGAGGCCTATGCTGGGAAATGAAATAATTTCACCTGAAAACTAGACAGAAGCCTTCTGAGAAACTTCTTTGTGATGAGTGCATTCAACTCACAGCCATGAACGTTCCTTTTCTTGGGACAGTTTTGAAACACTGAGTTTGTAGAATCCGCAAGTGTTTATTCGGAGCACCTTGAGGCCTATGCTGGTAAAGGAAATATCTTCACATAAAAATTCGACAGAAGCATTCTCAGAAACTTCTTTGCGTTGAGTGCATTCAACTCCCAGACTTGAACCTTCTTTTTGAACGAGCAGCTTTGAAACACTCTTCTTGTAAAATCTGCAAATGGATATTTGGAGCACTTTGAGGCGTATGCTGGAAAATGGAATATCTTCACCTGAAAACTAGACGGAAGCATTCTCAGAAAGTTCTTCTCGATGCGTGCATTCAACTCACAGAGTTGAACCTGTCTTTTGATAGAGCAGTTTGGAAACACTCTTTTTGTGAGATCAGCAAGTGGATATTTCCAGCGATTTGAGGCCTATGCAAGGAAAACGAAATATCTTCACATAAAAACTAGATAGCAGCATTCTCAGAAACTTCTTTGTGAGGAGCGCATTCAGCCCACAGACTGGAACGTTCCTTTTGATAGAACAGTTTTGAACCACTCCTTTTGTACTATCTGTAAGTGTTTATTCGGAGCGCTTTGGGGCCTATGTTGGAAAAGGAATTATCTTCACTTAAAAACTAGACAGAAGCATTCTCAGAAACTTCTTTGTGATGATTGCATTCTACTCACAGAGTTGAACCTTCCTTTTGATAGAACAGTTTTGAAACACTCTTTTGGCAGAATCTGCTAGTGGCTATTTGGAGCGCTTTGAGGCCTATGTTGGAAAAGGAAGAATCTTCACATAAAAACTAGGCAGAAGACTTCTCAGAAACTTCTTCCGATGGGCACATTCAACTCACAGACTTGAAGCTTCCTTCTGATAGAGAGGATTTGAAACAATCTTTGTCCAGAATCTGCAAGGAGATATTTGGGGTGCTAAGAGGCCAAAACTGCAAAAGAAAATATCACCGCATGAGAACTGGACGGAAGCATTCTCAATAACTTCCATGCACTTTATGCATTCAAATCACATAGTGGAATCTTCCTTTTGATAGCGCAGTTTTGAAACACTCCTTTTGTAGAATTTGCTAGTGGATGTTTGGAGCGATTTGAGGCCTATGCTGGGAATGGAAATATCTTCACATAAAAACCAGACAAAAGCATTCTCAGAAACTTCTTTGTGATGAGTGCATTCAACTCACAGACTTGAACCTTCCTTTTGAAAGAGCAGTTTTGAAACACACTTTTTGTAGAATCTGCAAGTGGATATTTGGAGAGCTTTGAGGCCTCTGCTGGAAAATGAAATATCTTCACCTGGAAACCAGACAGAAGCATTCTGAGAATCTTCTTTGTGATGAGTGCATTCAACTCACAGACATGAACGTTCCTTTTGATAGAACAGTTTTGAAACACTAAGTTTGTAGAATCCGCACGTGTTTATTCGGAGCACCTTGAGGCTTATGTTGGAAAAGGAAATAACCTCACATAAAAACTAGAGAGAAGCATTCTCAGAACCTTCTTTGTGATGAGTGCATTCAACTCGCAGACTTGAACCTTCCTTTTGAACGAGCAGTTTTGAAACACTCTTTTTGTAAAAGCTGCAAATGGATATTTGGAGCACTTTGAGACGTATGCTGGAAAATGGAATATCTTCATCTAAAAACTAGACAGAAGCATTCTCAGAAATTTCTTCTCGATGCGTGCATTCAACTCACAGAGTTGAACCTGTCTTTTGATAGAGCAGTTTGGCAGCACTGTTTTTGTGAAATCTGCAAGTGGATATTTCCAGCAAATTGAGGCCTATGCAAAGAAAAGGAAATATCTTCACATAAAAACTAGGTAGCGGCATTCTCAGAAACTTCTTTGTGAGGAGCGTATTCAACTCACAGACTTGAATGTTCCTTTTGATAGAACAGTTTTGAAACACTCCTTTTGTACAATCTGCAAGTGTTTATTCGGAGCGCTTTGAGGACTATGTTGGAAAAGGAAATATCTTCACATGAAAACTAGACACAAGCATTCTCAGAAACTTCTTTGTGATGAGTGCATTCTACTCACAGAGTTGAACCTTCCTTTTGATAGAACAGTACTGAAGCATTCTTTTTGTAGAATCTGCAATTGGATATTTCGAACGTTTTGAGTCCTATGCTGGAAAAGGTAATATATTCACATAAAAACTAGACAGAAGCATTCTCAGAAACTTCTTTGTGTTGAGTGCATTCAACTCACAGACATGGAGCTTCCTTTTGAAAGAGCAGTTTTGAAACACTCTTTTTGTAAAATCTGCAAGTGGATATTCGGAGCACTTTGAGGCCTATGCTGGGAAATGGAATTTCTTCACCTAAAAACTAAACAGAACCTTTCTCAGAAAGCTCTTCTCGATGCATGCTTTCAACTCACAGAGTTGAACCTGCCTTTTGATAGAGCAGTTTGCAATCCCTCTTTTTATAGAATCTGCAAGTGTATATTTGGAGCGCTTTGAGGCCTATGCTGCAAAAGGAAATATCATTGCCTAAAAGCTAGACGGAAGCATTCTCAGAAACTTCTTTGTAATGAGTGCATTCAACTCACAGAGTTGAACCTTCCTTTTGATAGACCAGTTTTGAAACACTGTTTCTGTGGAATCCGCAAGCGGATATTTGGAGCTCTTTGACACTTATGCTGGAAAAGGAGATATCTTCATATACAAAGCAGACAGAAGCATTCTCAGAAACTTCTATGTCATGTGGGGATTGAACTCACAGAGTTGAACTTTCCTTTTTATGGAGCAGTTCTGCAACACTCTTTTTGTGGAAACTGCAAGTGGATATTTGGTGCGATTGCGGCATCTAGTGGAAAAGGAAATATATACAGATGAAAACAAGAGAGAATCATTCTCAGAAACTTCTTTCTGATGAGTGCATTCAACTCACAGACTTGAACCTTCCTTTTCAAAGAGCAGTTTTGAAACACTCTTTTTGTAGGATCTGCAAGTGGATATTTGGATCGCTTTGACGCCTATGCTGGGAAATGAAATATCTTCACCGAAAAACTAGACAGAAGCATTCTCAGAAACTTCTTCACGATATGTGCATTCAACTCACAGAGTTGAATCTTTCTTTTCAAAGAGCAGTTTTGAAACACACTTTTGGTAAAATCTGCAAGTGGATATTTGGAGCGATTTCAGGCCTATGCTGGAAAAGGAAATATCCTCACATCAATACTAGACAGAAGCATTCTCAGAAATTTCTGTGTGATGAGTGCCTTCCACTCACAGACTTGAACGTTCCTTTTGAGGGAACGGTTTTGAAACAGTCCTTTGGTAGAATCTGCAAGTGTTTATTTGGAGCGCTTTGAGGCCTATGTTGGAAAAGGAAATATCTTCACATAAAAACTAGACAGAAGCATTCTCCGAAACTTCTTTGTGATGATTGCATTCTACTCACAGAGTGGAACCTTCCTTTTGAAAGAACAGTTTTGAAACACTCTTTTGGTAGAATCTGCAAGTGGATATTTGGAGCGATTTGAGGCCTATGCTGGAAAAGGAGATATCTTCACATAAAAACTAGACAGAAGCATCCTCAGAAACTTTTTCTGATGTGCGCATTCAACTCACCGAGTTGAACCTTCCTTTTGATAGAGAGGTTTTGAAACACTCTTTGTCTAGAATCTGCAGGTGAATATTTGGAGTGCTAAGAGGCCAACACTGGAAAAGGAAATATCTTCACATGAGAACTAGACGGAAGCATTCTCAGAAAACTTCCGTGGCTTTATGCACTCAACTCACATAGTGGAAACTTCCTTTTGATAGCCAGTTTTGGAAACACTCCTTTTGTAGAATTTGCTAGTGGATGTTTGGAGCGATTTGAGGCCTATGCTGGAAATGGAAATATCTTCACATAAAAACTAGACAGAAGCATTCTCAGAAACTTCTTTGTGATGAATGCATTCAACTCAAAGACTTGAACTTTCCTTTTGAAAGAGCAGTTTTGAAACAATCTTTATGTAGAATCTGCAAGTGGATATTTGGAGCGCTTTGAGGCCTATGCTGGGAAATGAAATAATTTCACCTGAAAACTAGACAGAAGCCTTCTGAGAAACTTCTTTGTGATGAGTGCATTCAACTCACAGCCATGAACGTTCCTTTTCTTGGGACAGTTTTGAAACACTGAGTTTGTAGAATCCGCAAGTGTTTATTCGGAGCACCTTGAGGCCTATGCTGGTAAAGGAAATATCTTCACATAAAAATTCGACAGAAGCATTCTCAGAAACTTCTTTGTGTTGAGTGCATTCAACTCCCAGACTTGAACCTTCTTTTTGAACGAGCAGCTTTGAAACACTCTTCTTGTAAAATCTGCAAATGGATATTTGGAGCACTTTGAGGCGTATGCTGGAAAATGGAATATCTTCACCTGAAAACTAGACGGAAGCATTCTCAGAAAGTTCTTCTCGATGCGTGCATTCAACTCACAGAGTTGAACCTGTCTTTTGATAGAGCAGTTTGGAAACACTCTTTTTGTGAGATCAGCAAGTGGATATTTCCAGCGATTTGAGGCCTATGCAAGGAAAACGAAATATCTTCACATAAAAACTAGATAGCAGCATTCTCAGAAACTTCTTTGTGAGGAGCGCATTCAGCCCACAGACTGGAACGTTCCTTTTGATAGAACAGTTTTGAACCACTCCTTTTGTACTATCTGTAAGTGTTTATTCGGAGCGCTTTGGGGCCTATGTTGGAAAAGGAATTATCTTCACTTAAAAACTAGACAGAAGCATTCTCAGAAACTTCTTTGTGATGATTGCATTCTACTCACAGAGTTGAACCTTCCTTTTGATAGAACAGTTTTGAAACACTCTTTTGGCAGAATCTGCTAGTGGCTATTTGGAGCGCTTTGAGGCCTATGTTGGAAAAGGAAGAATCTTCACATAAAAACTAGGCAGAAGACTTCTCAGAAACTTCTTCCGATGGGCACATTCAACTCACAGACTTGAAGCTTCCTTCTGATAGAGAGGATTTGAAACAATCTTTGTCCAGAATCTGCAAGGAGATATTTGGGGTGCTAAGAGGCCAAAACTGCAAAAGAAAATATCACCGCATGAGAACTGGACGGAAGCATTCTCAATAACTTCCATGCACTTTATGCATTCAAATCACATAGTGGAATCTTCCTTTTGATAGCGCAGTTTTGAAACACTCCTTTTGTAGAATTTGCTAGTGGATGTTTGGAGCGATTTGAGGCCTATGCTGGGAATGGAAATATCTTCACATAAAAACCAGACAAAAGCATTCTCAGAAACTTCTTTGTGATGAGTGCATTCAACTCACAGACTTGAACCTTCCTTTTGAAAGAGCAGTTTTGAAACACACTTTTTGTAGAATCTGCAAGTGGATATTTGGAGAGCTTTGAGGCCTCTGCTGGAAAATGAAATATCTTCACCTGGAAACCAGACAGAAGCATTCTGAGAATCTTCTTTGTGATGAGTGCATTCAACTCACAGACATGAACGTTCCTTTTGATAGAACAGTTTTGAAACACTAAGTTTGTAGAATCCGCACGTGTTTATTCGGAGCACCTTGAGGCTTATGTTGGAAAAGGAAATAACCTCACATAAAAACTAGAGAGAAGCATTCTCAGAACCTTCTTTGTGATGAGTGCATTCAACTCGCAGACATGAACCTTCCTTTTGAACGAGCAGTTTTGAAACACTCTTTTTGTAAAAGCTGCAAATGGATATTTGGAGCACTTTGAGACGTATGCTGGAAAATGGAATATCTTCATCTAAAAACTAGACAGAAGCATTCTCAGAAATTTCTTCTCGATGCGTGCATTCAACTCACAGAGTTGAACCTGTCTTTTGATAGAGCAGTTTGGCAGCACTGTTTTTGTGAAATCTGCAAGTGGATATTTCCAGCAAATTGAGGCCTATGCAAAGAAAAGGAAATATCTTCACATAAAAACTAGGTAGCGGCATTCTCAGAAACTTCTTGGTGAGGAGCGTATTCAACTCACAGACTTGAATGTTCCTTTTGATAGAACAGTTTTGAAACACTCCTTTTGTACAATCTGCAAGTGTTTATTCGGAGCGCTTTGAGGACTATGTTGGAAAAGGAAATATCTTCACATGAAAACTAGACACAAGCATTCTCAGAAACTTCTTTGTGATGAGTGCATTCTACTCACAGAGTTGAACCTTCCTTTTGATAGAACAGTACTGAAGCATTCTTTTTGTAGAATCTGCAATTGGATATTTCGAACGTTTTGAGTCCTATGCTGGAAAAGGTAATATATTCACATAAAAACTAGACAGAAGCATTCTCAGAAACTTCTTTGTGTTGAGTGCATTCAACTCACAGACATGGAGCTTCCTTTTGAAAGAGCAGTTTTGAAACACTCTTTTTGTAAAATCTGCAAGTGGATATTCGGAGCACTTTGACGCCTATGCTGGGAAATGGAATTTCTTCACCTAAAAACTAAACAGAACCTTTCTCAGAAAGCTCTTCTCGATGCATGCTTTCAACTCACAGAGTTGAACCTGCCTTTTGATAGAGCAGTTTGCAATCCCTCTTTTTATAGAATCTGCAAGTGTATATTTGGAGCGCTTTGAGGCCTATGCTGCAAAAGGAAATATCATTGCCTAAAAGCTAGACGGAAGCATTCTCAGAAACTTCTTTGTAATGAGTGCATTCAACTCACAGAGTTGAACCTTCCTTTTGATAGACCAGTTTTGAAACACTGTTTCTGTGGAATCCGCAAGCGGATATTTGGAGCTCTTTGACACTTATGCTGGAAAAGGAGATATCTTCATATACAAAGCAGACAGAAGCATTCTCAGAAACTTCTATGTCATGTGGGGATTGAACTCACAGAGTTGAACTTTCCTTTTTATGGAGCAGTTCTGCAACACTCTTTTTGTGGAAACTGCAAGTGGATATTTGGTGCGATTGCGGCATCTAGTGGAAAAGGAAATATATACAGATGAAAACAAGAGAGAATCATTCTCAGAAACTTCTTTCTGATGAGTGCATTCAACTCACAGACTTGAACCTTCCTTTTCAAAGAGCAGTTTTGAAACACTCTTTTTGTAGGATCTGCAAGTGGATATTTGGATCGCTTTGACGCCTATGCTGGGAAATGAAATATCTTCACCGAAAAACTAGACAGAAGCATTCTCAGAAACTTCTTCACGATATGTGCATTCAACTCACAGAGTTGAATCTTTCTTTTCAAAGAGCAGTTTTGAAACACACTTTTGGTAAAATCTGCAAGTGGATATTTGGAGCGATTTCAGGCCTATGCTGGAAAAGGAAATATCCTCACATCAATACTAGACAGAAGCATTCTCAGAAATTTCTGTGTGATGAGTGCCTTCCACTCACAGACTTGAACGTTCCTTTTGAGGGAACGGTTTTGAAACAGTCCTTTGGTAGAATCTGCAAGTGTTTATTTGGAGCGCTTTGAGGCCTATGTTGGAAAAGGAAATATCTTCACATAAAAACTAGACAGAAGCATTCTCCGAAACTTCTTTGTGATGATTGCATTCTACTCACAGAGTGGAACCTTCCTTTTGAAAGAACAGTTTTGAAACACTCTTTTGGTAGAATCTGCAAGTGGATATTTGGAGCGATTTGAGGCCTATGCTGGAAAAGGAGATATCTTCACATAAAAACTAGACAGAAGCATCCTCAGAAACTTTTTCTGATGTGCGCATTCAACTCACCGAGTTGAACCTTCCTTTTGATAGAGAGGTTTTGAAACACTCTTTGTCTAGAATCTGCAGGTGAATATTTGGAGTGCTAAGAGGCCAACACTGGAAAAGGAAATATCTTCACATGAGAACTAGACGGAAGCATTCTCAGAAAACTTCCGTGGCTTTATGCACTCAACTCACATAGTGGAAACTTCCTTTTGATAGCCAGTTTTGGAAACACTCCTTTTGCAGAATTTGCTAGTGGATGTTTGGAGCGATTTGAGGCCTATGCTGGAAATGGAAATATCTTCACATAAAAACTAGACAGAAGCATTCTCAGAAACTTCTTTGTGATGAATGCATTCAACTCAAAGACTTGAACTTTCCTTTTGAAAGAGCAGTTTTGAAACAATCTTTATGTAGAATCTGCAAGTGGATATTTGGAGCGCTTTGAGGCCTATGCTGGGAAATGAAATAATTTCACCTGAAAACTAGACAGAAGCCTTCTGAGAAACTTCTTTGTGATGAGTGCATTCAACTCACAGACATGAACGTTCCTTTTCTTGGAACAGTTTTGAAACACTGAGTTTGTAGAATCCGCAAGTGTTTATTCGGAGCACCTTGAGGCCTATGCTGGTAAAGGAAATATCTTCACATAAAAATTCGACAGAAGCATTCTCAGAAACTTCTTTGCGTTGAGTGCATTCAACTCCCAGACTTGAACCTTCTTTTTGAACGAGCAGCTTTGAAACACTCTTCTTGTAAAATCTGCAAATGGATATTTGGAGCACTTTGAGGCGTATGCTGGAAAATGGAATATCTTCACCTGAAAACTAGACGGAAGCATTCTCAGAAAGTTCTTCTCGATGCGTGCATTCAACTCACAGAGTTGAACCTGTCTTTTGATAGAGCAGTTTGGAAACACTCTTTTTGTGAGATCAGCAAGTGGATATTTCCAGCGATTTGAGGCCTATGCAAGGAAAACGAAATATCTTCACCTAAAAACTAGATAGCAGCATTCTCAGAAACTTCTTTGTGAGGAGCGCATTCAGCTCACAGACTGGAACGTTCCTTTTGATAGAACAGTTTTGAACCACTCCTTTTGTACTATCTGTAAGTGTTTATTCGGAGCGCTTTGGGGCCTATGTTGGAAAAGGAATTATCTTCACTTAAAAACTAGACAGAAGCATTCTCAGAAACTTCTTTGTGATGATTGCATTCTACTCACAGAGTTGAACCTTCCTTTTGATAGAACAGTTTTGAAACACTCTTTTGGCAGAATCTGCTAGTGGCTATTTGGAGCGCTTTGAGGCCTATGTTGGAAAAGGAAGAATCTTCACATAAAAACTAGGCAGAAGACTTCTCAGAAACTTCTTCCGATGGGCACATTCAACTCACAGACTTGAAGCTTCCTTCTGATAGAGAGGATTTGAAACAATCTTTGTCCAGAATCTGCAAGGAGATATTTGGGGTGCTAAGAGGCCAAAACTGCAAAAGAAAATATCACCGCATGAGAACTGGACGGAAGCATTCTCAATAACTTCCATGCACTTTATGCATTCAAATCACATAGTGGAATCTTCCTTTTGATAGCGCAGTTTTGAAACACTCCTTTTGTAGAATTTGCTAGTGGATGTTTGGAGCGATTTGAGGCCTATGCTGGGAATGGAAATATCTTCACATAAAAACCAGACAAAAGCATTCTCAGAAACTTCTTTGTGATGAGTGCATTCAACTCACAGACTTGAACCTTCCTTTTGAAAGAGCAGTTTTGAAACACACTTTTTGTAGAATCTGCAAGTGGATATTTGGAGAGCTTTGAGGCCTCTGCTGGAAAATGAAATATCTTCACCTGGAAACCAGACAGAAGCATTCTGAGAATCTTCTTTGTGATGAGTGCATTCAACTCACAGACATGAACGTTCCTTTTGATAGAACAGTTTTGAAACACTAAGTTTGTAGAATCCGCACGTGTTTATTCGGAGCACCTTGAGGCTTATGTTGGAAAAGGAAATAACCTCACATAAAAACTAGAGAGAAGCATTCTCAGAACCTTCTTTGTGATGAGTGCATTCAACTCGCAGACATGAACCTTCCTTTTGAACGAGCAGTTTTGAAACACTCTTTTTGTAAAAGCTGCAAATGGATATTTGGAGCACTTTGAGACGTATGCTGGAAAATGGAATATCTTCATCTAAAAACTAGACAGAAGCATTCTCAGAAATTTCTTCTCGATGCGTGCATTCAACTCACAGAGTTGAACCTGTCTTTTGATAGAGCAGTTTGGCAGCACTGTTTTTGTGAAATCTGCAAGTGGATATTTCCAGCAAATTGAGGCCTATGCAAAGAAAAGGAAATATCTTCACATAAAAACTAGGTAGCGGCATTCTCAGAAACTTCTTGGTGAGGAGCGTATTCAACTCACAGACTTGAATGTTCCTTTTGATAGAACAGTTTTGAAACACTCCTTTTGTACAATCTGCAAGTGTTTATTCGGAGCGCTTTGAGGACTATGTTGGAAAAGGAAATATCTTCACATGAAAACTAGACACAAGCATTCTCAGAAACTTCTTTGTGATGAGTGCATTCTACTCACAGAGTTGAACCTTCCTTTTGATAGAACAGTACTGAAGCATTCTTTTTGTAGAATCTGCAATTGGATATTTCGAACGTTTTGAGTCCTATGCTGGAAAAGGTAATATATTCACATAAAAACTAGACAGAAGCATTCTCAGAAACTTCTTTGTGTTGAGTGCATTCAACTCACAGACATGGAGCTTCCTTTTGAAAGAGCAGTTTTGAAACACTCTTTTTGTAAAATCTGCAAGTGGATATTCGGAGCACTTTGACGCCTATGCTGGGAAATGGAATTTCTTCACCTAAAAACTAAACAGAACCTTTCTCAGAAAGCTCTTCTCGATGCATGCTTTCAACTCACAGAGTTGAACCTGCCTTTTGATAGAGCAGTTTGCAATCCCTCTTTTTATAGAATCTGCAAGTGTATATTTGGAGCGCTTTGAGGCCTATGCTGCAAAAGGAAATATCATTGCCTAAAAGCTAGACGGAAGCATTCTCAGAAACTTCTTTGTAATGAGTGCATTCAACTCACAGAGTTGAACCTTCCTTTTGATAGACCAGTTTTGAAACACTGTTTCTGTGGAATCCGCAAGCGGATATTTGGAGCTCTTTGACACTTATGCTGGAAAAGGAGATATCTTCATATACAAAGCAGACAGAAGCATTCTCAGAAACTTCTATGTCATGTGGGGATTGAACTCACAGAGTTGAACTTTCCTTTTTATGGAGCAGTTCTGCAACACTCTTTTTGTGGAAACTGCAAGTGGATATTTGGTGCGATTGCGGCATCTAGTGGAAAAGGAAATATATACAGATGAAAACAAGAGAGAATCATTCTCAGAAACTTCTTTCTGATGAGTGCATTCAACTCACAGACTTGAACCTTCCTTTTCAAAGAGCAGTTTTGAAACACTCTTTTTGTAGGATCTGCAAGTGGATATTTGGATCGCTTTGACGCCTATGCTGGGAAATGAAATATCTTCACCGAAAAACTAGACAGAAGCATTCTCAGAAACTTCTTCACGATATGTGCATTCAACTCACAGAGTTGAATCTTTCTTTTCAAAGAGCAGTTTTGAAACACACTTTTGGTAAAATCTGCAAGTGGATATTTGGAGCGATTTCAGGCCTATGCTGGAAAAGGAAATATCCTCACATCAATACTAGACAGAAGCATTCTCAGAAATTTCTGTGTGATGAGTACCTTCCACTCACAGACTTGAACGTTCCTTTTGAGGGAACGGTTTTGAAACAGTCCTTTGGTAGAATCTGCAAGTGTTTATTTGGAGCGCTTTGAGGCCTATGTTGGAAAAGGAAATATCTTCACATAAAAACTAGACAGAAGCATTCTCCGAAACTTCTTTGTGATGATTGCATTCTACTCACAGAGTGGAACCTTCCTTTTGAAAGAACAGTTTTGAAACACTCTTTTGGTAGAATCTGCAAGTGGATATTTGGAGCGATTTGAGGCCTATGCTGGAAAAGGAGATATCTTCACATAAAAACTAGACAGAAGCATCCTCAGAAACTTTTTCTGATGTGCGCATTCAACTCACCGAGTTGAACCTTCCTTTTGATAGAGAGGTTTTGAAACACTCTTTGTCTAGAATCTGCAGGTGAATATTTGGAGTGCTAAGAGGCCAACACTGGAAAAGGAAATATCTTCACATGAGAACTAGACGGAAGCATTCTCAGAAAACTTCCGTGGCTTTATGCACTCAACTCACATAGTGGAAACTTCCTTTTGATAGCCAGTTTTGGAAACACTCCTTTTGCAGAATTTGCTAGTGGATGTTTGGAGCGATTTGAGGCCTATGCTGGAAATGGAAATATCTTCACATAAAAACTAGACAGAAGCATTCTCAGAAACTTCTTTGTGATGAATGCATTCAACTCAAAGACTTGAACTTTCCTTTTGAAAGAGCAGTTTTGAAACAATCTTTATGTAGAATCTGCAAGTGGATATTTGGAGCGCTTTGAGGCCTATGCTGGGAAATGAAATAATTTCACCTGAAAACTAGACAGAAGCCTTCTGAGAAACTTCTTTGTGATGAGTGCATTCAACTCACAGACATGAACGTTCCTTTTCTTGGAACAGTTTTGAAACACTGAGTTTGTAGAATCCGCAAGTGTTTATTCGGAGCACCTTGAGGCCTATGCTGGTAAAGGAAATATCTTCACATAAAAATTCGACAGAAGCATTCTCAGAAACTTCTTTGCGTTGAGTGCATTCAACTCCCAGACTTGAACCTTCTTTTTGAACGAGCAGCTTTGAAACACTCTTCTTGTAAAATCTGCAAATGGATATTTGGAGCACTTTGAGGCGTATGCTGGAAAATGGAATATCTTCACCTGAAAACTAGACGGAAGCATTCTCAGAAAGTTCTTCTCGATGCGTGCATTCAACTCACAGAGTTGAACCTGTCTTTTGATAGAGCAGTTTGGAAACACTCTTTTTGTGAGATCAGCAAGTGGATATTTCCAGCGATTTGAGGCCTATGCAAGGAAAACGAAATATCTTCACATAAAAACTAGATAGCAGCATTCTCAGAAACTTCTTTGTGAGGAGCGCATTCAGCTCACAGACTGGAACGTTCCTTTTGATAGAACAGTTTTGAAGCACTCCTTTTGTACTATCTGTAAGTGTTTATTCGGAGCGCTTTGGGGCCTATGTTGGAAAAGGAATTATCTTCACTTAAAAACTAGACAGAAGCATTCTCAGAAACTTCTTTGTGATGATTGCATTCTACTCACAGAGTTGAACCTTCCTTTTGATAGAACAGTTTTGAAACACTCTTTTTGCAGAATCTGCTAGTGGCTATTTGGAGCGCTTTGAGGCCTATGTTGGAAAAGGAAGAATCTTCACATAAAAACTAGGCAGAAGACTTCTCAGAAACTTCTTCCGATGGGCACATTCAACTCACAGACTTGAAGCTTCCTTCTGATAGAGAGGATTTGAAACAATCTTTGTCCAGAATCTGCAAGGAGATATTTGGGGTGCTAAGAGGCCAAAACTGCAAAAGAAAATATCACCGCATGAGAACTGGACGGAAGCATTCTCAATAACTTCCATGCACTTTATGCATTCAAATCACATAGTGGAATCTTCCTTTTGATAGCGCAGTTTTGAAACACTCCTTTTGTAGAATTTGCTAGTGGATGTTTGGAGCGATTTGAGGCCTATGCTGGGAATGGAAATATCTTCACATAAAAACCAGACAAAAGCATTCTCAGAAACTTCTTTGTGATGAGTGCATTCAACTCACAGACTTGAACCTTCCTTTTGAAAGAGCAGTTTTGAAACACACTTTTTGTAGAATCTGCAAGTGGATATTTGGAGAGCTTTGAGGCCTCTGCTGGAAAATGAAATATCTTCACCTGGAAACCAGACAGAAGCATTCTGAGAATCTTCTTTGTGATGAGTGCATTCAACTCACAGACATGAACGTTCCTTTTGATAGAACAGTTTTGAAACACTAAGTTTGTAGAATCCGCACGTGTTTATTCGGAGCACCTTGAGGCTTATGTTGGAAAAGGAAATAACCTCACATAAAAACTAGAGAGAAGCATTCTCAGAACCTTCTTTGTGATGAGTGCATTCAACTCGCAGACATGAACCTTCCTTTTGAACGAGCAGTTTTGAAACACTCTTTTTGTAAAAGCTGCAAATGGATATTTGGAGCACTTTGAGACGTATGCTGGAAAATGGAATATCTTCATCTAAAAACTAGACAGAAGCATTCTCAGAAATTTCTTCTCGATGCGTGCATTCAACTCACAGAGTTGAACCTGTCTTTTGATAGAGCAGTTTGGCAGCACTGTTTTTGTGAAATCTGCAAGTGGATATTTCCAGCAAATTGAGGCCTATGCAAAGAAAAGGAAATATCTTCACATAAAAACTAGGTAGCGGCATTCTCAGAAACTTCTTTGTGAGGAGCGTATTCAACTCACAGACTTGAATGTTCCTTTTGATAGAACAGTTTTGAAACACTCCTTTTGTACAATCTGCAAGTGTTTATTCGGAGCGCTTTGAGGACTATGTTGGAAAAGGAAATATCTTCACATGAAAACTAGACACAAGCATTCTCAGAAACTTCTTTGTGATGAGTGCATTCTACTCACAGAGTTGAACCTTCCTTTTGATAGAACAGTACTGAAGCATTCTTTTTGTAGAATCTGCAATTGGATATTTCGAACGTTTTGAGTCCTATGCTGGAAAAGGTAATATATTCACATAAAAACTAGACAGAAGCATTCTCAGAAACTTCTTTGTGTTGAGTGCATTCAACTCACGGACATGGAGCTTCCTTTTGAAAGAGCAGTTTTGAAACACTCTTTTTGTAAAATCTGCAAGTGGATATTCGGAGCACTTTGAGGCCTATGCTGGGAAATGGAATTTCTTCACCTAAAAACTAAACAGAACCTTTCTCAGAAAGCTCTTCTCGATGCATGCTTTCAACTCACAGAGTTGAACCTGCCTTTTGATAGAGCAGTTTGCAATCCCTCTTTTTATAGAATCTGCAAGTGTATATTTGGAGCGCTTTGAGGCCTATGCTGCAAAAGGAAATATCATTGCCTAAAAGCTAGACGGAAGCATTCTCAGAAACTTCTTTGTAATGAGTGCATTCAACTCACAGAGTTGAACCTTCCTTTTGATAGACCAGTTTTGAAACACTGTTTCTGTGGAATCCGCAAGCGGATATTTGGAGCTCTTTGACACTTATGCTGGAAAAGGAGATATCTTCATATACAAAGCAGACAGAAGCATTCTCAGAAACTTCTATGTCATGTGGGGATTGAACTCACAGAGTTGAACTTTCCTTTTTATGGAGCAGTTCTGCAACACTCTTTTTGTGGAAACTGCAAGTGGATATTTGGTGCGATTGCGGCATCTAGTGGAAAAGGAAATATATACAGATGAAAACAAGAGAGAATCATTCTCAGAAACTTCTTTCTGATGAGTGCATTCAACTCACAGACTTGAACCTTCCTTTTCAAAGAGCAGTTTTGAAACACTCTTTTTGTAGGATCTGCAAGTGGATATTTGGATCGCTTTGACGCCTATGCTGGGAAATGAAATATCTTCACCGAAAAACTAGACAGAAGCATTCTCAGAAACTTCTTCACGATATGTGCATTCAACTCACAGAGTTGAATCTTTCTTTTCAAAGAGCAGTTTTGAAACACACTTTTGGTAAAATCTGCAAGTGGATATTTGGAGCGATTTCAGGCCTATGCTGGAAAAGGAAATATCCTCACATCAATACTAGACAGAAGCATTCTCAGAAATTTCTGTGTGATGAGTACCTTCCACTCACAGACTTGAACGTTCCTTTTGAGGGAACGGTTTTGAAACAGTCCTTTGGTAGAATCTGCAAGTGTTTATTTGGAGCGCTTTGAGGCCTATGTTGGAAAAGGAAATATCTTCACATAAAAACTAGACAGAAGCATTCTCCGAAACTTCTTTGTGATGATTGCATTCTACTCACAGAGTGGAACCTTCCTTTTGAAAGAACAGTTTTGAAACACTCTTTTGGTAGAATCTGCAAGTGGATATTTGGAGCGATTTGAGGCCTATGCTGGAAAAGGAGATATCTTCACATAAAAACTAGACAGAAGCATCCTCAGAAACTTTTTCTGATGTGCGCATTCAACTCACCGAGTTGAACCTTCCTTTTGATAGAGAGGTTTTGAAACACTCTTTGTCTAGAATCTGCAGGTGAATATTTGGAGTGCTAAGAGGCCAACACTGGAAAAGGAAATATCTTCACATGAGAACTAGACGGAAGCATTCTCAGAAAACTTCCGTGGCTTTATGCACTCAACTCACATAGTGGAAACTTCCTTTTGATAGCCAGTTTTGGAAACACTCCTTTTGCAGAATTTGCTAGTGGATGTTTGGAGCGATTTGAGGCCTATGCTGGAAATGGAAATATCTTCACATAAAAACTAGACAGAAGCATTCTCAGAAACTTCTTTGTGATGAATGCATTCAACTCAAAGACTTGAACTTTCCTTTTGAAAGAGCAGTTTTGAAACAATCTTTATGTAGAATCTGCAAGTGGATATTTGGAGCGCTTTGAGGCCTATGCTGGGAAATGAAATAATTTCACCTGAAAACTAGACAGAAGCCTTCTGAGAAACTTCTTTGTGATGAGTGCATTCAACTCACAGACATGAACGTTCCTTTTCTTGGAACAGTTTTGAAACACTGAGTTTGTAGAATCCGCAAGTGTTTATTCGGAGCACCTTGAGGCCTATGCTGGTAAAGGAAATATCTTCACATAAAAATTCGACAGAAGCATTCTCAGAAACTTCTTTGCGTTGAGTGCATTCAACTCCCAGACTTGAACCTTCTTTTTGAACGAGCAGCTTTGAAACACTCTTCTTGTAAAATCTGCAAATGGATATTTGGAGCACTTTGAGGCGTATGCTGGAAAATGGAATATCTTCACCTGAAAACTAGACGGAAGCATTCTCAGAAAGTTCTTCTCGATGCGTGCATTCAACTCACAGAGTTGAACCTGTCTTTTGATAGAGCAGTTTGGAAACACTCTTTTTGTGAGATCAGCAAGTGGATATTTCCAGCGATTTGAGGCCTATGCAAGGAAAACGAAATATCTTCACATAAAAACTAGATAGCAGCATTCTCAGAAACTTCTTTGTGAGGAGCGCATTCAGCTCACAGACTGGAACGTTCCTTTTGATAGAACAGTTTTGAAGCACTCCTTTTGTACTATCTGTAAGTGTTTATTCGGAGCGCTTTGGGGCCTATGTTGGAAAAGGAATTATCTTCACTTAAAAACTAGACAGAAGCATTCTCAGAAACTTCTTTGTGATGATTGCATTCTACTCACAGAGTTGAACCTTCCTTTTGATAGAACAGTTTTGAAACACTCTTTTTGCAGAATCTGCTAGTGGCTATTTGGAGCGCTTTGAGGCCTATGTTGGAAAAGGAAGAATCTTCACATAAAAACTAGGCAGAAGACTTCTCAGAAACTTCTTCCGATGGGCACATTCAACTCACAGACTTGAAGCTTCCTTCTGATAGAGAGGATTTGAAACAATCTTTGTCCAGAATCTGCAAGGAGATATTTGGGGTGCTAAGAGGCCAAAACTGCAAAAGAAAATATCACCGCATGAGAACTGGACGGAAGCATTCTCAATAACTTCCATGCACTTTATGCATTCAAATCACATAGTGGAATCTTCCTTTTGATAGCGCAGTTTTGAAACACTCCTTTTGTAGAATTTGCTAGTGGATGTTTGGAGCGATTTGAGGCCTATGCTGGGAATGGAAATATCTTCACATAAAAACCAGACAAAAGCATTCTCAGAAACTTCTTTGTGATGAGTGCATTCAACTCACAGACTTGAACCTTCCTTTTGAAAGAGCAGTTTTGAAACACACTTTTTGTAGAATCTGCAAGTGGATATTTGGAGAGCTTTGAGGCCTCTGCTGGAAAATGAAATATCTTCACCTGGAAACCAGACAGAAGCATTCTGAGAATCTTCTTTGTGATGAGTGCATTCAACTCACAGACATGAACGTTCCTTTTGATAGAACAGTTTTGAAACACTAAGTTTGTAGAATCCGCACGTGTTTATTCGGAGCACCTTGAGGCTTATGTTGGAAAAGGAAATAACCTCACATAAAAACTAGAGAGAAGCATTCTCAGAACCTTCTTTGTGATGAGTGCATTCAACTCGCAGACTTGAACCTTCCTTTTGAACGAGCAGTTTTGAAACACTCTTTTTGTAAAAGCTGCAAATGGATATTTGGAGCACTTTGAGACGTATGCTGGAAAATGGAATATCTTCATCTAAAAACTAGACAGAAGCATTCTCAGAAATTTCTTCTCGATGCGTGCATTCAACTCACAGAGTTGAACCTGTCTTTTGATAGAGCAGTTTGGCAGCACTGTTTTTGTGAAATCTGCAAGTGGATATTTCCAGCAAATTGAGGCCTATGCAAAGAAAAGGAAATATCTTCACATAAAAACTAGGTAGCGGCATTCTCAGAAACTTCTTTGTGAGGAGCGTATTCAACTCACAGACTTGAATGTTCCTTTTGATAGAACAGTTTTGAAACACTCCTTTTGTACAATCTGCAAGTGTTTATTCGGAGCGCTTTGAGGACTATGTTGGAAAAGGAAATATCTTCACATGAAAACTAGACACAAGCATTCTCAGAAACTTCTTTGTGATGAGTGCATTCTACTCACAGAGTTGAACCTTCCTTTTGATAGAACAGTACTGAAGCATTCTTTTTGTAGAATCTGCAATTGGATATTTCGAACGTTTTGAGTCCTATGCTGGAAAAGGTAATATATTCACATAAAAACTAGACAGAAGCATTCTCAGAAACTTCTTTGTGTTGAGTGCATTCAACTCACAGACATGGAGCTTCCTTTTGAAAGAGCAGTTTTGAAACGCTCTTTTTGTAAAATCTGCAAGTGGATATTCGGAGCACTTTGAGGCCTATGCTGGGAAATGGAATTTCTTCACCTAAAAACTAAACAGAACCTTTCTCAGAAAGCTCTTCTCGATGCATGCTTTCAACTCACAGAGTTGAACCTGCCTTTTGATAGAGCAGTTTGCAATCCCTCTTTTTATAGAATCTGCAAGTGTATATTTGGAGCGCTTTGAGGCCTATGCTGCAAAAGGAAATATCATTGCCTAAAAGCTAGACGGAAGCATTCTCAGAAACTTCTTTGTAATGAGTGCATTCAACTCACAGAGTTGAACCTTCCTTTTGATAGACCAGTTTTGAAACACTGTTTCTGTGGAATCCGCAAGCGGATATTTGGAGCTCTTTGACACTTATGCTGGAAAAGGAGATATCTTCATATACAAAGCAGACAGAAGCATTCTCAGAAACTTCTATGTCATGTGAGGATTGAACTCACAGAGTTGAACTTTCCTTTTTATGGAGCAGTTCTGCAACACTCTTTTTGTGGAAACTGCAAGTGGATATTTGGTGCGATTGCGGCATCTAGCTAGTGGAAAAGGAAATATATACAGATGAAAACAAGAGAGAATCATTCTCAGAAACTTCTTTCTGATGAGTGCATTCAACTCACAGACTTGAACCTTCCTTTTCAAAGAGCAGTTTTGAAACACTCTTTTTGTAGGATCTGCAAGTGGATATTTGGATCGCTTTGACGCCTATGCTGGGAAATGAAATATCTTCACCGAAAAACTAGACAGAAGCATTCTCAGAAACTTCTTCACGATATGTGCATTCAACTCACAGAGTTGAATCTTTCTTTTCAAAGAGCAGTTTTGAAACACACTTTTGGTAAAATCTGCAAGTGGATATTTGGAGCGCTTTGAGGCCTATGCTGGAAAAGGAAATATCCTCACATCAATACTAGACAGAAGCATTCTCAGAAATTTCTGTGTGATGAGTGCCTTCCACTCACAGACTTGAACGTTCCTTTTGAGGGAACGGTTTTGAAACAGTCCTTTGGTAGAATCTGCAAGTGTTTATTTGGAGCGCTTTGAGGCCTATGTTGGAAAAGGAAATATCTTCACATAAAAACTAGACAGAAGCATTCTCCGAAACTTCTTTGTGATGATTGCATTCTACTCACAGAGTGGAACCTTCCTTTTGAAAGAACAGTTTTGAAACACTCTTTTGGTAGAATCTGCAAGTGGATATTTGGAGCGATTTGAGGCCTATGCTGGAAAAGGAGATATCTTCACATAAAAACTAGACAGAAGCATCCTCAGAAACTTTTTCTGATGTGCGCATTCAACTCACCGAGTTGAACCTTCCTTTTGATAGAGAGGTTTTGAAACACTCTTTGTCTAGAATCTGCAGGTGAATATTTGGAGTGCTAAGAGGCCAACACTGGAAAAGGAAATATCTTCACATGAGAACTAGACGGAAGCATTCTCAGAAAACTTCCGTGGCTTTATGCACTCAACTCACATAGTGGAAACTTCCTTTTGATAGCCAGTTTTGGAAACACTCCTTTTGTAGAATTTGCTAGTGGATGTTTGGAGCGATTTGAGGCCTATGCTGGAAATGGAAATATCTTCACATAAAAACTAGACAGAAGCATTCTCAGAAACTTCTTTGTGATGAATGCATTCAACTCAAAGACTTGAACTTTCCTTTTGAAAGAGCAGTTTTGAAACAATCTTTATGTAGAATCTGCAAGTGGATATTTGGAGCGCTTTGAGGCCTATGCTGGGAAATGAAATAATTTCACCTGAGAACTAGACAGAAGCCTTCTGAGAAACTTCTTTGTGATGAGTGCATTCAACTCACAGACATGAACGTTCCTTTTCTTGGAACAGTTTTGAAACACTGAGTTTGTAGAATCCGCAAGTGTTTATTCGGAGCACCTTGAGGCCTATGCTGGTAAAGGAAATATCTTCACATAAAAATTCGACAGAAGCATTCTCAGAAACTTCTTTGCGTTGAGTGCATTCAACTCCCAGACTTGAACCTTCTTTTTGAACGAGCAGCTTTGAAACACTCTTCTTGTAAAATCTGCAAATGGATATTTGGAGCACTTTGAGGCGTATGCTGGAAAATGGAATATCTTCACCTGAAAACTAGACGGAAGCATTCTCAGAAAGTTCTTCTCGATGCGTGCATTCAACTCACAGAGTTGAACCTGTCTTTTGATAGAGCAGTTTGGAAACACTCTTTTTGTGAGATCAGCAAGTGGATATTTCCAGCGATTTGAGGCCTATGCAAGGAAAACGAAATATCTTCACATAAAAACTAGATAGCAGCATTCTCAGAAACTTCTTTGTGAGGAGCGCATTCAGCTCACAGACTGGAACGTTCCTTTTGATAGAACAGTTTTGAAGCACTCCTTTTGTACTATCTGTAAGTGTTTATTCGGAGCGCTTTGGGGCCTATGTTGGAAAAGGAATTATCTTCACTTAAAAACTAGACAGAAGCATTCTCAGAAACTTCTTTGTGATGATTGCATTCTACTCACAGAGTTGAACCTTCCTTTTGATAGAACAGTTTTGAAACACTCTTTTTGCAGAATCTGCTAGTGGCTATTTGGAGCGCTTTGAGGCCTATGTTGGAAAAGGAAGAATCTTCACATAAAAACTAGGCAGAAGACTTCTCAGAAACTTCTTCCGATGGGCACATTCAACTCACAGACTTGAAGCTTCCTTCTGATAGAGAGGATTTGAAACAATCTTTGTCCAGAATCTGCAAGGAGATATTTGGGGTGCTAAGAGGCCAAAACTGCAAAAGAAAATATCACCGCATGAGAACTGGACGGAAGCATTCTCAATAACTTCCATGCACTTTATGCATTCAAATCACATAGTGGAATCTTCCTTTTGATAGCGCAGTTTTGAAACACTCCTTTTGTAGAATTTGCTAGTGGATGTTTGGAGCGATTTGAGGCCTATGCTGGGAATGGAAATATCTTCACATAAAAACCAGACAAAAGCATTCTCAGAAACTTCTTTGTGATGAGTGCATTCAACTCATAGACTTGAACCTTCCTTTTGAAAGAGCAGTTTTGAAACACACTTTTTGTAGAATCTGCAAGTGGATATTTGGAGAGCTTTGAGGCCTCTGCTGGAAAATGAAATATCTTCACCTGGAAACCAGACAGAAGCATTCTGAGAATCTTCTTTGTGATGAGTGCATTCAACTCACAGACATGAACGTTCCTTTTGATAGAACAGTTTTGAAACACTAAGTTTGTAGAATCCGCACGTGTTTATTCGGAGCACCTTGAGGCTTATGTTGGAAAAGGAAATAACCTCACATAAAAACTAGAGAGAAGCATTCTCAGAACCTTCTTTGTGATGAGTGCATTCAACTCGCAGACTTGAACCTTCCTTTTGAACGAGCAGTTTTGAAACACTCTTTTTGTAAAAGCTGCAAATGGATATTTGGAGCACTTTGAGACGTATGCTGGAAAATGGAATATCTTCATCTAAAAACTAGACAGAAGCATTCTCAGAAATTTCTTCTCGATGCGTGCATTCAACTCACAGAGTTGAACCTGTCTTTTGATAGAGCAGTTTGGCAGCACTGTTTTTGTGAAATCTGCAAGTGGATATTTCCAGCAAATTGAGGCCTATGCAAAGAAAAGGAAATATCTTCACATAAAAACTAGGTAGCGGCATTCTCAGAAACTTCTTTGTGAGGAGCGTATTCAACTCACAGACTTGAATGTTCCTTTTGATAGAACAGTTTTGAAACACTCCTTTTGTACAATCTGCAAGTGTTTATTCGGAGCGCTTTGAGGACTATGTTGGAAAAGGAAATATCTTCACATGAAAACTAGACACAAGCATTCTCAGAAACTTCTTTGTGATGAGTGCATTCTACTCACAGAGTTGAACCTTCCTTTTGATAGAACAGTACTGAAGCATTCTTTTTGTAGAATCTGCAATTGGATATTTCGAACGTTTTGAGTCCTATGCTGGAAAAGGTAATATATTCACATAAAAACTAGACAGAAGCATTCTCAGAAACTTCTTTGTGTTGAGTGCATTCAACTCACAGACATGGAGCTTCCTTTTGAAAGAGCAGTTTTGAAACGCTCTTTTTGTAAAATCTGCAAGTGGATATTCGGAGCACTTTGAGGCCTATGCTGGGAAATGGAATTTCTTCACCTAAAAACTAAACAGAACCTTTCTCAGAAAGCTCTTCTCGATGCATGCTTTCAACTCACAGAGTTGAACCTGCCTTTTGATAGAGCAGTTTGCAATCCCTCTTTTTATAGAATCTGCAAGTGTATATTTGGAGCGCTTTGAGGCCTATGCTGCAAAAGGAAATATCATTGCCTAAAAGCTAGACGGAAGCATTCTCAGAAACTTCTTTGTAATGAGTGCATTCAACTCACAGAGTTGAACCTTCCTTTTGATAGACCAGTTTTGAAACACTGTTTCTGTGGAATCCGCAAGCGGATATTTGGAGCTCTTTGACACTTATGCTGGAAAAGGAGATATCTTCATATACAAAGCAGACAGAAGCATTCTCAGAAACTTCTATGTCATGTGAGGATTGAACTCACAGAGTTGAACTTTCCTTTTTATGGAGCAGTTCTGCAACACTCTTTTTGTGGAAACTGCAAGTGGATATTTGGTGCGATTGCGGCATCTAGCTAGTGGAAAAGGAAATATATACAGATGAAAACAAGAGAGAATCATTCTCAGAAACTTCTTTCTGATGAGTGCATTCAACTCACAGACTTGAACCTTCCTTTTCAAAGAGCAGTTTTGAAACACTCTTTTTGTAGGATCTGCAAGTGGATATTTGGATCGCTTTGACGCCTATGCTGGGAAATGAAATATCTTCACCGAAAAACTAGACAGAAGCATTCTCAGAAACTTCTTCACGATATGTGCATTCAACTCACAGAGTTGAATCTTTCTTTTCAAAGAGCAGTTTTGAAACACACTTTTGGTAAAATCTGCAAGTGGATATTTGGAGCGCTTTGAGGCCTATGCTGGAAAAGGAAATATCCTCACATCAATACTAGACAGAAGCATTCTCAGAAATTTCTGTGTGATGAGTGCCTTCCACTCACAGACTTGAACGTTCCTTTTGAGGGAACGGTTTTGAAACAGTCCTTTGGTAGAATCTGCAAGTGTTTATTTGGAGCGCTTTGAGGCCTATGTTGGAAAAGGAAATATCTTCACATAAAAACTAGACAGAAGCATTCTCCGAAACTTCTTTGTGATGATTGCATTCTACTCACAGAGTGGAACCTTCCTTTTGAAAGAAGAGTTTTGAAACACTCTTTTGGTAGAATCTGCAAGTGGATATTTGGAGCGATTTGAGGCCTATGCTGGAAAAGGAGATATCTTCACATAAAAACTAGACAGAAGCATCCTCAGAAACTTTTTCTGATGTGCGCATTCAACTCACCGAGTTGAACCTTCCTTTTGATAGAGAGGTTTTGAAACACTCTTTGTCTAGAATCTGCAGGTGAATATTTGGAGTGCTAAGAGGCCAACACTGGAAAAGGAAATATCTTCACATGAGAACTAGACGGAAGCATTCTCAGAAAACTTCCGTGGCTTTATGCACTCAACTCACATAGTGGAAACTTCCTTTTGATAGCCAGTTTTGGAAACACTCCTTTTGTAGAATTTGCTAGTGGATGTTTGGAGCGATTTGAGGCCTATGCTGGAAATGGAAATATCTTCACATAAAAACTAGACAGAAGCATTCTCAGAAACTTCTTTGTGATGAATGCATTCAACTCAAAGACTTGAACTTTCCTTTTGAAAGAGCAGTTTTGAAACAATCTTTATGTAGAATCTGCAAGTGGATATTTGGAGCGCTTTGAGGCCTATGCTGGGAAATGAAATAATTTCACCTGAGAACTAGACAGAAGCCTTCTGAGAAACTTCTTTGTGATGAGTGCATTCAACTCACAGACATGAACGTTCCTTTTCTTGGAACAGTTTTGAAACACTGAGTTTGTAGAATCCGCAAGTGTTTATTCGGAGCACCTTGAGGCCTATGCTGGTAAAGGAAATATCTTCACATAAAAATTCGACAGAAGCATTCTCAGAAACTTCTTTGCGTTGAGTGCATTCAACTCCCAGACTTGAACCTTCTTTTTGAACGAGCAGCTTTGAAACACTCTTCTTGTAAAATCTGCAAATGGATATTTGGAGCACTTTGAGGCGTATGCTGGAAAATGGAATATCTTCACCTGAAAACTAGACGGAAGCATTCTCAGAAAGTTCTTCTCGATGCGTGCATTCAACTCACAGAGTTGAACCTGTCTTTTGATAGAGCAGTTTGGAAACACTCTTTTTGTGAGATCAGCAAGTGGATATTTCCAGCGATTTGAGGCCTATGCAAGGAAAACGAAATATCTTCACATAAAAACTAGATAGCAGCATTCTCAGAAACTTCTTTGTGAGGAGCGCATTCAGCTCACAGACTGGAACGTTCCTTTTGATAGAACAGTTTTGAAGCACTCCTTTTGTACTATCTGTAAGTGTTTATTCGGAGCGCTTTGGGGCCTATGTTGGAAAAGGAATTATCTTCACTTAAAAACTAGACAGAAGCATTCTCAGAAACTTCTTTGTGATGATTGCATTCTACTCACAGAGTTGAACCTTCCTTTTGATAGAACAGTTTTGAAACACTCTTTTTGCAGAATCTGCTAGTGGCTATTTGGAGCGCTTTGAGGCCTATGTTGGAAAAGGAAGAATCTTCACATAAAAACTAGGCAGAAGACTTCTCAGAAACTTCTTCCGATGGGCACATTCAACTCACAGACTTGAAGCTTCCTTCTGATAGAGAGGATTTGAAACAATCTTTGTCCAGAATCTGCAAGGAGATATTTGGGGTGCTAAGAGGCCAAAACTGCAAAAGAAAATATCACCGCATGAGAACTGGACGGAAGCATTCTCAATAACTTCCATGCACTTTATGCATTCAAATCACATAGTGGAATCTTCCTTTTGATAGCGCAGTTTTGAAACACTCCTTTTGTAGAATTTGCTAGTGGATGTTTGGAGCGATTTGAGGCCTATGCTGGGAATGGAAATATCTTCACATAAAAACCAGACAAAAGCATTCTCAGAAACTTCTTTGTGATGAGTGCATTCAACTCATAGACTTGAACCTTCCTTTTGAAAGAGCAGTTTTGAAACACACTTTTTGTAGAATCTGCAAGTGGATATTTGGAGAGCTTTGAGGCCTCTGCTGGAAAATGAAATATCTTCACCTGGAAACCAGACAGAAGCATTCTGAGAATCTTCTTTGTGATGAGTGCATTCAACTCACAGACATGAACGTTCCTTTTGATAGAACAGTTTTGAAACACTAAGTTTGTAGAATCCGCACGTGTTTATTCGGAGCACCTTGAGGCTTATGTTGGAAAAGGAAATAACCTCACATAAAAACTAGAGAGAAGCATTCTCAGAACCTTCTTTGTGATGAGTGCATTCAACTCGCAGACTTGAACCTTCCTTTTGAACGAGCAGTTTTGAAACACTCTTTTTGTAAAAGCTGCAAATGGATATTTGGAGCACTTTGAGACGTATGCTGGAAAATGGAATATCTTCATCTAAAAACTAGACAGAAGCATTCTCAGAAATTTCTTCTCGATGCGTTCATTCAACTCACAGAGTTGAACCTGTCTTTTGATAGAGCAGTTTGGCAGCACTGTTTTTGTGAAATCTGCAAGTGGATATTTCCAGCAAATTGAGGCCTATGCAAAGAAAAGGAAATATCTTCACATAAAAACTAGGTAGCGGCATTCTCAGAAACTTCTTTGTGAGGAGCGTATTCAACTCACAGACTTGAATGTTCCTTTTGATAGAACAGTTTTGAAACACTCCTTTTGTACAATCTGCAAGTGTTTATTCGGAGCGCTTTGAGGACTATGTTGGAAAAGGAAATATCTTCACATGAAAACTAGACACAAGCATTCTCAGAAACTTCTTTGTGATGAGTGCATTCTACTCACAGAGTTGAACCTTCCTTTTGATAGAACAGTACTGAAGCATTCTTTTTGTAGAATCTGCAATTGGATATTTCGAACGTTTTGAGTCCTATGCTGGAAAAGGTAATATATTCACATAAAAACTAGACAGAAGCATTCTCAGAAACTTCTTTGTGTTGAGTGCATTCAACTCACAGACATGGAGCTTCCTTTTGAAAGAGCAGTTTTGAAACACTCTTTTTGTAAAATCTGCAAGTGGATATTCGGAGCACTTTGAGGCCTATGCTGGGAAATGGAATTTCTTCACCTAAAAACTAAACAGAACCTTTCTCAGAAAGCTCTTCTCGATGCATGCTTTCAACTCACAGAGTTGAACCTGCCTTTTGATAGAGCAGTTTGCAATCCCTCTTTTTATAGAATCTGCAAGTGTATATTTGGAGCGCTTTGAGGCCTATGCTGCAAAAGGAAATATCATTGCCTAAAAGCTAGACGGAAGCATTCTCAGAAACTTCTTTGTAATGAGTGCATTCAACTCACAGAGTTGAACCTTCCTTTTGATAGACCAGTTTTGAAACACTGTTTCTGTGGAATCCGCAAGCGGATATTTGGAGCTCTTTGACACTTATGCTGGAAAAGGAGATATCTACATATACAAAGCAGACAGAAGCATTCTCAGAAACTTCTATGTCATGTGAGGATTGAACTCACAGAGTTGAACTTTCCTTTTTATGGAGCAGTTCTGCAACACTCTTTTTGTGGAAACTGCAAGTGGATATTTGGTGCGATTGCGGCATCTAGCTAGTGGAAAAGGAAATATATACAGATGAAAACAAGAGAGAATCATTCTCAGAAACTTCTTTCTGATGAGTGCATTCAACTCACAGACTTGAACCTTCCTTTTCAAAGAGCAGTTTTGAAACACTCTTTTTGTAGGATCTGCAAGTGGATATTTGGATCGCTTTGACGCCTATGCTGGGAAATGAAATATCTTCACCGAAAAACTAGACAGAAGCATTCTCAGAAACTTCTTCACGATATGTGCATTCAACTCACAGAGTTGAATCTTTCTTTTCAAAGAGCAGTTTTGAAACACACTTTTGGTAAAATCTGCAAGTGGATATTTGGAGCGATTTCAGGCCTATGCTGGAAAAGGAAATATCCTCACATCAATACTAGACAGAAGCATTCTCAGAAATTTCTGTGTGATGAGTGCCTTCCACTCACAGACTTGAACGTTCCTTTTGAGGGAACGGTTTTGAAACAGTCCTTTGGTAGAATCTGCAAGTGTTTATTTGGAGCGCTTTGAGGCCTATGTTGGAAAAGGAAATATCTTCACATAAAAACTAGACAGAAGCATTCTCCGAAACTTCTTTGTGATGATTGCATTCTACTCACAGAGTGGAACCTTCCTTTTGAAAGAACAGTTTTGAAACACTCTTTTGGTAGAATCTGCAAGTGGATATTTGGAGCGATTTGAGGCCTATGCTGGAAAAGGAGATATCTTCACATAAAAACTAGACAGAAGCATCCTCAGAAACTTTTTCTGATGTGCGCATTCAACTCACCGAGTTGAACCTTCCTTTTGATAGAGAGGTTTTGAAACACTCTTTGTCTAGAATCTGCAGGTGAATATTTGGAGTGCTAAGAGGCCAACACTGGAAAAGGAAATATCTTCACATGAGAACTAGACGGAAGCATTCTCAGAAAACTTCCGTGGCTTTATGCACTCAACTCACATAGTGGAAACTTCCTTTTGATAGCCAGTTTTGGAAACACTCCTTTTGTAGAATTTGCTAGTGGATGTTTGGAGCGATTTGAGGCCTATGCTGGAAATGGAAATATCTTCACATAAAAACTAGACAGAAGCATTCTCAGAAACTTCTTTGTGATGAATGCATTCAACTCAAAGACTTGAACTTTCCTTTTGAAAGAGCAGTTTTGAAACAATCTTTATGTAGAATCTGCAAGTGGATATTTGGAGCGCTTTGAGGCCTATGCTGGGAAATGAAATAATTTCACCTGAAAACTAGACAGAAGCCTTCTGAGAAACTTCTTTGTGATGAGTGCATTCAACTCACAGACATGAACGTTCCTTTTCTTGGGACAGTTTTGAAACACTCAGTTTGTAGAATCCGCAAGTGTTTATTCGGAGCACCTTGAGGCCTATGCTGGTAAAGGAAATATCTTCACATAAAAATTCGACAGAAGCATTCTCAGAAACTTCTTTGCGTTGAGTGCATTCAACTCCCAGACTTGAACCTTCTTTTTGAACGAGCAGCTTTGAAACACTCTTCTTGTAAAATCTGCAAATGGATATTTGGAGCACTTTGAGGCGTATGCTGGAAAATGGAATATCTTCACCTGAAAACTAGACGGAAGCATTCTCAGAAAGTTCTTCTCGATGCGTGCATTCAACTCACAGAGTTGAACCTGTCTTTTGATAGAGCAGTTTGGAAACACTCTTTTTGTGAGATCAGCAAGTGGATATTTCCAGCGATTTGAGGCCTATGCAAGGAAAACGAAATATCTTCACATAAAAACTAGATAGCAGCATTCTCAGAAACTTCTTTGTGAGGAGCGCATTCAGCCCACAGACTGGAACGTTCCTTTTGATAGAACAGTTTTGAACCACTCCTTTTGTACTATCTGTAAGTGTTTATTCGGAGCGCTTTGGGGCCTATGTTGGAAAAGGAATTATCTTCACTTAAAAACTAGGCAGAAGCATTCTCAGAAACTTCTTTGTGATGATTGCATTCTACTCACAGAGTTGAACCTTCCTTTTGATAGAACAGTTTTGAAACACTCTTTTGGCAGAATCTGCTAGTGGCTATTTGGAGCGCTTTGAGGCCTATGTTGGAAAAGGAAGAATCTTCACATAAAAACTAGGCAGAAGACTTCTCAGAAACTTCTTCCGATGGGCACATTCAACTCACAGACTTGAAGCTTCCTTCTGATAGAGAGGATTTGAAACAATCTTTGTCCAGAATCTGCAAGGAGATATTTGGGGTGCTAAGAGGCCAAAACTGCAAAAGAAAATATCACCGCATGAGAACTGGACGGAAGCATTCTCAATAACTTCCATGCACTTTATGCATTCAAATCACATAGTGGAATCTTCCTTTTGATAGCGCAGTTTTGAAACACTCCTTTTGTAGAATTTGCTAGTGGATGTTTGGAGCGATTTGAGGCCTATGCTGGGAATGGAAATATCTTCACATAAAAACCAGACAAAAGCATTCTCAGAAACTTCTTTGTGATGAGTGCATTCAACTCACAGACTTGAACCTTCCTTTTGAAAGAGCAGTTTTGAAACACACTTTTTGTAGAATCTGCAAGTGGATATTTGGAGAGCTTTGAGGCCTCTGCTGGAAAATGAAATATCTTCACCTGGAAACCAGACAGAAGCATTCTGAGAATCTTCTTTGTGATGAGTGCATTCAACTCACAGACATGAACGTTCCTTTTGATAGAACAGTTTTGAAACACTAAGTTTGTAGAATCCGCACGTGTTTATTCGGAGCACCTTGAGGCTTATGTTGGAAAAGGAAATAACCTCACATAAAAACTAGAGAGAAGCATTCTCAGAACCTTCTTTGTGATGAGTGCATTCAACTCGCAGACTTGAACCTTCCTTTTGAACGAGCAGTTTTGAAACACTCTTTTTGTAAAAGCTGCAAATGGATATTTGGAGCACTTTGAGACGTATGCTGGAAAATGGAATATCTTCATCTAAAAACTAGACAGAAGCATTCTCAGAAATTTCTTCTCGATGCGTGCATTCAACTCACAGAGTTGAACCTGTCTTTTGATAGAGCAGTTTGGCAGCACTGTTTTTGTGAAATCTGCAAGTGGATATTTCCAGCAAATTGAGGCCTATGCAAAGAAAAGGAAATATCTTCACATAAAAACTAGGTAGCGGCATTCTCAGAAACTTCTTTGTGAGGAGCGTATTCAACTCACAGACTTGAATGTTCCTTTTGATAGAACAGTTTTGAAACACTCCTTTTGTACAATCTGCAAGTGTTTATTCAGAGCGCTTTGAGGACTATGTTGGAAAAGGAAATATCTTCACATGAAAACTAGACACAAGCATTCTCAGAAACTTCTTTGTGATGAGTGCATTCTACTCACAGAGTTGAACCTTCCTTTTGATAGAACAGTACTGAAGCATTCTTTTTGTAGAATCTGCAATTGGATATTTCGAACGTTTTGAGTCCTATGCTGGAAAAGGTAATATATTCACATAAAAACTAGACAGAAGCATTCTCAGAAACTTCTTTGTGTTGAGTGCATTCAACTCACAGACATGGAGCTTCCTTTTGAAAGAGCAGTTTTGAAACACTCTTTTTGTAAAATCTGCAAGTGGATATTCGGAGCACTTTGAGGCCTATGCTGGGAAATGGAATTTCTTCACCTAAAAACTAAACAGAACCTTTCTCAGAAAGCTCTTCTCGATGCATGCTTTCAACTCACAGAGTTGAACCTGCCTTTTGATAGAGCAGTTTGCAATCCCTCTTTTTATAGAATCTGCAAGTGTATATTTGGAGCGCTTTGAGGCCTATGCTGCAAAAGGAAATATCATTGCCTAAAAGCTAGACGGAAGCATTCTCAGAAACTTCTTTGTAATGAGTGCATTCAACTCACAGAGTTGAACCTTCCTTTTGATAGACCAGTTTTGAAACACTGTTTCTGTGGAATCCGCAAGCGGATATTTGGAGCTCTTTGACACTTATGCTGGAAAAGGAGATATCTTCATATACAAAGCAGACAGAAGCATTCTCAGAAACTTCTATGTCATGTGGGGATTGAACTCACAGAGTTGAACTTTCCTTTTTATGGAGCAGTTCTGCAACACTCTTTTTGTGGAAACTGCAAGTGGATATTTGGTGCGATTGCGGCATCTAGTGGAAAAGGAAATATATACAGATGAAAACAAGAGAGAATCATTCTCAGAAACTTCTTTCTGATGAGTGCATTCAACTCACAGACTTGAACCTTCCTTTTCAAAGAGCAGTTTTGAAACACTCTTTTTGTAGGATCTGCAAGTGGATATTTGGATCGCTTTGACGCCTATGCTGGGAAATGAAATATCTTCACCGAAAAACTAGACAGAAGCATTCTCAGAAACTTCTTCACGATATGTGCATTCAACTCACAGAGTTGAATCTTTCTTTTCAAAGAGCAGTTTTGAAACACACTTTTGGTAAAATCTGCAAGTGGATATTTGGAGCGATTTCAGGCCTATGCTGGAAAAGGAAATATCCTCACATCAATACTAGACAGAAGCATTCTCAGAAATTTCTGTGTGATGAGTGCCTTCCACTCACAGACTTGAACGTTCCTTTTGAGGGAACGGTTTTGAAACAGTCCTTTGGTAGAATCTGCAAGTGTTTATTTGGAGCGCTTTGAGGCCTATGTTGGAAAAGGAAATATCTTCACATAAAAACTAGACAGAAGCATTCTCCGAAACTTCTTTGTGATGATTGCATTCTACTCACAGAGTGGAACCTTCCTTTTGAAAGAACAGTTTTGAAACACTCTTTTGGTAGAATCTGCAAGTGGATATTTGGAGCGATTTGAGGCCTATGCTGGAAAAGGAGATATCTTCACATAAAAACTAGACAGAAGCATCCTCAGAAACTTTTTCTGATGTGCGCATTCAACTCACCGAGTTGAACCTTCCTTTTGATAGAGAGGTTTTGAAACACTCTTTGTCTAGAATCTGCAGGTGAATATTTGGAGTGCTAAGAGGCCAACACTGGAAAAGGAAATATCTTCACATGAGAACTAGACGGAAGCATTCTCAGAAAACTTCCGTGGCTTTATGCACTCAACTCACATAGTGGAAACTTCCTTTTGATAGCCAGTTTTGGAAACACTCCTTTTGTAGAATTTGCTAGTGGATGTTTGGAGCGATTTGAGGCCTATGCTGGAAATGGAAATATCTTCACATAAAAACTAGACAGAAGCATTCTCAGAAACTTCTTTGTGATGAATGCATTCAACTCAAAGACTTGAACTTTCCTTTTGAAAGAGCAGTTTTGAAACAATCTTTATGTAGAATCTGCAAGTGGATATTTGGAGCGCTTTGAGGCCTATGCTGGGAAATGAAATAATTTCACCTGAAAACTAGACAGAAGCCTTCTGAGAAACTTCTTTGTGATGAGTGCATTCAACTCACAGCCATGAACGTTCCTTTTCTTGGGACAGTTTTGAAACACTGAGTTTGTAGAATCCGCAAGTGTTTATTCGGAGCACCTTGAGGCCTATGCTGGTAAAGGAAATATCTTCACATAAAAATTCGACAGAAGCATTCTCAGAAACTTCTTTGCGTTGAGTGCATTCAACTCCCAGACTTGAACCTTCTTTTTGAACGAGCAGCTTTGAAACACTCTTCTTGTAAAATCTGCAAATGGATATTTGGAGCACTTTGAGGCGTATGCTGGAAAATGGAATATCTTCACCTGAAAACTAGACGGAAGCATTCTCAGAAAGTTCTTCTCGATGCGTGCATTCAACTCACAGAGTTGAACCTGTCTTTTGATAGAGCAGTTTGGAAACACTCTTTTTGTGAGATCAGCAAGTGGATATTTCCAGCGATTTGAGGCCTATGCAAGGAAAACGAAATATCTTCACATAAAAACTAGATAGCAGCATTCTCAGAAACTTCTTTGTGAGGAGCGCATTCAGCCCACAGACTGGAACGTTCCTTTTGATAGAACAGTTTTGAACCACTCCTTTTGTACTATCTGTAAGTGTTTATTCGGAGCGCTTTGGGGCCTATGTTGGAAAAGGAATTATCTTCACTTAAAAACTAGGCAGAAGCATTCTCAGAAACTTCTTTGTGATGATTGCATTCTACTCACAGAGTTGAACCTTCCTTTTGATAGAACAGTTTTGAAACACTCTTTTGGCAGAATCTGCTAGTGGCTATTTGGAGCGCTTTGAGGCCTATGTTGGAAAAGGAAGAATCTTCACATAAAAACTAGGCAGAAGACTTCTCAGAAACTTCTTCCGATGGGCACATTCAACTCACAGACTTGAAGCTTCCTTCTGATAGAGAGGATTTGAAACAATCTTTGTCCAGAATCTGCAAGGAGATATTTGGGGTGCTAAGAGGCCAAAACTGCAAAAGAAAATATCACCGCATGAGAACTGGACGGAAGCATTCTCAATAACTTCCATGCACTTTATGCATTCAAATCACATAGTGGAATCTTCCTTTTGATAGCGCAGTTTTGAAACACTCCTTTTGTAGAATTTGCTAGTGGATGTTTGGAGCGATTTGAGGCCTATGCTGGGAATGGAAATATCTTCACATAAAAACCAGACAAAAGCATTCTCAGAAACTTCTTTGTGATGAGTGCATTCAACTCACAGACTTGAACCTTCCTTTTGAAAGAGCAGTTTTGAAACACACTTTTTGTAGAATCTGCAAGTGGATATTTGGAGAGCTTTGAGGCCTCTGCTGGAAAATGAAATATCTTCACCTGGAAACCAGACAGAAGCATTCTGAGAATCTTCTTTGTGATGAGTGCATTCAACTCACAGACATGAACGTTCCTTTTGATAGAACAGTTTTGAAACACTAAGTTTGTAGAATCCGCACGTGTTTATTCGGAGCACCTTGAGGCTTATGTTGGAAAAGGAAATAACCTCACATAAAAACTAGAGAGAAGCATTCTCAGAACCTTCTTTGTGATGAGTGCATTCAACTCGCAGACTTGAACCTTCCTTTTGAACGAGCAGTTTTGAAACACTCTTTTTGTAAAAGCTGCAAATGGATATTTGGAGCACTTTGAGACGTATGCTGGAAAATGGAATATCTTCATCTAAAAACTAGACAGAAGCATTCTCAGAAATTTCTTCTCGATGCGTGCATTCAACTCACAGAGTTGAACCTGTCTTTTGATAGAGCAGTTTGGCAGCACTGTTTTTGTGAAATCTGCAAGTGGATATTTCCAGCAAATTGAGGCCTATGCAAAGAAAAGGAAATATCTTCACATAAAAACTAGGTAGCGGCATTCTCAGAAACTTCTTTGTGAGGAGCGTATTCAACTCACAGACTTGAATGTTTCTTTTGATAGAACAGTTTTGAAACACTCCTTTTGTACAATCTGCAAGTGTTTATTCGGAGCGCTTTGAGGACTATGTTGGAAAAGGAAATATCTTCACATGAAAACTAGACACAAGCATTCTCAGAAACTTCTTTGTGATGAGTGCATTCTACTCACAGAGTTGAACCTTCCTTTTGATAGAACAGTACTGAAGCATTCTTTTTGTAGAATCTGCAATTGGATATTTCGAACGTTTTGAGTCCTATGCTGGAAAAGGTAATATATTCACATAAAAACTAGACAGAAGCATTCTCAGAAACTTCTTTGTGTTGAGTGCATTCAACTCACAGACATGGAGCTTCCTTTTGAAAGAGCAGTTTTGAAACACTCTTTTTGTAAAATCTGCAAGTGGATATTCGGAGCACTTTGAGGCCTATGCTGGGAAATGGAATTTCTTCACCTAAAAACTAAACAGAACCTTTCTCAGAAAGCTCTTCTCGATGCATGCTTTCAACTCACAGAGTTGAACCTGCCTTTTGATAGAGCAGTTTGCAATCCCTCTTTTTATAGAATCTGCAAGTGTATATTTGGAGCGCTTTGAGGCCTATGCTGCAAAAGGAAATATCATTGCCTAAAAGCTAGACGGAAGCATTCTCAGAAACTTCTTTGTAATGAGTGCATTCAACTCACAGAGTTGAACCTTCCTTTTGATAGACCAGTTTTGAAACACTGTTTCTGTGGAATCCGCAAGCGGATATTTGGAGCTCTTTGACACTTATGCTGGAAAAGGAGATATCTTCATATACAAAGCAGACAGAAGCATTCTCAGAAACTTCTATGTCATGTGGGGATTGAACTCACAGAGTTGAACTTTCCTTTTTATGGAGCAGTTCTGCAACACTCTTTTTGTGGAAACTGCAAGTGGATATTTGGTGCGATTGCGGCATCTAGTGGAAAAGGAAATATATACAGATGAAAACAAGAGAGAATCATTCTCAGAAACTTCTTTCTGATGAGTGCATTCAACTCACAGACTTGAACCTTCCTTTTCAAAGAGCAGTTTTGAAACACTCTTTTTGTAGGATCTGCAAGTGGATATTTGGATCGCTTTGACGCCTATGCTGGGAAATGAAATATCTTCACCGAAAAACTAGACAGAAGCATTCTCAGAAACTTCTTCACGATATGTGCATTCAACTCACAGAGTTGAATCTTTCTTTTCAAAGAGCAGTTTTGAAACACACTTTTGGTAAAATCTGCAAGTGGATATTTGGAGCGATTTCAGGCCTATGCTGGAAAAGGAAATATCCTCACATCAATACTAGACAGAAGCATTCTCAGAAATTTCTGTGTGATGAGTGCCTTCCACTCACAGACTTGAACGTTCCTTTTGAGGGAACGGTTTTGAAACAGTCCTTTGGTAGAATCTGCAAGTGTTTATTTGGAGCGCTTTGAGGCCTATGTTGGAAAAGGAAATATCTTCACATAAAAACTAGACAGAAGCATTCTCCGAAACTTCTTTGTGATGATTGCATTCTACTCACAGAGTGGAACCTTCCTTTTGAAAGAACAGTTTTGAAACACTCTTTTGGTAGAATCTGCAAGTGGATATTTGGAGCGATTTGAGGCCTATGCTGGAAAAGGAGATATCTTCACATAAAAACTAGACAGAAGCATCCTCAGAAACTTTTTCTGATGTGCGCATTCAACTCACCGAGTTGAACCTTCCTTTTGATAGAGAGGTTTTGAAACACTCTTTGTCTAGAATCTGCAGGTGAATATTTGGAGTGCTAAGAGGCCAACACTGGAAAAGGAAATATCTTCACATGAGAACTAGACGGAAGCATTCTCAGAAAACTTCCGTGGCTTTATGCACTCAACTCACATAGTGGAAACTTCCTTTTGATAGCCAGTTTTGGAAACACTCCTTTTGCAGAATTTGCTAGTGGATGTTTGGAGCGATTTGAGGCCTATGCTGGAAATGGAAATATCTTCACATAAAAACTAGACAGAAGCATTCTCAGAAACTTCTTTGTGATGAATGCATTCAACTCAAAGACTTGAACTTTCCTTTTGAAAGAGCAGTTTTGAAACAATCTTTATGTAGAATCTGCAAGTGGATATTTGGAGCGCTTTGAGGCCTATGCTGGGAAATGAAATAATTTCACCTGAAAACTAGACAGAAGCCTTCTGAGAAACTTCTTTGTGATGAGTGCATTCAACTCACAGCCATGAACGTTCCTTTTCTTGGAACAGTTTTGAAACACTGAGTTTGTAGAATCCGCAAGTGTTTATTCGGAGCACCTTGAGGCCTATGCTGGTAAAGGAAATATCTTCACATAAAAATTCGACAGAAGCATTCTCAGAAACTTCTTTGCGTTGAGTGCATTCAACTCCCAGACTTGAACCTTCTTTTTGAACGAGCAGCTTTGAAACACTCTTCTTGTAAAATCTGCAAATGGATATTTGGAGCACTTTGAGGCGTATGCTGGAAAATGGAATATCTTCACCTGAAAACTAGACGGAAGCATTCTCAGAAAGTTCTTCTCGATGCGTGCATTCAACTCACAGAGTTGAACCTGTCTTTTGATAGAGCAGTTTGGAAACACTCTTTTTGTGAGATCAGCAAGTGGATATTTCCAGCGATTTGAGGCCTATGCAAGGAAAACGAAATATCTTCACATAAAAACTAGATAGCAGCATTCTCAGAAACTTCTTTGTGAGGAGCGCATTCAGCTCACAGACTGGAACGTTCCTTTTGATAGAACAGTTTTGAACCACTCCTTTTGTACTATCTGTAAGTGTTTATTCGGAGCGCTTTGGGGCCTATGTTGGAAAAGGAATTATCTTCACTTAAAAACTAGACAGAAGCATTCTCAGAAACTTCTTTGTGATGATTGCATTCTACTCACAGAGTTGAACCTTCCTTTTGATAGAACAGTTTTGAAACACTCTTTTTGCAGAATCTGCTAGTGGCTATTTGGAGCGCTTTGAGGCCTATGTTGGAAAAGGAAGAATCTTCACATAAAAACTAGGCAGAAGACTTCTCAGAAACTTCTTCCGATGGGCACATTCAACTCACAGACTTGAAGCTTCCTTCTGATAGAGAGGATTTGAAACAATCTTTGTCCAGAATCTGCAAGGAGATATTTGGGGTGCTAAGAGGCCAAAACTGCAAAAGAAAATATCACCGCATGAGAACTGGACGGAAGCATTCTCAATAACTTCCATGCACTTTATGCATTCAAATCACATAGTGGAATCTTCCTTTTGATAGCGCAGTTTTGAAACACTCCTTTTGTAGAATTTGCTAGTGGATGTTTGGAGCGATTTGAGGCCTATGCTGGGAATGGAAATATCTTCACATAAAAACCAGACAAAAGCATTCTCAGAAACTTCTTTGTGATGAGTGCATTCAACTCACAGACTTGAACCTTCCTTTTGAAAGAGCAGTTTTGAAACACACTTTTTGTAGAATCTGCAAGTGGATATTTGGAGAGCTTTGAGGCCTCTGCTGGAAAATGAAATATCTTCACCTGGAAACCAGACAGAAGCATTCTGAGAATCTTCTTTGTGATGAGTGCATTCAACTCACAGACATGAACGTTCCTTTTGATAGAACAGTTTTGAAACACTAAGTTTGTAGAATCCGCACGTGTTTATTCGGAGCACCTTGAGGCTTATGTTGGAAAAGGAAATAACCTCACATAAAAACTAGAGAGAAGCATTCTCAGAACCTTCTTTGTGATGAGTGCATTCAACTCGCAGACTTGAACCTTCCTTTTGAACGAGCAGTTTTGAAACACTCTTTTTGTAAAAGCTGCAAATGGATATTTGGAGCACTTTGAGACGTATGCTGGAAAATGGAATATCTTCATCTAAAAACTAGACAGAAGCATTCTCAGAAATTTCTTCTCGATGCGTGCATTCAACTCACAGAGTTGAACCTGTCTTTTGATAGAGCAGTTTGGCAGCACTGTTTTTGTGAAATCTGCAAGTGGATATTTCCAGCAAATTGAGGCCTATGCAAAGAAAAGGAAATATCTTCACATAAAAACTAGGTAGCGGCATTCTCAGAAACTTCTTTGTGAGGAGCGTATTCAACTCACAGACTTGAATGTTCCTTTTGATAGAACAGTTTTGAAACACTCCTTTTGTACAATCTGCAAGTGTTTATTCGGAGCGCTTTGAGGACTATGTTGGAAAAGGAAATATCTTCACATGAAAACTAGACACAAGCATTCTCAGAAACTTCTTTGTGATGAGTGCATTCTACTCACAGAGTTGAACCTTCCTTTTGATAGAACAGTACTGAAGCATTCTTTTTGTAGAATCTGCAATTGGATATTTCGAACGTTTTGAGTCCTATGCTGGAAAAGGTAATATATTCACATAAATACTAGACAGAAGCATTCTCAGAAACTTCTTTGTGTTGAGTGCATTCAACTCACAGACATGGAGCTTCCTTTTGAAAGAGCAGTTTTGAAACACTCTTTTTGTAAAATCTGCAAGTGGATATTCGGAGCACTTTGAGGCCTATGCTGGGAAATGGAATTTCTTCACCTAAAAACTAAACAGAACCTTTCTCAGAAAGCTCTTCTCGATGCATGCTTTCAACTCACAGAGTTGAACCTGCCTTTTGATAGAGCAGTTTGCAATCCCTCTTTTTATAGAATCTGCAAGTGTATATTTGGAGCGCTTTGAGGCCTATGCTGCAAAAGGAAATATCATTGCCTAAAAGCTAGACGGAAGCATTCTCAGAAACTTCTTTGTAATGAGTGCATTCAACTCACAGAGTTGAACCTTCCTTTTGATAGACCAGTTTTGAAACACTGTTTCTGTGGAATCCGCAAGCGGATATTTGGAGCTCTTTGACACTTATGCTGGAAAAGGAGATATCTTCATATACAAAGCAGACAGAAGCATTCTCAGAAACTTCTATGTCATGTGGGGATTGAACTCACAGAGTTGAACTTTCCTTTTTATGGAGCAGTTCTGCAACACTCTTTTTGTGGAAACTGCAAGTGGATATTTGGTGCGATTGCGGCATCTAGTGGAAAAGGAAATATATACAGATGAAAACAAGAGAGAATCATTCTCAGAAACTTCTTTCTGATGAGTGCATTCAACTCACAGACTTGAACCTTCCTTTTCAAAGAGCAGTTTTGAAACACTCTTTTTGTAGGATCTGCAAGTGGATATTTGGATCGCTTTGACGCCTATGCTGGGAAATGAAATATCTTCACCGAAAAACTAGACAGAAGCATTCTCAGAAACTTCTTCACGATATGTGCATTCAACTCACAGAGTTGAATCTTTCTTTTCAAAGAGCAGTTTTGAAACACACTTTTGGTAAAATCTGCAAGTGGATATTTGGAGCGATTTCAGGCCTATGCTGGAAAAGGAAATATCCTCACATCAATACTAGACAGAAGCATTCTCAGAAATTTCTGTGTGATGAGTGCCTTCCACTCACAGACTTGAACGTTCCTTTTGAGGGAACGGTTTTGAAACAGTCCTTTGGTAGAATCTGCAAGTGTTTATTTGGAGCGCTTTGAGGCCTATGTTGGAAAAGGAAATATCTTCACATAAAAACTAGACAGAAGCATTCTCCGAAACTTCTTTGTGATGATTGCATTCTACTCACAGAGTGGAACCTTCCTTTTGAAAGAACAGTTTTGAAACACTCTTTTGGTAGAATCTGCAAGTGGATATTTGGAGCGATTTGAGGCCTATGCTGGAAAAGGAGATATCTTCACATAAAAACTAGACAGAAGCATCCTCAGAAACTTTTTCTGATGTGCGCATTCAACTCACCGAGTTGAACCTTCCTTTTGATAGAGAGGTTTTGAAACACTCTTTGTCTAGAATCTGCAGGTGAATATTTGGAGTGCTAAGAGGCCAACACTGGAAAAGGAAATATCTTCACATGAGAACTAGACGGAAGCATTCTCAGAAAACTTCCGTGGCTTTATGCACTCAACTCACATAGTGGAAACTTCCTTTTGATAGCCAGTTTTGGAAACACTCCTTTTGCAGAATTTGCTAGTGGATGTTTGGAGCGATTTGAGGCCTATGCTGGAAATGGAAATATCTTCACATAAAAACTAGACAGAAGCATTCTCAGAAACTTCTTTGTGATGAATGCATTCAACTCAAAGACTTGAACTTTCCTTTTGAAAGAGCAGTTTTGAAACAATCTTTATGTAGAATCTGCAAGTGGATATTTGGAGCGCTTTGAGGCCTATGCTGGGAAATGAAATAATTTCACCTGAAAACTAGACAGAAGCCTTCTGAGAAACTTCTTTGTGATGAGTGCATTCAACTCACAGACATGAACGTTCCTTTTCTTGGAACAGTTTTGAAACACTGAGTTTGTAGAATCCGCAAGTGTTTATTCGGAGCACCTTGAGGCCTATGCTGGTAAAGGAAATATCTTCACATAAAAATTCGACAGAAGCATTCTCAGAAACTTCTTTGCGTTGAGTGCATTCAACTCCCAGACTTGAACCTTCTTTTTGAACGAGCAGCTTTGAAACACTCTTCTTGTAAAATCTGCAAATGGATATTTGGAGCACTTTGAGGCGTATGCTGGAAAATGGAATATCTTCACCTGAAAACTAGACGGAAGCATTCTCAGAAAGTTCTTCTCGATGCGTGCATTCAACTCACAGAGTTGAACCTGTCTTTTGATAGAGCAGTTTGGAAACACTCTTTTTGTGAGATCAGCAAGTGGATATTTCCAGCGATTTGAGGCCTATGCAAGGAAAACGAAATATCTTCACATAAAAACTAGATAGCAGCATTCTCAGAAACTTCTTTGTGAGGAGCGCATTCAGCTCACAGACTGGAACGTTCCTTTTGATAGAACAGTTTTGAACCACTCCTTTTGTACTATCTGTAAGTGTTTATTCGGAGCGCTTTGGGGCCTATGTTGGAAAAGGAATTATCTTCACTTAAAAACTAGACAGAAGCATTCTCAGAAACTTCTTTGTGATGATTGCATTCTACTCACAGAGTTGAACCTTCCTTTTGATAGAACAGTTTTGAAACACTCTTTTGGCAGAATCTGCTAGTGGCTATTTGGAGCGCTTTGAGGCCTATGTTGGAAAAGGAAGAATCTTCACATAAAAACTAGGCAGAAGACTTCTCAGAAACTTCTTCCGATGGGCACATTCAACTCACAGACTTGAAGCTTCCTTCTGATAGAGAGGATTTGAAACAATCTTTGTCCAGAATCTGCAAGGAGATATTTGGGGTGCTAAGAGGCCAAAACTGCAAAAGAAAATATCACCGCATGAGAACTGGACGGAAGCATTCTCAATAACTTCCATGCACTTTATGCATTCAAATCACATAGTGGAATCTTCCTTTTGATAGCGCAGTTTTGAAACACTCCTTTTGTAGAATTTGCTAGTGGATGTTTGGAGCGATTTGAGGCCTATGCTGGGAATGGAAATATCTTCACATAAAAACCAGACAAAAGCATTCTCAGAAACTTCTTTGTGATGAGTGCATTCAACTCACAGACTTGAACCTTCCTTTTGAAAGAGCAGTTTTGAAACACACTTTTTGTAGAATCTGCAAGTGGATATTTGGAGAGCTTTGAGGCCTCTGCTGGAAAATGAAATATCTTCACCTGGAAACCAGACAGAAGCATTCTGAGAATCTTCTTTGTGATGAGTGCATTCAACTCACAGACATGAACGTTCCTTTTGATAGAACAGTTTTGAAACACTAAGTTTGTAGAATCCGCACGTGTTTATTCGGAGCACCTTGAGGCTTATGTTGGAAAAGGAAATAACCTCACATAAAAACTAGAGAGAAGCATTCTCAGAACCTTCTTTGTGATGAGTGCATTCAACTCGCAGACTTGAACCTTCCTTTTGAACGAGCAGTTTTGAAACACTCTTTTTGTAAAAGCTGCAAATGGATATTTGGAGCACTTTGAGACGTATGCTGGAAAATGGAATATCTTCATCTAAAAACTAGACAGAAGCATTCTCAGAAATTTCTTCTCGATGCGTGCATTCAACTCACAGAGTTGAACCTGTCTTTTGATAGAGCAGTTTGGCAGCACTGTTTTTGTGAAATCTGCAAGTGGATATTTCCAGCAAATTGAGGCCTATGCAAAGAAAAGGAAATATCTTCACATAAAAACTAGGTAGCGGCATTCTCAGAAACTTCTTTGTGAGGAGCGTATTCAACTCACAGACTTGAATGTTCCTTTTGATAGAACAGTTTTGAAACACTCCTTTTGTACAATCTGCAAGTGTTTATTCGGAGCGCTTTGAGGACTATGTTGGAAAAGGAAATATCTTCACATGAAAACTAGACACAAGCATTCTCAGAAACTTCTTTGTGATGAGTGCATTCTACTCACAGAGTTGAACCTTCCTTTTGATAGAACAGTACTGAAGCATTCTTTTTGTAGAATCTGCAATTGGATATTTCGAACGTTTTGAGTCCTATGCTGGAAAAGGTAATATATTCACATAAATACTAGACAGAAGCATTCTCAGAAACTTCTTTGTGTTGAGTGCATTCAACTCACAGACATGGAGCTTCCTTTTGAAAGAGCAGTTTTGAAACACTCTTTTTGTAAAATCTGCAAGTGGATATTCGGAGCACTTTGAGGCCTATGCTGGGAAATGGAATTTCTTCACCTAAAAACTAAACAGAACCTTTCTCAGAAAGCTCTTCTCGATGCATGCTTTCAACTCACAGAGTTGAACCTGCCTTTTGATAGAGCAGTTTGCAATCCCTCTTTTTATAGAATCTGCAAGTGTATATTTGGAGCGCTTTGAGGCCTATGCTGCAAAAGGAAATATCATTGCCTAAAAGCTAGACGGAAGCATTCTCAGAAACTTCTTTGTAATGAGTGCATTCAACTCACAGAGTTGAACCTTCCTTTTGATAGACCAGTTTTGAAACACTGTTTCTGTGGAATCCGCAAGCGGATATTTGGAGCTCTTTGACACTTATGCTGGAAAAGGAGATATCTTCATATACAAAGCAGACAGAAGCATTCTCAGAAACTTCTATGTCATGTGGGGATTGAACTCACAGAGTTGAACTTTCCTTTTTATGGAGCAGTTCTGCAACACTCTTTTTGTGGAAACTGCAAGTGGATATTTGGTGCGATTGCGGCATCTAGTGGAAAAGGAAATATATACAGATGAAAACAAGAGAGAATCATTCTCAGAAACTTCTTTCTGATGAGTGCATTCAACTCACAGACTTGAACCTTCCTTTTCAAAGAGCAGTTTTGAAACACTCTTTTTGTAGGATCTGCAAGTGGATATTTGGATCGCTTTGACGCCTATGCTGGGAAATGAAATATCTTCACCGAAAAACTAGACAGAAGCATTCTCAGAAACTTCTTCACGATATGTGCATTCAACTCACAGAGTTGAATCTTTCTTTTCAAAGAGCAGTTTTGAAACACACTTTTGGTAAAATCTGCAAGTGGATATTTGGAGCGATTTCAGGCCTATGCTGGAAAAGGAAATATCCTCACATCAATACTAGACAGAAGCATTCTCAGAAATTTCTGTGTGATGAGTGCCTTCCACTCACAGACTTGAACGTTCCTTTTGAGGGAACGGTTTTGAAACAGTCCTTTGGTAGAATCTGCAAGTGTTTATTTGGAGCGCTTTGAGGCCTATGTTGGAAAAGGAAATATCTTCACATAAAAACTAGACAGAAGCATTCTCCGAAACTTCTTTGTGATGATTGCATTCTACTCACAGAGTGGAACCTTCCTTTTGAAAGAACAGTTTTGAAACACTCTTTTGGTAGAATCTGCAAGTGGATATTTGGAGCGATTTGAGGCCTATGCTGGAAAAGGAGATATCTTCACATAAAAACTAGACAGAAGCATCCTCAGAAACTTTTTCTGATGTGCGCATTCAACTCACCGAGTTGAACCTTCCTTTTGATAGAGAGGTTTTGAAACACTCTTTGTCTAGAATCTGCAGGTGAATATTTGGAGTGCTAAGAGGCCAACACTGGAAAAGGAAATATCTTCACATGAGAACTAGACGGAAGCATTCTCAGAAAACTTCCGTGGCTTTATGCACTCAACTCACATAGTGGAAACTTCCTTTTGATAGCCAGTTTTGGAAACACTCCTTTTGTAGAATTTGCTAGTGGATGTTTGGAGCGATTTGAGGCCTATGCTGGAAATGGAAATATCTTCACATAAAAACTAGACAGAAGCATTCTCAGAAACTTCTTTGTGATGAATGCATTCAACTCAAAGACTTGAACTTTCCTTTTGAAAGAGCAGTTTTGAAACAATCTTTATGTAGAATCTGCAAGTGGATATTTGGAGCGCTTTGAGGCCTATGCTGGGAAATGAAATAATTTCACCTGAAAACTAGACAGAAGCCTTCTGAGAAACTTCTTTGTGATGAGTGCATTCAACTCACAGACATGAACGTTCCTTTTCTTGGAACAGTTTTGAAACACTGAGTTTGTAGAATCCGCAAGTGTTTATTCGGAGCACCTTGAGGCCTATGCTGGTAAAGGAAATATCTTCACATAAAAATTCGACAGAAGCATTCTCAGAAACTTCTTTGCGTTGAGTGCATTCAACTCCCAGACTTGAACCTTCTTTTTGAACGAGCAGCTTTGAAACACTCTTCTTGTAAAATCTGCAAATGGATATTTGGAGCACTTTGAGGCGTATGCTGGAAAATGGAATATCTTCACCTGAAAACTAGACGGAAGCATTCTCAGAAAGTTCTTCTCGATGCGTGCATTCAACTCACAGAGTTGAACCTGTCTTTTGATAGAGCAGTTTGGAAACACTCTTTTTGTGAGATCAGCAAGTGGATATTTCCAGCGATTTGAGGCCTATGCAAGGAAAACGAAATATCTTCACATAAAAACTAGATAGCAGCATTCTCAGAAACTTCTTTGTGAGGAGCGCATTCAGCTCACAGACTGGAACGTTCCTTTTGATAGAACAGTTTTGAACCACTCCTTTTGTACTATCTGTAAGTGTTTATTCGGAGCGCTTTGGGGCCTATGTTGGAAAAGGAATTATCTTCACTTAAAAACTAGACAGAAGCATTCTCAGAAACTTCTTTGTGATGATTGCATTCTACTCACAGAGTTGAACCTTCCTTTTGATAGAACAGTTTTGAAACACTCTTTTGGCAGAATCTGCTAGTGGCTATTTGGAGCGCTTTGAGGCCTATGTTGGAAAAGGAAGAATCTTCACATAAAAACTAGGCAGAAGACTTCTCAGAAACTTCTTCCGATGGGCACATTCAACTCACAGACTTGAAGCTTCCTTCTGATAGAGAGGATTTGAAACAATCTTTGTCCAGAATCTGCAAGGAGATATTTGGGGTGCTAAGAGGCCAAAACTGCAAAAGAAAATATCACCGCATGAGAACTGGACGGAAGCATTCTCAATAACTTCCATGCACTTTATGCATTCAAATCACATAGTGGAATCTTCCTTTTGATAGCGCAGTTTTGAAACACTCCTTTTGTAGAATTTGCTAGTGGATGTTTGGAGCGATTTGAGGCCTATGCTGGGAATGGAAATATCTTCACATAAAAACCAGACAAAAGCATTCTCAGAAACTTCTTTGTGATGAGTGCATTCAACTCACAGACTTGAACCTTCCTTTTGAAAGAGCAGTTTTGAAACACACTTTTTGTAGAATCTGCAAGTGGATATTTGGAGAGCTTTGAGGCCTCTGCTGGAAAATGAAATATCTTCACCTGGAAACCAGACAGAAGCATTCTGAGAATCTTCTTTGTGATGAGTGCATTCAACTCACAGACATGAACGTTCCTTTTGATAGAACAGTTTTGAAACACTAAGTTTGTAGAATCCGCACGTGTTTATTCGGAGCACCTTGAGGCTTATGTTGGAAAAGGAAATAACCTCACATAAAAACTAGAGAGAAGCATTCTCAGAACCTTCTTTGTGATGAGTGCATTCAACTCGCAGACTTGAACCTTCCTTTTGAACGAGCAGTTTTGAAACACTCTTTTTGTAAAAGCTGCAAATGGATATTTGGAGCACTTTGAGACGTATGCTGGAAAATGGAATATCTTCATCTAAAAACTAGACAGAAGCATTCTCAGAAATTTCTTCTCGATGCGTGCATTCAACTCACAGAGTTGAACCTGTCTTTTGATAGAGCAGTTTGGCAGCACTGTTTTTGTGAAATCTGCAAGTGGATATTTCCAGCAAATTGAGGCCTATGCAAAGAAAAGGAAATATCTTCACATAAAAACTAGGTAGCGGCATTCTCAGAAACTTCTTTGTGAGGAGCGTATTCAACTCACAGACTTGAATGTTCCTTTTGATAGAACAGTTTTGAAACACTCCTTTTGTACAATCTGCAAGTGTTTATTCGGAGCGCTTTGAGGACTATGTTGGAAAAGGAAATATCTTCACATGAAAACTAGACACAAGCATTCTCAGAAACTTCTTTGTGATGAGTGCATTCTACTCACAGAGTTGAACCTTCCTTTTGATAGAACAGTACTGAAGCATTCTTTTTGTAGAATCTGCAATTGGATATTTCGAACGTTTTGAGTCCTATGCTGGAAAAGGTAATATATTCACATAAAAACTAGACAGAAGCATTCTCAGAAACTTCTTTGTGTTGAGTGCATTCAACTCACAGACATGGAGCTTCCTTTTGAAAGAGCAGTTTTGAAACGCTCTTTTTGTAAAATCTGCAAGTGGATATTCGGAGCACTTTGAGGCCTATGCTGGGAAATGGAATTTCTTCACCTAAAAACTAAACAGAACCTTTCTCAGAAAGCTCTTCTCGATGCATGCTTTCAACTCACAGAGTTGAACCTGCCTTTTGATAGAGCAGTTTGCAATCCCTCTTTTTATAGAATCTGCAAGTGTATATTTGGAGCGCTTTGAGGCCTATGCTGCAAAAGGAAATATCATTGCCTAAAAGCTAGACGGAAGCATTCTCAGAAACTTCTTTGTAATGAGTGCATTCAACTCACAGAGTTGAACCTTCCTTTTGATAGACCAGTTTTGAAACACTGTTTCTGTGGAATCCGCAAGCGGATATTTGGAGCTCTTTGACACTTATGCTGGAAAAGGAGATATCTTCATATACAAAGCAGACAGAAGCATTCTCAGAAACTTCTATGTCATGTGGGGATTGAACTCACAGAGTTGAACTTTCCTTTTTATGGAGCAGTTCTGCAACACTCTTTTTGTGGAAACTGCAAGTGGATATTTGGTGCGATTGCGGCATCTAGCTAGTGGAAAAGGAAATATATACAGATGAAAACAAGAGAGAATCATTCTCAGAAACTTCTTTCTGATGAGTGCATTCAACTCACAGACTTGAACCTTCCTTTTCAAAGAGCAGTTTTGAAACACTCTTTTTGTAGGATCTGCAAGTGGATATTTGGATCGCTTTGACGCCTATGCTGGGAAATGAAATATCTTCACCGAAAAACTAGACAGAAGCATTCTCAGAAACTTCTTCACGATATGTGCATTCAACTCACAGAGTTGAATCTTTCTTTTCAAAGAGCAGTTTTGAAACACACTTTTGGTAAAATCTGCAAGTGGATATTTGGAGCGCTTTGAAGCCTATGCTGGAAAAGGAAATATCCTCACATCAATACTAGACAGAAGCATTCTCAGAAATTTCTGTGTGATGAGTGCCTTCCACTCACAGACTTGAACGTTCCTTTTGAGGGAACGGTTTTGAAACAGTCCTTTGGTAGAATCTGCAAGTGTTTATTTGGAGCGCTTTGAGGCCTATGTTGGAAAAGGAAATATCTTCACATAAAAACTAGACAGAAGCATTCTCCGAAACTTCTTTGTGATGATTGCATTCTACTCACAGAGTGGAACCTTCCTTTTGAAAGAACAGTTTTGAAACACTCTTTTGGTAGAATCTGCAAGTGGATATTTGGAGCGATTTGAGGCCTATGCTGGAAAAGGAGATATCTTCACATAAAAACTAGACAGAAGCATCCTCAGAAACTTTTTCTGATGTGCGCATTCAACTCACCGAGTTGAACCTTCCTTTTGATAGAGAGGTTTTGAAACACTCTTTGTCTAGAATCTGCAGGTGAATATTTGGAGTGCTAAGAGGCCAACACTGGAAAAGGAAATATCTTCACATGAGAACTAGACGGAAGCATTCTCAGAAAACTTCCGTGGCTTTATGCACTCAACTCACATAGTGGAAACTTCCTTTTGATAGCCAGTTTTGGAAACACTCCTTTTGTAGAATTTGCTAGTGGATGTTTGGAGCGATTTGAGGCCTATGCTGGAAATGGAAATATCTTCACATAAAAACTAGACAGAAGCATTCTCAGAAACTTCTTTGTGATGAATGCATTCAACTCAAAGACTTGAACTTTCCTTTTGAAAGAGCAGTTTTGAAACAATCTTTATGTAGAATCTGCAAGTGGATATTTGGAGCGCTTTGAGGCCTATGCTGGGAAATGAAATAATTTCACCTGAAAACTAGACAGAAGCCTTCTGAGAAACTTCTTTGTGATGAGTGCATTCAACTCACAGACATGAACGTTCCTTTTCTTGGAACAGTTTTGAAACACTGAGTTTGTAGAATCCGCAAGTGTTTATTCGGAGCACCTTGAGGCCTATGCTGGTAAAGGAAATATCTTCACATAAAAATTCGACAGAAGCATTCTCAGAAACTTCTTTGCGTTGAGTGCATTCAACTCCCAGACTTGAACCTTCTTTTTGAACGAGCAGCTTTGAAACACTCTTCTTGTAAAATCTGCAAATGGATATTTGGAGCACTTTGAGGCGTATGCTGGAAAATGGAATATCTTCACCTGAAAACTAGACGGAAGCATTCTCAGAAAGTTCTTCTCGATGCGTGCATTCAACTCACAGAGTTGAACCTGTCTTTTGATAGAGCAGTTTGGAAACACTCTTTTTGTGAGATCAGCAAGTGGATATTTCCAGCGATTTGAGGCCTATGCAAGGAAAACGAAATATCTTCACATAAAAACTAGATAGCAGCATTCTCAGAAACTTCTTTGTGAGGAGCGCATTCAGCTCACAGACTGGAACGTTCCTTTTGATAGAACAGTTTTGAACCACTCCTTTTGTACTATCTGTAAGTGTTTATTCGGAGCGCTTTGGGGCCTATGTTGGAAAAGGAATTATCTTCACTTAAAAACTAGACAGAAGCATTCTCAGAAACTTCTTTGTGATGATTGCATTCTACTCACAGAGTTGAACCTTCCTTTTGATAGAACAGTTTTGAAACACTCTTTTGGCAGAATCTGCTAGTGGCTATTTGGAGCGCTTTGAGGCCTATGTTGGAAAAGGAAGAATCTTCACATAAAAACTAGGCAGAAGACTTCTCAGAAACTTCTTCCGATGGGCACATTCAACTCACAGACTTGAAGCTTCCTTCTGATAGAGAGGATTTGAAACAATCTTTGTCCAGAATCTGCAAGGAGATATTTGGGGTGCTAAGAGGCCAAAACTGCAAAAGAAAATATCACCGCATGAGAACTGGACGGAAGCATTCTCAATAACTTCCATGCACTTTATGCATTCAAATCACATAGTGGAATCTTCCTTTTGATAGCGCAGTTTTGAAACACTCCTTTTGTAGAATTTGCTAGTGGATGTTTGGAGCGATTTGAGGCCTATGCTGGGAATGGAAATATCTTCACATAAAAACCAGACAAAAGCATTCTCAGAAACTTCTTTGTGATGAGTGCATTCAACTCATAGACTTGAACCTTCCTTTTGAAAGAGCAGTTTTGAAACACACTTTTTGTAGAATCTGCAAGTGGATATTTGGAGAGCTTTGAGGCCTCTGCTGGAAAATGAAATATCTTCACCTGGAAACCAGACAGAAGCATTCTGAGAATCTTCTTTGTGATGAGTGCATTCAACTCACAGACATGAACGTTCCTTTTGATAGAACAGTTTTGAAACACTAAGTTTGTAGAATCCGCACGTGTTTATTCGGAGCACCTTGAGGCTTATGTTGGAAAAGGAAATAACCTCACATAAAAACTAGAGAGAAGCATTCTCAGAACCTTCTTTGTGATGAGTGCATTCAACTCGCAGACTTGAACCTTCCTTTTGAACGAGCAGTTTTGAAACACTCTTTTTGTAAAAGCTGCAAATGGATATTTGGAGCACTTTGAGACGTATGCTGGAAAATGGAATATCTTCATCTAAAAACTAGACAGAAGCATTCTCAGAAATTTCTTCTCGATGCGTGCATTCAACTCACAGAGTTGAACCTGTCTTTTGATAGAGCAGTTTGGCAGCACTGTTTTTGTGAAATCTGCAAGTGGATATTTCCAGCAAATTGAGGCCTATGCAAAGAAAAGGAAATATCTTCACATAAAAACTAGGTAGCGGCATTCTCAGAAACTTCTTTGTGAGGAGCGTATTCAACTCACAGACTTGAATGTTCCTTTTGATAGAACAGTTTTGAAACACTCCTTTTGTACAATCTGCAAGTGTTTATTCGGAGCGCTTTGAGGACTATGTTGGAAAAGGAAATATCTTCACATGAAAACTAGACACAAGCATTCTCAGAAACTTCTTTGTGATGAGTGCATTCTACTCACAGAGTTGAACCTTCCTTTTGATAGAACAGTACTGAAGCATTCTTTTTGTAGAATCTGCAATTGGATATTTCGAACGTTTTGAGTCCTATGCTGGAAAAGGTAATATATTCACATAAAAACTAGACAGAAGCATTCTCAGAAACTTCTTTGTGTTGAGTGCATTCAACTCACAGACATGGAGCTTCCTTTTGAAAGAGCAGTTTTGAAACGCTCTTTTTGTAAAATCTGCAAGTGGATATTCGGAGCACTTTGAGGCCTATGCTGGGAAATGGAATTTCTTCACCTAAAAACTAAACAGAACCTTTCTCCGAAAGCTCTTCTCGATGCATGCTTTCAACTCACAGAGTTGAACCTGCCTTTTGATAGAGCAGTTTGCAATCCCTCTTTTTATAGAATCTGCAAGTGTATATTTGGAGCGCTTTGAGGCCTATGCTGCAAAAGGAAATATCATTGCCTAAAAGCTAGACGGAAGCATTCTCAGAAACTTCTTTGTAATGAGTGCATTCAACTCACAGAGTTGAACCTTCCTTTTGATAGACCAGTTTTGAAACACTGTTTCTGTGGAATCCGCAAGCGGATATTTGGAGCTCTTTGACACTTATGCTGGAAAAGGAGATATCTTCATATACAAAGCAGACAGAAGCATTCTCAGAAACTTCTATGTCATGTGGGGATTGAACTCACAGAGTTGAACTTTCCTTTTTATGGAGCAGTTCTGCAACACTCTTTTTGTGGAAACTGCAAGTGGATATTTGGTGCGATTGCGGCATCTAGCTAGTGGAAAAGGAAATATATACAGATGAAAACAAGAGAGAATCATTCTCAGAAACTTCTTTCTGATGAGTGCATTCAACTCACAGACTTGAACCTTCCTTTTCAAAGAGCAGTTTTGAAACACTCTTTTTGTAGGATCTGCAAGTGGATATTTGGATCGCTTTGACGCCTATGCTGGGAAATGAAATATCTTCACCGAAAAACTAGACAGAAGCATTCTCAGAAACTTCTTCACGATATGTGCATTCAACTCACAGAGTTGAATCTTTCTTTTCAAAGAGCAGTTTTGAAACACACTTTTGGTAAAATCTGCAAGTGGATATTTGGAGCGCTTTGAAGCCTATGCTGGAAAAGGAAATATCCTCACATCAATACTAGACAGAAGCATTCTCAGAAATTTCTGTGTGATGAGTGCCTTCCACTCACAGACTTGAACGTTCCTTTTGAGGGAACGGTTTTGAAACAGTCCTTTGGTAGAATCTGCAAGTGTTTATTTGGAGCGCTTTGAGGCCTATGTTGGAAAAGGAAATATCTTCACATAAAAACTAGACAGAAGCATTCTCCGAAACTTCTTTGTGATGATTGCATTCTACTCACAGAGTGGAACCTTCCTTTTGAAAGAACAGTTTTGAAACACTCTTTTGGTAGAATCTGCAAGTGGATATTTGGAGCGATTTGAGGCCTATGCTGGAAAAGGAGATATCTTCACATAAAAACTAGACAGAAGCATCCTCAGAAACTTTTTCTGATGTGCGCATTCAACTCACCGAGTTGAACCTTCCTTTTGATAGAGAGGTTTTGAAACACTCTTTGTCTAGAATCTGCAGGTGAATATTTGGAGTGCTAAGAGGCCAACACTGGAAAAGGAAATATCTTCACATGAGAACTAGACGGAAGCATTCTCAGAAAACTTCCGTGGCTTTATGCACTCAACTCACATAGTGGAAACTTCCTTTTGATAGCCAGTTTTGGAAACACTCCTTTTGTAGAATTTGCTAGTGGATGTTTGGAGCGATTTGAGGCCTATGCTGGAAATGGAAATATCTTCACATAAAAACTAGACAGAAGCATTCTCAGAAACTTCTTTGTGATGAATGCATTCAACTCAAAGACTTGAACTTTCCTTTTGAAAGAGCAGTTTTGAAACAATCTTTATGTAGAATCTGCAAGTGGATATTTGGAGCGCTTTGAGGCCTATGCTGGGAAATGAAATAATTTCACCTGAAAACTAGACAGAAGCCTTCTGAGAAACTTCTTTGTGATGAGTGCATTCAACTCACAGACATGAACGTTCCTTTTCTTGGGACAGTTTTGAAACACTGAGTTTGTAGAATCCGCAAGTGTTTATTCGGAGCACCTTGAGGCCTATGCTGGTAAAGGAAATATCTTCACATAAAAATTCGACAGAAGCATTCTCAGAAACTTCTTTGCGTTGAGTGCATTCAACTCCCAGACTTGAACCTTCTTTTTGAACGAGCAGCTTTGAAACACTCTTCTTGTAAAATCTGCAAATGGATATTTGGAGCACTTTGAGGCGTATGCTGGAAAATGGAATATCTTCACCTGAAAACTAGACGGAAGCATTCTCAGAAAGTTCTTCTCGATGCGTGCATTCAACTCACAGAGTTGAACCTGTCTTTTGATAGAGCAGTTTGGAAACACTCTTTTTGTGAGATCAGCAAGTGGATATTTCCAGCGATTTGAGGCCTATGCAAGGAAAACGAAATATCTTCACATAAAAACTAGATAGCAGCATTCTCAGAAACTTCTTTGTGAGGAGCGCATTCAGCTCACAGACTGGAACGTTCCTTTTGATAGAACAGTTTTGAACCACTCCTTTTGTACTATCTGTAAGTGTTTATTCGGAGCGCTTTGGGGCCTATGTTGGAAAAGGAATTATCTTCACTTAAAAACTAGACAGAAGCATTCTCAGAAACTTCTTTGTGATGATTGCATTCTACTCACAGAGTTGAACCTTCCTTTTGATAGAACAGTTTTGAAACACTCTTTTTGCAGAATCTGCTAGTGGCTATTTGGAGCGCTTTGAGGCCTATGTTGGAAAAGGAAGAATCTTCACATAAAAACTAGGCAGAAGACTTCTCAGAAACTTCTTCCGATGGGCACATTCAACTCACAGACTTGAAGCTTCCTTCTGATAGAGAGGATTTGAAACAATCTTTGTCCAGAATCTGCAAGGAGATATTTGGGGTGCTAAGAGGCCAAAACTGCAAAAGAAAATATCACCGCATGAGAACTGGACGGAAGCATTCTCAATAACTTCCATGCACTTTATGCATTCAAATCACATAGTGGAATCTTCCTTTTGATAGCGCAGTTTTGAAACACTCCTTTTGTAGAATTTGCTAGTGGTTGTTTGGAGCGATTTGAGGCCTATGCTGGGAATGGAAATATCTTCACATAAAAACCAGACAAAAGCATTCTCAGAAACTTCTTTGTGATGAGTGCATTCAACTCACAGACTTGAACCTTCCTTTTGAAAGAGCAGTTTTGAAACACACTTTTTGTAGAATCTGCAAGTGGATATTTGGAGAGCTTTGAGGCCTCTGCTGGAAAATGAAATATCTTCACCTGGAAACCAGACAGAAGCATTCTGAGAATCTTCTTTGTGATGAGTGCATTCAACTCACAGACATGAACGTTCCTTTTGATAGAACAGTTTTGAAACACTAAGTTTGTAGAATCCGCAAGTGTTTATTCGGAGCACCTTGAGGCTTATGTTGGAAAAGGAAATAACTTCACATAAAAACTAGAGAGAAGCATTCTCAGAACCTTCTTTGTGATGAGTGCATTCAACTCGCAGACTTGAACCTTCCTTTTGAACGAGCAGTTTTGAAACACTCTTTTTGTAAAAGCTGCAAATGGATATTTGGAGCACTTTGAGACGTATGCTGGAAAATGGAATATCTTCATCTAAAAACTAGACAGAAGCATTCTCAGAAATTTCTTCTCGATGCGTGCATTCAACTCACAGAGTTGAACCTGTCTTTTGATAGAGCAGTTTGGCAGCACTGTTTTTGTGAAATCTGCAAGTGGATATTTCCAGCAAATTGAGGCCTATGCAAAGAAAAGGAAATATCTTCACATAAAAACTAGGTAGCGGCATTCTCAGAAACTTCTTTGTGAGGAGCGTATTCAACTCACAGACTTGAATGTTCCTTTTGATAGAACAGTTTTGAAACACTCCTTTTGTACAATCTGCAAGTGTTTATTCGGAGCGCTTTGAGGACTATGTTGGAAAAGGAAATATCTTCACATGAAAACTAGACACAAGCATTCTCAGAAACTTCTTTGTGATGAGTGCATTCTACTCACAGAGTTGAACCTTCCTTTTGATAGAACAGTACTGAAGCATTCTTTTTGTAGAATCTGCAATTGGATATTTCGAACGTTTTGAGTCCTATGCTGGAAAAGGTAATATATTCACATAAAAACTAGACAGAAGCATTCTCAGAAACTTCTTTGTGTTGAGTGCATTCAACTCACAGACATGGAGCTTCCCTTTGAAAGAGCAGTTTTGAAACACTCTTTTTGTAAAATCTGCAAGTGGATATTCGGAGCACTTTGAGGCCTATGCTGGGAAATGGAATATCTTCACCTAAAAACTAAACAGAACCTTTCTCAGAAAGCTCTTCTCGATGCATGCTTTCAACTCACAGAGTTGAACCTGCCTTTTGATAGAGCAGTTTGCAATCCCTCTTTTTATAGAATCTGCAAGTGTATATTTGGAGCGCTTTGAGGCCTATGCTGCAAAAGGAAATATCATTGCCTAAAAGCTAGACGGAAGCATTCTCAGAAACTTCTTTGTAATGAGTGCATTCAACTCACAGAGTTGAACCTTCCTTTTGATAGACCAGTTTTGAAACACTGTTTCTGTGGAATCCGCAAGCGGATATTTGGAGCTCTTTGACACTTATGCTGGAAAAGGAGATATCTTCATATACAAAGCAGACAGAAGCATTCTCAGAAACTTCTATGTCATGTGGGGATTGAACTCACAGAGTTGAACTTTCCTTTTTATGGAGCAGTTCTGCAACACTCTTTTTGTGGAAACTGCAAGTGGATATTTGGTGCGATTGCGGCATCTAGTGGAAAAGGAAATATATACAGATGAAAACAAGAGAGAATCATTCTCAGAAACTTCTTTCTGATGAGTGCATTCAACTCACAGACTTGAACCTTCCTTTTCAAAGAGCAGTTTTGAAACACTCTTTTTGTAGGATCTGCAAGTGGATATTTGGATCGCTTTGACGCCTATGCTGGGAAATGAAATATCTTCACCGAAAAACTAGACAGAAGCATTCTCAGAAACTTCTTCACGATATGTGCATTCAACTCACAGAGTTGAATCTTTCTTTTCAAAGAGCAGTTTTGAAACACACTTTTGGTAAAATCTGCAAGTGGATATTTGGAGCGATTTCAGGCCTATGCTGGAAAAGGAAATATCCTCACATCAATACTAGACAGAAGCATTCTCAGAAATTTCTGTGTGATGAGTGCCTTCCACTCACAGACTTGAACGTTCCTTTTGAGGGAACGGTTTTGAAACAGTCCTTTGGTAGAATCTGCAAGTGTTTATTTGGAGCGCTTTGAGGCCTATGTTGGAAAAGGAAATATCTTCACATAAAAACTAGACAGAAGCATTCTCCGAAACTTCTTTGTGATGATTGCATTCTACTCACAGAGTGGAACCTTCCTTTTGAAAGAACAGTTTTGAAACACTCTTTTGGTAGAATCTGCAAGTGGATATTTGGAGCGATTTGAGGCCTATGCTGGAAAAGGAGATATCTTCACATAAAAACTAGACAGAAGCATCCTCAGAAACTTTTTCTGATGTGCGCATTCAACTCACCGAGTTGAACCTTCCTTTTGATAGAGAGGTTTTGAAACACTCTTTGTCTAGAATCTGCAGGTGAATATTTGGAGTGCTAAGAGGCCAACACTGGAAAAGGAAATATCTTCACATGAGAACTAGACGGAAGCATTCTCAGAAAACTTCCGTGGCTTTATGCACTCAACTCACATAGTGGAAACTTCCTTTTGATAGCCAGTTTTGGAAACACTCCTTTTGTAGAATTTGCTAGTGGATGTTTGGAGCGATTTGAGGCCTATGCTGGAAATGGAAATATCTTCACATAAAAACTAGACAGAAGCATTCTCAGAAACTTCTTTGTGATGAATGCATTCAACTCAAAGACTTGAACTTTCCTTTTGAAAGAGCAGTTTTGAAACAATCTTTATGTAGAATCTGCAAGTGGATATTTGGAGCGCTTTGAGGCCTATGCTGGGAAATGAAATAATTTCACCTGAAAACTAGACAGAAGCCTTCTGAGAAACTTCTTTGTGATGAGTGCATTCAACTCACAGACATGAACGTTCCTTTTCTTGGGACAGTTTTGAAACACTGAGTTTGTAGAATCCGCAAGTGTTTATTCGGAGCACCTTGAGGCCTATGCTGGTAAAGGAAATATCTTCACATAAAAATTCGACAGAAGCATTCTCAGAAACTTCTTTGCGTTGAGTGCATTCAACTCCCAGACTTGAACCTTCTTTTTGAACGAGCAGCTTTGAAACACTCTTCTTGTAAAATCTGCAAATGGATATTTGGAGCACTTTGAGGCTTATGCTGGAAAATGGAATATCTTCACCTGAAAACTAGACGGAAGCATTCTCAGAAAGTTCTTCTCGATGCGTGCATTCAACTCACAGAGTTGAACCTGTCTTTTGATAGAGCAGTTTGGAAACACTCTTTTTGTGAGATCAGCAAGTGGATATTTCCAGCGATTTGAGGCCTATGCAAGGAAAACGAAATATCTTCACATAAAAACTAGATAGCAGCATTCTCAGAAACTTCTTTGTGAGGAGCGCATTCAGCTCACAGACTGGAACGTTCCTTTTGATAGAACAGTTTTGAACCACTCCTTTTGTACTATCTGTAAGTGTTTATTCGGAGCGCTTTGGGGCCTATGTTGGAAAAGGAATTATCTTCACTTAAAAACTAGACAGAAGCATTCTCAGAAACTTCTTTGTGATGATTGCATTCTACTCACAGAGTTGAACCTTCCTTTTGATAGAACAGTTTTGAAACACTCTTTTTGCAGAATCTGCTAGTGGCTATTTGGAGCGCTTTGAGGCCTATGTTGGAAAAGGAAGAATCTTCACATAAAAACTAGGCAGAAGACTTCTCAGAAACTTCTTCCGATGGGCACATTCAACTCACAGACTTGAAGCTTCCTTCTGATAGAGAGGATTTGAAACAATCTTTGTCCAGAATCTGCAAGGAGATATTTGGGGTGCTAAGAGGCCAAAACTGCAAAAGAAAATATCACCACATGAGAACTGGACGGAAGCATTCTCAATAACTTCCATGCACTTTATGCATTCAAATCACATAGTGGAATCTTCCTTTTGATAGCGCAGTTTTGAAACACTCCTTTTGTAGAATTTGCTAGTGGTTGTTTGGAGCGATTTGAGGCCTATGCTGGGAATGGAAATATCTTCACATAAAAACCAGACAAAAGCATTCTCAGAAACTTCTTTGTGATGAGTGCATTCAACTCACAGACTTGAACCTTCCTTTTGAAAGAGCAGTTTTGAAACACACTTTTTGTAGAATCTGCAAGTGGATATTTGGAGAGCTTTGAGGCCTATGCTGGAAAATGAAATATCTTCACCTGGAAACCAGACAGAAGCATTCTGAGAATCTTCTTTGTGATGAGTGCATTCAACTCACAGACATGAACGTTCCTTTTGATAGAACAGTTTTGAAACACTAAGTTTGTAGAATCCGCAAGTGTTTATTCGGAGCACCTTGAGGCTTATGTTGGAAAAGGAAATAACTTCACATAAAAACTAGAGAGAAGCATTCTCAGAACCTTCTTTGTGATGAGTGCATTCAACTCGCAGACTTGAACCTTCCTTTTGAACGAGCAGTTTTGAAACACTCTTTTTGTAAAAGCTGCAAATGGATATTTGGAGCACTTTGAGACGTATGCTGGAAAATGGAATATCTTCATCTAAAAACTAGACAGAAGCATTCTCAGAAATTTCTTCTCGATGCGTGCATTCAACTCACAGAGTTGAACCTGTCTTTTGATAGAGCAGTTTGGCAGCACTGTTTTTGTGAAATCTGCAAGTGGATATTTCCAGCAAATTGAGGCCTATGCAAAGAAAAGGAAATATCTTCACATAAAAACTAGGTAGCGGCATTCTCAGAAACTTCTTTGTGAGGAGCGTATTCAACTCACAGACTTGAATGTTCCTTTTGATAGAACAGTTTTGAAACACTCCTTTTGTACAATCTGCAAGTGTTTATTCGGAGCGCTTTGAGGACTATGTTGGAAAAGGAAATATCTTCACATGAAAACTAGACACAAGCATTCTCAGAAACTTCTTTGTGATGAGTGCATTCTACTCACAGAGTTGAACCTTCCTTTTGATAGAACAGTACTGAAGCATTCTTTTTGTAGAATCTGCAATTGGATATTTCGAACGTTTTGAGTCCTATGCTGGAAAAGGTAATATATTCACATAAAAACTAGACAGAAGCATTCTCAGAAACTTCTTTGTGTTGAGTGCATTCAACTCACAGACATGGAGCTTCCCTTTGAAAGAGCAGTTTTGAAACACTCTTTTTGTAAAATCTGCAAGTGGATATTCGGAGCACTTTGAGGCCTATGCTGGGAAATGGAATATCTTCACCTAAAAACTAAACAGAACCTTTCTCAGAAAGCTCTTCTCGATGCATGCTTTCAACTCACAGAGTTGAACCTGCCTTTTGATAGAGCAGTTTGCAATCCCTCTTTTTATAGAATCTGCAAGTGTATATTTGGAGCGCTTTGAGGCCTATGCTGCAAAAGGAAATATCATTGCCTAAAAGCTAGACGGAAGCATTCTCAGAAACTTCTTTGTAATGAGTGCATTCAACTCACAGAGTTGAACCTTCCTTTTGATAGACCAGTTTTGAAACACTGTTTCTGTGGAATCCGCAAGCGGATATTTGGAGCTCTTTGACACTTATGCTGGAAAAGGAGATATCTTCATATACAAAGCAGACAGAAGCATTCTCAGAAACTTCTATGTCATGTGGGGATTGAACTCACAGAGTTGAACTTTCCTTTTTATGGAGCAGTTCTGCAACACTCTTTTTGTGGAAACTGCAAGTGGATATTTGGTGCGATTGCGGCATCTAGTGGAAAAGGAAATATATACAGATGAAAACAAGAGAGAATCATTCTCAGAAACTTCTTTCTGATGAGTGCATTCAACTCACAGACTTGAACCTTCCTTTTCAAAGAGCAGTTTTGAAACACTCTTTTTGTAGGATCTGCAAGTGGATATTTGGATCGCTTTGACGCCTATGCTGGGAAATGAAATATCTTCACCGAAAAACTAGACAGAAGCATTCTCAGAAACTTCTTCACGATATGTGCATTCAACTCACAGAGTTGAATCTTTCTTTTCAAAGAGCAGTTTTGAAACACACTTTTGGTAAAATCTGCAAGTGGATATTTGGAGCGATTTCAGGCCTATGCTGGAAAAGGAAATATCCTCACATCAATACTAGACAGAAGCATTCTCAGAAATTTCTGTGTGATGAGTGCCTTCCACTCACAGACTTGAACGTTCCTTTTGAGGGAACGGTTTTGAAACAGTCCTTTGGTAGAATCTGCAAGTGTTTATTTGGAGCGCTTTGAGGCCTATGTTGGAAAAGGAAATATCTTCACATAAAAACTAGACAGAAGCATTCTCCGAAACTTCTTTGTGATGATTGCATTCTACTCACAGAGTGGAACCTTCCTTTTGAAAGAACAGTTTTGAAACACTCTTTTGGTAGAATCTGCAAGTGGATATTTGGAGCGATTTGAGGCCTATGCTGGAAAAGGAGATATCTTCACATAAAAACTAGACAGAAGCATCCTCAGAAACTTTTTCTGATGTGCGCATTCAACTCACCGAGTTGAACCTTCCTTTTGATAGAGAGATTTTGAAACACTCTTTGTCTAGAATCTGCAGGTGAATATTTGGAGTGCTAAGAGGCCAACACTGGAAAAGGAAATATCTTCACATGAGAACTAGACGGAAGCATTCTCAGAAAACTTCCGTGGCTTTATGCACTCAACTCACATAGTGGAAACTTCCTTTTGATAGCCAGTTTTGGAAACACTCCTTTTGTAGAATTTGCTAGTGGATGTTTGGAGCGATTTGAGGCCTATGCTGGAAATGGAAATATCTTCACATAAAAACTAGACAGAAGCATTCTCAGAAACTTCTTTGTGATGAATGCATTCAACTCAAAGACTTGAACTTTCCTTTTGAAAGAGCAGTTTTGAAACAATCTTTATGTAGAATCTGCAAGTGGATATTTGGAGCGCTTTGAGGCCTATGCTGGGAAATGAAATAATTTCACCTGAAAACTAGACAGAAGCCTTCTGAGAAACTTCTTTGTGATGAGTGCATTCAACTCACAGACATGAACGTTCCTTTTCTTGGGACAGTTTTGAAACACTGAGTTTGTAGAATCCGCAAGTGTTTATTCGGAGCACCTTGAGGCCTATGCTGGTAAAGGAAATATCTTCACATAAAAATTCGACAGAAGCATTCTCAGAAACTTCTTTGCGTTGAGTGCATTCAACTCCCAGACTTGAACCTTCTTTTTGAACGAGCAGCTTTGAAACACTCTTCTTGTAAAATCTGCAAATGGATATTTGGAGCACTTTGAGGCGTATGCTGGAAAATGGAATATCTTCACCTGAAAACTAGACGGAAGCATTCTCAGAAAGTTCTTCTCGATGCGTGCATTCAACTCACAGAGTTGAACCTGTCTTTTGATAGAGCAGTTTGGAAACACTCTTTTTGTGAGATCAGCAAGTGGATATTTCCAGCGATTTGAGGCCTATGCAAGGAAAACGAAATATCTTCACATAAAAACTAGATAGCAGCATTCTCAGAAACTTCTTTGTGAGGAGCGCATTCAGCTCACAGACTGGAACGTTCCTTTTGATAGAACAGTTTTGAACCACTCCTTTTGTACTATCTGTAAGTGTTTATTCGGAGCGCTTTGGGGCCTATGTTGGAAAAGGAATTATCTTCACTTAAAAACTAGACAGAAGCATTCTCAGAAACTTCTTTGTGATGATTGCATTCTACTCACAGAGTTGAACCTTCCTTTTGATAGAACAGTTTTGAAACACTCTTTTTGCAGAATCTGCTAGTGGCTATTTGGAGCGCTTTGAGGCCTACGTTGGAAAAGGAAGAATCTTCACATAAAAACTAGGCAGAAGACTTCTCAGAAACTTCTTCCGATGGGCACATTCAACTCACAGACTTGAAGCTTCCTTCTGATAGAGAGGATTTGAAACAATCTTTGTCCAGAATCTGCAAGGAGATATTTGGGGTGCTAAGAGGCCAAAACTGCAAAAGAAAATATCACCACATGAGAACTGGACGGAAGCATTCTCAATAACTTCCATGCACTTTATGCATTCAAATCACATAGTGGAATCTTCCTTTTGATAGCGCAGTTTTGAAACACTCCTTTTGTAGAATTTGCTAGTGGATGTTTGGAGCGATTTGAGGCCTATGCTGGGAATGGAAATATCTTCACATAAAAACCAGACAAAAGCATTCTCAGAAACTTCTTTGTGATGAGTGCATTCAACTCACAGACTTGAACCTTCCTTTTGAAAGAGCAGTTTTGAAACACACTTTTTGTAGAATCTGCAAGTGGATATTTGGAGAGCTTTGAGGCCTCTGCTGGAAAATGAAATATCTTCACCTGGAAACCAGACAGAAGCATTCTGAGAATCTTCTTTGTGATGAGTGCATTCAACTCACAGACATGAACGTTCCTTTTGATAGAACAGTTTTGAAACACTAAGTTTGTAGAATCCGCACGTGTTTATTCGGAGCACCTTGAGGCTTATGTTGGAAAAGGAAATAACCTCACATAAAAACTAGAGAGAAGCATTCTCAGAACCTTCTTTGTGATGAGTGCATTCAACTCGCAGACTTGAACCTTCCTTTTGAACGAGCAGTTTTGAAACACTCTTTTTGTAAAAGCTGCAAATGGATATTTGGAGCACTTTGAGACGTATGCTGGAAAATGGAATATCTTCATCTAAAAACTAGACAGAAGCATTCTCAGAAATTTCTTCTCGATGCGTGCATTCAACTCACAGAGTTGAACCTGTCTTTTGATAGAGCAGTTTGGCAGCACTGTTTTTGTGAAATCTGCAAGTGGATATTTCCAGCAAATTGAGGCCTATGCAAAGAAAAGGAAATATCTTCACATAAAAACTAGGTAGCGGCATTCTCAGAAACTTCTTTGTGAGGAGCGTATTCAACTCACAGACTTGAATGTTCCTTTTGATAGAACAGTTTTGAAACACTCCTTTTGTACAATCTGCAAGTGTTTATTCGGAGCGCTTTGAGGACTATGTTGGAAAAGGAAATATCTTCACATGAAAACTAGACACAAGCATTCTCAGAAACTTCTTTGTGATGAGTGCATTCTACTCACAGAGTTGAACCTTCCTTTTGATAGAACAGTACTGAAGCATTCTTTTTGTAGAATCTGCAATTGGATATTTCGAACGTTTTGAGTCCTATGCTGGAAAAGGTAATATATTCACATAAAAACTAGACAGAAGCATTCTCAGAAACTTCTTTGTGTTGAGTGCATTCAACTCACGGACATGGAGCTTCCTTTTGAAAGAGCAGTTTTGAAACACTCTTTTTGTAAAATCTGCAAGTGGATATTCGGAGCACTTTGAGGCCTATGCTGGGAAATGGAATATCTTCACCTAAAAACTAAACAGAACCTTTCTCAGAAAGCTCTTCTCGATGCATGCTTTCAACTCACAGAGTTGAACCTGCCTTTTGATAGAGCAGTTTGCAATCCCTCTTTTTATAGAATCTGCAAGTGTATATTTGGAGCGCTTTGAGGCCTATGCTGCAAAAGGAAATATCATTGCCTAAAAGCTAGACGGAAGCATTCTCAGAAACTTCTTTGTAATGAGTGCATTCAACTCACAGAGTTGAACCTTCCTTTTGATAGACCAGTTTTGAAACACTGTTTCTGTGGAATCCGCAAGCGGATATTTGGAGCTCTTTGACACTTATGCTGGAAAAGGAGATATCTTCATATACAAAGCAGACAGAAGCATTCTCAGAAACTTCTATGTCATGTGGGGATTGAACTCACAGAGTTGAACTTTCCTTTTTATGGAGCAGTTCTGCAACACTCTTTTTGTGGAAACTGCAAGTGGATATTTGGTGCGATTGCGGCATCTAGCTAGTGGAAAAGGAAATATATACAGATGAAAACAAGAGAGAATCATTCTCAGAAACTTCTTTCTGATGAGTGCATTCAACTCACAGACTTGAACCTTCCTTTTCAAAGAGCAGTTTTGAAACACTCTTTTTGTAGGATCTGCAAGTGGATATTTGGATCGCTTTGACGCCTATGCTGGGAAATGAAATATCTTCACCGAAAAACTAGACAGAAGCATTCTCAGAAACTTCTTCACGATATGTGCATTCAACTCACAGAGTTGAATCTTTCTTTTCAAAGAGCAGTTTTGAAACACACTTTTGGTAAAATCTGCAAGTGGATATTTGGAGCGCTTTGAGGCCTATGCTGGAAAAGGAAATATCCTCACATCAATACTAGACAGAAGCATTCTCAGAAATTTCTGTGTGATGAGTGCCTTCCACTCACAGACTTGAACGTTCCTTTTGAGGGAACGGTTTTGAAACAGTCCTTTGGTAGAATCTGCAAGTGTTTATTTGGAGCGCTTTGAGGCCTATGTTGGAAAAGGAAATATCTTCACATAAAAACTAGACAGAAGCATTCTCCGAAACTTCTTTGTGATGATTGCATTCTACTCACAGAGTGGAACCTTCCTTTTGAAAGAACAGTTTTGAAACACTCTTTTGGTAGAATCTGCAAGTGGATATTTGGAGCGATTTGAGGCCTATGCTGGAAAAGGAGATATCTTCACATAAAAACTAGACAGAAGCATCCTCAGAAACTTTTTCTGATGTGCGCATTCAACTCACCGAGTTGAACCTTCCTTTTGATAGAGAGGTTTTGAAACACTCTTTGTCTAGAATCTGCAGGTGAATATTTGGAGTGCTAAGAGGCCAACACTGGAAAAGGAAATATCTTCACATGAGAACTAGACGGAAGCATTCTCAGAAAACTTCCGTGGCTTTATGCACTCAACTCACATAGTGGAAACTTCCTTTTGATAGCCAGTTTTGGAAACACTCCTTTTGTAGAATTTGCTAGTGGATGTTTGGAGCGATTTGAGGCCTATGCTGGAAATGGAAATATCTTCACATAAAAACTAGACAGAAGCATTCTCAGAAACTTCTTTGTGATGAATGCATTCAACTCAAAGACTTGAACTTTCCTTTTGAAAGAGCAGTTTTGAAACAATCTTTATGTAGAATCTGCAAGTGGATATTTGGAGCGCTTTGAGGCCTATGCTGGGAAATGAAATAATTTCACCTGAAAACTAGACAGAAGCCTTCTGAGAAACTTCTTTGTGATGAGTGCATTCAACTCACAGACATGAACGTTCCTTTTCTTGGGACAGTTTTGAAACACTGAGTTTGTAGAATCCGCAAGTGTTTATTCGGAGCACCTTGAGGCCTATGCTGGTAAAGGAAATATCTTCACATAAAAATTCGACAGAAGCATTCTCAGAAACTTCTTTGCGTTGAGTGCATTCAACTCCCAGACTTGAACCTTCTTTTTGAACGAGCAGCTTTGAAACACTCTTCTTGTAAAATCTGCAAATGGATATTTGGAGCACTTTGAGGCGTATGCTGGAAAATGGAATATCTTCACCTGAAAACTAGACGGAAGCATTCTCAGAAAGTTCTTCTCGATGCGTGCATTCAACTCACAGAGTTGAACCTGTCTTTTGATAGAGCAGTTTGGAAACACTCTTTTTGTGAGATCAGCAAGTGGATATTTCCAGCGATTTGAGGCCTATGCAAGGAAAAGGAAATATCTTCACATAAAAACTAGATAGCAGCATTCTCAGAAACTTCTTTGTGAGGAGCGCATTCAGCTCACAGACTGGAACGTTCCTTTTGATAGAACAGTTTTGAAGCACTCCTTTTGTACTATCTGTAAGTGTTTATTCGGAGCGCTTTGGGGCCTATGTTGGAAAAGGAATTATCTTCACTTAAAAACTAGACAGAAGCATTCTCAGAAACTTCTTTGTGATGATTGCATTCTACTCACAGAGTTGAACCTTCCTTTTGATAGAACAGTTTTGAAACACTCTTTTTGCAGAATCTGCTAGTGGCTATTTGGAGCGCTTTGAGGCCTACGTTGGAAAAGGAAGAATCTTCACATAAAAACTAGGCAGAAGACTTCTCAGAAACTTCTTCCGATGGGCACATTCAACTCACAGACTTGAAGCTTCCTTCTGATAGAGAGGATTTGAAACAATCTTTGTCCAGAATCTGCAAGGAGATATTTGGGGTGCTAAGAGGCCAAAACTGCAAAAGAAAATATCACCACATGAGAACTGGACGGAAGCATTCTCAATAACTTCCATGCACTTTATGCATTCAAATCACATAGTGGAATCTTCCTTTTGATAGCGCAGTTTTGAAACACTCCTTTTGTAGAATTTGCTAGTGGTTGTTTGGAGCGATTTGAGGCCTATGCTGGGAATGGAAATATCTTCACATAAAAACCAGACAAAAGCATTCTCAGAAACTTCTTTGTGATGAGTGCATTCAACTCACAGACTTGAACCTTCCTTTTGAAAGAGCAGTTTTGAAACACACTTTTTGTAGAATCTGCAAGTGGATATTTGGAGAGCTTTGAGGCCTCTGCTGGAAAATGAAATATCTTCACCTGGAAACCAGACAGAAGCATTCTGAGAATCTTCTTTGTGATGAGTGCATTCAACTCACAGACATGAACGTTCCTTTTGATAGAACAGTTTTGAAACACTAAGTTTGTAGAATCCGCACGTGTTTATTCGGAGCACCTTGAGGCTTATGTTGGAAAAGGAAATAGCTTCACATAAAAACTAGAGAGAAGCATTCTCAGAACCTTCTTTGTGATGAGTGCATTCAACTCGCAGACTTGAACCTTCCTTTTGAACGAGCAGTTTTGAAACACTCTTTTTGTAAAAGCTGCAAATGGATATTTGGAGCACTTTGAGACGTATGCTGGAAAATGGAATATCTTCATCTAAAAACTAGACAGAAGCATTCTCAGAAATTTCTTCTCGATGCGTGCATTCAACTCACAGAGTTGAACCTGTCTTTTGATAGAGCAGTTTGGCAGCACTGTTTTTGTGAAATCTGCAAGTGGATATTTCCAGCAAATTGAGGCCTATGCAAAGAAAAGGAAATATCTTCACATAAAAACTAGGTAGCGGCATTCTCAGAAACTTCTTTGTGAGGAGCGTATTCAACTCACAGACTTGAATGTTCCTTTTGATAGAACAGTTTTGAAACACTCCTTTTGTACAATCTGCAAGTGTTTATTCGGAGCGCTTTGAGGACTATGTTGGAAAAGGAAATATCTTCACATGAAAACTAGACACAAGCATTCTCAGAAACTTCTTTGTGATGAGTGCATTCTACTCACAGAGTTGAACCTTCCTTTTGATAGAACAGTACTGAAGCATTCTTTTTGTAGAATCTGCAATTGGATATTTCGAACGTTTTGAGTCCTATGCTGGAAAAGGTAATATATTCACATAAAAACTAGACAGAAGCATTCTCAGAAACTTCTTTGTGTTGAGTGCATTCAACTCACAGACATGGAGCTTCCTTTTGAAAGAGCAGTTTTGAAACACTCTTTTTGTAAAATCTGCAAGTGGATATTCGGAGCACTTTGAGGCCTATGCTGGGAAATGGAATATCTTCACCTAAAAACTAAACAGAACCTTTCTCAGAAAGCTCTTCTCGATGCATGCTTTCAACTCACAGAGTTGAACCTGCCTTTTGATAGAGCAGTTTGCAATCCCTCTTTTTATAGAATCTGCAAGTGTATATTTGGAGCGCTTTGAGGCCTATGCTGCAAAAGGAAATATCATTGCCTAAAAGCTAGACGGAAGCATTCTCAGAAACTTCTTTGTAATGAGTGCATTCAACTCACAGAGTTGAACCTTCCTTTTGATAGACCAGTTTTGAAACACTGTTTCTGTGGAATCCGCAAGCGGATATTTGGAGCTCTTTGACACTTATGCTGGAAAAGGAGATATCTTCATATACAAAGCAGACAGAAGCATTCCAGAAACTTCTATGTCATGTGGGGATTGAACTCACAGAGTTGAACTTTCCTTTTTATGGAGCAGTTCTGCAACACTCTTTTTGTGGAAACTGCAAGTGGATATTTGGTGCGATTGCGGCATCTAGTGGAAAAGGAAATATATACAGGTGAAAACAAGAGAGAATCATTCTCAGAAACTTCTTTCTGATGAGTGCATTCAACTCACAGACTTGAACCTTCCTTTTCAAAGAGCAGTTTTGAAACACTCTTTTTGTAGGATCTGCAAGTGGATATTTGGATCGCTTTGACGCCTATGCTGGGAAATGAAATATCTTCACCGAAAAACTAGACAGAAGCATTCTCAGAAACTTCTTCACGATATGTGCATTCAACTCACAGAGTTGAATCTTTCTTTTCAAAGAGCAGTTTTGAAACACACTTTTGGTAAAATCTGCAAGTGGATATTTGGAGCGCTTTCAGGCCTATGCTGGAAAAGGAAATATCCTCACATCAATACTAGACAGAAGCATTCTCAGAAATTTCTGTGTGATGAGTGCCTTCCACTCACAGACTTGAACGTTCCTTTTGAGGGAACGGTTTTGAAACAGTCCTTTGGTAGAATCTGCAAGTGTTTATTTGGAGCGCTTTGAGGCCTATGTTGGAAAAGGAAATATCTTCACATAAAAACTAGACAGAAGCATTCTCCGAAACTTCTTTGTGATGATTGCATTCTACTCACAGAGTGGAACCTTCCTTTTGAAAGAACAGTTTTGAAACACTCTTTTGGTAGAATCTGCAAGTGGATATTTGGAGCGATTTGAGGCCTATGCTGGAAAAGGAGATATCTTCACATAAAAACTAGACAGAAGCATCCTCAGAAACTTTTTCTGATGTGCGCATTCAACTCACCGAGTTGAACCTTCCTTTTGATAGAGAGGTTTTGAAACACTCTTTGTCTAGAATCTGCAGGTGAATATTTGGAGTGCTAAGAGGCCAACACTGGAAAAGGAAATATCTTCACATGAGAACTAGACGGAAGCATTCTCAGAAAACTTCCGTGGCTTTATGCACTCAACTCACATAGTGGAAACTTCCTTTTGATAGCCAGTTTTGGAAACACTCCTTTTGTAGAATTTGCTAGTGGATGTTTGGAGCGATTTGAGGCCTATGCTGGAAATGGAAATATCTTCACATAAAAACTAGACAGAAGCATTCTCAGAAACTTCTTTGTGATGAATGCATTCAACTCAAAGACTTGAACTTTCCTTTTGAAAGAGCAGTTTTGAAACAATCTTTATGTAGAATCTGCAAGTGGATATTTGGAGCGCTTTGAGGCCTATGCTGGGAAATGAAATAATTTCACCTGAAAACTAGACAGAAGCCTTCTGAGAAACTTCTTTGTGATGAGTGCATTCAACTCACAGACATGAACGTTCCTTTTCTTGGGACAGTTTTGAAACACTGAGTTTGTAGAATCCGCAAGTGTTTATTCGGAGCACCTTGAGGCCTATGCTGGTAAAGGAAATATCTTCACATAAAAATTCGACAGAAGCATTCTCAGAAACTTCTTTGCGTTGAGTGCATTCAACTCCCAGACTTGAACCTTCTTTTTGAACGAGCAGCTTTGAAACACTCTTCTTGTAAAATCTGCAAATGGATATTTGGAGCACTTTGAGGCGTATGCTGGAAAATGGAATATCTTCACCTGAAAACTAGACGGAAGCATTCTCAGAAAGTTCTTCTCGATGCGTGCATTCAACTCACAGAGTTGAACCTGTCTTTTGATAGAGCAGTTTGGAAACACTCTTTTTGTGAGATCAGCAAGTGGATATTTCCAGCGATTTGAGGCCTATGCAAGGAAAACGAAATATCTTCACATAAAAACTAGATAGCAGCATTCTCAGAAACTTCTTTGTGAGGAGCGCATTCAGCTCACAGACTGGAACGTTCCTTTTGATAGAACAGTTTTGAAGCACTCCTTTTGTACTATCTGTAAGTGTTTATTCGGAGCGCTTTGGGGCCTATGTTGGAAAAGGAATTATCTTCACTTAAAAACTAGACAGAAGCATTCTCAGAAACTTCTTTGTGATGATTGCATTCTACTCACAGAGTTGAACCTTCCTTTTGATAGAACAGTTTTGAAACACTCTTTTTGCAGAATCTGCTAGTGGCTATTTGGAGCGCTTTGAGGCCTATGTTGGAAAAGGAAGAATCTTCACATAAAAACTAGGCAGAAGACTTCTCAGAAACTTCTTCCGATGGGCACATTCAACTCACAGACTTGAAGCTTCCTTCTGATAGAGAGGATTTGAAACAATCTTTGTCCAGAATCTGCAAGGAGATATTTGGGGTGCTAAGAGGCCAAAACTGCAAAAGAAAATATCACCACATGAGAACTGGACGGAAGCATTCTCAATAACTTCCATGCACTTTATGCATTCAAATCACATAGTGGAATCTTCCTTTTGATAGCGCAGTTTTGAAACACTCCTTTTGTAGAATTTGCTAGTGGTTGTTTGGAGCGATTTGAGGCCTATGCTGGGAATGGAAATATCTTCACATAAAAACCAGACAAAAGCATTCTCAGAAACTTCTTTGTGATGAGTGCATTCAACTCACAGACTTGAACCTTCCTTTTGAAAGAGCAGTTTTGAAACACACTTTTTGTAGAATCTGCAAGTGGATATTTGGAGAGCTTTGAGGCCTCTGCTGGAAAATGAAATATCTTCACCTGGAAACCAGACAGAAGCATTCTGAGAATCTTCTTTGTGATGAGTGCATTCAACTCACAGACATGAACGTTCCTTTTGATAGAACAGTTTTGAAACACTAAGTTTGTAGAATCCGCACGTGTTTATTCGGAGCACCTTGAGGCTTATGTTGGAAAAGGAAATAGCTTCACATAAAAACTAGAGAGAAGCATTCTCAGAACCTTCTTTGTGATGAGTGCATTCAACTCGCAGACTTGAACCTTCCTTTTGAACGAGCAGTTTTGAAACACTCTTTTTGTAAAAGCTGCAAATGGATATTTGGAGCACTTTGAGACGTATGCTGGAAAATGGAATATCTTCATCTAAAAACTAGACAGAAGCATTCTCAGAAATTTCTTCTCGATGCGTGCATTCAACTCACAGAGTTGAACCTGTCTTTTGATAGAGCAGTTTGGCAGCACTGTTTTTGTGAAATCTGCAAGTGGATATTTCCAGCAAATTGAGGCCTATGCAAAGAAAAGGAAATATCTTCACATAAAAACTAGGTAGCGGCATTCTCAGAAACTTCTTTGTGAGGAGCGTATTCAACTCACAGACTTGAATGTTCCTTTTGATAGAACAGTTTTGAAACACTCCTTTTGTACAATCTGCAAGTGTTTATTCGGAGCGCTTTGAGGACTATGTTGGAAAAGGAAATATCTTCACATGAAAACTAGACACAAGCATTCTCAGAAACTTCTTTGTGATGAGTGCATTCTACTCACAGAGTTGAACCTTCCTTTTGATAGAACAGTACTGAAGCATTCTTTTTGTAGAATCTGCAATTGGATATTTCGAACGTTTTGAGTCCTATGCTGGAAAAGGTAATATATTCACATAAAAACTAGACAGAAGCATTCTCAGAAACTTCTTTGTGTTGAGTGCATTCAACTCACAGACATGGAGCTTCCTTTTGAAAGAGCAGTTTTGAAACACTCTTTTTGTAAAATCTGCAAGTGGATATTCGGAGCACTTTGAGGCCTATGCTGGGAAATGGAATATCTTCACCTAAAAACTAAACAGAACCTTTCTCAGAAAGCTCTTCTCGATGCATGCTTTCAACTCACAGAGTTGAACCTGCCTTTTGATAGAGCAGTTTGCAATCCCTCTTTTTATAGAATCTGCAAGTGTATATTTGGAGCGCTTTGAGGCCTATGCTGCAAAAGGAAATATCATTGCCTAAAAGCTAGACGGAAGCATTCTCAGAAACTTCTTTGTAATGAGTGCATTCAACTCACAGAGTTGAACCTTCCTTTTGATAGACCAGTTTTGAAACACTGTTTCTGTGGAATCCGCAAGCGGATATTTGGAGCTCTTTGACACTTATGCTGGAAAAGGAGATATCTTCATATACAAAGCAGACAGAAGCATTCCAGAAACTTCTATGTCATGTGGGGATTGAACTCACAGAGTTGAACTTTCCTTTTTATGGAGCAGTTCTGCAACACTCTTTTTGTGGAAACTGCAAGTGGATATTTGGTGCGATTGCGGCATCTAGTGGAAAAGGAAATATATACAGGTGAAAACAAGAGAGAATCATTCTCAGAAACTTCTTTCTGATGAGTGCATTCAACTCACAGACTTGAACCTTCCTTTTCAAAGAGCAGTTTTGAAACACTCTTTTTGTAGGATCTGCAAGTGGATATTTGGATCGCTTTGACGCCTATGCTGGGAAATGAAATATCTTCACCGAAAAACTAGACAGAAGCATTCTCAGAAACTTCTTCACGATATGTGCATTCAACTCACAGAGTTGAATCTTTCTTTTCAAAGAGCAGTTTTGAAACACACTTTTGGTAAAATCTGCAAGTGGATATTTGGAGCGCTTTCAGGCCTATGCTGGAAAAGGAAATATCCTCACATCAATACTAGACAGAAGCATTCTCAGAAATTTCTGTGTGATGAGTGCCTTCAACTCACAGACTTGAACGTTCCTTTTGAGGGAACGGTTTTGAAACAGTCCTTTGGTAGAATCTGCAAGTGTTTATTTGGAGCGCTTTGAGGCCTATGTTGGAAAAGGAAATATCTTCACATAAAAACTAGACAGAAGCATTCTCCGAAACTTCTTTGTGATGATTGCATTCTACTCACAGAGTGGAACCTTCCTTTTGAAAGAACAGTTTTGAAACACTCTTTTGGTAGAATCTGCAAGTGGATATTTGGAGCGATTTGAGGCCTATGCTGGAAAAGGAGATATCTTCACATAAAAACTAGACAGAAGCATCCTCAGAAACTTTTTCTGATGTGCGCATTCAACTCACCGAGTTGAACCTTCCTTTTGATAGAGAGGTTTTGAAACACTCTTTGTCTAGAATCTGCAGGTGAATATTTGGAGTGCTAAGAGGCCAACACTGGAAAAGGAAATATCTTCACATGAGAACTAGACGGAAGCATTCTCAGAAAACTTCCGTGGCTTTATGCACTCAACTCACATAGTGGAAACTTCCTTTTGATAGCCAGTTTTGGAAACACTCCTTTTGTAGAATTTGCTAGTGGACGTTTGGAGCGATTTGAGGCCTATGCTGGAAATGGAAATATCTTCACATAAAAACTAGACAGAAGCATTCTCAGAAACTTCTTTGTGATGAATGCATTCAACTCAAAGACTTGAACTTTCCTTTTGAAAGAGCAGTTTTGAAACAATCTTTATGTAGAATCTGCAAGTGGATATTTGGAGCGCTTTGAGGCCTATGCTGGGAAATGAAATAATTTCACCTGAAAACTAGACAGAAGCCTTCTGAGAAACTTCTTTGTGATGAGTGCATTCAACTCACAGACATGAACGTTCCTTTTCTTGGGACAGTTTTGAAACACTGAGTTTGTAGAATCCGCAAGTGTTTATTCGGAGCACCTTGAGGCCTATGCTGGTAAAGGAAATATCTTCACATAAAAATTCGACAGAAGCATTCTCAGAAACTTCTTTGCGTTGAGTGCATTCAACTCCCAGACTTGAACCTTCTTTTTGAACGAGCAGCTTTGAAACACTCTTCTTGTAAAATCTGCAAATGGATATTTGGAGCACTTTGAGGCGTATGCTGGAAAATGGAATATCTTCACCTGAAAACTAGACGGAAGCATTCTCAGAAAGTTCTTCTCGATGCGTGCATTCAACTCACAGAGTTGAACCTGTCTTTTGATAGAGCAGTTTGGAAACACTCTTTTTGTGAGATCAGCAAGTGGATATTTCCAGCGATTTGAGGCCTATGCAAGGAAAACGAAATATCTTCACATAAAAACTAGATAGCAGCATTCTCAGAAACTTCTTTGTGAGGAGCGCATTCAGCTCACAGACTGGAACGTTCCTTTTGATAGAACAGTTTTGAACCACTCCTTTTGTACTATCTGTAAGTGTTTATTCGGAGCGCTTTGGGGCCTATGTTGGAAAAGGAATTATCTTCACTTAAAAACTAGACAGAAGCATTCTCAGAAACTTCTTTGTGATGATTGCATTCTACTCACAGAGTTGAACCTTCCTTTTGATAGAACAGTTTTGAAACACTCTTTTTGCAGAATCTGCTAGTGGCTATTTGGAGCGCTTTGAGGCCTATGTTGGAAAAGGAAGAATCTTCACATAAAAACTAGGCAGAAGACTTCTCAGAAACTTCTTCCGATGGGCACATTCAACTCACAGACTTGAAGCTTCCTTCTGATAGAGAGGATTTGAAACAATCTTTGTCCAGAATCTGCAAGGAGATATTTGGGGTGCTAAGAGGCCAAAACTGCAAAAGAAAATATCACCACATGAGAACTGGACGGAAGCATTCTCAATAACTTCCATGCACTTTATGCATTCAAATCACATAGTGGAATCTTCCTTTTGATAGCGCAGTTTTGAAACACTCCTTTTGTAGAATTTGCTAGTGGATGTTTGGAGCGATTTGAGGCCTATGCTGGGAATGGAAATATCTTCACATAAAAACCAGACAAAAGCATTCTCAGAAACTTCTTTGTGATGAGTGCATTCAACTCACAGACTTGAACCTTCCTTTTGAAAGAGCAGTTTTGAAACACACTTTTTGTAGAATCTGCAAGTGGATATTTGGAGAGCTTTGAGGCCTCTGCTGGAAAATGAAATATCTTCACCTGGAAACCAGACAGAAGCATTCTGAGAATCTTCTTTGTGATGAGTGCATTCAACTCACAGACATGAACGTTCCTTTTGATAGAACAGTTTTGAAACACTAAGTTTGTAGAATCCGCAAGTGTTTATTCGGAGCACCTTGAGGCTTATGTTGGAAAAGGAAATAACTTCACATAAAAACTAGAGAGAAGCATTCTCAGAACCTTCTTTGTGATGAGTGCATTCAACTCGCAGACTTGAACCTTCCTTTTGAACGAGCAGTTTTGAAACACTCTTTTTGTAAAAGCTGCAAATGGATATTTGGAGCACTTTGAGACGTATGCTGGAAAATGGAATATCTTCATCTAAAAACTAGACAGAAGCATTCTCAGAAATTTCTTCTCGATGCGTGCATTCAACTCACAGAGTTGAACCTGTCTTTTGATAGAGCAGTTTGGCAGCACTGTTTTTGTGAAATCTGCAAGTGGATATTTCCAGCAAATTGAGGCCTATGCAAAGAAAAGGAAATATCTTCACATAAAAACTAGGTAGCGGCATTCTCAGAAACTTCTTTGTGAGGAGCGTATTCAACTCACAGACTTGAATGTTCCTTTTGATAGAACAGTTTTGAAACACTCCTTTTGTACAATCTGCAAGTGTTTATTCGGAGCGCTTTGAGGACTATGTTGGAAAAGGAAATATCTTCACATGAAAACTAGACACAAGCATTCTCAGAAACTTCTTTGTGATGAGTGCATTCTACTCACAGAGTTGAACCTTCCTTTTGATAGAACAGTACTGAAGCATTCTTTTTGTAGAATCTGCAATTGGATATTTCGAACGTTTTGAGTCCTATGCTGGAAAAGGTAATATATTCACATAAAAACTAGACAGAAGCATTCTCAGAAACTTCTTTGTGTTGAGTGCATTCAACTCACGGACATGGAGCTTCCTTTTGAAAGAGCAGTTTTGAAACACTCTTTTTGTAAAATCTGCAAGTGGATATTCGGAGCACTTTGAGGCCTATGCTGGGAAATGGAATATCTTCACCTAAAAACTAAACAGAACCTTTCTCAGAAAGCTCTTCTCGATGCATGCTTTCAACTCACAGAGTTGAACCTGCCTTTTGATAGAGCAGTTTGCAATCCCTCTTTTTATAGAATCTGCAAGTGTATATTTGGAGCGCTTTGAGGCCTATGCTGCAAAAGGAAATATCATTGCCTAAAAGCTAGACGGAAGCATTCTCAGAAACTTCTTTGTAATGAGTGCATTCAACTCACAGAGTTGAACCTTCCTTTTGATAGACCAGTTTTGAAACACTGTTTCTGTGGAATCCGCAAGCGGATATTTGGAGCTCTTTGACACTTATGCTGGAAAAGGAGATATCTTCATATACAAAGCAGACAGAAGCATTCTCAGAAACTTCTATGTCATGTGGGGATTGAACTCACAGAGTTGAACTTTCCTTTTTATGGAGCAGTTCTGCAACACTCTTTTTGTGGAAACTGCAAGTGGATATTTGGTGCGATTGCGGCATCTAGCTAGTGGAAAAGGAAATATATACAGATGAAAACAAGAGAGAATCATTCTCAGAAACTTCTTTCTGATGAGTGCATTCAACTCACAGACTTGAACCTTCCTTTTCAAAGAGCAGTTTTGAAACACTCTTTTTGTAGGATCTGCAAGTGGATATTTGGATCGCTTTGACGCCTATGCTGGGAAATGAAATATCTTCACCGAAAAACTAGACAGAAGCATTCTCAGAAACTTCTTCACGATATGTGCATTCAACTCACAGAGTTGAATCTTTCTTTTCAAAGAGCAGTTTTGAAACACACTTTTGGTAAAATCTGCAAGTGGATATTTGGAGCGCTTTGAGGCCTATGCTGGAAAAGGAAATATCCTCACATCAATACTAGACAGAAGCATTCTCAGAAATTTCTGTGTGATGAGTGCCTTCCACTCACAGACTTGAACGTTCCTTTTGAGGGAACGGTTTTGAAACAGTCCTTTGGTAGAATCTGCAAGTGTTTATTTGGAGCGCTTTGAGGCCTATGTTGGAAAAGGAAATATCTTCACATAAAAACTAGACAGAAGCATTCTCCGAAACTTCTTTGTGATGATTGCATTCTACTCACAGAGTGGAACCTTCCTTTTGAAAGAACAGTTTTGAAACACTCTTTTGGTAGAATCTGCAAGTGGATATTTGGAGCGATTTGAGGCCTATGCTGGAAAAGGAGATATCTTCACATAAAAACTAGACAGAAGCATCCTCAGAAACTTTTTCTGATGTGCGCATTCAACTCACCGAGTTGAACCTTCCTTTTGATAGAGAGGTTTTGAAACACTCTTTGTCTAGAATCTGCAGGTGAATATTTGGAGTGCTAAGAGGCCAACACTGGAAAAGGAAATATCTTCACATGAGAACTAGACGGAAGCATTCTCAGAAAACTTCCGTGGCTTTATGCACTCAACTCACATAGTGGAAACTTCCTTTTGATAGCCAGTTTTGGAAACACTCCTTTTGTAGAATTTGCTAGTGGATGTTTGGAGCGATTTGAGGCCTATGCTGGAAATGGAAATATCTTCACATAAAAACTAGACAGAAGCATTCTCAGAAACTTCTTTGTGATGAATGCATTCAACTCAAAGACTTGAACTTTCCTTTTGAAAGAGCAGTTTTGAAACAATCTTTATGTAGAATCTGCAAGTGGATATTTGGAGCGCTTTGAGGCCTATGCTGGGAAATGAAATAATTTCACCTGAAAACTAGACAGAAGCCTTCTGAGAAACTTCTTTGTGATGAGTGCATTCAACTCACAGACATGAACGTTCCTTTTCTTGGGACAGTTTTGAAACACTGAGTTTGTAGAATCCGCAAGTGTTTATTCGGAGCACCTTGAGGCCTATGCTGGTAAAGGAAATATCTTCACATAAAAATTCGACAGAAGCATTCTCAGAAACTTCTTTGCGTTGAGTGCATTCAACTCCCAGACTTGAACCTTCTTTTTGAACGAGCAGCTTTGAAACACTCTTCTTGTAAAATCTGCAAATGGATATTTGGAGCACTTTGAGGCGTATGCTGGAAAATGGAATATCTTCACCTGAAAACTAGACGGAAGCATTCTCAGAAAGTTCTTCTCGATGCGTGCATTCAACTCACAGAGTTGAACCTGTCTTTTGATAGAGCAGTTTGGAAACACTCTTTTTGTGAGATCAGCAAGTGGATATTTCCAGCGATTTGAGGCCTATGCAAGGAAAACGAAATATCTTCACATAAAAACTAGATAGCAGCATTCTCAGAAACTTCTTTGTGAGGAGCGCATTCAGCTCACAGACTGGAACGTTCCTTTTGATAGAACAGTTTTGAAGCACTCCTTTTGTACTATCTGTAAGTGTTTATTCGGAGCGCTTTGGGGCCTATGTTGGAAAAGGAATTATCTTCACTTAAAAACTAGACAGAAGCATTCTCAGAAACTTCTTTGTGATGATTGCATTCTACTCACAGAGTTGAACCTTCCTTTTGATAGAACAGTTTTGAAACACTCTTTTTGCAGAATCTGCTAGTGGCTATTTGGAGCGCTTTGAGGCCTATGTTGGAAAAGGAAGAATCTTCACATAAAAACTAGGCAGAAGACTTCTCAGAAACTTCTTCCGATGGGCACATTCAACTCACAGACTTGAAGCTTCCTTCTGATAGAGAGGATTTGAAACAATCTTTGTCCAGAATCTGCAAGGAGATATTTGGGGTGCTAAGAGGCCAAAACTGCAAAAGAAAATATCACCACATGAGAACTGGACGGAAGCATTCTCAATAACTTCCATGCACTTTATGCATTCAAATCACATAGTGGAATCTTCCTTTTGATAGCGCAGTTTTGAAACACTCCTTTTGTAGAATTTGCTAGTGGTTGTTTGGAGCGATTTGAGGCCTATGCTGGGAATGGAAATATCTTCACATAAAAACCAGACAAAAGCATTCTCAGAAACTTCTTTGTGATGAGTGCATTCAACTCACAGACTTGAACCTTCCTTTTGAAAGAGCAGTTTTGAAACACACTTTTTGTAGAATCTGCAAGTGGATATTTGGAGAGCTTTGAGGCCTCTGCTGGAAAATGAAATATCTTCACCTGGAAACCAGACAGAAGCATTCTGAGAATCTTCTTTGTGATGAGTGCATTCAACTCACAGACATGAACGTTCCTTTTGATAGAACAGTTTTGAAACACTAAGTTTGTAGAATCCGCACGTGTTTATTCGGAGCACCTTGAGGCTTATGTTGGAAAAGGAAATAGCTTCACATAAAAACTAGAGAGAAGCATTCTCAGAACCTTCTTTGTGATGAGTGCATTCAACTCGCAGACTTGAACCTTCCTTTTGAACGAGCAGTTTTGAAACACTCTTTTTGTAAAAGCTGCAAATGGATATTTGGAGCACTTTGAGACGTATGCTGGAAAATGGAATATCTTCATCTAAAAACTAGACAGAAGCATTCTCAGAAATTTCTTCTCGATGCGTGCATTCAACTCACAGAGTTGAACCTGTCTTTTGATAGAGCAGTTTGGCAGCACTGTTTTTGTGAAATCTGCAAGTGGATATTTCCAGCAAATTGAGGCCTATGCAAAGAAAAGGAAATATCTTCACATAAAAACTAGGTAGCGGCATTCTCAGAAACTTCTTTGTGAGGAGCGTATTCAACTCACAGACTTGAATGTTCCTTTTGATAGAACAGTTTTGAAACACTCCTTTTGTACAATCTGCAAGTGTTTATTCGGAGCGCTTTGAGGACTATGTTGGAAAAGGAAATATCTTCACATGAAAACTAGACACAAGCATTCTCAGAAACTTCTTTGTGATGAGTGCATTCTACTCACAGAGTTGAACCTTCCTTTTGATAGAACAGTACTGAAGCATTCTTTTTGTAGAATCTGCAATTGGATATTTCGAACGTTTTGAGTCCTATGCTGGAAAAGGTAATATATTCACATAAAAACTAGACAGAAGCATTCTCAGAAACTTCTTTGTGTTGAGTGCATTCAACTCACAGACATGGAGCTTCCTTTTGAAAGAGCAGTTTTGAAACACTCTTTTTGTAAAATCTGCAAGTGGATATTCGGAGCACTTTGAGGCCTATGCTGGGAAATGGAATATCTTCACCTAAAAACTAAACAGAACCTTTCTCAGAAAGCTCTTCTCGATGCATGCTTTCAACTCACAGAGTTGAACCTGCCTTTTGATAGAGCAGTTTGCAATCCCTCTTTTTATAGAATCTGCAAGTGTATATTTGGAGCGCTTTGAGGCCTATGCTGCAAAAGGAAATATCATTGCCTAAAAGCTAGACGGAAGCATTCTCAGAAACTTCTTTGTAATGAGTGCATTCAACTCACAGAGTTGAACCTTCCTTTTGATAGACCAGTTTTGAAACACTGTTTCTGTGGAATCCGCAAGCGGATATTTGGAGCTCTTTGACACTTATGCTGGAAAAGGAGATATCTTCATATACAAAGCAGACAGAAGCATTCCAGAAACTTCTATGTCATGTGGGGATTGAACTCACAGAGTTGAACTTTCCTTTTTATGGAGCAGTTCTGCAACACTCTTTTTGTGGAAACTGCAAGTGGATATTTGGTGCGATTGCGGCATCTAGTGGAAAAGGAAATATATACAGGTGAAAACAAGAGAGAATCATTCTCAGAAACTTCTTTCTGATGAGTGCATTCAACTCACAGACTTGAACCTTCCTTTTCAAAGAGCAGTTTTGAAACACTCTTTTTGTAGGATCTGCAAGTGGATATTTGGATCGCTTTGACGCCTATGCTGGGAAATGAAATATCTTCACCGAAAAACTAGACAGAAGCATTCTCAGAAACTTCTTCACGATATGTGCATTCAACTCACAGAGTTGAATCTTTCTTTTCAAAGAGCAGTTTTGAAACACACTTTTGGTAAAATCTGCAAGTGGATATTTGGAGCGCTTTCAGGCCTATGCTGGAAAAGGAAATATCCTCACATCAATACTAGACAGAAGCATTCTCAGAAATTTCTGTGTGATGAGTGCCTTCCACTCACAGACTTGAACGTTCCTTTTGAGGGAACGGTTTTGAAACAGTCCTTTGGTAGAATCTGCAAGTGTTTATTTGGAGCGCTTTGAGGCCTATGTTGGAAAAGGAAATATCTTCACATAAAAACTAGACAGAAGCATTCTCCGAAACTTCTTTGTGATGATTGCATTCTACTCACAGAGTGGAACCTTCCTTTTGAAAGAACAGTTTTGAAACACTCTTTTGGTAGAATCTGCAAGTGGATATTTGGAGCGATTTGAGGCCTATGCTGGAAAAGGAGATATCTTCACATAAAAACTAGACAGAAGCATCCTCAGAAACTTTTTCTGATGTGCGCATTCAACTCACCGAGTTGAACCTTCCTTTTGATAGAGAGGTTTTGAAACACTCTTTGTCTAGAATCTGCAGGTGAATATTTGGAGTGCTAAGAGGCCAACACTGGAAAAGGAAATATCTTCACATGAGAACTAGACGGAAGCATTCTCAGAAAACTTCCGTGGCTTTATGCACTCAACTCACATAGTGGAAACTTCCTTTTGATAGCCAGTTTTGGAAACACTCCTTTTGTAGAATTTGCTAGTGGATGTTTGGAGCGATTTGAGGCCTATGCTGGAAATGGAAATATCTTCACATAAAAACTAGACAGAAGCATTCTCAGAAACTTCTTTGTGATGAATGCATTCAACTCAAAGACTTGAACTTTCCTTTTGAAAGAGCAGTTTTGAAACAATCTTTATGTAGAATCTGCAAGTGGATATTTGGAGCGCTTTGAGGCCTATGCTGGGAAATGAAATAATTTCACCTGAAAACTAGACAGAAGCCTTCTGAGAAACTTCTTTGTGATGAGTGCATTCAACTCACAGACATGAACGTTCCTTTTCTTGGGACAGTTTTGAAACACTGAGTTTGTAGAATCCGCAAGTGTTTATTCGGAGCACCTTGAGGCCTATGCTGGTAAAGGAAATATCTTCACATAAAAATTCGACAGAAGCATTCTCAGAAACTTCTTTGCGTTGAGTGCATTCAACTCCCAGACTTGAACCTTCTTTTTGAACGAGCAGCTTTGAAACACTCTTCTTGTAAAATCTGCAAATGGATATTTGGAGCACTTTGAGGCGTATGCTGGAAAATGGAATATCTTCACCTGAAAACTAGACGGAAGCATTCTCAGAAAGTTCTTCTCGATGCGTGCATTCAACTCACAGAGTTGAACCTGTCTTTTGATAGAGCAGTTTGGAAACACTCTTTTTGTGAGATCAGCAAGTGGATATTTCCAGCGATTTGAGGCCTATGCAAGGAAAACGAAATATCTTCACATAAAAACTAGATAGCAGCATTCTCAGAAACTTCTTTGTGAGGAGCGCATTCAGCTCACAGACTGGAACGTTCCTTTTGATAGAACAGTTTTGAAGCACTCCTTTTGTACTATCTGTAAGTGTTTATTCGGAGCGCTTTGGGGCCTATGTTGGAAAAGGAATTATCTTCACTTAAAAACTAGACAGAAGCATTCTCAGAAACTTCTTTGTGATGATTGCATTCTACTCACAGAGTTGAACCTTCCTTTTGATAGAACAGTTTTGAAACACTCTTTTTGCAGAATCTGCTAGTGGCTATTTGGAGCGCTTTGAGGCCTATGTTGGAAAAGGAAGAATCTTCACATAAAAACTAGGCAGAAGACTTCTCAGAAACTTCTTCCGATGGGCACATTCAACTCACAGACTTGAAGCTTCCTTCTGATAGAGAGGATTTGAAACAATCTTTGTCCAGAATCTGCAAGGAGATATTTGGGGTGCTAAGAGGCCAAAACTGCAAAAGAAAATATCACCACATGAGAACTGGACGGAAGCATTCTCAATAACTTCCATGCACTTTATGCATTCAAATCACATAGTGGAATCTTCCTTTTGATAGCGCAGTTTTGAAACACTCCTTTTGTAGAATTTGCTAGTGGTTGTTTGGAGCGATTTGAGGCCTATGCTGGGAATGGAAATATCTTCACATAAAAACCAGACAAAAGCATTCTCAGAAACTTCTTTGTGATGAGTGCATTCAACTCACAGACTTGAACCTTCCTTTTGAAAGAGCAGTTTTGAAACACACTTTTTGTAGAATCTGCAAGTGGATATTTGGAGAGCTTTGAGGCCTCTGCTGGAAAATGAAATATCTTCACCTGGAAACCAGACAGAAGCATTCTGAGAATCTTCTTTGTGATGAGTGCATTCAACTCACAGACATGAACGTTCCTTTTGATAGAACAGTTTTGAAACACTAAGTTTGTAGAATCCGCACGTGTTTATTCGGAGCACCTTGAGGCTTATGTTGGAAAAGGAAATAGCTTCACATAAAAACTAGAGAGAAGCATTCTCAGAACCTTCTTTGTGATGAGTGCATTCAACTCGCAGACTTGAACCTTCCTTTTGAACGAGCAGTTTTGAAACACTCTTTTTGTAAAAGCTGCAAATGGATATTTGGAGCACTTTGAGACGTATGCTGGAAAATGGAATATCTTCATCTAAAAACTAGACAGAAGCATTCTCAGAAATTTCTTCTCGATGCGTGCATTCAACTCACAGAGTTGAACCTGTCTTTTGATAGAGCAGTTTGGCAGCACTGTTTTTGTGAAATCTGCAAGTGGATATTTCCAGCAAATTGAGGCCTATGCAAAGAAAAGGAAATATCTTCACATAAAAACTAGGTAGCGGCATTCTCAGAAACTTCTTTGTGAGGAGCGTATTCAACTCACAGACTTGAATGTTCCTTTTGATAGAACAGTTTTGAAACACTCCTTTTGTACAATCTGCAAGTGTTTATTCGGAGCGCTTTGAGGACTATGTTGGAAAAGGAAATATCTTCACATGAAAACTAGACACAAGCATTCTCAGAAACTTCTTTGTGATGAGTGCATTCTACTCACAGAGTTGAACCTTCCTTTTGATAGAACAGTACTGAAGCATTCTTTTTGTAGAATCTGCAATTGGATATTTCGAACGTTTTGAGTCCTATGCTGGAAAAGGTAATATATTCACATAAAAACTAGACAGAAGCATTCTCAGAAACTTCTTTGTGTTGAGTGCATTCAACTCACAGACATGGAGCTTCCTTTTGAAAGAGCAGTTTTGAAACACTCTTTTTGTAAAATCTGCAAGTGGATATTCGGAGCACTTTGAGGCCTATGCTGGGAAATGGAATATCTTCACCTAAAAACTAAACAGAACCTTTCTCAGAAAGCTCTTCTCGATGCATGCTTTCAACTCACAGAGTTGAACCTGCCTTTTGATAGAGCAGTTTGCAATCCCTCTTTTTATAGAATCTGCAAGTGTATATTTGGAGCGCTTTGAGGCCTATGCTGCAAAAGGAAATATCATTGCCTAAAAGCTAGACGGAAGCATTCTCAGAAACTTCTTTGTAATGAGTGCATTCAACTCACAGAGTTGAACCTTCCTTTTGATAGACCAGTTTTGAAACACTGTTTCTGTGGAATCCGCAAGCGGATATTTGGAGCTCTTTGACACTTATGCTGGAAAAGGAGATATCTTCATATACAAAGCAGACAGAAGCATTCCAGAAACTTCTATGTCATGTGGGGATTGAACTCACAGAGTTGAACTTTCCTTTTTATGGAGCAGTTCTGCAACACTCTTTTTGTGGAAACTGCAAGTGGATATTTGGTGCGATTGCGGCATCTAGTGGAAAAGGAAATATATACAGGTGAAAACAAGAGAGAATCATTCTCAGAAACTTCTTTCTGATGAGTGCATTCAACTCACAGACTTGAACCTTCCTTTTCAAAGAGCAGTTTTGAAACACTCTTTTTGTAGGATCTGCAAGTGGATATTTGGATCGCTTTGACGCCTATGCTGGGAAATGAAATATCTTCACCGAAAAACTAGACAGAAGCATTCTCAGAAACTTCTTCACGATATGTGCATTCAACTCACAGAGTTGAATCTTTCTTTTCAAAGAGCAGTTTTGAAACACACTTTTGGTAAAATCTGCAAGTGGATATTTGGAGCGCTTTCAGGCCTATGCTGGAAAAGGAAATATCCTCACATCAATACTAGACAGAAGCATTCTCAGAAATTTCTGTGTGATGAGTGCCTTCAACTCACAGACTTGAACGTTCCTTTTGAGGGAACGGTTTTGAAACAGTCCTTTGGTAGAATCTGCAAGTGTTTATTTGGAGCGCTTTGAGGCCTATGTTGGAAAAGGAAATATCTTCACATAAAAACTAGACAGAAGCATTCTCCGAAACTTCTTTGTGATGATTGCATTCTACTCACAGAGTGGAACCTTCCTTTTGAAAGAACAGTTTTGAAACACTCTTTTGGTAGAATCTGCAAGTGGATATTTGGAGCGATTTGAGGCCTATGCTGGAAAAGGAGATATCTTCACATAAAAACTAGACAGAAGCATCCTCAGAAACTTTTTCTGATGTGCGCATTCAACTCACCGAGTTGAACCTTCCTTTTGATAGAGAGGTTTTGAAACACTCTTTGTCTAGAATCTGCAGGTGAATATTTGGAGTGCTAAGAGGCCAACACTGGAAAAGGAAATATCTTCACATGAGAACTAGACGGAAGCATTCTCAGAAAACTTCCGTGGCTTTATGCACTCAACTCACATAGTGGAAACTTCCTTTTGATAGCCAGTTTTGGAAACACTCCTTTTGTAGAATTTGCTAGTGGACGTTTGGAGCGATTTGAGGCCTATGCTGGAAATGGAAATATCTTCACATAAAAACTAGACAGAAGCATTCTCAGAAACTTCTTTGTGATGAATGCATTCAACTCAAAGACTTGAACTTTCCTTTTGAAAGAGCAGTTTTGAAACAATCTTTATGTAGAATCTGCAAGTGGATATTTGGAGCGCTTTGAGGCCTATGCTGGGAAATGAAATAATTTCACCTGAAAACTAGACAGAAGCCTTCTGAGAAACTTCTTTGTGATGAGTGCATTCAACTCACAGACATGAACGTTCCTTTTCTTGGGACAGTTTTGAAACACTGAGTTTGTAGAATCCGCAAGTGTTTATTCGGAGCACCTTGAGGCCTATGCTGGTAAAGGAAATATCTTCACATAAAAATTCGACAGAAGCATTCTCAGAAACTTCTTTGCGTTGAGTGCATTCAACTCCCAGACTTGAACCTTCTTTTTGAACGAGCAGCTTTGAAACACTCTTCTTGTAAAATCTGCAAATGGATATTTGGAGCACTTTGAGGCGTATGCTGGAAAATGGAATATCTTCACCTGAAAACTAGACGGAAGCATTCTCAGAAAGTTCTTCTCGATGCGTGCATTCAACTCACAGAGTTGAACCTGTCTTTTGATAGAGCAGTTTGGAAACACTCTTTTTGTGAGATCAGCAAGTGGATATTTCCAGCGATTTGAGGCCTATGCAAGGAAAACGAAATATCTTCACATAAAAACTAGATAGCAGCATTCTCAGAAACTTCTTTGTGAGGAGCGCATTCAGCTCACAGACTGGAACGTTCCTTTTGATAGAACAGTTTTGAACCACTCCTTTTGTACTATCTGTAAGTGTTTATTCGGAGCGCTTTGGGGCCTATGTTGGAAAAGGAATTATCTTCACTTAAAAACTAGACAGAAGCATTCTCAGAAACTTCTTTGTGATGATTGCATTCTACTCACAGAGTTGAACCTTCCTTTTGATAGAACAGTTTTGAAACACTCTTTTTGCAGAATCTGCTAGTGGCTATTTGGAGCGCTTTGAGGCCTATGTTGGAAAAGGAAGAATCTTCACATAAAAACTAGGCAGAAGACTTCTCAGAAACTTCTTCCGATGGGCACATTCAACTCACAGACTTGAAGCTTCCTTCTGATAGAGAGGATTTGAAACAATCTTTGTCCAGAATCTGCAAGGAGATATTTGGGGTGCTAAGAGGCCAAAACTGCAAAAGAAAATATCACCACATGAGAACTGGACGGAAGCATTCTCAATAACTTCCATGCACTTTATGCATTCAAATCACATAGTGGAATCTTCCTTTTGATAGCGCAGTTTTGAAACACTCCTTTTGTAGAATTTGCTAGTGGATGTTTGGAGCGATTTGAGGCCTATGCTGGGAATGGAAATATCTTCACATAAAAACCAGACAAAAGCATTCTCAGAAACTTCTTTGTGATGAGTGCATTCAACTCACAGACTTGAACCTTCCTTTTGAAAGAGCAGTTTTGAAACACACTTTTTGTAGAATCTGCAAGTGGATATTTGGAGAGCTTTGAGGCCTCTGCTGGAAAATGAAATATCTTCACCTGGAAACCAGACAGAAGCATTCTGAGAATCTTCTTTGTGATGAGTGCATTCAACTCACAGACATGAACGTTCCTTTTGATAGAACAGTTTTGAAACACTAAGTTTGTAGAATCCGCAAGTGTTTATTCGGAGCACCTTGAGGCTTATGTTGGAAAAGGAAATAACTTCACATAAAAACTAGAGAGAAGCATTCTCAGAACCTTCTTTGTGATGAGTGCATTCAACTCGCAGACTTGAACCTTCCTTTTGAACGAGCAGTTTTGAAACACTCTTTTTGTAAAAGCTGCAAATGGATATTTGGAGCACTTTGAGACGTATGCTGGAAAATGGAATATCTTCATCTAAAAACTAGACAGAAGCATTCTCAGAAATTTCTTCTCGATGCGTGCATTCAACTCACAGAGTTGAACCTGTCTTTTGATAGAGCAGTTTGGCAGCACTGTTTTTGTGAAATCTGCAAGTGGATATTTCCAGCAAATTGAGGCCTATGCAAAGAAAAGGAAATATCTTCACATAAAAACTAGGTAGCGGCATTCTCAGAAACTTCTTTGTGAGGAGCGTATTCAACTCACAGACTTGAATGTTCCTTTTGATAGAACAGTTTTGAAACACTCCTTTTGTACAATCTGCAAGTGTTTATTCGGAGCGCTTTGAGGACTATGTTGGAAAAGGAAATATCTTCACATGAAAACTAGACACAAGCATTCTCAGAAACTTCTTTGTGATGAGTGCATTCTACTCACAGAGTTGAACCTTCCTTTTGATAGAACAGTACTGAAGCATTCTTTTTGTAGAATCTGCAATTGGATATTTCGAACGTTTTGAGTCCTATGCTGGAAAAGGTAATATATTCACATAAAAACTAGACAGAAGCATTCTCAGAAACTTCTTTGTGTTGAGTGCATTCAACTCACAGACATGGAGCTTCCTTTTGAAAGAGCAGTTTTGAAACACTCTTTTTGTAAAATCTGCAAGTGGATATTCGGAGCACTTTGAGGCCTATGCTGGGAAATGGAATTTCTTCACCTAAAAACTAAACAGAACCTTTCTCAGAAAGCTCTTCTCGATGCATGCTTTCAACTCACAGAGTTGAACCTGCCTTTTGATAGAGCAGTTTGCAATCCCTCTTTTTATAGAATCTGCAAGTGTATATTTGGAGCGCTTTGAGGCCTATGCTGCAAAAGGAAATATCATTGCCTAAAAGCTAGACGGAAGCATTCTCAGAAACTTCTTTGTAATGAGTGCATTCAACTCACAGAGTTGAACCTTCCTTTTGATAGACCAGTTTTGAAACACTGTTTCTGTGGAATCCGCAAGCGGATATTTGGAGCTCTTTGACACTTATGCTGGAAAAGGAGATATCTTCATATACAAAGCAGACAGAAGCATTCTCAGAAACTTCTATGTCATGTGGGGATTGAACTCACAGAGTTGAACTTTCCTTTTTATGGAGCAGTTCTGCAACACTCTTTTTGTGGAAACTGCAAGTGGATATTTGGTGCGATTGCGGCATCTAGTGGAAAAGGAAATATATACAGATGAAAACAAGAGAGAATCATTCTCAGAAACTTCTTTCTGATGAGTGCATTCAACTCACAGACTTGAACCTTCCTTTTCAAAGAGCAGTTTTGAAACACTCTTTTTGTAGGATCTGCAAGTGGATATTTGGATCGCTTTGACGCCTATGCTGGGAAATGAAATATCTTCACCGAAAAACTAGACAGAAGCATTCTCAGAAACTTCTTCACGATATGTGCATTCAACTCACAGAGTTGAATCTTTCTTTTCAAAGAGCAGTTTTGAAACACACTTTTGGTAAAATCTGCAAGTGGATATTTGGAGCGATTTCAGGCCTATGCTGGAAAAGGAAATATCCTCACATCAATACTAGACAGAAGCATTCTCAGAAATTTCTGTGTGATGAGTGCCTTCCACTCACAGACTTGAACGTTCCTTTTGAGGGAACGGTTTTGAAACAGTCCTTTGGTAGAATCTGCAAGTGTTTATTTGGAGCGCTTTGAGGCCTATGTTGGAAAAGGAAATATCTTCACATAAAAACTAGACAGAAGCATTCTCCGAAACTTCTTTGTGATGATTGCATTCTACTCACAGAGTGGAACCTTCCTTTTGAAAGAACAGTTTTGAAACACTCTTTTGGTAGAATCTGCAAGTGGATATTTGGAGCGATTTGAGGCCTATGCTGGAAAAGGAGATATCTTCACATAAAAACTAGACAGAAGCATCCTCAGAAACTTTTTCTGATGTGCGCATTCAACTCACCGAGTTGAACCTTCCTTTTGATAGAGAGGTTTTGAAACACTCTTTGTCTAGAATCTGCAGGTGAATATTTGGAGTGCTAAGAGGCCAACACTGGAAAAGGAAATATCTTCACATGAGAACTAGACGGAAGCATTCTCAGAAAACTTCCGTGGCTTTATGCACTCAACTCACATAGTGGAAACTTCCTTTTGATAGCCAGTTTTGGAAACACTCCTTTTGTAGAATTTGCTAGTGGATGTTTGGAGCGATTTGAGGCCTATGCTGGAAATGGAAATATCTTCACATAAAAACTAGACAGAAGCATTCTCAGAAACTTCTTTGTGATGAATGCATTCAACTCAAAGACTTGAACTTTCCTTTTGAAAGAGCAGTTTTGAAACAATCTTTATGTAGAATCTGCAAGTGGATATTTGGAGCGCTTTGAGGCCTATGCTGGGAAATGAAATAATTTCACCTGAAAACTAGACAGAAGCCTTCTGAGAAACTTCTTTGTGATGAGTGCATTCAACTCACAGACATGAACGTTCCTTTTCTTGGGACAGTTTTGAAACACTGAGTTTGTAGAATCCGCAAGTGTTTATTCGGAGCACCTTGAGGCCTATGCTGGTAAAGGAAATATCTTCACATAAAAATTCGACAGAAGCATTCTCAGAAACTTCTTTGCGTTGAGTGCATTCAACTCCCAGACTTGAACCTTCTTTTTGAACGAGCAGCTTTGAAACACTCTTCTTGTAAAATCTGCAAATGGATATTTGGAGCACTTTGAGGCGTATGCTGGAAAATGGAATATCTTCACCTGAAAACTAGACGGAAGCATTCTCAGAAAGTTCTTCTCGATGCGTGCATTCAACTCACAGAGTTGAACCTGTCTTTTGATAGAGCAGTTTGGAAACACTCTTTTTGTGAGATCAGCAAGTGGATATTTCCAGCGATTTGAGGCCTATGCAAGGAAAACGAAATATCTTCACATAAAAACTAGATAGCAGCATTCTCAGAAACTTCTTTGTGAGGAGCGCATTCAGCTCACAGACTGGAACGTTCCTTTTGATAGAACAGTTTTGAACCACTCCTTTTGTACTATCTGTAAGTGTTTATTCGGAGCGCTTTGGGGCCTATGTTGGAAAAGGAATTATCTTCACTTAAAAACTAGACAGAAGCATTCTCAGAAACTTCTTTGTGATGATTGCATTCTACTCACAGAGTTGAACCTTCCTTTTGATAGAACAGTTTTGAAACACTCTTTTTGCAGAATCTGCTAGTGGCTATTTGGAGCGCTTTGAGGCCTATGTTGGAAAAGGAAGAATCTTCACATAAAAACTAGGCAGAAGACTTCTCAGAAACTTCTTCCGATGGGCACATTCAACTCACAGACTTGAAGCTTCCTTCTGATAGAGAGGATTTGAAACAATCTTTGTCCAGAATCTGCAAGGAGATATTTGGGGTGCTAAGAGGCCAAAACTGCAAAAGAAAATATCACCACATGAGAACTGGACGGAAGCATTCTCAATAACTTCCATGCACTTTATGCATTCAAATCACATAGTGGAATCTTCCTTTTGATAGCGCAGTTTTGAAACACTCCTTTTGTAGAATTTGCTAGTGGTTGTTTGGAGCGATTTGAGGCCTATGCTGGGAATGGAAATATCTTCACATAAAAACCAGACAAAAGCATTCTCAGAAACTTCTTTGTGATGAGTGCATTCAACTCACAGACTTGAACCTTCCTTTTGAAAGAGCAGTTTTGAAACACACTTTTTGTAGAATCTGCAAGTGGATATTTGGAGAGCTTTGAGGCCTCTGCTGGAAAATGAAATATCTTCACCTGGAAACCAGACAGAAGCATTCTGAGAATCTTCTTTGTGATGAGTGCATTCAACTCACAGACATGAACGTTCCTTTTGATAGAACAGTTTTGAAACACTAAGTTTGTAGAATCCGCAAGTGTTTATTCGGAGCACCTTGAGGCTTATGTTGGAAAAGGAAATAACTTCACATAAAAACTAGAGAGAAGCATTCTCAGAACCTTCTTTGTGATGAGTGCATTCAACTCGCAGACTTGAACCTTCCTTTTGAACGAGCAGTTTTGAAACACTCTTTTTGTAAAAGCTGCAAATGGATATTTGGAGCACTTTGAGACGTATGCTGGAAAATGGAATATCTTCATCTAAAAACTAGACAGAAGCATTCTCAGAAATTTCTTCTCGATGCGTGCATTCAACTCACAGAGTTGAACCTGTCTTTTGATAGAGCAGTTTGGCAGCACTGTTTTTGTGAAATCTGCAAGTGGATATTTCCAGCAAATTGAGGCCTATGCAAAGAAAAGGAAATATCTTCACATAAAAACTAGGTAGCGGCATTCTCAGAAACTTCTTTGTGAGGAGCGTATTCAACTCACAGACTTGAATGTTCCTTTTGATAGAACAGTTTTGAAACACTCCTTTTGTACAATCTGCAAGTGTTTATTCGGAGCGCTTTGAGGACTATGTTGGAAAAGGAAATATCTTCACATGAAAACTAGACACAAGCATTCTCAGAAACTTCTTTGTGATGAGTGCATTCTACTCACAGAGTTGAACCTTCCTTTTGATAGAACAGTACTGAAGCATTCTTTTTGTAGAATCTGCAATTGGATATTTCGAACGTTTTGAGTCCTATGCTGGAAAAGGTAATATATTCACATAAAAACTAGACAGAAGCATTCTCAGAAACTTCTTTGTGTTGAGTGCATTCAACTCACAGACATGGAGCTTCCCTTTGAAAGAGCAGTTTTGAAACACTCTTTTTGTAAAATCTGCAAGTGGATATTCGGAGCACTTTGAGGCCTATGCTGGGAAATGGAATATCTTCACCTAAAAACTAAACAGAACCTTTCTCAGAAAGCTCTTCTCGATGCATGCTTTCAACTCACAGAGTTGAACCTGCCTTTTGATAGAGCAGTTTGCAATCCCTCTTTTTATAGAATCTGCAAGTGTATATTTGGAGCGCTTTGAGGCCTATGCTGCAAAAGGAAATATCATTGCCTAAAAGCTAGACGGAAGCATTCTCAGAAACTTCTTTGTAATGAGTGCATTCAACTCACAGAGTTGAACCTTCCTTTTGATAGACCAGTTTTGAAACACTGTTTCTGTGGAATCCGCAAGCGGATATTTGGAGCTCTTTGACACTTATGCTGGAAAAGGAGATATCTTCATATACAAAGCAGACAGAAGCATTCTCAGAAACTTCTATGTCATGTGGGGATTGAACTCACAGAGTTGAACTTTCCTTTTTATGGAGCAGTTCTGCAACACTCTTTTTGTGGAAACTGCAAGTGGATATTTGGTGCGATTGCGGCATCTAGTGGAAAAGGAAATATATACAGATGAAAACAAGAGAGAATCATTCTCAGAAACTTCTTTCTGATGAGTGCATTCAACTCACAGACTTGAACCTTCCTTTTCAAAGAGCAGTTTTGAAACACTCTTTTTGTAGGATCTGCAAGTGGATATTTGGATCGCTTTGACGCCTATGCTGGGAAATGAAATATCTTCACCGAAAAACTAGACAGAAGCATTCTCAGAAACTTCTTCACGATATGTGCATTCAACTCACAGAGTTGAATCTTTCTTTTCAAAGAGCAGTTTTGAAACACACTTTTGGTAAAATCTGCAAGTGGATATTTGGAGCGATTTCAGGCCTATGCTGGAAAAGGAAATATCCTCACATCAATACTAGACAGAAGCATTCTCAGAAATTTCTGTGTGATGAGTGCCTTCCACTCACAGACTTGAACGTTCCTTTTGAGGGAACGGTTTTGAAACAGTCCTTTGGTAGAATCTGCAAGTGTTTATTTGGAGCGCTTTGAGGCCTATGTTGGAAAAGGAAATATCTTCACATAAAAACTAGACAGAAGCATTCTCCGAAACTTCTTTGTGATGATTGCATTCTACTCACAGAGTGGAACCTTCCTTTTGAAAGAACAGTTTTGAAACACTCTTTTGGTAGAATCTGCAAGTGGATATTTGGAGCGATTTGAGGCCTATGCTGGAAAAGGAGATATCTTCACATAAAAACTAGACAGAAGCATCCTCAGAAACTTTTTCTGATGTGCGCATTCAACTCACCGAGTTGAACCTTCCTTTTGATAGAGAGGTTTTGAAACACTCTTTGTCTAGAATCTGCAGGTGAATATTTGGAGTGCTAAGAGGCCAACACTGGAAAAGGAAATATCTTCACATGAGAACTAGACGGAAGCATTCTCAGAAAACTTCCGTGGCTTTATGCACTCAACTCACATAGTGGAAACTTCCTTTTGATAGCCAGTTTTGGAAACACTCCTTTTGTAGAATTTGCTAGTGGATGTTTGGAGCGATTTGAGGCCTATGCTGGAAATGGAAATATCTTCACATAAAAACTAGACAGAAGCATTCTCAGAAACTTCTTTGTGATGAATGCATTCAACTCAAAGACTTGAACTTTCCTTTTGAAAGAGCAGTTTTGAAACAATCTTTATGTAGAATCTGCAAGTGGATATTTGGAGCGCTTTGAGGCCTATGCTGGGAAATGAAATAATTTCACCTGAAAACTAGACAGAAGCCTTCTGAGAAACTTCTTTGTGATGAGTGCATTCAACTCACAGACATGAACGTTCCTTTTCTTGGGACAGTTTTGAAACACTGAGTTTGTAGAATCCGCAAGTGTTTATTCGGAGCACCTTGAGGCCTATGCTGGTAAAGGAAATATCTTCACATAAAAATTCGACAGAAGCATTCTCAGAAACTTCTTTGCGTTGAGTGCATTCAACTCCCAGACTTGAACCTTCTTTTTGAACGAGCAGCTTTGAAACACTCTTCTTGTAAAATCTGCAAATGGATATTTGGAGCACTTTGAGGCGTATGCTGGAAAATGGAATATCTTCACCTGAAAACTAGACGGAAGCATTCTCAGAAAGTTCTTCTCGATGCGTGCATTCAACTCACAGAGTTGAACCTGTCTTTTGATAGAGCAGTTTGGAAACACTCTTTTTGTGAGATCAGCAAGTGGATATTTCCAGCGATTTGAGGCCTATGCAAGGAAAACGAAATATCTTCACATAAAAACTAGATAGCAGCATTCTCAGAAACTTCTTTGTGAGGAGCGCATTCAGCTCACAGACTGGAACGTTCCTTTTGATAGAACAGTTTTGAACCACTCCTTTTGTACTATCTGTAAGTGTTTATTCGGAGCGCTTTGGGGCCTATGTTGGAAAAGGAATTATCTTCACTTAAAAACTAGACAGAAGCATTCTCAGAAACTTCTTTGTGATGATTGCATTCTACTCACAGAGTTGAACCTTCCTTTTGATAGAACAGTTTTGAAACACTCTTTTTGCAGAATCTGCTAGTGGCTATTTGGAGCGCTTTGAGGCCTACGTTGGAAAAGGAAGAATCTTCACATAAAAACTAGGCAGAAGACTTCTCAGAAACTTCTTCCGATGGGCACATTCAACTCACAGACTTGAAGCTTCCTTCTGATAGAGAGGATTTGAAACAATCTTTGTCCAGAATCTGCAAGGAGATATTTGGGGTGCTAAGAGGCCAAAACTGCAAAAGAAAATATCACCACATGAGAACTGGACGGAAGCATTCTCAATAACTTCCATGCACTTTATGCATTCAAATCACATAGTGGAATCTTCCTTTTGATAGCGCAGTTTTGAAACACTCCTTTTGTAGAATTTGCTAGTGGATGTTTGGAGCGATTTGAGGCCTATGCTGGGAATGGAAATATCTTCACATAAAAACCAGACAAAAGCATTCTCAGAAACTTCTTTGTGATGAGTGCATTCAACTCACAGACTTGAACCTTCCTTTTGAAAGAGCAGTTTTGAAACACACTTTTTGTAGAATCTGCAAGTGGATATTTGGAGAGCTTTGAGGCCTCTGCTGGAAAATGAAATATCTTCACCTGGAAACCAGACAGAAGCATTCTGAGAATCTTCTTTGTGATGAGTGCATTCAACTCACAGACATGAACGTTCCTTTTGATAGAACAGTTTTGAAACACTAAGTTTGTAGAATCCGCACGTGTTTATTCGGAGCACCTTGAGGCTTATGTTGGAAAAGGAAATAACCTCACATAAAAACTAGAGAGAAGCATTCTCAGAACCTTCTTTGTGATGAGTGCATTCAACTCGCAGACTTGAACCTTCCTTTTGAACGAGCAGTTTTGAAACACTCTTTTTGTAAAAGCTGCAAATGGATATTTGGAGCACTTTGAGACGTATGCTGGAAAATGGAATATCTTCATCTAAAAACTAGACAGAAGCATTCTCAGAAATTTCTTCTCGATGCGTGCATTCAACTCACAGAGTTGAACCTGTCTTTTGATAGAGCAGTTTGGCAGCACTGTTTTTGTGAAATCTGCAAGTGGATATTTCCAGCAAATTGAGGCCTATGCAAAGAAAAGGAAATATCTTCACATAAAAACTAGGTAGCGGCATTCTCAGAAACTTCTTTGTGAGGAGCGTATTCAACTCACAGACTTGAATGTTCCTTTTGATAGAACAGTTTTGAAACACTCCTTTTGTACAATCTGCAAGTGTTTATTCGGAGCGCTTTGAGGACTATGTTGGAAAAGGAAATATCTTCACATGAAAACTAGACACAAGCATTCTCAGAAACTTCTTTGTGATGAGTGCATTCTACTCACAGAGTTGAACCTTCCTTTTGATAGAACAGTACTGAAGCATTCTTTTTGTAGAATCTGCAATTGGATATTTCGAACGTTTTGAGTCCTATGCTGGAAAAGGTAATATATTCACATAAAAACTAGACAGAAGCATTCTCAGAAACTTCTTTGTGTTGAGTGCATTCAACTCACGGACATGGAGCTTCCTTTTGAAAGAGCAGTTTTGAAACACTCTTTTTGTAAAATCTGCAAGTGGATATTCGGAGCACTTTGAGGCCTATGCTGGGAAATGGAATATCTTCACCTAAAAACTAAACAGAACCTTTCTCAGAAAGCTCTTCTCGATGCATGCTTTCAACTCACAGAGTTGAACCTGCCTTTTGATAGAGCAGTTTGCAATCCCTCTTTTTATAGAATCTGCAAGTGTATATTTGGAGCGCTTTGAGGCCTATGCTGCAAAAGGAAATATCATTGCCTAAAAGCTAGACGGAAGCATTCTCAGAAACTTCTTTGTAATGAGTGCATTCAACTCACAGAGTTGAACCTTCCTTTTGATAGACCAGTTTTGAAACACTGTTTCTGTGGAATCCGCAAGCGGATATTTGGAGCTCTTTGACACTTATGCTGGAAAAGGAGATATCTTCATATACAAAGCAGACAGAAGCATTCTCAGAAACTTCTATGTCATGTGGGGATTGAACTCACAGAGTTGAACTTTCCTTTTTATGGAGCAGTTCTGCAACACTCTTTTTGTGGAAACTGCAAGTGGATATTTGGTGCGATTGCGGCATCTAGCTAGTGGAAAAGGAAATATATACAGATGAAAACAAGAGAGAATCATTCTCAGAAACTTCTTTCTGATGAGTGCATTCAACTCACAGACTTGAACCTTCCTTTTCAAAGAGCAGTTTTGAAACACTCTTTTTGTAGGATCTGCAAGTGGATATTTGGATCGCTTTGACGCCTATGCTGGGAAATGAAATATCTTCACCGAAAAACTAGACAGAAGCATTCTCAGAAACTTCTTCACGATATGTGCATTCAACTCACAGAGTTGAATCTTTCTTTTCAAAGAGCAGTTTTGAAACACACTTTTGGTAAAATCTGCAAGTGGATATTTGGAGCGCTTTGAGGCCTATGCTGGAAAAGGAAATATCCTCACATCAATACTAGACAGAAGCATTCTCAGAAATTTCTGTGTGATGAGTGCCTTCCACTCACAGACTTGAACGTTCCTTTTGAGGGAACGGTTTTGAAACAGTCCTTTGGTAGAATCTGCAAGTGTTTATTTGGAGCGCTTTGAGGCCTATGTTGGAAAAGGAAATATCTTCACATAAAAACTAGACAGAAGCATTCTCCGAAACTTCTTTGTGATGATTGCATTCTACTCACAGAGTGGAACCTTCCTTTTGAAAGAACAGTTTTGAAACACTCTTTTGGTAGAATCTGCAAGTGGATATTTGGAGCGATTTGAGGCCTATGCTGGAAAAGGAGATATCTTCACATAAAAACTAGACAGAAGCATCCTCAGAAACTTTTTCTGATGTGCGCATTCAACTCACCGAGTTGAACCTTCCTTTTGATAGAGAGGTTTTGAAACACTCTTTGTCTAGAATCTGCAGGTGAATATTTGGAGTGCTAAGAGGCCAACACTGGAAAAGGAAATATCTTCACATGAGAACTAGACGGAAGCATTCTCAGAAAACTTCCGTGGCTTTATGCACTCAACTCACATAGTGGAAACTTCCTTTTGATAGCCAGTTTTGGAAACACTCCTTTTGTAGAATTTGCTAGTGGATGTTTGGAGCGATTTGAGGCCTATGCTGGAAATGGAAATATCTTCACATAAAAACTAGACAGAAGCATTCTCAGAAACTTCTTTGTGATGAATGCATTCAACTCAAAGACTTGAACTTTCCTTTTGAAAGAGCAGTTTTGAAACAATCTTTATGTAGAATCTGCAAGTGGATATTTGGAGCGCTTTGAGGCCTATGCTGGGAAATGAAATAATTTCACCTGAAAACTAGACAGAAGCCTTCTGAGAAACTTCTTTGTGATGAGTGCATTCAACTCACAGACATGAACGTTCCTTTTCTTGGGACAGTTTTGAAACACTGAGTTTGTAGAATCCGCAAGTGTTTATTCGGAGCACCTTGAGGCCTATGCTGGTAAAGGAAATATCTTCACATAAAAATTCGACAGAAGCATTCTCAGAAACTTCTTTGCGTTGAGTGCATTCAACTCCCAGACTTGAACCTTCTTTTTGAACGAGCAGCTTTGAAACACTCTTCTTGTAAAATCTGCAAATGGATATTTGGAGCACTTTGAGGCGTATGCTGGAAAATGGAATATCTTCACCTGAAAACTAGACGGAAGCATTCTCAGAAAGTTCTTCTCGATGCGTGCATTCAACTCACAGAGTTGAACCTGTCTTTTGATAGAGCAGTTTGGAAACACTCTTTTTGTGAGATCAGCAAGTGGATATTTCCAGCGATTTGAGGCCTATGCAAGGAAAAGGAAATATCTTCACATAAAAACTAGATAGCAGCATTCTCAGAAACTTCTTTGTGAGGAGCGCATTCAGCTCACAGACTGGAACGTTCCTTTTGATAGAACAGTTTTGAAGCACTCCTTTTGTACTATCTGTAAGTGTTTATTCGGAGCGCTTTGGGGCCTATGTTGGAAAAGGAATTATCTTCACTTAAAAACTAGACAGAAGCATTCTCAGAAACTTCTTTGTGATGATTGCATTCTACTCACAGAGTTGAACCTTCCTTTTGATAGAACAGTTTTGAAACACTCTTTTTGCAGAATCTGCTAGTGGCTATTTGGAGCGCTTTGAGGCCTACGTTGGAAAAGGAAGAATCTTCACATAAAAACTAGGCAGAAGACTTCTCAGAAACTTCTTCCGATGGGCACATTCAACTCACAGACTTGAAGCTTCCTTCTGATAGAGAGGATTTGAAACAATCTTTGTCCAGAATCTGCAAGGAGATATTTGGGGTGCTAAGAGGCCAAAACTGCAAAAGAAAATATCACCACATGAGAACTGGACGGAAGCATTCTCAATAACTTCCATGCACTTTATGCATTCAAATCACATAGTGGAATCTTCCTTTTGATAGCGCAGTTTTGAAACACTCCTTTTGTAGAATTTGCTAGTGGTTGTTTGGAGCGATTTGAGGCCTATGCTGGGAATGGAAATATCTTCACATAAAAACCAGACAAAAGCATTCTCAGAAACTTCTTTGTGATGAGTGCATTCAACTCACAGACTTGAACCTTCCTTTTGAAAGAGCAGTTTTGAAACACACTTTTTGTAGAATCTGCAAGTGGATATTTGGAGAGCTTTGAGGCCTCTGCTGGAAAATGAAATATCTTCACCTGGAAACCAGACAGAAGCATTCTGAGAATCTTCTTTGTGATGAGTGCATTCAACTCACAGACATGAACGTTCCTTTTGATAGAACAGTTTTGAAACACTAAGTTTGTAGAATCCGCACGTGTTTATTCGGAGCACCTTGAGGCTTATGTTGGAAAAGGAAATAACCTCACATAAAAACTAGAGAGAAGCATTCTCAGAACCTTCTTTGTGATGAGTGCATTCAACTCGCAGACTTGAACCTTCCTTTTGAACGAGCAGTTTTGAAACACTCTTTTTGTAAAAGCTGCAAATGGATATTTGGAGCACTTTGAGACGTATGCTGGAAAATGGAATATCTTCATCTAAAAACTAGACAGAAGCATTCTCAGAAATTTCTTCTCGATGCGTGCATTCAACTCACAGAGTTGAACCTGTCTTTTGATAGAGCAGTTTGGCAGCACTGTTTTTGTGAAATCTGCAAGTGGATATTTCCAGCAAATTGAGGCCTATGCAAAGAAAAGGAAATATCTTCACATAAAAACTAGGTAGCGGCATTCTCAGAAACTTCTTTGTGAGGAGCGTATTCAACTCACAGACTTGAATGTTCCTTTTGATAGAACAGTTTTGAAACACTCCTTTTGTACAATCTGCAAGTGTTTATTCGGAGCGCTTTGAGGACTATGTTGGAAAAGGAAATATCTTCACATGAAAACTAGACACAAGCATTCTCAGAAACTTCTTTGTGATGAGTGCATTCTACTCACAGAGTTGAACCTTCCTTTTGATAGAACAGTACTGAAGCATTCTTTTTGTAGAATCTGCAATTGGATATTTCGAACGTTTTGAGTCCTATGCTGGAAAAGGTAATATATTCACATAAAAACTAGACAGAAGCATTCTCAGAAACTTCTTTGTGTTGAGTGCATTCAACTCACGGACATGGAGCTTCCTTTTGAAAGAGCAGTTTTGAAACACTCTTTTTGTAAAATCTGCAAGTGGATATTCGGAGCACTTTGAGGCCTATGCTGGGAAATGGAATTTCTTCACCTAAAAACTAAACAGAACCTTTCTCAGAAAGCTCTTCTCGATGCATGCTTTCAACTCACAGAGTTGAACCTGCCTTTTGATAGAGCAGTTTGCAATCCCTCTTTTTATAGAATCTGCAAGTGTATATTTGGAGCGCTTTGAGGCCTATGCTGCAAAAGGAAATATCATTGCCTAAAAGCTAGACGGAAGCATTCTCAGAAACTTCTTTGTAATGAGTGCATTCAACTCACAGAGTTGAACCTTCCTTTTGATAGACCAGTTTTGAAACACTGTTTCTGTGGAATCCGCAAGCGGATATTTGGAGCTCTTTGACACTTATGCTGGAAAAGGAGATATCTTCATATACAAAGCAGACAGAAGCATTCTCAGAAACTTCTATGTCATGTGGGGATTGAACTCACAGAGTTGAACTTTCCTTTTTATGGAGCAGTTCTGCAACACTCTTTTTGTGGAAACTGCAAGTGGATATTTGGTGCGATTGCGGCATCTAGCTAGTGGAAAAGGAAATATATACAGATGAAAACAAGAGAGAATCATTCTCAGAAACTTCTTTCTGATGAGTGCATTCAACTCACAGACTTGAACCTTCCTTTTCAAAGAGCAGTTTTGAAACACTCTTTTTGTAGGATCTGCAAGTGGATATTTGGATCGCTTTGACGCCTATGCTGGGAAATGAAATATCTTCACCGAAAAACTAGACAGAAGCATTCTCAGAAACTTCTTCACGATATGTGCATTCAACCCACAGAGTTGAATCTTTCTTTTCAAAGAGCAGTTTTGAAACACACTTTTGGTAAAATCTGCAAGTGGATATTTGGAGCGCTTTGAGGCCTATGCTGGAAAAGGAAATATCCTCACATCAATACTAGACAGAAGCATTCTCAGAAATTTCTGTGTGATGAGTGCCTTCCACTCACAGACTTGAACGTTCCTTTTGAGGGAACGGTTTTGAAACAGTCCTTTGGTAGAATCTGCAAGTGTTTATTTGGAGCGCTTTGAGGCCTATGTTGGAAAAGGAAATATCTTCACATAAAAACTAGACAGAAGCATCCTCCGAAACTTCTTTTTCTGATGTGCGCATTCAACTCACCGAGTTGAACCTTCCTTTTGATAGAGAGGTTTTGAAACACTCTTTGTCTAGAATCTGCAGGTGAATATTTGGAGTGCTAAGAGGCCAACACTGGAAAAGGAAATATCTTCACATGAGAACTAGACGGAAGCATTCTCAGAAAACTTCCGTGGCTTTATGCACTCAACTCACATAGTGGAAACTTCCTTTTGATAGCCAGTTTTGGAAACACTCCTTTTGTAGAATTTGCTAGTGGATGTTTGGAGCGATTTGAGGCCTATGCTGGAAATGGAAATATCTTCACATAAAAACTAGACAGAAGCATTCTCAGAAACTTCTTTGTGATGAATGCATTCAACTCAAAGACTTGAACTTTCCTTTTGAAAGAGCAGTTTTGAAACAATCTTTATGTAGAATCTGCAAGTGGATATTTGGAGCGCTTTGAGGCCTATGCTGGGAAATGAAATAATTTCACCTGAAAACTAGACAGAAGCCTTCTGAGAAACTTCTTTGTGATGAGTGCATTCAACTCACAGACATGAACGTTCCTTTTCTTGGAACAGTTTTGAAACACTGAGTTTGTAGAATCCGCAAGTGTTTATTCGGAGCACCTTGAGGCCTATGCTGGTAAAGGAAATATCTTCACATAAAAATTCGACAGAAGCATTCTCAGAAACTTCTTTGCGTTGAGTGCATTCAACTCCCAGACTTGAACCTTCTTTTTGAACGAGCAGCTTTGAAACACTCTTCTTGTAAAATCTGCAAATGGATATTTGGAGCACTTTGAGGCGTATGCTGGAAAATGGAATATCTTCACCTGAAAACTAGACGGAAGCATTCTCAGAAAGTTCTTCTCGATGCGTGCATTCAACTCACAGAGTTGAACCTGTCTTTTGATAGAGCAGTTTGGAAACACTCTTTTTGTGAGATCAGCAAGTGGATATTTCCAGCGATTTGAGGCCTATGCAAGGAAAACGAAATATCTTCACATAAAAACTAGATAGCAGCATTCTCAGAAACTTCTTTGTGAGGAGCGCATTCAGCTCACAGACTGGAACGTTCCTTTTGATAGAACAGTTTTGAACCACTCCTTTTGTACTATCTGTAAGTGTTTATTCGGAGCGCTTTGGGGCCTATGTTGGAAAAGGAATTATCTTCACTTAAAAACTAGACAGAAGCATTCTCAGAAACTTCTTTGTGATGATTGCATTCTACTCACAGAGTTGAACCTTCCTTTTGATAGAACAGTTTTGAAACACTCTTTTTGCAGAATCTGCTAGTGGCTATTTGGAGCGCTTTGAGGCCTATGTTGGAAAAGGAAGAATCTTCACATAAAAACTAGGCAGAAGACTTCTCAGAAACTTCTTCCGATGGGCACATTCAACTCACAGACTTGAAGCTTCCTTCTGATAGAGAGGATTTGAAACAATCTTTGTCCAGAATCTGCAAGGAGATATTTGGGGTGCTAAGAGGCCAAAACTGCAAAAGAAAATATCACCACATGAGAACTGGACGGAAGCATTCTCAATAACTTCCATGCACTTTATGCATTCAAATCACATAGTGGAATCTTCCTTTTGATAGCGCAGTTTTGAAACACTCCTTTTGTAGAATTTGCTAGTGGATGTTTGGAGCGATTTGAGGCCTATGCTGGGAATGGAAATATCTTCACATAAAAACCAGACAAAAGCATTCTCAGAAACTTCTTTGTGATGAGTGCATTCAACTCACAGACTTGAACCTTCCTTTTGAAAGAGCAGTTTTGAAACACACTTTTTGTAGAATCTGCAAGTGGATATTTGGAGAGCTTTGAGGCCTCTGCTGGAAAATGAAATATCTTCACCTGGAAACCAGACAGAAGCATTCTGAGAATCTTCTTTGTGATGAGTGCATTCAACTCACAGACATGAACGTTCCTTTTGATAGAACAGTTTTGAAACACTAAGTTTGTAGAATCCGCAAGTGTTTATTCGGAGCACCTTGAGGCTTATGTTGGAAAAGGAAATAACTTCACATAAAAACTAGAGAGAAGCATTCTCAGAACCTTCTTTGTGATGAGTGCATTCAACTCGCAGACTTGAACCTTCCTTTTGAACGAGCAGTTTTGAAACACTCTTTTTGTAAAAGCTGCAAATGGATATTTGGAGCACTTTGAGACGTATGCTGGAAAATGGAATATCTTCATCTAAAAACTAGACAGAAGCATTCTCAGAAATTTCTTCTCGATGCGTGCATTCAACTCACAGAGTTGAACCTGTCTTTTGATAGAGCAGTTTGGAAACACTCTTTTTGTGAGATCAGCAAGTGGATATTTCCAGCGATTTGAGGCCTATGCAAGGAAAACGAAATATCTTCACATAAAAACTAGATAGCAGCATTCTCAGAAACTTCTTTGTGAGGAGCGCATTCAGCTCACAGACTTGAATGTTCCTTTTGATAGAACAGTTTTGAACCACTCCTTTTGTACAATCTGCAAGTGTTTATTCGGAGCGCTTTGAGGACTATGTTGGAAAAGGAAATATCTTCACATGAAAACTAGACACAAGCATTCTCAGAAACTTCTTTGTGATGAGTGCATTCTACTCACAGAGTTGAACCTTCCTTTTGATAGAACAGTACTGAAGCATTCTTTTTGTAGAATCTGCAATTGGATATTTCGAACGTTTTGAGTCCTATGCTGGAAAAGGTAATATATTCACATAAAAACTAGACAGAAGCATTCTCAGAAACTTCTTTGTGTTGAGTGCATTCAACTCACGGACATGGAGCTTCCTTTTGAAAGAGCAGTTTTGAAACACTCTTTTTGTAAAATCTGCAAGTGGATATTCGGAGCACTTTGAGGCCTATGCTGGGAAATGGAATATCTTCACCTAAAAACTAAACAGAACCTTTCTCAGAAAGCTCTTCTCGATGCATGCTTTCAACTCACAGAGTTGAACCTGCCTTTTGATAGAGCAGTTTGCAATCCCTCTTTTTATAGAATCTGCAAGTGTATATTTGGAGCGCTTTGAGGCCTATGCTGCAAAAGGAAATATCATTGCCTAAAAGCTAGACGGAAGCATTCTCAGAAACTTCTTTGTAATGAGTGCATTCAACTCACAGAGTTGAACCTTCCTTTTGATAGACCAGTTTTGAAACACTGTTTCTGTGGAATCCGCAAGCGGATATTTGGAGCTCTTTGACACTTATGCTGGAAAAGGAGATATCTTCATATACAAAGCAGACAGAAGCATTCTCAGAAACTTCTATGTCATGTGGGGATTGAACTCACAGAGTTGAACTTTCCTTTTTATGGAGCAGTTCTGCAACACTCTTTTTGTGGAAACTGCAAGTGGATATTTGGTGCGATTGCGGCATCTAGCTAGTGGAAAAGGAAATATATACAGATGAAAACAAGAGAGAATCATTCTCAGAAACTTCTTTCTGATGAGTGCATTCAACTCACAGACTTGAACCTTCCTTTTCAAAGAGCAGTTTTGAAACACTCTTTTTGTAGGATCTGCAAGTGGATATTTGGATCGCTTTGACGCCTATGCTGGGAAATGAAATATCTTCACCGAAAAACTAGACAGAAGCATTCTCAGAAACTTCTTCACGATATGTGCATTCAACTCACAGAGTTGAATCTTTCTTTTCAAAGAGCAGTTTTGAAACACACTTTTGGTAAAATCTGCAAGTGGATATTTGGAGCGCTTTGAGGCCTATGCTGGAAAAGGAAATATCCTCACATCAATACTAGACAGAAGCATTCTCAGAAATTTCTGTGTGATGAGTGCCTTCCACTCACAGACTTGAACGTTCCTTTTGAGGGAACGGTTTTGAAACAGTCCTTTGGTAGAATCTGCAAGTGTTTATTTGGAGCGCTTTGAGGCCTATGTTGGAAAAGGAAATATCTTCACTTAAAAACTAGACAGAAGCATTCTCAGAAACTTCTTTGTGATGATTGCATTCTACTCACAGAGTTGAACCTTCCTTTTGATAGAACAGTTTTGAAACACTCTTTTTGCAGAATCTGCTAGTGGCTATTTGGAGCGCTTTGAGGCCTATGTTGGAAAAGGAAGAATCTTCACATAAAAACTAGGCAGAAGACTTCTCAGAAACTTCTTCCGATGGGCACATTCAACTCACAGACTTGAAGCTTCCTTCTGATAGAGAGGATTTGAAACAATCTTTGTCCAGAATCTGCAAGGAGATATTTGGGGTGCTAAGAGGCCAAAACTGCAAAAGAAAATATCACCACATGAGAACTGGACGGAAGCATTCTCAATAACTTCCATGCACTTTATGCATTCAAATCACATAGTGGAATCTTCCTTTTGATAGCGCAGTTTTGAAACACTCCTTTTGTAGAATTTGCTAGTGGTTGTTTGGAGCGATTTGAGGCCTATGCTGGGAATGGAAATATCTTCACATAAAAACCAGACAAAAGCATTCTCAGAAACTTCTTTGTGATGAGTGCATTCAACTCACAGACTTGAACCTTCCTTTTGAAAGAGCAGTTTTGAAACACACTTTTTGTAGAATCTGCAAGTGGATATTTGGAGAGCTTTGAGGCCTCTGCTGGAAAATGAAATATCTTCACCTGGAAACCAGACAGAAGCATTCTGAGAATCTTCTTTGTGATGAGTGCATTCAACTCACAGACATGAACGTTCCTTTTGATAGAACAGTTTTGAAACACTAAGTTTGTAGAATCCGCAAGTGTTTATTCGGAGCACCTTGAGGCTTATGTTGGAAAAGGAAATAACTTCACATAAAAACTAGAGAGAAGCATTCTCAGAACCTTCTTTGTGATGAGTGCATTCAACTCGCAGACTTGAACCTTCCTTTTGAACGAGCAGTTTTGAAACACTCTTTTTGTAAAAGCTGCAAATGGATATTTGGAGCACTTTGAGACGTATGCTGGAAAATGGAATATCTTCATCTAAAAACTAGACAGAAGCATTCTCAGAAATTTCTTCTCGATGCGTGCATTCAACTCACAGAGTTGAACCTGTCTTTTGATAGAGCAGTTTGGCAGCACTGTTTTTGTGAAATCTGCAAGTGGATATTTCCAGCAAATTGAGGCCTATGCAAAGAAAAGGAAATATCTTCACATAAAAACTAGGTAGCGGCATTCTCAGAAACTTCTTTGTGAGGAGCGTATTCAACTCACAGACTTGAATGTTCCTTTTGATAGAACAGTTTTGAAACACTCCTTTTGTACAATCTGCAAGTGTTTATTCGGAGCGCTTTGAGGACTATGTTGGAAAAGGAAATATCTTCACATGAAAACTAGACACAAGCATTCTCAGAAACTTCTTTGTGATGAGTGCATTCTACTCACAGAGTTGAACCTTCCTTTTGATAGAACAGTACTGAAGCATTCTTTTTGTAGAATCTGCAATTGGATATTTCGAACGTTTTGAGTCCTATGCTGGAAAAGGTAATATATTCACATAAAAACTAGACAGAAGCATTCTCAGAAACTTCTTTGTGTTGAGTGCATTCAACTCACAGACATGGAGCTTCCCTTTGAAAGAGCAGTTTTGAAACACTCTTTTTGTAAAATCTGCAAGTGGATATTCGGAGCACTTTGAGGCCTATGCTGGGAAATGGAATATCTTCACCTAAAAACTAAACAGAACCTTTCTCAGAAAGCTCTTCTCGATGCATGCTTTCAACTCACAGAGTTGAACCTGCCTTTTGATAGAGCAGTTTGCAATCCCTCTTTTTATAGAATCTGCAAGTGTATATTTGGAGCGCTTTGAGGCCTATGCTGCAAAAGGAAATATCATTGCCTAAAAGCTAGACGGAAGCATTCTCAGAAACTTCTTTGTAATGAGTGCATTCAACTCACAGAGTTGAACCTTCCTTTTGATAGACCAGTTTTGAAACACTGTTTCTGTGGAATCCGCAAGCGGATATTTGGAGCTCTTTGACACTTATGCTGGAAAAGGAGATATCTTCATATACAAAGCAGACAGAAGCATTCTCAGAAACTTCTATGTCATGTGGGGATTGAACTCACAGAGTTGAACTTTCCTTTTTATGGAGCAGTTCTGCAACACTCTTTTTGTGGAAACTGCAAGTGGATATTTGGTGCGATTGCGGCATCTAGTGGAAAAGGAAATATATACAGATGAAAACAAGAGAGAATCATTCTCAGAAACTTCTTTCTGATGAGTGCATTCAACTCACAGACTTGAACCTTCCTTTTCAAAGAGCAGTTTTGAAACACTCTTTTTGTAGGATCTGCAAGTGGATATTTGGATCGCTTTGACGCCTATGCTGGGAAATGAAATATCTTCACCGAAAAACTAGACAGAAGCATTCTCAGAAACTTCTTCACGATATGTGCATTCAACTCACAGAGTTGAATCTTTCTTTTCAAAGAGCAGTTTTGAAACACACTTTTGGTAAAATCTGCAAGTGGATATTTGGAGCGATTTCAGGCCTATGCTGGAAAAGGAAATATCCTCACATCAATACTAGACAGAAGCATTCTCAGAAATTTCTGTGTGATGAGTGCCTTCCACTCACAGACTTGAACGTTCCTTTTGAGGGAACGGTTTTGAAACAGTCCTTTGGTAGAATCTGCAAGTGTTTATTTGGAGCGCTTTGAGGCCTATGTTGGAAAAGGAAATATCTTCACATAAAAACTAGACAGAAGCATTCTCCGAAACTTCTTTGTGATGATTGCATTCTACTCACAGAGTGGAACCTTCCTTTTGAAAGAACAGTTTTGAAACACTCTTTTGGTAGAATCTGCAAGTGGATATTTGGAGCGATTTGAGGCCTATGCTGGAAAAGGAGATATCTTCACATAAAAACTAGACAGAAGCATCCTCAGAAACTTTTTCTGATGTGCGCATTCAACTCACCGAGTTGAACCTTCCTTTTGATAGAGAGGTTTTGAAACACTCTTTGTCTAGAATCTGCAGGTGAATATTTGGAGTGCTAAGAGGCCAACACTGGAAAAGGAAATATCTTCACATGAGAACTAGACGGAAGCATTCTCAGAAAACTTCCGTGGCTTTATGCACTCAACTCACATAGTGGAAACTTCCTTTTGATAGCCAGTTTTGGAAACACTCCTTTTGTAGAATTTGCTAGTGGATGTTTGGAGCGATTTGAGGCCTATGCTGGAAATGGAAATATCTTCACATAAAAACTAGACAGAAGCATTCTCAGAAACTTCTTTGTGATGAATGCATTCAACTCAAAGACTTGAACTTTCCTTTTGAAAGAGCAGTTTTGAAACAATCTTTATGTAGAATCTGCAAGTGGATATTTGGAGCGCTTTGAGGCCTATGCTGGGAAATGAAATAATTTCACCTGAAAACTAGACAGAAGCCTTCTGAGAAACTTCTTTGTGATGAGTGCATTCAACTCACAGACATGAACGTTCCTTTTCTTGGGACAGTTTTGAAACACTGAGTTTGTAGAATCCGCAAGTGTTTATTCGGAGCACCTTGAGGCCTATGCTGGTAAAGGAAATATCTTCACATAAAAATTCGACAGAAGCATTCTCAGAAACTTCTTTGCGTTGAGTGCATTCAACTCCCAGACTTGAACCTTCTTTTTGAACGAGCAGCTTTGAAACACTCTTCTTGTAAAATCTGCAAATGGATATTTGGAGCACTTTGAGGCGTATGCTGGAAAATGGAATATCTTCACCTGAAAACTAGACGGAAGCATTCTCAGAAAGTTCTTCTCGATGCGTGCATTCAACTCACAGAGTTGAACCTGTCTTTTGATAGAGCAGTTTGGAAACACTCTTTTTGTGAGATCAGCAAGTGGATATTTCCAGCGATTTGAGGCCTATGCAAGGAAAACGAAATATCTTCACATAAAAACTAGATAGCAGCATTCTCAGAAACTTCTTTGTGAGGAGCGCATTCAGCTCACAGACTGGAACGTTCCTTTTGATAGAACAGTTTTGAACCACTCCTTTTGTACTATCTGTAAGTGTTTATTCGGAGCGCTTTGGGGCCTATGTTGGAAAAGGAATTATCTTCACTTAAAAACTAGACAGAAGCATTCTCAGAAACTTCTTTGTGATGATTGCATTCTACTCACAGAGTTGAACCTTCCTTTTGATAGAACAGTTTTGAAACACTCTTTTTGCAGAATCTGCTAGTGGCTATTTGGAGCGCTTTGAGGCCTACGTTGGAAAAGGAAGAATCTTCACATAAAAACTAGGCAGAAGACTTCTCAGAAACTTCTTCCGATGGGCACATTCAACTCACAGACTTGAAGCTTCCTTCTGATAGAGAGGATTTGAAACAATCTTTGTCCAGAATCTGCAAGGAGATATTTGGGGTGCTAAGAGGCCAAAACTGCAAAAGAAAATATCACCACATGAGAACTGGACGGAAGCATTCTCAATAACTTCCATGCACTTTATGCATTCAAATCACATAGTGGAATCTTCCTTTTGATAGCGCAGTTTTGAAACACTCCTTTTGTAGAATTTGCTAGTGGATGTTTGGAGCGATTTGAGGCCTATGCTGGGAATGGAAATATCTTCACATAAAAACCAGACAAAAGCATTCTCAGAAACTTCTTTGTGATGAGTGCATTCAACTCACAGACTTGAACCTTCCTTTTGAAAGAGCAGTTTTGAAACACACTTTTTGTAGAATCTGCAAGTGGATATTTGGAGAGCTTTGAGGCCTCTGCTGGAAAATGAAATATCTTCACCTGGAAACCAGACAGAAGCATTCTGAGAATCTTCTTTGTGATGAGTGCATTCAACTCACAGACATGAACGTTCCTTTTGATAGAACAGTTTTGAAACACTAAGTTTGTAGAATCCGCACGTGTTTATTCGGAGCACCTTGAGGCTTATGTTGGAAAAGGAAATAACCTCACATAAAAACTAGAGAGAAGCATTCTCAGAACCTTCTTTGTGATGAGTGCATTCAACTCGCAGACTTGAACCTTCCTTTTGAACGAGCAGTTTTGAAACACTCTTTTTGTAAAAGCTGCAAATGGATATTTGGAGCACTTTGAGACGTATGCTGGAAAATGGAATATCTTCATCTAAAAACTAGACAGAAGCATTCTCAGAAATTTCTTCTCGATGCGTGCATTCAACTCACAGAGTTGAACCTGTCTTTTGATAGAGCAGTTTGGCAGCACTGTTTTTGTGAAATCTGCAAGTGGATATTTCCAGCAAATTGAGGCCTATGCAAAGAAAAGGAAATATCTTCACATAAAAACTAGGTAGCGGCATTCTCAGAAACTTCTTTGTGAGGAGCGTATTCAACTCACAGACTTGAATGTTCCTTTTGATAGAACAGTTTTGAAACACTCCTTTTGTACAATCTGCAAGTGTTTATTCGGAGCGCTTTGAGGACTATGTTGGAAAAGGAAATATCTTCACATGAAAACTAGACACAAGCATTCTCAGAAACTTCTTTGTGATGAGTGCATTCTACTCACAGAGTTGAACCTTCCTTTTGATAGAACAGTACTGAAGCATTCTTTTTGTAGAATCTGCAATTGGATATTTCGAACGTTTTGAGTCCTATGCTGGAAAAGGTAATATATTCACATAAAAACTAGACAGAAGCATTCTCAGAAACTTCTTTGTGTTGAGTGCATTCAACTCACGGACATGGAGCTTCCTTTTGAAAGAGCAGTTTTGAAACACTCTTTTTGTAAAATCTGCAAGTGGATATTCGGAGCACTTTGAGGCCTATGCTGGGAAATGGAATATCTTCACCTAAAAACTAAACAGAACCTTTCTCAGAAAGCTCTTCTCGATGCATGCTTTCAACTCACAGAGTTGAACCTGCCTTTTGATAGAGCAGTTTGCAATCCCTCTTTTTATAGAATCTGCAAGTGTATATTTGGAGCGCTTTGAGGCCTATGCTGCAAAAGGAAATATCATTGCCTAAAAGCTAGACGGAAGCATTCTCAGAAACTTCTTTGTAATGAGTGCATTCAACTCACAGAGTTGAACCTTCCTTTTGATAGACCAGTTTTGAAACACTGTTTCTGTGGAATCCGCAAGCGGATATTTGGAGCTCTTTGACACTTATGCTGGAAAAGGAGATATCTTCATATACAAAGCAGACAGAAGCATTCTCAGAAACTTCTATGTCATGTGGGGATTGAACTCACAGAGTTGAACTTTCCTTTTTATGGAGCAGTTCTGCAACACTCTTTTTGTGGAAACTGCAAGTGGATATTTGGTGCGATTGCGGCATCTAGCTAGTGGAAAAGGAAATATATACAGATGAAAACAAGAGAGAATCATTCTCAGAAACTTCTTTCTGATGAGTGCATTCAACTCACAGACTTGAACCTTCCTTTTCAAAGAGCAGTTTTGAAACACTCTTTTTGTAGGATCTGCAAGTGGATATTTGGATCGCTTTGACGCCTATGCTGGGAAATGAAATATCTTCACCGAAAAACTAGACAGAAGCATTCTCAGAAACTTCTTCACGATATGTGCATTCAACTCACAGAGTTGAATCTTTCTTTTCAAAGAGCAGTTTTGAAACACACTTTTGGTAAAATCTGCAAGTGGATATTTGGAGCGCTTTGAGGCCTATGCTGGAAAAGGAAATATCCTCACATCAATACTAGACAGAAGCATTCTCAGAAATTTCTGTGTGATGAGTGCCTTCCACTCACAGACTTGAACGTTCCTTTTGAGGGAACGGTTTTGAAACAGTCCTTTGGTAGAATCTGCAAGTGTTTATTTGGAGCGCTTTGAGGCCTATGTTGGAAAAGGAAATATCTTCACATAAAAACTAGACAGAAGCATTCTCCGAAACTTCTTTGTGATGATTGCATTCTACTCACAGAGTGGAACCTTCCTTTTGAAAGAACAGTTTTGAAACACTCTTTTGGTAGAATCTGCAAGTGGATATTTGGAGCGATTTGAGGCCTATGCTGGAAAAGGAGATATCTTCACATAAAAACTAGACAGAAGCATCCTCAGAAACTTTTTCTGATGTGCGCATTCAACTCACCGAGTTGAACCTTCCTTTTGATAGAGAGGTTTTGAAACACTCTTTGTCTAGAATCTGCAGGTGAATATTTGGAGTGCTAAGAGGCCAACACTGGAAAAGGAAATATCTTCACATGAGAACTAGACGGAAGCATTCTCAGAAAACTTCCGTGGCTTTATGCACTCAACTCACATAGTGGAAACTTCCTTTTGATAGCCAGTTTTGGAAACACTCCTTTTGTAGAATTTGCTAGTGGATGTTTGGAGCGATTTGAGGCCTATGCTGGAAATGGAAATATCTTCACATAAAAACTAGACAGAAGCATTCTCAGAAACTTCTTTGTGATGAATGCATTCAACTCAAAGACTTGAACTTTCCTTTTGAAAGAGCAGTTTTGAAACAATCTTTATGTAGAATCTGCAAGTGGATATTTGGAGCGCTTTGAGGCCTATGCTGGGAAATGAAATAATTTCACCTGAAAACTAGACAGAAGCCTTCTGAGAAACTTCTTTGTGATGAGTGCATTCAACTCACAGACATGAACGTTCCTTTTCTTGGGACAGTTTTGAAACACTGAGTTTGTAGAATCCGCAAGTGTTTATTCGGAGCACCTTGAGGCCTATGCTGGTAAAGGAAATATCTTCACATAAAAATTCGACAGAAGCATTCTCAGAAACTTCTTTGCGTTGAGTGCATTCAACTCCCAGACTTGAACCTTCTTTTTGAACGAGCAGCTTTGAAACACTCTTCTTGTAAAATCTGCAAATGGATATTTGGAGCACTTTGAGGCGTATGCTGGAAAATGGAATATCTTCACCTGAAAACTAGACGGAAGCATTCTCAGAAAGTTCTTCTCGATGCGTGCATTCAACTCACAGAGTTGAACCTGTCTTTTGATAGAGCAGTTTGGAAACACTCTTTTTGTGAGATCAGCAAGTGGATATTTCCAGCGATTTGAGGCCTATGCAAGGAAAAGGAAATATCTTCACATAAAAACTAGATAGCAGCATTCTCAGAAACTTCTTTGTGAGGAGCGCATTCAGCTCACAGACTGGAACGTTCCTTTTGATAGAACAGTTTTGAAGCACTCCTTTTGTACTATCTGTAAGTGTTTATTCGGAGCGCTTTGGGGCCTATGTTGGAAAAGGAATTATCTTCACTTAAAAACTAGACAGAAGCATTCTCAGAAACTTCTTTGTGATGATTGCATTCTACTCACAGAGTTGAACCTTCCTTTTGATAGAACAGTTTTGAAACACTCTTTTTGCAGAATCTGCTAGTGGCTATTTGGAGCGCTTTGAGGCCTACGTTGGAAAAGGAAGAATCTTCACATAAAAACTAGGCAGAAGACTTCTCAGAAACTTCTTCCGATGGGCACATTCAACTCACAGACTTGAAGCTTCCTTCTGATAGAGAGGATTTGAAACAATCTTTGTCCAGAATCTGCAAGGAGATATTTGGGGTGCTAAGAGGCCAAAACTGCAAAAGAAAATATCACCACATGAGAACTGGACGGAAGCATTCTCAATAACTTCCATGCACTTTATGCATTCAAATCACATAGTGGAATCTTCCTTTTGATAGCGCAGTTTTGAAACACTCCTTTTGTAGAATTTGCTAGTGGTTGTTTGGAGCGATTTGAGGCCTATGCTGGGAATGGAAATATCTTCACATAAAAACCAGACAAAAGCATTCTCAGAAACTTCTTTGTGATGAGTGCATTCAACTCACAGACTTGAACCTTCCTTTTGAAAGAGCAGTTTTGAAACACACTTTTTGTAGAATCTGCAAGTGGATATTTGGAGAGCTTTGAGGCCTCTGCTGGAAAATGAAATATCTTCACCTGGAAACCAGACAGAAGCATTCTGAGAATCTTCTTTGTGATGAGTGCATTCAACTCACAGACATGAACGTTCCTTTTGATAGAACAGTTTTGAAACACTAAGTTTGTAGAATCCGCACGTGTTTATTCGGAGCACCTTGAGGCTTATGTTGGAAAAGGAAATAACCTCACATAAAAACTAGAGAGAAGCATTCTCAGAACCTTCTTTGTGATGAGTGCATTCAACTCGCAGACTTGAACCTTCCTTTTGAACGAGCAGTTTTGAAACACTCTTTTTGTAAAAGCTGCAAATGGATATTTGGAGCACTTTGAGACGTATGCTGGAAAATGGAATATCTTCATCTAAAAACTAGACAGAAGCATTCTCAGAAATTTCTTCTCGATGCGTGCATTCAACTCACAGAGTTGAACCTGTCTTTTGATAGAGCAGTTTGGCAGCACTGTTTTTGTGAAATCTGCAAGTGGATATTTCCAGCAAATTGAGGCCTATGCAAAGAAAAGGAAATATCTTCACATAAAAACTAGGTAGCGGCATTCTCAGAAACTTCTTTGTGAGGAGCGTATTCAACTCACAGACTTGAATGTTCCTTTTGATAGAACAGTTTTGAAACACTCCTTTTGTACAATCTGCAAGTGTTTATTCGGAGCGCTTTGAGGACTATGTTGGAAAAGGAAATATCTTCACATGAAAACTAGACACAAGCATTCTCAGAAACTTCTTTGTGATGAGTGCATTCTACTCACAGAGTTGAACCTTCCTTTTGATAGAACAGTACTGAAGCATTCTTTTTGTAGAATCTGCAATTGGATATTTCGAACGTTTTGAGTCCTATGCTGGAAAAGGTAATATATTCACATAAAAACTAGACAGAAGCATTCTCAGAAACTTCTTTGTGTTGAGTGCATTCAACTCACGGACATGGAGCTTCCTTTTGAAAGAGCAGTTTTGAAACACTCTTTTTGTAAAATCTGCAAGTGGATATTCGGAGCACTTTGAGGCCTATGCTGGGAAATGGAATTTCTTCACCTAAAAACTAAACAGAACCTTTCTCAGAAAGCTCTTCTCGATGCATGCTTTCAACTCACAGAGTTGAACCTGCCTTTTGATAGAGCAGTTTGCAATCCCTCTTTTTATAGAATCTGCAAGTGTATATTTGGAGCGCTTTGAGGCCTATGCTGCAAAAGGAAATATCATTGCCTAAAAGCTAGACGGAAGCATTCTCAGAAACTTCTTTGTAATGAGTGCATTCAACTCACAGAGTTGAACCTTCCTTTTGATAGACCAGTTTTGAAACACTGTTTCTGTGGAATCCGCAAGCGGATATTTGGAGCTCTTTGACACTTATGCTGGAAAAGGAGATATCTTCATATACAAAGCAGACAGAAGCATTCTCAGAAACTTCTATGTCATGTGGGGATTGAACTCACAGAGTTGAACTTTCCTTTTTATGGAGCAGTTCTGCAACACTCTTTTTGTGGAAACTGCAAGTGGATATTTGGTGCGATTGCGGCATCTAGCTAGTGGAAAAGGAAATATATACAGATGAAAACAAGAGAGAATCATTCTCAGAAACTTCTTTCTGATGAGTGCATTCAACTCACAGACTTGAACCTTCCTTTTCAAAGAGCAGTTTTGAAACACTCTTTTTGTAGGATCTGCAAGTGGATATTTGGATCGCTTTGACGCCTATGCTGGGAAATGAAATATCTTCACCGAAAAACTAGACAGAAGCATTCTCAGAAACTTCTTCACGATATGTGCATTCAACCCACAGAGTTGAATCTTTCTTTTCAAAGAGCAGTTTTGAAACACACTTTTGGTAAAATCTGCAAGTGGATATTTGGAGCGCTTTGAGGCCTATGCTGGAAAAGGAAATATCCTCACATCAATACTAGACAGAAGCATTCTCAGAAATTTCTGTGTGATGAGTGCCTTCCACTCACAGACTTGAACGTTCCTTTTGAGGGAACGGTTTTGAAACAGTCCTTTGGTAGAATCTGCAAGTGTTTATTTGGAGCGCTTTGAGGCCTATGTTGGAAAAGGAAATATCTTCACATAAAAACTAGACAGAAGCATCCTCCGAAACTTCTTTTTCTGATGTGCGCATTCAACTCACCGAGTTGAACCTTCCTTTTGATAGAGAGGTTTTGAAACACTCTTTGTCTAGAATCTGCAGGTGAATATTTGGAGTGCTAAGAGGCCAACACTGGAAAAGGAAATATCTTCACATGAGAACTAGACGGAAGCATTCTCAGAAAACTTCCGTGGCTTTATGCACTCAACTCACATAGTGGAAACTTCCTTTTGATAGCCAGTTTTGGAAACACTCCTTTTGTAGAATTTGCTAGTGGATGTTTGGAGCGATTTGAGGCCTATGCTGGAAATGGAAATATCTTCACATAAAAACTAGACAGAAGCATTCTCAGAAACTTCTTTGTGATGAATGCATTCAACTCAAAGACTTGAACTTTCCTTTTGAAAGAGCAGTTTTGAAACAATCTTTATGTAGAATCTGCAAGTGGATATTTGGAGCGCTTTGAGGCCTATGCTGGGAAATGAAATAATTTCACCTGAAAACTAGACAGAAGCCTTCTGAGAAACTTCTTTGTGATGAGTGCATTCAACTCACAGACATGAACGTTCCTTTTCTTGGAACAGTTTTGAAACACTGAGTTTGTAGAATCCGCAAGTGTTTATTCGGAGCACCTTGAGGCCTATGCTGGTAAAGGAAATATCTTCACATAAAAATTCGACAGAAGCATTCTCAGAAACTTCTTTGCGTTGAGTGCATTCAACTCCCAGACTTGAACCTTCTTTTTGAACGAGCAGCTTTGAAACACTCTTCTTGTAAAATCTGCAAATGGATATTTGGAGCACTTTGAGGCGTATGCTGGAAAATGGAATATCTTCACCTGAAAACTAGACGGAAGCATTCTCAGAAAGTTCTTCTCGATGCGTGCATTCAACTCACAGAGTTGAACCTGTCTTTTGATAGAGCAGTTTGGAAACACTCTTTTTGTGAGATCAGCAAGTGGATATTTCCAGCGATTTGAGGCCTATGCAAGGAAAACGAAATATCTTCACATAAAAACTAGATAGCAGCATTCTCAGAAACTTCTTTGTGAGGAGCGCATTCAGCTCACAGACTGGAACGTTCCTTTTGATAGAACAGTTTTGAACCACTCCTTTTGTACTATCTGTAAGTGTTTATTCGGAGCGCTTTGGGGCCTATGTTGGAAAAGGAATTATCTTCACTTAAAAACTAGACAGAAGCATTCTCAGAAACTTCTTTGTGATGATTGCATTCTACTCACAGAGTTGAACCTTCCTTTTGATAGAACAGTTTTGAAACACTCTTTTTGCAGAATCTGCTAGTGGCTATTTGGAGCGCTTTGAGGCCTATGTTGGAAAAGGAAGAATCTTCACATAAAAACTAGGCAGAAGACTTCTCAGAAACTTCTTCCGATGGGCACATTCAACTCACAGACTTGAAGCTTCCTTCTGATAGAGAGGATTTGAAACAATCTTTGTCCAGAATCTGCAAGGAGATATTTGGGGTGCTAAGAGGCCAAAACTGCAAAAGAAAATATCACCACATGAGAACTGGACGGAAGCATTCTCAATAACTTCCATGCACTTTATGCATTCAAATCACATAGTGGAATCTTCCTTTTGATAGCGCAGTTTTGAAACACTCCTTTTGTAGAATTTGCTAGTGGATGTTTGGAGCGATTTGAGGCCTATGCTGGGAATGGAAATATCTTCACATAAAAACCAGACAAAAGCATTCTCAGAAACTTCTTTGTGATGAGTGCATTCAACTCACAGACTTGAACCTTCCTTTTGAAAGAGCAGTTTTGAAACACACTTTTTGTAGAATCTGCAAGTGGATATTTGGAGAGCTTTGAGGCCTCTGCTGGAAAATGAAATATCTTCACCTGGAAACCAGACAGAAGCATTCTGAGAATCTTCTTTGTGATGAGTGCATTCAACTCACAGACATGAACGTTCCTTTTGATAGAACAGTTTTGAAACACTAAGTTTGTAGAATCCGCAAGTGTTTATTCGGAGCACCTTGAGGCTTATGTTGGAAAAGGAAATAACTTCACATAAAAACTAGAGAGAAGCATTCTCAGAACCTTCTTTGTGATGAGTGCATTCAACTCGCAGACTTGAACCTTCCTTTTGAACGAGCAGTTTTGAAACACTCTTTTTGTAAAAGCTGCAAATGGATATTTGGAGCACTTTGAGACGTATGCTGGAAAATGGAATATCTTCATCTAAAAACTAGACAGAAGCATTCTCAGAAATTTCTTCTCGATGCGTGCATTCAACTCACAGAGTTGAACCTGTCTTTTGATAGAGCAGTTTGGAAACACTCTTTTTGTGAGATCAGCAAGTGGATATTTCCAGCGATTTGAGGCCTATGCAAGGAAAACGAAATATCTTCACATAAAAACTAGATAGCAGCATTCTCAGAAACTTCTTTGTGAGGAGCGCATTCAGCTCACAGACTTGAATGTTCCTTTTGATAGAACAGTTTTGAACCACTCCTTTTGTACAATCTGCAAGTGTTTATTCGGAGCGCTTTGAGGACTATGTTGGAAAAGGAAATATCTTCACATGAAAACTAGACACAAGCATTCTCAGAAACTTCTTTGTGATGAGTGCATTCTACTCACAGAGTTGAACCTTCCTTTTGATAGAACAGTACTGAAGCATTCTTTTTGTAGAATCTGCAATTGGATATTTCGAACGTTTTGAGTCCTATGCTGGAAAAGGTAATATATTCACATAAAAACTAGACAGAAGCATTCTCAGAAACTTCTTTGTGTTGAGTGCATTCAACTCACGGACATGGAGCTTCCTTTTGAAAGAGCAGTTTTGAAACACTCTTTTTGTAAAATCTGCAAGTGGATATTCGGAGCACTTTGAGGCCTATGCTGGGAAATGGAATATCTTCACCTAAAAACTAAACAGAACCTTTCTCAGAAAGCTCTTCTCGATGCATGCTTTCAACTCACAGAGTTGAACCTGCCTTTTGATAGAGCAGTTTGCAATCCCTCTTTTTATAGAATCTGCAAGTGTATATTTGGAGCGCTTTGAGGCCTATGCTGCAAAAGGAAATATCATTGCCTAAAAGCTAGACGGAAGCATTCTCAGAAACTTCTTTGTAATGAGTGCATTCAACTCACAGAGTTGAACCTTCCTTTTGATAGACCAGTTTTGAAACACTGTTTCTGTGGAATCCGCAAGCGGATATTTGGAGCTCTTTGACACTTATGCTGGAAAAGGAGATATCTTCATATACAAAGCAGACAGAAGCATTCTCAGAAACTTCTATGTCATGTGGGGATTGAACTCACAGAGTTGAACTTTCCTTTTTATGGAGCAGTTCTGCAACACTCTTTTTGTGGAAACTGCAAGTGGATATTTGGTGCGATTGCGGCATCTAGCTAGTGGAAAAGGAAATATATACAGATGAAAACAAGAGAGAATCATTCTCAGAAACTTCTTTCTGATGAGTGCATTCAACTCACAGACTTGAACCTTCCTTTTCAAAGAGCAGTTTTGAAACACTCTTTTTGTAGGATCTGCAAGTGGATATTTGGATCGCTTTGACGCCTATGCTGGGAAATGAAATATCTTCACCGAAAAACTAGACAGAAGCATTCTCAGAAACTTCTTCACGATATGTGCATTCAACTCACAGAGTTGAATCTTTCTTTTCAAAGAGCAGTTTTGAAACACACTTTTGGTAAAATCTGCAAGTGGATATTTGGAGCGCTTTGAGGCCTATGCTGGAAAAGGAAATATCCTCACATCAATACTAGACAGAAGCATTCTCAGAAATTTCTGTGTGATGAGTGCCTTCCACTCACAGACTTGAACGTTCCTTTTGAGGGAACGGTTTTGAAACAGTCCTTTGGTAGAATCTGCAAGTGTTTATTTGGAGCGCTTTGAGGCCTATGTTGGAAAAGGAAATATCTTCACATAAAAACTAGACAGAAGCATTCTCCGAAACTTCTTTGTGATGATTGCATTCTACTCACAGAGTGGAACCTTCCTTTTGAAAGAACAGTTTTGAAACACTCTTTTGGTAGAATCTGCAAGTGGATATTTGGAGCGATTTGAGGCCTATGCTGGAAAAGGAGATATCTTCACATAAAAACTAGACAGAAGCATCCTCAGAAACTTTTTCTGATGTGCGCATTCAACTCACCGAGTTGAACCTTCCTTTTGATAGAGAGGTTTTGAAACACTCTTTGTCTAGAATCTGCAGGTGAATATTTGGAGTGCTAAGAGGCCAACACTGGAAAAGGAAATATCTTCACATGAGAACTAGACGGAAGCATTCTCAGAAAACTTCCGTGGCTTTATGCACTCAACTCACATAGTGGAAACTTCCTTTTGATAGCCAGTTTTGGAAACACTCCTTTTGTAGAATTTGCTAGTGGATGTTTGGAGCGATTTGAGGCCTATGCTGGAAATGGAAATATCTTCACATAAAAACTAGACAGAAGCATTCTCAGAAACTTCTTTGTGATGAATGCATTCAACTCAAAGACTTGAACTTTCCTTTTGAAAGAGCAGTTTTGAAACAATCTTTATGTAGAATCTGCAAGTGGATATTTGGAGCGCTTTGAGGCCTATGCTGGGAAATGAAATAATTTCACCTGAAAACTAGACAGAAGCCTTCTGAGAAACTTCTTTGTGATGAGTGCATTCAACTCACAGACATGAACGTTCCTTTTCTTGGGACAGTTTTGAAACACTGAGTTTGTAGAATCCGCAAGTGTTTATTCGGAGCACCTTGAGGCCTATGCTGGTAAAGGAAATATCTTCACATAAAAATTCGACAGAAGCATTCTCAGAAACTTCTTTGCGTTGAGTGCATTCAACTCCCAGACTTGAACCTTCTTTTTGAACGAGCAGCTTTGAAACACTCTTCTTGTAAAATCTGCAAATGGATATTTGGAGCACTTTGAGGCGTATGCTGGAAAATGGAATATCTTCACCTGAAAACTAGACGGAAGCATTCTCAGAAAGTTCTTCTCGATGCGTGCATTCAACTCACAGAGTTGAACCTGTCTTTTGATAGAGCAGTTTGGAAACACTCTTTTTGTGAGATCAGCAAGTGGATATTTCCAGCGATTTGAGGCCTATGCAAGGAAAAGGAAATATCTTCACATAAAAACTAGATAGCAGCATTCTCAGAAACTTCTTTGTGAGGAGCGCATTCAGCTCACAGACTGGAACGTTCCTTTTGATAGAACAGTTTTGAAGCACTCCTTTTGTACTATCTGTAAGTGTTTATTCGGAGCGCTTTGGGGCCTATGTTGGAAAAGGAATTATCTTCACTTAAAAACTAGACAGAAGCATTCTCAGAAACTTCTTTGTGATGATTGCATTCTACTCACAGAGTTGAACCTTCCTTTTGATAGAACAGTTTTGAAACACTCTTTTTGCAGAATCTGCTAGTGGCTATTTGGAGCGCTTTGAGGCCTATGTTGGAAAAGGAAGAATCTTCACATAAAAACTAGGCAGAAGACTTCTCAGAAACTTCTTCCGATGGGCACATTCAACTCACAGACTTGAAGCTTCCTTCTGATAGAGAGGATTTGAAACAATCTTTGTCCAGAATCTGCAAGGAGATATTTGGGGTGCTAAGAGGCCAAAACTGCAAAAGAAAATATCACCACATGAGAACTGGACGGAAGCATTCTCAATAACTTCCATGCACTTTATGCATTCAAATCACATAGTGGAATCTTCCTTTTGATAGCGCAGTTTTGAAACACTCCTTTTGTAGAATTTGCTAGTGGTTGTTTGGAGCGATTTGAGGCCTATGCTGGGAATGGAAATATCTTCACATAAAAACCAGACAAAAGCATTCTCAGAAACTTCTTTGTGATGAGTGCATTCAACTCACAGACTTGAACCTTCCTTTTGAAAGAGCAGTTTTGAAACACACTTTTTGTAGAATCTGCAAGTGGATATTTGGAGAGCTTTGAGGCCTCTGCTGGAAAATGAAATATCTTCACCTGGAAACCAGACAGAAGCATTCTGAGAATCTTCTTTGTGATGAGTGCATTCAACTCACAGACATGAACGTTCCTTTTGATAGAACAGTTTTGAAACACTAAGTTTGTAGAATCCGCACGTGTTTATTCGGAGCACCTTGAGGCTTATGTTGGAAAAGGAAATAACCTCACATAAAAACTAGAGAGAAGCATTCTCAGAACCTTCTTTGTGATGAGTGCATTCAACTCGCAGACTTGAACCTTCCTTTTGAACGAGCAGTTTTGAAACACTCTTTTTGTAAAAGCTGCAAATGGATATTTGGAGCACTTTGAGACGTATGCTGGAAAATGGAATATCTTCATCTAAAAACTAGACAGAAGCATTCTCAGAAATTTCTTCTCGATGCGTGCATTCAACTCACAGAGTTGAACCTGTCTTTTGATAGAGCAGTTTGGCAGCACTGTTTTTGTGAAATCTGCAAGTGGATATTTCCAGCAAATTGAGGCCTATGCAAAGAAAAGGAAATATCTTCACATAAAAACTAGGTAGCGGCATTCTCAGAAACTTCTTTGTGAGGAGCGTATTCAACTCACAGACTTGAATGTTCCTTTTGATAGAACAGTTTTGAAACACTCCTTTTGTACAATCTGCAAGTGTTTATTCGGAGCGCTTTGAGGACTATGTTGGAAAAGGAAATATCTTCACATGAAAACTAGACACAAGCATTCTCAGAAACTTCTTTGTGATGAGTGCATTCTACTCACAGAGTTGAACCTTCCTTTTGATAGAACAGTACTGAAGCATTCTTTTTGTAAAATCTGCAATTGGATATTTCGAACGTTTTGAGTCCTATGCTGGAAAAGGTAATATATTCACATAAAAACTAGACAGAAGCATTCTCAGAAACTTCTTTGTGTTGAGTGCATTCAACTCACGGACATGGAGCTTCCTTTTGAAAGAGCAGTTTTGAAACACTCTTTTTGTAAAATCTGCAAGTGGATATTCGGAGCACTTTGAGGCCTATGCTGGGAAATGGAATTTCTTCACCTAAAAACTAAACAGAACCTTTCTCAGAAAGCTCTTCTCGATGCATGCTTTCAACTCACAGAGTTGAACCTGCCTTTTGATAGAGCAGTTTGCAATCCCTCTTTTTATAGAATCTGCAAGTGTATATTTGGAGCGCTTTGAGGCCTATGCTGCAAAAGGAAATATCATTGCCTAAAAGCTAGACGGAAGCATTCTCAGAAACTTCTTTGTAATGAGTGCATTCAACTCACAGAGTTGAACCTTCCTTTTGATAGACCAGTTTTGAAACACTGTTTCTGTGGAATCCGCAAGCGGATATTTGGAGCTCTTTGACACTTATGCTGGAAAAGGAGATATCTTCATATACAAAGCAGACAGAAGCATTCTCAGAAACTTCTATGTCATGTGGGGATTGAACTCACAGAGTTGAACTTTCCTTTTTATGGAGCAGTTCTGCAACACTCTTTTTGTGGAAACTGCAAGTGGATATTTGGTGCGATTGCGGCATCTAGCTAGTGGAAAAGGAAATATATACAGATGAAAACAAGAGAGAATCATTCTCAGAAACTTCTTTCTGATGAGTGCATTCAACTCACAGACTTGAACCTTCCTTTTCAAAGAGCAGTTTTGAAACACTCTTTTTGTAGGATCTGCAAGTGGATATTTGGATCGCTTTGACGCCTATGCTGGGAAATGAAATATCTTCACCGAAAAACTAGACAGAAGCATTCTCAGAAACTTCTTCACGATATGTGCATTCAACCCACAGAGTTGAATCTTTCTTTTCAAAGAGCAGTTTTGAAACACACTTTTGGTAAAATCTGCAAGTGGATATTTGGAGCGCTTTGAGGCCTATGCTGGAAAAGGAAATATCCTCACATCAATACTAGACAGAAGCATTCTCAGAAATTTCTGTGTGATGAGTGCCTTCCACTCACAGACTTGAACGTTCCTTTTGAGGGAACGGTTTTGAAACAGTCCTTTGGTAGAATCTGCAAGTGTTTATTTGGAGCGCTTTGAGGCCTATGTTGGAAAAGGAAATATCTTCACATAAAAACTAGACAGAAGCATCCTCCGAAACTTCTTTTTCTGATGTGCGCATTCAACTCACCGAGTTGAACCTTCCTTTTGATAGAGAGGTTTTGAAACACTCTTTGTCTAGAATCTGCAGGTGAATATTTGGAGTGCTAAGAGGCCAACACTGGAAAAGGAAATATCTTCACATGAGAACTAGACGGAAGCATTCTCAGAAAACTTCCGTGGCTTTATGCACTCAACTCACATAGTGGAAACTTCCTTTTGATAGCCAGTTTTGGAAACACTCCTTTTGTAGAATTTGCTAGTGGATGTTTGGAGCGATTTGAGGCCTATGCTGGAAATGGAAATATCTTCACATAAAAACTAGACAGAAGCATTCTCAGAAACTTCTTTGTGATGAATGCATTCAACTCAAAGACTTGAACTTTCCTTTTGAAAGAGCAGTTTTGAAACAATCTTTATGTAGAATCTGCAAGTGGATATTTGGAGCGCTTTGAGGCCTATGCTGGGAAATGAAATAATTTCACCTGAAAACTAGACAGAAGCCTTCTGAGAAACTTCTTTGTGATGAGTGCATTCAACTCACAGACATGAACGTTCCTTTTCTTGGAACAGTTTTGAAACACTGAGTTTGTAGAATCCGCAAGTGTTTATTCGGAGCACCTTGAGGCCTATGCTGGTAAAGGAAATATCTTCACATAAAAATTCGACAGAAGCATTCTCAGAAACTTCTTTGCGTTGAGTGCATTCAACTCCCAGACTTGAACCTTCTTTTTGAACGAGCAGCTTTGAAACACTCTTCTTGTAAAATCTGCAAATGGATATTTGGAGCACTTTGAGGCGTATGCTGGAAAATGGAATATCTTCACCTGAAAACTAGACGGAAGCATTCTCAGAAAGTTCTTCTCGATGCGTGCATTCAACTCACAGAGTTGAACCTGTCTTTTGATAGAGCAGTTTGGAAACACTCTTTTTGTGAGATCAGCAAGTGGATATTTCCAGCGATTTGAGGCCTATGCAAGGAAAACGAAATATCTTCACATAAAAACTAGATAGCAGCATTCTCAGAAACTTCTTTGTGAGGAGCGCATTCAGCTCACAGACTGGAACGTTCCTTTTGATAGAACAGTTTTGAACCACTCCTTTTGTACTATCTGTAAGTGTTTATTCGGAGCGCTTTGGGGCCTATGTTGGAAAAGGAATTATCTTCACTTAAAAACTAGACAGAAGCATTCTCAGAAACTTCTTTGTGATGATTGCATTCTACTCACAGAGTTGAACCTTCCTTTTGATAGAACAGTTTTGAAACACTCTTTTTGCAGAATCTGCTAGTGGCTATTTGGAGCGCTTTGAGGCCTATGTTGGAAAAGGAAGAATCTTCACATAAAAACTAGGCAGAAGACTTCTCAGAAACTTCTTCCGATGGGCACATTCAACTCACAGACTTGAAGCTTCCTTCTGATAGAGAGGATTTGAAACAATCTTTGTCCAGAATCTGCAAGGAGATATTTGGGGTGCTAAGAGGCCAAAACTGCAAAAGAAAATATCACCACATGAGAACTGGACGGAAGCATTCTCAATAACTTCCATGCACTTTATGCATTCAAATCACATAGTGGAATCTTCCTTTTGATAGCGCAGTTTTGAAACACTCCTTTTGTAGAATTTGCTAGTGGATGTTTGGAGCGATTTGAGGCCTATGCTGGGAATGGAAATATCTTCACATAAAAACCAGACAAAAGCATTCTCAGAAACTTCTTTGTGATGAGTGCATTCAACTCACAGACTTGAACCTTCCTTTTGAAAGAGCAGTTTTGAAACACACTTTTTGTAGAATCTGCAAGTGGATATTTGGAGAGCTTTGAGGCCTCTGCTGGAAAATGAAATATCTTCACCTGGAAACCAGACAGAAGCATTCTGAGAATCTTCTTTGTGATGAGTGCATTCAACTCACAGACATGAACGTTCCTTTTGATAGAACAGTTTTGAAACACTAAGTTTGTAGAATCCGCAAGTGTTTATTCGGAGCACCTTGAGGCTTATGTTGGAAAAGGAAATAACTTCACATAAAAACTAGAGAGAAGCATTCTCAGAACCTTCTTTGTGATGAGTGCATTCAACTCGCAGACTTGAACCTTCCTTTTGAACGAGCAGTTTTGAAACACTCTTTTTGTAAAAGCTGCAAATGGATATTTGGAGCACTTTGAGACGTATGCTGGAAAATGGAATATCTTCATCTAAAAACTAGACAGAAGCATTCTCAGAAATTTCTTCTCGATGCGTGCATTCAACTCACAGAGTTGAACCTGTCTTTTGATAGAGCAGTTTGGAAACACTCTTTTTGTGAGATCAGCAAGTGGATATTTCCAGCGATTTGAGGCCTATGCAAGGAAAACGAAATATCTTCACATAAAAACTAGATAGCAGCATTCTCAGAAACTTCTTTGTGAGGAGCGCATTCAGCTCACAGACTTGAATGTTCCTTTTGATAGAACAGTTTTGAACCACTCCTTTTGTACTATCTGTAAGTGTTTATTCGGAGCGCTTTGGGGCCTATGTTGGAAAAGGAATTATCTTCACTTAAAAACTAGACAGAAGCATTCTCAGAAACTTCTTTGTGATGATTGCATTCTACTCACAGAGTTGAACCTTCCTTTTGATAGAACAGTTTTGAAACACTCTTTTGGCAGAATCTGCTAGTGGCTATTTGGAGCGCTTTGAGGCCTATGTTGGAAAAGGAAGAATCTTCACATAAAAACTAGGCAGAAGACTTCTCAGAAACTTCTTCCGATGGGCACATTCAACTCACAGACTTGAAGCTTCCTTCTGATAGAGAGGATTTGAAACAATCTTTGTCCAGAATCTGCAAGGAGATATTTGGGGTGCTAAGAGGCCAAAACTGCAAAAGAAAATATCACCGCATGAGAACTGGACGGAAGCATTCTCAATAACTTCCATGCACTTTATGCATTCAAATCACATAGTGGAATCTTCCTTTTGATAGCGCAGTTTTGAAACACTCCTTTTGTAGAATTTGCTAGTGGATGTTTGGAGCGATTTGAGGCCTATGCTGGGAATGGAAATATCTTCACATAAAAACCAGACAAAAGCATTCTCAGAAACTTCTTTGCGATGAGTGCATTCAACTCACAGACTTGAACCTTCCTTTTGAAAGAGCAGTTTTGAAACACACTTTTTGTAGAATCTGCAAGTGGATATTTGGAGAGCTTTGAGGCCTCTGCTGGAAAATGAAATATCTTCACCTGGAAACCAGACAGAAGCATTCTGAGAATCTTCTTTGTGATGAGTGCATTCAACTCACAGACATGAACGTTCCTTTTGATAGAACAGTTTTGAAACACTAAGTTTGTAGAATCCGCAAGTGTTTATTCGGAGCACCTTGAGGCTTATGTTGGAAAAGGAAATAACTTCACATAAAAACTAGAGAGAAGCATTCTCAGAACCTTCTTTGTGATGAGTGCATTCAACTCGCAGACTTGAACCTTCCTTTTGAACGAGCAGTTTTGAAACACTCTTTTTGTAAAAGCTGCAAATGGATATTTGGAGCACTTTGAGACGTATGCTGGAAAATGGAATATCTTCATCTAAAAACTAGACAGAAGCATTCTCAGAAATTTCTTCTCGATGCGTGCATTCAACTCACAGAGTTGAACCTGTCTTTTGATAGAGCAGTTTGGCAGCACTGTTTTTGTGAAATCTGCAAGTGGATATTTCCAGCAAATTGAGGCCTATGCAAAGAAAAGGAAATATCTTCACATAAAAACTAGGTAGCGGCATTCTCAGAAACTTCTTTGTGAGGAGCGTATTCAACTCACAGACTTGAATGTTCCTTTTGATAGAACAGTTTTGAAACACTCCTTTTGTACAATCTGCAAGTGTTTATTCGGAGCGCTTTGAGGACTATGTTGGAAAAGGAAATATCTTCACATGAAAACTAGACACAAGCATTCTCAGAAACTTCTTTGTGATGAGTGCATTCTACTCACAGAGTTGAACCTTCCTTTTGATAGAACAGTACTGAAGCATTCTTTTTGTAGAATCTGCAATTGGATATTTCGAACGTTTTGAGTCCTATGCTGGAAAAGGTAATATATTCACATAAAAACTAGACAGAAGCATTCTCAGAAACTTCTTTGTGTTGAGTGCATTCAACTCACGGACATGGAGCTTCCTTTTGAAAGAGCAGTTTTGAAACACTCTTTTTGTAAAATCTGCAAGTGGATATTCGGAGCACTTTGAGGCCTATGCTGGGAAATGGAATATCTTCACCTAAAAACTAAACAGAACCTTTCTCAGAAAGCTCTTCTCGATGCATGCTTTCAACTCACAGAGTTGAACCTGCCTTTTGATAGAGCAGTTTGCAATCCCTCTTTTTATAGAATCTGCAAGTGTATATTTGGAGCGCTTTGAGGCCTATGCTGCAAAAGGAAATATCATTGCCTAAAAGCTAGACGGAAGCATTCTCAGAAACTTCTTTGTAATGAGTGCATTCAACTCACAGAGTTGAACCTTCCTTTTGATAGACCAGTTTTGAAACACTGTTTCTGTGGAATCCGCAAGCGGATATTTGGAGCTCTTTGACACTTATGCTGGAAAAGGAGATATCTTCATATACAAAGCAGACAGAAGCATTCTCAGAAACTTCTATGTCATGTGGGGATTGAACTCACAGAGTTGAACTTTCCTTTTTATGGAGCAGTTCTGCAACACTCTTTTTGTGGAAACTGCAAGTGGATATTTGGTGCGATTGCGGCATCTAGCTAGTGGAAAAGGAAATATATACAGATGAAAACAAGAGAGAATCATTCTCAGAAACTTCTTTCTGATGAGTGCATTCAACTCACAGACTTGAACCTTCCTTTTCAAAGAGCAGTTTTGAAACACTCTTTTTGTAGGATCTGCAAGTGGATATTTGGATCGCTTTGACGCCTATGCTGGGAAATGAAATATCTTCACCGAAAAACTAGACAGAAGCATTCTCAGAAACTTCTTCACGATATGTGCATTCAACTCACAGAGTTGAATCTTTCTTTTCAAAGAGCAGTTTTGAAACACACTTTTGGTAAAATCTGCAAGTGGATATTTGGAGCGCTTTGAGGCCTATGCTGGAAAAGGAAATATCCTCACATCAATACTAGACAGAAGCATTCTCAGAAATTTCTGTGTGATGAGTGCCTTCCACTCACAGACTTGAACGTTCCTTTTGAGGGAACGGTTTTGAAACAGTCCTTTGGTAGAATCTGAAAGTGTTTATTTGGAGCGCTTTGAGGCCTATGTTGGAAAAGGAAATATCTTCACATAAAAACTAGACAGAAGCATTCTCCGAAACTTCTTTGTGATGATTGCATTCTACTCACAGAGTGGAACCTTCCTTTTGAAAGAACAGTTTTGAAACACTCTTTTGGTAGAATCTGCAAGTGGATATTTGGAGCGATTTGAGGCCTATGCTGGAAAAGGAGATATCTTCACATAAAAACTAGACAGAAGCATCCTCAGAAACTTTTTCTGATGTGCGCATTCAACTCACCGAGTTGAACCTTCCTTTTGATAGAGAGGTTTTGAAACACTCTTTGTCTAGAATCTGCAGGTGAATATTTGGAGTGCTAAGAGGCCAACACTGGAAAAGGAAATATCTTCACATGAGAACTAGACGGAAGCATTCTCAGAAAACTTCCGTGGCTTTATGCACTCAACTCACATAGTGGAAACTTCCTTTTGATAGCCAGTTTTGGAAACACTCCTTTTGTAGAATTTGCTAGTGGATGTTTGGAGCGATTTGAGGCCTATGCTGGAAATGGAAATATCTTCACATAAAAACTAGACAGAAGCATTCTCAGAAACTTCTTTGTGATGAATGCATTCAACTCAAAGACTTGAACTTTCCTTTTGAAAGAGCAGTTTTGAAACAATCTTTATGTAGAATCTGCAAGTGGATATTTGGAGCGCTTTGAGGCCTATGCTGGGAAAAGAAATAATTTCACCTGAAAACTAGACAGAAGCCTTCTGAGAAACTTCTTTGTGATGAGTGCATTCAACTCACAGACATGAACGTTCCTTTTCTTGGGACAGTTTTGAAACACTGAGTTTGTAGAATCCGCAAGTGTTTATTCGGAGCACCTTGAGGCCTATGCTGGTAAAGGAAATATCTTCACATAAAAATTCGACAGAAGCATTCTCAGAAACTTCTTTGCGTTGAGTGCATTCAACTCCCAGACTTGAACCTTCTTTTTGAACGAGCAGCTTTGAAACACTCTTCTTGTAAAATCTGCAAATGGATATTTGGAGCACTTTGAGGCGTATGCTGGAAAATGGAATATCTTCACCTGAAAACTAGACGGAAGCATTCTCAGAAAGTTCTTCTCGATGCGTGCATTCAACTCACAGAGTTGAACCTGTCTTTTGATAGAGCAGTTTGGAAACACTCTTTTTGTGAGATCAGCAAGTGGATATTTCCAGCGATTTGAGGCCTATGCAAGGAAAACGAAATATCTTCACATAAAAACTTGATAGCAGCATTCTCAGAAACTTCTTTGTGAGGAGCGCATTCAGCTCACAGACTGGAACGTTCCTTTTGATAGAACAGTTTTGAAGCACTCCTTTTGTACTATCTGTAAGTGTTTATTCGGAGCGCTTTGGGGCCTATGTTGGAAAAGGAATTATCTTCACTTAAAAACTAGACAGAAGCATTCTCAGAAACTTCTTTGTGATGATTGCATTCTACTCACAGAGTTGAACCTTCCTTTTGATAGAACAGTTTTGAAACACTCTTTTTGCAGAATCTGCTAGTGGCTATTTGGAGCGCTTTGAGGCCTATGTTGGAAAAGGAAGAATCTTCACATAAAAACTAGGCAGAAGACTTCTCAGAAACTTCTTCCGATGGGCACATTCAACTCACAGACTTGAAGCTTCCTTCTGATAGAGAGGATTTGAAACAATCTTTGTCCAGAATCTGCAAGGAGATATTTGGGGTGCTAAGAGGCCAAAACTGCAAAAGAAAATATCACCACATGAGAACTGGACGGAAGCATTCTCAATAACTTCCATGCACTTTATGCATTCAAATCACATAGTGGAATCTTCCTTTTGATAGCGCAGTTTTGAAACACTCCTTTTGTAGAATTTGCTAGTGGTTGTTTGGAGCGATTTGAGGCCTATGCTGGGAATGGAAATATCTTCACATAAAAACCAGACAAAAGCATTCTCAGAAACTTCTTTGTGATGAGTGCATTCAACTCACAGACTTGAACCTTCCTTTTGAAAGAGCAGTTTTGAAACACACTTTTTGTAGAATCTGCAAGTGGATATTTGGAGAGCTTTGAGGCCTCTGCTGGAAAATGAAATATCTTCACCTGGAAACCAGACAGAAGCATTCTGAGAATCTTCTTTGTGATGAGTGCATTCAACTCACAGACATGAACGTTCCTTTTGATAGAACAGTTTTGAAACACTAAGTTTGTAGAATCCGCACGTGTTTATTCGGAGCACCTTGAGGCTTATGTTGGAAAAGGAAATAGCTTCACATAAAAACTAGAGAGAAGCATTCTCAGAACCTTCTTTGTGATGAGTGCATTCAACTCGCAGACTTGAACCTTCCTTTTGAACGAGCAGTTTTGAAACACTCTTTTTGTAAAAGCTGCAAATGGATATTTGGAGCACTTTGAGACGTATGCTGGAAAATGGAATATCTTCATCTAAAAACTAGACAGAAGCATTCTCAGAAATTTCTTCTCGATGCGTGCATTCAACTCACAGAGTTGAACCTGTCTTTTGATAGAGCAGTTTGGCAGCACTGTTTTTGTGAAATCTGCAAGTGGATATTTCCAGCAAATTGAGGCCTATGCAAAGAAAAGGAAATATCTTCACATAAAAACTAGGTAGCGGCATTCTCAGAAACTTCTTTGTGAGGAGCGTATTCAACTCACAGACTTGAATGTTCCTTTTGATAGAACAGTTTTGAAACACTCCTTTTGTACAATCTGCAAGTGTTTATTCGGAGCGCTTTGAGGACTATGTTGGAAAAGGAAATATCTTCACATGAAAACTAGACACAAGCATTCTCAGAAACTTCTTTGTGATGAGTGCATTCTACTCACAGAGTTGAACCTTCCTTTTGATAGAACAGTACTGAAGCATTCTTTTTGTAGAATCTGCAATTGGATATTTCGAACGTTTTGAGTCCTATGCTGGAAAAGGTAATATATTCACATAAAAACTAGACAGAAGCATTCTCAGAAACTTCTTTGTGTTGAGTGCATTCAACTCACAGACATGGAGCTTCCTTTTGAAAGAGCAGTTTTGAAACACTCTTTTTGTAAAATCTGCAAGTGGATATTCGGAGCACTTTGAGGCCTATGCTGGGAAATGGAATATCTTCACCTAAAAACTAAACAGAACCTTTCTCAGAAAGCTCTTCTCGATGCATGCTTTCAACTCACAGAGTTGAACCTGCCTTTTGATAGAGCAGTTTGCAATCCCTCTTTTTATAGAATCTGCAAGTGTATATTTGGAGCGCTTTGAGGCCTATGCTGCAAAAGGAAATATCATTGCCTAAAAGCTAGACGGAAGCATTCTCAGAAACTTCTTTGTAATGAGTGCATTCAACTCACAGAGTTGAACCTTCCTTTTGATAGACCAGTTTTGAAACACTGTTTCTGTGGAATCCGCAAGCGGATATTTGGAGCTCTTTGACACTTATGCTGGAAAAGGAGATATCTTCATATACAAAGCAGACAGAAGCATTCCAGAAACTTCTATGTCATGTGGGGATTGAACTCACAGAGTTGAACTTTCCTTTTTATGGAGCAGTTCTGCAACACTCTTTTTGTGGAAACTGCAAGTGGATATTTGGTGCGATTGCGGCATCTAGTGGAAAAGGAAATATATACAGGTGAAAACAAGAGAGAATCATTCTCAGAAACTTCTTTCTGATGAGTGCATTCAACTCACAGACTTGAACCTTCCTTTTCAAAGAGCAGTTTTGAAACACTCTTTTTGTAGGATCTGCAAGTGGATATTTGGATCGCTTTGACGCCTATGCTGGGAAATGAAATATCTTCACCGAAAAACTAGACAGAAGCATTCTCAGAAACTTCTTCACGATATGTGCATTCAACTCACAGAGTTGAATCTTTCTTTTCAAAGAGCAGTTTTGAAACACACTTTTGGTAAAATCTGCAAGTGGATATTTGGAGCGCTTTCAGGCCTATGCTGGAAAAGGAAATATCCTCACATCAATACTAGACAGAAGCATTCTCAGAAATTTCTGTGTGATGAGTGCCTTCCACTCACAGACTTGAACGTTCCTTTTGAGGGAACGGTTTTGAAACAGTCCTTTGGTAGAATCTGCAAGTGTTTATTTGGAGCGCTTTGAGGCCTATGTTGGAAAAGGAAATATCTTCACATAAAAACTAGACAGAAGCATTCTCCGAAACTTCTTTGTGATGATTGCATTCTACTCACAGAGTGGAACCTTCCTTTTGAAAGAACAGTTTTGAAACACTCTTTTGGTAGAATCTGCAAGTGGATATTTGGAGCGATTTGAGGCCTATGCTGGAAAAGGAGATATCTTCACATAAAAACTAGACAGAAGCATCCTCAGAAACTTTTTCTGATGTGCGCATTCAACTCACCGAGTTGAACCTTCCTTTTGATAGAGAGGTTTTGAAACACTCTTTGTCTAGAATCTGCAGGTGAATATTTGGAGTGCTAAGAGGCCAACACTGGAAAAGGAAATATCTTCACATGAGAACTAGACGGAAGCATTCTCAGAAAACTTCCGTGGCTTTATGCACTCAACTCACATAGTGGAAACTTCCTTTTGATAGCCAGTTTTGGAAACACTCCTTTTGTAGAATTTGCTAGTGGATGTTTGGAGCGATTTGAGGCCTATGCTGGAAATGGAAATATCTTCACATAAAAACTAGACAGAAGCATTCTCAGAAACTTCTTTGTGATGAATGCATTCAACTCAAAGACTTGAACTTTCCTTTTGAAAGAGCAGTTTTGAAACAATCTTTATGTAGAATCTGCAAGTGGATATTTGGAGCGCTTTGAGGCCTATGCTGGGAAATGAAATAATTTCACCTGAAAACTAGACAGAAGCCTTCTGAGAAACTTCTTTGTGATGAGTGCATTCAACTCACAGACATGAACGTTCCTTTTCTTGGGACAGTTTTGAAACACTGAGTTTGTAGAATCCGCAAGTGTTTATTCGGAGCACCTTGAGGCCTATGCTGGTAAAGGAAATATCTTCACATAAAAATTCGACAGAAGCATTCTCAGAAACTTCTTTGCGTTGAGTGCATTCAACTCCCAGACTTGAACCTTCTTTTTGAACGAGCAGCTTTGAAACACTCTTCTTGTAAAATCTGCAAATGGATATTTGGAGCACTTTGAGGCGTATGCTGGAAAATGGAATATCTTCACCTGAAAACTAGACGGAAGCATTCTCAGAAAGTTCTTCTCGATGCGTGCATTCAACTCACAGAGTTGAACCTGTCTTTTGATAGAGCAGTTTGGAAACACTCTTTTTGTGAGATCAGCAAGTGGATATTTCCAGCGATTTGAGGCCTATGCAAGGAAAACGAAATATCTTCACATAAAAACTAGATAGCAGCATTCTCAGAAACTTCTTTGTGAGGAGCGCATTCAGCTCACAGACTGGAACGTTCCTTTTGATAGAACAGTTTTGAAGCACTCCTTTTGTACTATCTGTAAGTGTTTATTCGGAGCGCTTTGGGGCCTATGTTGGAAAAGGAATTATCTTCACTTAAAAACTAGACAGAAGCATTCTCAGAAACTTCTTTGTGATGATTGCATTCTACTCACAGAGTTGAACCTTCCTTTTGATAGAACAGTTTTGAAACACTCTTTTTGCAGAATCTGCTAGTGGCTATTTGGAGCGCTTTGAGGCCTATGTTGGAAAAGGAAGAATCTTCACATAAAAACTAGGCAGAAGACTTCTCAGAAACTTCTTCCGATGGGCACATTCAACTCACAGACTTGAAGCTTCCTTCTGATAGAGAGGATTTGAAACAATCTTTGTCCAGAATCTGCAAGGAGATATTTGGGGTGCTAAGAGGCCAAAACTGCAAAAGAAAATATCACCACATGAGAACTGGACGGAAGCATTCTCAATAACTTCCATGCACTTTATGCATTCAAATCACATAGTGGAATCTTCCTTTTGATAGCGCAGTTTTGAAACACTCCTTTTGTAGAATTTGCTAGTGGTTGTTTGGAGCGATTTGAGGCCTATGCTGGGAATGGAAATATCTTCACATAAAAACCAGACAAAAGCATTCTCAGAAACTTCTTTGTGATGAGTGCATTCAACTCACAGACTTGAACCTTCCTTTTGAAAGAGCAGTTTTGAAACACACTTTTTGTAGAATCTGCAAGTGGATATTTGGAGAGCTTTGAGGCCTCTGCTGGAAAATGAAATATCTTCACCTGGAAACCAGACAGAAGCATTCTGAGAATCTTCTTTGTGATGAGTGCATTCAACTCACAGACATGAACGTTCCTTTTGATAGAACAGTTTTGAAACACTAAGTTTGTAGAATCCGCACGTGTTTATTCGGAGCACCTTGAGGCTTATGTTGGAAAAGGAAATAGCTTCACATAAAAACTAGAGAGAAGCATTCTCAGAACCTTCTTTGTGATGAGTGCATTCAACTCGCAGACTTGAACCTTCCTTTTGAACGAGCAGTTTTGAAACACTCTTTTTGTAAAAGCTGCAAATGGATATTTGGAGCACTTTGAGACGTATGCTGGAAAATGGAATATCTTCATCTAAAAACTAGACAGAAGCATTCTCAGAAATTTCTTCTCGATGCGTGCATTCAACTCACAGAGTTGAACCTGTCTTTTGATAGAGCAGTTTGGCAGCACTGTTTTTGTGAAATCTGCAAGTGGATATTTCCAGCAAATTGAGGCCTATGCAAAGAAAAGGAAATATCTTCACATAAAAACTAGGTAGCGGCATTCTCAGAAACTTCTTTGTGAGGAGCGTATTCAACTCACAGACTTGAATGTTCCTTTTGATAGAACAGTTTTGAAACACTCCTTTTGTACAATCTGCAAGTGTTTATTCGGAGCGCTTTGAGGACTATGTTGGAAAAGGAAATATCTTCACATGAAAACTAGACACAAGCATTCTCAGAAACTTCTTTGTGATGAGTGCATTCTACTCACAGAGTTGAACCTTCCTTTTGATAGAACAGTACTGAAGCATTCTTTTTGTAGAATCTGCAATTGGATATTTCGAACGTTTTGAGTCCTATGCTGGAAAAGGTAATATATTCACATAAAAACTAGACAGAAGCATTCTCAGAAACTTCTTTGTGTTGAGTGCATTCAACTCACAGACATGGAGCTTCCTTTTGAAAGAGCAGTTTTGAAACACTCTTTTTGTAAAATCTGCAAGTGGATATTCGGAGCACTTTGAGGCCTATGCTGGGAAATGGAATATCTTCACCTAAAAACTAAACAGAACCTTTCTCAGAAAGCTCTTCTCGATGCATGCTTTCAACTCACAGAGTTGAACCTGCCTTTTGATAGAGCAGTTTGCAATCCCTCTTTTTATAGAATCTGCAAGTGTATATTTGGAGCGCTTTGAGGCCTATGCTGCAAAAGGAAATATCATTGCCTAAAAGCTAGACGGAAGCATTCTCAGAAACTTCTTTGTAATGAGTGCATTCAACTCACAGAGTTGAACCTTCCTTTTGATAGACCAGTTTTGAAACACTGTTTCTGTGGAATCCGCAAGCGGATATTTGGAGCTCTTTGACACTTATGCTGGAAAAGGAGATATCTTCATATACAAAGCAGACAGAAGCATTCCAGAAACTTCTATGTCATGTGGGGATTGAACTCACAGAGTTGAACTTTCCTTTTTATGGAGCAGTTCTGCAACACTCTTTTTGTGGAAACTGCAAGTGGATATTTGGTGCGATTGCGGCATCTAGTGGAAAAGGAAATATATACAGGTGAAAACAAGAGAGAATCATTCTCAGAAACTTCTTTCTGATGAGTGCATTCAACTCACAGACTTGAACCTTCCTTTTCAAAGAGCAGTTTTGAAACACTCTTTTTGTAGGATCTGCAAGTGGATATTTGGATCGCTTTGACGCCTATGCTGGGAAATGAAATATCTTCACCGAAAAACTAGACAGAAGCATTCTCAGAAACTTCTTCACGATATGTGCATTCAACTCACAGAGTTGAATCTTTCTTTTCAAAGAGCAGTTTTGAAACACACTTTTGGTAAAATCTGCAAGTGGATATTTGGAGCGCTTTCAGGCCTATGCTGGAAAAGGAAATATCCTCACATCAATACTAGACAGAAGCATTCTCAGAAATTTCTGTGTGATGAGTGCCTTCAACTCACAGACTTGAACGTTCCTTTTGAGGGAACGGTTTTGAAACAGTCCTTTGGTAGAATCTGCAAGTGTTTATTTGGAGCGCTTTGAGGCCTATGTTGGAAAAGGAAATATCTTCACATAAAAACTAGACAGAAGCATTCTCCGAAACTTCTTTGTGATGATTGCATTCTACTCACAGAGTGGAACCTTCCTTTTGAAAGAACAGTTTTGAAACACTCTTTTGGTAGAATCTGCAAGTGGATATTTGGAGCGATTTGAGGCCTATGCTGGAAAAGGAGATATCTTCACATAAAAACTAGACAGAAGCATCCTCAGAAACTTTTTCTGATGTGCGCATTCAACTCACCGAGTTGAACCTTCCTTTTGATAGAGAGGTTTTGAAACACTCTTTGTCTAGAATCTGCAGGTGAATATTTGGAGTGCTAAGAGGCCAACACTGGAAAAGGAAATATCTTCACATGAGAACTAGACGGAAGCATTCTCAGAAAACTTCCGTGGCTTTATGCACTCAACTCACATAGTGGAAACTTCCTTTTGATAGCCAGTTTTGGAAACACTCCTTTTGTAGAATTTGCTAGTGGACGTTTGGAGCGATTTGAGGCCTATGCTGGAAATGGAAATATCTTCACATAAAAACTAGACAGAAGCATTCTCAGAAACTTCTTTGTGATGAATGCATTCAACTCAAAGACTTGAACTTTCCTTTTGAAAGAGCAGTTTTGAAACAATCTTTATGTAGAATCTGCAAGTGGATATTTGGAGCGCTTTGAGGCCTATGCTGGGAAAAGAAATAATTTCACCTGAAAACTAGACAGAAGCCTTCTGAGAAACTTCTTTGTGATGAGTGCATTCAACTCACAGACATGAACGTTCCTTTTCTTGGGACAGTTTTGAAACACTGAGTTTGTAGAATCCGCAAGTGTTTATTCGGAGCACCTTGAGGCCTATGCTGGTAAAGGAAATATCTTCACATAAAAATTCGACAGAAGCATTCTCAGAAACTTCTTTGCGTTGAGTGCATTCAACTCCCAGACTTGAACCTTCTTTTTGAACGAGCAGCTTTGAAACACTCTTCTTGTAAAATCTGCAAATGGATATTTGGAGCACTTTGAGGCGTATGCTGGAAAATGGAATATCTTCACCTGAAAACTAGACGGAAGCATTCTCAGAAAGTTCTTCTCGATGCGTGCATTCAACTCACAGAGTTGAACCTGTCTTTTGATAGAGCAGTTTGGAAACACTCTTTTTGTGAGATCAGCAAGTGGATATTTCCAGCGATTTGAGGCCTATGCAAGGAAAACGAAATATCTTCACATAAAAACTAGATAGCAGCATTCTCAGAAACTTCTTTGTGAGGAGCGCATTCAGCTCACAGACTGGAACGTTCCTTTTGATAGAACAGTTTTGAACCACTCCTTTTGTACTATCTGTAAGTGTTTATTCGGAGCGCTTTGGGGCCTATGTTGGAAAAGGAATTATCTTCACTTAAAAACTAGACAGAAGCATTCTCAGAAACTTCTTTGTGATGATTGCATTCTACTCACAGAGTTGAACCTTCCTTTTGATAGAACAGTTTTGAAACACTCTTTTTGCAGAATCTGCTAGTGGCTATTTGGAGCGCTTTGAGGCCTATGTTGGAAAAGGAAGAATCTTCACATAAAAACTAGGCAGAAGACTTCTCAGAAACTTCTTCCGATGGGCACATTCAACTCACAGACTTGAAGCTTCCTTCTGATAGAGAGGATTTGAAACAATCTTTGTCCAGAATCTGCAAGGAGATATTTGGGGTGCTAAGAGGCCAAAACTGCAAAAGAAAATATCACCACATGAGAACTGGACGGAAGCATTCTCAATAACTTCCATGCACTTTATGCATTCAAATCACATAGTGGAATCTTCCTTTTGATAGCGCAGTTTTGAAACACTCCTTTTGTAGAATTTGCTAGTGGATGTTTGGAGCGATTTGAGGCCTATGCTGGGAATGGAAATATCTTCACATAAAAACCAGACAAAAGCATTCTCAGAAACTTCTTTGTGATGAGTGCATTCAACTCACAGACTTGAACCTTCCTTTTGAAAGAGCAGTTTTGAAACACACTTTTTGTAGAATCTGCAAGTGGATATTTGGAGAGCTTTGAGGCCTCTGCTGGAAAATGAAATATCTTCACCTGGAAACCAGACAGAAGCATTCTGAGAATCTTCTTTGTGATGAGTGCATTCAACTCACAGACATGAACGTTCCTTTTGATAGAACAGTTTTGAAACACTAAGTTTGTAGAATCCGCAAGTGTTTATTCGGAGCACCTTGAGGCTTATGTTGGAAAAGGAAATAACTTCACATAAAAACTAGAGAGAAGCATTCTCAGAACCTTCTTTGTGATGAGTGCATTCAACTCGCAGACTTGAACCTTCCTTTTGAACGAGCAGTTTTGAAACACTCTTTTTGTAAAAGCTGCAAATGGATATTTGGAGCACTTTGAGACGTATGCTGGAAAATGGAATATCTTCATCTAAAAACTAGACAGAAGCATTCTCAGAAATTTCTTCTCGATGCGTGCATTCAACTCACAGAGTTGAACCTGTCTTTTGATAGAGCAGTTTGGCAGCACTGTTTTTGTGAAATCTGCAAGTGGATATTTCCAGCAAATTGAGGCCTATGCAAAGAAAAGGAAATATCTTCACATAAAAACTAGGTAGCGGCATTCTCAGAAACTTCTTTGTGAGGAGCGTATTCAACTCACAGACTTGAATGTTCCTTTTGATAGAACAGTTTTGAAACACTCCTTTTGTACAATCTGCAAGTGTTTATTCGGAGCGCTTTGAGGACTATGTTGGAAAAGGAAATATCTTCACATGAAAACTAGACACAAGCATTCTCAGAAACTTCTTTGTGATGAGTGCATTCTACTCACAGAGTTGAACCTTCCTTTTGATAGAACAGTACTGAAGCATTCTTTTTGTAGAATCTGCAATTGGATATTTCGAACGTTTTGAGTCCTATGCTGGAAAAGGTAATATATTCACATAAAAACTAGACAGAAGCATTCTCAGAAACTTCTTTGTGTTGAGTGCATTCAACTCACAGACATGGAGCTTCCTTTTGAAAGAGCAGTTTTGAAACACTCTTTTTGTAAAATCTGCAAGTGGATATTCGGAGCACTTTGAGGCCTATGCTGGGAAATGGAATATCTTCACCTAAAAACTAAACAGAACCTTTCTCAGAAAGCTCTTCTCGATGCATGCTTTCAACTCACAGAGTTGAACCTGCCTTTTGATAGAGCAGTTTGCAATCCCTCTTTTTATAGAATCTGCAAGTGTATATTTGGAGCGCTTTGAGGCCTATGCTGCAAAAGGAAATATCATTGCCTAAAAGCTAGACGGAAGCATTCTCAGAAACTTCTTTGTAATGAGTGCATTCAACTCACAGAGTTGAACCTTCCTTTTGATAGACCAGTTTTGAAACACTGTTTCTGTGGAATCCGCAAGCGGATATTTGGAGCTCTTTGACACTTATGCTGGAAAAGGAGATATCTTCATATACAAAGCAGACAGAAGCATTCTCAGAAACTTCTATGTCATGTGGGGATTGAACTCACAGAGTTGAACTTTCCTTTTTATGGAGCAGTTCTGCAACACTCTTTTTGTGGAAACTGCAAGTGGATATTTGGTGCGATTGCGGCATCTAGCTAGTGGAAAAGGAAATATATACAGATGAAAACAAGAGAGAATCATTCTCAGAAACTTCTTTCTGATGAGTGCATTCAACTCACAGACTTGAACCTTCCTTTTCAAAGAGCAGTTTTGAAACACTCTTTTTGTAGGATCTGCAAGTGGATATTTGGATCGCTTTGACGCCTATGCTGGGAAATGAAATATCTTCACCGAAAAACTAGACAGAAGCATTCTCAGAAACTTCTTCACGATATGTGCATTCAACTCACAGAGTTGAATCTTTCTTTTCAAAGAGCAGTTTTGAAACACACTTTTGGTAAAATCTGCAAGTGGATATTTGGAGCGCTTTGAGGCCTATGCTGGAAAAGGAAATATCCTCACATCAATACTAGACAGAAGCATTCTCAGAAATTTCTGTGTGATGAGTGCCTTCCACTCACAGACTTGAACGTTCCTTTTGAGGGAACGGTTTTGAAACAGTCCTTTGGTAGAATCTGAAAGTGTTTATTTGGAGCGCTTTGAGGCCTATGTTGGAAAAGGAAATATCTTCACATAAAAACTAGACAGAAGCATTCTCCGAAACTTCTTTGTGATGATTGCATTCTACTCACAGAGTGGAACCTTCCTTTTGAAAGAACAGTTTTGAAACACTCTTTTGGTAGAATCTGCAAGTGGATATTTGGAGCGATTTGAGGCCTATGCTGGAAAAGGAGATATCTTCACATAAAAACTAGACAGAAGCATCCTCAGAAACTTTTTCTGATGTGCGCATTCAACTCACCGAGTTGAACCTTCCTTTTGATAGAGAGGTTTTGAAACACTCTTTGTCTAGAATCTGCAGGTGAATATTTGGAGTGCTAAGAGGCCAACACTGGAAAAGGAAATATCTTCACATGAGAACTAGACGGAAGCATTCTCAGAAAACTTCCGTGGCTTTATGCACTCAACTCACATAGTGGAAACTTCCTTTTGATAGCCAGTTTTGGAAACACTCCTTTTGTAGAATTTGCTAGTGGATGTTTGGAGCGATTTGAGGCCTATGCTGGAAATGGAAATATCTTCACATAAAAACTAGACAGAAGCATTCTCAGAAACTTCTTTGTGATGAATGCATTCAACTCAAAGACTTGAACTTTCCTTTTGAAAGAGCAGTTTTGAAACAATCTTTATGTAGAATCTGCAAGTGGATATTTGGAGCGCTTTGAGGCCTATGCTGGGAAAAGAAATAATTTCACCTGAAAACTAGACAGAAGCCTTCTGAGAAACTTCTTTGTGATGAGTGCATTCAACTCACAGACATGAACGTTCCTTTTCTTGGGACAGTTTTGAAACACTGAGTTTGTAGAATCCGCAAGTGTTTATTCGGAGCACCTTGAGGCCTATGCTGGTAAAGGAAATATCTTCACATAAAAATTCGACAGAAGCATTCTCAGAAACTTCTTTGCGTTGAGTGCATTCAACTCCCAGACTTGAACCTTCTTTTTGAACGAGCAGCTTTGAAACACTCTTCTTGTAAAATCTGCAAATGGATATTTGGAGCACTTTGAGGCGTATGCTGGAAAATGGAATATCTTCACCTGAAAACTAGACGGAAGCATTCTCAGAAAGTTCTTCTCGATGCGTGCATTCAACTCACAGAGTTGAACCTGTCTTTTGATAGAGCAGTTTGGAAACACTCTTTTTGTGAGATCAGCAAGTGGATATTTCCAGCGATTTGAGGCCTATGCAAGGAAAACGAAATATCTTCACATAAAAACTTGATAGCAGCATTCTCAGAAACTTCTTTGTGAGGAGCGCATTCAGCTCACAGACTGGAACGTTCCTTTTGATAGAACAGTTTTGAAGCACTCCTTTTGTACTATCTGTAAGTGTTTATTCGGAGCGCTTTGGGGCCTATGTTGGAAAAGGAATTATCTTCACTTAAAAACTAGACAGAAGCATTCTCAGAAACTTCTTTGTGATGATTGCATTCTACTCACAGAGTTGAACCTTCCTTTTGATAGAACAGTTTTGAAACACTCTTTTTGCAGAATCTGCTAGTGGCTATTTGGAGCGCTTTGAGGCCTATGTTGGAAAAGGAAGAATCTTCACATAAAAACTAGGCAGAAGACTTCTCAGAAACTTCTTCCGATGGGCACATTCAACTCACAGACTTGAAGCTTCCTTCTGATAGAGAGGATTTGAAACAATCTTTGTCCAGAATCTGCAAGGAGATATTTGGGGTGCTAAGAGGCCAAAACTGCAAAAGAAAATATCACCACATGAGAACTGGACGGAAGCATTCTCAATAACTTCCATGCACTTTATGCATTCAAATCACATAGTGGAATCTTCCTTTTGATAGCGCAGTTTTGAAACACTCCTTTTGTAGAATTTGCTAGTGGTTGTTTGGAGCGATTTGAGGCCTATGCTGGGAATGGAAATATCTTCACATAAAAACCAGACAAAAGCATTCTCAGAAACTTCTTTGTGATGAGTGCATTCAACTCACAGACTTGAACCTTCCTTTTGAAAGAGCAGTTTTGAAACACACTTTTTGTAGAATCTGCAAGTGGATATTTGGAGAGCTTTGAGGCCTCTGCTGGAAAATGAAATATCTTCACCTGGAAACCAGACAGAAGCATTCTGAGAATCTTCTTTGTGATGAGTGCATTCAACTCACAGACATGAACGTTCCTTTTGATAGAACAGTTTTGAAACACTAAGTTTGTAGAATCCGCACGTGTTTATTCGGAGCACCTTGAGGCTTATGTTGGAAAAGGAAATAGCTTCACATAAAAACTAGAGAGAAGCATTCTCAGAACCTTCTTTGTGATGAGTGCATTCAACTCGCAGACTTGAACCTTCCTTTTGAACGAGCAGTTTTGAAACACTCTTTTTGTAAAAGCTGCAAATGGATATTTGGAGCACTTTGAGACGTATGCTGGAAAATGGAATATCTTCATCTAAAAACTAGACAGAAGCATTCTCAGAAATTTCTTCTCGATGCGTGCATTCAACTCACAGAGTTGAACCTGTCTTTTGATAGAGCAGTTTGGCAGCACTGTTTTTGTGAAATCTGCAAGTGGATATTTCCAGCAAATTGAGGCCTATGCAAAGAAAAGGAAATATCTTCACATAAAAACTAGGTAGCGGCATTCTCAGAAACTTCTTTGTGAGGAGCGTATTCAACTCACAGACTTGAATGTTCCTTTTGATAGAACAGTTTTGAAACACTCCTTTTGTACAATCTGCAAGTGTTTATTCGGAGCGCTTTGAGGACTATGTTGGAAAAGGAAATATCTTCACATGAAAACTAGACACAAGCATTCTCAGAAACTTCTTTGTGATGAGTGCATTCTACTCACAGAGTTGAACCTTCCTTTTGATAGAACAGTACTGAAGCATTCTTTTTGTAGAATCTGCAATTGGATATTTCGAACGTTTTGAGTCCTATGCTGGAAAAGGTAATATATTCACATAAAAACTAGACAGAAGCATTCTCAGAAACTTCTTTGTGTTGAGTGCATTCAACTCACAGACATGGAGCTTCCTTTTGAAAGAGCAGTTTTGAAACACTCTTTTTGTAAAATCTGCAAGTGGATATTCGGAGCACTTTGAGGCCTATGCTGGGAAATGGAATATCTTCACCTAAAAACTAAACAGAACCTTTCTCAGAAAGCTCTTCTCGATGCATGCTTTCAACTCACAGAGTTGAACCTGCCTTTTGATAGAGCAGTTTGCAATCCCTCTTTTTATAGAATCTGCAAGTGTATATTTGGAGCGCTTTGAGGCCTATGCTGCAAAAGGAAATATCATTGCCTAAAAGCTAGACGGAAGCATTCTCAGAAACTTCTTTGTAATGAGTGCATTCAACTCACAGAGTTGAACCTTCCTTTTGATAGACCAGTTTTGAAACACTGTTTCTGTGGAATCCGCAAGCGGATATTTGGAGCTCTTTGACACTTATGCTGGAAAAGGAGATATCTTCATATACAAAGCAGACAGAAGCATTCCAGAAACTTCTATGTCATGTGGGGATTGAACTCACAGAGTTGAACTTTCCTTTTTATGGAGCAGTTCTGCAACACTCTTTTTGTGGAAACTGCAAGTGGATATTTGGTGCGATTGCGGCATCTAGTGGAAAAGGAAATATATACAGGTGAAAACAAGAGAGAATCATTCTCAGAAACTTCTTTCTGATGAGTGCATTCAACTCACAGACTTGAACCTTCCTTTTCAAAGAGCAGTTTTGAAACACTCTTTTTGTAGGATCTGCAAGTGGATATTTGGATCGCTTTGACGCCTATGCTGGGAAATGAAATATCTTCACCGAAAAACTAGACAGAAGCATTCTCAGAAACTTCTTCACGATATGTGCATTCAACTCACAGAGTTGAATCTTTCTTTTCAAAGAGCAGTTTTGAAACACACTTTTGGTAAAATCTGCAAGTGGATATTTGGAGCGCTTTCAGGCCTATGCTGGAAAAGGAAATATCCTCACATCAATACTAGACAGAAGCATTCTCAGAAATTTCTGTGTGATGAGTGCCTTCCACTCACAGACTTGAACGTTCCTTTTGAGGGAACGGTTTTGAAACAGTCCTTTGGTAGAATCTGCAAGTGTTTATTTGGAGCGCTTTGAGGCCTATGTTGGAAAAGGAAATATCTTCACATAAAAACTAGACAGAAGCATTCTCCGAAACTTCTTTGTGATGATTGCATTCTACTCACAGAGTGGAACCTTCCTTTTGAAAGAACAGTTTTGAAACACTCTTTTGGTAGAATCTGCAAGTGGATATTTGGAGCGATTTGAGGCCTATGCTGGAAAAGGAGATATCTTCACATAAAAACTAGACAGAAGCATCCTCAGAAACTTTTTCTGATGTGCGCATTCAACTCACCGAGTTGAACCTTCCTTTTGATAGAGAGGTTTTGAAACACTCTTTGTCTAGAATCTGCAGGTGAATATTTGGAGTGCTAAGAGGCCAACACTGGAAAAGGAAATATCTTCACATGAGAACTAGACGGAAGCATTCTCAGAAAACTTCCGTGGCTTTATGCACTCAACTCACATAGTGGAAACTTCCTTTTGATAGCCAGTTTTGGAAACACTCCTTTTGTAGAATTTGCTAGTGGATGTTTGGAGCGATTTGAGGCCTATGCTGGAAATGGAAATATCTTCACATAAAAACTAGACAGAAGCATTCTCAGAAACTTCTTTGTGATGAATGCATTCAACTCAAAGACTTGAACTTTCCTTTTGAAAGAGCAGTTTTGAAACAATCTTTATGTAGAATCTGCAAGTGGATATTTGGAGCGCTTTGAGGCCTATGCTGGGAAATGAAATAATTTCACCTGAAAACTAGACAGAAGCCTTCTGAGAAACTTCTTTGTGATGAGTGCATTCAACTCACAGACATGAACGTTCCTTTTCTTGGGACAGTTTTGAAACACTGAGTTTGTAGAATCCGCAAGTGTTTATTCGGAGCACCTTGAGGCCTATGCTGGTAAAGGAAATATCTTCACATAAAAATTCGACAGAAGCATTCTCAGAAACTTCTTTGCGTTGAGTGCATTCAACTCCCAGACTTGAACCTTCTTTTTGAACGAGCAGCTTTGAAACACTCTTCTTGTAAAATCTGCAAATGGATATTTGGAGCACTTTGAGGCGTATGCTGGAAAATGGAATATCTTCACCTGAAAACTAGACGGAAGCATTCTCAGAAAGTTCTTCTCGATGCGTGCATTCAACTCACAGAGTTGAACCTGTCTTTTGATAGAGCAGTTTGGAAACACTCTTTTTGTGAGATCAGCAAGTGGATATTTCCAGCGATTTGAGGCCTATGCAAGGAAAACGAAATATCTTCACATAAAAACTAGATAGCAGCATTCTCAGAAACTTCTTTGTGAGGAGCGCATTCAGCTCACAGACTGGAACGTTCCTTTTGATAGAACAGTTTTGAAGCACTCCTTTTGTACTATCTGTAAGTGTTTATTCGGAGCGCTTTGGGGCCTATGTTGGAAAAGGAATTATCTTCACTTAAAAACTAGACAGAAGCATTCTCAGAAACTTCTTTGTGATGATTGCATTCTACTCACAGAGTTGAACCTTCCTTTTGATAGAACAGTTTTGAAACACTCTTTTTGCAGAATCTGCTAGTGGCTATTTGGAGCGCTTTGAGGCCTATGTTGGAAAAGGAAGAATCTTCACATAAAAACTAGGCAGAAGACTTCTCAGAAACTTCTTCCGATGGGCACATTCAACTCACAGACTTGAAGCTTCCTTCTGATAGAGAGGATTTGAAACAATCTTTGTCCAGAATCTGCAAGGAGATATTTGGGGTGCTAAGAGGCCAAAACTGCAAAAGAAAATATCACCACATGAGAACTGGACGGAAGCATTCTCAATAACTTCCATGCACTTTATGCATTCAAATCACATAGTGGAATCTTCCTTTTGATAGCGCAGTTTTGAAACACTCCTTTTGTAGAATTTGCTAGTGGTTGTTTGGAGCGATTTGAGGCCTATGCTGGGAATGGAAATATCTTCACATAAAAACCAGACAAAAGCATTCTCAGAAACTTCTTTGTGATGAGTGCATTCAACTCACAGACTTGAACCTTCCTTTTGAAAGAGCAGTTTTGAAACACACTTTTTGTAGAATCTGCAAGTGGATATTTGGAGAGCTTTGAGGCCTCTGCTGGAAAATGAAATATCTTCACCTGGAAACCAGACAGAAGCATTCTGAGAATCTTCTTTGTGATGAGTGCATTCAACTCACAGACATGAACGTTCCTTTTGATAGAACAGTTTTGAAACACTAAGTTTGTAGAATCCGCACGTGTTTATTCGGAGCACCTTGAGGCTTATGTTGGAAAAGGAAATAGCTTCACATAAAAACTAGAGAGAAGCATTCTCAGAACCTTCTTTGTGATGAGTGCATTCAACTCGCAGACTTGAACCTTCCTTTTGAACGAGCAGTTTTGAAACACTCTTTTTGTAAAAGCTGCAAATGGATATTTGGAGCACTTTGAGACGTATGCTGGAAAATGGAATATCTTCATCTAAAAACTAGACAGAAGCATTCTCAGAAATTTCTTCTCGATGCGTGCATTCAACTCACAGAGTTGAACCTGTCTTTTGATAGAGCAGTTTGGCAGCACTGTTTTTGTGAAATCTGCAAGTGGATATTTCCAGCAAATTGAGGCCTATGCAAAGAAAAGGAAATATCTTCACATAAAAACTAGGTAGCGGCATTCTCAGAAACTTCTTTGTGAGGAGCGTATTCAACTCACAGACTTGAATGTTCCTTTTGATAGAACAGTTTTGAAACACTCCTTTTGTACAATCTGCAAGTGTTTATTCGGAGCGCTTTGAGGACTATGTTGGAAAAGGAAATATCTTCACATGAAAACTAGACACAAGCATTCTCAGAAACTTCTTTGTGATGAGTGCATTCTACTCACAGAGTTGAACCTTCCTTTTGATAGAACAGTACTGAAGCATTCTTTTTGTAGAATCTGCAATTGGATATTTCGAACGTTTTGAGTCCTATGCTGGAAAAGGTAATATATTCACATAAAAACTAGACAGAAGCATTCTCAGAAACTTCTTTGTGTTGAGTGCATTCAACTCACAGACATGGAGCTTCCTTTTGAAAGAGCAGTTTTGAAACACTCTTTTTGTAAAATCTGCAAGTGGATATTCGGAGCACTTTGAGGCCTATGCTGGGAAATGGAATATCTTCACCTAAAAACTAAACAGAACCTTTCTCAGAAAGCTCTTCTCGATGCATGCTTTCAACTCACAGAGTTGAACCTGCCTTTTGATAGAGCAGTTTGCAATCCCTCTTTTTATAGAATCTGCAAGTGTATATTTGGAGCGCTTTGAGGCCTATGCTGCAAAAGGAAATATCATTGCCTAAAAGCTAGACGGAAGCATTCTCAGAAACTTCTTTGTAATGAGTGCATTCAACTCACAGAGTTGAACCTTCCTTTTGATAGACCAGTTTTGAAACACTGTTTCTGTGGAATCCGCAAGCGGATATTTGGAGCTCTTTGACACTTATGCTGGAAAAGGAGATATCTTCATATACAAAGCAGACAGAAGCATTCCAGAAACTTCTATGTCATGTGGGGATTGAACTCACAGAGTTGAACTTTCCTTTTTATGGAGCAGTTCTGCAACACTCTTTTTGTGGAAACTGCAAGTGGATATTTGGTGCGATTGCGGCATCTAGTGGAAAAGGAAATATATACAGGTGAAAACAAGAGAGAATCATTCTCAGAAACTTCTTTCTGATGAGTGCATTCAACTCACAGACTTGAACCTTCCTTTTCAAAGAGCAGTTTTGAAACACTCTTTTTGTAGGATCTGCAAGTGGATATTTGGATCGCTTTGACGCCTATGCTGGGAAATGAAATATCTTCACCGAAAAACTAGACAGAAGCATTCTCAGAAACTTCTTCACGATATGTGCATTCAACTCACAGAGTTGAATCTTTCTTTTCAAAGAGCAGTTTTGAAACACACTTTTGGTAAAATCTGCAAGTGGATATTTGGAGCGCTTTCAGGCCTATGCTGGAAAAGGAAATATCCTCACATCAATACTAGACAGAAGCATTCTCAGAAATTTCTGTGTGATGAGTGCCTTCAACTCACAGACTTGAACGTTCCTTTTGAGGGAACGGTTTTGAAACAGTCCTTTGGTAGAATCTGCAAGTGTTTATTTGGAGCGCTTTGAGGCCTATGTTGGAAAAGGAAATATCTTCACATAAAAACTAGACAGAAGCATTCTCCGAAACTTCTTTGTGATGATTGCATTCTACTCACAGAGTGGAACCTTCCTTTTGAAAGAACAGTTTTGAAACACTCTTTTGGTAGAATCTGCAAGTGGATATTTGGAGCGATTTGAGGCCTATGCTGGAAAAGGAGATATCTTCACATAAAAACTAGACAGAAGCATCCTCAGAAACTTTTTCTGATGTGCGCATTCAACTCACCGAGTTGAACCTTCCTTTTGATAGAGAGGTTTTGAAACACTCTTTGTCTAGAATCTGCAGGTGAATATTTGGAGTGCTAAGAGGCCAACACTGGAAAAGGAAATATCTTCACATGAGAACTAGACGGAAGCATTCTCAGAAAACTTCCGTGGCTTTATGCACTCAACTCACATAGTGGAAACTTCCTTTTGATAGCCAGTTTTGGAAACACTCCTTTTGTAGAATTTGCTAGTGGACGTTTGGAGCGATTTGAGGCCTATGCTGGAAATGGAAATATCTTCACATAAAAACTAGACAGAAGCATTCTCAGAAACTTCTTTGTGATGAATGCATTCAACTCAAAGACTTGAACTTTCCTTTTGAAAGAGCAGTTTTGAAACAATCTTTATGTAGAATCTGCAAGTGGATATTTGGAGCGCTTTGAGGCCTATGCTGGGAAATGAAATAATTTCACCTGAAAACTAGACAGAAGCCTTCTGAGAAACTTCTTTGTGATGAGTGCATTCAACTCACAGACATGAACGTTCCTTTTCTTGGGACAGTTTTGAAACACTGAGTTTGTAGAATCCGCAAGTGTTTATTCGGAGCACCTTGAGGCCTATGCTGGTAAAGGAAATATCTTCACATAAAAATTCGACAGAAGCATTCTCAGAAACTTCTTTGCGTTGAGTGCATTCAACTCCCAGACTTGAACCTTCTTTTTGAACGAGCAGCTTTGAAACACTCTTCTTGTAAAATCTGCAAATGGATATTTGGAGCACTTTGAGGCGTATGCTGGAAAATGGAATATCTTCACCTGAAAACTAGACGGAAGCATTCTCAGAAAGTTCTTCTCGATGCGTGCATTCAACTCACAGAGTTGAACCTGTCTTTTGATAGAGCAGTTTGGAAACACTCTTTTTGTGAGATCAGCAAGTGGATATTTCCAGCGATTTGAGGCCTATGCAAGGAAAACGAAATATCTTCACATAAAAACTAGATAGCAGCATTCTCAGAAACTTCTTTGTGAGGAGCGCATTCAGCTCACAGACTGGAACGTTCCTTTTGATAGAACAGTTTTGAACCACTCCTTTTGTACTATCTGTAAGTGTTTATTCGGAGCGCTTTGGGGCCTATGTTGGAAAAGGAATTATCTTCACTTAAAAACTAGACAGAAGCATTCTCAGAAACTTCTTTGTGATGATTGCATTCTACTCACAGAGTTGAACCTTCCTTTTGATAGAACAGTTTTGAAACACTCTTTTTGCAGAATCTGCTAGTGGCTATTTGGAGCGCTTTGAGGCCTATGTTGGAAAAGGAAGAATCTTCACATAAAAACTAGGCAGAAGACTTCTCAGAAACTTCTTCCGATGGGCACATTCAACTCACAGACTTGAAGCTTCCTTCTGATAGAGAGGATTTGAAACAATCTTTGTCCAGAATCTGCAAGGAGATATTTGGGGTGCTAAGAGGCCAAAACTGCAAAAGAAAATATCACCACATGAGAACTGGACGGAAGCATTCTCAATAACTTCCATGCACTTTATGCATTCAAATCACATAGTGGAATCTTCCTTTTGATAGCGCAGTTTTGAAACACTCCTTTTGTAGAATTTGCTAGTGGATGTTTGGAGCGATTTGAGGCCTATGCTGGGAATGGAAATATCTTCACATAAAAACCAGACAAAAGCATTCTCAGAAACTTCTTTGTGATGAGTGCATTCAACTCACAGACTTGAACCTTCCTTTTGAAAGAGCAGTTTTGAAACACACTTTTTGTAGAATCTGCAAGTGGATATTTGGAGAGCTTTGAGGCCTCTGCTGGAAAATGAAATATCTTCACCTGGAAACCAGACAGAAGCATTCTGAGAATCTTCTTTGTGATGAGTGCATTCAACTCACAGACATGAACGTTCCTTTTGATAGAACAGTTTTGAAACACTAAGTTTGTAGAATCCGCAAGTGTTTATTCGGAGCACCTTGAGGCTTATGTTGGAAAAGGAAATAACTTCACATAAAAACTAGAGAGAAGCATTCTCAGAACCTTCTTTGTGATGAGTGCATTCAACTCGCAGACTTGAACCTTCCTTTTGAACGAGCAGTTTTGAAACACTCTTTTTGTAAAAGCTGCAAATGGATATTTGGAGCACTTTGAGACGTATGCTGGAAAATGGAATATCTTCATCTAAAAACTAGACAGAAGCATTCTCAGAAATTTCTTCTCGATGCGTGCATTCAACTCACAGAGTTGAACCTGTCTTTTGATAGAGCAGTTTGGCAGCACTGTTTTTGTGAAATCTGCAAGTGGATATTTCCAGCAAATTGAGGCCTATGCAAAGAAAAGGAAATATCTTCACATAAAAACTAGGTAGCGGCATTCTCAGAAACTTCTTTGTGAGGAGCGTATTCAACTCACAGACTTGAATGTTCCTTTTGATAGAACAGTTTTGAAACACTCCTTTTGTACAATCTGCAAGTGTTTATTCGGAGCGCTTTGAGGACTATGTTGGAAAAGGAAATATCTTCACATGAAAACTAGACACAAGCATTCTCAGAAACTTCTTTGTGATGAGTGCATTCTACTCACAGAGTTGAACCTTCCTTTTGATAGAACAGTACTGAAGCATTCTTTTTGTAGAATCTGCAATTGGATATTTCGAACGTTTTGAGTCCTATGCTGGAAAAGGTAATATATTCACATAAAAACTAGACAGAAGCATTCTCAGAAACTTCTTTGTGTTGAGTGCATTCAACTCACAGACATGGAGCTTCCTTTTCAAAGAGCAGTTTTGAAACACTCTTTTTGTAAAATCTGCAAGTGGATATTCGGAGCACTTTGAGGCCTATGCTGGGAAATGGAATATCTTCACCTAAAAACTAAACAGAACCTTTCTCAGAAAGCTCTTCTCGATGCATGCTTTCAACTCACAGAGTTGAACCTGCCTTTTGATAGAGCAGTTTGCAATCCCTCTTTTTATAGAATCTGCAAGTGTATATTTGGAGCGCTTTGAGGCCTATGCTGCAAAAGGAAATATCATTGCCTAAAAGCTAGACGGAAGCATTCTCAGAAACTTCTTTGTAATGAGTGCATTCAACTCACAGAGTTGAACCTTCCTTTTGATAGACCAGTTTTGAAACACTGTTTCTGTGGAATCCGCAAGCGGATATTTGGAGCTCTTTGACACTTATGCTGGAAAAGGAGATATCTTCATATACAAAGCAGACAGAAGCATTCTCAGAAACTTCTATGTCATGTGGGGATTGAACTCACAGAGTTGAACTTTCCTTTTTATGGAGCAGTTCTGCAACACTCTTTTTGTGGAAACTGCAAGTGGATATTTGGTGCGATTGCGGCATCTAGTGGAAAAGGAAATATATACAGGTGAAAACAAGAGAGAATCATTCTCAGAAACTTCTTTCTGATGAGTGCATTCAACTCACAGACTTGAACCTTCCTTTTCAAAGAGCAGTTTTGAAACACTCTTTTTGTAGGATCTGCAAGTGGATATTTGGATCGCTTTGACGCCTATGCTGGGAAATGAAATATCTTCACCGAAAAACTAGACAGAAGCATTCTCAGAAACTTCTTCACGATATGTGCATTCAACTCACAGAGTTGAATCTTTCTTTTCAAAGAGCAGTTTTGAAACACACTTTTGGTAAAATCTGCAAGTGGATATTTGGAGCGCTTTCAGGCCTATGCTGGAAAAGGAAATATCCTCACATCAATACTAGACAGAAGCATTCTCAGAAATTTCTGTGTGATGAGTGCCTTCAACTCACAGACTTGAACGTTCCTTTTGAGGGAACGGTTTTGAAACAGTCCTTTGGTAGAATCTGCAAGTGTTTATTTGGAGCGCTTTGAGGCCTATGTTGGAAAAGGAAATATCTTCACATAAAAACTAGACAGAAGCATTCTCCGAAACTTCTTTGTGATGATTGCATTCTACTCACAGAGTGGAACCTTCCTTTTGAAAGAACAGTTTTGAAACACTCTTTTGGTAGAATCTGCAAGTGGATATTTGGAGCGATTTGAGGCCTATGCTGGAAAAGGAGATATCTTCACATAAAAACTAGACAGAAGCATCCTCAGAAACTTTTTCTGATGTGCGCATTCAACTCACCGAGTTGAACCTTCCTTTTGATAGAGAGGTTTTGAAACACTCTTTGTCTAGAATCTGCAGGTGAATATTTGGAGTGCTAAGAGGCCAACACTGGAAAAGGAAATATCTTCACATGAGAACTAGACGGAAGCATTCTCAGAAAACTTCCGTGGCTTTATGCACTCAACTCACATAGTGGAAACTTCCTTTTGATAGCCAGTTTTGGAAACACTCCTTTTGTAGAATTTGCTAGTGGATGTTTGGAGCGATTTGAGGCCTATGCTGGAAATGGAAATATCTTCACATAAAAACTAGACAGAAGCATTCTCAGAAACTTCTTTGTGATGAATGCATTCAACTCAAAGACTTGAACTTTCCTTTTGAAAGAGCAGTTTTGAAACAATCTTTATGTAGAATCTGCAAGTGGATATTTGGAGCGCTTTGAGGCCTATGCTGGGAAATGAAATAATTTCACCTGAAAACTAGACAGAAGCCTTCTGAGAAACTTCTTTGTGATGAGTGCATTCAACTCACAGACATGAACGTTCCTTTTCTTGGGACAGTTTTGAAACACTGAGTTTGTAGAATCCGCAAGTGTTTATTCGGAGCACCTTGAGGCCTATGCTGGTAAAGGAAATATCTTCACATAAAAATTCGACAGAAGCATTCTCAGAAACTTCTTTGCGTTGAGTGCATTCAACTCCCAGACTTGAACCTTCTTTTTGAACGAGCAGCTTTGAAACACTCTTCTTGTAAAATCTGCAAATGGATATTTGGAGCACTTTGAGGCGTATGCTGGAAAATGGAATATCTTCACCTGAAAACTAGACGGAAGCATTCTCAGAAAGTTCTTCTCGATGCGTGCATTCAACTCACAGAGTTGAACCTGTCTTTTGATAGAGCAGTTTGGAAACACTCTTTTTGTGAGATCAGCAAGTGGATATTTCCAGCGATTTGAGGCCTATGCAAGGAAAACGAAATATCTTCACATAAAAACTAGATAGCAGCATTCTCAGAAACTTCTTTGTGAGGAGCGCATTCAGCTCACAGACTGGAACGTTCCTTTTGATAGAACAGTTTTGAAGCACTCCTTTTGTACTATCTGTAAGTGTTTATTCGGAGCGCTTTGGGGCCTATGTTGGAAAAGGAATTATCTTCACTTAAAAACTAGACAGAAGCATTCTCAGAAACTTCTTTGTGATGATTGCATTCTACTCACAGAGTTGAACCTTCCTTTTGATAGAACAGTTTTGAAACACTCTTTTTGCAGAATCTGCTAGTGGCTATTTGGAGCGCTTTGAGGCCTATGTTGGAAAAGGAAGAATCTTCACATAAAAACTAGGCAGAAGACTTCTCAGAAACTTCTTCCGATGGGCACATTCAACTCACAGACTTGAAGCTTCCTTCTGATAGAGAGGATTTGAAACAATCTTTGTCCAGAATCTGCAAGGAGATATTTGGGGTGCTAAGAGGCCAAAACTGCAAAAGAAAATATCACCACATGAGAACTGGACGGAAGCATTCTCAATAACTTCCATGCACTTTATGCATTCAAATCACATAGTGGAATCTTCCTTTTGATAGCGCAGTTTTGAAACACTCCTTTTGTAGAATTTGCTAGTGGATGTTTGGAGCGATTTGAGGCCTATGCTGGGAATGGAAATATCTTCACATAAAAACCAGACAAAAGCATTCTCAGAAACTTCTTTGTGATGAGTGCATTCAACTCACAGACTTGAACCTTCCTTTTGAAAGAGCAGTTTTGAAACACACTTTTTGTAGAATCTGCAAGTGGATATTTGGAGAGCTTTGAGGCCTCTGCTGGAAAATGAAATATCTTCACCTGGAAACCAGACAGAAGCATTCTGAGAATCTTCTTTGTGATGAGTGCATTCAACTCACAGACATGAACGTTCCTTTTGATAGAACAGTTTTGAAACACTAAGTTTGTAGAATCCGCAAGTGTTTATTCGGAGCACCTTGAGGCTTATGTTGGAAAAGGAAATAACTTCACATAAAAACTAGAGAGAAGCATTCTCAGAACCTTCTTTGTGATGAGTGCATTCAACTCGCAGACTTGAACCTTCCTTTTGAACGAGCAGTTTTGAAACACTCTTTTTGTAAAAGCTGCAAATGGATATTTGGAGCACTTTGAGACGTATGCTGGAAAATGGAATATCTTCATCTAAAAACTAGACAGAAGCATTCTCAGAAATTTCTTCTCGATGCGTGCATTCAACTCACAGAGTTGAACCTGTCTTTTGATAGAGCAGTTTGGAAACACTCTTTTTGTGAGATCAGCAAGTGGATATTTCCAGCGATTTGAGGCCTATGCAAGGAAAACGAAATATCTTCACATAAAAACTAGATAGCAGCATTCTCAGAAACTTCTTTGTGAGGAGCGCATTCAGCTCACAGACTTGAATGTTCCTTTTGATAGAACAGTTTTGAACCACTCCTTTTGTACTATCTGTAAGTGTTTATTCGGAGCGCTTGGGGGCCTATGTTGGAAAAGGAATTATCTTCACTTAAAAACTAGACAGAAGCATTCTCAGAAACTTCTTTGTGATGATTGCATTCTACTCACAGAGTTGAACCTTCCTTTTGATAGAACAGTTTTGAAACACTCTTTTGGCAGAATCTGCTAGTGGCTATTTGGAGCGCTTTGAGGCCTATGTTGGAAAAGGAAGAATCTTCACATAAAAACTAGGCAGAAGACTTCTCAGAAACTTCTTCCGATGGGCACATTCAACTCACAGACTTGAAGCTTCCTTCTGATAGAGAGGATTTGAAACAATCTTTGTCCAGAATCTGCAAGGAGATATTTGGGGTGCTAAGAGGCCAAAACTGCAAAAGAAAATATCACCGCATGAGAACTGGACGGAAGCATTCTCAATAACTTCCATGCACTTTATGCATTCAAATCACATAGTGGAATCTTCCTTTTGATAGCGCAGTTTTGAAACACTCCTTTTGTAGAATTTGCTAGTGGATGTTTGGAGCGATTTGAGGCCTATGCTGGGAATGGAAATATCTTCACATAAAAACCAGACAAAAGCATTCTCAGAAACTTCTTTGCGATGAGTGCATTCAACTCACAGACTTGAACCTTCCTTTTGAAAGAGCAGTTTTGAAACACACTTTTTGTAGAATCTGCAAGTGGATATTTGGAGAGCTTTGAGGCCTCTGCTGGAAAATGAAATATCTTCACCTGGAAACCAGACAGAAGCATTCTGAGAATCTTCTTTGTGATGAGTGCATTCAACTCACAGACATGAACGTTCCTTTTGATAGAACAGTTTTGAAACACTAAGTTTGTAGAATCCGCAAGTGTTTATTCGGAGCACCTTGAGGCTTATGTTGGAAAAGGAAATAACTTCACATAAAAACTAGAGAGAAGCATTCTCAGAACCTTCTTTGTGATGAGTGCATTCAACTCGCAGACTTGAACCTTCCTTTTGAACGAGCAGTTTTGAAACACTCTTTTTGTAAAAGCTGCAAATGGATATTTGGAGCACTTTGAGACGTATGCTGGAAAATGGAATATCTTCATCTAAAAACTAGACAGAAGCATTCTCAGAAATTTCTTCTCGATGCGTGCATTCAACTCACAGAGTTGAACCTGTCTTTTGATAGAGCAGTTTGGCAGCACTGTTTTTGTGAAATCTGCAAGTGGATATTTCCAGCAAATTGAGGCCTATGCAAAGAAAAGGAAATATCTTCACATAAAAACTAGGTAGCGGCATTCTCAGAAACTTCTTTGTGAGGAGCGTATTCAACTCACAGACTTGAATGTTCCTTTTGATAGAACAGTTTTGAAACACTCCTTTTGTACAATCTGCAAGTGTTTATTCGGAGCGCTTTGAGGACTATGTTGGAAAAGGAAATATCTTCACATGAAAACTAGACACAAGCATTCTCAGAAACTTCTTTGTGATGAGTGCATTCTACTCACAGAGTTGAACCTTCCTTTTGATAGAACAGTACTGAAGCATTCTTTTTGTAGAATCTGCAATTGGATATTTCGAACGTTTTGAGTCCTATGCTGGAAAAGGTAATATATTCACATAAAAACTAGACAGAAGCATTCTCAGAAACTTCTTTGTGTTGAGTGCATTCAACTCACGGACATGGAGCTTCCTTTTGAAAGAGCAGTTTTGAAACACTCTTTTTGTAAAATCTGCAAGTGGATATTCGGAGCACTTTGAGGCCTATGCTGGGAAATGGAATATCTTCACCTAAAAACTAAACAGAACCTTTCTCAGAAAGCTCTTCTCGATGCATGCTTTCAACTCACAGAGTTGAACCTGCCTTTTGATAGAGCAGTTTGCAATCCCTCTTTTTATAGAATCTGCAAGTGTATATTTGGAGCGCTTTGAGGCCTATGCTGCAAAAGGAAATATCATTGCCTAAAAGCTAGACGGAAGCATTCTCAGAAACTTCTTTGTAATGAGTGCATTCAACTCACAGAGTTGAACCTTCCTTTTGATAGACCAGTTTTGAAACACTGTTTCTGTGGAATCCGCAAGCGGATATTTGGATCTCTTTGACACTTATGCTGGAAAAGGAGATATCTTCATATACAAAGCAGACAGAAGCATTCTCAGAAACTTCTATGTCATGTGGGGATTGAACTCACAGAGTTGAACTTTCCTTTTTATGGAGCAGTTCTGCAACACTCTCTTTGTGGAAACTGCAAGTGGATATTTGGTGCGATTGCGGCATCTAGCTAGTGGAAAAGGAAATATATACAGATGAAAACAAGAGAGAATCATTCTCAGAAACTTCTTTCTGATGAGTGCATTCAACTCACAGACTTGAACCTTCCTTTTCAAAGAGCAGTTTTGAAACACTCTTTTTGTAGGATCTGCAAGTGGATATTTGGATCGCTTTGACGCCTATGCTGGGAAATGAAATATCTTCACCGAAAAACTAGACAGAAGCATTCTCAGAAACTTCTTCACGATATGTGCATTCAACTCACAGAGTTGAATCTTTCTTTTCAAAGAGCAGTTTTGAAACACACTTTTGGTAAAATCTGCAAGTGGATATTTGGAGCGCTTTGAGGCCTATGCTGGAAAAGGAAATATCCTCACATCAATACTAGACAGAAGCATTCTCAGAAATTTCTGTGTGATGAGTGCCTTCCACTCACAGACTTGAACGTTCCTTTTGAGGGAACGGTTTTGAAACAGTCCTTTGGTAGAATCTGCAAGTGTTTATTTGGAGCGCTTTGAGGCCTATGTTGGAAAAGGAAATATCTTCACATAAAAACTAGACAGAAGCATTCTCCGAAACTTCTTTGTGATGATTGCATTCTACTCACAGAGTGGAACCTTCCTTTTGAAAGAACAGTTTTGAAACACTCTTTTGGTAGAATCTGCAAGTGGATATTTGGAGCGATTTGAGGCCTATGCTGGAAAAGGAGATATCTTCACATAAAAACTAGACAGAAGCATCCTCAGAAACTTTTTCTGATGTGCGCATTCAACTCACCGAGTTGAACCTTCCTTTTGATAGACAGGTTTTGAAACACTCTTTGTCTAGAATCTGCAGGTGAATATTTGGAGTGCTAAGAGGCCAACACTGGAAAAGGAAATATCTTCACATGAGAACTAGACGGAAGCATTCTCAGAAAACTTCCGTGGCTTTATGCACTCAACTCACATAGTGGAAACTTCCTTTTGATAGCCAGTTTTGGAAACACTCCTTTTGTAGAATTTGCTAGTGGACGTTTGGAGCGATTTGAGGCCTATGCTGGAAATGGAAATATCTTCACATAAAAACTAGACAGAAGCATTCTCAGAAACTTCTTTGTGATGAATGCATTCAACTCAAAGACTTGAACTTTCCTTTTGAAAGAGCAGTTTTGAAACAATCTTTATGTAGAATCTGCAAGTGGATATTTGGAGCGCTTTGAGGCCTATGCTGGGAAATGAAATAATTTCACCTGAAAACTAGACAGAAGCCTTCTGAGAAACTTCTTTGTGATGAGTGCATTCAACTCACAGACATGAACGTTCCTTTTCTTGGAACAGTTTTGAAACACTGAGTTTGTAGAATCCGCAAGTGTTTATTCGGAGCACCTTGAGGCCTATGCTGGTAAAGGAAATATCTTCACATAAAAATTCGACAGAAGCATTCTCAGAAACTTCTTTGCGTTGAGTGCATTCAACTCCCAGACTTGAACCTTCTTTTTGAACGAGCAGCTTTGAAACACTCTTCTTGTAAAATCTGCAAATGGATATTTGGAGCACTTTGAGGCGTATGCTGGAAAATGGAATATCTTCACCTGAAAACTAGACGGAAGCATTCTCAGAAAGTTCTTCTCGATGCGTGCATTCAACTCACAGAGTTGAACCTGTCTTTTGATAGAGCAGTTTGGAAACACTCTTTTTGTGAGATCAGCAAGTGGATATTTCCAGCGATTTGAGGCCTATGCAAGGAAAACGAAATATCTTCACATAAAAACTAGATAGCAGCATTCTCAGAAACTTCTTTGTGAGGAGCGCATTCAGCTCACAGACTGGAACGTTCCTTTTGATAGAACAGTTTTGAAGCACTCCTTTTGTACTATCTGTAAGTGTTTATTCGGAGCGCTTTGGGGCCTATGTTGGAAAAGGAATTATCTTCACTTAAAAACTAGACAGAAGCATTCTCAGAAACTTCTTTGTGATGATTGCATTCTACTCACAGAGTTGAACCTTCCTTTTGATAGAACAGTTTTGAAACACTCTTTTTGCAGAATCTGCTAGTGGCTATTTGGAGCGCTTTGAGGCCTATGTTGGAAAAGGAAGAATCTTCACATAAAAACTAGGCAGAAGACTTCTCAGAAACTTCTTCCGATGGGCACATTCAACTCACAGACTTGAAGCTTCCTTCTGATAGAGAGGATTTGAAACAATCTTTGTCCAGAATCTGCAAGGAGATATTTGGGGTGCTAAGAGGCCAAAACTGCAAAAGAAAATATCACCACATGAGAACTGGACGGAAGCATTCTCAATAACTTCCATGCACTTTATGCATTCAAATCACATAGTGGAATCTTCCTTTTGATAGCGCAGTTTTGAAACACTCCTTTTGTAGAATTTGCTAGTGGTTGTTTGGAGCGATTTGAGGCCTATGCTGGGAATGGAAATATCTTCACATAAAAACCAGACAAAAGCATTCTCAGAAACTTCTTTGTGATGAGTGCATTCAACTCACAGACTTGAACCTTCCTTTTGAAAGAGCAGTTTTGAAACACACTTTTTGTAGAATCTGCAAGTGGATATTTGGAGAGCTTTGAGGCCTCTGCTGGAAAATGAAATATCTTCACCTGGAAACCAGACAGAAGCATTCTGAGAATCTTCTTTGTGATGAGTGCATTCAACTCACAGACATGAACGTTCCTTTTGATAGAACAGTTTTGAAACACTAAGTTTGTAGAATCCGCACGTGTTTATTCGGAGCACCTTGAGGCTTATGTTGGAAAAGGAAATAGCTTCACATAAAAACTAGAGAGAAGCATTCTCAGAACCTTCTTTGTGATGAGTGCATTCAACTCGCAGACTTGAACCTTCCTTTTGAACGAGCAGTTTTGAAACACTCTTTTTGTAAAAGCTGCAAATGGATATTTGGAGCACTTTGAGACGTATGCTGGAAAATGGAATATCTTCATCTAAAAACTAGACAGAAGCATTCTCAGAAATTTCTTCTCGATGCGTGCATTCAACTCACAGAGTTGAACCTGTCTTTTGATAGAGCAGTTTGGCAGCACTGTTTTTGTGAAATCTGCAAGTGGATATTTCCAGCAAATTGAGGCCTATGCAAAGAAAAGGAAATATCTTCACATAAAAACTAGGTAGCGGCATTCTCAGAAACTTCTTTGTGAGGAGCGTATTCAACTCACAGACTTGAATGTTCCTTTTGATAGAACAGTTTTGAAACACTCCTTTTGTACAATCTGCAAGTGTTTATTCGGAGCGCTTTGAGGACTATGTTGGAAAAGGAAATATCTTCACATGAAAACTAGACACAAGCATTCTCAGAAACTTCTTTGTGATGAGTGCATTCTACTCACAGAGTTGAACCTTCCTTTTGATAGAACAGTACTGAAGCATTCTTTTTGTAGAATCTGCAATTGGATATTTCGAACGTTTTGAGTCCTATGCTGGAAAAGGTAATATATTCACATAAAAACTAGACAGAAGCATTCTCAGAAACTTCTTTGTGTTGAGTGCATTCAACTCACAGACATGGAGCTTCCTTTTGAAAGAGCAGTTTTGAAACACTCTTTTTGTAAAATCTGCAAGTGGATATTCGGAGCACTTTGAGGCCTATGCTGGGAAATGGAATATCTTCACCTAAAAACTAAACAGAACCTTTCTCAGAAAGCTCTTCTCGATGCATGCTTTCAACTCACAGAGTTGAACCTGCCTTTTGATAGAGCAGTTTGCAATCCCTCTTTTTATAGAATCTGCAAGTGTATATTTGGAGCGCTTTGAGGCCTATGCTGCAAAAGGAAATATCATTGCCTAAAAGTTAGACGGAAGCATTCTCAGAAACTTCTTTGTAATGAGTGCATTCAACTCACAGAGTTGAACCTTCCTTTTGATAGACCAGTTTTGAAACACTGTTTCTGTGGAATCCGCAAGCGGATATTTGGAGCTCTTTGACACTTATGCTGGAAAAGGAGATATCTTCATATACAAAGCAGACAGAAGCATTCTCAGAAACTTCTATGTCATGTGGGGATTGAACTCACAGAGTTGAACTTTCCTTTTTATGGAGCAGTTCTGCAACACTCTTTTTGTGGAAACTGCAAGTGGATATTTGGTGCGATTGCGGCATCTAGTGGAAAAGGAAATATATACAGGTGAAAACAAGAGAGAATCATTCTCAGAAACTTCTTTCTGATGAGTGCATTCAACTCACAGACTTGAACCTTCCTTTTCAAAGAGCAGTTTTGAAACACTCTTTTTGTAGGATCTGCAAGTGGATATTTGGATCGCTTTGACGCCTATGCTGGGAAATGAAATATCTTCACCGAAAAACTAGACAGAAGCATTCTCAGAAACTTCTTCACGATATGTGCATTCAACTCACAGAGTTGAATCTTTCTTTTCAAAGAGCAGTTTTGAAACACACTTTTGGTAAAATCTGCAAGTGGATATTTGGAGCGCTTTCAGGCCTATGCTGGAAAAGGAAATATCCTCACATCAATACTAGACAGAAGCATTCTCAGAAATTTCTGTGTGATGAGTGCCTTCAACTCACAGACTTGAACGTTCCTTTTGAGGGAACGGTTTTGAAACAGTCCTTTGGTAGAATCTGCAAGTGTTTATTTGGAGCGCTTTGAGGCCTATGTTGGAAAAGGAAATATCTTCACATAAAAACTAGACAGAAGCATTCTCCGAAACTTCTTTGTGATGATTGCATTCTACTCACAGAGTGGAACCTTCCTTTTGAAAGAACAGTTTTGAAACACTCTTTTGGTAGAATCTGCAAGTGGATATTTGGAGCGATTTGAGGCCTATGCTGGAAAAGGAGATATCTTCACATAAAAACTAGACAGAAGCATCCTCAGAAACTTTTTCTGATGTGCGCATTCAACTCACCGAGTTGAACCTTCCTTTTGATAGAGAGGTTTTGAAACACTCTTTGTCTAGAATCTGCAGGTGAATATTTGGAGTGCTAAGAGGCCAACACTGGAAAAGGAAATATCTTCACATGAGAACTAGACGGAAGCATTCTCAGAAAACTTCCGTGGCTTTATGCACTCAACTCACATAGTGGAAACTTCCTTTTGATAGCCAGTTTTGGAAACACTCCTTTTGTAGAATTTGCTAGTGGACGTTTGGAGCGATTTGAGGCCTATGCTGGAAATGGAAATATCTTCACATAAAAACTAGACAGAAGCATTCTCAGAAACTTCTTTGTGATGAATGCATTCAACTCAAAGACTTGAACTTTCCTTTTGAAAGAGCAGTTTTGAAACAATCTTTATGTAGAATCTGCAAGTGGATATTTGGAGCGCTTTGAGGCCTATGCTGGGAAATGAAATAATTTCACCTGAAAACTAGACAGAAGCCTTCTGAGAAACTTCTTTGTGATGAGTGCATTCAACTCACAGACATGAACGTTCCTTTTCTTGGGACAGTTTTGAAACACTGAGTTTGTAGAATCCGCAAGTGTTTATTCGGAGCACCTTGAGGCCTATGCTGGTAAAGGAAATATCTTCACATAAAAATTCGACAGAAGCATTCTCAGAAACTTCTTTGCGTTGAGTGCATTCAACTCCCAGACTTGAACCTTCTTTTTGAACGAGCAGCTTTGAAACACTCTTCTTGTAAAATCTGCAAATGGATATTTGGAGCACTTTGAGGCGTATGCTGGAAAATGGAATATCTTCACCTGAAAACTAGACGGAAGCATTCTCAGAAAGTTCTTCTCGATGCGTGCATTCAACTCACAGAGTTGAACCTGTCTTTTGATAGAGCAGTTTGGAAACACTCTTTTTGTGAGATCAGCAAGTGGATATTTCCAGCGATTTGAGGCCTATGCAAGGAAAACGAAATATCTTCACATAAAAACTAGATAGCAGCATTCTCAGAAACTTCTTTGTGAGGAGCGCATTCAGCTCACAGACTGGAACGTTCCTTTTGATAGAACAGTTTTGAACCACTCCTTTTGTACTATCTGTAAGTGTTTATTCGGAGCGCTTTGGGGCCTATGTTGGAAAAGGAATTATCTTCACTTAAAAACTAGACAGAAGCATTCTCAGAAACTTCTTTGTGATGATTGCATTCTACTCACAGAGTTGAACCTTCCTTTTGATAGAACAGTTTTGAAACACTCTTTTTGCAGAATCTGCTAGTGGCTATTTGGAGCGCTTTGAGGCCTATGTTGGAAAAGGAAGAATCTTCACATAAAAACTAGGCAGAAGACTTCTCAGAAACTTCTTCCGATGGGCACATTCAACTCACAGACTTGAAGCTTCCTTCTGATAGAGAGGATTTGAAACAATCTTTGTCCAGAATCTGCAAGGAGATATTTGGGGTGCTAAGAGGCCAAAACTGCAAAAGAAAATATCACCACATGAGAACTGGACGGAAGCATTCTCAATAACTTCCATGCACTTTATGCATTCAAATCACATAGTGGAATCTTCCTTTTGATAGCGCAGTTTTGAAACACTCCTTTTGTAGAATTTGCTAGTGGATGTTTGGAGCGATTTGAGGCCTATGCTGGGAATGGAAATATCTTCACATAAAAACCAGACAAAAGCATTCTCAGAAACTTCTTTGTGATGAGTGCATTCAACTCACAGACTTGAACCTTCCTTTTGAAAGAGCAGTTTTGAAACACACTTTTTGTAGAATCTGCAAGTGGATATTTGGAGAGCTTTGAGGCCTCTGCTGGAAAATGAAATATCTTCACCTGGAAACCAGACAGAAGCATTCTGAGAATCTTCTTTGTGATGAGTGCATTCAACTCACAGACATGAACGTTCCTTTTGATAGAACAGTTTTGAAACACTAAGTTTGTAGAATCCGCAAGTGTTTATTCGGAGCACCTTGAGGCTTATGTTGGAAAAGGAAATAACTTCACATAAAAACTAGAGAGAAGCATTCTCAGAACCTTCTTTGTGATGAGTGCATTCAACTCGCAGACTTGAACCTTCCTTTTGAACGAGCAGTTTTGAAACACTCTTTTTGTAAAAGCTGCAAATGGATATTTGGAGCACTTTGAGACGTATGCTGGAAAATGGAATATCTTCATCTAAAAACTAGACAGAAGCATTCTCAGAAATTTCTTCTCGATGCGTGCATTCAACTCACAGAGTTGAACCTGTCTTTTGATAGAGCAGTTTGGCAGCACTGTTTTTGTGAAATCTGCAAGTGGATATTTCCAGCAAATTGAGGCCTATGCAAAGAAAAGGAAATATCTTCACATAAAAACTAGGTAGCGGCATTCTCAGAAACTTCTTTGTGAGGAGCGTATTCAACTCACAGACTTGAATGTTCCTTTTGATAGAACAGTTTTGAAACACTCCTTTTGTACAATCTGCAAGTGTTTATTCGGAGCGCTTTGAGGACTATGTTGGAAAAGGAAATATCTTCACATGAAAACTAGACACAAGCATTCTCAGAAACTTCTTTGTGATGAGTGCATTCTACTCACAGAGTTGAACCTTCCTTTTGATAGAACAGTACTGAAGCATTCTTTTTGTAGAATCTGCAATTGGATATTTCGAACGTTTTGAGTCCTATGCTGGAAAAGGTAATATATTCACATAAAAACTAGACAGAAGCATTCTCAGAAACTTCTTTGTGTTGAGTGCATTCAACTCACAGACATGGAGCTTCCTTTTCAAAGAGCAGTTTTGAAACACTCTTTTTGTAAAATCTGCAAGTGGATATTCGGAGCACTTTGAGGCCTATGCTGGGAAATGGAATATCTTCACCTAAAAACTAAACAGAACCTTTCTCAGAAAGCTCTTCTCGATGCATGCTTTCAACTCACAGAGTTGAACCTGCCTTTTGATAGAGCAGTTTGCAATCCCTCTTTTTATAGAATCTGCAAGTGTATATTTGGAGCGCTTTGAGGCCTATGCTGCAAAAGGAAATATCATTGCCTAAAAGCTAGACGGAAGCATTCTCAGAAACTTCTTTGTAATGAGTGCATTCAACTCACAGAGTTGAACCTTCCTTTTGATAGACCAGTTTTGAAACACTGTTTCTGTGGAATCCGCAAGCGGATATTTGGAGCTCTTTGACACTTATGCTGGAAAAGGAGATATCTTCATATACAAAGCAGACAGAAGCATTCTCAGAAACTTCTATGTCATGTGGGGATTGAACTCACAGAGTTGAACTTTCCTTTTTATGGAGCAGTTCTGCAACACTCTTTTTGTGGAAACTGCAAGTGGATATTTGGTGCGATTGCGGCATCTAGTGGAAAAGGAAATATATACAGGTGAAAACAAGAGAGAATCATTCTCAGAAACTTCTTTCTGATGAGTGCATTCAACTCACAGACTTGAACCTTCCTTTTCAAAGAGCAGTTTTGAAACACTCTTTTTGTAGGATCTGCAAGTGGATATTTGGATCGCTTTGACGCCTATGCTGGGAAATGAAATATCTTCACCGAAAAACTAGACAGAAGCATTCTCAGAAACTTCTTCACGATATGTGCATTCAACTCACAGAGTTGAATCTTTCTTTTCAAAGAGCAGTTTTGAAACACACTTTTGGTAAAATCTGCAAGTGGATATTTGGAGCGCTTTCAGGCCTATGCTGGAAAAGGAAATATCCTCACATCAATACTAGACAGAAGCATTCTCAGAAATTTCTGTGTGATGAGTGCCTTCAACTCACAGACTTGAACGTTCCTTTTGAGGGAACGGTTTTGAAACAGTCCTTTGGTAGAATCTGCAAGTGTTTATTTGGAGCGCTTTGAGGCCTATGTTGGAAAAGGAAATATCTTCACATAAAAACTAGACAGAAGCATTCTCCGAAACTTCTTTGTGATGATTGCATTCTACTCACAGAGTGGAACCTTCCTTTTGAAAGAACAGTTTTGAAACACTCTTTTGGTAGAATCTGCAAGTGGATATTTGGAGCGATTTGAGGCCTATGCTGGAAAAGGAGATATCTTCACATAAAAACTAGACAGAAGCATCCTCAGAAACTTTTTCTGATGTGCGCATTCAACTCACCGAGTTGAACCTTCCTTTTGATAGAGAGGTTTTGAAACACTCTTTGTCTAGAATCTGCAGGTGAATATTTGGAGTGCTAAGAGGCCAACACTGGAAAAGGAAATATCTTCACATGAGAACTAGACGGAAGCATTCTCAGAAAACTTCCGTGGCTTTATGCACTCAACTCACATAGTGGAAACTTCCTTTTGATAGCCAGTTTTGGAAACACTCCTTTTGTAGAATTTGCTAGTGGATGTTTGGAGCGATTTGAGGCCTATGCTGGAAATGGAAATATCTTCACATAAAAACTAGACAGAAGCATTCTCAGAAACTTCTTTGTGATGAATGCATTCAACTCAAAGACTTGAACTTTCCTTTTGAAAGAGCAGTTTTGAAACAATCTTTATGTAGAATCTGCAAGTGGATATTTGGAGCGCTTTGAGGCCTATGCTGGGAAATGAAATAATTTCACCTGAAAACTAGACAGAAGCCTTCTGAGAAACTTCTTTGTGATGAGTGCATTCAACTCACAGACATGAACGTTCCTTTTCTTGGGACAGTTTTGAAACACTGAGTTTGTAGAATCCGCAAGTGTTTATTCGGAGCACCTTGAGGCCTATGCTGGTAAAGGAAATATCTTCACATAAAAATTCGACAGAAGCATTCTCAGAAACTTCTTTGCGTTGAGTGCATTCAACTCCCAGACTTGAACCTTCTTTTTGAACGAGCAGCTTTGAAACACTCTTCTTGTAAAATCTGCAAATGGATATTTGGAGCACTTTGAGGCGTATGCTGGAAAATGGAATATCTTCACCTGAAAACTAGACGGAAGCATTCTCAGAAAGTTCTTCTCGATGCGTGCATTCAACTCACAGAGTTGAACCTGTCTTTTGATAGAGCAGTTTGGAAACACTCTTTTTGTGAGATCAGCAAGTGGATATTTCCAGCGATTTGAGGCCTATGCAAGGAAAACGAAATATCTTCACATAAAAACTAGATAGCAGCATTCTCAGAAACTTCTTTGTGAGGAGCGCATTCAGCTCACAGACTGGAACGTTCCTTTTGATAGAACAGTTTTGAAGCACTCCTTTTGTACTATCTGTAAGTGTTTATTCGGAGCGCTTTGGGGCCTATGTTGGAAAAGGAATTATCTTCACTTAAAAACTAGACAGAAGCATTCTCAGAAACTTCTTTGTGATGATTGCATTCTACTCACAGAGTTGAACCTTCCTTTTGATAGAACAGTTTTGAAACACTCTTTTTGCAGAATCTGCTAGTGGCTATTTGGAGCGCTTTGAGGCCTATGTTGGAAAAGGAAGAATCTTCACATAAAAACTAGGCAGAAGACTTCTCAGAAACTTCTTCCGATGGGCACATTCAACTCACAGACTTGAAGCTTCCTTCTGATAGAGAGGATTTGAAACAATCTTTGTCCAGAATCTGCAAGGAGATATTTGGGGTGCTAAGAGGCCAAAACTGCAAAAGAAAATATCACCACATGAGAACTGGACGGAAGCATTCTCAATAACTTCCATGCACTTTATGCATTCAAATCACATAGTGGAATCTTCCTTTTGATAGCGCAGTTTTGAAACACTCCTTTTGTAGAATTTGCTAGTGGATGTTTGGAGCGATTTGAGGCCTATGCTGGGAATGGAAATATCTTCACATAAAAACCAGACAAAAGCATTCTCAGAAACTTCTTTGTGATGAGTGCATTCAACTCACAGACTTGAACCTTCCTTTTGAAAGAGCAGTTTTGAAACACACTTTTTGTAGAATCTGCAAGTGGATATTTGGAGAGCTTTGAGGCCTCTGCTGGAAAATAAAATATCTTCACCTGGAAACCAGACAGAAGCATTCTGAGAATCTTCTTTGTGATGAGTGCATTCAACTCACAGACATGAACGTTCCTTTTGATAGAACAGTTTTGAAACACTAAGTTTGTAGAATCCGCAAGTGTTTATTCGGAGCACCTTGAGGCTTATGTTGGAAAAGGAAATAACTTCACATAAAAACTAGAGAGAAGCATTCTCAGAACCTTCTTTGTGATGAGTGCATTCAACTCGCAGACTTGAACCTTCCTTTTGAACGAGCAGTTTTGAAACACTCTTTTTGTAAAAGCTGCAAATGGATATTTGGAGCACTTTGAGACGTATGCTGGAAAATGGAATATCTTCATCTAAAAACTAGACAGAAGCATTCTCAGAAATTTCTTCTCGATGCGTGCATTCAACTCACAGAGTTGAACCTGTCTTTTGATAGAGCAGTTTGGAAACACTCTTTTTGTGAGATCAGCAAGTGGATATTTCCAGCGATTTGAGGCCTATGCAAGGAAAACGAAATATCTTCACATAAAAACTAGATAGCAGCATTCTCAGAAACTTCTTTGTGAGGAGCGCATTCAGCTCACAGACTTGAATGTTCCTTTTGATAGAACAGTTTTGAACCACTCCTTTTGTACTATCTGTAAGTGTTTATTCGGAGCGCTTGGGGGCCTATGTTGGAAAAGGAATTATCTTCACTTAAAAACTAGACAGAAGCATTCTCAGAAACTTCTTTGTGATGATTGCATTCTACTCACAGAGTTGAACCTTCCTTTTGATAGAACAGTTTTGAAACACTCTTTTGGCAGAATCTGCTAGTGGCTATTTGGAGCGCTTTGAGGCCTATGTTGGAAAAGGAAGAATCTTCACATAAAAACTAGGCAGAAGACTTCTCAGAAACTTCTTCCGATGGGCACATTCAACTCACAGACTTGAAGCTTCCTTCTGATAGAGAGGATTTGAAACAATCTTTGTCCAGAATCTGCAAGGAGATATTTGGGGTGCTAAGAGGCCAAAACTGCAAAAGAAAATATCACCGCATGAGAACTGGACGGAAGCATTCTCAATAACTTCCATGCACTTTATGCATTCAAATCACATAGTGGAATCTTCCTTTTGATAGCGCAGTTTTGAAACACTCCTTTTGTAGAATTTGCTAGTGGATGTTTGGAGCGATTTGAGGCCTATGCTGGGAATGGAAATATCTTCACATAAAAACCAGACAAAAGCATTCTCAGAAACTTCTTTGCGATGAGTGCATTCAACTCACAGACTTGAACCTTCCTTTTGAAAGAGCAGTTTTGAAACACACTTTTTGTAGAATCTGCAAGTGGATATTTGGAGAGCTTTGAGGCCTCTGCTGGAAAATGAAATATCTTCACCTGGAAACCAGACAGAAGCATTCTGAGAATCTTCTTTGTGATGAGTGCATTCAACTCACAGACATGAACGTTCCTTTTGATAGAACAGTTTTGAAACACTAAGTTTGTAGAATCCGCAAGTGTTTATTCGGAGCACCTTGAGGCTTATGTTGGAAAAGGAAATAACTTCACATAAAAACTAGAGAGAAGCATTCTCAGAACCTTCTTTGTGATGAGTGCATTCAACTCGCAGACTTGAACCTTCCTTTTGAACGAGCAGTTTTGAAACACTCTTTTTGTAAAAGCTGCAAATGGATATTTGGAGCACTTTGAGACGTATGCTGGAAAATGGAATATCTTCATCTAAAAACTAGACAGAAGCATTCTCAGAAATTTCTTCTCGATGCGTGCATTCAACTCACAGAGTTGAACCTGTCTTTTGATAGAGCAGTTTGGCAGCACTGTTTTTGTGAAATCTGCAAGTGGATATTTCCAGCAAATTGAGGCCTATGCAAAGAAAAGGAAATATCTTCACATAAAAACTAGGTAGCGGCATTCTCAGAAACTTCTTTGTGAGGAGCGTATTCAACTCACAGACTTGAATGTTCCTTTTGATAGAACAGTTTTGAAACACTCCTTTTGTACAATCTGCAAGTGTTTATTCGGAGCGCTTTGAGGACTATGTTGGAAAAGGAAATATCTTCACATGAAAACTAGACACAAGCATTCTCAGAAACTTCTTTGTGATGAGTGCATTCTACTCACAGAGTTGAACCTTCCTTTTGATAGAACAGTACTGAAGCATTCTTTTTGTAGAATCTGCAATTGGATATTTCGAACGTTTTGAGTCCTATGCTGGAAAAGGTAATATATTCACATAAAAACTAGACAGAAGCATTCTCAGAAACTTCTTTGTGTTGAGTGCATTCAACTCACGGACATGGAGCTTCCTTTTGAAAGAGCAGTTTTGAAACACTCTTTTTGTAAAATCTGCAAGTGGATATTCGGAGCACTTTGAGGCCTATGCTGGGAAATGGAATATCTTCACCTAAAAACTAAACAGAACCTTTCTCAGAAAGCTCTTCTCGATGCATGCTTTCAACTCACAGAGTTGAACCTGCCTTTTGATAGAGCAGTTTGCAATCCCTCTTTTTATAGAATCTGCAAGTGTATATTTGGAGCGCTTTGAGGCCTATGCTGCAAAAGGAAATATCATTGCCTAAAAGCTAGACGGAAGCATTCTCAGAAACTTCTTTGTAATGAGTGCATTCAACTCACAGAGTTGAACCTTCCTTTTGATAGACCAGTTTTGAAACACTGTTTCTGTGGAATCCGCAAGCGGATATTTGGATCTCTTTGACACTTATGCTGGAAAAGGAGATATCTTCATATACAAAGCAGACAGAAGCATTCTCAGAAACTTCTATGTCATGTGGGGATTGAACTCACAGAGTTGAACTTTCCTTTTTATGGAGCAGTTCTGCAACACTCTCTTTGTGGAAACTGCAAGTGGATATTTGGTGCGATTGCGGCATCTAGCTAGTGGAAAAGGAAATATATACAGATGAAAACAAGAGAGAATCATTCTCAGAAACTTCTTTCTGATGAGTGCATTCAACTCACAGACTTGAACCTTCCTTTTCAAAGAGCAGTTTTGAAACACTCTTTTTGTAGGATCTGCAAGTGGATATTTGGATCGCTTTGACGCCTATGCTGGGAAATGAAATATCTTCACCGAAAAACTAGACAGAAGCATTCTCAGAAACTTCTTCACGATATGTGCATTCAACTCACAGAGTTGAATCTTTCTTTTCAAAGAGCAGTTTTGAAACACACTTTTGGTAAAATCTGCAAGTGGATATTTGGAGCGCTTTGAGGCCTATGCTGGAAAAGGAAATATCCTCACATCAATACTAGACAGAAGCATTCTCAGAAATTTCTGTGTGATGAGTGCCTTCCACTCACAGACTTGAACGTTCCTTTTGAGGGAACGGTTTTGAAACAGTCCTTTGGTAGAATCTGCAAGTGTTTATTTGGAGCGCTTTGAGGCCTATGTTGGAAAAGGAAATATCTTCACATAAAAACTAGACAGAAGCATTCTCCGAAACTTCTTTGTGATGATTGCATTCTACTCACAGAGTGGAACCTTCCTTTTGAAAGAACAGTTTTGAAACACTCTTTTGGTAGAATCTGCAAGTGGATATTTGGAGCGATTTGAGGCCTATGCTGGAAAAGGAGATATCTTCACATAAAAACTAGACAGAAGCATCCTCAGAAACTTTTTCTGATGTGCGCATTCAACTCACCGAGTTGAACCTTCCTTTTGATAGACAGGTTTTGAAACACTCTTTGTCTAGAATCTGCAGGTGAATATTTGGAGTGCTAAGAGGCCAACACTGGAAAAGGAAATATCTTCACATGAGAACTAGACGGAAGCATTCTCAGAAAACTTCCGTGGCTTTATGCACTCAACTCACATAGTGGAAACTTCCTTTTGATAGCCAGTTTTGGAAACACTCCTTTTGTAGAATTTGCTAGTGGACGTTTGGAGCGATTTGAGGCCTATGCTGGAAATGGAAATATCTTCACATAAAAACTAGACAGAAGCATTCTCAGAAACTTCTTTGTGATGAATGCATTCAACTCAAAGACTTGAACTTTCCTTTTGAAAGAGCAGTTTTGAAACAATCTTTATGTAGAATCTGCAAGTGGATATTTGGAGCGCTTTGAGGCCTATGCTGGGAAATGAAATAATTTCACCTGAAAACTAGACAGAAGCCTTCTGAGAAACTTCTTTGTGATGAGTGCATTCAACTCACAGACATGAACGTTCCTTTTCTTGGAACAGTTTTGAAACACTGAGTTTGTAGAATCCGCAAGTGTTTATTCGGAGCACCTTGAGGCCTATGCTGGTAAAGGAAATATCTTCACATAAAAATTCGACAGAAGCATTCTCAGAAACTTCTTTGCGTTGAGTGCATTCAACTCCCAGACTTGAACCTTCTTTTTGAACGAGCAGCTTTGAAACACTCTTCTTGTAAAATCTGCAAATGGATATTTGGAGCACTTTGAGGCGTATGCTGGAAAATGGAATATCTTCACCTGAAAACTAGACGGAAGCATTCTCAGAAAGTTCTTCTCGATGCGTGCATTCAACTCACAGAGTTGAACCTGTCTTTTGATAGAGCAGTTTGGAAACACTCTTTTTGTGAGATCAGCAAGTGGATATTTCCAGCGATTTGAGGCCTATGCAAGGAAAACGAAATATCTTCACATAAAAACTAGATAGCAGCATTCTCAGAAACTTCTTTGTGAGGAGCGCATTCAGCTCACAGACTGGAACGTTCCTTTTGATAGAACAGTTTTGAAGCACTCCTTTTGTACTATCTGTAAGTGTTTATTCGGAGCGCTTTGGGGCCTATGTTGGAAAAGGAATTATCTTCACTTAAAAACTAGACAGAAGCATTCTCAGAAACTTCTTTGTGATGATTGCATTCTACTCACAGAGTTGAACCTTCCTTTTGATAGAACAGTTTTGAAACACTCTTTTTGCAGAATCTGCTAGTGGCTATTTGGAGCGCTTTGAGGCCTATGTTGGAAAAGGAAGAATCTTCACATAAAAACTAGGCAGAAGACTTCTCAGAAACTTCTTCCGATGGGCACATTCAACTCACAGACTTGAAGCTTCCTTCTGATAGAGAGGATTTGAAACAATCTTTGTCCAGAATCTGCAAGGAGATATTTGGGGTGCTAAGAGGCCAAAACTGCAAAAGAAAATATCACCACATGAGAACTGGACGGAAGCATTCTCAATAACTTCCATGCACTTTATGCATTCAAATCACATAGTGGAATCTTCCTTTTGATAGCGCAGTTTTGAAACACTCCTTTTGTAGAATTTGCTAGTGGTTGTTTGGAGCGATTTGAGGCCTATGCTGGGAATGGAAATATCTTCACATAAAAACCAGACAAAAGCATTCTCAGAAACTTCTTTGTGATGAGTGCATTCAACTCACAGACTTGAACCTTCCTTTTGAAAGAGCAGTTTTGAAACACACTTTTTGTAGAATCTGCAAGTGGATATTTGGAGAGCTTTGAGGCCTCTGCTGGAAAATGAAATATCTTCACCTGGAAACCAGACAGAAGCATTCTGAGAATCTTCTTTGTGATGAGTGCATTCAACTCACAGACATGAACGTTCCTTTTGATAGAACAGTTTTGAAACACTAAGTTTGTAGAATCCGCACGTGTTTATTCGGAGCACCTTGAGGCTTATGTTGGAAAAGGAAATAGCTTCACATAAAAACTAGAGAGAAGCATTCTCAGAACCTTCTTTGTGATGAGTGCATTCAACTCGCAGACTTGAACCTTCCTTTTGAACGAGCAGTTTTGAAACACTCTTTTTGTAAAAGCTGCAAATGGATATTTGGAGCACTTTGAGACGTATGCTGGAAAATGGAATATCTTCATCTAAAAACTAGACAGAAGCATTCTCAGAAATTTCTTCTCGATGCGTGCATTCAACTCACAGAGTTGAACCTGTCTTTTGATAGAGCAGTTTGGCAGCACTGTTTTTGTGAAATCTGCAAGTGGATATTTCCAGCAAATTGAGGCCTATGCAAAGAAAAGGAAATATCTTCACATAAAAACTAGGTAGCGGCATTCTCAGAAACTTCTTTGTGAGGAGCGTATTCAACTCACAGACTTGAATGTTCCTTTTGATAGAACAGTTTTGAAACACTCCTTTTGTACAATCTGCAAGTGTTTATTCGGAGCGCTTTGAGGACTATGTTGGAAAAGGAAATATCTTCACATGAAAACTAGACACAAGCATTCTCAGAAACTTCTTTGTGATGAGTGCATTCTACTCACAGAGTTGAACCTTCCTTTTGATAGAACAGTACTGAAGCATTCTTTTTGTAGAATCTGCAATTGGATATTTCGAACGTTTTGAGTCCTATGCTGGAAAAGGTAATATATTCACATAAAAACTAGACAGAAGCATTCTCAGAAACTTCTTTGTGTTGAGTGCATTCAACTCACAGACATGGAGCTTCCTTTTGAAAGAGCAGTTTTGAAACACTCTTTTTGTAAAATCTGCAAGTGGATATTCGGAGCACTTTGAGGCCTATGCTGGGAAATGGAATATCTTCACCTAAAAACTAAACAGAACCTTTCTCAGAAAGCTCTTCTCGATGCATGCTTTCAACTCACAGAGTTGAACCTGCCTTTTGATAGAGCAGTTTGCAATCCCTCTTTTTATAGAATCTGCAAGTGTATATTTGGAGCGCTTTGAGGCCTATGCTGCAAAAGGAAATATCATTGCCTAAAAGTTAGACGGAAGCATTCTCAGAAACTTCTTTGTAATGAGTGCATTCAACTCACAGAGTTGAACCTTCCTTTTGATAGACCAGTTTTGAAACACTGTTTCTGTGGAATCCGCAAGCGGATATTTGGAGCTCTTTGACACTTATGCTGGAAAAGGAGATATCTTCATATACAAAGCAGACAGAAGCATTCTCAGAAACTTCTATGTCATGTGGGGATTGAACTCACAGAGTTGAACTTTCCTTTTTATGGAGCAGTTCTGCAACACTCTTTTTGTGGAAACTGCAAGTGGATATTTGGTGCGATTGCGGCATCTAGTGGAAAAGGAAATATATACAGGTGAAAACAAGAGAGAATCATTCTCAGAAACTTCTTTCTGATGAGTGCATTCAACTCACAGACTTGAACCTTCCTTTTCAAAGAGCAGTTTTGAAACACTCTTTTTGTAGGATCTGCAAGTGGATATTTGGATTGCTTTGACGCCTATGCTGGGAAATGAAATATCTTCACCGAAAAACTAGACAGAAGCATTCTCAGAAACTTCTTCACGATATGTGCATTCAACTCACAGAGTTGAATCTTTCTTTTCAAAGAGCAGTTTTGAAACACACTTTTGGTAAAATCTGCAAGTGGATATTTGGAGCGCTTTCAGGCCTATGCTGGAAAAGGAAATATCCTCACATCAATACTAGACAGAAGCATTCTCAGAAATTTCTGTGTGATGAGTGCCTTCAACTCACAGACTTGAACGTTCCTTTTGAGGGAACGGTTTTGAAACAGTCCTTTGGTAGAATCTGCAAGTGTTTATTTGGAGCGCTTTGAGGCCTATGTTGGAAAAGGAAATATCTTCACATAAAAACTAGACAGAAGCATTCTCCGAAACTTCTTTGTGATGATTGCATTCTACTCACAGAGTGGAACCTTCCTTTTGAAAGAACAGTTTTGAAACACTCTTTTGGTAGAATCTGCAAGTGGATATTTGGAGCGATTTGAGGCCTATGCTGGAAAAGGAGATATCTTCACATAAAAACTAGACAGAAGCATCCTCAGAAACTTTTTCTGATGTGCGCATTCAACTCACCGAGTTGAACCTTCCTTTTGATAGAGAGGTTTTGAAACACTCTTTGTCTAGAATCTGCAGGTGAATATTTGGAGTGCTAAGAGGCCAACACTGGAAAAGGAAATATCTTCACATGAGAACTAGACGGAAGCATTCTCAGAAAACTTCCGTGGCTTTATGCACTCAACTCACATAGTGGAAACTTCCTTTTGATAGCCAGTTTTGGAAACACTCCTTTTGTAGAATTTGCTAGTGGATGTTTGGAGCGATTTGAGGCCTATGCTGGAAATGGAAATATCTTCACATAAAAACTAGACAGAAGCATTCTCAGAAACTTCTTTGTGATGAATGCATTCAACTCAAAGACTTGAACTTTCCTTTTGAAAGAGCAGTTTTGAAACAATCTTTATGTAGAATCTGCAAGTGGATATTTGGAGCGCTTTGAGGCCTATGCTGGGAAATGAAATAATTTCACCTGAAAACTAGACAGAAGCCTTCTGAGAAACTTCTTTGTGATGAGTGCATTCAACTCACAGACATGAACGTTCCTTTTCTTGGGACAGTTTTGAAACACTGAGTTTGTAGAATCCGCAAGTGTTTATTCGGAGCACCTTGAGGCCTATGCTGGTAAAGGAAATATCTTCACATAAAAATTCGACAGAAGCATTCTCAGAAACTTCTTTGCGTTGAGTGCATTCAACTCCCAGACTTGAACCTTCTTTTTGAACGAGCAGCTTTGAAACACTCTTCTTGTAAAATCTGCAAATGGATATTTGGAGCACTTTGAGGCGTATGCTGGAAAATGGAATATCTTCACCTGAAAACTAGACGGAAGCATTCTCAGAAAGTTCTTCTCGATGCGTGCATTCAACTCACAGAGTTGAACCTGTCTTTTGATAGAGCAGTTTGGAAACACTCTTTTTGTGAGATCAGCAAGTGGATATTTCCAGCGATTTGAGGCCTATGCAAGGAAAACGAAATATCTTCACATAAAAACTAGATAGCAGCATTCTCAGAAACTTCTTTGTGAGGAGCGCATTCAGCTCACAGACTGGAACGTTCCTTTTGATAGAACAGTTTTGAACCACTCCTTTTGTACTATCTGTAAGTGTTTATTCGGAGCCCTTGGGGGCCTATGTTGGAAAAGGAATTATCTTCACTTAAAAACTAGACAGAAGCATTCTCAGAAACTTCTTTGTGATGATTGCATTCTACTCACAGAGTTGAACCTTCCTTTTGATAGAACAGTTTTGAAACACTCTTTTTGCAGAATCTGCTAGTGGCTATTTGGAGCGCTTTGAGGCCTATGTTGGAAAAGGAAGAATCTTCACATAAAACCTAGGCAGAAGACTTCTCAGAAACTTCTTCCGATGGGCACATTCAACTCACAGACTTGAAGCTTCCTTCTGATAGAGAGGATTTGAAACAATCTTTGTCCAGAATCTGCAAGGAGATATTTGGGGTGCTAAGAGGCCAAAACTGCAAAAGAAAATATCACCACATGAGAACTGGACGGAAGCATTCTCAATAACTTCCATGCACTTTATGCATTCAAATCACATAGTGGAATCTTCCTTTTGATAGCGCAGTTTTGAAACACTCCTTTTGTAGAATTTGCTAGTGGATGTTTGGAGCGATTTGAGGCCTATGCTGGGAATGGAAATATCTTCACATAAAAACCAGACAAAAGCATTCTCAGAAACTTCTTTGTGATGAGTGCATTCAACTCACAGACTTGAACCTTCCTTTTGAAAGAGCAGTTTTGAAACACACTTTTTGTAGAATCTGCAAGTGGATATTTGGAGAGCTTTGAGGCCTCTGCTGGAAAATGAAATATCTTCACCTGGAAACCAGACAGAAGCATTCTGAGAATCTTCTTTGTGATGAGTGCATTCAACTCACAGACATGAACGTTCCTTTTGATAGAACAGTTTTGAAACACTAAGTTTGTAGAATCGGCAAGTGTTTATTCGGAGCACCTTGAGGCTTATGTTGGAAAAGGAAATAACTTCACATAAAAACTAGAGAGAAGCATTCTCAGAACCTTCTTTGTGATGAGTGCATTCAACTCGCAGACTTGAACCTTCCTTTTGAACGAGCAGTTTTGAAACACTCTTTTTGTAAAAGCTGCAAATGGATATTTGGAGCACTTTGAGACGTATGCTGGAAAATGGAATATCTTCATCTAAAAACTAGACAGAAGCATTCTCAGAAATTTCTTCTCGATGCGTGCATTCAACTCACAGAGTTGAACCTGTCTTTTGATAGAGCAGTTTGGCAGCACTGTTTTTGTGAAATCTGCAAGTGGATATTTCCAGCAAATTGAGGCCTATGCAAAGAAAAGGAAATATCTTCACATAAAAACTAGGTAGCGGCATTCTCAGAAACTTCTTTGTGAGGAGCGTATTCAACTCACAGACTTGAATGTTCCTTTTGATAGAACAGTTTTGAAACACTCCTTTTGTACAATCTGCAAGTGTTTATTCGGAGCGCTTTGAGGACTATGTTGGAAAAGGAAATATCTTCACATGAAAACTAGACACAAGCATTCTCAGAAACTTCTTTGTGATGAGTGCATTCTACTCACAGAGTTGAACCTTCCTTTTGATAGAACAGTACTGAAGCATTCTTTTTGTAGAATCTGCAATTGGATATTTCGAACGTTTTGAGTCCTATGCTGGAAAAGGTAATATATTCACATAAAAACTAGACAGAAGCATTCTCAGAAACTTCTTTGTGTTGAGTGCATTCAATTCACAGACATGGAGCTTCCTTTTGAAAGAGCAGTTTTGAAACACTCTTTTTGTAAAATCTGCAAGTGGATATTCGGAGCACTTTGAGGCCTATGCTGGGAAATGGAATATCTTCACCTAAAAACTAAACAGAACCTTTCTCAGAAAGCTCTTCTCGATGCATGCTTTCAACTCACAGAGTTGAACCTGCCTTTTGATAGAGCAGTTTGCAATCCCTCTTTTTATAGAATCTGCAAGTGTATATTTGGAGCGCTTTGAGGCCTATGCTGCAAAAGGAAATATCATTGCCTAAAAGCTAGACGGAAGCATTCTCAGAAACTTCTTTGTAATGAGTGCATTCAACTCACAGAGTTGAACCTTCCTTTTGATAGACCAGTTTTGAAACACTGTTTCTGTGGAATCCGCAAGCGGATATTTGGAGCTCTTTGACACTTATGCTGGAAAAGGAGATATCTTCATATACAAAGCAGACAGAAGCATTCTCAGAAACTTCTATGTCATGTGGGGATTGAACTCACAGAGTTGAACTTTCCTTTTTATGGAGCAGTTCTGCAACACTCTTTTTGTGGAAACTGCAAGTGGATATTTGGTGCGATTGCGGCATCTAGCTAGTGGAAAAGGAAATATATACAGGTGAAAACAAGAGAGAATCATTCTCAGAAACTTCTTTCTGATGAGTGCATTCAACTCACAGACTTGAACCTTCCTTTTCAAAGAGCAGTTTTGAAACACCCTTTTTGTAGGATCTGCAAGTGGATATTTGGATCGCTTTGACGCCTATGCTGGGAAATGAAATATCTTCACCGAAAAACTAGACAGAAGCATTCTCAGAAACTTCTTCACGATATGTGCATTCAACTCACAGAGTTGAATCTTTCTTTTCAAAGAGCAGTTTTGAAACACACTTTTGGTAAAATCTGCAAGTGGATATTTGGAGCGCTTTCAGGCCTATGCTGGAAAAGGAAATATCCTCACATCAATACTAGACAGAAGCATTCTCAGAAATTTCTGTGTGATGAGTGCCTTCCACTCACAGACTTGAACGTTCCTTTGGAGGGAACGGTTTTGAAACAGTCCTTTGGTAGAATCTGCAAGTGTTTATTTGGAGCGCTTTGAGGCCTATGTTGGAAAAGGAAATATCTTCACATAAAAACTAGACAGAAGCATTCTCCGAAACTTCTTTGTGATGATTGCATTCTACTCACAGAGTGGAACCTTCCTTTTGAAAGAACAGTTTTGAAACACTCTTTTGGTAGAATCTGCAAGTGGATATTTGGAGCGATTTGAGGCCTATGCTGGAAAAGGAGATATCTTCACATAAAAACTAGACAGAAGCATCCTCAGAAACTTTTTCTGATGTGCGCATTCAACTCACCGAGTTGAACCTTCCTTTTGATAGAGAGGTTTTGAAACACTCTTTGTCTAGAATCTGCAGGTGAATATTTGGAGTGCTAAGAGGCCAACACTGGAAAAGGAAATATCTTCACATGAGAACTAGACGGAAGCATTCTCAGAAAACTTCCGTGGCTTTATGCACTCAACTCACATAGTGGAAACTTCCTTTTGATAGCCAGTTTTGGAAACACTCCTTTTGTAGAATTTGCTAGTGGATGTTTGGAGCGATTTGAGGCCTATGCTGGAAATGGAAATATCTTCACATAAAAACTAGACAGAAGCATTCTCAGAAACTTCTTTGTGATGAATGCATTCAACTCAAAGACTTGAACTTTCCTTTTGAAAGAGCAGTTTTGAAACAATCTTTATGTAGAATCTGCAAGTGGATATTTGGAGCGCTTTGAGGCCTATGCTGGGAAATGAAATAATTTCACCTGAAAACTAGACAGAAGCCTTCTGAGAAACTTCTTTGTGATGAGTGCATTCAACTCACAGACATGAACGTTCCTTTTCTTGGAACAGTTTTGAAACACTGAGTTTGTAGAATCCGCAAGTGTTTACTCAGAGCACCTTGAGGCCTATGCTGGTAAAGGAAATATCTTCACATAAAAATTCGACAGAAGCATTCTCAGAAACTTCTTTGCGTTGAGTGCATTCAACTCCCAGACTTGAACCTTCTTTTTGAACGAGCAGCTTTGAAACACTCTTCTTGTAAAATCTGCAAATGGATATTTGGAGCACTTTGAGGCGTATGCTGGAAAATGGAATATCTTCACCTGAAAACTAGACGGAAGCATTCTCAGAAAGTTCTTCTCGATGCGTGCATTCAACTCACAGAGTTGAACCTGTCTTTTGATAGAGCAGTTTGGAAACACTCTTTTTGTGAGATCAGCAAGTGGATATTTCCAGCGATTTGAGGCCTATGCAAGGAAAACGAAATATCTTCACATAAAAACTAGATAGCAGCATTCTCAGAAACTTCTTTGTGAGGAGCGCATTCAGCTCACAGACTGGAACGTTCCTTTTGATAGAACAGTTTTGAACCACTCCTTTTGTACTATCTGTAAGTGTTTATTCGGAGCGCTTTGGGGCCTATGTTGGAAAAGGAATTATCTTCACTTAAAAACTAGACAGAAGCATTCTCAGAAACTTCTTTGTGATGATTGCATTCTACTCACAGAGTTGAACCTTCCTTTTGATAGAACAGTTTTGAAACACTCTTTTTGCAGAATCTGCTAGTGGCTATTTGGAGCGCTTTGAGGCCTATGTTGGAAAAGGAAGAATCTTCACATAAAAACTAGGCAGAAGACTTCTCAGAAACTTCTTCCGATGGGCACATTCAACTCACAGACTTGAAGCTTCCTTCTGATAGAGAGGATTTGAAACAATCTTTGTCCAGAATCTGCAAGGAGATATTTGGGGTGCTAAGAGGCCAAAACTGCAAAAGAAAATATCACCGCATGAGAACTGGACGGAAGCATTCTCAATAACTTCCATGCACTTTATGCATTCAAATCACATAGTGGAATCTTCCTTTTGATAGCGCAGTTTTGAAACACTCCTTTTGTAGAATTTGCTAGTGGATGTTTGGAGCGATTTGAGGCCTATGCTGGGAATGGAAATATCTTCACATAAAAACCAGACAAAAGCATTCTCAGAAACTTCTTTGCGATGAGTGCATTCAACTCACAGACTTGAACCTTCCTTTTGAAAGAGCAGTTTTGAAACACACTTTTTGTAGAATCTGCAAGTGGATATTTGGAGAGCTTTGAGGCCTCTGCTGGAAAATGAAATATCTTCACCTGGAAACCAGACAGAAGCATTCTGAGAATCTTCTTTGTGATGAGTGCATTCAACTCACAGACATGAACGTTCCTTTTGATAGAACAGTTTTGAAACACTAAGTTTGTAGAATCCGCAAGTGTTTATTCGGAGCACCTTGAGGCTTATGTTGGAAAAGGAAATAGCTTCACATAAAAACTAGAGAGAAGCATTCTCAGAACCTTCTTTGTGATGAGTGCATTCAACTCGCAGACTTGAACCTTCCTTTTGAACGAGCAGTTTTGAAACACTCTTTTTGTAAAAGCTGCAAATGGATATTTGGAGCACTTTGAGACGTATGCTGGAAAATGGAATATCTTCATCTAAAAACTAGACAGAAGCATTCTCAGAAATTTCTTCTCGATGCGTGCATTCAACTCACAGAGTTGAACCTGTCTTTTGATAGAGCAGTTTGGCAGCACTGTTTTTGTGAAATCTGCAAGTGGATATTTCCAGCAAATTGAGGCCTATGCAAAGAAAAGGAAATATCTTCACATAAAAACTAGGTAGCGGCATTCTCAGAAACTTCTTTGTGAGGAGCGTATTCAACTCACAGACTTGAATGTTCCTTTTGATAGAACAGTTTTGAAACACTCCTTTTGTACAATCTGCAAGTGTTTATTCGGAGCGCTTTGAGGACTATGTTGGAAAAGGAAATATCTTCACATGAAAACTAGACACAAGCATTCTCAGAAACTTCTTTGTGATGAGTGCATTCTACTCACAGAGTTGAACCTTCCTTTTGATAGAACAGTACTGAAGCATTCTTTTTGTAGAATCTGCAATTGGATATTTCGAACGTTTTGAGTCCTATGCTGGAAAAGGTAATATATTCACATAAAAACTAGACAGAAGCATTCTCAGAAACTTCTTTGTGTTGAGTGCATTCAACTCACAGACATGGAGCTTCCTTTTCAAAGAGCAGTTTTGAAACACTCTTTTTGTAAAATCTGCAAGTGGATATTCGGAGCACTTTGAGGCCTATGCTGGGAAATGGAATATCTTCACCTAAAAACTAAACAGAACCTTTCTCAGAAAGCTCTTCTCGATGCATGCTTTCAACTCACAGAGTTGAACCTGCCTTTTGATAGAGCAGTTTGCAATCCCTCTTTTTATAGAATCTGCAAGTGTATATTTGGAGCGCTTTGAGGCCTATGCTGCAAAAGGAAATATCATTGCCTAAAAGCTAGACGGAAGCATTCTCAGAAACTTCTTTGTAATGAGTGCATTCAACTCACAGAGTTGAACCTTCCTTTTGATAGACCAGTTTTGAAACACTGTTTCTGTGGAATCCGCAAGCGGATATTTGGAGCTCTTTGACACTTATGCTGGAAAAGGAGATATCTTCATATACAAAGCAGACAGAAGCATTCTCAGAAACTTCTATGTCATGTGGGGATTGAACTCACAGAGTTGAACTTTCCTTTTTATGGAGCAGTTCTGCAACACTCTTTTTGTGGAAACTGCAAGTGGATATTTGGTGCGATTGCGGCATCTAGTGGAAAAGGAAATATATACAGGTGAAAACAAGAGAGAATCATTCTCAGAAACTTCTTTCTGATGAGTGCATTCAACTCACAGACTTGAACCTTCCTTTTCAAAGAGCAGTTTTGAAACACTCTTTTTGTAGGATCTGCAAGTGGATATTTGGATCGCTTTGACGCCTATGCTGGGAAATGAAATATCTTCACCGAAAAACTAGACAGAAGCATTCTCAGAAACTTCTTCACGATATGTGCATTCAACTCACAGAGTTGAATCTTTCTTTTCAAAGAGCAGTTTTGAAACACACTTTTGGTAAAATCTGCAAGTGGATATTTGGAGCGCTTTCAGGCCTATGCTGGAAAAGGAAATATCCTCACATCAATACTAGACAGAAGCATTCTCAGAAATTTCTGTGTGATGAGTGCCTTCAACTCACAGACTTGAACGTTCCTTTGGAGGGAACGGTTTTGAAACAGTCCTTTGGTAGAATCTGCAAGTGTTTATTTGGAGCGCTTTGAGGCCTATGTTGGAAAAGGAAATATCTTCACATAAAAACTAGACAGAAGCATTCTCCGAAACTTCTTTGTGATGATTGCATTCTACTCACAGAGTGGAACCTTCCTTTTGAAAGAACAGTTTTGAAACACTCTTTTGGTAGAATCTGGAAGTGGATATTTGGAGCGATTTGAGGCCTATGCTGGAAAAGGAGATATCTTCACATAAAAACTAGACAGAAGCATCCTCAGAAACTTTTTCTGATGTGCGCATTCAACTCACCGAGTTGAACCTTCCTTTTGATAGAGAGGTTTTGAAACACTCTTTGTCTAGAATCTGCAGGTGAATATTTGGAGTGCTAAGAGGCCAACACTGGAAAAGGAAATATCTTCACATGAGAACTAGACGGAAGCATTCTCAGAAAACTTCCGTGGCTTTATGCACTCAACTCACATAGTGGAAACTTCCTTTTGATAGCCAGTTTTGGAAACACTCCTTTTGTAGAATTTGCTAGTGGATGTTTGGAGCGATTTGAGGCCTATGCTGGAAATGGAAATATCTTCACATAAAAACTAGACAGAAGCATTCTCAGAAACTTCTTTGTGATGAATGCATTCAACTCAAAGACTTGAACTTTCCTTTTGAAAGAGCAGTTTTGAAACAATCTTTATGTAGAATCTGCAAGTGGATATTTGGAGCGCTTTGAGGCCTATGCTGGGAAATGAAATAATTTCACCTGAAAACTAGACAGAAGCCTTCTGAGAAACTTCTTTGTGATGAGTGCATTCAACTCACAGACATGAACGTTCCTTTTCTTGGGACAGTTTTGAAACACTGAGTTTGTAGAATCCGCAAGTGTTTATTCGGAGCACCTTGAGGCCTATGCTGGTAAAGGAAATATCTTCACATAAAAATTCGACAGAAGCATTCTCAGAAACTTCTTTGCGTTGAGTGCATTCAACTCCCAGACTTGAACCTTCTTTTTGAACGAGCAGCTTTGAAACACTCTTCTTGTAAAATCTGCAAATGGATATTTGGAGCACTTTGAGGCGTATGCTGGAAAATGGAATATCTTCACCTGAAAACTAGACGGAAGCATTCTCAGAAAGATCTTCTCGATGCGTGCATTCAACTCACAGAGTTGAACCTGTCTTTTGATAGAGCAGTTTGGAAACACTCTTTTTGTGAGATCAGCAAGTGGATATTTCCAGCGATTTGAGGCCTATGCAAGGAAAACGAAATATCTTCACATAAAAACTAGATAGCAGCATTCTCAGAAACTTCTTTGTGAGGAGCGCATTCAGCTCACAGACTGGAACGTTCCTTTTGATAGAACAGTTTTGAACCACTCCTTTTGTACTATCTGTAAGTGTTTATTCGGAGCGCTTGGGGGCCTATGTTGGAAAAGGAATTATCTTCACTTAAAAACTAGACAGAAGCATTCTCAGAAACTTCTTTGTGATGATTGCATTCTACTCACAGAGTTGAACCTTCCTTTTGGTAGAACAGTTTTGAAACACTCTTTTTGCAGAATCTGCTAGTGGCTATTTGGAGCGCTTTGAGGCCTATGTTGGAAAAGGAAGAATCTTCACATAAAAACTAGGCAGAAGACTTCTCAGAAACTTCTTCCGATGGGCACATTCAACTCACAGACTTGAAGCTTCCTTCTGATAGAGAGGATTTGAAACAATCTTTGTCCAGAATCTGCAAGGAGATATTTGGGGTGCTAAGAGGCCAAAACTGCAAAAGAAAATATCACCACATGAGAACTGGACGGAAGCATTCTCAATAACTTCCATGCACTTTATGCATTCAAATCACATAGTGGAATCTTCCTTTTGATAGCGCAGTTTTGAAACACTCCTTTTGTAGAATTTGCTAGTGGATGTTTGGAGCGATTTGAGGCCTATGCTGGGAATGGAAATATCTTCACATAAAAACCAGACAAAAGCATTCTCAGAAACTTCTTTGTGATGAGTGCATTCAACTCACAGACTTGAACCTTCCTTTTGAAAGAGCAGTTTTGAAACACACTTTTTGTAGAATCTGCAAGTGGATATTTGGAGAGCTTTGAGGCCTATGCTGGAAAATGAAATATCTTCACCTGGAAACCAGACAGAAGCATTCTGAGAATCTTCTTTGTGATGAGTGCATTCAACTCACAGACATGAACGTTCCTTTTGATAGAACAGTTTTGAAACACTAAGTTTGTAGAATCCGCAAGTGTTTATTCGGAGCACCTTGAGGCTTATGTTGGAAAAGGAAATAACTTCACATAAAAACTAGAGAGAAGCATTCTCAGAACCTTCTTTGTGATGAGTGCATTCAACTCGCAGACTTGAACCTTCCTTTTGAACGAGCAGTTTTGAAACACTCTTTTTGTAAAAGCTGCAAATGGATATTTGGAGCACTTTGAGACGTATGCTGGAAAATGGAATATCTTCATCTAAAAACTAGACAGAAGCATTCTCAGAAATTTCTTCTCGATGCGTGCATTCAACTCACAGAGTTGAACCTGTCTTTTGATAGAGCAGTTTGGCAGCACTGTTTTTGTGAAATCTGCAAGTGGATATTTCCAGCAAATTGAGGCCTATGCAAAGAAAAGGAAATATCTTCACATAAAAACTAGGTAGCGGCATTCTCAGAAACTTCTTTGTGAGGAGCGTATTCAACTCACAGACTTGAATGTTCCTTTTGATAGAACAGTTTTGAAACACTCCTTTTGTACAATCTGCAAGTGTTTATTCGGAGCGCTTTGAGGACTATGTTGGAAAAGGAAATATCTTCACATGAAAACTAGACACAAGCATTCTCAGAAACTTCTTTGTGATGAGTGCATTCTACTCACAGAGTTGAACCTTCCTTTTGATAGAACAGTACTGAAGCATTCTTTTTGTAGAATCTGCAATTGGATATTTCGAACGTTTTGAGTCCTATGCTGGAAAAGGTAATATATTCACATAAAAACTAGACAGAAGCATTCTCAGAAACTTCTTTGTGTTGAGTGCATTCAACTCACAGACATGGAGCTTCCTTTTGAAAGAGCAGTTTTGAAACACTCTTTTTGTAAAATCTGCAAGTGGATATTCGGAGCACTTTGAGGCCTATGCTGGGAAATGGAATATCTTCACCTAAAAACTAAACAGAACCTTTCTCAGAAAGCTCTTCTCGATGCATGCTTTCAACTCACAGAGTTGAACCTGCCTTTTGATAGAGCAGTTTGCAATCCCTCTTTTTATAGAATCTGCAAGTGTATATTTGGAGCGCTTTGAGGCCTATGCTGCAAAAGGAAATATCATTGCCTAAAAGCTAGACGGAAGCATTCTCAGAAACTTCTTTGTAATGAGTGCATTCAACTCACAGAGTTGAACCTTCCTTTTGATAGACCAGTTTTGAAACACTGTTTCTGTGGAATCCGCAAGCGGATATTTGGAGCTCTTTGACACTTATGCTGGAAAAGGAGATATCTTCATATACAAAGCAGACAGAAGCATTCTCAGAAACTTCTATGTCATGTGGGGATTGAACTCACAGAGTTGAACTTTCCTTTTTATGGAGCAGTTCTGCAACACTCTTTTTGTGGAAACTGCAAGTGGATATTTGGTGCGATTGCGGCATCTAGCTAGTGGAAAAGGAAATATATACAGGTGAAAACAAGAGAGAATCATTCTCAGAAACTTCTTTCTGATGAGTGCATTCAACTCACAGACTTGAACCTTCCTTTTCAAAGAGCAGTTTTGAAACACTCTTTTTGTAGGATCTGCAAGTGGATATTTGGATCGCTTTGACGCCTATGCTGGGAAATGAAATATCTTCACCGAAAAACTAGACAGAAGCATTCTCAGAAACTTCTTCACGATATGTGCACTCAACTCACAGAGTTGAATCTTTCTTTTCAAAGAGCAGTTTTGAAACACACTTTTGGTAAAATCTGCAAGTGGATATTTGGAGCGCTTTCAGGCCTATGCTGGAAAAGGAAATATCCTCACATCAATACTAGACAGAAGCATTCTCAGAAATTTCTGTGTGATGAGTGCCTTCCACTCACAGACTTGAACGTTCCTTTGGAGGGAACGGTTTTGAAACAGTCCTTTGGTAGAATCTGCAAGTGTTTATTTGGAGCGCTTTGAGGCCTATGTTGGAAAAGGAAATATCTTCACATAAAAACTAGACAGAAGCATTCTCTGAAACTTCTTTGTGATGATTGCATTCTACTCACAGAGTGGAACCTTCCTTTTGAAAGAACAGTTTTGAAACACTCTTTTGGTAGAATCTGCAAGTGGATATTTGGAGCGATTTGAGGCCTATGCTGGAAAAGGAGATATCTTCACATAAAAACTAGACAGAAGCATCCTCAGAAACTTTTTCTGATGTGCGCATTCAACTCACCGAGTTGAACCTTCCTTTTGATAGAGAGGTTTTGAAACACTCTTTGTCTAGAATCTGCAGGTGAATATTTGGAGTGCTAAGAGGCCAACACTGGAAAAGGAAATATCTTCACATGAGAACTAGACGGAAGCATTCTCAGAAAACTTCCGTGGCTTTATGCACTCAACTCACATAGTGGAAACTTCCTTTTGATAGCCAGTTTTGGAAACACTCCTTTTGTAGAATTTGCTAGTGGATGTTTGGAGCGATTTGAGGCCTATGCTGGAAATGGAAATATCTTCACATAAAAACTAGACAGAAGCATTCTCAGAAACTTCTTTGTGATGAATGCATTCAACTCAAAGACTTGAACTTTCCTTTTGAAAGAGCAGTTTTGAAACAATCTTTATGTAGAATCTGCAAGTGGATATTTGGAGCGCTTTGAGGCCTATGCTGGGAAATGAAATAATTTCACCTGAAAACTAGACAGAAGCCTTCTGAGAAACTTCTTTGTGATGAGTGCATTCAACTCACAGACATGAACGTTCCTTTTCTTGGAACAGTTTTGAAACACTGAGTTTGTAGAATCCGCAAGTGTTTATTCGGAGCACCTTGAGGCCTATGCTGGTAAAGGAAATATCTTCACATAAAAATTCGACAGAAGCATTCTCAGAAACTTCTTTGCGTTGAGTGCATTCAACTCCCAGACTTGAACCTTCTTTTTGAACGAGCAGCTTTGAAACACTCTTCTTGTAAAATCTGCAAATGGATATTTGGAGCACTTTGAGGCGTATGCTGGAAAATGGAATATCTTCACCTGAAAACTAGACGGAAGCATTCTCAGAAAGTTCTTCTCGATGCGTGCATTCAACTCACAGAGTTGAACCTGTCTTTTGATAGAGCAGTTTGGAAACACTCTTTTTGTGAGATCAGCAAGTGGATATTTCCAGCGATTTGAGGCCTATGCAAGGAAAACGAAATATCTTCACATAAAAACTAGATAGCAGCATTCTCAGAAACTTCTTTGTGAGGAGCGCATTCAGCTCACAGACTGGAACGTTCCTTTTGATAGAACAGTTTTGAACCACTCCTTTTGTACTATCTGTAAGTGTTTATTCGGAGCGCTTTGGGGCCTATGTTGGAAAAGGAATTATCTTCACTTAAAAACTAGACAGAAGCATTCTCAGAAACTTCTTTGTGATGATTGCATTCTACTCACAGAGTTGAACCTTCCTTTTGATAGAACAGTTTTGAAACACTCTTTTTGCAGAATCTGCTAGTGGCTATTTGGAGCGCTTTGAGGCCTATGTTGGAAAAGGAAGAATCTTCACATAAAAACTAGGCAGAAGACTTCTCAGAAACTTCTTCCGATGGGCACATTCAACTCACAGACTTGAAGCTTCCTTCTGATAGAGAGGATTTGAAACAATCTTTGTCCAGAATCTGCAAGGAGATATTTGGGGTGCTAAGAGGCCAAAACTGCAAAAGAAAATATCACCGCATGAGAACTGGACGGAAGCATTCTCAATAACTTCCATGCACTTTATGCATTCAAATCACATAGTGGAATCTTCCTTTTGATAGCGCAGTTTTGAAACACTCCTTTTGTAGAATTTGCTAGTGGATGTTTGGAGCGATTTGAGGCCTATGCTGGGAATGGAAATATCTTCACATAAAAACCAGACAAAAGCATTCTCAGAAACTTCTTTGCGATGAGTGCATTCAACTCACAGACTTGAACCTTCCTTTTGAAAGAGCAGTTTTGAAACACACTTTTTGTAGAATCTGCAAGTGGATATTTGGAGAGCTTTGAGGCCTCTGCTGGAAAATGAAATATCTTCACCTGGAAACCAGACAGAAGCATTCTGAGAATCTTCTTTGTGATGAGTGCATTCAACTCACAGACATGAACGTTCCTTTTGATAGAACAGTTTTGAAACACTAAGTTTGTAGAATCGGCAAGTGTTTATTCGGAGCACCTTGAGGCTTATGTTGGAAAAGGAAATAACCTCACATAAAAACTAGAGAGAAGCATTCTCAGAACCTTCTTTGTGATGAGTGCATTCAACTCGCAGACTTGAACCTTCCTTTTGAACGAGCAGTTTTGAAACACTCTTTTTGTAAAAGCTGCAAATGGATATTTGGAGCACTTTGAGACGTATGCTGGAAAATGGAATATCTTCATCTAAAAACTAGACAGAAGCATTCTCAGAAATTTCTTCTCGATGCGTGCATTCAACTCACAGAGTTGAACCTGTCTTTTGATAGAGCAGTTTGGCAGCACTGTTTTTGTGAAATCTGCAAGTGGATATTTCCAGCAAATTGAGGCCTATGCAAAGAAAAGGAAATATCTTCACATAAAAACTAGGTAGCGGCATTCTCAGAAACTTCTTTGTGAGGAGCGTATTCAACTCACAGACTTGAATGTTCCTTTTGATAGAACAGTTTTGAAACACTCCTTTTGTACAATCTGCAAGTGTTTATTCGGAGCGCTTTGAGGACTATGTTGGAAAAGGAAATATCTTCACATGAAAACTAGACACAAGCATTCTCAGAAACTTCTTTGTGATGAGTGCATTCTACTCACAGAGTTGAACCTTCCTTTTGATAGAACAGTACTGAAGCATTCTTTTTGTAGAATCTGCAATTGGATATTTCGAACGTTTTGAGTCCTATGCTGGAAAAGGTAATATATTCACATAAAAACTAGACAGAAGCATTCTCAGAAACTTCTTTGTGTTGAGTGCATTCAACTCACAGACATGGAGCTTCCTTTTGAAAGAGCAGTTTTGAAACACTCTTTTTGTAAAATCTGCAAGTGGATATTCGGAGCACTTTGAGGCCTATGCTGGGAAATGGAATATCTTCACCTAAAAACTAAACAGAACCTTTCTCAGAAAGCTCTTCTCGATGCATGCTTTCAACTCACAGAGTTGAACCTGCCTTTTGATAGAGCAGTTTGCAATCCCTCTTTTTATAGAATCTGCAAGTGTATATTTGGAGCGCTTTGAGGCCTATGCTGCAAAAGGAAATATCATTGCCTAAAAGCTAGACGGAAGCATTCTCAGAAACTTCTTTGTAATGAGTGCATTCAACTCACAGAGTTGAACCTTCCTTTTGATAGACCAGTTTTGAAACACTGTTTCTGTGGAATCCGCAAGCGGATATTTGGAGCTCTTTGACACTTATGCTGGAAAAGGAGATATCTTCATATACAAAGCAGACAGAAGCATTCTCAGAAACTTCTATGTCATGTGGGGATTGAACTCACAGAGTTGAACTTTCCTTTTTATGGAGCAGTTCTGCAACACTCTTTTTGTGGAAACTGCAAGTGGATATTTGGTGCGATTGCGGCATCTAGTGGAAAAGGAAATATATACAGATGAAAACAAGAGAGAATCATTCTCAGAAACTTCTTTCTGATGAGTGCATTCAACTCACAGACTTGAACCTTCCTTTTCAAAGAGCAGTTTTGAAACACTCCTTTTGTAGGATCTGCAAGTGGATATTTGGATCGCTTTGACGCCTATGCTGGGAAATGAAATATCTTCACCGAAAAACTAGACAGAAGCATTCTCAGAAACTTCTTCACGATATGTGCATTCAACTCACAGAGTTGAATCTTTCTTTTCAAAGAGCAGTTTTGAAACACACTTTTGGTAAAATCTGCAAGTGGATATTTGGAGCGCTTTGAGGCCTATGCTGGAAAAGGAAATATCCTCACATCAATACTAGACAGAAGCATTCTCAGAAATTTCTGTGTGATGAGTGCCTTCCACTCACAGACTTGAACGTTCCTTTTGAGGGAACGGTTTTGAAACAGTCCTTTGGTAGAATCTGCAAGTGTTTATTTGGAGCGCTTTGAGGCCTATGTTGGAAAAGGAAATATCTTCACATAAAAACTAGACAGAAGCATTCTCCGAAACTTCTTTGTGATGATTGCATTCTACTCACAGAGTGGAACCTTCCTTTTGAAAGAACAGTTTTGAAACACTCTTTTGGTAGAATCTGCAAGTGGATATTTGGAGCGATTTGAGGCCTATGCTGGAAAAGGAGATATCTTCACATAAAAACTAGACAGAAGCATCCTCAGAAACTTTTTCTGATGTGCGCATTCAACTCACCGAGTTGAACCTTCCTTTTGATAGAGAGGTTTTGAAACACTCTTTGTCTAGAATCTGCAGGTGAATATTTGGAGTGCTAAGAGGCCAACACTGGAAAAGGAAATATCTTCACATGAGAACTAGACGGAAGCATTCTCAGAAAACTTCCGTGGCTTTATGCACTCAACTCACATAGTGGAAACTTCCTTTTGATAGCCAGTTTTGGAAACACTCCTTTTGTAGAATTTGCTAGTGGATGTTTGGAGCGATTTGAGGCCTATGCTGGAAATGGAAATATCTTCACATAAAAACTAGACAGAAGCATTCTCAGAAACTTCTTTGTGATGAATGCATTCAACTCAAAGACTTGAACTTTCCTTTTGAAAGAGCAGTTTTGAAACAATCTTTATGTAGAATCTGCAAGTGGATATTTGGAGCGCTTTGAGGCCTATGCTGGGAAATGAAATAATTTCACCTGAAAACTAGACAGAAGCCTTCTGAGAAACTTCTTTGTGATGAGTGCATTCAACTCACAGCCATGAACGTTCCTTTTCTTGGGACAGTTTTGAAACACTGAGTTTGTAGAATCCGCAAGTGTTTATTCGGAGCACCTTGAGGCCTATGCTGGTAAAGGAAATATCTTCACATAAAAATTCGACAGAAGCATTCTCAGAAACTTCTTTGCGTTGAGTGCATTCAACTCCCAGACTTGAACCTTCTTTTTGAACGAGCAGCTTTGAAACACTCTTCTTGTAAAATCTGCAAATGGATATTTGGAGCACTTTGAGGCGTATGCTGGAAAATGGAATATCTTCACCTGAAAACTAGACGGAAGCATTCTCAGAAAGTTCTTCTCGATGCGTGCATTCAACTCACAGAGTTGAACCTGTCTTTTGATAGAGCAGTTTGGAAACACTCTTTTTGTGAGATCAGCAAGTGGATATTTCCAGCGATTTGAGGCCTATGCAAGGAAAACGAAATATCTTCACATAAAAACTAGATAGCAGCATTCTCAGAAACTTCTTTGTGAGGAGCGCATTCAGCTCACAGACTGGAACGTTCCTTTTGATAGAACAGTTTTGAACCACTCCTTTTGTACTATCTGTAAGTGTTTATTCGGAGCGCTTTGGGGCCTATGTTGGAAAAGGAATTATCTTCACTTAAAAACTAGACAGAAGCATTCTCAGAAACTTCTTTGTGATGATTGCATTCTACTCACAGAGTTGAACCTTCCTTTTGATAGAACAGTTTTGAAACACTCTTTTTGCAGAATCTGCTAGTGGCTATTTGGAGCGCTTTGAGGCCTATGTTGGAAAAGGAAGAATCTTCACATAAAAACTAGGCAGAAGACTTCTCAGAAACTTCTTCCGATGGGCACATTCAACTCACAGACTTGAAGCTTCCTTCTGATAGAGAGGATTTGAAACAATCTTTGTCCAGAATCTGCAAGGAGATATTTGGGGTGCTAAGAGGCCAAAACTGCAAAAGAAAATATCACCACATGAGAACTGGACGGAAGCATTCTCAATAACTTCCATGCACTTTATGCATTCAAATCACATAGTGGAATCTTCCTTTTGATAGCGCAGTTTTGAAACACTCCTTTTGTAGAATTTCCTAGTGGATGTTTGGAGCGATTTGAGGCCTATACTGGGAATGGAAATATCTTCACATAAAAACCAGACAAAAGCATTCTCAGAAACTTCTTTGTGATGAGTGCATTCAACTCACAGACTTGAACCTTCCTTTTGAAAGAGCAGTTTTGAAACACACTTTTTGTAGAATCTGCAAGTGGATATTTGGAGAGCTTTGAGGCCTCTGCTGGAAAATGAAATATCTTCACCTGGAAACCAGACAGAAGCATTCTGAGAATCTTCTTTGTGATGAGTGCATTCAACTCACAGACATGAACGTTCCTTTTGATAGAACAGTTTTGAAACACTAAGTTTGTAGAATCCGCAAGTGTTTATTCGGAGCACCTTGAGGCTTATGTTGGAAAAGGAAATAACCTCACATAAAAACTAGAGAGAAGCATTCTCAGAACCTTCTTTGTGATGAGTGCATTCAACTCGCAGACTTGAACCTTCCTTTTGAACGAGCAGTTTTGAAACACTCTTTTTGTAAAAGCTGCAAATGGATATTTGGAGCACTTTGAGACGTATGCTGGAAAATGGAATATCTTCATCTAAAAACTAGACAGAAGCATTCTCAGAAATTTCTTCTCGATGCGTGCATTCAACTCACAGAGTTGAACCTGTCTTTTGATAGAGCAGTTTGGCAGCACTGTTTTTGTGAAATCTGCAAGTGGATATTTCCAGCAAATTGAGGCCTATGCAAAGAAAAGGAAATATCTTCACATAAAAACTAGGTAGCGGCATTCTCAGAAACTTCTTTGTGAGGAGCGTATTCAACTCACAAACTTGAATGTTCCTTTTGATAGAACAGTTTTGAAACACTCCTTTTGTACAATCTGCAAGTGTTTATTCGGAGCGCTTTGAGGACTATGTTGGAAAAGGAAATATCTTCACATGAAAACTAGACACAAGCATTCTCAGAAACTTCTTTGTGATGAGTGCATTCTACTCACAGAGTTGAACCTTCCTTTTGATAGAACAGTACTGAAGCATTCTTTTTGTAGAATCTGCAATTGGATATTTCGAACGTTTTGAGTCCTATGCTGGAAAAGGTAATATATTCACATAAAAACTAGACAGAAGCATTCTCAGAAACTTCTTTGTGTTGAGTGCATTCAACTCACAGACATGGAGCTTCCTTTTGAAAGAGCAGTTTTGAAACACTCTTTTTGTAAAATCTGCAAGTGGATATTCGGAGCACTTTGAGGCCTATGCTGGGAAATGGAATATCTTCACCTAAAAACTAAACAGAACCTTTCTCAGAAAGCTCTTCTCGATGCATGCTTTCAACTCACAGAGTTGAACCTGCCTTTTGATAGAGCAGTTTGCAATCCCTCTTTTTATAGAATCTGCAAGTGTATATTTGGAGCGCTTTGAGGCCTATGCTGCAAAAGGAAATATCATTGCCTAAAAGCTAGACGGAAGCATTCTCAGAAACTTCTTTGTAATGAGTGCATTCAACTCACAGAGTTGAACCTTCCTTTTGATAGACCAGTTTTGAAACACTGTTTCTGTGGAATCCGCAAGCGGATATTTGGAGCTCTTTGACACTTATGCTGGAAAAGGAGATATCTTCATATACAAAGCAGACAGAAGCATTCTCAGAAACTTCTATGTCATGTGGGGATTGAACTCACAGAGTTGAACTTTCCTTTTTATGGAGCAGTTCTGCAACACTCTTTTTGTGGAAACTGCAAGTGGATATTTGGTGCGATTGCGGCATCTAGCTAGTGGAAAAGGAAATATATACAGATGAAAACAAGAGAGAATCATTCTCAGAAACTTCTTTCTGATGAGTGCATTCAACTCACAGACTTGAACCTTCCTTTTCAAAGAGCAGTTTTGAAACACTCTTTTTGTAGGATCTGCAAGTGGATATTTGGATCGCTTTGACGCCTATGCTGGGAAATGAAATATCTTCACCGAAAAACTAGACAGAAGCATTCTCAGAAACTTCTTCACGATATGTGCATTCAACTCACAGAGTTGAATCTTTCTTTTCAAAGAGCAGTTTTGAAACACACTTTTGGTAAAATCTGCAAGTGGATATTTGGAGCGCTTTCAGGCCTATGCTGGAAAAGGAAATATCCTCACATCAATACTAGACAGAAGCATTCTCAGAAATTTCTGTGTGATGAGTGCCTTCAACTCACAGACTTGAACGTTCCTTTTGAGGGAACGGTTTTGAAACAGTCCTTTGGTAGAATCTGCAAGTGTTTATTTGGAGCGCTTTGAGGCCTATGTTGGAAAAGGAAATATCTTCACATAAAAACTAGACAGAAGCATTCTCCGAAACTTCTTTGTGATGATTGCATTCTACTCACAGAGTGGAACCTTCCTTTTGAAAGAACAGTTTTGAAACACTCTTTTGGTAGAATCTGCAAGTGGATATTTGGAGCGATTTGAGGCCTATGCTGGAAAAGGAGATATCTTCACATAAAAACTAGACAGAAGCATCCTGAGAAACTTTTTCTGATGTGCGCATTCAACTCACCGAGTTGAACCTTCCTTTTGATAGAGAGGTTTTGAAACACTCTTTGTCTAGAATCTGCAGGTGAATATTTGGAGTGCTAAGAGGCCAACACTGGAAAAGGAAATATCTTCACATGAGAACTAGACGGAAGCATTCTCAGAAAACTTCCGTGGCTTTATGCACTCAACTCACATAGTGGAAACTTCCTTTTGATAGCCAGTTTTGGAAACACTCCTTTTGTAGAATTTGCTAGTGGATGTTTGGAGCGATTTGAGGCCTATGCTGGAAATGGAAATATCTTCACATAAAAACTAGACAGAAGCATTCTCAGAAACTTCTTTGTGATGAATGCATTCAACTCAAAGACTTGAACTTTCCTTTTGAAAGAGCAGTTTTGAAACAATCTTTATGTAGAATCTGCAAGTGGATATTTGGAGCGCTTTGAGGCCTATGCTGGGAAATGAAATAATTTCACCTGAAAACTAGACAGAAGCCTTCTGAGAAACTTCTTTGTGATGAGTGCATTCAACTCACAGACATGAACGTTCCTTTTCTTGGAACAGTTTTGAAACACTGAGTTTGTAGAATCCGCAAGTGTTTATTCGGAGCACCTTGAGGCCTATGCTGGTAAAGGAAATATCTTCACATAAAAATTCGACAGAAGCATTCTCAGAAACTTCTTTGCGTTGAGTGCATTCAACTCCCAGACTTGAACCTTCTTTTTGAACGAGCAGCTTTGAAACACTCTTCTTGTAAAATCTGCAAATGGATATTTGGAGCACTTTGAGGCGTATGCTGGAAAATGGAATATCTTCACCTGAAAACTAGACGGAAGCATTCTCAGAAAGTTCTTCTCGATGCGTGCATTCAACTCACAGAGTTGAACCTGTCTTTTGATAGAGCAGTTTGGAAACACTCTTTTTGTGAGATCAGCAAGTGGATATTTCCAGCGATTTGAGGCCTATGCAAGGAAAACGAAATATCTTCACATAAAAACTAGATAGCAGCATTCTCAGAAACTTCTTTGTGAGGAGCGCATTCAGCCCACAGACTGGAACGTTCCTTTTGATAGAACAGTTTTGAACCACTCCTTTTGTACTATCTGTAAGTGTTTATTCGGAGCGCTTTGGGGCCTATGTTGGAAAAGGAATTATCTTCACTTAAAAACTAGACAGAAGCATTCTCAGAAACTTCTTTGTGATGATTGCATTCTACTCACAGAGTTGAACCTTCCTTTTGATAGAACAGTTTTGAAACACTCTTTTTGCAGAATCTGCTAGTGGCTATTTGGAGCGCTTTGAGGCCTATGTTGGAAAAGGAAGAATCTTCACATAAAAACTAGGCAGAAGACTTCTCAGAAACTTCTTCCGATGGGCACATTCAACTCACAGACTTGAAGCTTCCTTCTGATAGAGAGGATTTGAAACAATCTTTGTCCAGAATCTGCAAGGAGATATTTGGGGTGCTAAGAGGCCAAAACTGCAAAAGAAAATATCACCGCATGAGAACTGGACGGAAGCATTCTCAATAACTTCCATGCACTTTATGCATTCAAATCGCATAGTGGAATCTTCCTTTTGATAGCGCAGTTTTGAAACACTCCTTTTGTAGAATTTGCTAGTGGATGTTTGGAGCGATTTGAGGCCTATGCTGGGAATGGAAATATCTTCACATAAAAACCAGACAAAAGCATTCTCAGAAACTTCTTTGTGATGAGTGCATTCAACTCACAGACTTGAACCTTCCTTTTGAAAGAGCAGTTTTGAAACACACTTTTTGTAGAATCTGCAAGTGGATATTTGGAGAGCTTTGAGGCCTCTGCTGGAAAATGAAATATCTTCACCTGGAAACCAGACAGAAGCATTCTGAGAATCTTCTTTGTGATGAGTGCATTCAACTCACAGACATGAACGTTCCTTTTGATAGAACAGTTTTGAAACACTAAGTTTGTAGAATCCGCAAGTGTTTATTCGGAGCACCTTGAGGCTTATGTTGGAAAAGGAAATAACCTCACATAAAAACTAGAGAGAAGCATTCTCAGAACCTTCTTTGTGATGAGTGCATTCAACTCGCAGACTTGAACCTTCCTTTTGAACGAGCAGTTTTGAAACACTCTTTTTGTAAAAGCTGCAAATGGATATTTGGAGCACTTTGAGACGTATGCTGGAAAATGGAATATCTTCATCTAAAAACTAGACAGAAGCATTCTCAGAAATTTCTTCTCGATGCGTGCATTCAACTCACAGAGTTGAACCTGTCTTTTGATAGAGCAGTTTGGCAGCACTGTTTTTGTGAAATCTGCAAGTGGATATTTCCAGCAAATTGAGGCCTATGCAAAGAAAAGGAAATATCTTCACATAAAAACTAGGTAGCGGCATTCTCAGAAACTTCTTTGTGAGGAGCGTATTCAACTCACAAACTTGAATGTTCCTTTTGATAGAACAGTTTTGAAACACTCCTTTTGTACAATCTGCAAGTGTTTATTCGGAGCGCTTTGAGGACTATGTTGGAAAAGGAAATATCTTCACATGAAAACTAGACAGAAGCATTCTCAGAAACTTCTTTGTGATGAGTGCATTCTACTCACAGAGTTGAACCTTCCTTTTGATAGAACAGTACTGAAGCATTCTTTTTGTAGAATCTGCAATTGGATATTTCGAACGTTTTGAGTCCTATGCTGGAAAAGGTAATATATTCACATAAAAACTAGACAGAAGCATTCTCAGAAACTTCTTTGTGTTGAGTGCATTCAACTCACAGACATGGAGCTTCCTTTTCAAAGAGCAGTTTTGAAACACTCTTTTTGTAAAATCTGCAAGTGGATATTCGGAGCACTTTGAGGCCTATGCTGGGAAATGGAATATCTTCACCTAAAAACTAAACAGAACCTTTCTCAGAAAGCTCTTCTCGATGCATGCTTTCAACTCACAGAGTTGAACCTGCCTTTTGATAGAGCAGTTTGCAATCCCTCTTTTTATAGAATCTGCAAGTGTATATTTGGAGCGCTTTGAGGCCTATGCTGCAAAAGGAAATATCATTGCCTAAAAGCTAGACGGAAGCATTCTCAGAAACTTCTTTGTAATGAGTGCATTCAACTCACAGAGTTGAACCTTCCTTTTGATAGACCAGTTTTGAAACACTGTTTCTGTGGAATCCGCAAGCGGATATTTGGAGCTCTTTGACACTTATGCTGGAAAAGGAGATATCTTCATATACAAAGCAGACAGAAGCATTCTCAGAAACTTCTATGTCATGTGGGGATTGAACTCACAGAGTTGAACTTTCCTTTTTATGGAGCAGTTCTGCAACACTCTTTTTGTGGAAACTGCAAGTGGATATTTGGTGCGATTGCGGCATCTAGTGGAAAAGGAAATATATACAGGTGAAAACAAGAGAGAATCATTCTCAGAAACTTCTTTCTGATGAGTGCATTCAACTCACAGACTTGAACCTTCCTTTTCAAAGAGCAGTTTTGAAACACTCTTTTTGTAGGATCTGCAAGTGGATATTTGGATCGCTTTGACGCCTATGCTGGGAAATGAAATATCTTCACCGAAAAACTAGACAGAAGCATTCTCAGAAACTTCTTCACGATATGTGCATTCAACTCACAGAGTTGAATCTTTCTTTTCAAAGAGCAGTTTTGAAACACACTTTTGGTAAAATCTGCAAGTGGATATTTGGAGCGCTTTCAGGCCTATGCTGGAAAAGGAAATATCCTCACATCAATACTAGACAGAAGCATTCTCAGAAATTTCTGTGTGATGAGTGCCTTCAACTCACAGACTTGAACGTTCCTTTGGAGGGAACGGTTTTGAAACAGTCCTTTGGTAGAATCTGCAAGTGTTTATTTGGAGCGCTTTGAGGCCTATGTTGGAAAAGGAAATATCTTCACATAAAAACTAGACAGAAGCATTCTCCGAAACTTCTTTGTGATGATTGCATTCTACTCACAGAGTGGAACCTTCCTTTTGAAAGAACAGTTTTGAAACACTCTTTTGGTAGAATCTGCAAGTGGATATTTGGAGCGATTTGAGGCCTATGCTGGAAAAGGAGATATCTTCACATAAAAACTAGACAGAAGCATCCTCAGAAACTTTTTCTGATGTGCGCATTCAACTCACCGAGTTGAACCTTCCTTTTGATAGAGAGGTTTTGAAACACTCTTTGTCTAGAATCTGCAGGTGAATATTTGGAGTGCTAAGAGGCCAACACTGGAAAAGGAAATATCTTCACATGAGAACTAGACGGAAGCATTCTCAGAAAACTTCCGTGGCTTTATGCACTCAACTCACATAGTGGAAACTTCCTTTTGATAGCCAGTTTTGGAAACACTCCTTTTGTAGAATTTGCTAGTGGATGTTTGGAGCGATTTGAGGCCTATGCTGGAAATGGAAATATCTTCAAATAAAAACTAGACAGAAGCATTCTCAGAAACTTCTTTGTGATGAATGCATTCAACTCAAAGACTTGAACTTTCCTTTTGAAAGAGCAGTTTTGAAACAATCTTTATGTAGAATCTGCAAGTGGATATTTGGAGCGCTTTGAGGCCTATGCTGGGAAATGAAATAATTTCACCTGAAAACTAGACAGAAGCCTTCTGAGAAACTTCTTTGTGATGAGTGCATTCAACTCACAGACATGAACGTTCCTTTTCTTGGGACAGTTTTGAAACACTGAGTTTGTAGAATCCGCAAGTGTTTATTCGGAGCACCTTGAGGCCTATGCTGGTAAAGGAAATATCTTCACATAAAAATTCGACAGAAGCATTCTCAGAAACTTCTTTGCGTTGAGTGCATTCAACTCCCAGACTTGAACCTTCTTTTTGAACGAGCAGCTTTGAAACACTCTTCTTGTAAAATCTGCAAATGGATATTTGGAGCACTTTGAGGCGTATGCTGGAAAATGGAATATCTTCACCTGAAAACTAGACGGAAGCATTCTCAGAAAGATCTTCTCGATGCGTGCATTCAACTCACAGAGTTGAACCTGTCTTTTGATAGAGCAGTTTGGAAACACTCTTTTTGTGAGATCAGCAAGTGGATATTTCCAGCGATTTGAGGCCTATGCAAGGAAAACGAAATATCTTCACATAAAAACTAGATAGCAGCATTCTCAGAAACTTCTTTGTGAGGAGCGCATTCAGCTCACAGACTGGAACGTTCCTTTTGATAGAACAGTTTTGAACCACTCCTTTTGTACTATCTGTAAGTGTTTATTCGGAGCGCTTGGGGGCCTATGTTGGAAAAGGAATTATCTTCACTTAAAAACTAGACAGAAGCATTCTCAGAAACTTCTTTGTGATGATTGCATTCTACTCACAGAGTTGAACCTTCCTTTTGGTAGAACAGTTTTGAAACACTCTTTTTGCAGAATCTGCTAGTGGCTATTTGGAGCGCTTTGAGGCCTATGTTGGAAAAGGAAGAATCTTCACATAAAAACTAGGCAGAAGACTTCTCAGAAACTTCTTCCGATGGGCACATTCAACTCACAGACTTGAAGCTTCCTTCTGATAGAGAGGATTTGAAACAATCTTTGTCCAGAATCTGCAAGGAGATATTTGGGGTGCTAAGAGGCCAAAACTGCAAAAGAAAATATCACCACATGAGAACTGGACGGAAGCATTCTCAATAACTTCCATGCACTTTATGCATTCAAATCACATAGTGGAATCTTCCTTTTGATAGCGCAGTTTTGAAACACTCCTTTTGTAGAATTTGCTAGTGGATGTTTGGAGCGATTTGAGGCCTATGCTGGGAATGGAAATATCTTCACATAAAAACCAGACAAAAGCATTCTCAGAAACTTCTTTGTGATGAGTGCATTCAACTCACAGACTTGAACCTTCCTTTTGAAAGAGCAGTTTTGAAACACACTTTTTGTAGAATCTGCAAGTGGATATTTGGAGAGCTTTGAGGCCTATGCTGGAAAATGAAATATCTTCACCTGGAAACCAGACAGAAGCATTCTGAGAATCTTCTTTGTGATGAGTGCATTCAACTCACAGACATGAACGTTCCTTTTGATAGAACAGTTTTGAAACACTAAGTTTGTAGAATCCGCAAGTGTTTATTCGGAGCACCTTGAGGCTTATGTTGGAAAAGGAAATAACTTCACATAAAAACTAGAGAGAAGCATTCTCAGAACCTTCTTTGTGATGAGTGCATTCAACTCGCAGACTTGAACCTTCCTTTTGAACGAGCAGTTTTGAAACACTCTTTTTGTAAAAGCTGCAAATGGATATTTGGAGCACTTTGAGAAGTATGCTGGAAAATGGAATATCTTCATCTAAAAACTAGACAGAAGCATTCTCAGAAATTTCTTCTCGATGCGTGCATTCAACTCACAGAGTTGAACCTGTCTTTTGATAGAGCAGTTTGGCAGCACTGTTTTTGTGAAATCTGCAAGTGGATATTTCCAGCAAATTGAGGCCTATGCAAAGAAAAGGAAATATCTTCACATAAAAACTAGGTAGCGGCATTCTCAGAAACTTCTTTGTGAGGAGCGTATTCAACTCACAGACTTGAATGTTCCTTTTGATAGAACAGTTTTGAAACACTCCTTTTGTACAATCTGCAAGTGTTTATTCGGAGCGCTTTGAGGACTATGTTGGAAAAGGAAATATCTTCACATGAAAACTAGACACAAGCATTCTCAGAAACTTCTTTGTGATGAGTGCATTCTACTCACAGAGTTGAACCTTCCTTTTGATAGAACAGTACTGAAGCATTCTTTTTGTAGAATCTGCAATTGGATATTTCGAACGTTTTGAGTCCTATGCTGGAAAAGGTAATATATTCACATAAAAACTAGACAGAAGCATTCTCAGAAACTTCTTTGTGTTGAGTGCATTCAACTCACAGACATGGAGCTTCCTTTTGAAAGAGCAGTTTTGAAACACTCTTTTTGTAAAATCTGCAAGTGGATATTCGGAGCACTTTGAGGCCTATGCTGGGAAATGGAATATCTTCACCTAAAAACTAAACAGAACCTTTCTCAGAAAGCTCTTCTCGATGCATGCTTTCAACTCACAGAGTTGAACCTGCCTTTTGATAGAGCAGTTTGCAATCCCTCTTTTTATAGAATCTGCAAGTGTATATTTGGAGCGCTTTGAGGCCTATGCTGCAAAAGGAAATATCATTGCCTAAAAGCTAGACGGAAGCATTCTCAGAAACTTCTTTGTAATGAGTGCATTCAACTCACAGAGTTGAACCTTCCTTTTGATAGACCAGTTTTGAAACACTGTTTCTGTGGAATCCGCAAGCGGATATTTGGAGCTCTTTGACACTTATGCTGGAAAAGGAGATATCTTCATATACAAAGCAGACAGAAGCATTCTCAGAAACTTCTATGTCATGTGGGGATTGAACTCACAGAGTTGAACTTTCCTTTTTATGGAGCAGTTCTGCAACACTCTTTTTGTGGAAACTGCAAGTGGATATTTGGTGCGATTGCGGCATCTAGCTAGTGGAAAAGGAAATATATACAGGTGAAAACAAGAGAGAATCATTCTCAGAAACTTCTTTCTGATGAGTGCATTCAACTCACAGACTTGAACCTTCCTTTTCAAAGAGCAGTTTTGAAACACTCTTTTTGTAGGATCTGCAAGTGGATATTTGGATCGCTTTGACGCCTATGCTGGGAAATGAAATATCTTCACCGAAAAACTAGACAGAAGCATTCTCAGAAACTTCTTCACGATATGTGCACTCAACTCACAGAGTTGAATCTTTCTTTTCAAAGAGCAGTTTTGAAACACACTTTTGGTAAAATCTGCAAGTGGATATTTGGAGCGCTTTCAGGCCTATGCTGGAAAAGGAAATATCCTCACATCAATACTAGACAGAAGCATTCTCAGAAATTTCTGTGTGATGAGTGCCTTCCACTCACAGACTTGAACGTTCCTTTGGAGGGAACGGTTTTGAAACAGTCCTTTGGTAGAATCTGCAAGTGTTTATTTGGAGCGCTTTGAGGCCTATGTTGGAAAAGGAAATATCTTCACATAAAAACTAGACAGAAGCATTCTCTGAAACTTCTTTGTGATGATTGCATTCTACTCACAGAGTGGAACCTTCCTTTTGAAAGAACAGTTTTGAAACACTCTTTTGGTAGAATCTGCAAGTGGATATTTGGAGCGATTTGAGGCCTATGCTGGAAAAGGAGATATCTTCACATAAAAACTAGACAGAAGCATCCTCAGAAACTTTTTCTGATGTGCGCATTCAACTCACCGAGTTGAACCTTCCTTTTGATAGAGAGGTTTTGAAACACTCTTTGTCTAGAATCTGCAGGTGAATATTTGGAGTGCTAAGAGGCCAACACTGGAAAAGGAAATATCTTCACATGAGAACTAGACGGAAGCATTCTCAGAAAACTTCCGTGGCTTTATGCACTCAACTCACATAGTGGAAACTTCCTTTTGATAGCCAGTTTTGGAAACACTCCTTTTGTAGAATTTGCTAGTGGATGTTTGGAGCGATTTGAGGCCTATGCTGGAAATGGAAATATCTTCACATAAAAACTAGACAGAAGCATTCTCAGAAACTTCTTTGTGATGAATGCATTCAACTCAAAGACTTGAACTTTCCTTTTGAAAGAGCAGTTTTGAAACAATCTTTATGTAGAATCTGCAAGTGGATATTTGGAGCGCTTTGAGGCCTATGCTGGGAAATGAAATAATTTCACCTGAAAACTAGACAGAAGCCTTCTGAGAAACTTCTTTGTGATGAGTGCATTCAACTCACAGACATGAACGTTCCTTTTCTTGGAACAGTTTTGAAACACTGAGTTTGTAGAATCCGCAAGTGTTTATTCGGAGCACCTTGAGGCCTATGCTGGTAAAGGAAATATCTTCACATAAAAATTCGACAGAAGCATTCTCAGAAACTTCTTTGCGTTGAGTGCATTCAACTCCCAGACTTGAACCTTCTTTTTGAACGAGCAGCTTTGAAACACTCTTCTTGTAAAATCTGCAAATGGATATTTGGAGCACTTTGAGGCGTATGCTGGAAAATGGAATATCTTCACCTGAAAACTAGACGGAAGCATTCTCAGAAAGTTCTTCTCGATGCGTGCATTCAACTCACAGAGTTGAACCTGTCTTTTGATAGAGCAGTTTGGAAACACTCTTTTTGTGAGATCAGCAAGTGGATATTTCCAGCGATTTGAGGCCTATGCAAGGAAAACGAAATATCTTCACATAAAAACTAGATAGCAGCATTCTCAGAAACTTCTTTGTGAGGAGCGCATTCAGCTCACAGACTGGAACGTTCCTTTTGATAGAACAGTTTTGAACCACTCCTTTTGTACTATCTGTAAGTGTTTATTCGGAGCGCTTTGGGGCCTATGTTGGAAAAGGAATTATCTTCACTTAAAAACTAGACAGAAGCATTCTCAGAAACTTCTTTGTGATGATTGCATTCTACTCACAGAGTTGAACCTTCCTTTTGATAGAACAGTTTTGAAACACTCTTTTTGCAGAATCTGCTAGTGGCTATTTGGAGCGCTTTGAGGCCTATGTTGGAAAAGGAAGAATCTTCACATAAAAACTAGGCAGAAGACTTCTCAGAAACTTCTTCCGATGGGCACATTCAACTCACAGACTTGAAGCTTCCTTCTGATAGAGAGGATTTGAAACAATCTTTGTCCAGAATCTGCAAGGAGATATTTGGGGTGCTAAGAGGCCAAAACTGCAAAAGAAAATATCACCGCATGAGAACTGGACGGAAGCATTCTCAATAACTTCCATGCACTTTATGCATTCAAATCACATAGTGGAATCTTCCTTTTGATAGCGCAGTTTTGAAACACTCCTTTTGTAGAATTTGCTAGTGGATGTTTGGAGCGATTTGAGGCCTATGCTGGGAATGGAAATATCTTCACATAAAAACCAGACAAAAGCATTCTCAGAAACTTCTTTGCGATGAGTGCATTCAACTCACAGACTTGAACCTTCCTTTTGAAAGAGCAGTTTTGAAACACACTTTTTGTAGAATCTGCAAGTGGATATTTGGAGAGCTTTGAGGCCTCTGCTGGAAAATGAAATATCTTCACCTGGAAACCAGACAGAAGCATTCTGAGAATCTTCTTTGTGATGATTGCATTCAACTCACAGACATGAACGTTCCTTTTGATAGAACAGTTTTGAAACACTAAGTTTGTAGAATCGGCAAGTGTTTATTCGGAGCACCTTGAGGCTTATGTTGGAAAAGGAAATAACCTCACATAAAAACTAGAGAGAAGCATTCTCAGAACCTTCTTTGTGATGAGTGCATTCAACTCGCAGACTTGAACCTTCCTTTTGAACGAGCAGTTTTGAAACACTCTTTTTGTAAAAGCTGCAAATGGATATTTGGAGCACTTTGAGACGTATGCTGGAAAATGGAATATCTTCATCTAAAAACTAGACAGAAGCATTCTCAGAAATTTCTTCTCGATGCGTGCATTCAACTCACAGAGTTGAACCTGTCTTTTGATAGAGCAGTTTGGCAGCACTGTTTTTGTGAAATCTGCAAGTGGATATTTCCAGCAAATTGAGGCCTATGCAAAGAAAAGGAAATATCTTCACATAAAAACTAGGTAGCGGCATTCTCAGAAACTTCTTTGTGAGGAGCGTATTCAACTCACAGACTTGAATGTTCCTTTTGATAGAACAGTTTTGAAACACTCCTTTTGTACAATCTGCAAGTGTTTATTCGGAGCGCTTTGAGGACTATGTTGGAAAAGGAAATATCTTCACATGAAAACTAGACACAAGCATTCTCAGAAACTTCTTTGTGATGAGTGCATTCTACTCACAGAGTTGAACCTTCCTTTTGATAGAACAGTACTGAAGCATTCTTTTTGTAGAATCTGCAATTGGATATTTCGAACGTTTTGAGTCCTATGCTGGAAAAGGTAATATATTCACATAAAAACTAGACAGAAGCATTCTCAGAAACTTCTTTGTGTTGAGTGCATTCAACTCACAGACATGGAGCTTCCTTTTGAAAGAGCAGTTTTGAAACACTCTTTTTGTAAAATCTGCAAGTGGATATTCGGAGCACTTTGAGGCCTATGCTGGGAAATGGAATATCTTCACCTAAAAACTAAACAGAACCTTTCTCAGAAAGCTCTTCTCGATGCATGCTTTCAACTCACAGAGTTGAACCTGCCTTTTGATAGAGCAGTTTGCAATCCCTCTTTTTATAGAATCTGCAAGTGTATATTTGGAGCGCTTTGAGGCCTATGCTGCAAAAGGAAATATCATTGCCTAAAAGCTAGACGGAAGCATTCTCAGAAACTTCTTTGTAATGAGTGCATTCAACTCACAGAGTTGAACCTTCCTTTTGATAGACCAGTTTTGAAACACTGTTTCTGTGGAATCCGCAAGCGGATATTTGGAGCTCTTTGACACTTATGCTGGAAAAGGAGATATCTTCATATACAAAGCAGACAGAAGCATTCTCAGAAACTTCTATGTCATGTGGGGATTGAACTCACAGAGTTGAACTTTCCTTTTTATGGAGCAGTTCTGCAACACTCTTTTTGTGGAAACTGCAAGTGGATATTTGGTGCGATTGCGGCATCTAGTGGAAAAGGAAATATATACAGATGAAAACAAGAGAGAATCATTCTCAGAAACTTCTTTCTGATGAGTGCATTCAACTCACAGACTTGAACCTTCCTTTTCAAAGAGCAGTTTTGAAACACTCCTTTTGTAGGATCTGCAAGTGGATATTTGGATCGCTTTGACGCCTATGCTGGGAAATGAAATATCTTCACCGAAAAACTAGACAGAAGCATTCTCAGAAACTTCTTCACGATATGTGCATTCAACTCACAGAGTTGAATCTTTCTTTTCAAAGAGCAGTTTTGAAACACACTTTTGGTAAAATCTGCAAGTGGATATTTGGAGCGCTTTGAGGCCTATGCTGGAAAAGGAAATATCCTCACATCAATACTAGACAGAAGCATTCTCAGAAATTTCTGTGTGATGAGTGCCTTCCACTCACAGACTTGAACGTTCCTTTTGAGGGAACGGTTTTGAAACAGTCCTTTGGTAGAATCTGCAAGTGTTTATTTGGAGCGCTTTGAGGCCTATGTTGGAAAAGGAAATATCTTCACATAAAAACTAGACAGAAGCATTCTCCGAAACTTCTTTGTGATGATTGCATTCTACTCACAGAGTGGAACCTTCCTTTTGAAAGAACAGTTTTGAAACACTCTTTTGGTAGAATCTGCAAGTGGATATTTGGAGCGATTTGAGGCCTATGCTGGAAAAGGAGATATCTTCACATAAAAACTAGACAGAAGCATCCTCAGAAACTTTTTCTGATGTGCGCATTCAACTCACCGAGTTGAACCTTCCTTTTGATAGAGAGGTTTTGAAACACTCTTTGTCTAGAATCTGCAGGTGAATATTTGGAGTGCTAAGAGGCCAACACTGGAAAAGGAAATATCTTCACATGAGAACTAGACGGAAGCATTCTCAGAAAACTTCCGTGGCTTTATGCACTCAACTCACATAGTGGAAACTTCCTTTTGATAGCCAGTTTTGGAAACACTCCTTTTGTAGAATTTGCTAGTGGATGTTTGGAGCGATTTGAGGCCTATGCTGGAAATGGAAATATCTTCACATAAAAACTAGACAGAAGCATTCTCAGAAACTTCTTTGTGATGAATGCATTCAACTCAAAGACTTGAACTTTCCTTTTGAAAGAGCAGTTTTGAAACAATCTTTATGTAGAATCTGCAAGTGGATATTTGGAGCGCTTTGAGGCCTATGCTGGGAAATGAAATAATTTCACCTGAAAACTAGACAGAAGCCTTCTGAGAAACTTCTTTGTGATGAGTGCATTCAACTCACAGCCATGAACGTTCCTTTTCTTGGGACAGTTTTGAAACACTGAGTTTGTAGAATCCGCAAGTGTTTATTCGGAGCACCTTGAGGCCTATGCTGGTAAAGGAAATATCTTCACATAAAAATTCGACAGAAGCATTCTCAGAAACTTCTTTGCGTTGAGTGCATTCAACTCCCAGACTTGAACCTTCTTTTTGAACGAGCAGCTTTGAAACACTCTTCTTGTAAAATCTGCAAATGGATATTTGGAGCACTTTGAGGCGTATGCTGGAAAATGGAATATCTTCACCTGAAAACTAGACGGAAGCATTCTCAGAAAGTTCTTCTCGATGCGTGCATTCAACTCACAGAGTTGAACCTGTCTTTTGATAGAGCAGTTTGGAAACACTCTTTTTGTGAGATCAGCAAGTGGATATTTCCAGCGATTTGAGGCCTATGCAAGGAAAACGAAATATCTTCACCTAAAAACTAGATAGCAGCATTCTCAGAAACTTCTTTGTGAGGAGCGCATTCAGCTCACAGACTGGAACGTTCCTTTTGATAGAACAGTTTTGAAGCACTCCTTTTGTACTATCTGTAAGTGTTTATTCGGAGCGCTTTGGGGCCTATGTTGGAAAAGGAATTATCTTCACTTAAAAACTAGACAGAAGCATTCTCAGAAACTTCTTTGTGATGATTGCATTCTACTCACAGAGTTGAACCTTCCTTTTGATAGAACAGTTTTGAAACACTCTTTTTGCAGAATCTGCTAGTGGCTATTTGGAGCGCTTTGAGGCCTATGTTGGAAAAGGAAGAATCTTCACATAAAAACTAGGCAGAAGACTTCTCAGAAACTTCTTCCGATGGGCACATTCAACTCACAGACTTGAAGCTTCCTTCTGATAGAGAGGATTTGAAACAATCTTTGTCCAGAATCTGCAAGGAGATATTTGGGGTGCTAAGAGGCCAAAACTGCAAAAGAAAATATCACCACATGAGAACTGGACGGAAGCATTCTCAATAACTTCCATGCACTTTATGCATTCAAATCACATAGTGGAATCTTCCTTTTGATAGCGCAGTTTTGAAACACTCCTTTTGTAGAATTTCCTAGTGGATGTTTGGAGCGATTTGAGGCCTATGCTGGGAATGGAAATATCTTCACATAAAAACCAGACAAAAGCATTCTCAGAAACTTCTTTGTGATGAGTGCATTCAACTCACAGACTTGAACCTTCCTTTTGAAAGAGCAGTTTTGAAACACACTTTTTGTAGAATCTGCAAGTGGATATTTGGAGAGCTTTGAGGCCTCTGCTGGAAAATGAAATATCTTCACCTGGAAACCAGACAGAAGCATTCTGAGAATCTTCTTTGTGATGAGTGCATTCAACTCACAGACATGAACGTTCCTTTTGATAGAACAGTTTTGAAACACTAAGTTTGTAGAATCCGCAAGTGTTTATTCGGAGCACCTTGAGGCTTATGTTGGAAAAGGAAATAACCTCACATAAAAACTAGAGAGAAGCATTCTCAGAACCTTCTTTGTGATGAGTGCATTCAACTCGCAGACTTGAACCTTCCTTTTGAACGAGCAGTTTTGAAACACTCTTTTTGTAAAAGCTGCAAATGGATATTTGGAGCACTTTGAGACGTATGCTGGAAAATGGAATATCTTCATCTAAAAACTAGACAGAAGCATTCTCAGAAATTTCTTCTCGATGCGTGCATTCAACTCACAGAGTTGAACCTGTCTTTTGATAGAGCAGTTTGGCAGCACTGTTTTTGTGAAATCTGCAAGTGGATATTTCCAGCAAATTGAGGCCTATGCAAAGAAAAGGAAATATCTTCACATAAAAACTAGGTAGCGGCATTCTCAGAAACTTCTTTGTGAGGAGCGTATTCAACTCACAAACTTGAATGTTCCTTTTGATAGAACAGTTTTGAAACACTCCTTTTGTACAATCTGCAAGTGTTTATTCGGAGCGCTTTGAGGACTATGTTGGAAAAGGAAATATCTTCACATGAAAACTAGACACAAGCATTCTCAGAAACTTCTTTGTGATGAGTGCATTCTACTCACAGAGTTGAACCTTCCTTTTGATAGAACAGTACTGAAGCATTCTTTTTGTAGAATCTGCAATTGGATATTTCGAACGTTTTGAGTCCTATGCTGGAAAAGGTAATATATTCACATAAAAACTAGACAGAAGCATTCTCAGAAACTTCTTTGTGTTGAGTGCATTCAACTCACAGACATGGAGCTTCCTTTTGAAAGAGCAGTTTTGAAACACTCTTTTTGTAAAATCTGCAAGTGGATATTCGGAGCACTTTGAGGCCTATGCTGGGAAATGGAATATCTTCACCTAAAAACTAAACAGAACCTTTCTCAGAAAGCTCTTCTCGATGCATGCTTTCAACTCACAGAGTTGAACCTGCCTTTTGATAGAGCAGTTTGCAATCCCTCTTTTTATAGAATCTGCAAGTGTATATTTGGAGCGCTTTGAGGCCTATGCTGCAAAAGGAAATATCATTGCCTAAAAGCTAGACGGAAGCATTCTCAGAAACTTCTTTGTAATGAGTGCATTCAACTCACAGAGTTGAACCTTCCTTTTGATAGACCAGTTTTGAAACACTGTTTCTGTGGAATCCGCAAGCGGATATTTGGAGCTCTTTGACACTTATGCTGGAAAAGGAGATATCTTCATATACAAAGCAGACAGAAGCATTCTCAGAAACTTCTATGTCATGTGGGGATTGAACTCACAGAGTTGAACTTTCCTTTTTATGGAGCAGTTCTGCAACACTCTTTTTGTGGAAACTGCAAGTGGATATTTGGTGCGATTGCGGCATCTAGCTAGTGGAAAAGGAAATATATACAGATGAAAACAAGAGAGAATCATTCTCAGAAACTTCTTTCTGATGAGTGCATTCAACTCACAGACTTGAACCTTCCTTTTCAAAGAGCAGTTTTGAAACACTCTTTTTGTAGGATCTGCAAGTGGATATTTGGATCGCTTTGACGCCTATGCTGGGAAATGAAATATCTTCACCGAAAAACTAGACAGAAGCATTCTCAGAAACTTCTTCACGATATGTGCATTCAACTCACAGAGTTGAATCTTTCTTTTCAAAGAGCAGTTTTGAAACACACTTTTGGTAAAATCTGCAAGTGGATATTTGGAGCGCTTTCAGGCCTATGCTGGAAAAGGAAATATCCTCACATCAATACTAGACAGAAGCATTCTCAGAAATTTCTGTGTGATGAGTGCCTTCAACTCACAGACTTGAACGTTCCTTTTGAGGGAACGGTTTTGAAACAGTCCTTTGGTAGAATCTGCAAGTGTTTATTTGGAGCGCTTTGAGGCCTATGTTGGAAAAGGAAATATCTTCACATAAAAACTAGACAGAAGCATTCTCCGAAACTTCTTTGTGATGATTGCATTCTACTCACAGAGTGGAACCTTCCTTTTGAAAGAACAGTTTTGAAACACTCTTTTGGTAGAATCTGCAAGTGGATATTTGGAGCGATTTGAGGCCTATGCTGGAAAAGGAGATATCTTCACATAAAAACTAGACAGAAGCATCCTGAGAAACTTTTTCTGATGTGCGCATTCAACTCACCGAGTTGAACCTTCCTTTTGATAGAGAGGTTTTGAAACACTCTTTGTCTAGAATCTGCAGGTGAATATTTGGAGTGCTAAGAGGCCAACACTGGAAAAGGAAATATCTTCACATGAGAACTAGACGGAAGCATTCTCAGAAAACTTCCGTGGCTTTATGCACTCAACTCACATAGTGGAAACTTCCTTTTGATAGCCAGTTTTGGAAACACTCCTTTTGTAGAATTTGCTAGTGGATGTTTGGAGCGATTTGAGGCCTATGCTGGAAATGGAAATATCTTCACATAAAAACTAGACAGAAGCATTCTCAGAAACTTCTTTGTGATGAATGCATTCAACTCAAAGACTTGAACTTTCCTTTTGAAAGAGCAGTTTTGAAACAATCTTTATGTAGAATCTGCAAGTGGATATTTGGAGCGCTTTGAGGCCTATGCTGGGAAATGAAATAATTTCACCTGAAAACTAGACAGAAGCCTTCTGAGAAACTTCTTTGTGATGAGTGCATTCAACTCACAGACATGAACGTTCCTTTTCTTGGAACAGTTTTGAAACACTGAGTTTGTAGAATCCGCAAGTGTTTATTCGGAGCACCTTGAGGCCTATGCTGGTAAAGGAAATATCTTCACATAAAAATTCGACAGAAGCATTCTCAGAAACTTCTTTGCGTTGAGTGCATTCAACTCCCAGACTTGAACCTTCTTTTTGAACGAGCAGCTTTGAAACACTCTTCTTGTAAAATCTGCAAATGGATATTTGGAGCACTTTGAGGCGTATGCTGGAAAATGGAATATCTTCACCTGAAAACTAGACGGAAGCATTCTCAGAAAGTTCTTCTCGATGCGTGCATTCAACTCACAGAGTTGAACCTGTCTTTTGATAGAGCAGTTTGGAAACACTCTTTTTGTGAGATCAGCAAGTGGATATTTCCAGCGATTTGAGGCCTATGCAAGGAAAACGAAATATCTTCACATAAAAACTAGATAGCAGCATTCTCAGAAACTTCTTTGTGAGGAGCGCATTCAGCTCACAGACTGGAACGTTCCTTTTGATAGAACAGTTTTGAACCACTCCTTTTGTACTATCTGTAAGTGTTTATTCGGAGCGCTTTGGGGCCTATGTTGGAAAAGGAATTATCTTCACTTAAAAACTAGACAGAAGCATTCTCAGAAACTTCTTTGTGATGATTGCATTCTACTCACAGAGTTGAACCTTCCTTTTGATAGAACAGTTTTGAAACACTCTTTTTGCAGAATCTGCTAGTGGCTATTTGGAGCGCTTTGAGGCCTATGTTGGAAAAGGAAGAATCTTCACATAAAAACTAGGCAGAAGACTTCTCAGAAACTTCTTCCGATGGGCACATTCAACTCACAGACTTGAAGCTTCCTTCTGATAGAGAGGATTTGAAACAATCTTTGTCCAGAATCTGCAAGGAGATATTTGGGGTGCTAAGAGGCCAAAACTGCAAAAGAAAATATCACCGCATGAGAACTGGACGGAAGCATTCTCAATAACTTCCATGCACTTTATGCATTCAAATCGCATAGTGGAATCTTCCTTTTGATAGCGCAGTTTTGAAACACTCCTTTTGTAGAATTTGCTAGTGGATGTTTGGAGCGATTTGAGGCCTATGCTGGGAATGGAAATATCTTCACATAAAAACCAGACAAAAGCATTCTCAGAAACTTCTTTGTGATGAGTGCATTCAACTCACAGACTTGAACCTTCCTTTTGAAAGAGCAGTTTTGAAACACACTTTTTGTAGAATCTGCAAGTGGATATTTGGAGAGCTTTGAGGCCTCTGCTGGAAAATGAAATATCTTCACCTGGAAACCAGACAGAAGCATTCTGAGAATCTTCTTTGTGATGAGTGCATTCAACTCACAGACATGAACGTTCCTTTTGATAGAACAGTTTTGAAACACTAAGTTTGTAGAATCCGCAAGTGTTTATTCGGAGCACCTTGAGGCTTATGTTGGAAAAGGAAATAACCTCACATAAAAACTAGAGAGAAGCATTCTCAGAACCTTCTTTGTGATGAGTGCATTCAACTCGCAGACTTGAACCTTCCTTTTGAACGAGCAGTTTTGAAACACTCTTTTTGTAAAAGCTGCAAATGGATATTTGGAGCACTTTGAGACGTATGCTGGAAAATGGAATATCTTCATCTAAAAACTAGACAGAAGCATTCTCAGAAATTTCTTCTCGATGCGTGCATTCAACTCACAGAGTTGAACCTGTCTTTTGATAGAGCAGTTTGGCAGCACTGTTTTTGTGAAATCTGCAAGTGGATATTTCCAGCAAATTGAGGCCTATGCAAAGAAAAGGAAATATCTTCACATAAAAACTAGGTAGCGGCATTCTCAGAAACTTCTTTGTGAGGAGCGTATTCAACTCACAAACTTGAATGTTCCTTTTGATAGAACAGTTTTGAAACACTCCTTTTGTACAATCTGCAAGTGTTTATTCGGAGCGCTTTGAGGACTATGTTGGAAAAGGAAATATCTTCACATGAAAACTAGACAGAAGCATTCTCAGAAACTTCTTTGTGATGAGTGCATTCTACTCACAGAGTTGAACCTTCCTTTTGATAGAACAGTACTGAAGCATTCTTTTTGTAGAATCTGCAATTGGATATTTCGAACGTTTTGAGTCCTATGCTGGAAAAGGTAATATATTCACATAAAAACTAGACAGAAGCATTCTCAGAAACTTCTTTGTGTTGAGTGCATTCAACTCACAGACATGGAGCTTCCCTTTGAAAGAGCAGTTTTGAAACACTCTTTTTGTAAAATCTGCAAGTGGATATTCGGAGCACTTTGAGGCCTATGCTGGGAAATGGAATTTCTTCACCTAAAAATTAACAAAACCTTTCTCAGAAAGCTCTTCTCGATGCATGCTTTCAACTCACAGAGTTGAACCTGCCTTTTGATAGAGCAGTTTGCAATCCCTCTTTTTATAGAATCTGCAAGTGTATATTTGGAGCGCTTTGAGGCCTATGCTGCAAAAGGAAATATCATTGCCTAAAAGCTAGACGGAAGCATTCTCAGAAACTTCTTTGTAATGAGTGCATTCAACTCACAGAGTTGAACCTTCCTTTTGATAGACCAGTTTTGAAACACTGTTTCTGTGGAATCCGCAAGCGGATATTTGGAGCTCTTTGACACTTATGCTGGAAAAGGAGATATCTTCATATACAAAGCAGACAGAAGCATTCTCAGAAACTTCTATGTCATGTGGGGATTGAACTCACAGAGTTGAACTTTCCTTTTTATGGAGCAGTTCTGCAACACTCTTTTTGTGGAAACTGCAAGTGGATATTTGGTGCGATTGCGGCATCTAGTGGAAAAGGAAATATATACAGATGAAAACAAGAGAGAATCATTCTCAGAAACTTCTTTCTGATGAGTGCATTCAACTCACAGACTTGAACCTTCCTTTTCAAAGAGCAGTTTTGAAACACTCTTTTTGTAGGATCTGCAAGTGGATATTTGGATCGCTTTGACGCCTATGCTGGGAAATGAAATATCTTCACCGAAAAACTAGACAGAAGCATTCTCAGAAACTTCTTCACGATATGTGCATTCAACTCACAGAGTTGAATCTTTCTTTTCAAAGAGCAGTTTTGAAACACACTTTTGGTAAAATCTGCAAGTGGATATTTGGAGCGCTTTGAGGCCTATGCTGGAAAAGGAAATATCCTCACATCAATACTAGACAGAAGCATTCTCAGAAATTTCTGTGTGATGAGTGCCTTCCACTCACAGACTTGAACGTTCCTTTTGAGGGAACGGTTTTGAAACAGTCCTTTGGTAGAATCTGCAAGTGTTTATTTGGAGCGCTTTGAGGCCTATGTTGGAAAAGGAAATATCTTCACATAAAAACTAGACAGAAGCATTCTCCGAAACTTCTTTGTGATGATTGCATTCTACTCACAGAGTGGAACCTTCCTTTTGAAAGAACAGTTTTGAAACACTCTTTTGGTAGAATCTGCAAGTGGATATTTGGAGCGATTTGAGGCCTATGCTGGAAAAGGAGATATCTTCACATAAAAACTAGACAGAAGCATCCTCAGAAACTTTTTCTGATGTGCGCATTCAACTCACCGAGTTGAACCTTCCTTTTGATAGAGAGGTTTTGAAACACTCTTTGTCTAGAATCTGCAGGTGAATATTTGGAGTGCTAAGAGGCCAACACTGGAAAAGGAAATATCTTCACATGAGAACTAGACGGAAGCATTCTCAGAAAACTTCCGTGGCTTTATGCACTCAACTCACATAGTGGAAACTTCCTTTTGATAGCCAGTTTTGGAAACACTCCTTTTGTAGAATTTGCTAGTGGATGTTTGGAGCGATTTGAGGCCTATGCTGGAAATGGAAATATCTTCACATAAAAACTAGACAGAAGCATTCTCAGAAACTTCTTTGTGATGAATGCATTCAACTCAAAGACTTGAACTTTCCTTTTGAAAGAGCAGTTTTGAAACAATCTTTATGTAGAATCTGCAAGTGGATATTTGGAGCGCTTTGAGGCCTATGCTGGGAAATGAAATAATTTCACCTGAAAACTAGACAGAAGCCTTCTGAGAAACTTCTTTGTGATGAGTGCATTCAACTCACAGCCATGAACGTTCCTTTTCTTGGGACAGTTTTGAAACACTGAGTTTGTAGAATCCGCAAGTGGTTATTCGGAGCACCTTGAGGCCTATGCTGGTAAAGGAAATATCTTCACATAAAAATTCGACAGAAGCATTCTCAGAAACTTCTTTGCGTTGAGTGCATTCAACTCCCAGACTTGAACCTTCTTTTTGAACGAGCAGCTTTGAAACACTCTTCTTGTAAAATCTGCAAATGGATATTTGGAGCACTTTGAGGCGTATGCTGGAAAATGGAATATCTTCACCTGAAAACTAGACGGAAGCATTCTCAGAAAGTTCTTCTCGATGCGTGCATTCAACTCACAGAGTTGAACCTGTCTTTTGATAGAGCAGTTTGGAAACACTCTTTTTGTGAGATCAGCAAGTGGATATTTCCAGCGATTTGAGGCCTATGCAAGGAAAACGAAATATCTTCACCTAAAAACTAGATAGCAGCATTCTCAGAAACTTCTTTGTGAGGAGCGCATTCAGCTCACAGACTGGAACGTTCCTTTTGATAGAACAGTTTTGAAGCACTCCTTTTGTACTATCTGTAAGTGTTTATTCGGAGCGCTTTGGGGCCTATGTTGGAAAAGGAATTATCTTCACTTAAAAACTAGACAGAAGCATTCTCAGAAACTTCTTTGTGATGATTGCATTCTACTCACAGAGTTGAACCTTCCTTTTGATAGAACAGTTTTGAAACACTCTTTTTGCAGAATCTGCTAGTGGCTATTTGGAGCGCTTTGAGGCCTATGTTGGAAAAGGAAGAATCTTCACATAAAAACTAGGCAGAAGACTTCTCAGAAACTTCTTCCGATGGGCACATTCAACTCACAGACTTGAAGCTTCCTTCTGATAGAGAGGATTTGAAACAATCTTTGTCCAGAATCTGCAAGGAGATATTTGGGGTGCTAAGAGGCCAAAACTGCAAAAGAAAATATCACCGCATGAGAACTGGACGGAAGCATTCTCAATAACTTCCATGCACTTTATGCATTCAAATCACATAGTGGAATCTTCCTTTTGATAGCGCAGTTTTGAAACACTCCTTTTGTAGAATTTGCTAGTGGTTGTTTGGAGCGATTTGAGGCCTATGCTGGGAATGGAAATATCTTCACATAAAAACCAGACAAAAGCATTCTCAGAAACTTCTTTGTGATGAGTGCATTCAACTCACAGACTTGAACCTTCCTTTTGAAAGAGCAGTTTTGAAACACACTTTTTGTAGAATCTGCAAGTGGATATTTGGAGAGCTTTGAGGCCTCTGCTGGAAAATGAAATATCTTCACCTGGAAACCAGACAGAAGCATTCTGAGAATCTTCTTTGTGATGAGTGCATTCAACTCACAGACATGAACGTTCCTTTTGATAGAACAGTTTTGAAACACTAAGTTTGTAGAATCCGCAAGTGTTTATTCGGAGCACCTTGAGGCTTATGTTGGAAAAGGAAATAGCTTCACATAAAAACTAGAGAGAAGCATTCTCAGAACCTTCTTTGTGATGAGTGCATTCAACTCGCAGACTTGAACCTTCCTTTTGAACGAGCAGTTTTGAAACACTCTTTTTGTAAAAGCTGCAAATGGATATTTGGAGCACTTTGAGACGTATGCTGGAAAATGGAATATCTTCATCTAAAAACTAGACAGAAGCATTCTCAGAAATTTCTTCTCGATGCGTGCATTCAACTCACAGAGTTGAACCTGTCTTTTGATAGAGCAGTTTGGCAGCACTGTTTTTGTGAAATCTGCAAGTGGATATTTCCAGCAAATTGAGGCCTATGCAAAGAAAAGGAAATATCTTCACATAAAAACTAGGTAGCGGCATTCTCAGAAACTTCTTTGTGAGGAGCGTATTCAACTCACAGACTTGAATGTTCCTTTTGATAGAACAGTTTTGAAACACTCCTTTTGTACAATCTGCAAGTGTTTATTCGGAGCGCTTTGAGGACTATGTTGGAAAAGGAAATATCTTCACATGAAAACTAGACACAAGCATTCTCAGAAACTTCTTTGTGATGAGTGCATTCTACTCACAGAGTTGAACCTTCCTTTTGATAGAACAGTACTGAAGCATTCTTTTTGTAGAATCTGCAATTGGATATTTCGAACGTTTTGAGTCCTATGCTGGAAAAGGTAATATATTCACATAAAAACTAGACAGAAGCATTCTCAGAAACTTCTTTGTGTTGAGTGCATTCAACTCACAGACATGGAGCTTCCTTTTGAAAGAGCAGTTTTGAAACACTCTTTTTGTAAAATCTGCAAGTGGATATTCGGAGCACTTTGAGGCCTATGCTGGGAAATGGAATATCTTCACCTAAAAACTAAACAGAACCTTTCTCAGAAAGCTCTTCTCGATGCATGCTTTCAACTCACAGAGTTGAACCTGCCTTTTGATAGAGCAGTTTGCAATCCCTCTTTTTATAGAATCTGCAAGTGTATATTTGGAGCGCTTTGAGGCCTATGCTGCAAAAGGAAATATCATTGCCTAAAAGCTAGACGGAAGCATTCTCAGAAACTTCTTTGTAATGAGTGCATTCAACTCACAGAGTTGAACCTTCCTTTTGATAGACCAGTTTTGAAACACTGTTTCTGTGGAATCCGCAAGCGGATATTTGGAGCTCTTTGACACTTATGCTGGAAAAGGAGATATCTTCATATACAAAGCAGACAGAAGCATTCCAGAAACTTCTATGTCATGTGGGGATTGAACTCACAGAGTTGAACTTTCCTTTTTATGGAGCAGTTCTGCAACACTCTTTTTGTGGAAACTGCAAGTGGATATTTGGTGCGATTGCGGCATCTAGTGGAAAAGGAAATATATACAGGTGAAAACAAGAGAGAATCATTCTCAGAAACTTCTTTCTGATGAGTGCATTCAACTCACAGACTTGAACCTTCCTTTTCAAAGAGCAGTTTTGAAACACTCTTTTTGTAGGATCTGCAAGTGGATATTTGGATCGCTTTGACGCCTATGCTGGGAAATGAAATATCTTCACCGAAAAACTAGACAGAAGCATTCTCAGAAACTTCTTCACGATATGTGCATTCAACTCACAGAGTTGAATCTTTCTTTTCAAAGAGCAGTTTTGAAACACACTTTTGGTAAAATCTGCAAGTGGATATTTGGAGCGCTTTCAGGCCTATGCTGGAAAAGGAAATATCCTCACATCAATACTAGACAGAAGCATTCTCAGAAATTTCTGTGTGATGAGTGCCTTCCACTCACAGACTTGAACGTTCCTTTTGAGGGAACGGTTTTGAAACAGTCCTTTGGTAGAATCTGCAAGTGTTTATTTGGAACGCTTTGAGGCCTATGTTGGAAAAGGAAATATCTTCACATAAAAACTAGACAGAAGCATTCTCCGAAACTTCTTTGTGATGATTGCATTCTACTCACAGAGTGGAACCTTCCTTTTGAAAGAACAGTTTTGAAACACTCTTTTGGTAGAATCTGCAAGTGGATATTTGGAGCGATTTGAGGCCTATGCTGGAAAAGGAGATATCTTCACATAAAAACTAGACAGAAGCATCCTCAGAAACTTTTTCTGATGTGCGCATTCAACTCACCGAGTTGAACCTTCCTTTTGATAGAGAGGTTTTGAAACACTCTTTGTCTAGAATCTGCAGGTGAATATTTGGAGTGCTAAGAGGCCAACACTGGAAAAGGAAATATCTTCACATGAGAACTAGACGGAAGCATTCTCAGAAAACTTCCGTGGCTTTATGCACTCAACTCACATAGTGGAAACTTCCTTTTGATAGCCAGTTTTGGAAACACTCCTTTTGTAGAATTTGCTAGTGGATGTTTGGAGCGATTTGAGGCCTATGCTGGAAATGGAAATATCTTCACATAAAAACTAGACAGAAGCATTCTCAGAAACTTCTTTGTGATGAATGCATTCAACTCAAAGACTTGAACTTTCCTTTTGAAAGAGCAGTTTTGAAACAATCTTTATGTAGAATCTGCAAGTGGATATTTGGAGCGCTTTGAGGCCTATGCTGGGAAATGAAATAATTTCACCTGAAAACTAGACAGAAGCCTTCTGAGAAACTTCTTTGTGATGAGTGCATTCAACTCACAGACATGAACGTTCCTTTTCTTGGGACAGTTTTGAAACACTGAGTTTGTAGAATCCGCAAGTGTTTATTCGGAGCACCTTGAGGCCTATGCTGGTAAAGGAAATATCTTCACATAAAAATTCGACAGAAGCATTCTCAGAAACTTCTTTGCGTTGAGTGCATTCAACTCCCAGACTTGAACCTTCTTTTTGAACGAGCAGCTTTGAAACACTCTTCTTGTAAAATCTGCAAATGGATATTTGGAGCACTTTGAGGCGTATGCTGGAAAATGGAATATCTTCACCTGAAAACTAGACGGAAGCATTCTCAGAAAGTTCTTCTCGATGCGTGCATTCAACTCACAGAGTTGAACCTGTCTTTTGATAGAGCAGTTTGGAAACACTCTTTTTGTGAGATCAGCAAGTGGATATTTCCAGCGATTTGAGGCCTATGCAAGGAAAACGAAATATCTTCACATAAAAACTAGATAGCAGCATTCTCAGAAACTTCTTTGTGAGGAGCGCATTCAGCTCACAGACTGGAACGTTCCTTTTGATAGAACAGTTTTGAAGCACTCCTTTTGTACTATCTGTAAGTGTTTATTCGGAGCGCTTTGGGGCCTATGTTGGAAAAGGAATTATCTTCACTTAAAAACTAGACAGAAGCATTCTCAGAAACTTCTTTGTGATGATTGCATTCTACTCACAGAGTTGAACCTTCCTTTTGATAGAACAGTTTTGAAACACTCTTTTTGCAGAATCTGCTAGTGGCTATTTGGAGCGCTTTGAGGCCTATGTTGGAAAAGGAAGAATCTTCACATAAAAACTAGGCAGAAGACTTCTCAGAAACTTCTTCCGATGGGCACATTCAACTCACAGACTTGAAGCTTCCTTCTGATAGAGAGGATTTGAAACAATCTTTGTCCAGAATCTGCAAGGAGATATTTGGGGTGCTAAGAGGCCAAAACTGCAAAAGAAAATATCACCGCATGAGAACTGGACGGAAGCATTCTCAATAACTTCCATGCACTTTATGCATTCAAATCACATAGTGGAATCTTCCTTTTGATAGCGCAGTTTTGAAACACTCCTTTTGTAGAATTTGCTAGTGGTTGTTTGGAGCGATTTGAGGCCTATGCTGGGAATGGAAATATCTTCACATAAAAACCAGACAAAAGCATTCTCAGAAACTTCTTTGTGATGAGTGCATTCAACTCACAGACTTGAACCTTCCTTTTGAAAGAGCAGTTTTGAAACACACTTTTTGTAGAATCTGCAAGTGGATATTTGGAGAGCTTTGAGGCCTCTGCTGGAAAATGAAATATCTTCACCTGGAAACCAGACAGAAGCATTCTGAGAATCTTCTTTGTGATGAGTGCATTCAACTCACAGACATGAACGTTCCTTTTGATAGAACAGTTTTGAAACACTAAGTTTGTAGAATCCGCACGTGTTTATTCGGAGCACCTTGAGGCTTATGTTGGAAAAGGAAATAGCTTCACATAAAAACTAGAGAGAAGCATTCTCAGAACCTTCTTTGTGATGAGTGCATTCAACTCGCAGACTTGAACCTTCCTTTTGAACGAGCAGTTTTGAAACACTCTTTTTGTAAAAGCTGCAAATGGATATTTGGAGCACTTTGAGACGTATGCTGGAAAATGGAATATCTTCATCTAAAAACTAGACAGAAGCATTCTCAGAAATTTCTTCTCGATGCGTGCATTCAACTCACAGAGTTGAACCTGTCTTTTGATAGAGCAGTTTGGCAGCACTGTTTTTGTGAAATCTGCAAGTGGATATTTCCAGCAAATTGAGGCCTATGCAAAGAAAAGGAAATATCTTCACATAAAAACTAGGTAGCGGCATTCTCAGAAACTTCTTTGTGAGGAGCGTATTCAACTCACAGACTTGAATGTTCCTTTTGATAGAACAGTTTTGAAACACTCCTTTTGTACAATCTGCAAGTGTTTATTCGGAGCGCTTTGAGGACTATGTTGGAAAAGGAAATATCTTCACATGAAAACTAGACACAAGCATTCTCAGAAACTTCTTTGTGATGAGTGCATTCTACTCACAGAGTTGAACCTTCCTTTTGATAGAACAGTACTGAAGCATTCTTTTTGTAGAATCTGCAATTGGATATTTCGAACGTTTTGAGTCCTATGCTGGAAAAGGTAATATATTCACATAAAAACTAGACAGAAGCATTCTCAGAAACTTCTTTGTGTTGAGTGCATTCAACTCACAGACATGGAGCTTCCCTTTGAAAGAGCAGTTTTGAAACACTCTTTTTGTAAAATCTGCAAGTGGATATTCGGAGCACTTTGAGGCCTATGCTGGGAAATGGAATATCTTCACCTAAAAACTAAACAGAACCTTTCTCAGAAAGCTCTTCTCGATGCATGCTTTCAACTCACAGAGTTGAACCTGCCTTTTGATAGAGCAGTTTGCAATCCCTCTTTTTATAGAATCTGCAAGTGTATATTTGGAGCGCTTTGAGGCCTATGCTGCAAAAGGAAATATCATTGCCTAAAAGCTAGACGGAAGCATTCTCAGAAACTTCTTTGTAATGAGTGCATTCAACTCACAGAGTTGAACCTTCCTTTTGATAGACCAGTTTTGAAACACTGTTTCTGTGGAATCCGCAAGCGGATATTTGGAGCTCTTTGACACTTATGCTGGAAAAGGAGATATCTTCATATACAAAGCAGACAGAAGCATTCTCAGAAACTTCTATGTCATGTGGGGATTGAACTCACAGAGTTGAACTTTCCTTTTTATGGAGCAGTTCTGCAACACTCTTTTTGTGGAAACTGCAAGTGGATATTTGGTGCGATTGCGGCATCTAGTGGAAAAGGAAATATATACAGATGAAAACAAGAGAGAATCATTCTCAGAAACTTCTTTCTGATGAGTGCATTCAACTCACAGACTTGAACCTTCCTTTTCAAAGAGCAGTTTTGAAACACTCTTTTTGTAGGATCTGCAAGTGGATATTTGGATCGCTTTGACGCCTATGCTGGGAAATGAAATATCTTCACCGAAAAACTAGACAGAAGCATTCTCAGAAACTTCTTCACGATATGTGCATTCAACTCACAGAGTTGAATCTTTCTTTTCAAAGAGCAGTTTTGAAACACACTTTTGGTAAAATCTGCAAGTGGATATTTGGAGCGCTTTCAGGCCTATGCTGGAAAAGGAAATATCCTCACATCAATACTAGACAGAAGCATTCTCAGAAATTTCTGTGTGATGAGTGCCTTCCACTCACAGACTTGAACGTTCCTTTGGAGGGAACGGTTTTGAAACAGTCCTTTGGTAGAATCTGCAAGTGTTTATTTGGAGCGCTTTGAGGCCTATGTTGGAAAAGGAAATATCTTCACATAAAAACTAGACAGAAGCATTCTCCGAAACTTCTTTGTGATGATTGCATTCTACTCACAGAGTGGAACCTTCCTTTTGAAAGAACAGTTTTGAAACACTCTTTTGGTAGAATCTGCAAGTGGATATTTGGAGCGATTTGAGGCCTATGCTGGAAAAGGAGATATCTTCACATAAAAACTAGACAGAAGCATCCTCAGAAACTTTTTCTGATGTGCGCATTCAACTCACCGAGTTGAACCTTCCTTTTGATAGAGAGGTTTTGAAACACTCTTTGTCTAGAATCTGCAGGTGAATATTTGGAGTGCTAAGAGGCCAACACTGGAAAAGGAAATATCTTCACATGAGAACTAGACGGAAGCATTCTCAGAAAACTTCCGTGGCTTTATGCACTCAACTCACATAGTGGAAACTTCCTTTTGATAGCCAGTTTTGGAAACACTCCTTTTGTAGAATTTGCTAGTGGATGTTTGGAGCGATTTGAGGCCTATGCTGGAAATGGAAATATCTTCACATAAAAACTAGACAGAAGCATTCTCAGAAACTTCTTTGTGATGAATGCATTCAACTCAAAGACTTGAACTTTCCTTTTGAAAGAGCAGTTTTGAAACAATCTTTATGTAGAATCTGCAAGTGGATATTTGGAGCGCTTTGAGGCCTATGCTGGGAAATGAAATAATTTCACCTGAAAACTAGACAGAAGCCTTCTGAGAAACTTCTTTGTGATGAGTGCATTCAACTCACAGCCATGAACGTTCCTTTTCTTGGGACAGTTTTGAAACACTGAGTTTGTAGAATCCGCAAGTGTTTATTCGGAGCACCTTGAGGCCTATGCTGGTAAAGGAAATATCTTCACATAAAAATTCGACAGAAGCATTCTCAGAAACTTCTTTGCGTTGAGTGCATTCAACTCCCAGACTTGAACCTTCTTTTTGAACGAGCAGCTTTGAAACACTCTTCTTGTAAAATCTGCAAATGGATATTTGGAGCACTTTGAGGCGTATGCTGGAAAATGGAATATCTTCACCTGAAAACTAGACGGAAGCATTCTCAGAAAGTTCTTCTCGATGCGTGCATTCAACTCACAGAGTTGAACCTGTCTTTTGATAGAGCAGTTTGGAAACACTCTTTTTGTGAGATCAGCAAGTGGATATTTCCAGCGATTTGAGGCCTATGCAAGGAAAACGAAATATCTTCACATAAAAACTAGATAGCAGCATTCTCAGAAACTTCTTTGTGAGGAGCGCATTCAGCTCACAGACTGGAACGTTCCTTTTGATAGAACAGTTTTGAACCACTCCTTTTGTACTATCTGTAAGTGTTTATTCGGAGCGCTTGGGGGCCTATGTTGGAAAAGGAATTATCTTCACTTAAAAACTAGACAGAAGCATTCTCAGAAACTTCTTTGTGATGATTGCATTCTACTCACAGAGTTGAACCTTCCTTTTGATAGAACAGTTTTGAAACACTCTTTTTGCAGAATCTGCTAGTGGCTATTTGGAGCGCTTTGAGGCCTATGTTGGAAAAGGAAGAATCTTCACATAAAAACTAGGCAGAAGACTTCTCAGAAACTTCTTCCGATGGGCACATTCAACTCACAGACTTGAAGCTTCCTTCTGATAGAGAGGATTTGAAACAATCTTTGTCCAGAATCTGCAAGGAGATATTTGGGGTGCTAAGAGGCCAAAACTGCAAAAGAAAATATCACCACATGAGAACTGGACGGAAGCATTCTCAATAACTTCCATGCACTTTATGCATTCAAATCACATAGTGGAATCTTCCTTTTGATAGCGCAGTTTTGAAACACTCCTTTTGTAGAATTTGCTAGTGGATGTTTGGAGCGATTTGAGGCCTATGCTGGGAATGGAAATATCTTCACATAAAAACCAGACAAAAGCATTCTCAGAAACTTCTTTGTGATGAGTGCATTCAACTCACAGACTTGAACCTTCCTTTTGAAAGAGCAGTTTTGAAACACACTTTTTGTAGAATCTGCAAGTGGATATTTGGAGAGCTTTGAGGCCTCTGCTGGAAAATGAAATATCTTCACCTGGAAACCAGACAGAAGCATTCTGAGAATCTTCTTTGTGATGAGTGCATTCAACTCACAGACATGAACGTTCCTTTTGATAGAACAGTTTTGAAACACTAAGTTTGTAGAATCCGCAAGTGTTTATTCGGAGCACCTTGAGGCTTATGTTGGAAAAGGAAATAACTTCACATAAAAACTAGAGAGAAGCATTCTCAGAACCTTCTTTGTGATGAGTGCATTCAACTCGCAGACTTGAACCTTCCTTTTGAACGAGCAGTTTTGAAACACTCTTTTTGTAAAAGCTGCAAATGGATATTTGGAGCACTTTGAGACGTATGCTGGAAAATGGAATATCTTCATCTAAAAACTAGACAGAAGCATTCTCAGAAATTTCTTCTCGATGCGTGCATTCAACTCACAGAGTTGAACCTGTCTTTTGATAGAGCAGTTTGGCAGCACTGTTTTTGTGAAATCTGCAAGTGGATATTTCCAGCAAATTGAGGCCTATGCAAAGAAAAGGAAATATCTTCACATAAAAACTAGGTAGCGGCATTCTCAGAAACTTCTTTGTGAGGAGCGTATTCAACTCACAGACTTGAATGTTCCTTTTGATAGAACAGTTTTGAAACACTCCTTTTGTACAATCTGCAAGTGTTTATTCGGAGCGCTTTGAGGACTATGTTGGAAAAGGAAATATCTTCACATGAAAACTAGACACAAGCATTCTCAGAAACTTCTTTGTGATGAGTGCATTCTACTCACAGAGTTGAACCTTCCTTTTGATAGAACAGTACTGAAGCATTCTTTTTGTAGAATCTGCAATTGGATATTTCGAACGTTTTGAGTCCTATGCTGGAAAAGGTAATATATTCACATAAAACTAGACAGAAGCATTCTCAGAAACTTCTTTGTGTTGAGTGCATTCAACTCACAGACATGGAGCTTCCTTTTCAAAGAGCAGTTTTGAAACACTCTTTTTGTAAAATCTGCAAGTGGATATTCGGAGCACTTTGAGGCCTATGCTGGGAAATGGAATATCTTCACCTAAAAACTAAACAGAACCTTTCTCAGAAAGCTCTTCTCGATGCATGCTTTCAACTCACAGAGTTGAACCTGCCTTTTGATAGAGCAGTTTGCAATCCCTCTTTTTATAGAATCTGCAAGTGTATATTTGGAGCGCTTTGAGGCCTATGCTGCAAAAGGAAATATCATTGCCTAAAAGCTAGACGGAAGCATTCTCAGAAACTTCTTTGTAATGAGTGCATTCAACTCACAGAGTTGAACCTTCCTTTTGATAGACCAGTTTTGAAACACTGTTTCTGTGGAATCCGCAAGCGGATATTTGGAGCTCTTTGACACTTATGCTGGAAAAGGAGATATCTTCATATACAAAGCAGACAGAAGCATTCTCAGAAACTTCTATGTCATGTGGGGATTGAACTCACAGAGTTGAACTTTCCTTTTTATGGAGCAGTTCTGCAACACTCTTTTTGTGGAAACTGCAAGTGGATATTTGGTGCGATTGCGGCATCTAGTGGAAAAGGAAATATATACAGGTGAAAACAAGAGAGAATCATTCTCAGAAACTTCTTTCTGATGAGTGCATTCAACTCACAGACTTGAACCTTCCTTTTCAAAGAGCAGTTTTGAAACACTCTTTTTGTAGGATCTGCAAGTGGATATTTGGATCGCTTTGACGCCTATGCTGGGAAATGAAATATCTTCACCGAAAAACTAGACAGAAGCATTCTCAGAAACTTCTTCACGATATGTGCATTCAACTCACAGAGTTGAATCTTTCTTTTCAAAGAGCAGTTTTGAAACACACTTTTGGTAAAATCTGCAAGTGGATATTTGGAGCGCTTTCAGGCCTATGCTGGAAAAGGAAATATCCTCACATCAATACTAGACAGAAGCATTCTCAGAAATTTCTGTGTGATGAGTGCCTTCAACTCACAGACTTGAACGTTCCTTTTGAGGGAACGGTTTTGAAACAGTCCTTTGGTAGAATCTGCAAGTGTTTATTTGGAGCGCTTTGAGGCCTATGTTGGAAAAGGAAATATCTTCACATAAAAACTAGACAGAAGCATTCTCCGAAACTTCTTTGTGATGATTGCATTCTACTCACAGAGTGGAACCTTCCTTTTGAAAGAACAGTTTTGAAACACTCTTTTGGTAGAATCTGCAAGTGGATATTTGGAGCGATTTGAGGCCTATGCTGGAAAAGGAGATATCTTCACATAAAAACTAGACAGAAGCATCCTCAGAAACTTTTTCTGATGTGCGCATTCAACTCACCGAGTTGAACCTTCCTTTTGATAGAGAGGTTTTGAAACACTCTTTGTCTAGAATCTGCAGGTGAATATTTGGAGTGCTAAGAGGCCAACACTGGAAAAGGAAATATCTTCACATGAGAACTAGACGGAAGCATTCTCAGAAAACTTCCGTGGCTTTATGCACTCAACTCACATAGTGGAAACTTCCTTTTGATAGCCAGTTTTGGAAACACTCCTTTTGTAGAATTTGCTAGTGGATGTTTGGAGCGATTTGAGGCCTATGCTGGAAATGGAAATATCTTCACATAAAAACTAGACAGAAGCATTCTCAGAAACTTCTTTGTGATGAATGCATTCAACTCAAAGACTTGAACTTTCCTTTTGAAAGAGCAGTTTTGAAACAATCTTTATGTAGAATCTGCAAGTGGATATTTGGAGCGCTTTGAGGCCTATGCTGGGAAATGAAATAATTTCACCTGAAAACTAGACAGAAGCCTTCTGAGAAACTTCTTTGTGATGAGTGCATTCAACTCACAGACATGAACGTTCCTTTTCTTGGGACAGTTTTGAAACACTGAGTTTGTAGAATCCGCAAGTGTTTATTCGGAGCACCTTGAGGCCTATGCTGGTAAAGGAAATATCTTCACATAAAAATTCGACAGAAGCATTCTCAGAAACTTCTTTGCGTTGAGTGCATTCAACTCCCAGACTTGAACCTTCTTTTTGAACGAGCAGCTTTGAAACACTCTTCTTGTAAAATCTGCAAATGGATATTTGGAGCACTTTGAGGCGTATGCTGGAAAATGGAATATCTTCACCTGAAAACTAGACGGAAGCATTCTCAGAAAGTTCTTCTCGATGCGTGCATTCAACTCACAGAGTTGAACCTGTCTTTTGATAGAGCAGTTTGGAAACACTCTTTTTGTGAGATCAGCAAGTGGATATTTCCAGCGATTTGAGGCCTATGCAAGGAAAACGAAATATCTTCACATAAAAACTAGATAGCAGCATTCTCAGAAACTTCTTTGTGAGGAGCGCATTCAGCTCACAGACTGGAACGTTCCTTTTGATAGAACAGTTTTGAAGCACTCCTTTTGTACTATCTGTAAGTGTTTATTCGGAGCGCTTTGGGGCCTATGTTGGAAAAGGAATTATCTTCACTTAAAAACTAGACAGAAGCATTCTCAGAAACTTCTTTGTGATGATTGCATTCTACTCACAGAGTTGAACCTTCCTTTTGATAGAACAGTTTTGAAACACTCTTTTTGCAGAATCTGCTAGTGGCTATTTGGAGCGCTTTGAGGCCTATGTTGGAAAAGGAAGAATCTTCACATAAAAACTAGGCAGAAGACTTCTCAGAAACTTCTTCCGATGGGCACATTCAACTCACAGACTTGAAGCTTCCTTCTGATAGAGAGGATTTGAAACAATCTTTGTCCAGAATCTGCAAGGAGATATTTGGGGTGCTAAGAGGCCAAAACTGCAAAAGAAAATATCACCACATGAGAACTGGACGGAAGCATTCTCAATAACTTCCATGCACTTTATGCATTCAAATCACATAGTGGAATCTTCCTTTTGATAGCGCAGTTTTGAAACACTCCTTTTGTAGAATTTGCTAGTGGATGTTTGGAGCGATTTGAGGCCTATGCTGGGAATGGAAATATCTTCACATAAAAACCAGACAAAAGCATTCTCAGAAACTTCTTTGTGATGAGTGCATTCAACTCACAGACTTGAACCTTCCTTTTGAAAGAGCAGTTTTGAAACACACTTTTTGTAGAATCTGCAAGTGGATATTTGGAGAGCTTTGAGGCCTCTGCTGGAAAATGAAATATCTTCACCTGGAAACCAGACAGAAGCATTCTGAGAATCTTCTTTGTGATGAGTGCATTCAACTCACAGACATGAACGTTCCTTTTGATGGAACAGTTTTGAAACACTAAGTTTGTAGAATCCGCAAGTGTTTATTCGGAGCACCTTGAGGCTTATGTTGGAAAAGGAAATAACTTCACATAAAAACTAGAGAGAAGCATTCTCAGAACCTTCTTTGTGATGAGTGCATTCAACTCGCAGACTTGAACCTTCCTTTTGAACGAGCAGTTTTGAAACACTCTTTTTGTAAAAGCTGCAAATGGATATTTGGAGCACTTTGAGACGTATGCTGGAAAATGGAATATCTTCATCTAAAAACTAGACAGAAGCATTCTCAGAAATTTCTTCTCGATGCGTGCATTCAACTCACAGAGTTGAACCTGTCTTTTGATAGAGCAGTTTGGAAACACTCTTTTTGTGAGATCAGCAAGTGGATATTTCCAGCGATTTGAGGCCTATGCAAGGAAAACGAAATATCTTCACATAAAAACTAGATAGCAGCATTCTCAGAAACTTCTTTGTGAGGAGCGCATTCAGCTCACAGACTTGAATGTTCCTTTTGATAGAACAGTTTTGAACCACTCCTTTTGTACTATCTGTAAGTGTTTATTCGGAGCGCTTGGGGGCCTATGTTGGAAAAGGAATTATCTTCACTTAAAAACTAGACAGAAGCATTCTCAGAAACTTCTTTGTGATGATTGCATTCTACTCACAGAGTTGAACCTTCCTTTTGATAGAACAGTTTTGAAACACTCTTTTGGCAGAATCTGCTAGTGGCTATTTGGAGCGCTTTGAGGCCTATGTTGGAAAAGGAAGAATCTTCACATAAAAACTAGGCAGAAGACTTCTCAGAAACTTCTTCCGATGGGCACATTCAACTCACAGACTTGAAGCTTCCTTCTGATAGAGAGGATTTGAAACAATCTTTGTCCAGAATCTGCAAGGAGATATTTGGGGTGCTAAGAGGCCAAAACTGCAAAAGAAAATATCACCGCATGAGAACTGGACGGAAGCATTCTCAATAACTTCCATGCACTTTATGCATTCAAATCACATAGTGGAATCTTCCTTTTGATAGCGCAGTTTTGAAACACTCCTTTTGTAGAATTTGCTAGTGGATGTTTGGAGCGATTTGAGGCCTATGCTGGGAATGGAAATATCTTCACATAAAAACCAGACAAAAGCATTCTCAGAAACTTCTTTGCGATGAGTGCATTCAACTCACAGACTTGAACCTTCCTTTTGAAAGAGCAGTTTTGAAACACACTTTTTGTAGAATCTGCAAGTGGATATTTGGAGAGCTTTGAGGCCTCTGCTGGAAAATGAAATATCTTCACCTGGAAACCAGACAGAAGCATTCTGAGAATCTTCTTTGTGATGAGTGCATTCAACTCACAGACATGAACGTTCCTTTTGATAGAACAGTTTTGAAACACTAAGTTTGTAGAATCCGCAAGTGTTTATTCGGAGCACCTTGAGGCTTATGTTGGAAAAGGAAATAACTTCACATAAAAACTAGAGAGAAGCATTCTCAGAACCTTCTTTGTGATGAGTGCATTCAACTCGCAGACTTGAACCTTCCTTTTGAACGAGCAGTTTTGAAACACTCTTTTTGTAAAAGCTGCAAATGGATATTTGGAGCACTTTGAGACGTATGCTGGAAAATGGAATATCTTCATCTAAAAACTAGACAGAAGCATTCTCAGAAATTTCTTCTCGATGCGTGCATTCAACTCACAGAGTTGAACCTGTCTTTTGATAGAGCAGTTTGGCAGCACTGTTTTTGTGAAATCTGCAAGTGGATATTTCCAGCAAATTGAGGCCTATGCAAAGAAAAGGAAATATCTTCACATAAAAACTAGGTAGCGGCATTCTCAGAAACTTCTTTGTGAGGAGCGTATTCAACTCACAGACTTGAATGTTCCTTTTGATAGAACAGTTTTGAAACACTCCTTTTGTACAATCTGCAAGTGTTTATTCGGAGCGCTTTGAGGACTATGTTGGAAAAGGAAATATCTTCACATGAAAACTAGACACAAGCATTCTCAGAAACTTCTTTGTGATGAGTGCATTCTACTCACAGAGTTGAACCTTCCTTTTGATAGAACAGTACTGAAGCATTCTTTTTGTAGAATCTGCAATTGGATATTTCGAACGTTTTGAGTCCTATGCTGGAAAAGGTAATATATTCACATAAAAACTAGACAGAAGCATTCTCAGAAACTTCTTTGTGTTGAGTGCATTCAACTCACGGACATGGAGCTTCCTTTTGAAAGAGCAGTTTTGAAACACTCTTTTTGTAAAATCTGCAAGTGGATATTCGGAGCACTTTGAGGCCTATGCTGGGAAATGGAATATCTTCACCTAAAAACTAAACAGAACCTTTCTCAGAAAGCTCTTCTCGATGCATGCTTTCAACTCACAGAGTTGAACCTGCCTTTTGATAGAGCAGTTTGCAATCCCTCTTTTTATAGAATCTGCAAGTGTATATTTGGAGCGCTTTGAGGCCTATGCTGCAAAAGGAAATATCATTGCCTAAAAGCTAGACGGAAGCATTCTCAGAAACTTCTTTGTAATGAGTGCATTCAACTCACAGAGTTGAACCTTCCTTTTGATAGACCAGTTTTGAAACACTGTTTCTGTGGAATCCGCAAGCGGATATTTGGATCTCTTTGACACTTATGCTGGAAAAGGAGATATCTTCATATACAAAGCAGACAGAAGCATTCTCAGAAACTTCTATGTCATGTGGGGATTGAACTCACAGAGTTGAACTTTCCTTTTTATGGAGCAGTTCTGCAACACTCTCTTTGTGGAAACTGCAAGTGGATATTTGGTGCGATTGCGGCATCTAGCTAGTGGAAAAGGAAATATATACAGATGAAAACAAGAGAGAATCATTCTCAGAAACTTCTTTCTGATGAGTGCATTCAACTCACAGACTTGAACCTTCCTTTTCAAAGAGCAGTTTTGAAACACTCTTTTTGTAGGATCTGCAAGTGGATATTTGGATCGCTTTGACGCCTATGCTGGGAAATGAAATATCTTCACCGAAAAACTAGACAGAAGCATTCTCAGAAACTTCTTCACGATATGTGCATTCAACTCACAGAGTTGAATCTTTCTTTTCAAAGAGCAGTTTTGAAACACACTTTTGGTAAAATCTGCAAGTGGATATTTGGAGCGCTTTCAGGCCTATGCTGGAAAAGGAAATATCCTCACATCAATACTAGACAGAAGCATTCTCAGAAATTTCTGTGTGATGAGTGCCTTCCACTCACAGACTTGAACGTTCCTTTTGAGGGAACGGTTTTGAAACAGTCCTTTGGTAGAATCTGCAAGTGTTTATTTGGAGCGCTTTGAGGCCTATGTTGGAAAAGGAAATATCTTCACATAAAAACTAGACAGAAGCATTCTCCGAAACTTCTTTGTGATGATTGCATTCTACTCACAGAGTGGAACCTTCCTTTTGAAAGAACAGTTTTGAAACACTCTTTTGGTAGAATCTGCAAGTGGATATTTGGAGCGATTTGAGGCCTATGCTGGAAAAGGAGATATCTTCACATAAAAACTAGACAGAAGCATCCTCAGAAACTTTTTCTGATGTGCGCATTCAACTCACCGAGTTGAACCTTCCTTTTGATAGACAGGTTTTGAAACACTCTTTGTCTAGAATCTGCAGGTGAATATTTGGAGTGCTAAGAGGCCAACACTGGAAAAGGAAATATCTTCACATGAGAACTAGACGGAAGCATTCTCAGAAAACTTCCGTGGCTTTATGCACTCAACTCACATAGTGGAAACTTCCTTTTGATAGCCAGTTTTGGAAACACTCCTTTTGTAGAATTTGCTAGTGGACGTTTGGAGCGATTTGAGGCCTATGCTGGAAATGGAAATATCTTCACATAAAAACTAGACAGAAGCATTCTCAGAAACTTCTTTGTGATGAACGCATTCAACTCAAAGACTTGAACTTTCCTTTTGAAAGAGCAGTTTTGAAACAATCTTTATGTAGAATCTGCAAGTGGATATTTGGAGCGCTTTGAGGCCTATGCTGGGAAATGAAATAATTTCACCTGAAAACTAGACAGAAGCCTTCTGAGAAACTTCTTTGTGATGAGTGCATTCAACTCACAGACATGAACGTTCCTTTTCTTGGAACAGTTTTGAAACACTGAGTTTGTAGAATCCGCAAGTGTTTATTCGGAGCACCTTGAGGCCTATGCTGGTAAAGGAAATATCTTCACATAAAAATTCGACAGAAGCATTCTCAGAAACTTCTTTGCGTTGAGTGCATTCAACTCCCAGACTTGAACCTTCTTTTTGAACGAGCAGCTTTGAAACACTCTTCTTGTAAAATCTGCAAATGGATATTTGGAGCACTTTGAGGCGTATGCTGGAAAATGGAATATCTTCACCTGAAAACTAGACGGAAGCATTCTCAGAAAGTTCTTCTCGATGCGTGCATTCAACTCACAGAGTTGAACCTGTCTTTTGATAGAGCAGTTTGGAAACACTCTTTTTGTGAGATCAGCAAGTGGATATTTCCAGCGATTTGAGGCCTATGCAAGGAAAACGAAATATCTTCACATAAAAACTAGATAGCAGCATTCTCAGAAACTTCTTTGTGAGGAGCGCATTCAGCTCACAGACTGGAACGTTCCTTTTGATAGAACAGTTTTGAAGCACTCCTTTTGTACTATCTGTAAGTGTTTATTCGGAGCGCTTTGGGGCCTATGTTGGAAAAGGAATTATCTTCACTTAAAAACTAGACAGAAGCATTCTCAGAAACTTCTTTGTGATGATTGCATTCTACTCACAGAGTTGAACCTTCCTTTTGATAGAACAGTTTTGAAACACTCTTTTTGCAGAATCTGCTAGTGGCTATTTGGAGCGCTTTGAGGCCTATGTTGGAAAAGGAAGAATCTTCACATAAAAACTAGGCAGAAGACTTCTCAGAAACTTCTTCCGATGGGCACATTCAACTCACAGACTTGAAGCTTCCTTCTGATAGAGAGGATTTGAAACAATCTTTGTCCAGAATCTGCAAGGAGATATTTGGGGTGCTAAGAGGCCAAAACTGCAAAAGAAAATATCACCACATGAGAACTGGACGGAAGCATTCTCAATAACTTCCATGCACTTTATGCATTCAAATCACATAGTGGAATCTTCCTTTTGATAGCGCAGTTTTGAAACACTCCTTTTGTAGAATTTGCTAGTGGTTGTTTGGAGCGATTTGAGGCCTATGCTGGGAATGGAAATATCTTCACATAAAAACCAGACAAAAGCATTCTCAGAAACTTCTTTGTGATGAGTGCATTCAACTCACAGACTTGAACCTTCCTTTTGAAAGAGCAGTTTTGAAACACACTTTTTGTAGAATCTGCAAGTGGATATTTGGAGAGCTTTGAGGCCTCTGCTGGAAAATGAAATATCTTCACCTGGAAACCAGACAGAAGCATTCTGAGAATCTTCTTTGTGATGAGTGCATTCAACTCACAGACATGAACGTTCCTTTTGATAGAACAGTTTTGAAACACTAAGTTTGTAGAATCCGCACGTGTTTATTCGGAGCACCTTGAGGCTTATGTTGGAAAAGGAAATAGCTTCACATAAAAACTAGAGAGAAGCATTCTCAGAACCTTCTTTGTGATGAGTGCATTCAACTCGCAGACTTGAACCTTCCTTTTGAACGAGCAGTTTTGAAACACTCTTTTTGTAAAAGCTGCAAATGGATATTTGGAGCACTTTGAGACGTATGCTGGAAAATGGAATATCTTCATCTAAAAACTAGACAGAAGCATTCTCAGAAATTTCTTCTCGATGCGTGCATTCAACTCACAGAGTTGAACCTGTCTTTTGATAGAGCAGTTTGGCAGCACTGTTTTTGTGAAATCTGCAAGTGGATATTTCCAGCAAATTGAGGCCTATGCAAAGAAAAGGAAATATCTTCACATAAAAACTAGGTAGCGGCATTCTCAGAAACTTCTTTGTGAGGAGCGTATTCAACTCACAGACTTGAATGTTCCTTTTGATAGAACAGTTTTGAAACACTCCTTTTGTACAATCTGCAAGTGTTTATTCGGAGCGCTTTGAGGACTATGTTGGAAAAGGAAATATCTTCACATGAAAACTAGACACAAGCATTCTCAGAAACTTCTTTGTGATGAGTGCATTCTACTCACAGAGTTGAACCTTCCTTTTGATAGAACAGTACTGAAGCATTCTTTTTGTAGAATCTGCAATTGGATATTTCGAACGTTTTGAGTCCTATGCTGGAAAAGGTAATATATTCACATAAAAACTAGACAGAAGCATTCTCAGAAACTTCTTTGTGTTGAGTGCATTCAACTCACAGACATGGAGCTTCCTTTTGAAAGAGCAGTTTTGAAACACTCTTTTTGTAAAATCTGCAAGTGGATATTCGGAGCACTTTGAGGCCTATGCTGGGAAATGGAATATCTTCACCTAAAAACTAAACAGAACCTTTCTCAGAAAGCTCTTCTCGATGCATGCTTTCAACTCACAGAGTTGAACCTGCCTTTTGATAGAGCAGTTTGCAATCCCTCTTTTTATAGAATCTGCAAGTGTATATTTGGAGCGCTTTGAGGCCTATGCTGCAAAAGGAAATATCATTGCCTAAAAGTTAGACGGAAGCATTCTCAGAAACTTCTTTGTAATGAGTGCATTCAACTCACAGAGTTGAACCTTCCTTTTGATAGACCAGTTTTGAAACACTGTTTCTGTGGAATCCGCAAGCGGATATTTGGAGCTCTTTGACACTTATGCTGGAAAAGGAGATATCTTCATATACAAAGCAGACAGAAGCATTCTCAGAAACTTCTATGTCATGTGGGGATTGAACTCACAGAGTTGAACTTTCCTTTTTATGGAGCAGTTCTGCAACACTCTTTTTGTGGAAACTGCAAGTGGATATTTGGTGCGATTGCGGCATCTAGTGGAAAAGGAAATATATACAGGTGAAAACAAGAGAGAATCATTCTCAGAAACTTCTTTCTGATGAGTGCATTCAACTCACAGACTTGAACCTTCCTTTTCAAAGAGCAGTTTTGAAACACTCTTTTTGTAGGATCTGCAAGTGGATATTTGGATCGCTTTGACGCCTATGCTGGGAAATGAAATATCTTCACCGAAAAACTAGACAGAAGCATTCTCAGAAACTTCTTCACGATATGTGCATTCAACTCACAGAGTTGAATCTTTCTTTTCAAAGAGCAGTTTTGAAACACACTTTTGGTAAAATCTGCAAGTGGATATTTGGAGCGCTTTCAGGCCTATGCTGGAAAAGGAAATATCCTCACATCAATACTAGACAGAAGCATTCTCAGAAATTTCTGTGTGATGAGTGCCTTCAACTCACAGACTTGAACGTTCCTTTTGAGGGAACGGTTTTGAAACAGTCCTTTGGTAGAATCTGCAAGTGTTTATTTGGAGCGCTTTGAGGCCTATGTTGGAAAAGGAAATATCTTCACATAAAAACTAGACAGAAGCATTCTCCGAAACTTCTTTGTGATGATTGCATTCTACTCACAGAGTGGAACCTTCCTTTTGAAAGAACAGTTTTGAAACACTCTTTTGGTAGAATCTGCAAGTGGATATTTGGAGCGATTTGAGGCCTATGCTGGAAAAGGAGATATCTTCACATAAAAACTAGACAGAAGCATCCTCAGAAACTTTTTCTGATGTGCGCATTCAACTCACCGAGTTGAACCTTCCTTTTGATAGAGAGGTTTTGAAACACTCTTTGTCTAGAATCTGCAGGTGAATATTTGGAGTGCTAAGAGGCCAACACTGGAAAAGGAAATATCTTCACATGAGAACTAGACGGAAGCATTCTCAGAAAACTTCCGTGGCTTTATGCACTCAACTCACATAGTGGAAACTTCCTTTTGATAGCCAGTTTTGGAAACACTCCTTTTGTAGAATTTGCTAGTGGATGTTTGGAGCGATTTGAGGCCTATGCTGGAAATGGAAATATCTTCACATAAAAACTAGACAGAAGCATTCTCAGAAACTTCTTTGTGATGAATGCATTCAACTCAAAGACTTGAACTTTCCTTTTGAAAGAGCAGTTTTGAAACAATCTTTATGTAGAATCTGCAAGTGGATATTTGGAGCGCTTTGAGGCCTATGCTGGGAAACGAAATAATTTCACCTGAAAACTAGACAGAAGCCTTCTGAGAAACTTCTTTGTGATGAGTGCATTCAACTCACAGACATGAACGTTCCTTTTCTTGGGACAGTTTTGAAACACTGAGTTTGTAGAATCCGCAAGTGTTTATTCGGAGCACCTTGAGGCCTATGCTGGTAAAGGAAATATCTTCACATAAAAATTCGACAGAAGCATTCTCAGAAACTTCTTTGCGTTGAGTGCATTCAACTCCCAGACTTGAACCTTCTTTTTGAACGAGCAGCTTTGAAACACTCTTCTTGTAAAATCTGCAAATGGATATTTGGAGCACTTTGAGGCGTATGCTGGAAAATGGAATATCTTCACCTGAAAACTAGACGGAAGCATTCTCAGAAAGTTCTTCTCGATGCGTGCATTCAACTCACAGAGTTGAACCTGTCTTTTGATAGAGCAGTTTGGAAACACTCTTTTTGTGAGATCAGCAAGTGGATATTTCCAGCGATTTGAGGCCTATGCAAGGAAAACGAAATATCTTCACATAAAAACTAGATAGCAGCATTCTCAGAAACTTCTTTGTGAGGAGCGCATTCAGCTCACAGACTGGAACGTTCCTTTTGATAGAACAGTTTTGAACCACTCCTTTTGTACTATCTGTAAGTGTTTATTCGGAGCGCTTGGGGGCCTATGTTGGAAAAGGAATTATCTTCACTTAAAAACTAGACAGAAGCATTCTCAGAAACTTCTTTGTGATGATTGCATTCTACTCACAGAGTTGAACCTTCCTTTTGATAGAACAGTTTTGAAACACTCTTTTTGCAGAATCTGCTAGTGGCTATTTGGAGCGCTTTGAGGCCTATGTTGGAAAAGGAAGAATCTTCACATAAAACCTAGGCAGAAGACTTCTCAGAAACTTCTTCCGATGGGCACATTCAACTCACAGACTTGAAGCTTCCTTCTGATAGAGAGGATTTGAAACAATCTTTGTCCAGAATCTGCAAGGAGATATTTGGGGTGCTAAGAGGCCAAAACTGCAAAAGAAAATATCACCACATGAGAACTGGACGGAAGCATTCTCAATAACTTCCATGCACTTTATGCATTCAAATCACATAGTGGAATCTTCCTTTTGATAGCGCAGTTTTGAAACACTCCTTTTGTAGAATTTGCTAGTGGATGTTTGGAGCGATTTGAGGCCTATGCTGGGAATGGAAATATCTTCACATAAAAACCAGACAAAAGCATTCTCAGAAACTTCTTTGTGATGAGTGCATTCAACTCACAGACTTGAACCTTCCTTTTGAAAGAGCAGTTTTGAAACACACTTTTTGTAGAATCTGCAAGTGGATATTTGGAGAGCTTTGAGGCCTCTGCTGGAAAATGAAATATCTTCACCTGGAAACCAGACAGAAGCATTCTGAGAATCTTCTTTGTGATGAGTGCATTCAACTCACAGACATGAACGTTCCTTTTGATAGAACAGTTTTGAAACACTAAGTTTGTAGAATCGGCAAGTGTTTATTCGGAGCACCTTGAGGCTTATGTTGGAAAAGGAAATAACTTCACATAAAAACTAGAGAGAAGCATTCTCAGAACCTTCTTTGTGATGAGTGCATTCAACTCGCAGACTTGAACCTTCCTTTTGAACGAGCAGTTTTGAAACACTCTTTTTGTAAAAGCTGCAAATGGATATTTGGAGCACTTTGAGACGTATGCTGGAAAATGGAATATCTTCATCTAAAAACTAGACAGAAGCATTCTCAGAAATTTCTTCTCGATGCGTGCATTCAACTCACAGAGTTGAACCTGTCTTTTGATAGAGCAGTTTGGCAGCACTGTTTTTGTGAAATCTGCAAGTGGATATTTCCAGCAAATTGATTCCTATGCAAAGAAAAGGAAATATCTTCACATAAAAACTAGGTAGCGGCATTCTCAGAAACTTCTTTGTGAGGAGCGTATTCAACTCACAGACTTGAATGTTCCTTTTGATAGAACAGTTTTGAAACACTCCTTTTGTACAATCTGCAAGTGTTTATTCGGAGCGCTTTGAGGACTATGTTGGAAAAGGAAATATCTTCACATGAAAACTAGACACAAGCATTCTCAGAAACTTCTTTGTGATGAGTGCATTCTACTCACAGAGTTGAACCTTCCTTTTGATAGAACAGTACTGAAGCATTCTTTTTGTAGAATCTGCAATTGGATATTTCGAACGTTTTGAGTCCTATGCTGGAAAAGGTAATATATTCACATAAAAACTAGACAGAAGCATTCTCAGAAACTTCTTTGTGTTGAGTGCATTCAATTCACAGACATGGAGCTTCCTTTTGAAAGAGCAGTTTTGAAACACTCTTTTTGTAAAATCTGCAAGTGGATATTCGGAGCACTTTGAGGCCTATGCTGGGAAATGGAATATCTTCACCTAAAAACTAAACAGAACCTTTCTCAGAAAGCTCTTCTCGATGCATGCTTTCAACTCACAGAGTTGAACCTGCCTTTTGATAGAGCAGTTTGCAATCCCTCTTTTTATAGAATCTGCAAGTGTATATTTGGAGCGCTTTGAGGCCTATGCTGCAAAAGGAAATATCATTGCCTAAAAGCTAGACGGAAGCATTCTCAGAAACTTCTTTGTAATGAGTGCATTCAACTCACAGAGTTGAACCTTCCTTTTGATAGACCAGTTTTGAAACACTGTTTCTGTGGAATCCGCAAGCGGATATTTGGAGCTCTTTGACACTTATGCTGGAAAAGGAGATATCTTCATATACAAAGCAGACAGAAGCATTCTCAGAAACTTCTATGTCATGTGGGGATTGAACTCACAGAGTTGAACTTTCCTTTTTATGGAGCAGTTCTGCAACACTCTTTTTGTGGAAACTGCAAGTGGATATTTGGTGCGATTGCGGCATCTAGCTAGTGGAAAAGGAAATATATACAGGTGAAAACAAGAGAGAATCATTCTCAGAAACTTCTTTCTGATGAGTGCATTCAACTCACAGACTTGAACCTTCCTTTTCAAAGAGCAGTTTTGAAACACCCTTTTTGTAGGATCTGCAAGTGGATATTTGGATCGCTTTGACGCCTATGCTGGGAAATGAAATATCTTCACCGAAAAACTAGACAGAAGCATTCTCAGAAACTTCTTCACGATATGTGCATTCAACTCACAGAGTTGAATCTTTCTTTTCAAAGAGCAGTTTTGAAACACACTTTTGGTAAAATCTGCAAGTGGATATTTGGAGCGCTTTCAGGCCTATGCTGGAAAAGGAAATATCCTCACATCAATACTAGACAGAAGCATTCTCAGAAATTTCTGTGTGATGAGTGCCTTCCACTCACAGACTTGAACGTTCCTTTGGAGGGAACGGTTTTGAAACAGTCCTTTGGTAGAATCTGCAAGTGTTTATTTGGAGCGCTTTGAGGCCTATGTTGGAAAAGGAAATATCTTCACATAAAAACTAGACAGAAGCATTCTCCGAAACTTCTTTGTGATGATTGCATTCTACTCACAGAGTGGAACCTTCCTTTTGAAAGAACAGTTTTGAAACACTCTTTTGGTAGAATCTGCAAGTGGATATTTGGAGCGATTTGAGGCCTATGCTGGAAAAGGAGATATCTTCACATAAAAACTAGACAGAAGCATCCTCAGAAACTTTTTCTGATGTGCGCATTCAACTCACCGAGTTGAACCTTCCTTTTGATAGAGAGGTTTTGAAACACTCTTTGTCTAGAATCTGCAGGTGAATATTTGGAGTGCTAAGAGGCCAACACTGGAAAAGGAAATATCTTCACATGAGAACTAGACGGAAGCATTCTCAGAAAACTTCCGTGGCTTTATGCACTCAACTCACATAGTGGAAACTTCCTTTTGATAGCCAGTTTTGGAAACACTCCTTTTGTAGAATTTGCTAGTGGATGTTTGGAGCGATTTGAGGCCTATGCTGGAAATGGAAATATCTTCACATAAAAACTAGACAGAAGCATTCTCAGAAACTTCTTTGTGATGAATGCATTCAACTCAAAGACTTGAACTTTCCTTTTGAAAGAGCAGTTTTGAAACAATCTTTATGTAGAATCTGCAAGTGGATATTTGGAGCGCTTTGAGGCCTATGCTGGGAAATGAAATAATTTCACCTGAAAACTAGACAGAAGCCTTCTGAGAAACTTCTTTGTGATGAGTGCATTCAACTCACAGACATGAACGTTCCTTTTCTTGGAACAGTTTTGAAACACTGAGTTTGTAGAATCCGCAAGTGTTTACTCGGAGCACCTTGAGGCCTATGCTGGTAAAGGAAATATCTTCACATAAAAATTCGACAGAAGCATTCTCAGAAACTTCTTTGCGTTGAGTGCATTCAACTCCCAGACTTGAACCTTCTTTTTGAACGAGCAGCTTTGAAACACTCTTCTTGTAAAATCTGCAAATGGATATTTGGAGCACTTTGAGGCGTATGCTGGAAAATGGAATATCTTCACCTGAAAACTAGACGGAAGCATTCTCAGAAAGTTCTTCTCGATGCGTGCATTCAACTCACAGAGTTGAACCTGTCTTTTGATAGAGCAGTTTGGAAACACTCTTTTTGTGAGATCAGCAAGTGGATATTTCCAGCGATTTGAGGCCTATGCAAGGAAAACGAAATATCTTCACATAAAAACTAGATAGCAGCATTCTCAGAAACTTCTTTGTGAGGAGCGCATTCAGCTCACAGACTGGAACGTTCCTTTTGATAGAACAGTTTTGAACCACTCCTTTTGTACTATCTGTAAGTGTTTATTCGGAGCGCTTTGGGGCCTATGTTGGAAAAGGAATTATCTTCACTTAAAAACTAGACAGAAGCATTCTCAGAAACTTCTTTGTGATGATTGCATTCTACTCACAGAGTTGAACCTTCCTTTTGATAGAACAGTTTTGAAACACTCTTTTTGCAGAATCTGCTAGTGGCTATTTGGAGCGCTTTGAGGCCTATGTTGGAAAAGGAAGAATCTTCACATAAAAACTAGGCAGAAGACTTCTCAGAAACTTCTTCCGATGGGCACATTCAACTCACAGACTTGAAGCTTCCTTCTGATAGAGAGGATTTGAAACAATCTTTGTCCAGAATCTGCAAGGAGATATTTGGGGTGCTAAGAGGCCAAAACTGCAAAAGAAAATATCACCGCATGAGAACTGGACGGAAGCATTCTCAATAACTTCCATGCACTTTATGCATTCAAATCACATAGTGGAATCTTCCTTTTGATAGCGCAGTTTTGAAACACTCCTTTTGTAGAATTTGCTAGTGGATGTTTGGAGCGATTTGAGGCCTATGCTGGGAATGGAAATATCTTCACATAAAAACCAGACAAAAGCATTCTCAGAAACTTCTTTGCGATGAGTGCATTCAACTCACAGACTTGAACCTTCCTTTTGAAAGAGCAGTTTTGAAACACACTTTTTGTAGAATCTGCAAGTGGATATTTGGAGAGCTTTGAGGCCTCTGCTGGAAAATGAAATATCTTCACCTGGAAACCAGACAGAAGCATTCTGAGAATCTTCTTTGTGATGAGTGCATTCAACTCACAGACATGAACGTTCCTTTTGATAGAACAGTTTTGAAACACTAAGTTTGTAGAATCCGCAAGCGTTTATTCGGAGCACCTTGAGGCTTATGTTGGAAAAGGAAATAGCTTCACATAAAAACTAGAGAGAAGCATTCTCAGAACCTTCTTTGTGATGAGTGCATTCAACTCGCAGACTTGAACCTTCCTTTTGAACGAGCAGTTTTGAAACACTCTTTTTGTAAAAGCTGCAAATGGATATTTGGAGCACTTTGAGACGTATGCTGGAAAATGGAATATCTTCATCTAAAAACTAGACAGAAGCATTCTCAGAAATTTCTTCTCGATGCGTGCATTCAACTCACAGAGTTGAACCTGTCTTTTGATAGAGCAGTTTGGCAGCACTGTTTTTGTGAAATCTGCAAGTGGATATTTCCAGCAAATTGAGGCCTATGCAAAGAAAAGGAAATATCTTCACATAAAAACTAGGTAGCGGCATTCTCAGAAACTTCTTTGTGAGGAGCGTATTCAACTCACAGACTTGAATGTTCCTTTTGATAGAACAGTTTTGAAACACTCCTTTTGTACAATCTGCAAGTGTTTATTCGGAGCGCTTTGAGGACTATGTTGGAAAAGGAAATATCTTCACATGAAAACTAGACACAAGCATTCTCAGAAACTTCTTTGTGATGAGTGCATTCTACTCACAGAGTTGAACCTTCCTTTTGATAGAACAGTACTGAAGCATTCTTTTTGTAGAATCTGCAATTGGATATTTCGAACGTTTTGAGTCCTATGCTGGAAAAGGTAATATATTCACATAAAAACTAGACAGAAGCATTCTCAGAAACTTCTTTGTGTTGAGTGCATTCAACTCACAGACATGGAGCTTCCTTTTGAAAGAGCAGTTTTGAAACACTCTTTTTGTAAAATCTGCAAGTGGATATTCGGAGCACTTTGAGGCCTATGCTGGGAAATGGAATATCTTCACCTAAAAACTAAACAGAACCTTTCTCAGAAAGCTCTTCTCGATGCATGCTTTCAACTCACAGAGTTGAACCTGCCTTTTGATAGAGCAGTTTGCAATCCCTCTTTTTATAGAATCTGCAAGTGTATATTTGGAGCGCTTTGAGGCCTATGCTGCAAAAGGAAATATCATTGCCTAAAAGCTAGACGGAAGCATTCTCAGAAACTTCTTTGTAATGAGTGCATTCAACTCACAGAGTTGAACCTTCCTTTTGATAGACCAGTTTTGAAACACTGTTTCTGTGGAATCCGCAAGCGGATATTTGGAGCTCTTTGACACTTATGCTGGAAAAGGAGATATCTTCATATACAAAGCAGACAGAAGCATTCTCAGAAACTTCTATGTCATGTGGGGATTGAACTCACAGAGTTGAACTTTCCTTTTTATGGAGCAGTTCTGCAACACTCTTTTTGTGGAAACTGCAAGTGGATATTTGGTGCGATTGCGGCATCTAGTGGAAAAGGAAATATATACAGGTGAAAACAAGAGAGAATCATTCTCAGAAACTTCTTTCTGATGAGTGCATTCAACTCACAGACTTGAACCTTCCTTTTCAAAGAGCAGTTTTGAAACACTCTTTTTGTAGGATCTGCAAGTGGATATTTGGATCGCTTTGACGCCTATGCTGGGAAATGAAATATCTTCACCGAAAAACTAGACAGAAGCATTCTCAGAAACTTCTTCACGATATGTGCACTCAACTCACAGAGTTGAATCTTTCTTTTCAAAGAGCAGTTTTGAAACACACTTTTGGTAAAATCTGCAAGTGGATATTTGGAGCGCTTTCAGGCCTATGCTGGAAAAGGAAATATCCTCACATCAATACTAGACAGAAGCATTCTCAGAAATTTCTGTGTGATGAGTGCCTTCCACTCACAGACTTGAACGTTCCTTTGGAGGGAACGGTTTTGAAACAGTCCTTTGGTAGAATCTGCAAGTGTTTATTTGGAGCGCTTTGAGGCCTAGGTTGGAAAAGGAAATATCTTCACATAAAAACTAGACAGAAGCATTCTCTGAAACTTCTTTGTGATGATTGCATTCTACTCACAGAGTGGAACCTTCCTTTTGAAAGAACAGTTTTGAAACACTCTTTTGGTAGAATCTGCAAGTGGATATTTGGAGCGATTTGAGGCCTATGCTGGAAAAGGAGATATCTTCACATAAAAACTAGACAGAAGCATCCTCAGAAACTTTTTCTGATGTGCGCATTCAACTCACCGAGTTGAACCTTCCTTTTGATAGAGAGGTTTTGAAACACTCTTTGTCTAGAATCTGCAGGTGAATATTTGGAGTGCTAAGAGGCCAACACTGGAAAAGGAAATATCTTCACATGAGAACTAGACGGAAGCATTCTCAGAAAACTTCCGTGGCTTTATGCACTCAACTCACATAGTGGAAACTTCCTTTTGATAGCCAGTTTTGGAAACACTCCTTTTGTAGAATTTGCTAGTGGATGTTTGGAGCGATTTGAGGCCTATGCTGGAAATGGAAATATCTTCACATAAAAACTAGACAGAAGCATTCTCAGAAACTTCTTTGTGATGAATGCATTCAACTCAAAGACTTGAACTTTCCTTTTGAAAGAGCAGTTTTGAAACAATCTTTATGTAGAATCTGCAAGTGGATATTTGGAGCGCTTTGAGGCCTATGCTGGGAAATGAAATAATTTCACCTGAAAACTAGACAGAAGCCTTCTGAGAAACTTCTTTGTGATGAGTGCATTCAACTCACAGACATGAACGTTCCTTTTCTTGGAACAGTTTTGAAACACTGAGTTTGTAGAATCCGCAAGTGTTTATTCGGAGCACCTTGAGGCCTATGCTGGTAAAGGAAATATCTTCACATAAAAATTCGACAGAAGCATTCTCAGAAACTTCTTTGCGTTGAGTGCATTCAACTCCCAGACTTGAACCTTCTTTTTGAACGAGCAGCTTTGAAACACTCTTCTTGTAAAATCTGCAAATGGATATTTGGAGCACTTTGAGGCGTATGCTGGAAAATGGAATATCTTCACCTGAAAACTAGACGGAAGCATTCTCAGAAAGTTCTTCTCGATGCGTGCATTCAACTCACAGAGTTGAACCTGTCTTTTGATAGAGCAGTTTGGAAACACTCTTTTTGTGAGATCAGCAAGTGGATATTTCCAGCGATTTGAGGCCTATGCAAGGAAAACGAAATATCTTCACATAAAAACTAGATAGCAGCATTCTCAGAAACTTCTTTGTGAGGAGCGCATTCAGCTCACAGACTGGAACGTTCCTTTTGATAGAACAGTTTTGAACCACTCCTTTTGTACTATCTGTAAGTGTTTATTCGGAGCGCTTTGGGGCCTATGTTGGAAAAGGAATTATCTTCACTTAAAAACTAGACAGAAGCATTCTCAGAAACTTCTTTGTGATGATTGCATTCTACTCACAGAGTTGAACCTTCCTTTTGATAGAACAGTTTTGAAACACTCTTTTTGCAGAATCTGCTAGTGGCTATTTGGAGCGCTTTGAGGCCTATGTTGGAAAAGGAAGAATCTTCACATAAAAACTAGGCAGAAGACTTCTCAGAAACTTCTTCCGATGGGCACATTCAACTCACAGACTTGAAGCTTCCTTCTGATAGAGAGGATTTGAAACAATCTTTGTCCAGAATCTGCAAGGAGATATTTGGGGTGCTAAGAGGCCAAAACTGCAAAAGAAAATATCACCGCATGAGAACTGGACGGAAGCATTCTCAATAACTTCCATGCACTTTATGCATTCAAATCACATAGTGGAATCTTCCTTTTGATAGCGCAGTTTTGAAACACTCCTTTTGTAGAATTTGCTAGTGGATGTTTGGAGCGATTTGAGGCCTATGCTGGGAATGGAAATATCTTCACATAAAAACCAGACAAAAGCATTCTCAGAAACTTCTTTGCGATGAGTGCATTCAACTCACAGACTTGAACCTTCCTTTTGAAAGAGCAGTTTTGAAACACACTTTTTGTAGAATCTGCAAGTGGATATTTGGAGAGCTTTGAGGCCTCTGCTGGAAAATGAAATATCTTCACCTGGAAACCAGACAGAAGCATTCTGAGAATCTTCTTTGTGATGAGTGCATTCAACTCACAGACATGAACGTTCCTTTTGATAGAACAGTTTTGAAACACTAAGTTTGTAGAATCGGCAAGTGTTTATTCGGAGCACCTTGAGGCTTATGTTGGAAAAGGAAATAACCTCACATAAAAACTAGAGAGAAGCATTCTCAGAACCTTCTTTGTGATGAGTGCATTCAACTCGCAGACTTGAACCTTCCTTTTGAACGAGCAGTTTTGAAACACTCTTTTTGTAAAAGCTGCAAATGGATATTTGGAGCACTTTGAGACGTATGCTGGAAAATGGAATATCTTCATCTAAAAACTAGACAGAAGCATTCTCAGAAATTTCTTCTCGATGCGTGCATTCAACTCACAGAGTTGAACCTGTCTTTTGATAGAGCAGTTTGGCAGCACTGTTTTTGTGAAATCTGCAAGTGGATATTTCCAGCAAATTGAGGCCTATGCAAAGAAAAGGAAATATCTTCACATAAAAACTAGGTAGCGGCATTCTCAGAAACTTCTTTGTGAGGAGCGTATTCAACTCACAGACTTGAATGTTCCTTTTGATAGAACAGTTTTGAAACACTCCTTTTGTACAATCTGCAAGTGTTTATTCGGAGCGCTTTGAGGACTATGTTGGAAAAGGAAATATCTTCACATGAAAACTAGACACAAGCATTCTCAGAAACTTCTTTGTGATGAGTGCATTCTACTCACAGAGTTGAACCTTCCTTTTGATAGAACAGTACTGAAGCATTCTTTTTGTAGAATCTGCAATTGGATATTTCGAACGTTTTGAGTCCTATGCTGGAAAAGGTAATATATTCACATAAAAACTAGACAGAAGCATTCTCAGAAACTTCTTTGTGTTGAGTGCATTCAACTCACAGACATGGAGCTTCCTTTTGAAAGAGCAGTTTTGAAACACTCTTTTTGTAAAATCTGCAAGTGGATATTCGGAGCACTTTGAGGCCTATGCTGGGAAATGGAATATCTTCACCTAAAAACTAAACAGAACCTTTCTCAGAAAGCTCTTCTCGATGCATGCTTTCAACTCACAGAGTTGAACCTGCCTTTTGATAGAGCAGTTTGCAATCCCTCTTTTTATAGAATCTGCAAGTGTATATTTGGAGCGCTTTGAGGCCTATGCTGCAAAAGGAAATATCATTGCCTAAAAGCTAGACGGAAGCATTCTCAGAAACTTCTTTGTAATGAGTGCATTCAACTCACAGAGTTGAACCTTCCTTTTGATAGACCAGTTTTGAAACACTGTTTCTGTGGAATCCGCAAGCGGATATTTGGAGCTCTTTGACACTTATGCTGGAAAAGGAGATATCTTCATATACAAAGCAGACAGAAGCATTCTCAGAAACTTCTATGTCATGTGGGGATTGAACTCACAGAGTTGAACTTTCCTTTTTATGGAGCAGTTCTGCAACACTCTTTTTGTGGAAACTGCAAGTGGATATTTGGTGCGATTGCGGCATCTAGTGGAAAAGGAAATATATACAGATGAAAACAAGAGAGAATCATTCTCAGAAACTTCTTTCTGATGAGTGCATTCAACTCACAGACTTGAACCTTCCTTTTCAAAGAGCAGTTTTGAAACACTCCTTTTGTAGGATCTGCAAGTGGATATTTGGATCGCTTTGACGCCTATGCTGGGAAATGAAATATCTTCACCGAAAAACTAGACAGAAGCATTCTCAGAAACTTCTTCACGATATGTGCATTCAACTCACAGAGTTGAATCTTTCTTTTCAAAGAGCAGTTTTGAAACACACTTTTGGTAAAATCTGCAAGTGGATATTTGGAGCGCTTTGAGGCCTATGCTGGAAAAGGAAATATCCTCACATCAATACTAGACAGAAGCATTCTCAGAAATTTCTGTGTGATGAGTGCCTTCCACTCACAGACTTGAACGTTCCTTTTGAGGGAACGGTTTTGAAACAGTCCTTTGGTAGAATCTGCAAGTGTTTATTTGGAGCGCTTTGAGGCCTATGTTGGAAAAGGAAATATCTTCACATAAAAACTAGACAGAAGCATTCTCCGAAACTTCTTTGTGATGATTGCATTCTACTCACAGAGTGGAACCTTCCTTTTGAAAGAACAGTTTTGAAACACTCTTTTGGTAGAATCTGCAAGTGGATATTTGGAGCGATTTGAGGCCTATGCTGGAAAAGGAGATATCTTCACATAAAAACTAGACAGAAGCATCCTCAGAAACTTTTTCTGATGTGCGCATTCAACTCACCGAGTTGAACCTTCCTTTTGATAGAGAGGTTTTGAAACACTCTTTGTCTAGAATCTGCAGGTGAATATTTGGAGTGCTAAGAGGCCAACACTGGAAAAGGAAATATCTTCACATGAGAACTAGACGGAAGCATTCTCAGAAAACTTCCGTGGCTTTATGCACTCAACTCACATAGTGGAAACTTCCTTTTGATAGCCAGTTTTGGAAACACTCCTTTTGTAGAATTTGCTAGTGGATGTTTGGAGCGATTTGAGGCCTATGCTGGAAATGGAAATATCTTCACATAAAAACTAGACAGAAGCATTCTCAGAAACTTCTTTGTGATGAATGCATTCAACTCAAAGACTTGAACTTTCCTTTTGAAAGAGCAGTTTTGAAACAATCTTTATGTAGAATCTGCAAGTGGATATTTGGAGCGCTTTGAGGCCTATGCTGGGAAATGAAATAATTTCACCTGAAAACTAGACAGAAGCCTTCTGAGAAACTTCTTTGTGATGAGTGCATTCAACTCACAGCCATGAACGTTCCTTTTCTTGGGACAGTTTTGAAACACTGAGTTTGTAGAATCCGCAAGTGTTTATTCGGAGCACCTTGAGGCCTATGCTGGTAAAGGAAATATCTTCACATAAAAATTCGACAGAAGCATTCTCAGAAACTTCTTTGCGTTGAGTGCATTCAACTCCCAGACTTGAACCTTCTTTTTGAACGAGCAGCTTTGAAACACTCTTCTTGTAAAATCTGCAAATGGATATTTGGAGCACTTTGAGGCGTATGCTGGAAAATGGAATATCTTCACCTGAAAACTAGACGGAAGCATTCTCAGAAAGTTCTTCTCGATGCGTGCATTCAACTCACAGAGTTGAACCTGTCTTTTGATAGAGCAGTTTGGAAACACTCTTTTTGTGAGATCAGCAAGTGGATATTTCCAGCGATTTGAGGCCTATGCAAGGAAAACGAAATATCTTCACATAAAAACTAGATAGCAGCATTCTCAGAAACTTCTTTGTGAGGAGCGCATTCAGCTCACAGACTGGAACGTTCCTTTTGATAGAACAGTTTTGAACCACTCCTTTTGTACTATCTGTAAGTGTTTATTCGGAGCGCTTTGGGGCCTATGTTGGAAAAGGAATTATCTTCACTTAAAAACTAGACAGAAGCATTCTCAGAAACTTCTTTGTGATGATTGCATTCTACTCACAGAGTTGAACCTTCCTTTTGATAGAACAGTTTTGAAACACTCTTTTTGCAGAATCTGCTAGTGGCTATTTGGAGCGCTTTGAGGCCTATGTTGGAAAAGGAAGAATCTTCACATAAAAACTAGGCAGAAGACTTCTCAGAAACTTCTTCCGATGGGCACATTCAACTCACAGACTTGAAGCTTCCTTCTGATAGAGAGGATTTGAAACAATCTTTGTCCAGAATCTGCAAGGAGATATTTGGGGTGCTAAGAGGCCAAAACTGCAAAAGAAAATATCACCACATGAGAACTGGACGGAAGCATTCTCAATAACTTCCATGCACTTTATGCATTCAAATCACATAGTGGAATCTTCCTTTTGATAGCGCAGTTTTGAAACACTCCTTTTGTAGAATTTCCTAGTGGATGTTTGGAGCGATTTGAGGCCTATGCTGGGAATGGAAATATCTTCACATAAAAACCAGACAAAAGCATTCTCAGAAACTTCTTTGTGATGAGTGCATTCAACTCACAGACTTGAACCTTCCTTTTGAAAGAGCAGTTTTGAAACACACTTTTTGTAGAATCTGCAAGTGGATATTTGGAGAGCTTTGAGGCCTCTGCTGGAAAATGAAATATCTTCACCTGGAAACCAGACAGAAGCATTCTGAGAATCTTCTTTGTGATGAGTGCATTCAACTCACAGACATGAACGTTCCTTTTGATAGAACAGTTTTGAAACACTAAGTTTGTAGAATCCGCAAGTGTTTATTCGGAGCACCTTGAGGCTTATGTTGGAAAAGGAAATAACCTCACATAAAAACTAGAGAGAAGCATTCTCAGAACCTTCTTTGTGATGAGTGCATTCAACTCGCAGACTTGAACCTTCCTTTTGAACGAGCAGTTTTGAAACACTCTTTTTGTAAAAGCTGCAAATGGATATTTGGAGCACTTTGAGACGTATGCTGGAAAATGGAATATCTTCATCTAAAAACTAGACAGAAGCATTCTCAGAAATTTCTTCTCGATGCGTGCATTCAACTCACAGAGTTGAACCTGTCTTTTGATAGAGCAGTTTGGCAGCACTGTTTTTGTGAAATCTGCAAGTGGATATTTCCAGCAAATTGAGGCCTATGCAAAGAAAAGGAAATATCTTCACATAAAAACTAGGTAGCGGCATTCTCAGAAACTTCTTTGTGAGGAGCGTATTCAACTCACAAACTTGAATGTTCCTTTTGATAGAACAGTTTTGAAACACTCCTTTTGTACAATCTGCAAGTGTTTATTCGGAGCGCTTTGAGGACTATGTTGGAAAAGGAAATATCTTCACATGAAAACTAGACACAAGCATTCTCAGAAACTTCTTTGTGATGAGTGCATTCTACTCACAGAGTTGAACCTTCCTTTTGATAGAACAGTACTGAAGCATTCTTTTTGTAGAATCTGCAATTGGATATTTCGAACGTTTTGAGTCCTATGCTGGAAAAGGTAATATATTCACATAAAAACTAGACAGAAGCATTCTCAGAAACTTCTTTGTGTTGAGTGCATTCAACTCACAGACATGGAGCTTCCTTTTGAAAGAGCAGTTTTGAAACACTCTTTTTGTAAAATCTGCAAGTGGATATTCGGAGCACTTTGAGGCCTATGCTGGGAAATGGAATATCTTCACCTAAAAACTAAACAGAACCTTTCTCAGAAAGCTCTTCTCGATGCATGCTTTCAACTCACAGAGTTGAACCTGCCTTTTGATAGAGCAGTTTGCAATCCCTCTTTTTATAGAATCTGCAAGTGTATATTTGGAGCGCTTTGAGGCCTATGCTGCAAAAGGAAATATCATTGCCTAAAAGCTAGACGGAAGCATTCTCAGAAACTTCTTTGTAATGAGTGCATTCAACTCACAGAGTTGAACCTTCCTTTTGATAGACCAGTTTTGAAACACTGTTTCTGTGGAATCCGCAAGCGGATATTTGGAGCTCTTTGACACTTATGCTGGAAAAGGAGATATCTTCATATACAAAGCAGACAGAAGCATTCTCAGAAACTTCTATGTCATGTGGGGATTGAACTCACAGAGTTGAACTTTCCTTTTTATGGAGCAGTTCTGCAACACTCTTTTTGTGGAAACTGCAAGTGGATATTTGGTGCGATTGCGGCATCTAGCTAGTGGAAAAGGAAATATATACAGATGAAAACAAGAGAGAATCATTCTCAGAAACTTCTTTCTGATGAGTGCATTCAACTCACAGACTTGAACCTTCCTTTTCAAAGAGCAGTTTTGAAACACTCTTTTTGTAGGATCTGCAAGTGGATATTTGGATCGCTTTGACGCCTATGCTGGGAAATGAAATATCTTCACCGAAAAACTAGACAGAAGCATTCTCAGAAACTTCTTCACGATATGTGCATTCAACTCACAGAGTTGAATCTTTCTTTTCAAAGAGCAGTTTTGAAACACACTTTTGGTAAAATCTGCAAGTGGATATTTGGAGCGCTTTCAGGCCTATGCTGGAAAAGGAAATATCCTCACATCAATACTAGACAGAAGCATTCTCAGAAATTTCTGTGTGATGAGTGCCTTCAACTCACAGACTTGAACGTTCCTTTTGAGGGAACGGTTTTGAAACAGTCCTTTGGTAGAATCTGCAAGTGTTTATTTGGAGCGCTTTGAGGCCTATGTTGGAAAAGGAAATATCTTCACATAAAAACTAGACAGAAGCATTCTCCGAAACTTCTTTGTGATGATTGCATTCTACTCACAGAGTGGAACCTTCCTTTTGAAAGAACAGGTTGGAAACACTCTTTTGGTAGAATCTGCAAGTGGATATTTGGAGCGATTTGAGGCCTATGCTGGAAAAGGAGATATCTTCACATAAAAACTAGACAGAAGCATCCTCAGAAACTTTTTCTGATGTGCGCATTCAACTCACCGAGTTGAACCTTCCTTTTGATAGAGAGGTTTTGAAACACTCTTTGTCTAGAATCTGCAGGTGAATATTTGGAGTGCTAAGAGGCCAACACTGGAAAAGGAAATATCTTCACATGAGAACTAGACGGAAGCATTCTCAGAAAACTTCCGTGGCTTTATGCACTCAACTCACATAGTGGAAACTTCCTTTTGATAGCCAGTTTTGGAAACACTCCTTTTGTAGAATTTGCTAGTGGATGTTTGGAGCGATTTGAGGCCTATGCTGGAAATGGAAATATCTTCACATAAAAACTAGACAGAAGCATTCTCAGAAACTTCTTTGTGATGAATGCATTCAACTCAAAGACTTGAACTTTCCTTTTGAAAGAGCAGTTTTGAAACAATCTTTATGTAGAATCTGCAAGTGGATATTTGGAGCGCTTTGAGGCCTATGCTGGGAAATGAAATAATTTCACCTGAAAACTAGACAGAAGCCTTCTGAGAAACTTCTTTGTGATGAGTGCATTCAACTCACAGACATGAACGTTCCTTTTCTTGGAACAGTTTTGAAACACTGAGTTTGTAGAATCCGCAAGTGTTTATTCGGAGCACCTTGAGGCCTATGCTGGTAAAGGAAATATCTTCACATAAAAATTCGACAGAAGCATTCTCAGAAACTTCTTTGCGTTGAGTGCATTCAACTCCCAGACTTGAACCTTCTTTTTGAACGAGCAGCTTTGAAACACTCTTCTTGTAAAATCTGCAAATGGATATTTGGAGCACTTTGAGGCGTATGCTGGAAAATGGAATATCTTCACCTGAAAACTAGACGGAAGCATTCTCAGAAAGTTCTTCTCGATGCGTGCATTCAACTCACAGAGTTGAACCTGTCTTTTGATAGAGCAGTTTGGAAACACTCTTTTTGTGAGATCAGCAAGTGGATATTTCCAGCGATTTGAGGCCTATGCAAGGAAAACGAAATATCTTCACATAAAAACTAGATAGCAGCATTCTCAGAAACTTCTTTGTGAGGAGCGCATTCAGCTCACAGACTGGAACGTTCCTTTTGATAGAACAGTTTTGAACCACTCCTTTTGTACTATCTGTAAGTGTTTATTCGGAGCGCTTTGGGGCCTATGTTGGAAAAGGAATTATCTTCACTTAAAAACTAGACAGAAGCATTCTCAGAAACTTCTTTGTGATGATTGCATTCTACTCACAGAGTTGAACCTTCCTTTTGATAGAACAGTTTTGAAACACTCTTTTTGCAGAATCTGCTAGTGGCTATTTGGAGCGCTTTGAGGCCTATGTTGGAAAAGGAAGAATCTTCACATAAAAACTAGGCAGAAGACTTCTCAGAAACTTCTTCCGATGGGCACATTCAACTCACAGACTTGAAGCTTCCTTCTGATAGAGAGGATTTGAAACAATCTTTGTCCAGAATCTGCAAGGAGATATTTGGGGTGCTAAGAGGCCAAAACTGCAAAAGAAAATATCACCGCATGAGAACTGGACGGAAGCATTCTCAATAACTTCCATGCACTTTATGCATTCAAATCGCATAGTGGAATCTTCCTTTTGATAGCGCAGTTTTGAAACACTCCTTTTGTAGAATTTGCTAGTGGATGTTTGGAGCGATTTGAGGCCTATGCTGGGAATGGAAATATCTTCACATAAAAACCAGACAAAAGCATTCTCAGAAACTTCTTTGTGATGAGTGCATTCAACTCACAGACTTGAACCTTCCTTTTGAAAGAGCAGTTTTGAAACACACTTTTTGTAGAATCTGCAAGTGGATATTTGGAGAGCTTTGAGGCCTCTGCTGGAAAATGAAATATCTTCACCTGGAAACCAGACAGAAGCATTCTGAGAATCTTCTTTGTGATGAGTGCATTCAACTCACAGACATGAACGTTCCTTTTGATAGAACAGTTTTGAAACACTAAGTTTGTAGAATCCGCAAGTGTTTATTCGGAGCACCTTGAGGCTTATGTTGGAAAAGGAAATAACCTCACATAAAAACTAGAGAGAAGCATTCTCAGAACCTTCTTTGTGATGAGTGCATTCAACTCGCAGACTTGAACCTTCCTTTTGAACGAGCAGTTTTGAAACACTCTTTTTGTAAAAGCTGCAAATGGATATTTGGAGCACTTTGAGACGTATGCTGGAAAATGGAATATCTTCATCTAAAAACTAGACAGAAGCATTCTCAGAAATTTCTTCTCGATGCGTGCATTCAACTCACAGAGTTGAACCTGTCTTTTGATAGAGCAGTTTGGCAGCACTGTTTTTGTGAAATCTGCAAGTGGATATTTCCAGCAAATTGAGGCCTATGCAAAGAAAAGGAAATATCTTCACATAAAAACTAGGTAGCGGCATTCTCAGAAACTTCTTTGTGAGGAGCGTATTCAACTCACAAACTTGAATGTTCCTTTTGATAGAACAGTTTTGAAACACTCCTTTTGTACAATCTGCAAGTGTTCATTCGGAGCGCTTTGAGGACTATGTTGGAAAAGGAAATATCTTCACATGAAAACTAGACACAAGCATTCTCAGAAACTTCTTTGTGATGAGTGCATTCTACTCACAGAGTTGAACCTTCCTTTTGATAGAACAGTACTGAAGCATTCTTTTTGTAGAATCTGCAATTGGATATTTCGAACGTTTTGAGTCCTATGCTGGAAAAGGTAATATATTCACATAAAAACTAGACAGAAGCATTCTCAGAAACTTCTTTGTGTTGAGTGCATTCAACTCACAGACATGGAGCTTCCTTTTGAAAGAGCAGTTTTGAAACACTCTTTTTGTAAAATCTGCAAGTGGATATTCGGAGCACTTTGAGGCCTATGCTGGGAAATGGAATATCTTCACCTAAAAACTAAACAGAACCTTTCTCAGAAAGCTCTTCTCGATGCATGCTTTCAACTCACAGAGTTGAACCTGCCTTTTGATAGAGCAGTTTGCAATCCCTCTTTTTATAGAATCTGCAAGTGTATATTTGGAGCGCTTTGAGGCCTATGCTGCAAAAGGAAATATCATTGCCTAAAAGCTAGACGGAAGCATTCTCAGAAACTTCTTTGTAATGAGTGCATTCAACTCACAGAGTTGAACCTTCCTTTTGATAGACCAGTTTTGAAACACTGTTTCTGTGGAATCCGCAAGCGGATATTTGGAGCTCTTTGACACTTATGCTGGAAAAGGAGATATCTTCATATACAAAGCAGACAGAAGCATTCTCAGAAACTTCTATGTCATGTGGGGATTGAACTCACAGAGTTGAACTTTCCTTTTTATGGAGCAGTTCTGCAACACTCTTTTTGTGGAAACTGCAAGTGGATATTTGGTGCGATTGCGGCATCTAGCTAGTGGAAAAGGAAATATATACAGGTGAAAACAAGAGAGAATCATTCTCAGAAACTTCTTTCTGATGAGTGCATTCAACTCACAGACTTGAACCTTCCTTTTCAAAGAGCAGTTTTGAAACACTCTTTTTGTAGGATCTGCAAGTGGATATTTGGATCGCTTTGACGCCTATGCTGGGAAATGAAATATCTTCACCGAAAAACTAGACAGAAGCATTCTCAGAAACTTCTTCACGATATGTGCATTCAACTCACAGAGTTGAATCTTTCTTTTCAAAGAGCAGTTTTGAAACACACTTTTGGTAAAATCTGCAAGTGGATATTTGGAGCGCTTTCAGGCCTATGCTGGAAAAGGAAATATCCTCACATCAATACTAGACAGAAGCATTCTCAGAAATTTCTGTGTGATGAGTGCCTTCAACTCACAGACTTGAACGTTCCTTTTGAGGGAACGGTTTTGAAACAGTCCTTTGGTAGAATCTGCAAGTGTTTATTTGGAGCGCTTTGAGGCCTATGTTGGAAAAGGAAATATCTTCACATAAAAACTAGACAGAAGCATTCTCCGAAACTTCTTTGTGATGATTGCATTCTACTCACAGAGTGGAACCTTCCTTTTGAAAGAACAGTTTTGAAACACTCTTTTGGTAGAATCTGCAAGTGGATATTTGGAGCGATTTGAGGCCTATGCTGGAAAAGGAGATATCTTCACATAAAAACTAGACAGAAGCATCCTCAGAAACTTTTTCTGATGTGCGCATTCAACTCACCGAGTTGAACCTTCCTTTTGATAGAGAGGTTTTGAAACACTCTTTGTCTAGAATCTGCAGGTGAATATTTGGAGTGCTAAGAGGCCAACACTGGAAAAGGAAATATCTTCACATGAGAACTAGACGGAAGCATTCTCAGAAAACTTCCGTGGCTTTATGCACTCAACTCACATAGTGGAAACTTCCTTTTGATAGCCAGTTTTGGAAACACTCCTTTTGTAGAATTTGCTAGTGGATGTTTGGAGCGATTTGAGGCCTATGCTGGAAATGGAAATATCTTCACATAAAAACTAGACAGAAGCATTCTCAGAAACTTCTTTGTGATGAATGCATTCAACTCAAAGACTTGAACTTTCCTTTTGAAAGAGCAGTTTTGAAACAATCTTTATGTAGAATCTGCAAGTGGATATTTGGAGCGCTTTGAGGCCTATGCTGGGAAATGAAATAATTTCACCTGAAAACTAGACAGAAGCCTTCTGAGAAACTTCTTTGTGATGAGTGCATTCAACTCACAGACATGAACGTTCCTTTTCTTGGAACAGTTTTGAAACACTGAGTTTGTAGAATCCGCAAGTGTTTATTCGGAGCACCTTGAGGCCTATGCTGGTAAAGGAAATATCTTCACATAAAAATTCGACAGAAGCATTCTCAGAAACTTCTTTGCGTTGAGTGCATTCAACTCCCAGACTTGAACCTTCTTTTTGAACGAGCAGCTTTGAAACACTCTTCTTGTAAAATCTGCAAATGGATATTTGGAGCACTTTGAGGCGTATGCTGGAAAATGGAATATCTTCACCTGAAAACTAGACGGAAGCATTCTCAGAAAGTTCTTCTCGATGCGTGCATTCAACTCACAGAGTTGAACCTGTCTTTTGATAGAGCAGTTTGGAAACACTCTTTTTGTGAGATCAGCAAGTGGATATTTCCAGCGATTTGAGGCCTATGCAAGGAAAACGAAATATCTTCACATAAAAACTAGATAGCAGCATTCTCAGAAACTTCTTTGTGAGGAGCGCATTCAGCTCACAGACTGGAACGTTCCTTTTGATAGAACAGTTTTGAACCACTCCTTTTGTACTATCTGTAAGTGTTTATTCGGAGCGCTTTGGGGCCTATGTTGGAAAAGGAATTATCTTCACTTAAAAACTAGACAGAAGCATTCTCAGAAACTTCTTTGTGATGATTGCATTCTACTCACAGAGTTGAACCTTCCTTTTGATAGAACAGTTTTGAAACACTCTTTTTGCAGAATCTGCTAGTGGCTATTTGGAGCGCTTTGAGGCCTATGTTGGAAAAGGAAGAATCTTCACATAAAAACTAGGCAGAAGACTTCTCAGAAACTTCTTCCGATGGGCACATTCAACTCACAGACTTGAAGCTTCCTTCTGATAGAGAGGATTTGAAACAATCTTTGTCCAGAATCTGCAAGGAGATATTTGGGGTGCTAAGAGGCCAAAACTGCAAAAGAAAATATCACCGCATGAGAACTGGACGGAAGCATTCTCAATAACTTCCATGCACTTTATGCATTCAAATCGCATAGTGGAATCTTCCTTTTGATAGCGCAGTTTTGAAACACTCCTTTTGTAGAATTTGCTAGTGGATGTTTGGAGCGATTTGAGGCCTATGCTGGGAATGGAAATATCTTCACATAAAAACCAGACAAAAGCATTCTCAGAAACTTCTTTGTGATGAGTGCATTCAACTCACAGACTTGAACCTTCCTTTTGAAAGAGCAGTTTTGAAACACACTTTTTGTAGAATCTGCAAGTGGATATTTGGAGAGCTTTGAGGCCTCTGCTGGAAAATGAAATATCTTCACCTGGAAACCAGACAGAAGCATTCTGAGAATCTTCTTTGTGATGAGTGCATTCAACTCACAGACATGAACGTTCCTTTTGATAGAACAGTTTTGAAACACTAAGTTTGTAGAATCCGCAAGTGTTTATTCGGAGCACCTTGAGGCTTATGTTGGAAAAGGAAATAACCTCACATAAAAACTAGAGAGAAGCATTCTCAGAACCTTCTTTGTGATGAGTGCATTCAACTCGCAGACTTGAACCTTCCTTTTGAACGAGCAGTTTTGAAACACTCTTTTTGTAAAAGCTGCAAATGGATATTTGGAGCACTTTGAGACGTATGCTGGAAAATGGAATATCTTCATCTAAAAACTAGACAGAAGCATTCTCAGAAATTTCTTCTCGATGCGTGCATTCAACTCACAGAGTTGAACCTGTCTTTTGATAGAGCAGTTTGGCAGCACTGTTTTTGTGAAATCTGCAAGTGGATATTTCCAGCAAATTGAGGCCTATGCAAAGAAAAGGAAATATCTTCACATAAAAACTAGGTAGCGGCATTCTCAGAAACTTCTTTGTGAGGAGCGTATTCAACTCACAGACTTGAATGTTCCTTTTGATAGAACAGTTTTGAAACACTCCTTTTGTACAATCTGCAAGTGTTTATTCGGAGCGCTTTGAGGACTATGTTGGAAAAGGAAATATCTTCACATGAAAACTAGACACAAGCATTCTCAGAAACTTCTTTGTGATGAGTGCATTCTACTCACAGAGTTGAACCTTCCTTTTGATAGAACAGTACTGAAGCATTCTTTTTGTAGAATCTGCAATTGGATATTTCGAACGTTTTGAGTCCTATGCTGGAAAAGGTAATATATTCACATAAAAACTAGACAGAAGCATTCTCAGAAACTTCTTTGTGTTGAGTGCATTCAACTCACAGACATGGAGCTTCCCTTTGAAAGAGCAGTTTTGAAACACTCTTTTTGTAAAATCTGCAAGTGGATATTCGGAGCACTTTGAGGCCTATGCTGGGAAATGGAATATCTTCACCTAAAAACTAAACAGAACCTTTCTCAGAAAGCTCTTCTCGATGCATGCTTTCAACTCACAGAGTTGAACCTGCCTTTTGATAGAGCAGTTTGCAATCCCTCTTTTTATAGAATCTGCAAGTGTATATTTGGAGCGCTTTGAGGCCTATGCTGCAAAAGGAAATATCATTGCCTAAAAGCTAGACGGAAGCATTCTCAGAAACTTCTTTGTAATGAGTGCATTCAACTCACAGAGTTGAACCTTCCTTTTGATAGACCAGTTTTGAAACACTGTTTCTGTGGAATCCGCAAGCGGATATTTGGAGCTCTTTGACACTTATGCTGGAAAAGGAGATATCTTCATATACAAAGCAGACAGAAGCATTCTCAGAAACTTCTATGTCATGTGGGGATTGAACTCACAGAGTTGAACTTTCCTTTTTATGGAGCAGTTCTGCAACACTCTTTTTGTGGAAACTGCAAGTGGATATTTGGTGCGATTGCGGCATCTAGTGGAAAAGGAAATATATACAGATGAAAACAAGAGAGAATCATTCTCAGAAACTTCTTTCTGATGAGTGCATTCAACTCACAGACTTGAACCTTCCTTTTCAAAGAGCAGTTTTGAAACACTCTTTTTGTAGGATCTGCAAGTGGATATTTGGATCGCTTTGACGCCTATGCTGGGAAATGAAATATCTTCACCGAAAAACTAGACAGAAGCATTCTCAGAAACTTCTTCACGATATGTGCATTCAACTCACAGAGTTGAATCTTTCTTTTCAAAGAGCAGTTTTGAAACACACTTTTGGTAAAATCTGCAAGTGGATATTTGGAGAGCTTTCAGGCCTATGCTGGAAAAGGAAATATCCTCACATCAATACTAGACAGAAGCATTCTCAGAAATTTCTGTGTGATGAGTGCCTTCCACTCACAGACTTGAACGTTCCTTTTGAGGGAACGGTTTTGAAACAGTCCTTTGGTAGAATCTGCAAGTGTTTATTTGGAGCGCTTTGAGGCCTATGTTGGAAAAGGAAATATCTTCACATAAAAACTAGACAGAAGCATTCTCCGAAACTTCTTTGTGATGATTGCGTTCTACTCACAGAGTGGAACCTTCCTTTTGAAAGAACAGTTTTGAAACACTCTTTTGGTAGAATCTGCAAGTGGATATTTGGAGCGATTTGAGGCCTATGCTGGAAAAGGAGATATCTTCACATAAAAACTAGACAGAAGCATCCTCAGAAACTTTTTCTGATGTGCGCATTCAACTCACCGAGTTGAACCTTCCTTTTGATAGAGAGGTTTTGAAACACTCTTTGTCTAGAATCTGCAGGTGAATATTTGGAGTGCTAAGAGGCCAACACTGGAAAAGGAAATATCTTCACATGAGAACTAGACGGAAGCATTCTCAGAAAACTTCCGTGGCTTTATGCACTCAACTCACATAGTGGAAACTTCCTTTTGATAGCCAGTTTTGGAAACACTCCTTTTGTAGAATTTGCTAGTGGATGTTTGGAGCGATTTGAGGCCTATGCTGGAAATGGAAATATCTTCACATAAAAACTAGACAGAAGCATTCTCAGAAACTTCTTTGTGATGAATGCATTCAACTCAAAGACTTGAACTTTCCTTTTGAAAGAGCAGTTTTGAAACAATCTTTTTGTAGAATCTGCAAGTGGATATTTGGAGCGCTTTGAGGCCTATGCTGGGAAATGAAATAATTTCACCTGAAAACTAGACAGAAGCCTTCTGAGAAACTTCTTTGTGATGAGTGCATTCAACTCACAGCCATGAACGTTCCTTTTCTTGGAACAGTTTTGAAACACTGAGTTTGTAGAATCCGCAAGTGTTTATTCGGAGCACCTTGAGGCCTATGCTGGTAAAGGAAATATCTTCACATAAAAATTCGACAGAAGCATTCTCAGAAACTTCTTTGCGTTGAGTGCATTCAACTCCCAGACTTGAACCTTCTTTTTGAACGAGCAGCTTTGAAACACTCTTCTTGTAAAATCTGCAAATGGATATTTGGAGCACTTTGAGGCGTATGCTGGAAAATGGAATATCTTCACCTGAAAACTAGACGGAAGCATTCTCAGAAAGTTCTTCTCGATGCGTGCATTCAACTCACAGAGTTGAACCTGTCTTTTGATAGAGCAGTTTGGAAACACTCTTTTTGTGAGATCAGCAAGTGGATATTTCCAGCGATTTGAGGCCTATGCAAGGAAAACGAAATATCTTCACATAAAAACTAGATAGCAGCATTCTCAGAAACTTCTTTGTGAGGAGCGCATTCAGCTCACAGGCTGGAACGTTCCTTTTGATAGAACAGTTTTGAACCACTCCTTTTGTACTATCTGTAAGTGTTTATTCGGAGCGCTTGGGGGCCTATGTTGGAAAAGGAATTATCTTCACTTAAAAACTAGACAGAAGCATTCTCAGAAACTTCTTTGTGATGATTGCATTCTACTCACAGAGTTGAACCTTCCTTTTGATAGAACAGTTTTGAAACACTCTTTTTGCAGAATCTGCTAGTGGCTATTTGGAGCGCTTTGAGGCCTATGTTGGAAAAGGAAGAATCTTCACATAAAAACTAGGCAGAAGACTTCTCAGAAACTTCTTCCGATGGGCACATTCAACTCACAGACTTGAAGCTTCCTTCTGATAGAGAGGATTTGAAACAATCTTTGTCCAGAATCTGCAAGGAGATATTTGGGGTGCTAAGAGGCCAAAACTGCAAAAGAAAATATCACCACATGAGAACTGGACGGAAGCATTCTCAATAACTTCCATGCACTTTATGCATTCAAATCACATAGTGGAATCTTCCTTTTGATAGCGCAGTTTTGAAACACTCCTTTTGTAGAATTTGCTAGTGGATGTTTGGAGCGATTTGAGGCCTATGCTGGGAATGGAAATATCTTCACATAAAAACCAGACAAAAGCATTCTCAGAAACTTCTTTGTGATGAGTGCATTCAACTCACAGACTTGAACCTTCCTTTTGAAAGAGCAGTTTTGAAACACACTTTTTGTAGAATCTGCAAGTGGATATTTGGAGAGCTTTGAGGCCTCTGCTGGAAAATGAAATATCTTCACCTGGAAACCAGACAGAAGCATTCTGAGAATCTTCTTTGTGATGAGTGCATTCAACTCACAGACATGAACGTTCCTTTTGATAGAACAGTTTTGAAACACTAAGTTTGTAGAATCCGCACGTGTTTATTCGGAGCACCTTGAGGCTTATGTTGGAAAAGGAAATAACTTCACGTAAAAACTAGAGAGAAGCATTCTCAGAACCTTCTTTGTGATGAGTGCATTCAACTCGCAGACTTGAACCTTCCTTTTGAACGAGCAGTTTTGAAACACTCTTTTTGTAAAAGCTGCAAATGGATATTTGGAGCACTTTGAGACGTATGCTGGAAAATGGAATATCTTCATCTAAAAACTAGACAGAAGCATTCTCAGAAATTTCTTCTCGATGCGTGCATTCAACTCACAGAGTTGAACCTGTCTTTTGATAGAGCAGTTTGGCAGCACTGTTTTTGTGAAATCTGCAAGTGGATATTTCCAGCAAATTGAGGCCTATGCAAAGAAAAGGAAATATCTTCACATAAAAACTAGGTAGCGGCATTCTCAGAAACTTCTTTGTGAGGAGCGTATTCAACTCACAGACTTGAATGTTCCTTTTGATAGAACAGTTTTGAAACACTCCTTTTGTACAATCTGCAAGTGTTTATTCGGAGCGCTTTGAGGACTATGTTGGAAAAGGAAATATCTTCACATGAAAACTAGACACAAGCATTCTCAGAAACTTCTTTGTGATGAGTGCATTCTACTCACAGAGTTGAACCTTCCTTTTGATAGAACAGTACTGAAGCATTCTTTTTGTAGAATCTGCAATTGGATATTTCGAACGTTTTGAGTCCTATGCTGGAAAAGGTAATATATTCACATAAAAACTAGACAGAAGCATTCTCAGAAACTTCTTTGTGTTGAGTGCATTCAACTCACAGACATGGAGCTTCCTTTTGAAAGAGCAGTTTTGAAACACTCTTTTTGTAAAATCTGCAAGTGGATATTCGGAGCACTTTGAGGCCTATGCTGGGAAATGGAATATCTTCACCTAAAAACTAAACAGAACCTTTCTCAGAAAGCTCTTCTCGATGCATGCTTTCAACTCACAGAGTTGAACCTGCCTTTTGATAGAGCAGTTTGCAATCCCTCTTTTTATAGAATCTGCAAGTGTATATTTGGAGCGCTTTGAGGCCTATGCTGCAAAAGGAAATATCATTGCCTAAAAGCTAGACGGAAGCATTCTCAGAAACTTCTTTGCAATGAGTGCATTCAACTCACAGAGTTGAACCTTCCTTTTGATAGACCAGTTTTGAAACACTGTTTCTGTGGAATCCGCAAGCGGATATTTGGAGCTCTTTGACACTTATGCTGGAAAAGGAGATATCTTCATATACAAAGCAGACAGAAGCATTCTCAGAAACTTCTATGTCATGTGGGGATTGAACTCACAGAGTTGAACTTTCCTTTTTATGGAGCAGTTCTGCAACACTCTTTTTGTGGAAACTGCAAGTGGATATTTGGTGCGATTGCGGCATCTAGCTAGTGGAAAAGGAAATATATACAGATGAAAACAAGAGAGAATCATTCTCAGAAACTTCTTTCTGATGAGTGCATTCAACTCACAGACTTGAACCTTCCTTTTCAAAGAGCAGTTTTGAAACAATCTCTTTGTAGGATCTGCAAGTGGATATTTGGATCGCTTTGACGCCTATGCTGGGAAATGAAATATCTTCACCGAAAAACTAGACAGAAGCATTCTCAGAAACTTCTTCACGATATGTGCATTCAACTCACAGAGTTGAATCTTTCTTTTCAAAGAGCAGTTTTGAAACACACTTTTGGTAAAATCTGCAAGTGGATATTTGGAGCGATTTCAGGCCTATGCTGGAAAAGGAAATATCCTCACATAAATACTAGACAGAAGCATTCTCAGAAATTTCTGTGTGATGAGTGCCTTCAACTCACAGACTTGAACGTTCCTTTTGAGGGAACGGTTTTGAAACAGTCCTTTGGTAGAATCTGCAAGTGTTTATTTGGAGCGCTTTGAGGCCTATGTTGGAAAAGGAAATATCTTCACATAAAAACTAGACAGAAGCATTCTCCGAAACTTCTTTGTGATGATTGCGTTCTACTCACAGAGTGGAACCTTCCTTTTGAAAGAACAGTTTTGAAACACTCTTTTGGTAGAATCTGCAAGTGGATATTTGGAGCGATTTGAGGCCTATGCTGGAAAAGGAGATATCTTCACATAAAAACTAGACAGAAGCATCCTCAGAAACTTTTTCTGATGTGCGCATTCAACTCACCGAGTTGAACCTTCCTTTTGATAGAGAGGTTTTGAAACACTCTTTGTCTAGAATCTGCAGGTGAATATTTGGAGTGCTAAGAGGCCAACACTGGAAAAGGAAATATCTTCACATGAGAACTAGACGGAAGCATTCTCAGAAAACTTCCGTGGCTTTATGCACTCAACTCACATAGTGGAAACTTCCTTTTGATAGCCAGTTTTGGAAACACTCCTTTTGTAGAATTTGCTAGTGGATGTTTGGAGCGATTTGAGGCCTATGCTGGAAATGGAAATATCTTCACATAAAAACTAGACAGAAGCATTCTCAGAAACTTCTTTGTGATGAATGCATTCAACTCAAAGACTTGAACTTTCCTTTTGAAAGAGCAGTTTTGAAACAATCTTTATGTAGAATCTGCAAGTGGATATTTGGAGCGCTTTGAGGCCTATGCTGGGAAATGAAATAATTTCACCTGAAAACTAGACAGAAGCCTTCTGAGAAACTTCTTTGTGATGAGTGCATTCAACTCACAGACATGAACGTTCCTTTTCTTGGAACAGTTTTGAAACACTGAGTTTGTAGAATCCGCAAGTGTTTATTCGGAGCGCCTTGAGGCCTATGCTGGTAAAGGAAATATCTTCACATAAAAATTCGACAGAAGCATTCTCAGAAACTTCTTTGCGTTGAGTGCATTCAACTCCCAGACTTGAACCTTCTTTTTGAACGAGCAGCTTTGAAACACTCTTCTTGTAAAATCTGCAAATGGATATTTGGAGCACTTTGAGGCGTATGCTGGAAAATGGAATATCTTCACCTGAAAACTAGACGGAAGCATTCTCAGAAAGTTCTTCTCGATGCGTGCATTCAACTCACAGAGTTGAACCTGTCTTTTGATAGAGCAGTTTGGAAACACTCTTTTTGTGAGATCAGCAAGTGGATATTTCCAGCGATTTGAGGCCTATGCAAGGAAAACGAAATATCTTCACATAAAAACTAGATAGCAGCATTCTCAGAAACTTCTTTGTGAGGAGCGCATTCAGCTCACAGACTGGAACGTTCCTTTTGATAGAACAGTTTTGAACCACTCCTTTTGTACTATCTGTAAGTGTTTATTCGGAGCGCTTTGGGGCCTGTGTTGGAAAAGGAATTATCTTCACCTAAAAACTAGACAGAAGCATTCTCAGAAACTTCTTTGTGATGATTGCATTCTACTCACAGAGTTGAACCTTCCTTTTGATAGAACAGTTTTGAAACACTCTTTTTGCAGAATCTGCTAGTGGCTATTTGGAGCGCTTTGAGGCCTATGTTGGAAAAGGAAGAATCTTCACATAAAAACTAGGCAGAAGACTTCTCAGAAACTTCTTCCGATGGGCACATTCAACTCACAGACTTGAAGCTTCCTTCTGATAGAGAGGATTTGAAACAATCTTTGTCCAGAATCTGCAAGGAGATATTTGGGGTGCTAAGAGGCCAAAACTGCAAAAGAAAATATCACCACATGAGAACTGGACGGAAGCATTCTCAATAACTTCCATGCACTTTATGCATTCAAATCACATAGTGGAATCTTCCTTTTGATAGCGCAGTTTTGAAACACTCCTTTTGTAGAATTTGCTAGTGGATGTTTGGAGCGATTTGAGGCCTATGCTGGGAATGGAAATATCTTCACATAAAAACCAGACAAAAGCATTCTCAGAAACTTCTTTGTGATGAGTGCATTCAACTCACAGACTTGAACCTTCCTTTTGAAAGAGCAGTTTTGAAACACACTTTTTGTAGAATCTGCAAGTGGATATTTGGAGAGCTTTGAGGCCTCTGCTGGAAAATGAAATATCTTCACCTGGAAACCAGACAGAAGCATTCTGAGAATCTTCTTTGTGATGAGTGCATTCAACTCACAGACATGAACGTTCCTTTTGATAGAACAGTTTTGAAACACTAAGTTTGTAGAATCCGCAAGTGTTTATTCGGAGCACCTTGAGGCTTATGTTGGAAAAGGAAATAACTTCACATAAAAACTAGAGAGAAGCATTCTCAGAACCTTCTTTGTGATGAGTGCATTCAAGTCGCAGACTTGAACCTTCCTTTTGAACGAGCAGTTTTGAAACACTCTTTTTGTAAAAGCTGCAAATGGATATTTGGAGCACTTTGAGACGTATGCTGGAAAATGGAATATCTTCATCTAAAAACTAGACAGAAGCATTCTCAGAAATTTCTTCTCGATGCGTGCATTCAACTCACAGAGTTGAACCTGTCTTTTGATAGAGCAGTTTGGCAGCACTGTTTTTGTGAAATCTGCAAGTGGATATTTCCAGCAAATTGAGGCCTATGCAAAGAAAAGGAAATATCTTCACATAAAAACTAGGTAGCGGCATTCTCAGAAACTTCTTTGTGAGGAGCGTATTCAACTCACAGACTTGAATGTTCCTTTTGATAGAACAGTTTTGAAACACTCCTTTTGTACAATCTGCAAGTGTTTATTCGGAGCGCTTTGAGGACTATGTTGGAAAAGGAAATATCTTCACATGAAAACTAGACACAAGCATTCTCAGAAACTTCTTTGTGATGAGTGCATTCTACTCACAGAGTTGAACCTTCCTTTTGATAGAACAGTACTGAAGCATTCTTTTTGTAGAATCTGCAATTGGATATTTCGAACGTTTTGAGTCCTATGCTGGAAAAGGTAATATATTCACATAAAAACTAGACAGAAGCATTCTCAGAAACTTCTTTGTGTTGAGTGCATTCAACTCACAGACATGGAGCTTCCTTTTGAAAGAGCAGTTTTGAAACACTCTTTTTGTAAAATCTGCAAGTGGATATTCGGAGCACTTTGAGGCCTATGCTGGGAAATGGAATATCTTCACCTAAAAACTAAACAGAACCTTTCTCAGAAAGCTCTTCTCGATGCATGCTTTCAACTCACAGAGTTGAACCTGCCTTTTGATAGAGCAGTTTGCAATCCCTCTTTTTATAGAATCTGCAAGTGTATATTTGGAGCGCTTTGAGGCCTATGCTGCAAAAGGAAATATCATTGCCTAAAAGCTAGACGGAAGCATTCTCAGAAACTTCTTTGCAATGAGTGCATTCAACTCACAGAGTTGAACCTTCCTTTTGATAGACCAGTTTTGAAACACTGTTTCTGTGGAATCCGCAAGCGGATATTTGGAGCTCTTTGACACTTATGCTGGAAAAGGAGATATCTTCATATACAAAGCAGACAGAAGCATTCTCAGAAACTTCTATGTCATGTGGGGATTGAACTCACAGAGTTGAACTTTCCTTTTTATGGAGCAGTTCTGCAACACTCTTTTTGTGGAAACTGCAAGTGGATATTTGGTGCGATTGCGGCATCTAGCTAGTGGAAAAGGAAATATATACAGATGAAAACAAGAGAGAATCATTCTCAGAAACTTCTTTCTGATGAGTGCATTCAACTCACAGACTTGAACCTTCCTTTTCAAAGAGCAGTTTTGAAACACTCTCTTTGTAGGATCTGCAAGTGGATATTTGGATCGCTTTGACGCCTATGCTGGGAAATGAAATATCTTCACCGAAAAACTAGACAGAAGCATTCTCAGAAACTTCTTCACGATATGTGCATTCAACTCACAGAGTTGAATCTTTCTTTTCAAAGAGCAGTTTTGAAACACACTTTTGGTAAAATCTGCAAGTGGATATTTGGAGCGATTTCAGGCCTATGCTGGAAAAGGAAATATCCTCACATCAATACTAGACAGAAGCATTCTCAGAAATTTCTGTGTGATGAGTGCCTTCAACTCACAGACTTGAACGTTCCTTTTGAGGGAACGGTTTTGAAACAGTCCTTTGGTAGAATCTGCAAGTGTTTATTTGGAGCGCTTTGAGGCCTATGTTGGAAAAGGAAATATCTTCACATAAAAACTAGACAGAAGCATTCTCCGAAACTTCTTTGTGATGATTGCATTCTACTCACAGAGTGGAACCTTCCTTTTGAAAGAACAGTTTTGAAACACTCTTTTGGTAGAATCTGCAAGTGGATATTTGGAGCGATTTTAGGCCTATGCTGGAAAAGGAGATATCTTCACATAAAAACTAGACAGAAGCATCCTCAGAAACTTTTTCTGATGTGCGCATTCAACTCACCGAGTTGAACCTTCCTTTTGATAGAGAGGTTTTGAAACACTCTTTGTCTAGAATCTGCAGGTGAATATTTGGAGTGCTAAGAGGCCAACACTGGAAAAGGAAATATCTTCACATGAGAACTAGACGGAAGCATTCTCAGAAAACTTCCGTGGCTTTATGCACTCAACTCACATAGTGGAAACTTCCTTTTGATAGCCAGTTTTGGAAACACTCCTTTTGTAGAATTTGCTAGTGGATGTTTGGAGCGATTTGAGGCCTATGCTGGAAATGGAAATATCTTCACATAAAAACTAGACAGAAGCATTCTCAGAAACTTCTTTGTGATGAATGCATTCAACTCAAAGACTTGAACTTTCCTTTTGAAAGAGCAGTTTTGAAACAATCTTTATGTAGAATCTGCAAGTGGATATTTGGAGCGCTTTGAGGCCTATGCTGGGAAATGAAATAATTTCACCTGAAAACTAGACAGAAGCCTTCTGAGAAACTTCTTTGTGATGAGTGCATTCAACTCACAGACATGAACGTTCCTTTTCTTGGAACAGTTTTGAAACACTGAGTTTGTAGAATCCGCAAGTGTTTATTCGGAGCACCTTGAGGCCTATGCTGGTAAAGGAAATATCTTCACATAAAAATTCGACAGAAGCATTCTCAGAAACTTCTTTGCGTTGAGTGCATTCAACTCCCAGACTTGAACCTTCTTTTTGAACGAGCAGCTTTGAAACACTCTTCTTGTAAAATCTGCAAATGGATATTTGGAGCACTTTGAGGCGTATGCTGGAAAATGGAATATCTTCACCTGAAAACTAGACGGAAGCATTCTCAGAAAGTTCTTCTCGATGCGTGCATTCAACTCACAGAGTTGAACCTGTCTTTTGATAGAGCAGTTTGGAAACACTCTTTTTGTGAGATCAGCAAGTGGATATTTCCAGCGATTTGAGGCCTATGCAAGGAAAACGAAATATCTTCACATAAAAACTAGATAGCAGCATTCTCAGAAACTTCTTTGTGAGGAGCGCATTCAGCTCACAGACTGGAACGTTCCTTTTGATAGAACAGTTTTGAACCACTCCTTTTGTACTATCTGTAAGTGTTTATTCGGAGCGCTTTGGGGCCTGTGTTGGAAAAGGAATTATCTTCACCTAAAAACTAGACAGAAGCATTCTCAGAAACTTCTTTGTGATGATTGCATTCTACTCACAGAGTTGAACCTTCCTTTTGATAGAACAGTTTTGAAACACTCTTTTTGCAGAATCTGCTAGTGGCTATTTGGAGCGCTTTGAGGCCTATGTTGGAAAAGGAAGAATCTTCACATAAAAACTAGGCAGAAGACTTCTCAGAAACTTCTTCCGATGGGCACATTCAACTCACAGACTTGAAGCTTCCTTCTGATAGAGAGGATTTGAAACAATCTTTGTCCAGAATCTGCAAGGAGATATTTGGGGTGCTAAGAGGCCAAAACTGCAAAAGAAAATATCACCACATGAGAACTGGACGGAAGCATTCTCAATAACTTCCATGCACTTTATGCATTCAAATCACATAGTGGAATCTTCCTTTTGATAGCGCAGTTTTGAAACACTCCTTTTGTAGAATTTGCTAGTGGATGTTTGGAGCGATTTGAGGCCTATGCTGGGAATGGAAATATCTTCACATAAAAACCAGACAAAAGCATTCTCAGAAACTTCTTTGTGATGAGTGCATTCAACTCACAGACTTGAACCTTCCTTTTGAAAGAGCAGTTTTGAAACACACTTTTTGTAGAATCTGCAAGTGGATATTTGGAGAGCTTTGAGGCCTCTGCTGGAAAATGAAATATCTTCACCTGGAAACCAGACAGAAGCATTCTGAGAATCTTCTTTGTGATGAGTGCATTCAACTCACAGACATGAACGTTCCTTTTGATAGAACAGTTTTGAAACACTAAGTTTGTAGAATCCGCAAGTGTTTATTCGGAGCACCTTGAGGCTTATGTTGGAAAAGGAAATAACTTCACATAAAAACTAGAGAGAAGCATTCTCAGAACCTTCTTTGTGATGAGTGCATTCAACTCGCAGACTTGAACCTTCCTTTTGAACGAGCAGTTTTGAAACACTCTTTTTGTAAAAGCTGCAAATGGATATTTGGAGCACTTTGAGACGTATGCTGGAAAATGGAATATCTTCATCTAAAAACTAGACAGAAGCATTCTCAGAAATTTCTTCTCGATGCGTGCATTCAACTCACAGAGTTGAACCTGTCTTTTGATAGAGCAGTTTGGCAGCACTGTTTTTGTGAAATCTGCAAGTGGATATTTCCAGCAAATTGAGGCCTATGCAAAGAAAAGGAAATATCTTCACATAAAAACTAGGTAGCGGCATTCTCAGAAACTTCTTTGTGAGGAGCGTATTCAACTCACAGACTTGAATGTTCCTTTTGATAGAACAGTTTTGAAACACTCCTTTTGTACAATCTGCAAGTGTTTATTCGGAGCGCTTTGAGGACTATGTTGGAAAAGGAAATATCTTCACATGAAAACTAGACACAAGCATTCTCAGAAACTTCTTCGTGATGAGTGCATTCTACTCACAGAGTTGAACCTTCCTTTTGATAGAACAGTACTGAAGCATTCTTTTTGTAGAATCTGCAATTGGATATTTCGAACGTTTTGAGTCCTATGCTGGAAAAGGTAATATATTCACATAAAAACTAGACAGAAGCATTCTCAGAAACTTCTTTGTGTTGAGTGCATTCAACTCACAGACATGGAGCTTCCTTTTGAAAGAGCAGTTTTGAAACACTCTTTTTGTAAAATCTGCAAGTGGATATTCGGAGCACTTTGAGGCCTATGCTGGGAAATGGAATATCTTCACCTAAAAACTAAACAGAACCTTTCTCAGAAAGCTCTTCTCGATGCATGCTTTCAACTCACAGAGTTGAACCTGCCTTTTGATAGAGCAGTTTGCAATCCCTCTTTTTATAGAATCTGCAAGTGTATATTTGGAGCGCTTTGAGGCCTATGCTGCAAAAGGAAATATCATTGCCTAAAAGCTAGACGGAAGCATTCTCAGAAACTTCTTTGCAATGAGTGCATTCAACTCACAGAGTTGAACCTTCCTTTTGATAGACCAGTTTTGAAACACTGTTTCTGTGGAATCCGCAAGCGGATATTTGGAGCTCTTTGACACTTATGCTGGAAAAGGAGATATCTTCATATACAAAGCAGACAGAAGCATTCTCAGAAACTTCTATGTCATGTGGGGATTGAACTCACAGAGTTGAACTTTCCTTTTTATGGAGCAGTTCTGCAACACTCTTTTTGTGGAAACTGCAAGTGGATATTTGGTGCGATTGCGGCATCTAGCTAGTGGAAAAGGAAATATATACAGATGAAAACAAGAGAGAATCATTCTCAGAAACTTCTTTCTGATGAGTGCATTCAACTCACAGACTTGAACCTTCCTTTTCAAAGAGCAGTTTTGAAACACTCTCTTTGTAGGATCTGCAAGTGGATATTTGGATCGCTTTGACGCCTATGCTGGGAAATGAAATATCTTCACCGAAAAACTAGACAGAAGCATTCTCAGAAACTTCTTCACGATATGTGCATTCAACTCACAGAGTTGAATCTTTCTTTTCAAAGAGCAGTTTTGAAACACACTTTTGGTAAAATCTGCAAGTGGATATTTGGAGCGATTTCAGGCCTATGCTGGAAAAGGAAATATCCTCACATAAATACTAGACAGAAGCATTCTCAGAAATTTCTGTGTGATGAGTGCCTTCAACTCACAGACTTGAACGTTCCTTTTGAGGGAACGGTTTTGAAACAGTCCTTTGGTAGAATCTGCAAGTGTTTATTTGGAGCGCTTTGAGGCCTATGTTGGAAAAGGAAATATCTTCACATAAAAACTAGACAGAAGCATTCTCCGAAACTTCTTTGTGATGATTGCATTCTACTCACAGAGTGGAACCTTCCTTTTGAAAGAACAGTTTTGAAACACTCTTTTGGTAGAATCTGCAAGTGGATATTTGGAGCGATTTGAGGCCTATGCTGGAAAAGGAGATATCTTCACATAAAAACTAGACAGAAGCATCCTCAGAAACTTTTTCTGATGTGCGCATTCAACTCACCGAGTTGAACCTTCCTTTTGATAGAGAGGTTTTGAAACACTCTTTGTCTAGAATCTGCAGGTGAATATTTGGAGTGCTAAGAGGCCAACACTGGAAAAGGAAATATCTTCACATGAGAACTAGACGGAAGCATTCTCAGAAAACTTCCGTGGCTTTATGCACTCAACTCACATAGTGGAAACTTCCTTTTGATAGCCAGTTTTGGAAACACTCCTTTTGTAGAATTTGCTAGTGGATGTTTGGAGCGATTTGAGGCCTATGCTGGAAATGGAAATATCTTCACATAAAAACTAGACAGAAGCATTCTCAGAAACTTCTTTGTGATGAATGCATTCAACTCAAAGACTTGAACTTTCCTTTTGAAAGAGCAGTTTTGAAACAATCTTTATGTAGAATCTGCAAGTGGATATTTGGAGCGCTTTGAGGCCTATGCTGGGAAATGAAATAATTTCAACTGAAAACTAGACAGAAGCCTTCTGAGAAACTTCTTTGTGATGAGTGCATTCAACTCACAGACATGAACGTTCCTTTTCTTGGAACAGTTTTGAAACACTGAGTTTGTAGAATCCGCAAGTGTTTATTCGGAGCACCTTGAGGCCTATGCTGGTAAAGGAAATATCTTCACATAAAAATTCGACAGAAGCATTCTCAGAAACTTCTTTGCGTTGAGTGCATTCAACTCCCAGACTTGAACCTTCTTTTTGAACGAGCAGCTTGGAAACACTCTTCTTGTAAAATCTGCAAATGGATATTTGGAGCACTTTGAGGCGTATGCTGGAAAATGGAATATCTTCACCTGAAAACTAGACGGAAGCATTCTCAGAAAGTTCTTCTCGATGCGTGCATTCAACTCACAGAGTTGAACCTGTCTTTTGATAGAGCAGTTTGGAAACACTCTTTTTGTGAGATCAGCAAGTGGATATTTCCAGCGATTTGAGGCCTATGCAAGGAAAACGAAATATCTTCACATAAAAACTAGATAGCAGCATTCTCAGAAACTTCTTTGTGAGGAGCGCATTCAGCTCACAGGCTGGAACGTTCCTTTTGATAGAACAGTTTTGAACCACTCCTTTTGTACTATCTGTAAGTGTTTATTCGGAGCGCTTGGGGGCCTATGTTGGAAAAGGAATTATCTTCACTTAAAAACTAGACAGAAGCATTCTCAGAAACTTCTTTGTGATGATTGCATTCTACTCACAGAGTTGAACCTTCCTTTTGATAGAACAGTTTTGAAACACTCTTTTTGCAGAATCTGCTAGTGGCTATTTGGAGCGCTTTGAGGCCTATGTTGGAAAAGGAAGAATCTTCACATAAAAACTAGGCAGAAGACTTCTCAGAAACTTCTTCCGATGGGCACATTCAACTCACAGACTTGAAGCTTCCTTCTGATAGAGAGGATTTGAAACAATCTTTGTCCAGAATCTGCAAGGAGATATTTGGGGTGCTAAGAGGCCAAAACTGCAAAAGAAAATATCACCACATGAGAACTGGACGGAAGCATTCTCAATAACTTCCATGCACTTTAGGCATTCAAATCACATAGTGGAATCTTCCTTTTGATAGCGCAGTTTTGAAACACTCCTTTTGTAGAATTTGCTAGTGGATGTTTGGAGCGATTTGAGGCCTATGCTGGGAATGGAAATATCTTCACATAAAAACCAGACAAAAGCATTCTCAGAAACTTCTTTGTGATGAGTGCATTCAACTCACAGACTTGAACCTTCCTTTTGAAAGAGCAGTTTTGAAACACACTTTTTGTAGAATCTGCAAGTGGATATTTGGAGAGCTTTGAGGCCTCTGCTGGAAAATGAAATATCTTCACCTGGAAACCAGACAGAAGCATTCTGAGAATCTTCTTTGTGATGAGTGCATTCAACTCACAGACATGAACGTTCCTTTTGATAGAACAGTTTTGAAACACTAAGCTTGTAGAATTCGCAAGTGTTTATTCGGAGCACCTTGAGGCTTATGTTGGAAAAGGAAATAACTTCACATAAAAACTAGAGAGAAGCATTCTCAGAACCTTCTTTGTGATGAGTGCATTCAACTCGCAGACTTGAACCTTCCTTTTGAACGAGCAGTTTTGAAACACTCTTTTTGTAAAAGCTGCAAATGGATATTTGGAGCACTTTGAGACGTATGCTGGAAAATGGAATATCTTCATCTAAAAACTAGACAGAAGCATTCTCAGAAATTTCTTCTCGATGCGTGCATTCAACTCACAGAGTTGAACCTGTCTTTTGATAGAGCAGTTTGGCAGCACTGTTTTTGTGAAATCTGCAAGTGGATATTTCCAGCAAATTGAGGCCTATGCAAAGAAAAGGAAATATCTTCACATAAAAACTAGGTAGCGGCATTCTCAGAAACTTCTTTGTGAGGAGCGTATTCAACTCACAGACCTGAATGTTCCTTTTGATAGAACAGTTTTGAAACACTCCTTTTGTACAATCTGCAAGTGTTTATTCGGAGCGCTTTGAGGACTATGTTGGAAAAGGAAATATCTTCACATGAAAACTAGACACAAGCATTCTCAGGAACTTCTTTGTGATGAGTGCATTCTACTCACAGAGTTGAACCTTCCTTTTGATAGAACAGTACTGAAGCATTCTTTTTGTAGAATCTGCAATTGGATATTTCGAACGTTTTGAGTCCTATGCTGGAAAAGGTAATATATTCACATAAAAACTAGACAGAAGCATTCTCAGAAACTTCTTTGTGTTGAGTGCATTCAACTCACAGACATGGAGCTTCCTTTTGAAAGAGCAGTTTTGAAACACTCTTTTTGTAAAATCTGCAAGTGGATATTCGGAGCACTTTGAGGCCTATGCTGGGAAATGGAATATCTTCACCTAAAAACTAAACAGAACCTTTCTCAGAAAGCTCTTCTCGATGCATGCTTTCAACTCACAGAGTTGAACCTGCCTTTTGATAGAGCAGTTTGCAATCCCTCTTTTTATAGAATCTGCAAGTGTATATTTGGAGGGCTTTGAGGCCTATGCTGCAAAAGGAAATATCATTGCCTAAAAGCTAGACGGAAGCATTCTCAGAAACTTCTTTGCAATGAGTGCATTCAACTCACAGAGTTGAACCTTCCTTTTGATAGACCAGTTTTGAAACACTGTTTCTGTGGAATCCGCAAGCGGATATTTGGAGCTCTTTGACACTTATGCTGGAAAAGGAGATATCTTCATATACAAAGCAGACAGAAGCATTCTCAGAAACTTCTATGTCATGTGGGGATTGAACTCACAGAGTTGAACTTTCCTTTTTATGGAGCAGTTCTGCAACACTCTTTTTGTGGAAACTGCAAGTGGATATTTGGTGCGATTGCGGCATCTAGTGGAAAAGGAAATATATGCAGATGAAAACAAGAGAGAATCATTCTCAGAAACTTCTTTCTGATGAGTGCATTCAACTCACAGACTTGAACCTTCCTTTTCAAAGAGCAGTTTTGAAACACTCTCTTTGTAGGATCTGCAAGTGGATATTTGGATCGCTTTGACGCCTATGCTGGGAAATGAAATATCTTCACCGAAAAACTAGACAGAAGCATTCTCAGAAACTTCTTCACGATATGTGCATTCAACTCACAGAGTTGAATCTTTCTTTTCAAAGAGCAGTTTTGAAACACACTTTTGGTAAAATCTGCAAGTGGATATTTGGAGCGATTTCAGGCCTATGCTGGAAAAGGAAATATCCTCACATCAATACTAGACAGAAGCATTCTCAGAAATTTCTGTGTGATGAGTGCCTTCCACTCACAGACTTGAACGTTCCTTTTGAGGGAACGGTTTTGAAACAGTCCTTTGGTAGAATCTGCAAGTGTTTATTTGGAGCGCTTTGAGGCCTATGTTGGAAAAGGAAATATCTTCACATAAAAACTAGACAGAAGCATTCTCCGAAACTTCTTTGTGATGATTGCATTCTACTCACAGAGTGGAACCTTCCTTTTGAAAGAACAGTTTTGAAACACTCTTTTGGTAGAATCTGCAAGTGGATATTTGGAGCGATTTGAGGCCTATGCTGGAAAAGGAGATATCTTCACATAAAAACTAGACAGAAGCATCCTCAGAAACTTTTTCTGATGTGCGCATTCAACTCACCGAGTTGAACCTTCCTTTTGATAGAGAGGTTTTGAAACACTCTTTGTCTAGAATCTGCAGGTGAATATTTGGAGTGCTAAGAGGCCAACACTGGAAAAGGAAATATCTTCACATGAGAACTAGACGGAAGCATTCTCAGAAAACTTCCGTGGCTTTATGCACTCAACTCACATAGTGGAAACTTCCTTTTGATAGCCAGTTTTGGAAACACTCCTTTTGTAGAATTTGCTAGTGGATGTTTGGAGCGATTTGAGGCCTATGCTGGAAATGGAAATATCTTCACATAAAAACTAGACAGAAGCATTCTCAGAAACTTCTTTGTGATGAATGCATTCAACTCAAAGACTTGAACTTTCCTTTTGAAAGAGCAGTTTTGAAACAATCTTTATGTAGAATCTGCAAGTGGATATTTGGAGCGCTTTGAGGCCTATGCTGGGAAATGAAATAATTTCACCTGAAAACTAGACAGAAGCCTTCTGAGAAACTTCTTTGTGATGAGTGCATTCAACTCACAGACATGAACGTTCCTTTTCTTGGAACAGTTTTGAAACACTGAGTTTGTAGAATCCGCAAGTGTTTATTCGGAGCACCTTGAGGCCTATGCTGGTAAAGGAAATATCTTCACATAAAAATTCGACAGAAGCATTCTCAGAAACTTCTTTGCGTTGAGTGCATTCAACTCCCAGACTTGAACCTTCTTTTTGAACGAGCAGCTTTGAAACACTCTTCTTGTAAAATCTGCAAATGGATATTTGGAGCACTTTGAGGCGTATGCTGGAAAATGGAATATCTTCACCTGAAAACTAGACGGAAGCATTCTCAGAAAGTTCTTCTCGATGCGTGCATTCAACTCACAGAGTTGAACCTGTCTTTTGATAGAGCAGTTTGGAAACACTCTTTTTGTGAGATCAGCAAGTGGATATTTCCAGCGATTTGAGGCCTATGCAAGGAAAACGAAATATCTTCACATAAAAACTAGATAGCAGCATTCTCAGAAACTTCTTTGTGAGGAGCGCATTCAGCTCACAGGCTGGAACGTTCCTTTTGATAGAACAGTTTTGAACCACTCCTTTTGTACTATCTGTAAGTGTTTATTCGGAGCGCTTGGGGGCCTATGTTGGAAAAGGAATTATCTTCACTTAAAAACTAGACAGAAGCATTCTCAGAAACTTCTTTGTGATGATTGCATTCTACTCACAGAGTTGAACCTTCCTTTTGATAGAACAGTTTTGAAACACTCTTTTTGCAGAATCTGCTAGTGGCTATTTGGAGCGCTTTGAGGCCTATGTTGGAAAAGGAAGAATCTTCACATAAAAACTAGGCAGAAGACTTCTCAGAAACTTCTTCCGATGGGCACATTCAACTCACAGACTTGAAGCTTCCTTCTGATAGAGAGGATTTGAAACAATCTTTGTCCAGAATCTGCAAGGAGATATTTGGGGTGCTAAGAGGCCAAAACTGCAAAAGAAAATATCACCACATGAGAACTGGACGGAAGCATTCTCAATAACTTCCATGCACTTTAGGCATTCAAATCACATAGTGGAATCTTCCTTTTGATAGCGCAGTTTTGAAACACTCCTTTTGTAGAATTTGCTAGTGGATGTTTGGAGCGATTTGAGGCCTATGCTGGGAATGGAAATATCTTCACATAAAAACCAGACAAAAGCATTCTCAGAAACTTCTTTGTGATGAGTGCATTCAACTCACAGACTTGAACCTTCCTTTTGAAAGAGCAGTTTTGAAACACACTTTTTGTAGAATCTGCAAGTGGATATTTGGAGAGCTTTGAGGCCTATGCTGGAAAATGAAATATCTTCACCTGGAAACCAGACAGAAGCATTCTGAGAATCTTCTTTGTGATGAGTGCATTCAACTCACAGACATGAACGTTCCTTTTGATAGAACAGTTTTGAAACACTAAGTTTGTAGAATCCGCACGTGTTTATTCGGAGCACCTTGAGGCTTATGTTGGAAAAGGAAATAACTTCACATAAAAACTAGAGAGAAGCATTCTCAGAACCTTCTTTGTGATGAGTGCATTCAACTCGCAGACTTGAACCTTCCTTTTGAACGAGCAGTTTTGAAACACTCTTTTTGTAAAAGCTGCAAATGGATATTTGGAGCACTTTGAGACGTATGCTGGAAAATGGAATATCTTCATCTAAAAACTAGACAGAAGCATTCTCAGAAATTTCTTCTCGATGCGTGCATTCAACTCACAGAGTTGAACCTGTCTTTTGATAGAGCAGTTTGGCAGCACTGTTTTTGTGAAATCTGCAAGTGGATATTTCCAGCAAATTGAGGCCTATGCAAAGAAAAGGAAATATCTTCACATAAAAACTAGGTAGCGGCATTCTCAGAAACTTCTTTGTGAGGAGCGTATTCAACTCACAGACTTGAATGTTCCTTTTGATAGAACAGTTTTGAAACACTCCTTTTGTACAATCTGCAAGTGTTTATTCGGAGCGCTTTGAGGACTATGTTGGAAAAGGAAATATCTTCACATGAAAACTAGACACAAGCATTCTCAGAAACTTCTTTGTGATGAGTGCATTCTACTCACAGAGTTGAACCTTCCTTTTGATAGAACAGTACTGAAGCATTCTTTTTGTAGAATCTGCAATTGGATATTTCGAACGTTTTGAGTCCTATGCTGGAAAAGGTAATATATTCACATAAAAACTAGACAGAAGCATTCTCAGAAACTTCTTTGTGTTGAGTGCATTCAACTCACAGACATGGAGCTTCCCTTTGAAAGAGCAGTTTTGAAACACTCTTTTTGTAAAATCTGCAAGTGGATATTCGGAGCACTTTGAGGCCTATGCTGGGAAATGGAATATCTTCACCTAAAAACTAAACAGAACCTTTCTCAGAAAGCTCTTCTCGATGCATGCTTTCAACTCACAGAGTTGAACCTGCCTTTTGATAGAGCAGTTTGCAATCCCTCTTTTTATAGAATCTGCAAGTGTATATTTGGAGGGCTTTGAGGGCTATGCTGCAAAAGGAAATATCATTGCCTAAAAGCTAGACGGAAGCATTCTCAGAAACTTCTTTGCAATGAGTGCATTCAACTCACAGAGTTGAACCTTCCTTTTGATAGACCAGTTTTGAAACACTGTTTCTGTGGAATCCGCAAGCGGATATTTGGAGCTCTTTGACACTTATGCTGGAAAAGGAGATATCTTCATATACAAAGCAGACAGAAGCATTCTCAGAAACTTCTATGTCATGTGGGGATTGAACTCACAGAGTTGAACTTTCCTTTTTATGGAGCAGTTCTGCAACACTCTTTTTGTGGAAACTGCAAGTGGATATTTGGTGCGATTGCGGCATCTAGTGGAAAAGGAAATATATGCAGATGAAAACAAGAGAGAATCATTCTCAGAAACTTCTTTCTGATGAGTGCATTCAACTCACAGACTTGAACCTTCCTTTTCAAAGAGCAGTTTTGAAACACTCTCTTTGTAGGATCTGCAAGTGGATATTTGGATCGCTTTGACGCCTATGCTGGGAAATGAAATATCTTCACCGAAAAACTAGACAGAAGCATTCTCAGAAACTTCTTCACGATATGTGCATTCAACTCACAGAGTTGAATCTTTCTTTTCAAAGAGCAGTTTTGAAACACACTTTTGGTAAAATCTGCAAGTGGATATTTGGAGCGATTTCAGGCCTATGCTGGAAAAGGAAATATCCTCACATCAATACTAGACAGAAGCATTCTCAGAAATTTCTGTGTGATGAGTGCCTTCCACTCACAGACTTGAACGTTCCTTTTGAGGGAACGGTTTTGAAACAGTCCTTTGGTAGAATCTGCAAGTGTTTATTTGGAGCGCTTTGAGGCCTATGTTGGAAAAGGAAATATCTTCACATAAAAACTAGACAGAAGCATTCTCCGAAACTTCTTTGTGATGATTGCATTCTACTCACAGAGTGGAACCTTCCTTTTGAAAGAACAGTTTTGAAACACTCTTTTGGTAGAATCTGCAAGTGGATATTTGGAGCGATTTGAGGCCTATGCTGGAAAAGGAGATATCTTCACATAAAAACTAGACAGAAGCATCCTCAGAAACTTTTTCTGATGTGCGCATTCAACTCACCGAGTTGAACCTTCCTTTTGATAGAGAGGTTTTGAAACACTCTTTGTCTAGAATCTGCAGGTGAATATTTGGAGTGCTAAGAGGCCAACACTGGAAAAGGAAATATCTTCACATGAGAACTAGACGGAAGCATTCTCAGAAAACTTCCGTGGCTTTATGCACTCAACTCACATAGTGGAAACTTCCTTTTGATAGCCAGTTTTGGAAACACTCCTTTTGTAGAATTTGCTAGTGGATGTTTGGAGCGATTTGAGGCCTATGCTGGAAATGGAAATATCTTCACATAAAAACTAGACAGAAGCATTCTCAGAAACTTCTTTGTGATGAATGCATTCAACTCAAAGACTTGAACTTTCCTTTTGAAAGAGCAGTTTTGAAACAATCTTTATGTAGAATCTGCAAGTGGATATTTGGAGCGCTTTGAGGCCTATGCTGGGAAATGAAATAATTTCACCTGAAAACTAGACAGAAGCCTTCTGAGAAACTTCTTTGTGATGAGTGCATTCAACTCACAGACATGAACGTTCCTTTTCTTGGAACAGTTTTGAAACACTGAGTTTGTAGAATCCGCAAGTGTTTATTCGGAGCACCTTGAGGCCTATGCTGGTAAAGGAAATATCTTCACATAAAAATTCGACAGAAGCATTCTCAGAAACTTCTTTGCGTTGAGTGCATTCAACTCCCAGACTTGAACCTTCTTTTTGAACGAGCAGCTTTGAAACACTCTTCTTGTAAAATCTGCAAATGGATATTTGGAGCACTTTGAGGCGTATGCTGGAAAATGGAATATCTTCACCTGAAAACTAGACGGAAGCATTCTCAGAAAGTTCTTCTCGATGCGTGCATTCAACTCACAGAGTTGAACCTGTCTTTTGATAGAGCAGTTTGGAAACACTCTTTTTGTGAGATCAGCAAGTGGATATTTCCAGCGATTTGAGGCCTATGCAAGGAAAACGAAATATCTTCACATAAAAACTAGATAGCAGCATTCTCAGAAACTTCTTTGTGAGGAGCGCATTCAGCTCACAGGCTGGAACGTTCCTTTTGATAGAACAGTTTTGAACCACTCCTTTTGTACTATCTGTAAGTGTTTATTCGGAGCGCTTGGGGGCCTATGTTGGAAAAGGAATTATCTTCACTTAAAAACTAGACAGAAGCATTCTCAGAAACTTCTTTGTGATGATTGCATTCTACTCACAGAGTTGAACCTTCCTTTTGATAGAACAGTTTTGAAACACTCTTTTTGCAGAATCTGCTAGTGGCTATTTGGAGCGCTTTGAGGCCTATGTTGGAAAAGGAAGAATCTTCACATAAAAACTAGGCAGAAGACTTCTCAGAAACTTCTTCCGATGGGCACATTCAACTCACAGACTTGAAGCTTCCTTCTGATAGAGAGGATTTGAAACAATCTTTGTCCAGAATCTGCAAGGAGATATTTGGGGTGCTAAGAGGCCAAAACTGCAAAAGAAAATATCACCACATGAGAACTGGACGGAAGCATTCTCAATAACTTCCATGCACTTTAGGCATTCAAATCACATAGTGGAATCTTCCTTTTGATAGCGCAGTTTTGAAACACTCCTTTTGTAGAATTTGCTAGTGGATGTTTGGAGCGATTTGAGGCCTATGCTGGGAATGGAAATATCTTCACATAAAAACCAGACAAAAGCATTCTCAGAAACTTCTTTGTGATGAGTGCATTCAACTCACAGACTTGAACCTTCCTTTTGAAAGAGCAGTTTTGAAACACACTTTTTGTAGAATCTGCAAGTGGATATTTGGAGAGCTTTGAGGCCTATGCTGGAAAATGAAATATCTTCACCTGGAAACCAGACAGAAGCATTCTGAGAATCTTCTTTGTGATGAGTGCATTCAACTCACAGACATGAACGTTCCTTTTGATAGAACAGTTTTGAAACACTAAGTTTGTAGAATCCGCACGTGTTTATTCGGAGCACCTTGAGGCTTATGTTGGAAAAGGAAATAACTTCACATAAAAACTAGAGAGAAGCATTCTCAGAACCTTCTTTGTGATGAGTGCATTCAACTCGCAGACTTGAACCTTCCTTTTGAACGAGCAGTTTTGAAACACTCTTTTTGTAAAAGCTGCAAATGGATATTTGGAGCACTTTGAGACGTATGCTGGAAAATGGAATATCTTCATCTAAAAACTAGACAGAAGCATTCTCAGAAATTTCTTCTCGATGCGTGCATTCAACTCACAGAGTTGAACCTGTCTTTTGATAGAGCAGTTTGGCAGCACTGTTTTTGTGAAATCTGCAAGTGGATATTTCCAGCAAATTGAGGCCTATGCAAAGAAAAGGAAATATCTTCACATAAAAACTAGGTAGCGGCATTCTCAGAAACTTCTTTGTGAGGAGCGTATTCAACTCACAGACTTGAATGTTCCTTTTGATAGAACAGTTTTGAAACACTCCTTTTGTACAATCTGCAAGTGTTTATTCGGAGCGCTTTGAGGACTATGTTGGAAAAGGAAATATCTTCACATGAAAACTAGACACAAGCATTCTCAGAAACTTCTTTGTGATGAGTGCATTCTACTCACAGAGTTGAACCTTCCTTTTGATAGAACAGTACTGAAGCATTCTTTTTGTAGAATCTGCAATTGGATATTTCGAACGTTTTGAGTCCTATGCTGGAAAAGGTAATATATTCACATAAAAACTAGACAGAAGCATTCTCAGAAACTTCTTTGTGTTGAGTGCATTCAACTCACAGACATGGAGCTTCCTTTTGAAAGAGCAGTTTTGAAACACTCTTTTTGTAAAATCTGCAAGTGGATATTCGGAGCACTTTGAGGCCTATGCTGGGAAATGGAATATCTTCACCTAAAAACTAAACAGAACCTTTCTCAGAAAGCTCTTCTCGATGCATGCTTTCAACTCACAGAGTTGAACCTGCCTTTTGATAGAGCAGTTTGCAATCCCTCTTTTTATAGAATCTGCAAGTGTATATTTGGAGGGCTTTGAGGCCTATGCTGCAAAAGGAAATATCATTGCCTAAAAGCTAGACGGAAGCATTCTCAGAAACTTCTTTGCAATGAGTGCATTCAACTCACAGAGTTGAACCTTCCTTTTGATAGACCAGTTTTGAAACACTGTTTCTGTGGAATCCGCAAGCGGATATTTGGAGCTCTTTGACACTTATGCTGGAAAAGGAGATATCTTCATATACAAAGCAGACAGAAGCATTCTCAGAAACTTCTATGTCATGTGGGGATTGAACTCACAGAGTTGAACTTTCCTTTTTATGGAGCAGTTCTGCAACACTCTTTTTGTGGAAACTGCAAGTGGATATTTGGTGCGATTGCGGCATCTAGTGGAAAAGGAAATATATGCAGATGAAAACAAGAGAGAATCATTCTCAGAAACTTCTTTCTGATGAGTGCATTCAACTCACAGACTTGAACCTTCCTTTTCAAAGAGCAGTTTTGAAACACTCTCTTTGTAGGATCTGCAAGTGGATATTTGGATCGCTTTGACGCCTATGCTGGGAAATGAAATATCTTCACCGAAAAACTAGACAGAAGCATTCTCAGAAACTTCTTCACGATATGTGCATTCAACTCACAGAGTTGAATCTTTCTTTTCAAAGAGCAGTTTTGAAACACACTTTTGGTAAAATCTGCAAGTGGATATTTGGAGCGATTTCAGGCCTATGCTGGAAAAGGAAATATCCTCACATCAATACTAGACAGAAGCATTCTCAGAAATTTCTGTGTGATGAGTGCCTTCCACTCACAGACTTGAACGTTCCTTTTGAGGGAACGGTTTTGAAACAGTCCTTTGGTAGAATCTGCAAGTGTTTATTTGGAGCGCTTTGAGGCCTATGTTGGAAAAGGAAATATCTTCACATAAAAACTAGACAGAAGCATTCTCCGAAACTTCTTTGTGATGATTGCATTCTACTCACAGAGTGGAACCTTCCTTTTGAAAGAACAGTTTTGAAACACTCTTTTGGTAGAATCTGCAAGTGGATATTTGGAGCGATTTGAGGCCTATGCTGGAAAAGGAGATATCTTCACATAAAAACTAGACAGAAGCATCCTCAGAAACTTTTTCTGATGTGCGCATTCAACTCACCGAGTTGAACCTTCCTTTTGATAGAGAGGTTTTGAAACACTCTTTGTCTAGAATCTGCAGGTGAATATTTGGAGTGCTAAGAGGCCAACACTGGAAAAGGAAATATCTTCACATGAGAACTAGACGGAAGCATTCTCAGAAAACTTCCGTGGCTTTATGCACTCAACTCACATAGTGGAAACTTCCTTTTGATAGCCAGTTTTGGAAACACTCCTTTTGTAGAATTTGCTAGTGGATGTTTGGAGCGATTTGAGGCCTATGCTGGAAATGGAAATATCTTCACATAAAAACTAGACAGAAGCATTCTCAGAAACTTCTTTGTGATGAATGCATTCAACTCAAAGACTTGAACTTTCCTTTTGAAAGAGCAGTTTTGAAACAATCTTTATGTAGAATCTGCAAGTGGATATTTGGAGCGCTTTGAGGCCTATGCTGGGAAATGAAATAATTTCACCTGAAAACTAGACAGAAGCCTTCTGAGAAACTTCTTTGTGATGAGTGCATTCAACTCACAGACATGAACGTTCCTTTTCTTGGAACAGTTTTGAAACACTGAGTTTGTAGAATCCGCAAGTGTTTATTCGGAGCACCTTGAGGCCTATGCTGGTAAAGGAAATATCTTCACATAAAAATTCGACAGAAGCATTCTCAGAAACTTCTTTGCGTTGAGTGCATTCAACTCCCAGACTTGAACCTTCTTTTTGAACGAGCAGCTTTGAAACACTCTTCTTGTAAAATCTGCAAATGGATATTTGGAGCACTTTGAGGCGTATGCTGGAAAATGGAATATCTTCACCTGAAAACTAGACGGAAGCATTCTCAGAAAGTTCTTCTCGATGCGTGCATTCAACTCACAGAGTTGAACCTGTCTTTTGATAGAGCAGTTTGGAAACACTCTTTTTGTGAGATCAGCAAGTGGATATTTCCAGCGATTTGAGGCCTATGCAAGGAAAACGAAATATCTTCACATAAAAACTAGATAGCAGCATTCTCAGAAACTTCTTTGTGAGGAGCGCATTCAGCTCACAGGCTGGAACGTTCCTTTTGATAGAACAGTTTTGAACCACTCCTTTTGTACTATCTGTAAGTGTTTATTCGGAGCGCTTGGGGGCCTATGTTGGAAAAGGAATTATCTTCACTTAAAAACTAGACAGAAGCATTCTCAGAAACTTCTTTGTGATGATTGCATTCTACTCACAGAGTTGAACCTTCCTTTTGATAGAACAGTTTTGAAACACTCTTTTTGCAGAATCTGCTAGTGGCTATTTGGAGCGCTTTGAGGCCTATGTTGGAAAAGGAAGAATCTTCACATAAAAACTAGGCAGAAGACTTCTCAGAAACTTCTTCCGATGGGCACATTCAACTCACAGACTTGAAGCTTCCTTCTGATAGAGAGGATTTGAAACAATCTTTGTCCAGAATCTGCAAGGAGATATTTGGGGTGCTAAGAGGCCAAAACTGCAAAAGAAAATATCACCACATGAGAACTGGACGGAAGCATTCTCAATAACTTCCATGCACTTTATGCATTCAAATCACATAGTGGAATCTTCCTTTTGATAGCGCAGTTTTGAAACACTCCTTTTGTAGAATTTGCTAGTGGATGTTTGGAGCGATTTGAGGCCTATGCTGGGAATGGAAATATCTTCACATAAAAACCAGACAAAAGCATTCTCAGAAACTTCTTTGTGATGAGTGCATTCAACTCACAGACTTGAACCTTCCTTTTGAAAGAGCAGTTTTGAAACACACTTTTTGTAGAATCTGCAAGTGGATATTTGGAGAGCTTTGAGGCCTCTGCTGGAAAATGAAATATCTTCACCTGGAAACCAGACAGAAGCATTCTGAGAATCTTCTTTGTGATGAGTGCATTCAACTCACAGACATGAACGTTCCTTTTGATAGAACAGTTTTGAAACACTAAGTTTGTAGAATCCGCACGTGTTTATTCGGAGCACCTTGAGGCTTATGTTGGAAAAGGAAATAACCTCACATAAAAACTAGAGAGAAGCATTCTCAGAACCTTCTTTGTGATGAGTGCATTCAACTCGCAGACTTGAACCTTCCTTTTGAACGAGCAGTTTTGAAACACTCTTTTTGTAAAAGCTGCAAATGGATATTTGGAGCACTTTGAGACGTATGCTGGAAAATGGAATATCTTCATCTAAAAACTAGACAGAAGCATTCTCAGAAATTTCTTCTCGATGCGTGCATTCAACTCACAGAGTTGAACCTGTCTTTTGATAGAGCAGTTTGGCAGCACTGTTTTTGTGAAATCTGCAAGTGGATATTTCCAGCAAATTGAGGCCTATGCAAAGAAAAGGAAATATCTTCACATAAAAACTAGGTAGCGGCATTCTCAGAAACTTCTTTGTGAGGAGCGTATTCAACTCACAGACTTGAATGTTCCTTTTGACAGAACAGTTTTGAAACACTCCTTTTGTACAATCTGCAAGTGTTTATTCGGAGCGCATTGAGGACTATGTTGGAAAAGGAAATATCTTCACATGAAAACTAGACACAAGCATTCTCAGAAACTTCTTTGTGATGAGTGCATTCTACTCACAGAGTTGAACCTTCCTTTTGATAGAACAGTACTGAAGCATTCTTTTTGAAGAATCTGCAATTGGATATTTCGAACGTTTTGAGTCCTATGCTGGAAAAGGTAATATATTCACATAAAAACTAGACAGAAGCATTCTCAGAAACTTCTTTGTGTTGAGTGCATTCAACTCACAGACATGGAGCTTCCTTTTGAAAGAGCAGTTTTGAAACACTCTTTTTGTAAAATCTGCAAGTGGATATTCGGAGCACTTTGAGGCCTATGCTGGGAAATGGAATATCTTCACCTAAAAACTAAACAGAACCTTTCTCAGAAAGCTCTTCTCGATGCATGCTTTCAACTCACAGAGTTGAACCTGCCTTTTGATAGAGCAGTTTGCAATCCCTCTTTTTATAGATTCTGCAAGTGTATATTTGGAGCGCTTTGAGGCCTATGCTGCAAAAGGAAATATCATTGCCTAAAAGCTAGACGGAAGCATTCTCAGAAACTTCTTTGCAATGAGTGCATTCAACTCACAGAGTTGAACCTTCCTTTTGATAGACCAGTTTTGAAACACTGTTTCTGTGGAATCCGCAAGCGGATATTTGGAGCTCTTTGACACTTATGCTGGAAAAGGAGATATCTTCATATACAAAGCAGACAGAAGCATTCTCAGAAACTTCTATGTCATGTGGGGATTGAACTCACAGAGTTGAACTTTCCTTTTTATGGAGCAGTTCTGCAACACTCTTTTTGTGGAAACTGCAAGTGGATATTTGGTGCGATTGCGGCATCTAGTGGAAAAGGAAATATATACAGATGAAAACAAGAGAGAATCATTCTCAGAAACTTCTTTCTGATGAGTGCATTCAACTCACAGACTTGAACCTTCCTTTTCAAAGAGCAGTTTTGAAACACTCTCTTTGTAGGATCTGCAAGTGGATATTTGGATCGCTTTGACGCCTATGCTGGGAAATGAAATATCTTCACCGAAAAACTAGACAGAAGCATTCTCAGAAACTTCTTCACGATATGTGCATTCAACTCACAGAGTTGAATCTTTCTTTTCAAAGAGCAGTTTTGAAACACACTTTTGGTAAAATCTGCAAGTGGATATTTGGAGCGATTTCAGGCCTATGCTGGAAAAGGAAATATCCTCACATAAATACTGGACAGAAGCATTCTCAGAAATTTCTGTGTGATGAGTGCCTTCAACTCACAGACTTGAACGTTCCTTTTGAGGGAACAGTTTTGAAACAGTCCTTTGGTAGAATCTGCAAGTGTTTATTTGGAGCGCTTTGAGGCCTATGTTGGAAAAGGAAATATCTTCACATAAAAACTAGACAGAAGCATTCTCCGAAACTTCTTTGTGATGATTGCATTCTACTCACAGAGTGGAACCTTCCTTTTGAAAGAACAGTTTTGAAACACTCTTTTGGTAGAATCTGCAAGTGGATATTTGGAGCGATTTGAGGCCTATGCTGGAAAAGGAGATATCTTCACATAAAAACTAGACAGAAGCATCCTCAGAAACTTTTTCTGATGTGCGCATTCAACTCACCGAGTTGAACCTTCCTTTTGATAGAGAGGTTTTGAAACACTCTTTGTCTAGAATCTGCAGGTGAATATTTGGAGTGCTAAGAGGCCAACACTGGAAAAGGAAATATCTTCACATGAGAACTAGACGGAAGCATTCTCAGAAAACTTCCGTGGCTTTATGCACTCAACTCACATAGTGGAAACTTCCTTTTGATAGCCAGTTTTGGAAACACTCCTTTTGTAGAATTTGCTAGTGGATGTTTGGAGCGATTTGAGGCCTATGCTGGAAATGGAAATATCTTCACATAAAAACTAGACAGAAGCATTCTCAGAAACTTCTTTGTGATGAATGCATTCAACTCAAAGACTTGAACTTTCCTTTTGAAAGAGCAGTTTTGAAACAATCTTTATGTAGAATCTGCAAGTGGATATTTGGAGCGCTTTGAGGCCTATGCTGGGAAATGAAATAATTTCACCTGAAAACTAGACAGAAGCCTTCTGAGAAACTTCTTTGTGATGAGTGCATTCAACTCACAGACATGAACGTTCCTTTTCTTGGAACAGTTTTGAAACACTGAGTTTGTAGAATCCGCAAGTGTTTATTCGGAGCACCTTGAGGCCTATGCTGGTAAAGGAAATATCTTCACATAAAAATTCGACAGAAGCATTCTCAGAAACTTCTTTGCGTTGAGTGCATTCAACTCCCAGACTTGAACCTTCTTTTTGAACGAGCAGCTTTGAAACACTCTTCTTGTAAAATCTGCAAATGGATATTTGGAGCACTTTGAGGCGTATGCTGGAAAATGGAATATCTTCACCTGAAAACTAGACGGAAGCATTCTCAGAAAGTTCTTCTCGATGCGTGCATTCAACTCACAGAGTTGAACCTGTCTTTTGATAGAGCAGTTTGGAAACACTCTTTTTGTGAGATCAGCAAGTGGATATTTCCAGCGATTTGAGGCCTATGCAAGGAAAACGAAATATCTTCACATAAAAACTAGATAGCAGCATTCTCAGAAACTTCTTTGTGAGGAGCGCATTCAGCTCACAGACTGGAACGTTCCTTTTGATAGAACAGTTTTGAACCACTCCTTTTGTACTATCTGTAAGTGTTTATTCGGAGCGCTTTGGGGCCTATGTTGGAAAAGGAATTATCTTCACTTAAAAACTAGACAGAAGCATTCTCAGAAACTTCTTTGTGATGATTGCATTCTACTCACAGAGTTGAACCTTCCTTTTGATAGAACAGTTTTGAAACACTCTTTTTGCAGAATCTGCTAGTGGCTATTTGGAGCGCTTTGAGGCCTATGTTGGAAAAGGAAGAATCTTCACATAAAAACTAGGCAGAAGACTTCTCAGAAACTTCTTCCGATGGGCACATTCAACTCACAGACTTGAAGCTTCCTTCTGATAGAGAGGATTTGAAACAATCTTTGTCCAGAATCTGCAAGGAGATATTTGGGGTGCTAAGAGGCCAAAACTGCAAAAGAAAATATCACCACATGAGAACTGGACGGAAGCATTCTCAATAACTTCCATGCACTTTATGCATTCAAATCACATAGTGGAATCTTCCTTTTGATAGCGCAGTTTTGAAACACTCCTTTTGTCGAATTTGCTAGTGGATGTTTGGAGCGATTTGAGGCCTATGCTGGGAATGGAAATATCTTCACATAAAAACCAGACAAAAGCATTCTCAGAAACTTCTTTGTGATGAGTGCATTCAACTCACAGACTTGAACCTTCCTTTTGAAAGAGCAGTTTTGAAACACACTTTTTGTAGAATCTGCAAGTGGATATTTGGAGAGCTTTGAGGCCTCTGCTGGAAAATGAAATATCTTCACCTGGAAACCAGACAGAAGCATTCTGAGAATCTACTTTGTGATGAGTGCATTCAACTCACAGACATGAACGTTCCGTTTGATAGAACAGTTTTGAAACACTAAGTTTGTAGAATCCGCAAGTGTTTATTCGGAGCACCTTGAGGCTTATGTTGGAAAAGGAAATAACTTCACATAAAAACTAGAGAGAAGCATTCTCAGAACCTTCTTTGTGATGAGTGCATTCAACTCGCAGACTTGAACCTTCCTTTTGAACGAGCAGTTTTGAAACACTCTTTTTGTAAAAGCTGCAAATGGATATTTGGAGCACTTTGAGACGTATGCTGGAAAATGGAATATCTTCATCTAAAAACTAGACAGAAGCATTCTCAGAAATTTCTTCTCGATGCGTGCATTCAACTCACAGAGTTGAACCTGTCTTTTGATAGAGCAGTTTGGCAGCACTGTTTTTGTGAAATCTGCAAGTGGATATTTCCAGCAAATTGAGGCCTATGCAAAGAAAAGGAAATATCTTCACATAAAAACTAGGTAGCGGCATTCTCAGAAACTTCTTTGTGAGGAGCGTATTCAACTCACAGACTTGAATGTTCCTTTTGATAGAACAGTTTTGAAACACTCCTTTTGTACAATCTGCAAGTGTTTATTCGGAGCGCTTTGAGGACTATGTTGGAAAAGGAAATATCTTCACATGAAAACTAGACACAAGCATTCTCAGAAACTTCTTTGTGATGAGTGCATTCTACTCACAGAGTTGAACCTTCCTTTTGATAGAACAGTACTGAAGCATTCTTTTTGTAGAATCTGCAATTGGATATTTCGAACGTTTTGAGTCCTATGCTGGAAAAGGTAATATATTCACATAAAAACTAGACAGAAGCATTCTCAGAAACTTCTTTGTGTTGAGTGCATTCAACTCACAGACATGGAGCTTCCTTTTGAAAGAGCAGTTTTGAAACACTCTTTTTGTAAAATCTGCAAGTGGATATTCGGAGCACTTTGAGGCCTATGCTGGGAAATGGAATATCTTCACCTAAAAACTAAACAGAACCTTTCTCAGAAAGCTCTTCTCGATGCATGCTTTCAACTCACAGAGTTGAACCTGCCTTTTGATAGAGCAGTTTGCAATCCCTCTTTTTATAGAATCTGCAAGTGTATATTTGGAGCGCTTTGAGGCCTATGCTGCAAAAGGAAATATCATTGCCTAAAAGCTAGACGGAAGCATTCTCAGAAACTTCTTTGCAATGAGTGCATTCAACTCACAGAGTTGAACCTTCCTTTTGATAGACCAGTTTTGAAACACTGTTTCTGTGGAATCCGCAAGCGGATATTTGGAGCTCTTTGACACTTATGCTGGAAAAGGAGATATCTTCATATACAAAGCAGACAGAAGCATTCTCAGAAACTTCTATGTCATGTGGGGATTGAACTCACAGAGTTGAACTTTCCTTTTTATGGAGCAGTTCTGCAACACTCTTTTTGTGGAAACTGCAAGTGGATATTTGGTGCGATTGCGGCATCTAGCTAGTGGAAAAGGAAATATATACAGATGAAAACAAGAGAGAATCATTCTCAGAAACTTCTTTCTGATGAGTGCATTCAACTCACAGACTTGAACCTTCCTTTTCAAAGAGCAGTTTTGAAACACTCTCTTTGTAGGATCTGCAAGTGGATATTTGGATCGCTTTGACGCCTATGCTGGGAAATGAAATACCTTCACCGAAAAACTAGACAGAAGCATTCTCAGAAACTTCTTCACGATATGTGCATTCAACTCACAGAGTTGAATCTTTCTTTTCAAAGAGCAGTTTTGAAACACACTTTTGGTAAAATCTGCAAGTGGATATTTGGAGCGATTTCAGGCCTATGCTGGAAAAGGAAATATCCTCACATAAATACTAGACAGAAGCATTCTCAGAAATTTCTGTGTGATGAGTGCCTTCAACTCACAGACTTGAACGTTCCTTTTGAGGGAACGGTTTTGAAACAGTCCTTTGGTAGAATCTGCAAGTGTTTATTTGGAGCGCTTTGAGGCCTATGTTGGAAAAGGAAATATCTTCACATAAAAACTAGACAGAAGCATTCTCCGAAACTTCTTTGTGATGATTGCATTCTACTCACAGAGTGGAACCTTCCTTTTGAAAGAACAGGTTGGAAACACTCTTTTGGTAGAATCTGCAAGTGGATATTTGGAGCGATTTGAGGCCTATGCTGGAAAAGGAGATATCTTCACATAAAAACTAGACAGAAGCATCCTCAGAAACTTTTTCTGATGTGCGCATTCAACTCACCGAGTTGAACCTTCCTTTTGATAGAGAGGTTTTGAAACACTCTTTGTCTAGAATCTGCAGGTGAATATTTGGAGTGCTAAGAGGCCAACACTGGAAAAGGAAATATCTTCACATGAGAACTAGACGGAAGCATTCTCAGAAAACTTCCGTGGCTTTATGCACTCAACTCACATAGTGGAAACTTCCTTTTGATAGCCAGTTTTGGAAACACTCCTTTTGTAGAATTTGCTAGTGGATGTTTGGAGCGATTTGAGGCCTATGCTGGAAATGGAAATATCTTCACATAAAAACTAGACAGAAGCATTCTCAGAAACTTCTTTGTGATGAATGCATTCAACTCAAAGACTTGAACTTTCCTTTTGAAAGAGCAGTTTTGAAACAATCTTTATGTAGAATCTGCAAGTGGATATTTGGAGCGCTTTGAGGCCTATGCTGGGAAATGAAATAATTTCACCTGAAAACTAGACAGAAGCCTTCTGAGAAACTTCTTTGTGATGAGTGCATTCAACTCACAGACATGAACGTTCCTTTTCTTGGAACAGTTTTGAAACACTGAGTTTGTAGAATCCGCAAGTGTTTATTCGGAGCACCTTGAGGCCTATGCTGGTAAAGGAAATATCTTCACATAAAAATTCGACAGAAGCATTCTCAGAAACTTCTTTGCGTTGAGTGCATTCAACTCCCAGACTTGAACCTTCTTTTTGAACGAGCAGCTTTGAAACACTCTTCTTGTAAAATCTGCAAATGGATATTTGGAGCACTTTGAGGCGTATGCTGGAAAATGGAATATCTTCACCTGAAAACTAGACGGAAGCATTCTCAGAAAGTTCTTCTCGATGCGTGCATTCAACTCACAGAGTTGAACCTGTCTTTTGATAGAGCAGTTTGGAAACACTCTTTTTGTGAGATCAGCAAGTGGATATTTCCAGCGATTTGAGGCCTATGCAAGGAAAACGAAATATCTTCACATAAAAACTAGATAGCAGCATTCTCAGAAACTTCTTTGTGAGGAGCGCATTCAGCTCACAGACTGGAACGTTCCTTTTGATAGAACAGTTTTGAACCACTCCTTTTGTACTATCTGTAAGTGTTTATTCGGAGCGCTTTGGGGCCTATGTTGGAAAAGGAATTATCTTCACTTAAAAACTAGACAGAAGCATTCTCAGAAACTTCTTTGTGATGATTGCATTCTACTCACAGAGTTGAACCTTCCTTTTGATAGAACAGTTTTGAAACACTCTTTTTGCAGAATCTGCTAGTGGCTATTTGGAGCGCTTTGAGGCCTATGTTGGAAAAGGAAGAATCTTCACATAAAAACTAGGCAGAAGACTTCTCAGAAACTTCTTCCGATGGGCACATTCAACTCACAGACTTGAAGCTTCCTTCTGATAGAGAGGATTTGAAACAATCTTTGTCCAGAATCTGCAAGGAGATATTTGGGGTGCTAAGAGGCCAAAACTGCAAAAGAAAATATCACCACATGAGAACTGGACGGAAGCATTCTCAATAACTTCCATGCACTTTATGCATTCAAATCACATAGTGGAATCTTCCTTTTGATAGCGCAGTTTTGAAACACTCCTTTTGTCGAATTTGCTAGTGGATGTTTGGAGCGATTTGAGGCCTATGCTGGGAATGGAAATATCTTCACATAAAAACCAGACAAAAGCATTCTCAGAAACTTCTTTGTGATGAGTGCATTCAACTCACAGACTTGAACCTTCCTTTTGAAAGAGCAGTTTTGAAACACACTTTTTGTAGAATCTGCAAGTGGATATTTGGAGAGCTTTGAGGCCTCTGCTGGAAAATGAAATATCTTCACCTGGAAACCAGACAGAAGCATTCTGAGAATCTACTTTGTGATGAGTGCATTCAACTCACAGACATGAACGTTCCTTTTGATAGAACAGTTTTGAAACACTAAGTTTGTAGAATCCGCAAGTGTTTATTCGGAGCACCTTGAGGCTTATGTTGGAAAAGGAAATAACTTCACATAAAAACTAGAGAGAAGCATTCTCAGAACCTTCTTTGTGATGAGTGCATTCAACTCGCAGACTTGAACCTTCCTTTTGAACGAGCAGTTTTGAAACACTCTTTTTGTAAAAGCTGCAAATGGATATTTGGAGCACTTTGAGACGTATGCTGGAAAATGGAATATCTTCATCTAAAAACTAGACAGAAGCATTCTCAGAAATTTCTTCTCGATGCGTGCATTCAACTCACAGAGTTGAACCTGTCTTTTGATAGAGCAGTTTGGCAGCACTGTTTTTGTGAAATCTGCAAGTGGATATTTCCAGCAAATTGAGGCCTATGCAAAGAAAAGGAAATATCTTCACATAAAAACTAGGTAGCGGCATTCTCAGAAACTTCTTTGTGAGGAGCGTATTCAACTCACAGACTTGAATGTTCCTTTTGATAGAACAGTTTTGAAACACTCCTTTTGTACAATCTGCAAGTGTTTATTCGGAGCGCTTTGAGGACTATGTTGGAAAAGGAAATATCTTCACATGAAAACTAGACACAAGCATTCTCAGAAACTTCTTTGTGATGAGTGCATTCTACTCACAGAGTTGAACCTTCCTTTTGATAGAACAGTACTGAAGCATTCTTTTTGTAGAATCTGCAATTGGATATTTCGAACGTTTTGAGTCCTATGCTGGAAAAGGTAATATATTCACATAAAAACTAGACAGAAGCATTCTCAGAAACTTCTTTGTGTTGAGTGCATTCAACTCACAGACATGGAGCTTCCTTTTGAAAGAGCAGTTTTGAAACACTCTTTTTGTAAAATCTGCAAGTGGATATTCGGAGCACTTTGAGGCCTATGCTGGGAAATGGAATATCTTCACCTAAAAACTAAACAGAACCTTTCTCAGAAAGCTCTTCTCGATGCATGCTTTCAACTCACAGAGTTGAACCTGCCTTTTGATAGAGCAGTTTGCAATCCCTCTTTTTATAGAATCTGCAAGTGTATATTTGGAGCGCTTTGAGGCCTATGCTGCAAAAGGAAATATCATTGCCTAAAAGCTAGACGGAAGCATTCTCAGAAACTTCTTTGCAATGAGTGCATTCAACTCACAGAGTTGAACCTTCCTTTTGATAGACCAGTTTTGAAACACTGTTTCTGTGGAATCCGCAAGCGGATATTTGGAGCTCTTTGACACTTATGCTGGAAAAGGAGATATCTTCATATACAAAGCAGACAGAAGCATTCTCAGAAACTTCTATGTCATGTGGGGATTGAACTCACAGAGTTGAACTTTCCTTTTTATGGAGCAGTTCTGCAACACTCTTTTTGTGGAAACTGCAAGTGGATATTTGGTGCGATTGCGGCATCTAGCTAGTGGAAAAGGAAATATATACAGATGAAAACAAGAGAGAATCATTCTCAGAAACTTCTTTCTGATGAGTGCATTCAACTCACAGACTTGAACCTTCCTTTTCAAAGAGCAGTTTTGAAACACTCTCTTTGTAGGATCTGCAAGTGGATATTTGGATCGCTTTGACGCCTATGCTGGGAAATGAAATACCTTCACCGAAAAACTAGACAGAAGCATTCTCAGAAACTTCTTCACGATATGTGCATTCAACTCACAGAGTTGAATCTTTCTTTTCAAAGAGCAGTTTTGAAACACACTTTTGGTAAAATCTGCAAGTGGATATTTGGAGCGATTTCAGGCCTATGCTGGAAAAGGAAATATCCTCACATCAATACTAGACAGAAGCATTCTCAGAAATTTCTGTGTGATGAGTGCCTTCAACTCACAGACTTGAACGTTCCTTTTGAGGGAACGGTTTTGAAACAGTCCTTTGGTAGAATCTGCAAGTGTTTATTTGGAGCGCTTTGAGGCCTATGTTGGAAAAGGAAATATCTTCACATAAAAACTAGACAGAAGCATTCTCCGAAACTTCTTTGTGATGATTGCATTCTACTCACAGAGTGGAACCTTCCTTTTGAAAGAACAGTTTTGAAACACTCTTTTGGTAGAATCTGCAAGTGGATATTTGGAGCGATTTGAGGCCTATGCTGGAAAAGGAGATATCTTCACATAAAAACTAGACAGAAGCATCCTCAGAAACTTTTTCTGATGTGCGCATTCAACTCACCGAGTTGAACCTTCCTTTTGATAGAGAGGTTTTGAAACACTCTTTGTCTAGAATCTGCAGGTGAATATTTGGAGTGCTAAGAGGCCAACACTGGAAAAGGAAATATCTTCACATGAGAACTAGACGGAAGCATTCTCAGAAAACTTCCGTGGCTTTATGCACTCAACTCACATAGTGGAAACTTCCTTTTGATAGCCAGTTTTGGAAACACTCCTTTTGTAGAATTTGCTAGTGGATGTTTGGAGCGATTTGAGGCCTATGCTGGAAATGGAAATATCTTCACATAAAAACTAGACAGAAGCATTCTCAGAAACTTCTTTGTGATGAATGCATTCAACTCAAAGACTTGAACTTTCCTTTTGAAAGAGCAGTTTTGAAACAATCTTTATGTAGAATCTGCAAGTGGATATTTGGAGCGCTTTGAGGCCTATGCTGGGAAATGAAATAATTTCACCTGAAAACTAGACAGAAGCCTTCTGAGAAACTTCTTTGTGATGAGTGCATTCAACTCACAGACATGAACGTTCCTTTTCTTGGAACAGTTTTGAAACACTGAGTTTGTAGAATCCGCAAGTGTTTATTCGGAGCACCTTGAGGCCTATGCTGGTAAAGGAAATATCTTCACATAAAAATTCGACAGAAGCATTCTCAGAAACTTCTTTGCGTTGAGTGCATTCAACTCCCAGACTTGAACCTTCTTTTTGAACGAGCAGCTTTGAAACACTCTTCTTGTAAAATCTGCAAATGGATATTTGGAGCACTTTGAGGCGTATGCTGGAAAATGGAATATCTTCACCTGAAAACTAGACGGAAGCATTCTCAGAAAGTTCTTCTCGATGCGTGCATTCAACTCACAGAGTTGAACCTGTCTTTTGATAGAGCAGTTTGGAAACACTCTTTTTGTGAGATCAGCAAGTGGATATTTCCAGCGATTTGAGGCCTATGCAAGGAAAACGAAATATCTTCACATAAAAACTAGATAGCAGCATTCTCAGAAACTTCTTTGTGAGGAGCGCATTCAGCTCACAGGCTGGAACGTTCCTTTTGATAGAACAGTTTTGAACCACTCCTTTTGTACTATCTGTAAGTGTTTATTCGGAGCGCTTGGGGGCCTATGTTGGAAAAGGAATTATCTTCACTTAAAAACTAGACAGAAGCATTCTCAGAAACTTCTTTGTGATGATTGCATTCTACTCACAGAGTTGAACCTTCCTTTTGATAGAACAGTTTTGAAACACTCTTTTTGCAGAATCTGCTAGTGGCTATTTGGAGCGCTTTGAGGCCTATGTTGGAAAAGGAAGAATCTTCACATAAAAACTAGGCAGAAGACTTCTCAGAAACTTCTTCCGATGGGCACATTCAACTCACAGACTTGAAGCTTCCTTCTGATAGAGAGGATTTGAAACAATCTTTGTCCAGAATCTGCAAGGAGATATTTGGGGTGCTAAGAGGCCAAAACTGCAAAAGAAAATATCACCACATGAGAACTGGACGGAAGCATTCTCAATAACTTCCATGCACTTTAGGCATTCAAATCACATAGTGGAATCTTCCTTTTGATAGCGCAGTTTTGAAACACTCCTTTTGTAGAATTTGCTAGTGGATGTTTGGAGCGATTTGAGGCCTATGCTGGGAATGGAAATATCTTCACATAAAAACCAGACAAAAGCATTCTCAGAAACTTCTTTGTGATGAGTGCATTCAACTCACAGACTTGAACCTTCCTTTTGAAAGAGCAGTTTTGAAACACACTTTTTGTAGAATCTGCAAGTGGATATTTGGAGAGCTTTGAGGCCTATGCTGGAAAATGAAATATCTTCACCTGGAAACCAGACAGAAGCATTCTGAGAATCTTCTTTGTGATGAGTGCATTCAACTCACAGACATGAACGTTCCTTTTGATAGAACAGTTTTGAAACACTAAGTTTGTAGAATCCGCACGTGTTTATTCGGAGCACCTTGAGGCTTATGTTGGAAAAGGAAATAACTTCACATAAAAACTAGAGAGAAGCATTCTCAGAACCTTCTTTGTGATGAGTGCATTCAACTCGCAGACTTGAACCTTCCTTTTGAACGAGCAGTTTTGAAACACTCTTTTTGTAAAAGCTGCAAATGGATATTTGGAGCACTTTGAGACGTATGCTGGAAAATGGAATATCTTCATCTAAAAACTAGACAGAAGCATTCTCAGAAATTTCTTCTCGATGCGTGCATTCAACTCACAGAGTTGAACCTGTCTTTTGATAGAGCAGTTTGGCAGCACTGTTTTTGTGAAATCTGCAAGTGGATATTTCCAGCAAATTGAGGCCTATGCAAAGAAAAGGAAATATCTTCACATAAAAACTAGGTAGCGGCATTCTCAGAAACTTCTTTGTGAGGAGCGTATTCAACTCACAGACTTGAATGTTCCTTTTGATAGAACAGTTTTGAAACACTCCTTTTGTACAATCTGCAAGTGTTTATTCGGAGCGCTTTGAGGACTATGTTGGAAAAGGAAATATCTTCACATGAAAACTAGACACAAGCATTCTCAGAAACTTCTTTGTGATGAGTGCATTCTACTCACAGAGTTGAACCTTCCTTTTGATAGAACAGTACTGAAGCATTCTTTTTGTAGAATCTGCAATTGGATATTTCGAACGTTTTGAGTCCTATGCTGGAAAAGGTAATATATTCACATAAAAACTAGACAGAAGCATTCTCAGAAACTTCTTTGTGTTGAGTGCATTCAACTCACAGACATGGAGCTTCCCTTTGAAAGAGCAGTTTTGAAACACTCTTTTTGTAAAATCTGCAAGTGGATATTCGGAGCACTTTGAGGCCTATGCTGGGAAATGGAATATCTTCACCTAAAAACTAAACAGAACCTTTCTCAGAAAGCTCTTCTCGATGCATGCTTTCAACTCACAGAGTTGAACCTGCCTTTTGATAGAGCAGTTTGCAATCCCTCTTTTTATAGAATCTGCAAGTGTATATTTGGAGGGCTTTGAGGGCTATGCTGCAAAAGGAAATATCATTGCCTAAAAGCTAGACGGAAGCATTCTCAGAAACTTCTTTGCAATGAGTGCATTCAACTCACAGAGTTGAACCTTCCTTTTGATAGACCAGTTTTGAAACACTGTTTCTGTGGAATCCGCAAGCGGATATTTGGAGCTCTTTGACACTTATGCTGGAAAAGGAGATATCTTCATATACAAAGCAGACAGAAGCATTCTCAGAAACTTCTATGTCATGTGGGGATTGAACTCACAGAGTTGAACTTTCCTTTTTATGGAGCAGTTCTGCAACACTCTTTTTGTGGAAACTGCAAGTGGATATTTGGTGCGATTGCGGCATCTAGTGGAAAAGGAAATATATGCAGATGAAAACAAGAGAGAATCATTCTCAGAAACTTCTTTCTGATGAGTGCATTCAACTCACAGACTTGAACCTTCCTTTTCAAAGAGCAGTTTTGAAACACTCTCTTTGTAGGATCTGCAAGTGGATATTTGGATCGCTTTGACGCCTATGCTGGGAAATGAAATATCTTCACCGAAAAACTAGACAGAAGCATTCTCAGAAACTTCTTCACGATATGTGCATTCAACTCACAGAGTTGAATCTTTCTTTTCAAAGAGCAGTTTTGAAACACACTTTTGGTAAAATCTGCAAGTGGATATTTGGAGCGATTTCAGGCCTATGCTGGAAAAGGAAATATCCTCACATCAATACTAGACAGAAGCATTCTCAGAAATTTCTGTGTGATGAGTGCCTTCCACTCACAGACTTGAACGTTCCTTTTGAGGGAACGGTTTTGAAACAGTCCTTTGGTAGAATCTGCAAGTGTTTATTTGGAGCGCTTTGAGGCCTATGTTGGAAAAGGAAATATCTTCACATAAAAACTAGACAGAAGCATTCTCCGAAACTTCTTTGTGATGATTGCATTCTACTCACAGAGTGGAACCTTCCTTTTGAAAGAACAGTTTTGAAACACTCTTTTGGTAGAATCTGCAAGTGGATATTTGGAGCGATTTGAGGCCTATGCTGGAAAAGGAGATATCTTCACATAAAAACTAGACAGAAGCATCCTCAGAAACTTTTTCTGATGTGCGCATTCAACTCACCGAGTTGAACCTTCCTTTTGATAGAGAGGTTTTGAAACACTCTTTGTCTAGAATCTGCAGGTGAATATTTGGAGTGCTAAGAGGCCAACACTGGAAAAGGAAATATCTTCACATGAGAACTAGACGGAAGCATTCTCAGAAAACTTCCGTGGCTTTATGCACTCAACTCACATAGTGGAAACTTCCTTTTGATAGCCAGTTTTGGAAACACTCCTTTTGTAGAATTTGCTAGTGGATGTTTGGAGCGATTTGAGGCCTATGCTGGAAATGGAAATATCTTCACATAAAAACTAGACAGAAGCATTCTCAGAAACTTCTTTGTGATGAATGCATTCAACTCAAAGACTTGAACTTTCCTTTTGAAAGAGCAGTTTTGAAACAATCTTTATGTAGAATCTGCAAGTGGATATTTGGAGCGCTTTGAGGCCTATGCTGGGAAATGAAATAATTTCACCTGAAAACTAGACAGAAGCCTTCTGAGAAACTTCTTTGTGATGAGTGCATTCAACTCACAGACATGAACGTTCCTTTTCTTGGAACAGTTTTGAAACACTGAGTTTGTAGAATCCGCAAGTGTTTATTCGGAGCACCTTGAGGCCTATGCTGGTAAAGGAAATATCTTCACATAAAAATTCGACAGAAGCATTCTCAGAAACTTCTTTGCGTTGAGTGCATTCAACTCCCAGACTTGAACCTTCTTTTTGAACGAGCAGCTTTGAAACACTCTTCTTGTAAAATCTGCAAATGGATATTTGGAGCACTTTGAGGCGTATGCTGGAAAATGGAATATCTTCACCTGAAAACTAGACGGAAGCATTCTCAGAAAGTTCTTCTCGATGCGTGCATTCAACTCACAGAGTTGAACCTGTCTTTTGATAGAGCAGTTTGGAAACACTCTTTTTGTGAGATCAGCAAGTGGATATTTCCAGCGATTTGAGGCCTATGCAAGGAAAACGAAATATCTTCACATAAAAACTAGATAGCAGCATTCTCAGAAACTTCTTTGTGAGGAGCGCATTCAGCTCACAGGCTGGAACGTTCCTTTTGATAGAACAGTTTTGAACCACTCCTTTTGTACTATCTGTAAGTGTTTATTCGGAGCGCTTGGGGGCCTATGTTGGAAAAGGAATTATCTTCACTTAAAAACTAGACAGAAGCATTCTCAGAAACTTCTTTGTGATGATTGCATTCTACTCACAGAGTTGAACCTTCCTTTTGATAGAACAGTTTTGAAACACTCTTTTTGCAGAATCTGCTAGTGGCTATTTGGAGCGCTTTGAGGCCTATGTTGGAAAAGGAAGAATCTTCACATAAAAACTAGGCAGAAGACTTCTCAGAAACTTCTTCCGATGGGCACATTCAACTCACAGACTTGAAGCTTCCTTCTGATAGAGAGGATTTGAAACAATCTTTGTCCAGAATCTGCAAGGAGATATTTGGGGTGCTAAGAGGCCAAAACTGCAAAAGAAAATATCACCACATGAGAACTGGACGGAAGCATTCTCAATAACTTCCATGCACTTTAGGCATTCAAATCACATAGTGGAATCTTCCTTTTGATAGCGCAGTTTTGAAACACTCCTTTTGTAGAATTTGCTAGTGGATGTTTGGAGCGATTTGAGGCCTATGCTGGGAATGGAAATATCTTCACATAAAAACCAGACAAAAGCATTCTCAGAAACTTCTTTGTGATGAGTGCATTCAACTCACAGACTTGAACCTTCCTTTTGAAAGAGCAGTTTTGAAACACACTTTTTGTAGAATCTGCAAGTGGATATTTGGAGAGCTTTGAGGCCTATGCTGGAAAATGAAATATCTTCACCTGGAAACCAGACAGAAGCATTCTGAGAATCTTCTTTGTGATGAGTGCATTCAACTCACAGACATGAACGTTCCTTTTGATAGAACAGTTTTGAAACACTAAGTTTGTAGAATCCGCACGTGTTTATTCGGAGCACCTTGAGGCTTATGTTGGAAAAGGAAATAACTTCACATAAAAACTAGAGAGAAGCATTCTCAGAACCTTCTTTGTGATGAGTGCATTCAACTCGCAGACTTGAACCTTCCTTTTGAACGAGCAGTTTTGAAACACTCTTTTTGTAAAAGCTGCAAATGGATATTTGGAGCACTTTGAGACGTATGCTGGAAAATGGAATATCTTCATCTAAAAACTAGACAGAAGCATTCTCAGAAATTTCTTCTCGATGCGTGCATTCAACTCACAGAGTTGAACCTGTCTTTTGATAGAGCAGTTTGGCAGCACTGTTTTTGTGAAATCTGCAAGTGGATATTTCCAGCAAATTGAGGCCTATGCAAAGAAAAGGAAATATCTTCACATAAAAACTAGGTAGCGGCATTCTCAGAAACTTCTTTGTGAGGAGCGTATTCAACTCACAGACTTGAATGTTCCTTTTGATAGAACAGTTTTGAAACACTCCTTTTGTACAATCTGCAAGTGTTTATTCGGAGCGCTTTGAGGACTATGTTGGAAAAGGAAATATCTTCACATGAAAACTAGACACAAGCATTCTCAGAAACTTCTTTGTGATGAGTGCATTCTACTCACAGAGTTGAACCTTCCTTTTGATAGAACAGTACTGAAGCATTCTTTTTGTAGAATCTGCAATTGGATATTTCGAACGTTTTGAGTCCTATGCTGGAAAAGGTAATATATTCACATAAAAACTAGACAGAAGCATTCTCAGAAACTTCTTTGTGTTGAGTGCATTCAACTCACAGACATGGAGCTTCCTTTTGAAAGAGCAGTTTTGAAACACTCTTTTTGTAAAATCTGCAAGTGGATATTCGGAGCACTTTGAGGCCTATGCTGGGAAATGGAATATCTTCACCTAAAAACTAAACAGAACCTTTCTCAGAAAGCTCTTCTCGATGCATGCTTTCAACTCACAGAGTTGAACCTGCCTTTTGATAGAGCAGTTTGCAATCCCTCTTTTTATAGAATCTGCAAGTGTATATTTGGAGGGCTTTGAGGCCTATGCTGCAAAAGGAAATATCATTGCCTAAAAGCTAGACGGAAGCATTCTCAGAAACTTCTTTGCAATGAGTGCATTCAACTCACAGAGTTGAACCTTCCTTTTGATAGACCAGTTTTGAAACACTGTTTCTGTGGAATCCGCAAGCGGATATTTGGAGCTCTTTGACACTTATGCTGGAAAAGGAGATATCTTCATATACAAAGCAGACAGAAGCATTCTCAGAAACTTCTATGTCATGTGGGGATTGAACTCACAGAGTTGAACTTTCCTTTTTATGGAGCAGTTCTGCAACACTCTTTTTGTGGAAACTGCAAGTGGATATTTGGTGCGATTGCGGCATCTAGTGGAAAAGGAAATATATGCAGATGAAAACAAGAGAGAATCATTCTCAGAAACTTCTTTCTGATGAGTGCATTCAACTCACAGACTTGAACCTTCCTTTTCAAAGAGCAGTTTTGAAACACTCTCTTTGTAGGATCTGCAAGTGGATATTTGGATCGCTTTGACGCCTATGCTGGGAAATGAAATATCTTCACCGAAAAACTAGACAGAAGCATTCTCAGAAACTTCTTCACGATATGTGCATTCAACTCACAGAGTTGAATCTTTCTTTTCAAAGAGCAGTTTTGAAACACACTTTTGGTAAAATCTGCAAGTGGATATTTGGAGCGATTTCAGGCCTATGCTGGAAAAGGAAATATCCTCACATCAATACTAGACAGAAGCATTCTCAGAAATTTCTGTGTGATGAGTGCCTTCCACTCACAGACTTGAACGTTCCTTTTGAGGGAACGGTTTTGAAACAGTCCTTTGGTAGAATCTGCAAGTGTTTATTTGGAGCGCTTTGAGGCCTATGTTGGAAAAGGAAATATCTTCACATAAAAACTAGACAGAAGCATTCTCCGAAACTTCTTTGTGATGATTGCATTCTACTCACAGAGTGGAACCTTCCTTTTGAAAGAACAGTTTTGAAACACTCTTTTGGTAGAATCTGCAAGTGGATATTTGGAGCGATTTGAGGCCTATGCTGGAAAAGGAGATATCTTCACATAAAAACTAGACAGAAGCATCCTCAGAAACTTTTTCTGATGTGCGCATTCAACTCACCGAGTTGAACCTTCCTTTTGATAGAGAGGTTTTGAAACACTCTTTGTCTAGAATCTGCAGGTGAATATTTGGAGTGCTAAGAGGCCAACACTGGAAAAGGAAATATCTTCACATGAGAACTAGACGGAAGCATTCTCAGAAAACTTCCGTGGCTTTATGCACTCAACTCACATAGTGGAAACTTCCTTTTGATAGCCAGTTTTGGAAACACTCCTTTTGTAGAATTTGCTAGTGGATGTTTGGAGCGATTTGAGGCCTATGCTGGAAATGGAAATATCTTCACATAAAAACTAGACAGAAGCATTCTCAGAAACTTCTTTGTGATGAATGCATTCAACTCAAAGACTTGAACTTTCCTTTTGAAAGAGCAGTTTTGAAACAATCTTTATGTAGAATCTGCAAGTGGATATTTGGAGCGCTTTGAGGCCTATGCTGGGAAATGAAATAATTTCACCTGAAAACTAGACAGAAGCCTTCTGAGAAACTTCTTTGTGATGAGTGCATTCAACTCACAGACATGAACGTTCCTTTTCTTGGAACAGTTTTGAAACACTGAGTTTGTAGAATCCGCAAGTGTTTATTCGGAGCACCTTGAGGCCTATGCTGGTAAAGGAAATATCTTCACATAAAAATTCGACAGAAGCATTCTCAGAAACTTCTTTGCGTTGAGTGCATTCAACTCCCAGACTTGAACCTTCTTTTTGAACGAGCAGCTTTGAAACACTCTTCTTGTAAAATCTGCAAATGGATATTTGGAGCACTTTGAGGCGTATGCTGGAAAATGGAATATCTTCACCTGAAAACTAGACGGAAGCATTCTCAGAAAGTTCTTCTCGATGCGTGCATTCAACTCACAGAGTTGAACCTGTCTTTTGATAGAGCAGTTTGGAAACACTCTTTTTGTGAGATCAGCAAGTGGATATTTCCAGCGATTTGAGGCCTATGCAAGGAAAACGAAATATCTTCACATAAAAACTAGATAGCAGCATTCTCAGAAACTTCTTTGTGAGGAGCGCATTCAGCTCACAGGCTGGAACGTTCCTTTTGATAGAACAGTTTTGAACCACTCCTTTTGTACTATCTGTAAGTGTTTATTCGGAGCGCTTGGGGGCCTATGTTGGAAAAGGAATTATCTTCACTTAAAAACTAGACAGAAGCATTCTCAGAAACTTCTTTGTGATGATTGCATTCTACTCACAGAGTTGAACCTTCCTTTTGATAGAACAGTTTTGAAACACTCTTTTTGCAGAATCTGCTAGTGGCTATTTGGAGCGCTTTGAGGCCTATGTTGGAAAAGGAAGAATCTTCACATAAAAACTAGGCAGAAGACTTCTCAGAAACTTCTTCCGATGGGCACATTCAACTCACAGACTTGAAGCTTCCTTCTGATAGAGAGGATTTGAAACAATCTTTGTCCAGAATCTGCAAGGAGATATTTGGGGTGCTAAGAGGCCAAAACTGCAAAAGAAAATATCACCACATGAGAACTGGACGGAAGCATTCTCAATAACTTCCATGCACTTTATGCATTCAAATCACATAGTGGAATCTTCCTTTTGATAGCGCAGTTTTGAAACACTCCTTTTGTAGAATTTGCTAGTGGATGTTTGGAGCGATTTGAGGCCTATGCTGGGAATGGAAATATCTTCACATAAAAACCAGACAAAAGCATTCTCAGAAACTTCTTTGTGATGAGTGCATTCAACTCACAGACTTGAACCTTCCTTTTGAAAGAGCAGTTTTGAAACACACTTTTTGTAGAATCTGCAAGTGGATATTTGGAGAGCTTTGAGGCCTCTGCTGGAAAATGAAATATCTTCACCTGGAAACCAGACAGAAGCATTCTGAGAATCTTCTTTGTGATGAGTGCATTCAACTCACAGACATGAACGTTCCTTTTGATAGAACAGTTTTGAAACACTAAGTTTGTAGAATCCGCACGTGTTTATTCGGAGCACCTTGAGGCTTATGTTGGAAAAGGAAATAACCTCACATAAAAACTAGAGAGAAGCATTCTCAGAACCTTCTTTGTGATGAGTGCATTCAACTCGCAGACTTGAACCTTCCTTTTGAACGAGCAGTTTTGAAACACTCTTTTTGTAAAAGCTGCAAATGGATATTTGGAGCACTTTGAGACGTATGCTGGAAAATGGAATATCTTCATCTAAAAACTAGACAGAAGCATTCTCAGAAATTTCTTCTCGATGCGTGCATTCAACTCACAGAGTTGAACCTGTCTTTTGATAGAGCAGTTTGGCAGCACTGTTTTTGTGAAATCTGCAAGTGGATATTTCCAGCAAATTGAGGCCTATGCAAAGAAAAGGAAATATCTTCACATAAAAACTAGGTAGCGGCATTCTCAGAAACTTCTTTGTGAGGAGCGTATTCAACTCACAGACTTGAATGTTCCTTTTGACAGAACAGTTTTGAAACACTCCTTTTGTACAATCTGCAAGTGTTTATTCGGAGCGCATTGAGGACTATGTTGGAAAAGGAAATATCTTCACATGAAAACTAGACACAAGCATTCTCAGAAACTTCTTTGTGATGAGTGCATTCTACTCACAGAGTTGAACCTTCCTTTTGATAGAACAGTACTGAAGCATTCTTTTTGAAGAATCTGCAATTGGATATTTCGAACGTTTTGAGTCCTATGCTGGAAAAGGTAATATATTCACATAAAAACTAGACAGAAGCATTCTCAGAAACTTCTTTGTGTTGAGTGCATTCAACTCACAGACATGGAGCTTCCTTTTGAAAGAGCAGTTTTGAAACACTCTTTTTGTAAAATCTGCAAGTGGATATTCGGAGCACTTTGAGGCCTATGCTGGGAAATGGAATATCTTCACCTAAAAACTAAACAGAACCTTTCTCAGAAAGCTCTTCTCGATGCATGCTTTCAACTCACAGAGTTGAACCTGCCTTTTGATAGAGCAGTTTGCAATCCCTCTTTTTATAGATTCTGCAAGTGTATATTTGGAGCGCTTTGAGGCCTATGCTGCAAAAGGAAATATCATTGCCTAAAAGCTAGACGGAAGCATTCTCAGAAACTTCTTTGCAATGAGTGCATTCAACTCACAGAGTTGAACCTTCCTTTTGATAGACCAGTTTTGAAACACTGTTTCTGTGGAATCCGCAAGCGGATATTTGGAGCTCTTTGACACTTATGCTGGAAAAGGAGATATCTTCATATACAAAGCAGACAGAAGCATTCTCAGAAACTTCTATGTCATGTGGGGATTGAACTCACAGAGTTGAACTTTCCTTTTTATGGAGCAGTTCTGCAACACTCTTTTTGTGGAAACTGCAAGTGGATATTTGGTGCGATTGCGGCATCTAGTGGAAAAGGAAATATATACAGATGAAAACAAGAGAGAATCATTCTCAGAAACTTCTTTCTGATGAGTGCATTCAACTCACAGACTTGAACCTTCCTTTTCAAAGAGCAGTTTTGAAACACTCTCTTTGTAGGATCTGCAAGTGGATATTTGGATCGCTTTGACGCCTATGCTGGGAAATGAAATATCTTCACCGAAAAACTAGACAGAAGCATTCTCAGAAACTTCTTCACGATATGTGCATTCAACTCACAGAGTTGAATCTTTCTTTTCAAAGAGCAGTTTTGAAACACACTTTTGGTAAAATCTGCAAGTGGATATTTGGAGCGATTTCAGGCCTATGCTGGAAAAGGAAATATCCTCACATAAATACTGGACAGAAGCATTCTCAGAAATTTCTGTGTGATGAGTGCCTTCAACTCACAGACTTGAACGTTCCTTTTGAGGGAACAGTTTTGAAACAGTCCTTTGGTAGAATCTGCAAGTGTTTATTTGGAGCGCTTTGAGGCCTATGTTGGAAAAGGAAATATCTTCACATAAAAACTAGACAGAAGCATTCTCCGAAACTTCTTTGTGATGATTGCATTCTACTCACAGAGTGGAACCTTCCTTTTGAAAGAACAGTTTTGAAACACTCTTTTGGTAGAATCTGCAAGTGGATATTTGGAGCGATTTGAGGCCTATGCTGGAAAAGGAGATATCTTCACATAAAAACTAGACAGAAGCATCCTCAGAAACTTTTTCTGATGTGCGCATTCAACTCACCGAGTTGAACCTTCCTTTTGATAGAGAGGTTTTGAAACACTCTTTGTCTAGAATCTGCAGGTGAATATTTGGAGTGCTAAGAGGCCAACACTGGAAAAGGAAATATCTTCACATGAGAACTAGACGGAAGCATTCTCAGAAAACTTCCGTGGCTTTATGCACTCAACTCACATAGTGGAAACTTCCTTTTGATAGCCAGTTTTGGAAACACTCCTTTTGTAGAATTTGCTAGTGGATGTTTGGAGCGATTTGAGGCCTATGCTGGAAATGGAAATATCTTCACATAAAAACTAGACAGAAGCATTCTCAGAAACTTCTTTGTGATGAATGCATTCAACTCAAAGACTTGAACTTTCCTTTTGAAAGAGCAGTTTTGAAACAATCTTTATGTAGAATCTGCAAGTGGATATTTGGAGCGCTTTGAGGCCTATGCTGGGAAATGAAATAATTTCACCTGAAAACTAGACAGAAGCCTTCTGAGAAACTTCTTTGTGATGAGTGCATTCAACTCACAGACATGAACGTTCCTTTTCTTGGAACAGTTTTGAAACACTGAGTTTGTAGAATCCGCAAGTGTTTATTCGGAGCACCTTGAGGCCTATGCTGGTAAAGGAAATATCTTCACATAAAAATTCGACAGAAGCATTCTCAGAAACTTCTTTGCGTTGAGTGCATTCAACTCCCAGACTTGAACCTTCTTTTTGAACGAGCAGCTTTGAAACACTCTTCTTGTAAAATCTGCAAATGGATATTTGGAGCACTTTGAGGCGTATGCTGGAAAATGGAATATCTTCACCTGAAAACTAGACGGAAGCATTCTCAGAAAGTTCTTCTCGATGCGTGCATTCAACTCACAGAGTTGAACCTGTCTTTTGATAGAGCAGTTTGGAAACACTCTTTTTGTGAGATCAGCAAGTGGATATTTCCAGCGATTTGAGGCCTATGCAAGGAAAACGAAATATCTTCACATAAAAACTAGATAGCAGCATTCTCAGAAACTTCTTTGTGAGGAGCGCATTCAGCTCACAGACTGGAACGTTCCTTTTGATAGAACAGTTTTGAACCACTCCTTTTGTACTATCTGTAAGTGTTTATTCGGAGCGCTTTGGGGCCTATGTTGGAAAAGGAATTATCTTCACTTAAAAACTAGACAGAAGCATTCTCAGAAACTTCTTTGTGATGATTGCATTCTACTCACAGAGTTGAACCTTCCTTTTGATAGAACAGTTTTGAAACACTCTTTTTGCAGAATCTGCTAGTGGCTATTTGGAGCGCTTTGAGGCCTATGTTGGAAAAGGAAGAATCTTCACATAAAAACTAGGCAGAAGACTTCTCAGAAACTTCTTCCGATGGGCACATTCAACTCACAGACTTGAAGCTTCCTTCTGATAGAGAGGATTTGAAACAATCTTTGTCCAGAATCTGCAAGGAGATATTTGGGGTGCTAAGAGGCCAAAACTGCAAAAGAAAATATCACCACATGAGAACTGGACGGAAGCATTCTCAATAACTTCCATGCACTTTATGCATTCAAATCACATAGTGGAATCTTCCTTTTGATAGCGCAGTTTTGAAACACTCCTTTTGTCGAATTTGCTAGTGGATGTTTGGAGCGATTTGAGGCCTATGCTGGGAATGGAAATATCTTCACATAAAAACCAGACAAAAGCATTCTCAGAAACTTCTTTGTGATGAGTGCATTCAACTCACAGACTTGAACCTTCCTTTTGAAAGAGCAGTTTTGAAACACACTTTTTGTAGAATCTGCAAGTGGATATTTGGAGAGCTTTGAGGCCTCTGCTGGAAAATGAAATATCTTCACCTGGAAACCAGACAGAAGCATTCTGAGAATCTACTTTGTGATGAGTGCATTCAACTCACAGACATGAACGTTCCTTTTGATAGAACAGTTTTGAAACACTAAGTTTGTAGAATCCGCAAGTGTTTATTCGGAGCACCTTGAGGCTTATGTTGGAAAAGGAAATAACTTCACATAAAAACTAGAGAGAAGCATTCTCAGAACCTTCTTTGTGATGAGTGCATTCAACTCGCAGACTTGAACCTTCCTTTTGAACGAGCAGTTTTGAAACACTCTTTTTGTAAAAGCTGCAAATGGATATTTGGAGCACTTTGAGACGTATGCTGGAAAATGGAATATCTTCATCTAAAAACTAGACAGAAGCATTCTCAGAAATTTCTTCTCGATGCGTGCATTCAACTCACAGAGTTGAACCTGTCTTTTGATAGAGCAGTTTGGCAGCACTGTTTTTGTGAAATCTGCAAGTGGATATTTCCAGCAAATTGAGGCCTATGCAAAGAAAAGGAAATATCTTCACATAAAAACTAGGTAGCGGCATTCTCAGAAACTTCTTTGTGAGGAGCGTATTCAACTCACAGACTTGAATGTTCCTTTTGATAGAACAGTTTTGAAACACTCCTTTTGTACAATCTGCAAGTGTTTATTCGGAGCGCTTTGAGGACTATGTTGGAAAAGGAAATATCTTCACATGAAAACTAGACACAAGCATTCTCAGAAACTTCTTTGTGATGAGTGCATTCTACTCACAGAGTTGAACCTTCCTTTTGATAGAACAGTACTGAAGCATTCTTTTTGTAGAATCTGCAATTGGATATTTCGAACGTTTTGAGTCCTATGCTGGAAAAGGTAATATATTCACATAAAAACTAGACAGAAGCATTCTCAGAAACTTCTTTGTGTTGAGTGCATTCAACTCACAGACATGGAGCTTCCTTTTGAAAGAGCAGTTTTGAAACACTCTTTTTGTAAAATCTGCAAGTGGATATTCGGAGCACTTTGAGGCCTATGCTGGGAAATGGAATATCTTCACCTAAAAACTAAACAGAACCTTTCTCAGAAAGCTCTTCTCGATGCATGCTTTCAACTCACAGAGTTGAACCTGCCTTTTGATAGAGCAGTTTGCAATCCCTCTTTTTATAGAATCTGCAAGTGTATATTTGGAGCGCTTTGAGGCCTATGCTGCAAAAGGAAATATCATTGCCTAAAAGCTAGACGGAAGCATTCTCAGAAACTTCTTTGCAATGAGTGCATTCAACTCACAGAGTTGAACCTTCCTTTTGATAGACCAGTTTTGAAACACTGTTTCTGTGGAATCCGCAAGCGGATATTTGGAGCTCTTTGACACTTATGCTGGAAAAGGAGATATCTTCATATACAAAGCAGACAGAAGCATTCTCAGAAACTTCTATGTCATGTGGGGATTGAACTCACAGAGTTGAACTTTCCTTTTTATGGAGCAGTTCTGCAACACTCTTTTTGTGGAAACTGCAAGTGGATATTTGGTGCGATTGCGGCATCTAGCTAGTGGAAAAGGAAATATATACAGATGAAAACAAGAGAGAATCATTCTCAGAAACTTCTTTCTGATGAGTGCATTCAACTCACAGACTTGAACCTTCCTTTTCAAAGAGCAGTTTTGAAACACTCTCTTTGTAGGATCTGCAAGTGGATATTTGGATCGCTTTGACGCCTATGCTGGGAAATGAAATACCTTCACCGAAAAACTAGACAGAAGCATTCTCAGAAACTTCTTCACGATATGTGCATTCAACTCACAGAGTTGAATCTTTCTTTTCAAAGAGCAGTTTTGAAACACACTTTTGGTAAAATCTGCAAGTGGATATTTGGAGCGATTTCAGGCCTATGCTGGAAAAGGAAATATCCTCACATAAATACTAGACAGAAGCATTCTCAGAAATTTCTGTGTGATGAGTGCCTTCAACTCACAGACTTGAACGTTCCTTTTGAGGGAACGGTTTTGAAACAGTCCTTTGGTAGAATCTGCAAGTGTTTATTTGGAGCGCTTTGAGGCCTATGTTGGAAAAGGAAATATCTTCACATAAAAACTAGACAGAAGCATTCTCCGAAACTTCTTTGTGATGATTGCATTCTACTCACAGAGTGGAACCTTCCTTTTGAAAGAACAGGTTGGAAACACTCTTTTGGTAGAATCTGCAAGTGGATATTTGGAGCGATTTGAGGCCTATGCTGGAAAAGGAGATATCTTCACATAAAAACTAGACAGAAGCATCCTCAGAAACTTTTTCTGATGTGCGCATTCAACTCACCGAGTTGAACCTTCCTTTTGATAGAGAGGTTTTGAAACACTCTTTGTCTAGAATCTGCAGGTGAATATTTGGAGTGCTAAGAGGCCAACACTGGAAAAGGAAATATCTTCACATGAGAACTAGACGGAAGCATTCTCAGAAAACTTCCGTGGCTTTATGCACTCAACTCACATAGTGGAAACTTCCTTTTGATAGCCAGTTTTGGAAACACTCCTTTTGTAGAATTTGCTAGTGGATGTTTGGAGCGATTTGAGGCCTATGCTGGAAATGGAAATATCTTCACATAAAAACTAGACAGAAGCATTCTCAGAAACTTCTTTGTGATGAATGCATTCAACTCAAAGACTTGAACTTTCCTTTTGAAAGAGCAGTTTTGAAACAATCTTTATGTAGAATCTGCAAGTGGATATTTGGAGCGCTTTGAGGCCTATGCTGGGAAATGAAATAATTTCACCTGAAAACTAGACAGAAGCCTTCTGAGAAACTTCTTTGTGATGAGTGCATTCAACTCACAGACATGAACGTTCCTTTTCTTGGAACAGTTTTGAAACACTGAGTTTGTAGAATCCGCAAGTGTTTATTCGGAGCACCTTGAGGCCTATGCTGGTAAAGGAAATATCTTCACATAAAAATTCGACAGAAGCATTCTCAGAAACTTCTTTGCGTTGAGTGCATTCAACTCCCAGACTTGAACCTTCTTTTTGAACGAGCAGCTTTGAAACACTCTTCTTGTAAAATCTGCAAATGGATATTTGGAGCACTTTGAGGCGTATGCTGGAAAATGGAATATCTTCACCTGAAAACTAGACGGAAGCATTCTCAGAAAGTTCTTCTCGATGCGTGCATTCAACTCACAGAGTTGAACCTGTCTTTTGATAGAGCAGTTTGGAAACACTCTTTTTGTGAGATCAGCAAGTGGATATTTCCAGCGATTTGAGGCCTATGCAAGGAAAACGAAATATCTTCACATAAAAACTAGATAGCAGCATTCTCAGAAACTTCTTTGTGAGGAGCGCATTCAGCTCACAGACTGGAACGTTCCTTTTGATAGAACAGTTTTGAACCACTCCTTTTGTACTATCTGTAAGTGTTTATTCGGAGCGCTTTGGGGCCTATGTTGGAAAAGGAATTATCTTCACTTAAAAACTAGACAGAAGCATTCTCAGAAACTTCTTTGTGATGATTGCATTCTACTCACAGAGTTGAACCTTCCTTTTGATAGAACAGTTTTGAAACACTCTTTTTGCAGAATCTGCTAGTGGCTATTTGGAGCGCTTTGAGGCCTATGTTGGAAAAGGAAGAATCTTCACATAAAAACTAGGCAGAAGACTTCTCAGAAACTTCTTCCGATGGGCACATTCAACTCACAGACTTGAAGCTTCCTTCTGATAGAGAGGATTTGAAACAATCTTTGTCCAGAATCTGCAAGGAGATATTTGGGGTGCTAAGAGGCCAAAACTGCAAAAGAAAATATCACCACATGAGAACTGGACGGAAGCATTCTCAATAACTTCCATGCACTTTATGCATTCAAATCACATAGTGGAATCTTCCTTTTGATAGCGCAGTTTTGAAACACTCCTTTTGTCGAATTTGCTAGTGGATGTTTGGAGCGATTTGAGGCCTATGCTGGGAATGGAAATATCTTCACATAAAAACCAGACAAAAGCATTCTCAGAAACTTCTTTGTGATGAGTGCATTCAACTCACAGACTTGAACCTTCCTTTTGAAAGAGCAGTTTTGAAACACACTTTTTGTAGAATCTGCAAGTGGATATTTGGAGAGCTTTGAGGCCTCTGCTGGAAAATGAAATATCTTCACCTGGAAACCAGACAGAAGCATTCTGAGAATCTACTTTGTGATGAGTGCATTCAACTCACAGACATGAACGTTCCTTTTGATAGAACAGTTTTGAAACACTAAGTTTGTAGAATCCGCAAGTGTTTATTCGGAGCACCTTGAGGCTTATGTTGGAAAAGGAAATAACTTCACATAAAAACTAGAGAGAAGCATTCTCAGAACCTTCTTTGTGATGAGTGCATTCAACTCGCAGACTTGAACCTTCCTTTTGAACGAGCAGTTTTGAAACACTCTTTTTGTAAAAGCTGCAAATGGATATTTGGAGCACTTTGAGACGTATGCTGGAAAATGGAATATCTTCATCTAAAAACTAGACAGAAGCATTCTCAGAAATTTCTTCTCGATGCGTGCATTCAACTCACAGAGTTGAACCTGTCTTTTGATAGAGCAGTTTGGCAGCACTGTTTTTGTGAAATCTGCAAGTGGATATTTCCAGCAAATTGAGGCCTATGCAAAGAAAAGGAAATATCTTCACATAAAAACTAGGTAGCGGCATTCTCAGAAACTTCTTTGTGAGGAGCGTATTCAACTCACAGACTTGAATGTTCCTTTTGATAGAACAGTTTTGAAACACTCCTTTTGTACAATCTGCAAGTGTTTATTCGGAGCGCTTTGAGGACTATGTTGGAAAAGGAAATATCTTCACATGAAAACTAGACACAAGCATTCTCAGAAACTTCTTTGTGATGAGTGCATTCTACTCACAGAGTTGAACCTTCCTTTTGATAGAACAGTACTGAAGCATTCTTTTTGTAGAATCTGCAATTGGATATTTCGAACGTTTTGAGTCCTATGCTGGAAAAGGTAATATATTCACATAAAAACTAGACAGAAGCATTCTCAGAAACTTCTTTGTGTTGAGTGCATTCAACTCACAGACATGGAGCTTCCTTTTGAAAGAGCAGTTTTGAAACACTCTTTTTGTAAAATCTGCAAGTGGATATTCGGAGCACTTTGAGGCCTATGCTGGGAAATGGAATATCTTCACCTAAAAACTAAACAGAACCTTTCTCAGAAAGCTCTTCTCGATGCATGCTTTCAACTCACAGAGTTGAACCTGCCTTTTGATAGAGCAGTTTGCAATCCCTCTTTTTATAGAATCTGCAAGTGTATATTTGGAGCGCTTTGAGGCCTATGCTGCAAAAGGAAATATCATTGCCTAAAAGCTAGACGGAAGCATTCTCAGAAACTTCTTTGCAATGAGTGCATTCAACTCACAGAGTTGAACCTTCCTTTTGATAGACCAGTTTTGAAACACTGTTTCTGTGGAATCCGCAAGCGGATATTTGGAGCTCTTTGACACTTATGCTGGAAAAGGAGATATCTTCATATACAAAGCAGACAGAAGCATTCTCAGAAACTTCTATGTCATGTGGGGATTGAACTCACAGAGTTGAACTTTCCTTTTTATGGAGCAGTTCTGCAACACTCTTTTTGTGGAAACTGCAAGTGGATATTTGGTGCGATTGCGGCATCTAGCTAGTGGAAAAGGAAATATATACAGATGAAAACAAGAGAGAATCATTCTCAGAAACTTCTTTCTGATGAGTGCATTCAACTCACAGACTTGAACCTTCCTTTTCAAAGAGCAGTTTTGAAACACTCTCTTTGTAGGATCTGCAAGTGGATATTTGGATCGCTTTGACGCCTATGCTGGGAAATGAAATACCTTCACCGAAAAACTAGACAGAAGCATTCTCAGAAACTTCTTCACGATATGTGCATTCAACTCACAGAGTTGAATCTTTCTTTTCAAAGAGCAGTTTTGAAACACACTTTTGGTAAAATCTGCAAGTGGATATTTGGAGCGATTTCAGGCCTATGCTGGAAAAGGAAATATCCTCACATAAATACTAGACAGAAGCATTCTCAGAAATTTCTGTGTGATGAGTGCCTTCAACTCACAGACTTGAACGTTCCTTTTGAGGGAACGGTTTTGAAACAGTCCTTTGGTAGAATCTGCAAGTGTTTATTTGGAGCGCTTTGAGGCCTATGTTGGAAAAGGAAATATCTTCACATAAAAACTAGACAGAAGCATTCTCCGAAACTTCTTTGTGATGATTGCATTCTACTCACAGAGTGGAACCTTCCTTTTGAAAGAACAGGTTGGAAACACTCTTTTGGTAGAATCTGCAAGTGGATATTTGGAGCGATTTGAGGCCTATGCTGGAAAAGGAGATATCTTCACATAAAAACTAGACAGAAGCATCCTCAGAAACTTTTTCTGATGTGCGCATTCAACTCACCGAGTTGAACCTTCCTTTTGATAGAGAGGTTTTGAAACACTCTTTGTCTAGAATCTGCAGGTGAATATTTGGAGTGCTAAGAGGCCAACACTGGAAAAGGAAATATCTTCACATGAGAACTAGACGGAAGCATTCTCAGAAAACTTCCGTGGCTTTATGCACTCAACTCACATAGTGGAAACTTCCTTTTGATAGCCAGTTTTGGAAACACTCCTTTTGTAGAATTTGCTAGTGGATGTTTGGAGCGATTTGAGGCCTATGCTGGAAATGGAAATATCTTCACATAAAAACTAGACAGAAGCATTCTCAGAAACTTCTTTGTGATGAATGCATTCAACTCAAAGACTTGAACTTTCCTTTTGAAAGAGCAGTTTTGAAACAATCTTTATGTAGAATCTGCAAGTGGATATTTGGAGCGCTTTGAGGCCTATGCTGGGAAATGAAATAATTTCACCTGAAAACTAGACAGAAGCCTTCTGAGAAACTTCTTTGTGATGAGTGCATTCAACTCACAGACATGAACGTTCCTTTTCTTGGAACAGTTTTGAAACACTGAGTTTGTAGAATCCGCAAGTGTTTATTCGGAGCACCTTGAGGCCTATGCTGGTAAAGGAAATATCTTCACATAAAAATTCGACAGAAGCATTCTCAGAAACTTCTTTGCGTTGAGTGCATTCAACTCCCAGACTTGAACCTTCTTTTTGAACGAGCAGCTTTGAAACACTCTTCTTGTAAAATCTGCAAATGGATATTTGGAGCACTTTGAGGCGTATGCTGGAAAATGGAATATCTTCACCTGAAAACTAGACGGAAGCATTCTCAGAAAGTTCTTCTCGATGCGTGCATTCAACTCACAGAGTTGAACCTGTCTTTTGATAGAGCAGTTTGGAAACACTCTTTTTGTGAGATCAGCAAGTGGATATTTCCAGCGATTTGAGGCCTATGCAAGGAAAACGAAATATCTTCACATAAAAACTAGATAGCAGCATTCTCAGAAACTTCTTTGTGAGGAGCGCATTCAGCTCACAGACTGGAACGTTCCTTTTGATAGAACAGTTTTGAACCACTCCTTTTGTACTATCTGTAAGTGTTTATTCGGAGCGCTTTGGGGCCTATGTTGGAAAAGGAATTATCTTCACTTAAAAACTAGACAGAAGCATTCTCAGAAACTTCTTTGTGATGATTGCATTCTACTCACAGAGTTGAACCTTCCTTTTGATAGAACAGTTTTGAAACACTCTTTTTGCAGAATCTGCTAGTGGCTATTTGGAGCGCTTTGAGGCCTATGTTGGAAAAGGAAGAATCTTCACATAAAAACTAGGCAGAAGACTTCTCAGAAACTTCTTCCGATGGGCACATTCAACTCACAGACTTGAAGCTTCCTTCTGATAGAGAGGATTTGAAACAATCTTTGTCCAGAATCTGCAAGGAGATATTTGGGGTGCTAAGAGGCCAAAACTGCAAAAGAAAATATCACCACATGAGAACTGGACGGAAGCATTCTCAATAACTTCCATGCACTTTATGCATTCAAATCACATAGTGGAATCTTCCTTTTGATAGCGCAGTTTTGAAACACTCCTTTTGTCGAATTTGCTAGTGGATGTTTGGAGCGATTTGAGGCCTATGCTGGGAATGGAAATATCTTCACATAAAAACCAGACAAAAGCATTCTCAGAAACTTCTTTGTGATGAGTGCATTCAACTCACAGACTTGAACCTTCCTTTTGAAAGAGCAGTTTTGAAACACACTTTTTGTAGAATCTGCAAGTGGATATTTGGAGAGCTTTGAGGCCTCTGCTGGAAAATGAAATATCTTCACCTGGAAACCAGACAGAAGCATTCTGAGAATCTACTTTGTGATGAGTGCATTCAACTCACAGACATGAACGTTCCTTTTGATAGAACAGTTTTGAAACACTAAGTTTGTAGAATCCGCAAGTGTTTATTCGGAGCACCTTGAGGCTTATGTTGGAAAAGGAAATAACTTCACATAAAAACTAGAGAGAAGCATTCTCAGAACCTTCTTTGTGATGAGTGCATTCAACTCGCAGACTTGAACCTTCCTTTTGAACGAGCAGTTTTGAAACACTCTTTTTGTAAAAGCTGCAAATGGATATTTGGAGCACTTTGAGACGTATGCTGGAAAATGGAATATCTTCATCTAAAAACTAGACAGAAGCATTCTCAGAAATTTCTTCTCGATGCGTGCATTCAACTCACAGAGTTGAACCTGTCTTTTGATAGAGCAGTTTGGCAGCACTGTTTTTGTGAAATCTGCAAGTGGATATTTCCAGCAAATTGAGGCCTATGCAAAGAAAAGGAAATATCTTCACATAAAAACTAGGTAGCGGCATTCTCAGAAACTTCTTTGTGAGGAGCGTATTCAACTCACAGACTTGAATGTTCCTTTTGATAGAACAGTTTTGAAACACTCCTTTTGTACAATCTGCAAGTGTTTATTCGGAGCGCTTTGAGGACTATGTTGGAAAAGGAAATATCTTCACATGAAAACTAGACACAAGCATTCTCAGAAACTTCTTTGTGATGAGTGCATTCTACTCACAGAGTTGAACCTTCCTTTTGATAGAACAGTACTGAAGCATTCTTTTTGTAGAATCTGCAATTGGATATTTCGAACGTTTTGAGTCCTATGCTGGAAAAGGTAATATATTCACATAAAAACTAGACAGAAGCATTCTCAGAAACTTCTTTGTGTTGAGTGCATTCAACTCACAGACATGGAGCTTCCTTTTGAAAGAGCAGTTTTGAAACACTCTTTTTGTAAAATCTGCAAGTGGATATTCGGAGCACTTTGAGGCCTATGCTGGGAAATGGAATATCTTCACCTAAAAACTAAACAGAACCTTTCTCAGAAAGCTCTTCTCGATGCATGCTTTCAACTCACAGAGTTGAACCTGCCTTTTGATAGAGCAGTTTGCAATCCCTCTTTTTATAGAATCTGCAAGTGTATATTTGGAGCGCTTTGAGGCCTATGCTGCAAAAGGAAATATCATTGCCTAAAAGCTAGACGGAAGCATTCTCAGAAACTTCTTTGCAATGAGTGCATTCAACTCACAGAGTTGAACCTTCCTTTTGATAGACCAGTTTTGAAACACTGTTTCTGTGGAATCCGCAAGCGGATATTTGGAGCTCTTTGACACTTATGCTGGAAAAGGAGATATCTTCATATACAAAGCAGACAGAAGCATTCTCAGAAACTTCTATGTCATGTGGGGATTGAACTCACAGAGTTGAACTTTCCTTTTTATGGAGCAGTTCTGCAACACTCTTTTTGTGGAAACTGCAAGTGGATATTTGGTGCGATTGCGGCATCTAGCTAGTGGAAAAGGAAATATATACAGATGAAAACAAGAGAGAATCATTCTCAGAAACTTCTTTCTGATGAGTGCATTCAACTCACAGACTTGAACCTTCCTTTTCAAAGAGCAGTTTTGAAACACTCTCTTTGTAGGATCTGCAAGTGGATATTTGGATCGCTTTGACGCCTATGCTGGGAAATGAAATATCTTCACCGAAAAACTAGACAGAAGCATTCTCAGAAACTTCTTCACGATATGTGCATTCAACTCACAGAGTTGAATCTTTCTTTTCAAAGAGCAGTTTTGAAACACACTTTTGGTAAAATCTGCAAGTGGATATTTGGAGCGATTTCAGGCCTATGCTGGAAAAGGAAATATCCTCACATAAATACTAGACAGAAGCATTCTCAGAAATTTCTGTGTGATGAGTGCCTTCAACTCACAGACTTGAACGTTCCTTTTGAGGGAACGGTTTTGAAACAGTCCTTTGGTAGAATCTGCAAGTGTTTATTTGGAGCGCTTTGAGGCCTATGTTGGAAAAGGAAATATCTTCACATAAAAACTAGACAGAAGCATTCTCCGAAACTTCTTTGTGATGATTGCATTCTACTCACAGAGTGGAACCTTCCTTTTGAAAGAACAGTTTTGAAACACTCTTTTGGTAGAATCTGCAAGTGGATATTTGGAGCGATTTGAGGCCTATGCTGGAAAAGGAGATATCTTCACATAAAAACTAGACAGAAGCATCCTCAGAAACTTTTTCTGATGTGCGCATTCAACTCACCGAGTTGAACCTTCCTTTTGATAGAGAGGTTTTGAAACACTCTTTGTCTAGAATCTGCAGGTGAATATTTGGAGTGCTAAGAGGCCAACACTGGAAAAGGAAATATCTTCACATGAGAACTAGACGGAAGCATTCTCAGAAAACTTCCGTGGCTTTATGCACTCAACTCACATAGTGGAAACTTCCTTTTGATAGCCAGTTTTGGAAACACTCCTTTTGTAGAATTTGCTAGTGGATGTTTGGAGCGATTTGAGGCCTATGCTGGAAATGGAAATATCTTCACATAAAAACTAGACAGAAGCATTCTCAGAAACTTCTTTGTGATGAATGCATTCAACTCAAAGACTTGAACTTTCCTTTTGAAAGAGCAGTTTTGAAACAATCTTTATGTAGAATCTGCAAGTGGATATTTGGAGCGCTTTGAGGCCTATGCTGGGAAATGAAATAATTTCACCTGAAAACTAGACAGAAGCCTTCTGAGAAACTTCTTTGTGATGAGTGCATTCAACTCACAGACATGAACGTTCCTTTTCTTGGAACAGTTTTGAAACACTGAGTTTGTAGAATCCGCAAGTGTTTATTCGGAGCACCTTGAGGCCTATGCTGGTAAAGGAAATATCTTCACATAAAAATTCGACAGAAGCATTCTCAGAAACTTCTTTGCGTTGAGTGCATTCAACTCCCAGACTTGAACCTTCTTTTTGAACGAGCAGCTTTGAAACACTCTTCTTGTAAAATCTGCAAATGGATATTTGGAGCACTTTGAGGCGTATGCTGGAAAATGGAATATCTTCACCTGAAAACTAGACGGAAGCATTCTCAGAAAGTTCTTCTCGATGCGTGCATTCAACTCACAGAGTTGAACCTGTCTTTTGATAGAGCAGTTTGGAAACACTCTTTTTGTGAGATCAGCAAGTGGATATTTCCAGCGATTTGAGGCCTATGCAAGGAAAACGAAATATCTTCACATAAAAACTAGATAGCAGCATTCTCAGAAACTTCTTTGTGAGGAGCGCATTCAGCTCACAGACTGGAACGTTCCTTTTGATAGAACAGTTTTGAACCACTCCTTTTGTACTATCTGTAAGTGTTTATTCGGAGCGCTTTGGGGCCTATGTTGGAAAAGGAATTATCTTCACTTAAAAACTAGACAGAAGCATTCTCAGAAACTTCTTTGTGATGATTGCATTCTACTCACAGAGTTGAACCTTCCTTTTGATAGAACAGTTTTGAAACACTCTTTTTGCAGAATCTGCTAGTGGCTATTTGGAGCGCTTTGAGGCCTATGTTGGAAAAGGAAGAATCTTCACATAAAAACTAGGCAGAAGACTTCTCAGAAACTTCTTCCGATGGGCACATTCAACTCACAGACTTGAAGCTTCCTTCTGATAGAGAGGATTTGAAACAATCTTTGTCCAGAATCTGCAAGGAGATATTTGGGGTGCTAAGAGGCCAAAACTGCAAAAGAAAATATCACCACATGAGAACTGGACGGAAGCATTCTCAATAACTTCCATGCACTTTATGCATTCAAATCACATAGTGGAATCTTCCTTTTGATAGCGCAGTTTTGAAACACTCCTTTTGTAGAATTTGCTAGTGGATGTTTGGAGCGATTTGAGGCCTATGCTGGGAATGGAAATATCTTCACATAAAAACCAGACAAAAGCATTCTCAGAAACTTCTTTGTGATGAGTGCATTCAACTCACAGACTTGAACCTTCCTTTTGAAAGAGCAGTTTTGAAACACACTTTTTGTAGAATCTGCAAGTGGATATTTGGAGAGCTTTGAGGCCTCTGCTGGAAAATGAAATATCTTCACCTGGAAACCAGACAGAAGCATTCTGAGAATCTTCTTTGTGATGAGTGCATTCAACTCACAGACATGAACGTTCCTTTTGATAGAACAGTTTTGAAACACTAAGTTTGTAGAATCCGCACGTGTTTATTCGGAGCACCTTGAGGCTTATGTTGGAAAAGGAAATAACCTCACATAAAAACTAGAGAGAAGCATTCTCAGAACCTTCTTTGTGATGAGTGCATTCAACTCGCAGACTTGAACCTTCCTTTTGAACGAGCAGTTTTGAAACACTCTTTTTGTAAAAGCTGCAAATGGATATTTGGAGCACTTTGAGACGTATGCTGGAAAATGGAATGTCTTCATCTAAAAACTAGACAGAAGCATTCTCAGAAATTTCTTCTCGATGCGTGCATTCAACTCACAGAGTTGAACCTGTCTTTTGATAGAGCAGTTTGGCAGCACTGTTTTTGTGAAATCTGCAAGTGGATATTTCCAGCAAATTGAGGCCTATGCAAAGAAAAGGAAATATCTTCACATAAAAACTAGGTAGCGGCATTCTCAGAAACTTCTTTGTGAGGAGCGTATTCAACTCACAGACTTGAATGTTCCTTTTGATAGAACAGTTTTGAAACACTCCTTTTGTACAATCTGCAAGTGTTTATTCGGAGCGCATTGAGGACTATGTTGGAAAAGGAAATATCTTCACATGAAAACTAGACACAAGCATTCTCAGAAACTTCTTTGTGATGAGTGCATTCTACTCACAGAGTTGAACCTTCCTTTTGATAGAACAGTACTGAAGCATTCTTTTTGAAGAATCTGCAATTGGATATTTCGAACGTTTTGAGTCCTATGCTGGAAAAGGTAATATATTCACATAAAAACTAGACAGAAGCATTCTCAGAAACTTCTTTGCGTTGAGTGCATTCAACTCACAGACATGGAGCTTCCTTTTGAAAGAGCAGTTTTGAAACACTCTTTTTGTAAAATCTGCAAGTGGATATTCGGAGCACTTTGAGGCCTATGCTGGGAAATGGAATATCTTCACCTAAAAACTAAACAGAACCTTTCTCAGAAAGCTCTTCTCGATGCATGCTTTCAACTCACAGAGTTGAACCTGCCTTTTGATAGAGCAGTTTGCAATCCCTCTTTTTATAGAATCTGCAAGTGTATATTTGGAGCGCTTTGAGGCCTATGCTGCAAAAGGAAATATCATTGCCTAAAAGCTAGACGGAAGCATTCTCAGAAACTTCTTTGCAATGAGTGCATTCAACTCACAGAGTTGAACCTTCCTTTTGATAGACCAGTTTTGAAACACTGTTTCTGTGGAATCCGCAAGCGGATATTTGGAGCTCTTTGACACTTATGCTGGAAAAGGAGATATCTTCATATACAAAGCAGACAGAAGCATTCTCAGAAACTTCTATGTCATGTGGGGATTGAACTCACAGAGTTGAACTTTCCTTTTTATGGAGCAGTTCTGCAACACTCTTTTTGTGGAAACTGCAAGTGGATATTTGGTGCGATTGCGGCATCTAGCTAGTGGAAAAGGAAATATATACAGATGAAAACAAGAGAGAATCATTCTCAGAAACTTCTTTCTGATGAGTGCATTCAACTCACAGACTTGAACCTTCCTTTTCAAAGAGCAGTTTTGAAACACTCTCTTTGTAGGATCTGCAAGTGGATATTTGGATCGCTTTGACGCCTATGCTGGGAAATGAAATATCTTCACCGAAAAACTAGACAGAAGCATTCTCAGAAACTTCTTCACGATATGTGCATTCAACTCACAGAGTTGAATCTTTCTTTTCAAAGAGCAGTTTTGAAACACACTTTTGGTAAAATCTGCAAGTGGATATTTGGAGCGATTTCAGGCCTATGCTGGAAAAGGAAATATCCTCACATAAATACTAGACAGAAGCATTCTCAGAAATTTCTGTGTGATGAGTGCCTTCAACTCACAGACTTGAACGTTCCTTTTGAGGGAACGGTTTTGAAACAGTCCTTTGGTAGAATCTGCAAGTGTTTATTTGGAGCGCTTTGAGGCCTATGTTGGAAAAGGAAATATCTTCACATAAAAACTAGACAGAAGCATTCTCCGAAACTTCTTTGTGATGATTGCATTCTACTCACAGAGTGGAACCTTCCTTTTGAAAGAACAGTTTTGAAACACTCTTTTGGTAGAATCTGCAAGTGGATATTTGGAGCGATTTGAGGCCTATGCTGGAAAAGGAGATATCTTCACATAAAAACTAGACAGAAGCATCCTCAGAAACTTTTTCTGATGTGCGCATTCAACTCACCGAGTTGAACCTTCCTTTTGATAGAGAGGTTTTGAAACACTCTTTGTCTAGAATCTGCAGGTGAATATTTGGAGTGCTAAGAGGCCAACACTGGAAAAGGAAATATCTTCACATGAGAACTAGACGGAAGCATTCTCAGAAAACTTCCGTGGCTTTATGCACTCAACTCACATAGTGGAAACTTCCTTTTGATAGCCAGTTTTGGAAACACTCCTTTTGTAGAATTTGCTAGTGGATGTTTGGAGCGATTTGAGGCCTATGCTGGAAATGGAAATATCTTCACATAAAAACTAGACAGAAGCATTCTCAGAAACTTCTTTGTGATGAATGCATTCAACTCAAAGACTTGAACTTTCCTTTTGAAAGAGCAGTTTTGAAACAATCTTTATGTAGAATCTGCAAGTGGATATTTGGAGCGCTTTGAGGCCTATGCTGGGAAATGAAATAATTTCACCTGAAAACTAGACAGAAGCCTTCTGAGAAACTTCTTTGTGATGAGTGCATTCAACTCACAGACATGAACGTTCCTTTTCTTGGAACAGTTTTGAAACACTGAGTTTGTAGAATCCGCAAGTGTTTATTCGGAGCACCTTGAGGCCTATGCTGGTAAAGGAAATATCTTCACATAAAAATTCGACAGAAGCATTCTCAGAAACTTCTTTGCGTTGAGTGCATTCAACTCCCAGACTTGAACCTTCTTTTTGAACGAGCAGCTTTGAAACACTCTTCTTGTAAAATCTGCAAATGGATATTTGGAGCACTTTGAGGCGTATGCTGGAAAATGGAATATCTTCACCTGAAAACTAGACGGAAGCATTCTCAGAAAGTTCTTCTCGATGCGTGCATTCAACTCACAGAGTTGAACCTGTCTTTTGATAGAGCAGTTTGGAAACACTCTTTTTGTGAGATCAGCAAGTGGATATTTCCAGCGATTTGAGGCCTATGCAAGGAAAACGAAATATCTTCACATAAAAACTAGATAGCAGCATTCTCAGAAACTTCTTTGTGAGGAGCGCATTCAGCTCACAGACTGGAACGTTCCTTTTGATAGAACAGTTTTGAACCACTCCTTTTGTACTATCTGTAAGTGTTTATTCGGAGCGCTTTGGGGCCTATGTTGGAAAAGGAATTATCTTCACTTAAAAACTAGACAGAAGCATTCTCAGAAACTTCTTTGTGATGATTGCATTCTACTCACAGAGTTGAACCTTCCTTTTGATAGAACAGTTTTGAAACACTCTTTTTGCAGAATCTGCTAGTGGCTATTTGGAGCGCTTTGAGGCCTATGTTGGAAAAGGAAGAATCTTCACATAAAAACTAGGCAGAAGACTTCTCAGAAACTTCTTCCGATGGGCACATTCAACTCACAGACTTGAAGCTTCCTTCTGATAGAGAGGATTTGAAACAATCTTTGTCCAGAATCTGCAAGGAGATATTTGGGGTGCTAAGAGGCCAAAACTGCAAAAGAAAATATCACCACATGAGAACTGGACGGAAGCATTCTCAATAACTTCCATGCACTTTATGCATTCAAATCACATAGTGGAATCTTCCTTTTGATAGCGCAGTTTTGAAACACTCCTTTTGTAGAATTTGCTAGTGGATGTTTGGAGCGATTTGAGGCCTATGCTGGGAATGGAAATATCTTCACATAAAAACCAGACAAAAGCATTCTCAGAAACTTCTTTGTGATGAGTGCATTCAACTCACAGACTTGAACCTTCCTTTTGAAAGAGCAGTTTTGAAACACACTTTTTGTAGAATCTGCAAGTGGATATTTGGAGAGCTTTGAGGCCTCTGCTGGAAAATGAAATATCTTCACCTGGAAACCAGACAGAAGCATTCTGAGAATCTTCTTTGTGATGAGTGCATTCAACTCACAGACATGAACGTTCCTTTTGATAGAACAGTTTTGAAACACTAAGTTTGTAGAATCCGCACGTGTTTATTCGGAGCACCTTGAGGCTTATGTTGGAAAAGGAAATAACCTCACATAAAAACTAGAGAGAAGCATTCTCAGAACCTTCTTTGTGATGAGTGCATTCAACTCGCAGACTTGAACCTTCCTTTTGAACGAGCAGTTTTGAAACACTCTTTTTGTAAAAGCTGCAAATGGATATTTGGAGCACTTTGAGACGTATGCTGGAAAATGGAATGTCTTCATCTAAAAACTAGACAGAAGCATTCTCAGAAATTTCTTCTCGATGCGTGCATTCAACTCACAGAGTTGAACCTGTCTTTTGATAGAGCAGTTTGGCAGCACTGTTTTTGTGAAATCTGCAAGTGGATATTTCCAGCAAATTGAGGCCTATGCAAAGAAAAGGAAATATCTTCACATAAAAACTAGGTAGCGGCATTCTCAGAAACTTCTTTGTGAGGAGCGTATTCAACTCACAGACTTGAATGTTCCTTTTGATAGAACAGTTTTGAAACACTCCTTTTGTACAATCTGCAAGTGTTTATTCGGAGCGCATTGAGGACTATGTTGGAAAAGGAAATATCTTCACATGAAAACTAGACACAAGCATTCTCAGAAACTTCTTTGTGATGAGTGCATTCTACTCACAGAGTTGAACCTTCCTTTTGATAGAACAGTACTGAAGCATTCTTTTTGAAGAATCTGCAATTGGATATTTCGAACGTTTTGAGTCCTATGCTGGAAAAGGTAATATATTCACATAAAAACTAGACAGAAGCATTCTCAGAAACTTCTTTGCGTTGAGTGCATTCAACTCACAGACATGGAGCTTCCTTTTGAAAGAGCAGTTTTGAAACACTCTTTTTGTAAAATCTGCAAGTGGATATTCGGAGCACTTTGAGGCCTATGCTGGGAAATGGAATATCTTCACCTAAAAACTAAACAGAACCTTTCTCAGAAAGCTCTTCTCGATGCATGCTTTCAACTCACAGAGTTGAACCTGCCTTTTGATAGAGCAGTTTGCAATCCCTCTTTTTATAGAATCTGCAAGTGTATATTTGGAGCGCTTTGAGGCCTATGCTGCAAAAGGAAATATCATTGCCTAAAAGCTAGACGGAAGCATTCTCAGAAACTTCTTTGCAATGAGTGCATTCAACTCACAGAGTTGAACCTTCCTTTTGATAGACCAGTTTTGAAACACTGTTTCTGTGGAATCCGCAAGCGGATATTTGGAGCTCTTTGACACTTATGCTGGAAAAGGAGATATCTTCATATACAAAGCAGACAGAAGCATTCTCAGAAACTTCTATGTCATGTGGGGATTGAACTCACAGAGTTGAACTTTCCTTTTTATGGAGCAGTTCTGCAACACTCTTTTTGTGGAAACTGCAAGTGGATATTTGGTGCGATTGCGGCATCTAGCTAGTGGAAAAGGAAATATATACAGATGAAAACAAGAGAGAATCATTCTCAGAAACTTCTTTCTGATGAGTGCATTCAACTCACAGACTTGAACCTTCCTTTTCAAAGAGCAGTTTTGAAACACTCTCTTTGTAGGATCTGCAAGTGGATATTTGGATCGCTTTGACGCCTATGCTGGGAAATGAAATATCTTCACCGAAAAACTAGACAGAAGCATTCTCAGAAACTTCTTCACGATATGTGCATTCAACTCACAGAGTTGAATCTTTCTTTTCAAAGAGCAGTTTTGAAACACACTTTTGGTAAAATCTGCAAGTGGATATTTGGAGCGATTTCAGGCCTATGCTGGAAAAGGAAATATCCTCACATAAATACTAGACAGAAGCATTCTCAGAAATTTCTGTGTGATGAGTGCCTTCAACTCACAGACTTGAACGTTCCTTTTGAGGGAACGGTTTTGAAACAGTCCTTTGGTAGAATCTGCAAGTGTTTATTTGGAGCGCTTTGAGGCCTATGTTGGAAAAGGAAATATCTTCACATAAAAACTAGACAGAAGCATTCTCCGAAACTTCTTTGTGATGATTGCATTCTACTCACAGAGTGGAACCTTCCTTTTGAAAGAACAGTTTTGAAACACTCTTTTGGTAGAATCTGCAAGTGGATATTTGGAGCGATTTGAGGCCTATGCTGGAAAAGGAGATATCTTCACATAAAAACTAGACAGAAGCATCCTCAGAAACTTTTTCTGATGTGCGCATTCAACTCACCGAGTTGAACCTTCCTTTTGATAGAGAGGTTTTGAAACACTCTTTGTCTAGAATCTGCAGGTGAATATTTGGAGTGCTAAGAGGCCAACACTGGAAAAGGAAATATCTTCACATGAGAACTAGACGGAAGCATTCTCAGAAAACTTCCGTGGCTTTATGCACTCAACTCACATAGTGGAAACTTCCTTTTGATAGCCAGTTTTGGAAACACTCCTTTTGTAGAATTTGCTAGTGGATGTTTGGAGCGATTTGAGGCCTATGCTGGAAATGGAAATATCTTCACATAAAAACTAGACAGAAGCATTCTCAGAAACTTCTTTGTGATGAATGCATTCAACTCAAAGACTTGAACTTTCCTTTTGAAAGAGCAGTTTTGAAACAATCTTTATGTAGAATCTGCAAGTGGATATTTGGAGCGCTTTGAGGCCTATGCTGGGAAATGAAATAATTTCACCTGAAAACTAGACAGAAGCCTTCTGAGAAACTTCTTTGTGATGAGTGCATTCAACTCACAGACATGAACGTTCCTTTTCTTGGAACAGTTTTGAAACACTGAGTTTGTAGAATCCGCAAGTGTTTATTCGGAGCACCTTGAGGCCTATGCTGGTAAAGGAAATATCTTCACATAAAAATTCGACAGAAGCATTCTCAGAAACTTCTTTGCGTTGAGTGCATTCAACTCCCAGACTTGAACCTTCTTTTTGAACGAGCAGCTTTGAAACACTCTTCTTGTAAAATCTGCAAATGGATATTTGGAGCACTTTGAGGCGTATGCTGGAAAATGGAATATCTTCACCTGAAAACTAGACGGAAGCATTCTCAGAAAGTTCTTCTCGATGCGTGCATTCAACTCACAGAGTTGAACCTGTCTTTTGATAGAGCAGTTTGGAAACACTCTTTTTGTGAGATCAGCAAGTGGATATTTCCAGCGATTTGAGGCCTATGCAAGGAAAACGAAATATCTTCACATAAAAACTAGATAGCAGCATTCTCAGAAACTTCTTTGTGAGGAGCGCATTCAGCTCACAGACTGGAACGTTCCTTTTGATAGAACAGTTTTGAACCACTCCTTTTGTACTATCTGTAAGTGTTTATTCGGAGCGCTTTGGGGCCTATGTTGGAAAAGGAATTATCTTCACTTAAAAACTAGACAGAAGCATTCTCAGAAACTTCTTTGTGATGATTGCATTCTACTCACAGAGTTGAACCTTCCTTTTGATAGAACAGTTTTGAAACACTCTTTTTGCAGAATCTGCTAGTGGCTATTTGGAGCGCTTTGAGGCCTATGTTGGAAAAGGAAGAATCTTCACATAAAAACTAGGCAGAAGACTTCTCAGAAACTTCTTCCGATGGGCACATTCAACTCACAGACTTGAAGCTTCCTTCTGATAGAGAGGATTTGAAACAATCTTTGTCCAGAATCTGCAAGGAGATATTTGGGGTGCTAAGAGGCCAAAACTGCAAAAGAAAATATCACCACATGAGAACTGGACGGAAGCATTCTCAATAACTTCCATGCACTTTATGCATTCAAATCACATAGTGGAATCTTCCTTTTGATAGCGCAGTTTTGAAACACTCCTTTTGTAGAATTTGCTAGTGGATGTTTGGAGCGATTTGAGGCCTATGCTGGGAATGGAAATATCTTCACATAAAAACCAGACAAAAGCATTCTCAGAAACTTCTTTGTGATGAGTGCATTCAACTCACAGACTTGAACCTTCCTTTTGAAAGAGCAGTTTTGAAACACACTTTTTGTAGAATCTGCAAGTGGATATTTGGAGAGCTTTGAGGCCTCTGCTGGAAAATGAAATATCTTCACCTGGAAACCAGACAGAAGCATTCTGAGAATCTTCTTTGTGATGAGTGCATTCAACTCACAGACATGAACGTTCCTTTTGACAGAACAGTTTTGAAACACTAAGTTTGTAGAATCCGCACGTGTTTATTCGGAGCACCTTGAGGCTTATGTTGGAAAAGGAAATAACCTCACATAAAAACTAGAGAGAAGCATTCTCAGAACCTTCTTTGTGATGAGTGCATTCAACTCGCAGACTTGAACCTTCCTTTTGAACGAGCAGTTTTGAAACACTCTTTTTGTAAAAGCTGCAAATGGATATTTGGAGCACTTTGAGACGTATGCTGGAAAATGGAATATCTTCATCTAAAAACTAGACAGAAGCATTCTCAGAAATTTCTTCTCGATGCGTGCATTCAACTCACAGAGTTGAACCTGTCTTTTGATAGAGCAGTTTGGCAGCACTGTTTTTGTGAAATCTGCAAGTGGATATTTCCAGCAAATTGAGGCCTATGCAAAGAAAAGGAAATATCTTCACATAAAAACTAGGTAGCGGCATTCTCAGAAACTTCTTTGTGAGGAGCGTATTCAACTCACAGACTTGAATGTTCCTTTTGATAGAACAGTTTTGAAACACTCCTTTTGTACAATCTGCAAGTGTTTATTCGGAGCGCATTGAGGACTATGTTGGAAAAGGAAATATCTTCACATGAAAACTAGACACAAGCATTCTCAGAAACTTCTTTGTGATGAGTGCATTCTACTCACAGAGTTGAACCTTCCTTTTGATAGAACAGTACTGAAGCATTCTTTTTGAAGAATCTGCAATTGGATATTTCGAACGTTTTGAGTCCTATGCTGGAAAAGGTAATATATTCACATAAAAACTAGACAGAAGCATTCTCAGAAACTTCTTTGTGTTGAGTGCATTCAACTCACAGACATGGAGCTTCCTTTTGAAAGAGCAGTTTTGAAACACTCTTTTTGTAAAATCTGCAAGTGGATATTCGGAGCACTTTGAGGCCTATGCTGGGAAATGGAATATCTTCACCTAAAAACTAAACAGAACCTTTCTCAGAAAGCTCTTCTCGATGCATGCTTTCAACTCACAGAGTTGAACCTGCCTTTTGATAGAGCAGTTTGCAATCCCTCTTTTTATAGAATCTGCAAGTGTATATTTGGAGCGCTTTGAGGCCTATGCTGCAAAAGGAAATATCATTGCCTAAAAGCTAGACGGAAGCATTCTCAGAAACTTCTTTGCAATGAGTGCATTCAACTCACAGAGTTGAACCTTCCTTTTGATAGACCAGTTTTGAAACACTGTTTCTGTGGAATCCGCAAGCGGATATTTGGAGCTCTTTGACACTTATGCTGGAAAAGGAGATATCTTCATATACAAAGCAGACAGAAGCATTCTCAGAAACTTCTATGTCATGTGGGGATTGAACTCACAGAGTTGAACTTTCCTTTTTATGGAGCAGTTCTGCAACACTCTTTTTGTGGAAACTGCAAGTGGATATTTGGTGCGATTGCGGCATCTAGTGGAAAAGGAAATATATACAGATGAAAACAAGAGAGAATCATTCTCAGAAACTTCTTTCTGATGAGTGCATTCAACTCACAGACTTGAACCTTCCTTTTCAAAGAGCAGTTTTGAAACACTCTCTTTGTAGGATCTGCAAGTGGATATTTGGATCGCTTTGACGCCTATGCTGGGAAATGAAATATCTTCACCGAAAAACTAGACAGAAGCATTCTCAGAAACTTCTTCACGATATGTGCATTCAACTCACAGAGTTGAATCTTTCTTTTCAAAGAGCAGTTTTGAAACACACTTTTGGTAAAATCTGCAAGTGGATATTTGGAGCGATTTCAGGCCTATGCTGGAAAAGGAAATATCCTCACATAAATACTGGACAGAAGCATTCTCAGAAATTTCTGTGTGATGAGTGCCTTCAACTCACAGACTTGAACGTTCCTTTTGAGGGAACGGTTTTGAAACAGTCCTTTGGTAGAATCTGCAAGTGTTTATTTGGAGCGCTTTGAGGCCTATGTTGGAAAAGGAAATATCTTCACATAAAAACTAGACAGAAGCATTCTCCGAAACTTCTTTGTGATGATTGCATTCTACTCACAGAGTGGAACCTTCCTTTTGAAAGAACAGTTTGGAAACACTCTTTTGGTAGAATCTGCAAGTGGATATTTGGAGCGATTTGAGGCCTATGCTGGAAAAGGAGATATCTTCACATAAAAACTAGACAGAAGCATCCTCAGAAACTTTTTCTGATGTGCGCATTCAACTCACCGAGTTGAACCTTCCTTTTGATAGAGAGGTTTTGAAACACTCTTTGTCTAGAATCTGCAGGTGAATATTTGGAGTGCTAAGAGGCCAACACTGGAAAAGGAAATATCTTCACATGAGAACTAGACGGAAGCATTCTCAGAAAACTTCCGTGGCTTTATGCACTCAACTCACATAGTAGAAACTTCCTTTTGATAGCCAGTTTTGGAAACACTCCTTTTGTAGAATTTGCTAGTGGATGTTTGGAGCGATTTGAGGCCTATGCTGGAAATGGAAATATCTTCACATAAAAACTAGACAGAAGCATTCTCAGAAACTTCTTTGTGATGAATGCATTCAACTCAAAGACTTGAACTTTCCTTTTGAAAGAGCAGTTTTGAAACAATCTTTATGTAGAATCTGCAAGTGGATATTTGGAGCGCTTTGAGGCCTATGCTGGGAAATGAAATAATTTCACCTGAAAACTAGACAGAAGCCTTCTGAGAAACTTCTTTGTGATGAGTGCATTCAACTCACAGACATGAACGTTCCTTTTCTTGGAACAGTTTTGAAACACTGAGTTTGTAGAATCCGCAAGTGTTTATTCGGAGCACCTTGAGGCCTATGCTGGTAAAGGAAATATCTTCACATAAAAATTCGACAGAAGCATTCTCAGAAACTTCTTTGCGTTGAGTGCATTCAACTCCCAGACTTGAACCTTCTTTTTGAACGAGCAGCTTTGAAACACTCTTCTTGTAAAATCTGCAAATGGATATTTGGAGCACTTTGAGGCGTATGCTGGAAAATGGAATATCTTCACCTGAAAACTAGACGGAAGCATTCTCAGAAAGTTCTTCTCGATGCGTGCATTCAACTCACAGAGTTGAACCTGTCTTTTGATAGAGCAGTTTGGAAACACTCTTTTTGTGAGATCAGCAAGTGGATATTTCCAGCGATTTGAGGCCTATGCAAGGAAAACGAAATATCTTCACATAAAAACTAGATAGCAGCATTCTCAGAAACTTCTTTGTGAGGAGCGCATTCAGCTCACAGACTGGAACGTTCCTTTTGATAGAACAGTTTTGAACCACTCCTTTTGTACTATCTGTAAGTGTTTATTCGGAGCGCTTTGGGGCCTATGTTGGAAAAGGAATTATCTTCACTTAAAAACTAGACAGAAGCATTCTCAGAAACTTCTTTGTGATGATTGCATTCTACTCACAGAGTTGAACCTTCCTTTTGATAGAACAGTTTTGAAACACTCTTTTTGCAGAATCTGCTAGTGGCTATTTGGAGCGCTTTGAGGCCTATGTTGGAAAAGGAAGAATCTTCACATAAAAACTAGGCAGAAGACTTCTCAGAAACTTCTTCCGATGGGCACATTCAACTCACAGACTTGAAGCTTCCTTCTGATAGAGAGGATTTGAAACAATCTTTGTCCAGAATCTGCAAGGAGATATTTGGGGTGCTAAGAGGCCAAAACTGCAAAAGAAAATATCACCACATGAGAACTGGACGGAAGCATTCTCAATAACTTCCATGCACTTTATGCATTCAAATCACATAGTGGAATCTTCCTTTTGATAGCGCAGTTTTGAAACACTCCTTTTGTAGAATTTGCTAGTGGATGTTTGGAGCGATTTGAGGCCTATGCTGGGAATGGAAATATCTTCACATAAAAACCAGACAAAAGCATTCTCAGAAACTTCTTTGTGATGAGTGCATTCAACTCACAGACTTGAACCTTCCTTTTGAAAGAGCAGTTTTGAAACACACTTTTTGTAGAATCTGCAAGTGGATATTTGGAGAGCTTTGAGGCCTCTGCTGGAAAATGAAATATCTTCACCTGGAAACCAGACAGAAGCATTCTGAGAATCTTCTTTGTGATGAGTGCATTCAACTCACAGACATGAACGTTCCTTTTGATAGAACAGTTTTGAAACACTAAGTTTGTAGAATCCGCAAGTGTTTATTCGGAGCACCTTGAGGCTTATGTTGGAAAAGGAAATAACTTCACATAAAAACTAGAGAGAAGCATTCTCAGAACCTTCTTTGTGATGAGTGCATTCAACTCGCAGACTTGAACCTTCCTTTTGAACGAGCAGTTTTGAAACACTCTTTTTGTAAAAGCTGCAAATGGATATTTGGAGCACTTTGAGACGTATGCTGGAAAATGGAATATCTTCATCTAAAAACTAGACAGAAGCATTCTCAGAAATTTCTTCTCGATGCGTGCATTCAACTCACAGAGTTGAACCTGTCTTTTGATAGAGCAGTTTGGCAGCACTGTTTTTGTGAAATCTGCAAGTGGATATTTCCAGCAAATTGAGGCCTATGCAAAGAAAAGGAAATATCTTCACATAAAAACTAGGTAGCGGCATTCTCAGAAACTTCTTTGTGAGGAGCGTATTCAACTCACAGACTTGAATGTTCCTTTTGATAGAACAGTTTTGAAACACTCCTTTTGTACAATCTGCAAGTGTTTATTCGGGGCGCTTTGAGGACTATGTTGGAAAAGGAAATATCTTCACATGAAAACTAGACACAAGCATTCTCAGAAACTTCTTTGTGATGAGTGCATTCTACTCACAGAGTTGAACCTTCCTTTTGATAGAACAGTACTGAAGCATTCTTTTTGTAGAATCTGCAATTGGATATTTCGAACGTTTTGAGTCCTATGCTGGAAAAGGTAATATATTCACATAAAAACTAGACAGAAGCATTCTCAGAAACTTCTTTGTGTTGAGTGCATTCAACTCACAGACATGGAGCTTCCTTTTGAAAGAGCAGTTTTGAAACACTCTTTTTGTAAAATCTGCAAGTGGATATTCGGAGCACTTTGAGGCCTATGCTGGGAAATGGAATATCTTCACCTAAAAACTAAACAGAACCTTTCTCAGAAAGCTCTTCTCGATGCATGCTTTCAACTCACAGAGTTGAACCTGCCTTTTGATAGAGCAGTTTGCAATCCCTCTTTTTATAGAATCTGCAAGTGTATATTTGGAGCGCTTTGAGGCCTATGCTGCAAAAGGAAATATCATTGCCTAAAAGCTAGACGGAAGCATTCTCAGAAACTTCTTTGCAATGAGTGCATTCAACTCACAGAGTTGAACCTTCCTTTTGATAGACCAGTTTTGAAACACTGTTTCTGTGGAATCCGCAAGCGGATATTTGGAGCTCTTTGACACTTATGCTGGAAAAGGAGATATCTTCATATACAAAGCAGACAGAAGCATTCTCAGAAACTTCTATGTCATGTGGGGATTGAACTCACAGAGTTGAACTTTCCTTTTTATGGAGCAGTTCTGCAACACTCTTTTTGTGGAAACTGCAAGTGGATATTTGGTGCGATTGCGGCATCTAGCTAGTGGAAAAGGAAATATATACAGATGAAAACAAGAGAGAATCATTCTCAGAAACTTCTTTCTGATGAGTGCATTCAACTCACAGACTTGAACCTTCCTTTTCAAAGAGCAGTTTTGAAACACTCTCTTTGTAGGATCTGCAAGTGGATATTTGGATCGCTTTGACGCCTAGGCTGGGAAATGAAATATCTTCACCGAAAAACTAGACAGAAGCATTCTCAGAAACTTCTTCACGATATGTGCATTCAACTCACAGAGTTGAATCTTTCTTTTCAAAGAGCAGTTTTGAAACACACTTTTGGTAAAATCTGCAAGTGGATATTTGGAGCGATTTCAGGCCTATGCTGGAAAAGGAAATATCCTCACATAAATACTGGACAGAAGCATTCTCAGAAATTTCTGTGTGATGAGTGCCTTCAACTCACAGACTTGAACGTTCCTTTTGAGGGAACGGTTTTGAAACAGTCCTTTGGTAGAATCTGCAAGTGTTTATTTGGAGCGCTTTGAGGCCTATGTTGGAAAAGGAAATATCTTCACATAAAAACTAGACAGAAGCATTCTCCGAAACTTCTTTGTGATGATTGCATTCTACTCACAGAGTGGAACCTTCCTTTTGAAAGAACAGTTTTGAAACACTCTTTTGGTAGAATCTGCAAGTGGATATTTGGAGCGATTTGAGGCCTATGCTGGAAAAGGAGATATCTTCACATAAAAACTAGACAGAAGCATCCTCAGAAACTTTTTCTGATGTGCGCATTCAACTCACCGAGTTGAACCTTCCTTTTGATAGAGAGGTTTTGAAACACTCTTTGTCTAGAATCTGCAGGTGAATATTTGGAGTGCTAAGAGGCCAACACTGGAAAAGGAAATATCTTCACATGAGAACTAGACGGAAGCATTCTCAGAAAACTTCCGTGGCTTTATGCACTCAACTCACATAGTGGAAACTTCCTTTTGATAGCCAGTTTTGGAAACACTCCTTTTGTAGAATTTGCTAGTGGATGTTTGGAGCGATTTGAGGCCTATGCTGGAAATGGAAATATCTTCACATAAAAACTAGACAGAAGCATTCTCAGAAACTTCTTTGTGATGAATGCATTCAACTCAAAGACTTGAACTTTCCTTTTGAAAGAGCAGTTTTGAAACAATCTTTATGTAGAATCTGCAAGTGGATATTTGGAGCGCTTTGAGGCCTATGCTGGGAAATGAAATAATTTCACCTGAAAACTAGACAGAAGCCTTCTGAGAAACTTCTTTGTGATGAGTGCATTCAACTCACAGACATGAACGTTCCTTTTCTTGGAACAGTTTTGAAACACTGAGTTTGTAGAATCCGCAAGTGTTTATTCGGAGCACCTTGAGGCCTATGCTGGTAAAGGAAATATCTTCACATAAAAATTCGACAGAAGCATTCTCAGAAACTTCTTTGCGTTGAGTGCATTCAACTCCCAGACTTGAACCTTCTTTTTGAACGAGCAGCTTTGAAACACTCTTCTTGTAAAATCTGCAAATGGATATTTGGAGCACTTTGAGGCGTATGCTGGAAAATGGAATATCTTCACCTGAAAACTAGACGGAAGCATTCTCAGAAAGTTCTTCTCGATGCGTGCATTCAACTCACAGAGTTGAACCTGTCTTTTGATAGAGCAGTTTGGAAACACTCTTTTTGTGAGATCAGCAAGTGGATATTTCCAGCGATTTGAGGCCTATGCAAGGAAAACGAAATATCTTCACATAAAAACTAGATAGCAGCATTCTCAGAAACTTCTTTGTGAGGAGCGCATTCAGCTCACAGACTGGAACGTTCCTTTTGATAGAACAGTTTTGAACCACTCCTTTTGTACTATCTGTAAGTGTTTATTCGGAGCGCTTTGGGGCCTATGTTGGAAAAGGAATTATCTTCACTTAAAAACTAGACAGAAGCATTCTCAGAAACTTCTTTGTGATGATTGCATTCTACTCACAGAGTTGAACCTTCCTTTTGATAGAACAGTTTTGAAACACTCTTTTTGCAGAATCTGCTAGTGGCTATTTGGAGCGCTTTGAGGCCTATGTTGGAAAAGGAAGAATCTTCACATAAAAACTAGGCAGAAGACTTCTCAGAAACTTCTTCCGATGGGCACATTCAACTCACAGACTTGAAGCTTCCTTCTGATAGAGAGGATTTGAAACAATCTTTGTCCAGAATCTGCAAGGAGATATTTGGGGTGCTAAGAGGCCAAAACTGCAAAAGAAAATATCACCACATGAGAACTGGACGGAAGCATTCTCAATAACTTCCATGCACTTTATGCATTCAAATCACATAGTGGAATCTTCCTTTTGATAGCGCAGTTTTGAAACACTCCTTTTGTAGAATTTGCTAGTGGATGTTTGGAGCGATTTGAGGCCTATGCTGGGAATGGAAATATCTTCACATAAAAACCAGACAAAAGCATTCTCAGAAACTTCTTTGTGATGAGTGCATTCAACTCACAGACTTGAACCTTCCTTTTGAAAGAGCAGTTTTGAAACACACTTTTTGTAGAATCTGCAAGTGGATATTTGGAGAGCTTTGAGGCCTCTGCTGGAAAATGAAATATCTTCACCTGGAAACCAGACAGAAGCATTCTGAGAATCTTCTTTGTGATGAGTGCATTCAACTCACAGACATGAACGTTCCTTTTGATAGAACAGTTTTGAAACACTAAGTTTGTAGAATCCGCAAGTGTTTATTCGGAGCACCTTGAGGCTTATGTTGGAAAAGGAAATAACTTCACATAAAAACTAGAGAGAAGCATTCTCAGAACCTTCTTTGTGATGAGTGCATTCAACTCGCAGACTTGAACCTTCCTTTTGAACGAGCAGTTTTGAAACACTCTTTTTGTAAAAGCTGCAAATGGATATTTGGAGCACTTTGAGACGTATGCTGGAAAATGGAATATCTTCATCTAAAAACTAGACAGAAGCATTCTCAGAAATTTCTTCTCGATGCGTGCATTCAACTCACAGAGTTGAACCTGTCTTTTGATAGAGCAGTTTGGCAGCACTGTTTTTGTGAAATCTGCAAGTGGATATTTCCAGCAAATTGAGGCCTATGCAAAGAAAAGGAAATATCTTCACATAAAAACTAGGTAGCGGCATTCTCAGAAACTTCTTTGTGAGGAGCGTATTCAACTCACAGACTTGAATGTTCCTTTTGATAGAACAGTTTTGAAACACTCCTTTTGTACAATCTGCAAGTGTTTATTCGGAGCGCTTTGAGGACTATGTTGGAAAAGGAAATATCTTCACATGAAAACTAGACACAAGCATTCTCAGAAACTTCTTTGTGATGAGTGCATTCTACTCACAGAGTTGAACCTTCCTTTTGATAGAACAGTACTGAAGCATTCTTTTTGTAGAATCTGCAATTGGATATTTCGAACGTTTTGAGTCCTATGCTGGAAAAGGTAATATATTCACATAAAAACTAGACAGAAGCATTCTCAGAAACTTCTTTGTGTTGAGTGCATTCAACTCACAGACATGGAGCTTCCTTTTGAAAGAGCAGTTTTGAAACACTCTTTTTGTAAAATCTGCAAGTGGATATTCGGAGCACTTTGAGGCCTATGCTGGGAAATGGAATATCTTCACCTAAAAACTAAACAGAACCTTTCTCAGAAAGCTCTTCTCGATGCATGCTTTCAACTCACAGAGTTGAACCTGCCTTTTGATAGAGCAGTTTGCAATCCCTCTTTTTATAGAATCTGCAAGTGTATATTTGGAGCGCTTTGAGGCCTATGCTGCAAAAGGAAATATCATTGCCTAAAAGCTAGACGGAAGCATTCTCAGAAACTTCTTTGCAATGAGTGCATTCAACTCACAGAGTTGAACCTTCCTTTTGATAGACCAGTTTTGAAACACTGTTTCTGTGGAATCCGCAAGCGGATATTTGGAGCTCTTTGACACTTATGCTGGAAAAGGAGATATCTTCATATACAAAGCAGACAGAAGCATTCTCAGAAACTTCTATGTCATGTGGGGATTGAACTCACAGAGTTGAACTTTCCTTTTTATGGAGCAGTTCTGCAACACTCTTTTTGTGGAAACTGCAAGTGGATATTTGGTGCGATTGCGGCATCTAGTGGAAAAGGAAATATATACAGATGAAAACAAGAGAGAATCATTCTCAGAAACTTCTTTCTGATGAGTGCATTCAACTCACAGACTTGAACCTTCCTTTTCAAAGAGCAGTTTTGAAACACTCTCTTTGTAGGATCTGCAAGTGGATATTTGGATCGCTTTGACGCCTATGCTGGGAAATGAAATATCTTCACCGAAAAACTAGACAGAAGCATTCTCAGAAACTTCTTCACGATATGTGCATTCAACTCACAGAGTTGAATCTTTCTTTTCAAAGAGCAGTTTTGAAACACACTTTTGGTAAAATCTGCAAGTGGATATTTGGAGCGATTTCAGGCCTATGCTGGAAAAGGAAATATCCTCACATAAATACTGGACAGAAGCATTCTCAGAAATTTCTGTGTGATGAGTGCCTTCAACTCACAGACTTGAACGTTCCTTTTGAGGGAACGGTTTTGAAACAGTCCTTTGGTAGAATCTGCAAGTGTTTATTTGGAGCGCTTTGAGGCCTATGTTGGAAAAGGAAATATCTTCACATAAAAACTAGACAGAAGCATTCTCCGAAACTTCTTTGTGATGATTGCATTCTACTCATAGAGTGGAACCTTCCTTTTGAAAGAACAGTTTTGAAACACTCTTTTGGTAGAATCTGCAAGTGGATATTTGGAGCGATTTGAGGCCTATGCTGGAAAAGGAGATATCTTCACATAAAAACTAGACAGAAGCATCCTCAGAAACTTTTTCTGATGTGCGCATTCAACTCACCGAGTTGAACCTTCCTTTTGATAGAGAGGTTTTGAAACACTCTTTGTCTAGAATCTGCAGGTGAATATTTGGAGTGCTAAGAGGCCAACACTGGAAAAGGAAATATCTTCACATGAGAACTAGACGGAAGCATTCTCAGAAAACTTCCGTGGCTTTATGCACTCAACTCACATAGTGGAAACTTCCTTTTGATAGCCAGTTTTGGAAACACTCCTTTTGTAGAATTTGCTAGTGGATGTTTGGAGCGATTTGAGGCCTATGCTGGAAATGGAAATATCTTCACATAAAAACTAGACAGAAGCATTCTCAGAAACTTCTTTGTGATGAATGCATTCAACTCAAAGACTTGAACTTTCCTTTTGAAAGAGCAGTTTTGAAACAATCTTTATGTAGAATCTGCAAGTGGATATTTGGAGCGCTTTGAGGCCTATGCTGGGAAATGAAATAATTTCACCTGAAAACTAGACAGAAGCCTTCTGAGAAACTTCTTTGTGATGAGTGCATTCAACTCACAGACATGAACGTTCCTTTTCTTGGAACAGTTTTGAAACACTGAGTTTGTAGAATCCGCAAGTGTTTATTCGGAGCACCTTGAGGCCTATGCTGGTAAAGGAAATATCTTCACATAAAAATTCGACAGAAGCATTCTCAGAAACTTCTTTGCGTTGAGTGCATTCAACTCCCAGACTTGAACCTTCTTTTTGAACGAGCAGCTTTGAAACACTCTTCTTGTAAAATCTGCAAATGGATATTTGGAGCACTTTGAGGCGTATGCTGGAAAATGGAATATCTTCACCTGAAAACTAGACGGAAGCATTCTCAGAAAGTTCTTCTCGATGCGTGCATTCAACTCACAGAGTTGAACCTGTCTTTTGATAGAGCAGTTTGGAAACACTCTTTTTGTGAGATCAGCAAGTGGATATTTCCAGCGATTTGAGGCCTATGCAAGGAAAACGAAATATCTTCACATAAAAACTAGATAGCAGCATTCTCAGAAACTTCTTTGTGAGGAGCGCATTCAGCTCACAGACTGGAACGTTCCTTTTGATAGAACAGTTTTGAACCACTCCTTTTGTACTATCTGTAAGTGTTTATTCGGAGCGCTTTGGGGCCTATGTTGGAAAAGGAATTATCTTCACTTAAAAACTAGACAGAAGCATTCTCAGAAACTTCTTTGTGATGATTGCATTCTACTCACAGAGTTGAACCTTCCTTTTGATAGAACAGTTTTGAAACACTCTTTTTGCAGAATCTGCTAGTGGCTATTTGGAGCGCTTTGAGGCCTATGTTGGAAAAGGAAGAATCTTCACATAAAAACTAGGCAGAAGACTTCTCAGAAACTTCTTCCGATGGGCACATTCAACTCACAGACTTGAAGCTTCCTTCTGATAGAGAGGATTTGAAACAATCTTTGTCCAGAATCTGCAAGGAGATATTTGGGGTGCTAAGAGGCCAAAACTGCAAAAGAAAATATCACCACATGAGAACTGGACGGAAGCATTCTCAATAACTTCCATGCACTTTATGCATTCAAATCACATAGTGGAATCTTCCTTTTGATAGCGCAGTTTTGAAACACTCCTTTTGTAGAATTTGCTAGTGGATGTTTGGAGCGATTTGAGGCCTATGCTGGGAATGGAAATATCTTCACATAAAAACCAGACAAAAGCATTCTCAGAAACTTCTTTGTGATGAGTGCATTCAACTCACAGACTTGAACCTTCCTTTTGAAAGAGCAGTTTTGAAACACACTTTTTGTAGAATCTGCAAGTGGATATTTGGAGAGCTTTGAGGCCTCTGCTGGAAAATGAAATATCTTCACCTGGAAACCAGACAGAAGCATTCTGAGAATCTTCTTTGTGATGAGTGCATTCAACTCACAGACATGAACGTTCCTTTTGATAGAACAGTTTTGAAACACTAAGTTTGTAGAATCCGCAAGTGTTTATTCGGAGCACCTTGAGGCTTATGTTGGAAAAGGAAATAACTTCACATAAAAACTAGAGAGAAGCATTCTCAGAACCTTCTTTGTGATGAGTGCATTCAACTCGCAGACTTGAACCTTCCTTTTGAACGAGCAGTTTTGAAACACTCTTTTTGTAAAAGCTGCAAATGGATATTTGGAGCACTTTGAGACGTATGCTGGAAAATGGAATATCTTCATCTAAAAACTAGACAGAAGCATTCTCAGAAATTTCTTCTCGATGCGTGCATTCAACTCACAGAGTTGAACCTGTCTTTTGATAGAGCAGTTTGGCAGCACTGTTTTTGTGAAATCTGCAAGTGGATATTTCCAGCAAATTGAGGCCTATGCAAAGAAAAGGAAATATCTTCACATAAAAACTAGGTAGCGGCATTCTCAGAAACTTCTTTGTGAGGAGCGTATTCAACTCACAGACCTGAATGTTCCTTTTGATAGAACAGTTTTGAAACACTCCTTTTGTACAATCTGCAAGTGTTTATTCGGAGCGCTTTGAGGACTATGTTGGAAAAGGAAATATCTTCACATGAAAACTAGACACAAGCATTCTCAGAAACTTCTTTGTGATGAGTGCATTCTACTCACAGAGTTGAACCTTCCTTTTGATAGAACAGTACTGAAGCATTCTTTTTGTAGAATCTGCAATTGGATATTTCGAACGTTTTGAGTCCTATGCTGGAAAAGGTAATATATTCACATAAAAACTAGACAGAAGCATTCTCAGAAACTTCTTTGTGTTGAGTGCATTCAACTCACAGACATGGAGCTTCCTTTTGAAAGAGCAGTTTTGAAACACTCTTTTTGTAAAATCTGCAAGTGGATATTCGGAGCACTTTGAGGCCTATGCTGGGAAATGGAATATCTTCACCTAAAAACTAAACAGAACCTTTCTCAGAAAGCTCTTCTCGATGCATGCTTTCAACTCACAGAGTTGAACCTGCCTTTTGATAGAGCAGTTTGCAATCCCTCTTTTTATAGAATCTGCAAGTGTATATTTGGAGCGCTTTGAGGCCTATGCTGCAAAAGGAAATATCATTGCCTAAAAGCTAGACGGAAGCATTCTCAGAAACTTCTTTGCAATGAGTGCATTCAACTCACAGAGTTGAACCTTCCTTTTGATAGACCAGTTTTGAAACACTGTTTCTGTGGAATCCGCAAGCGGATATTTGGAGCTCTTTGACACTTATGCTGGAAAAGGAGATATCTTCATATACAAAGCAGACAGAAGCATTCTCAGAAACTTCTATGTCATGTGGGGATTGAACTCACAGAGTTGAACTTTCCTTTTTATGGAGCAGTTCTGCAACACTCTTTTTGTGGAAACTGCAAGTGGATATTTGGTGCGATTGCGGCATCTAGTGGAAAAGGAAATATATACAGATGAAAACAAGAGAGAATCATTCTCAGAAACTTCTTTCTGATGAGTGCATTCAACTCACAGACTTGAACCTTCCTTTTCAAAGAGCAGTTTTGAAACACTCTCTTTGTAGGATCTGCAAGTGGATATTTGGATCGCTTTGACGCCTATGCTGGGAAATGAAATATCTTCACCGAAAAACTAGACAGAAGCATTCTCAGAAACTTCTTCACGATATGTGCATTCAACTCACAGAGTTGAATCTTTCTTTTCAAAGAGCAGTTTTGAAACACACTTTTGGTAAAATCTGCAAGTGGATATTTGGAGCGATTTCAGGCCTATGCTGGAAAAGGAAATATCCTCACATAAATACTAGACAGAAGCATTCTCAGAAATTTCTGTGTGATGAGTGCCTTCAACTCACAGACTTGAACGTTCCTTTTGAGGGAACGGTTTTGAAACAGTCCTTTGGTAGAATCTGCAAGTGTTTATTTGGAGCGCTTTGAGGCCTATGTTGGAAAAGGAAATATCTTCACATAAAAACTAGACAGAAGCATTCTCCGAAACTTCTTTGTGATGATTGCATTCTACTCACAGAGTGGAACCTTCCTTTTGAAAGAACAGTTTTGAAACACTCTTTTGGTAGAATCTGCAAGTGGATATTTGGAGCGATTTGAGGCCTATGCTGGAAAAGGAGATATCTTCACATAAAAACTAGACAGAAGCATCCTCAGAAACTTTTTCTGATGTGCGCATTCAACTCACCGAGTTGAACCTTCCTTTTGATTGAGAGGTTTTGAAACACTCTTTGTCTAGAATCTGCAGGTGAATATTTGGAGTGCTAAGAGGCCAACACTGGAAAAGGAAATATCTTCACATGAGAACTAGACGGAAGCATTCTCAGAAAACTTCCGTGGCTTTATGCACTCAACTCACATAGTGGAAACTTCCTTTTGATAGCCAGTTTTGGAAACACTCCTTTTGTAGAATTTGCTAGTGGATGTTTGGAGCGATTTGAGGCCTATGCTGGAAATGGAAATATCTTCACATAAAAACTAGACAGAAGCATTCTCAGAAACTTCTTTGTGATGAATGCATTCAACTCAAAGACTTGAACTTTCCTTTTGAAAGAGCAGTTTTGAAACAATCTTTATGTAGAATCTGCAAGTGGATATTTGGAGCGCTTTGAGGCCTATGCTGGGAAATGAAATAATTTCACCTGAAAACTAGACAGAAGCCTTCTGAGAAACTTCTTTGTGATGAGTGCATTCAACTCACAGACATGAACGTTCCTTTTCTTGGAACAGTTTTGAAACACTGAGTTTGTAGAATCCGCAAGTGTTTATTCGGAGCACCTTGAGGCCTATGCTGGTAAAGGAAATATCTTCACATAAAAATTCGACAGAAGCATTCTCAGAAACTTCTTTGCGTTGAGTGCATTCAACTCCCAGACTTGAACCTTCTTTTTGAACGAGCAGCTTTGAAACACTCTTCTTGTAAAATCTGCAAATGGTTATTTGGAGCACTTTGAGGCGTATGCTGGAAAATGGAATATCTTCACCTGAAAACTAGACGGAAGCATTCTCAGAAAGTTCTTCTCGATGCGTGCATTCAACTCACAGAGTTGAACCTGTCTTTTGATAGAGCAGTTTGGAAACACTCTTTTTGTGAGATCAGCAAGTGGATATTTCCAGCGATTTGAGGCCTATGCAAGGAAAACGAAATATCTTCACATAAAAACTAGATAGCAGCATTCTCAGAAACTTCTTTGTGAGGAGCGCATTCAGCTCACAGACTGGAACGTTCCTTTTGATAGAACAGTTTTGAACCACTCCTTTTGTACTATCTGTAAGTGTTTATTCGGAGCGCTTTGGGGCCTATGTTGGAAAAGGAATTATCTTCACTTAAAAACTAGACAGAAGCATTCTCAGAAACTTCTTTGTGATGATTGCATTCTACTCACAGAGTTGAACCTTCCTTTTGATAGAACAGTTTTGAAACACTCTTTTTGCAGAATCTGCTAGTGGCTATTTGGAGCGCTTTGAGGCCTATGTTGGAAAAGGAAGAATCATCACATAAAAACTAGGCAGAAGACTTCTCAGAAACTTCTTCCGATGGGCACATTCAACTCACAGACTTGAAGCTTCCTTCTGATAGAGAGGATTTGAAACAATCTTTGTCCAGAATCTGCAAGGAGATATTTGGGGTGCTAAGAGGCCAAAACTGCAAAAGAAAATATCACCACATGAGAACTGGACGGAAGCATTCTCAATAACTTCCATGCACTTTATGCATTCAAATCACATAGTGGAATCTTCCTTTTGATAGCGCAGTTTTGAAACACTCCTTTTGTAGAATTTGCTAGTGGATGTTTGGAGCGATTTGAGGCCTATGCTGGGAATGGAAATATCTTCACATAAAAACCAGACAAAAGCATTCTCAGAAACTTCTTTGTGATGAGTGCATTCAACTCACAGACTTGAACCTTCCTTTTGAAAGAGCAGTTTTGAAACACACTTTTTGTAGAATCTGCAAGTGGATATTTGGAGAGCTTTGAGGCCTCTGCTGGAAAATGAAATATCTTCACCTGGAAACCAGACAGAAGCATTCTGAGAATCTTCTTTGTGATGAGTGCATTCAACTCACAGACATGAACGTTCCTTTTGATAGAACAGTTTTGAAACACTAAGTTTGTAGAATCCGCAAGTGTTTATTCGGAGCACCTTGAGGCTTATGTTGGAAAAGGAAATAACTTCACATAAAAACTAGAGAGAAGCATTCTCAGAACCTTCTTTGTGATGAGTGCATTCAACTCGCAGACTTGAACCTTCCTTTTGAACGAGCAGTTTTGAAACACTCTTTTTGTAAAAGCTGCAAATGGATATTTGGAGCACTTTGAGACGTATGCTGGAAAATGGAATATCTTCATCTAAAAACTAGACAGAAGCATTCTCAGAAATTTCTTCTCGATGCGTGCATTCAACTCACAGAGTTGAACCTGTCTTTTGATAGAGCAGTTTGGCAGCACTGTTTTTGTGAAATCTGCAAGTGGATATTTCCAGCAAATTGAGGCCTATGCAAAGAAAAGGAAATATCTTCACATAAAAACTAGGTAGCGGCATTCTCAGAAACTTCTTTGTGAGGAGCGTATTCAACTCACAGACCTGAATGTTCCTTTTGATAGAACAGTTTTGAAACACTCCTTTTGTACAATCTGCAAGTGTTTATTCGGAGCGCTTTGAGGACTATGTTGGAAAAGGAAATATCTTCACATGAAAACTAGACACAAGCATTCTCAGAAACTTCTTTGTGATGAGTGCATTCTACTCACAGAGTTGAACCTTCCTTTTGATAGAACAGTACTGAAGCATTCTTTTTGTAGAATCTGCAATTGGATATTTCGAACGTTTTGAGTCCTATGCTGGAAAAGGTAATATATTCACATAAAAACTAGACAGAAGCATTCTCAGAAACTTCTTTGTGTTGAGTGCATTCAACTCACAGACATGGAGCTTCCTTTTGAAAGAGCAGTTTTGAAACACTCTTTTTGTAAAATCTGCAAGTGGATATTCGGAGCACTTTGAGGCCTATGCTGGGAAATGGAATATCTTCACCTAAAAACTAAACAGAACCTTTCTCAGAAAGCTCTTCTCGATGCATGCTTTCAACTCACAGAGTTGAACCTGCCTTTTGATAGAGCAGTTTGCAATCCCTCTTTTTATAGAATCTGCAAGTGTATATTTGGAGCGCTTTGAGGCCTATGCTGCAAAAGGAAATATCATTGCCTAAAAGCTAGACGGAAGCATTCTCAGAAACTTCTTTGCAATGAGTGCATTCAACTCACAGAGTTGAACCTTCCTTTTGATAGACCAGTTTTGAAACACTGTTTCTGTGGAATCCGCAAGCGGATATTTGGAGCTCTTTGACACTTATGCTGGAAAAGGAGATATCTTCATATACAAAGCAGACAGAAGCATTCTCAGAAACTTCTATGTCATGTGGGGATTGAACTCACAGAGTTGAACTTTCCTTTTTATGGAGCAGTTCTGCAACACTCTTTTTGTGGAAACTGCAAGTGGATATTTGGTGCGATTGCGGCATCTAGTGGAAAAGGAAATATATACAGATGAAAACAAGAGAGAATCATTCTCAGAAACTTCTTTCTGATGAGTGCATTCAACTCACAGACTTGAACCTTCCTTTTCAAAGAGCAGTTTTGAAACACTCTCTTTGTAGGATCTGCAAGTGGATATTTGGATCGCTTTGACGCCTATGCTGGGAAATGAAATATCTTCACCGAAAAACTAGACAGAAGCATTCTCAGAAACTTCTTCACGATATGTGCATTCAACTCACAGAGTTGAATCTTTCTTTTCAAAGAGCAGTTTTGAAACACACTTTTGGTAAAATCTGCAAGTGGATATTTGGAGCGATTTCAGGCCTATGCTGGAAAAGGAAATATCCTCACATAAATACTAGACAGAAGCATTCTCAGAAATTTCTGTGTGATGAGTGCCTTCAACTCACAGACTTGAACGTTCCTTTTGAGGGAACGGTTTTGAAACAGTCCTTTGGTAGAATCTGCAAGTGTTTATTTGGAGCGCTTTGAGGCCTATGTTGGAAAAGGAAATATCTTCACATAAAAACTAGACAGAAGCATTCTCCGAAACTTCTTTGTGATGATTGCATTCTACTCACAGAGTGGAACCTTCCTTTTGAAAGAACAGTTTTGAAACACTCTTTTGGTAGAATCTGCAAGTGGATATTTGGAGCGATTTGAGGCCTATGCTGGAAAAGGAGATATCTTCACATAAAAACTAGACAGAAGCATCCTCAGAAACTTTTTCTGATGTGCGCATTCAACTCACCGAGTTGAACCTTCCTTTTGATTGAGAGGTTTTGAAACACTCTTTGTCTAGAATCTGCAGGTGAATATTTGGAGTGCTAAGAGGCCAACACTGGAAAAGGAAATATCTTCACATGAGAACTAGACGGAAGCATTCTCAGAAAACTTCCGTGGCTTTATGCACTCAACTCACATAGTGGAAACTTCCTTTTGATAGCCAGTTTTGGAAACACTCCTTTTGTAGAATTTGCTAGTGGATGTTTGGAGCGATTTGAGGCCTATGCTGGAAATGGAAATATCTTCACATAAAAACTAGACAGAAGCATTCTCAGAAACTTCTTTGTGATGAATGCATTCAACTCAAAGACTTGAACTTTCCTTTTGAAAGAGCAGTTTTGAAACAATCTTTATGTAGAATCTGCAAGTGGATATTTGGAGCGCTTTGAGGCCTATGCTGGGAAATGAAATAATTTCACCTGAAAACTAGACAGAAGCCTTCTGAGAAACTTCTTTGTGATGAGTGCATTCAACTCACAGACATGAACGTTCCTTTTCTTGGAACAGTTTTGAAACACTGAGTTTGTAGAATCCGCAAGTGTTTATTCGGAGCACCTTGAGGCCTATGCTGGTAAAGGAAATATCTTCACATAAAAATTCGACAGAAGCATTCTCAGAAACTTCTTTGCGTTGAGTGCATTCAACTCCCAGACTTGAACCTTCTTTTTGAACGAGCAGCTTTGAAACACTCTTCTTGTAAAATCTGCAAATGGTTATTTGGAGCACTTTGAGGCGTATGCTGGAAAATGGAATATCTTCACCTGAAAACTAGACGGAAGCATTCTCAGAAAGTTCTTCTCGATGCGTGCATTCAACTCACAGAGTTGAACCTGTCTTTTGATAGAGCAGTTTGGAAACACTCTTTTTGTGAGATCAGCAAGTGGATATTTCCAGCGATTTGAGGCCTATGCAAGGAAAACGAAATATCTTCACATAAAAACTAGATAGCAGCATTCTCAGAAACTTCTTTGTGAGGAGCGCATTCAGCTCACAGACTGGAACGTTCCTTTTGATAGAACAGTTTTGAACCACTCCTTTTGTACTATCTGTAAGTGTTTATTCGGAGCGCTTTGGGGCCTATGTTGGAAAAGGAATTATCTTCACTTAAAAACTAGACAGAAGCATTCTCAGAAACTTCTTTGTGATGATTGCATTCTACTCACAGAGTTGAACCTTCCTTTTGATAGAACAGTTTTGAAACACTCTTTTTGCAGAATCTGCTAGTGGCTATTTGGAGCGCTTTGAGGCCTATGTTGGAAAAGGAAGAATCATCACATAAAAACTAGGCAGAAGACTTCTCAGAAACTTCTTCCGATGGGCACATTCAACTCACAGACTTGAAGCTTCCTTCTGATAGAGAGGATTTGAAACAATCTTTGTCCAGAATCTGCAAGGAGATATTTGGGGTGCTAAGAGGCCAAAACTGCAAAAGAAAATATCACCACATGAGAACTGGACGGAAGCATTCTCAATAACTTCCATGCACTTTATGCATTCAAATCACATAGTGGAATCTTCCTTTTGATAGCGCAGTTTTGAAACACTCCTTTTGTAGAATTTGCTAGTGGATGTTTGGAGCGATTTGAGGCCTATGCTGGGAATGGAAATATCTTCACATAAAAACCAGACAAAAGCATTCTCAGAAACTTCTTTGTGATGAGTGCATTCAACTCACAGACTTGAACCTTCCTTTTGAAAGAGCAGTTTTGAAACACACTTTTTGTAGAATCTGCAAGTGGATATTTGGAGAGCTTTGAGGCCTCTGCTGGAAAATGAAATATCTTCACCTGGAAACCAGACAGAAGCATTCTGAGAATCTTCTTTGTGATGAGTGCATTCAACTCACAGACATGAACGTTCCTTTTGATAGAACAGTTTTGAAACACTAAGTTTGTAGAATCCGCAAGTGTTTATTCGGAGCACCTTGAGGCTTATGTTGGAAAAGGAAATAACTTCACATAAAAACTAGAGAGAAGCATTCTCAGAACCTTCTTTGTGATGAGTGCATTCAACTCGCAGACTTGAACCTTCCTTTTGAACGAGCAGTTTTGAAACACTCTTTTTGTAAAAGCTGCAAATGGATATTTGGAGCACTTTGAGACGTATGCTGGAAAATGGAATATCTTCATCTAAAAACTAGACAGAAGCATTCTCAGAAATTTCTTCTCGATGCGTGCATTCAACTCACAGAGTTGAACCTGTCTTTTGATAGAGCAGTTTGGCAGCACTGTTTTTGTGAAATCTGCAAGTGGATATTTCCAGCAAATTGAGGCCTATGCAAAGAAAAGGAAATATCTTCACATAAAAACTAGGTAGCGGCATTCTCAGAAACTTCTTTGTGAGGAGCGTATTCAACTCACAGACCTGAATGTTCCTTTTGATAGAACAGTTTTGAAACACTCCTTTTGTACAATCTGCAAGTGTTTATTCGGAGCGCTTTGAGGACTATGTTGGAAAAGGAAATATCTTCACATGAAAACTAGACACAAGCATTCTCAGAAACTTCTTTGTGATGAGTGCATTCTACTCACAGAGTTGAACCTTCCTTTTGATAGAACAGTACTGAAGCATTCTTTTTGTAGAATCTGCAATTGGATATTTCGAACGTTTTGAGTCCTATGCTGGAAAAGGTAATATATTCACATAAAAACTAGACAGAAGCATTCTCAGAAACTTCTTTGTGTTGAGTGCATTCAACTCACAGACATGGAGCTTCCTTTTGAAAGAGCAGTTTTGAAACACTCTTTTTGTAAAATCTGCAAGTGGATATTCGGAGCACTTTGAGGCCTATGCTGGGAAATGGAATATCTTCACCTAAAAACTAAACAGAACCTTTCTCAGAAAGCTCTTCTCGATGCATGCTTTCAACTCACAGAGTTGAACCTGCCTTTTGATAGAGCAGTTTGCAATCCCTCTTTTTATAGAATCTGCAAGTGTATATTTGGAGCGCTTTGAGGCCTATGCTGCAAAAGGAAATATCATTGCCTAAAAGCTAGACGGAAGCATTCTCAGAAACTTCTTTGCAATGAGTGCATTCAACTCACAGAGTTGAACCTTCCTTTTGATAGACCAGTTTTGAAACACTGTTTCTGTGGAATCCGCAAGCGGATATTTGGAGCTCTTTGACACTTATGCTGGAAAAGGAGATATCTTCATATACAAAGCAGACAGAAGCATTCTCAGAAACTTCTATGTCATGTGGGGATTGAACTCACAGAGTTGAACTTTCCTTTTTATGGAGCAGTTCTGCAACACTCTTTTTGTGGAAACTGCAAGTGGATATTTGGTGCGATTGCGGCATCTAGTGGAAAAGGAAATATATACAGATGAAAACAAGAGAGAATCATTCTCAGAAACTTCTTTCTGATGAGTGCATTCAACTCACAGACTTGAACCTTCCTTTTCAAAGAGCAGTTTTGAAACACTCTCTTTGTAGGATCTGCAAGTGGATATTTGGATCGCTTTGACGCCTATGCTGGGAAATGAAATATCTTCACCGAAAAACTAGACAGAAGCATTCTCAGAAACTTCTTCACGATATGTGCATTCAACTCACAGAGTTGAATCTTTCTTTTCAAAGAGCAGTTTTGAAACACACTTTTGGTAAAATCTGCAAGTGGATATTTGGAGCGATTTCAGGCCTATGCTGGAAAAGGAAATATCCTCACATAAATACTAGACAGAAGCATTCTCAGAAATTTCTGTGTGATGAGTGCCTTCAACTCACAGACTTGAACGTTCCTTTTGAGGGAACGGTTTTGAAACAGTCCTTTGGTAGAATCTGCAAGTGTTTATTTGGAGCGCTTTGAGGCCTATGTTGGAAAAGGAAATATCTTCACATAAAAACTAGACAGAAGCATTCTCCGAAACTTCTTTGTGATGATTGCATTCTACTCACAGAGTGGAACCTTCCTTTTGAAAGAACAGTTTTGAAACACTCTTTTGGTAGAATCTGCAAGTGGATATTTGGAGCGATTTGAGGCCTATGCTGGAAAAGGAGATATCTTCACATAAAAACTAGACAGAAGCATCCTCAGAAACTTTTTCTGATGTGCGCATTCAACTCACCGAGTTGAACCTTCCTTTTGATTGAGAGGTTTTGAAACACTCTTTGTCTAGAATCTGCAGGTGAATATTTGGAGTGCTAAGAGGCCAACACTGGAAAAGGAAATATCTTCACATGAGAACTAGACGGAAGCATTCTCAGAAAACTTCCGTGGCTTTATGCACTCAACTCACATAGTGGAAACTTCCTTTTGATAGCCAGTTTTGGAAACACTCCTTTTGTAGAATTTGCTAGTGGATGTTTGGAGCGATTTGAGGCCTATGCTGGAAATGGAAATATCTTCACATAAAAACTAGACAGAAGCATTCTCAGAAACTTCTTTGTGATGAATGCATTCAACTCAAAGACTTGAACTTTCCTTTTGAAAGAGCAGTTTTGAAACAATCTTTATGTAGAATCTGCAAGTGGATATTTGGAGCGCTTTGAGGCCTATGCTGGGAAATGAAATAATTTCACCTGAAAACTAGACAGAAGCCTTCTGAGAAACTTCTTTGTGATGAGTGCATTCAACTCACAGACATGAACGTTCCTTTTCTTGGAACAGTTTTGAAACACTGAGTTTGTAGAATCCGCAAGTGTTTATTCGGAGCACCTTGAGGCCTATGCTGGTAAAGGAAATATCTTCACATAAAAATTCGACAGAAGCATTCTCAGAAACTTCTTTGCGTTGAGTGCATTCAACTCCCAGACTTGAACCTTCTTTTTGAACGAGCAGCTTTGAAACACTCTTCTTGTAAAATCTGCAAATGGTTATTTGGAGCACTTTGAGGCGTATGCTGGAAAATGGAATATCTTCACCTGAAAACTAGACGGAAGCATTCTCAGAAAGTTCTTCTCAATGCGTGCATTCAACTCACAGAGTTGAACCTGTCTTTTGATAGAGCAGTTTGGAAACACTCTTTTTGTGAGATCAGCAAGTGGATATTTCCAGCGATTTGAGGCCTATGCAAGGAAAACGAAATATCTTCACATAAAAACTAGATAGCAGCATTCTCAGAAACTTCTTTGTGAGGAGCGCATTCAGCTCACAGACTGGAACGTTCCTTTTGATAGAACAGTTTTGAACCACTCCTTTTGTACTATCTGTAAGTGTTTATTCGGAGCGCTTTGGGGCCTATGTTGGAAAAGGAATTATCTTCACTTAAAAACTAGACAGAAGCATTCTCAGAAACTTCTTTGTGATGATTGCATTCTACTCACAGAGTTGAACCTTCCTTTTGATAGAACAGTTTTGAAACACTCTTTTTGCAGAATCTGCTAGTGGCTATTTGGAGCGCTTTGAGGCCTATGTTGGAAAAGGAAGAATCTTCACATAAAAACTAGGCAGAAGACTTCTCAGAAACTTCTTCCGATGGGCACATTCAACTCACAGACTTGAAGCTTCCTTCTGATAGAGAGGATTTGAAACAATCTTTGTCCAGAATCTGCAAGGAGATATTTGGGGTGCTAAGAGGCCAAAACTGCAAAAGAAAATATCACCACATGAGAACTGGACGGAAGCATTCTCAATAACTTCCATGCACTTTATGCATTCAAATCACATAGTGGAATCTTCCTTTTGATAGCGCAGTTTTGAAACACTCCTTTTGTAGAATTTGCTAGTGGATGTTTGGAGCGATTTGAGGCCTATGCTGGGAATGGAAATATCTTCACATAAAAACCAGACAAAAGCATTCTCAGAAACTTCTTTGTGATGAGTGCATTCAACTCACAGACTTGAACCTTCCTTTTGAAAGAGCAGTTTTGAAACACACTTTTTGTAGAATCTGCAAGTGGATATTTGGAGAGCTTTGAGGCCTCTGCTGGAAAATGAAATATCTTCACCTGGAAACCAGACAGAAGCATTCTGAGAATCTTCTTTGTGATGAGTGCATTCAACTCACAGACATGAACGTTCCTTTTGATAGAACAGTTTTGAAACACTAAGTTTGTAGAATCCGCAAGTGTTTATTCGGAGCACCTTGAGGCTTATGTTGGAAAAGGAAATAACTTCACATAAAAACTAGAGAGAAGCATTCTCAGAACCTTCTTTGTGATGAGTGCATTCAACTCGCAGACTTGAACCTTCCTTTTGAACGAGCAGTTTTGAAACACTCTTTTTGTAAAAGCTGCAAATGGATATTTGGAGCACTTTGAGACGTATGCTGGAAAATGGAATATCTTCATCTAAAAACTAGACAGAAGCATTCTCAGAAATTTCTTCTCGATGCGTGCATTCAACTCACAGAGTTGAACCTGTCTTTTGATAGAGCAGTTTGGCAGCACTGTTTTTGTGAAATCTGCAAGTGGATATTTCCAGCAAATTGAGGCCTATGCAAAGAAAAGGAAATATCTTCACATAAAAACTAGGTAGCGGCATTCTCAGAAACTTCTTTGTGAGGAGCGTATTCAACTCACAGACCTGAATGTTCCTTTTGATAGAACAGTTTTGAAACACTCCTTTTGTACAATCTGCAAGTGTTTATTCGGAGCGCTTTGAGGACTATGTTGGAAAAGGAAATATCTTCACATGAAAACTAGACACAAGCATTCTCAGAAACTTCTTTGTGATGAGTGCATTCTACTCACAGAGTTGAACCTTCCTTTTGATAGAACAGTACTGAAGCATTCTTTTTGTAGAATCTGCAATTGGATATTTCGAACGTTTTGAGTCCTATGCTGGAAAAGGTAATATATTCACATAAAAACTAGACAGAAGCATTCTCAGAAACTTCTTTGTGTTGAGTGCATTCAACTCACAGACATGGAGCTTCCTTTTGAAAGAGCAGTTTTGAAACACTCTTTTTGTAAAATCTGCAAGTGGATATTCGGAGCACTTTGAGGCCTATGCTGGGAAATGGAATATCTTCACCTAAAAACTAAACAGAACCTTTCTCAGAAAGCTCTTCTCGATGCATGCTTTCAACTCACAGAGTTGAACCTGCCTTTTGATAGAGCAGTTTGCAATCCCTCTTTTTATAGAATCTGCAAGTGTATATTTGGAGCGCTTTGAGGCCTATGCTGCAAAAGGAAATATCATTGCCTAAAAGCTAGACGGAAGCATTCTCAGAAACTTCTTTGCAATGAGTGCATTCAACTCACAGAGTTGAACCTTCCTTTTGATAGACCAGTTTTGAAACACTGTTTCTGTGGAATCCGCAAGCGGATATTTGGAGCTCTTTGACACTTATGCTGGAAAAGGAGATATCTTCATATACAAAGCAGACAGAAGCATTCTCAGAAACTTCTATGTCATGTGGGGATTGAACTCACAGAGTTGAACTTTCCTTTTTATGGAGCAGTTCTGCAACACTCTTTTTGTGGAAACTGCAAGTGGATATTTGGTGCGATTGCGGCATCTAGTGGAAAAGGAAATATATACAGATGAAAACAAGAGAGAATCATTCTCAGAAACTTCTTTCTGATGAGTGCATTCAACTCACAGACTTGAACCTTCCTTTTCAAAGAGCAGTTTTGAAACACTCTCTTTGTAGGATCTGCAAGTGGATATTTGGATCGCTTTGACGCCTATGCTGGGAAATGAAATATCTTCACCGAAAAACTAGACAGAAGCATTCTCAGAAACTTCTTCACGATATGTGCATTCAACTCACAGAGTTGAATCTTTCTTTTCAAAGAGCAGTTTTGAAACACACTTTTGGTAAAATCTGCAAGTGGATATTTGGAGCGATTTCAGGCCTATGCTGGAAAAGGAAATATCCTCACATAAATACTAGACAGAAGCATTCTCAGAAATTTCTGTGTGATGAGTGCCTTCAACTCACAGACTTGAACGTTCCTTTTGAGGGAACGGTTTTGAAACAGTCCTTTGGTAGAATCTGCAAGTGTTTATTTGGAGCGCTTTGAGGCCTATGTTGGAAAAGGAAATATCTTCACATAAAAACTAGACAGAAGCATTCTCCGAAACTTCTTTGTGATGATTGCATTCTACTCACAGAGTGGAACCTTCCTTTTGAAAGAACAGTTTTGAAACACTCTTTTGGTAGAATCTGCAAGTGGATATTTGGAGCGATTTGAGGCCTATGCTGGAAAAGGAGATATCTTCACATAAAAACTAGACAGAAGCATCCTCAGAAACTTTTTCTGATGTGCGCATTCAACTCACCGAGTTGAACCTTCCTTTTGATAGAGAGGTTTTGAAACACTCTTTGTCTAGAATCTGCAGGTGAATATTTGGAGTGCTAAGAGGCCAACACTGGAAAAGGAAATATCTTCACATGAGAACTAGACGGAAGCATTCTCAGAAAACTTCCGTGGCTTTATGCACTCAACTCACATAGTGGAAACTTCCTTTTGATAGCCAGTTTTGGAAACACTCCTTTTGTAGAATTTGCTAGTGGATGTTTGGAGCGATTTGAGGCCTATGCTCTAAATGGAAATATCTTCACATAAAAACTAGACAGAAGCATTCTCAGAAACTTCGTTGTGATGAATGCATTCAACTCAAAGACTTGAACTTTCCTTTTGAAAGAGCAGTTTTGAAACAATCTTTATGTAGAATCTGCAAGTGGATATTTGGAGCGCTTTGAGGCCTATGCTGGGAAATGAAATAATTTCACCTGGAAACTAGACAGAAGCCTTCTGAGAAACTTCTTTGTGATGAGTGCATTCAACTCACAGACATGAACGTTCCTTTTCTTGGGACAGTTTTGAAACACTGAGTTTGTAGAATCCGCAAGTGTTTATTCGGAGCACCTTGAGGCCTATGCTGGTAAAGGAAATATCTTCACATAAAAATTCGACAGAAGCATTCTCAGAAACTTCTTTGCGTTGAGTGCATTCAACTCCCAGACTTGAACCTTCTTTTTGAACGAGCAGCTTTGAAACACTCTTCTTGTAAAATCTGCAAATGGATATTTGGAGCACTTTGAGGCGTATGCTGGAAAATGGAATATCTTCACCTGAAAACTAGACGGAAGCATTCTCAGAAAGTTCTTCTCGATGCGTGCATTCAACTCACAGAGTTGAACCTGTCTTTTGATAGAGCAGTTTGGAAACACTCTTTTTGTGAGATCAGCAAGTGGATATTTCCAGCGATTTGAGGCCTATGCAATGAAAACGAAATATCTTCACATAAAAACTAGATAGCAGCATTCTCAGAAACTTCTTTGTGAGGAGCGCATTCAGCTCACAGACTGGAACGTTCCTTTTGATAGAACAGTTTTGAACCACTCCTTTTGTACTATCTGTAAGTGTTTATTCGGAGCGCTTTGGGGCCTGTGTTGGAAAAGGAATTATCTTCACCTAAAAACTAGACAGAAGCATTCTCAGAAACTTCTTTGTGATGATTGCATTCTACTCACAGAGTTGAACCTTCCTTTTGGTAGAACAGTTTTGAAACACTCTTTTTGCAGAATCTGCTAGTGGCTATTTGGAGCGCTTTGAGGCCTATGTTGGAAAAGGAAGAATCTTCACATAAAAACTAGGCAGAAGACTTCTCAGAAACTTCTTCTGATGGGCACATTCAACTCACAGACTTGAAGCTTCCTTCTGATAGAGAGGATTTGAAACAATCTTTGTCCAGAATCTGCAAGGAGATATTTGGGGTGCTAAGAGGCCAAAACTGCAAAAGAAAATATCACCACATGAGAACTGGACGGAAGCATTCTCAATAACTTCCATGCACTTTATGCATTCAAATCACATAGTGGAATCTTCCTTTTGATAGCGCAGTTTTGAAACACTCCTTTTGTAGAATTTGCTAGTGGATGTTTGGAGCGATTTGAGGCCTATGCTGGGAATGGAAATATCTTCACATAAAAACCAGACAAAAGCATTCTCAGAAACTTCTTTGTGATGAGTGCATTCAACTCACAGACTTGAACCTTCCTTTTGAAAGAGCAGTTTTGAAACACACTTTTTGTAGAATCTGCAAGTGGATATTTGGAGAGCTTTGAGGCCTATGCTGGAAAATGAAATATCTTCACCTGGAAACCAGACAGAAGCACTCTGAGAATCTTCTTTGTGATGAGTGCATTCAACTCACAGACATGAACGTTCCTTTTGATAGAACAGTTTTGAAACACTAAGTTTGTAGAATCCGCAAGTGTTTATTCGGAGCACCTTGAGGCTTATGTTGGAAAAGGAAATAACTTCACATAAAAACTAGAGAGAAGCATTCTCAGAACCTTCTTTGTGATGAGTGCATTCAACTCGCAGACTTGAACCTTCCTTTTGAACGAGCAGTTTTGAAACACTCTTTTTGTAAAAGCTGCAAATGGATATTTGGAGCACTTTGAGACGTATGCTGGAAAATGGAATATCTTCATCTAAAAACTAGACAGAAGCATTCTCAGAAATTTCTTCTCGATGCGTGCATTCAACTCACAGAGTTGAACCTGTCTTTTGATAGAGCAGTTTGGCAGCACTGTTTTTGTGAAATCTGCAAGTGGATATTTCCAGCAAATTGAGGCCTATGCAAAGAAAAGGAAATATCTTCACATAAAAACTAGGTAGCGGCATTCTCAGAAACTTCTTTGTGAGGAGCGTATTCAACTCACAGACCTGAATGTTCCTTTTGATAGAACAGTTTTGAAACACTCCTTTTGTACAATCTGCAAGTGTTTATTCGGAGCGCTTTGAGGACTATGTTGGAAAAGGAAATATCTTCACATGAAAACTAGACACAAGCATTCTCAGAAACTTCTTTGTGATGAGTGCATTCTACTCACAGAGTTGAACCTTCCTTTTGATAGAACAGTACTGAAGCATTCTTTTTGTAGAATCTGCAATTGGATATTTCGAACGTTTTGAGTCCTATGCTGGAAAAGGTAATATATTCACATAAAAACTAGACAGAAGCATTCTCAGAAACTTCTTTGTGTTGAGTGCATTCAACTCACAGACATGGAGCTTCCTTTTGAAAGAGCAGTTTTGAAACACTCTTTTTGTAAAATCTGCAAGTGGATATTCGGAGCACTTTGAGGCCTATGCTGGGAAATGGAATATCTTCACCTAAAAACTAAACAGAACCTTTCTCAGAAAGCTCTTCTCGATGCATGCTTTCAACTCACAGAGTTGAACCTGCCTTTTGATAGAGCAGTTTGCAATCCCTCTTTTTATAGAATCTGCAAGTGTATATTTGGAGCGCTTTGAGGCCTATGCTGCAAAAGGAAATATCATTGCCTAAAAGCTAGACGGAAGCATTCTCAGAAACTTCTTTGCAATGAGTGCATTCAACTCACAGAGTTGAACCTTCCTTTTGATAGACCAGTTTTGAAACACTGTTTCTGTGGAATCCGCAAGCGGATATTTGGAGCTCTTTGACACTTATGCTGGAAAAGGAGATATCTTCATATACAAAGCAGACAGAAGCATTCTCAGAAACTTCTATGTCATGTGGGGATTGAACTCACAGAGTTGAACTTTCCTTTTTATGGAGCAGTTCTGCAACACTCTTTTTGTGGAAACTGCAAGTGGATATTTGGTGCGATTGCGGCATCTAGTGGAAAAGGAAATATATACAGATGAAAACAAGAGAGAATCATTCTCAGAAACTTCTTTCTGATGAGTGCATTCAACTCACAGACTTGAACCTTCCTTTTCAAAGAGCAGTTTTGAAACACTCTCTTTGTAGGATCTGCAAGTGGATATTTGGATCGCTTTGACGCCTATGCTGGGAAATGAAATATCTTCACCGAAAAACTAGACAGAAGCATTCTCAGAAACTTCTTCACGATATGTGCATTCAACTCACAGAGTTGAATCTTTCTTTTCAAAGAGCAGTTTTGAAACACACTTTTGGTAAAATCTGCAAGTGGATATTTGGAGCGATTTCAGGCCTATGCTGGAAAAGGAAATATCCTCACATAAATACTAGACAGAAGCATTCTCAGAAATTTCTGTGTGATGAGTGCCTTCAACTCACAGACTTGAACGTTCCTTTTGAGGGAACGGTTTTGAAACAGTCCTTTGGTAGAATCTGCAAGTGTTTATTTGGAGCGCTTTGAGGCCTATGTTGGAAAAGGAAATATCTTCACATAAAAACTAGACAGAAGCATTCTCCGAAACTTCTTTGTGATGATTGCATTCTACTCACAGAGTGGAACCTTCCTTTTGAAAGAACAGTTTTGAAACACTCTTTTGGTAGAATCTGCAAGTGGATATTTGGAGCGATTTGAGGCCTATGCTGGAAAAGGAGATATCTTCACATAAAAACTAGACAGAAGCATCCTCAGAAACTTTTTCTGATGTGCGCATTCAACTCACCGAGTTGAACCTTCCTTTTGATAGAGAGGTTTTGAAACACTCTTTGTCTAGAATCTGCAGGTGAATATTTGGAGTGCTAAGAGGCCAACACTGGAAAAGGAAATATCTTCACATGAGAACTAGACGGAAGCATTCTCAGAAAACTTCCGTGGCTTTATGCACTCAACTCACATAGTGGAAACTTCCTTTTGATAGCCAGTTTTGGAAACACTCCTTTTGTAGAATTTGCTAGTGGATGTTTGGAGCGATTTGAGGCCTATGCTCTAAATGGAAATATCTTCACATAAAAACTAGACAGAAGCATTCTCAGAAACTTCGTTGTGATGAATGCATTCAACTCAAAGACTTGAACTTTCCTTTTGAAAGAGCAGTTTTGAAACAATCTTTATGTAGAATCTGCAAGTGGATATTTGGAGCGCTTTGAGGCCTATGCTGGGAAATGAAATAATTTCACCTGGAAACTAGACAGAAGCCTTCTGAGAAACTTCTTTGTGATGAGTGCATTCAACTCACAGACATGAACGTTCCTTTTCTTGGGACAGTTTTGAAACACTGAGTTTGTAGAATCCGCAAGTGTTTATTCGGAGCACCTTGAGGCCTATGCTGGTAAAGGAAATATCTTCACATAAAAATTCGACAGAAGCATTCTCAGAAACTTCTTTGCGTTGAGTGCATTCAACTCCCAGACTTGAACCTTCTTTTTGAACGAGCAGCTTTGAAACACTCTTCTTGTAAAATCTGCAAATGGATATTTGGAGCACTTTGAGGCGTATGCTGGAAAATGGAATATCTTCACCTGAAAACTAGACGGAAGCATTCTCAGAAAGTTCTTCTCGATGCGTGCATTCAACTCACAGAGTTGAACCTGTCTTTTGATAGAGCAGTTTGGAAACACTCTTTTTGTGAGATCAGCAAGTGGATATTTCCAGCGATTTGAGGCCTATGCAAGGAAAACGAAATATCTTCACATAAAAACTAGATAGCAGCATTCTCAGAAACTTCTTTGTGAGGAGCGCATTCAGCTCACAGACTGGAACGTTCCTTTTGATAGAACAGTTTTGAACCACTCCTTTTGTACTATCTGTAAGTGTTTATTCGGAGCGCTTTGGGGCCTGTGTTGGAAAAGGAATTATCTTCACCTAAAAACTAGACAGAAGCATTCTCAGAAACTTCTTTGTGATGATTGCATTCTACTCACAGAGTTGAACCTTCCTTTTGGTAGAACAGTTTTGAAACACTCTTTTTGCAGAATCTGCTAGTGGCTATTTGGAGCGCTTTGAGGCCTATGTTGGAAAAGGAAGAATCTTCACATAAAAACTAGGCAGAAGACTTCTCAGAAACTTCTTCTGATGGGCACATTCAACTCACAGACTTGAAGCTTCCTTCTGATAGAGAGGATTTGAAACAATCTTTGTCCAGAATCTGCAAGGAGATATTTGGGGTGCTAAGAGGCCAAAACTGCAAAAGAAAATATCACCACATGAGAACTGGACGGAAGCATTCTCAATAACTTCCATGCACTTTATGCATTCAAATCACATAGTGGAATCTTCCTTTTGATAGCGCAGTTTTGAAACACTCCTTTTGTAGAATTTGCTAGTGGATGTTTGGAGCGATTTGAGGCCTATGCTGGGAATGGAAATATCTTCACATAAAAACCAGACAAAAGCATTCTCAGAAACTTCTTTGTGATGAGTGCATTCAACTCACAGACTTGAACCTTCCTTTTGAAAGAGCAGTTTTGAAACACACTTTTTGTAGAATCTGCAAGTGGATATTTGGAGAGCTTTGAGGCCTATGCTGGAAAATGAAATATCTTCACCTGGAAACCAGACAGAAGCACTCTGAGAATCTTCTTTGTGATGAGTGCATTCAACTCACAGACATGAACGTTCCTTTTGATAGAACAGTTTTGAAACACTAAGTTTGTAGAATCCGCAAGTGTTTATTCGGAGCACCTTGAGGCTTATGTTGGAAAAGGAAATAACTTCACATAAAAACTAGAGAGAAGCATTCTCAGAACCTTCTTTGTGATGAGTGCATTCAACTCGCAGACTTGAACCTTCCTTTTGAACGAGCAGTTTTGAAACACTCTTTTTGTAAAAGCTGCAAATGGATATTTGGAGCACTTTGAGACGTATGCTGGAAAATGGAATATCTTCATCTAAAAACTAGACAGAAGCATTCTCAGAAATTTCTTCTCGATGCGTGCATTCAACTCACAGAGTTGAACCTGTCTTTTGATAGAGCAGTTTGGCAGCACTGTTTTTGAGAAATCTGCAAGTGGATATTTCCAGCAAATTGAGGCCTATGCAAAGAAAAGGAAATATCTTCACATAAAAACTAGGTAGCGGCATTCTCAGAAACTTCTTTGTGAGGAGCGTATTCAACTCACAGACCTGAATGTTCCTTTTGATAGAACAGTTTTGAAACACTCCTTTTGTACAATCTGCAAGTGTTTATTCGCGGCGCTTTGAGGACTATGTTGGAAAAGGAAATATCTTCACATGAAAACTAGACACAAGCATTCTCAGAAACTTCTTTGTGATGAGTGCATTCTACTCACAGAGTTGAACCTTCCTTTTGATAGAACAGTACTGAAGCATTCTTTTTGTAGAATCTGCAATTGGATATTTCGAACGTTTTGAGTCCTATGCTGGAAAAGGTAATATATTCACATAAAAACTAGACAGAAGCATTCTCAGAAACTTCTTCGTGTTGAGTGCATTCAACTCACAGACATGGAGCTTCCTTTTGAAAGAGCAGTTTTGAAACACTCTTTTTGTAAAATCTGCAAGTGGATATTCGGAGCACTTTGAGGCCTATGCTGGGAAATGGAATATCTTCACCTAAAAACTAAACAGAACCTTTCTCAGAAAGCTCTTCTCGATGCATGCTTTCAACTCACAGAGTTGAACCTGCCTTTTGATAGAGCAGTTTGCAATCCCTCTTTTTATAGAATCTGCAAGTGTATATTTGGAGCGCTTTGAGGCCTATGCTGCAAAAGGAAATATCATTGCCTAAAAGCTAGACGGAAGCATTCTCAGAAACTTCTTTGCAATGAGTGCATTCAACTCACAGAGTTGAACCTTCCTTTTGATAGACCAGTTTTGAAACACTGTTTCTGTGGAATCCGCAAGCGGATATTTGGAGCTCTTTGACACTTATGCTGGAAAAGGAGATATCTTCATATACAAAGCAGACAGAAGCATTCTCAGAAACTTCTATGTCATGTGGGGATTGAACTCACAGAGTTGAACTTTCCTTTTTATGGAGCAGTTCTGCAACACTCTTTTTGTGGAAACTGCAAGTGGATATTTGGTGCGATTGCGGCATCTAGTGGAAAAGGAAATATATACAGATGAAAACAAGAGAGAATCATTCTCAGAAACTTCTTTCTGATGAGTGCATTCAACTCACAGACTTGAACCTTCCTTTTCAAAGAGCAGTTTTGAAACACTCTCTTTGTAGGATCTGCAAGTGGATATTTGGATCGCTTTGACGCCTATGCTGGGAAATGAAATATCTTCACCGAAAAACTAGACAGAAGCATTCTCAGAAACTTCTTCACGATATGTGCATTCAACTCACAGAGTTGAATCTTTCTTTTCAAAGAGCAGTTTTGAAACACACTTTTGGTAAAATCTGCAAGTGGATATTTGGAGCGATTTCAGGCCTATGCTGGAAAAGGAAATATCCTCACATAAATACTAGACAGAAGCATTCTCAGAAATTTCTGTGTGATGAGTGCCTTCAACTCACAGACTTGAACGTTCCTTTTGAGGGAACGGTTTTGAAACAGTCCTTTGGTAGAATCTGCAAGTGTTTATTTGGAGCGCTTTGAGGCCTATGTTGGAAAAGGAAATATCTTCACATAAAAACTAGACAGAAGCATTCTCCGAAACTTCTTTGTGATGATTGCATTCTACTCACAGAGTGGAACCTTCCTTTTGAAAGAACAGTTTTGAAACACTCTTTTGGTAGAATCTGCAAGTGGATATTTGGAGCGATTTGAGGCCTATGCTGGAAAAGGAGATATCTTCACATAAAAACTAGACAGAAGCATCCTCAGAAACTTTTTCTGATGTGCGCATTCAACTCACCGAGTTGAACCTTCCTTTTGATTGAGAGGTTTTGAAACACTCTTTGTCTAGAATCTGCAGGTGAATATTTGGAGTGCTAAGAGGCCAACACTGGAAAAGGAAATATCTTCACATGAGAACTAGACGGAAGCATTCTCAGAAAACTTCCGTGGCTTTATGCACTCAACTCACATAGTGGAAACTTCCTTTTGATAGCCAGTTTTGGAAACACTCCTTTTGTAGAATTTGCTAGTGGATGTTTGGAGCGATTTGAGGCCTATGCTGGAAATGGAAATATCTTCACATAAAAACTAGACAGAAGCATTCTCAGAAACTTCTTTGTGATGAATGCATTCAACTCAAAGACTTGAACTTTCCTTTTGAAAGAGCAGTTTTGAAACAATCTTTATGTAGAATCTGCAAGTGGATATTTGGAGCGCTTTGAGGCCTATGCTGGGAAATGAAATAATTTCACCTGAAAACTAGACAGAAGCCTTCTGAGAAACTTCTTTGTGATGAGTGCATTCAACTCACAGACATGAACGTTCCTTTTCTTGGAACAGTTTTGAAACACTGAGTTTGTAGAATCCGCAAGTGTTTATTCGGAGCACCTTGAGGCCTATGCTGGTAAAGGAAATATCTTCACATAAAAATTCGACAGAAGCATTCTCAGAAACTTCTTTGCGTTGAGTGCATTCAACTCCCAGACTTGAACCTTCTTTTTGAACGAGCAGCTTTGAAACACTCTTCTTGTAAAATCTGCAAATGGTTATTTGGAGCACTTTGAGGCGTATGCTGGAAAATGGAATATCTTCACCTGAAAACTAGACGGAAGCATTCTCAGAAAGTTCTTCTCGATGCGTGCATTCAACTCACAGAGTTGAACCTGTCTTTTGATAGAGCAGTTTGGAAACACTCTTTTTGTGAGATCAGCAAGTGGATATTTCCAGCGATTTGAGGCCTATGCAAGGAAAACGAAATATCTTCACATAAAAACTAGATAGCAGCATTCTCAGAAACTTCTTTGTGAGGAGCGCATTCAGCTCACAGACTGGAACGTTCCTTTTGATAGAACAGTTTTGAACCACTCCTTTTGTACTATCTGTAAGTGTTTATTCGGAGCGCTTTGGGGCCTATGTTGGAAAAGGAATTATCTTCACTTAAAAACTAGACAGAAGCATTCTCAGAAACTTCTTTGTGATGATTGCATTCTACTCACAGAGTTGAACCTTCCTTTTGATAGAACAGTTTTGAAACACTCTTTTTGCAGAATCTGCTAGTGGCTATTTGGAGCGCTTTGAGGCCTATGTTGGAAAAGGAAGAATCTTCACATAAAAACTAGGCAGAAGACTTCTCAGAAACTTCTTCCGATGGGCACATTCAACTCACAGACTTGAAGCTTCCTTCTGATAGAGAGGATTTGAAACAATCTTTGTCCAGAATCTGCAAGGAGATATTTGGGGTGCTAAGAGGCCAAAACTGCAAAAGAAAATATCACCACATGAGAACTGGACGGAAGCATTCTCAATAACTTCCATGCACTTTATGCATTCAAATCACATAGTGGAATCTTCCTTTTGATAGCGCAGTTTTGAAACACTCCTTTTGTAGAATTTGCTAGTGGATGTTTGGAGCGATTTGAGGCCTATGCTGGGAATGGAAATATCTTCACATAAAAACCAGACAAAAGCATTCTCAGAAACTTCTTTGTGATGAGTGCATTCAACTCACAGACTTGAACCTTCCTTTTGAAAGAGCAGTTTTGAAACACACTTTTTGTAGAATCTGCAAGTGGATATTTGGAGAGCTTTGAGGCCTCTGCTGGAAAATGAAATATCTTCACCTGGAAACCAGACAGAAGCATTCTGAGAATCTTCTTTGTGATGAGTGCATTCAACTCACAGACATGAACGTTCCTTTTGATAGAACAGTTTTGAAACACTAAGTTTGTAGAATCCGCAAGTGTTTATTCGGAGCACCTTGAGGCTTATGTTGGAAAAGGAAATAACTTCACATAAAAACTAGAGAGAAGCATTCTCAGAACCTTCTTTGTGATGAGTGCATTCAACTCGCAGACTTGAACCTTCCTTTTGAACGAGCAGTTTTGAAACACTCTTTTTGTAAAAGCTGCAAATGGATATTTGGAGCACTTTGAGACGTATGCTGGAAAATGGAATATCTTCATCTAAAAACTAGACAGAAGCATTCTCAGAAATTTCTTCTCGATGCGTGCATTCAACTCACAGAGTTGAACCTGTCTTTTGATAGAGCAGTTTGGCAGCACTGTTTTTGTGAAATCTGCAAGTGGATATTTCCAGCAAATTGAGGCCTATGCAAAGAAAAGGAAATATCTTCACATAAAAACTAGGTAGCGGCATTCTCAGAAACTTCTTTGTGAGGAGCGTATTCAACTCACAGACCTGAATGTTCCTTTTGATAGAACAGTTTTGAAACACTCCTTTTGTACAATCTGCAAGTGTTTATTCGGAGCGCTTTGAGGACTATGTTGGAAAAGGAAATATCTTCACATGAAAACTAGACACAAGCATTCTCAGAAACTTCTTTGTGATGAGTGCATTCTACTCACAGAGTTGAACCTTCCTTTTGATAGAACAGTACTGAAGCATTCTTTTTGTAGAATCTGCAATTGGATATTTCGAACGTTTTGAGTCCTATGCTGGAAAAGGTAATATATTCACATAAAAACTAGACAGAAGCATTCTCAGAAACTTCTTTGTGTTGAGTGCATTCAACTCACAGACATGGAGCTTCCTTTTGAAAGAGCAGTTTTGAAACACTCTTTTTGTAAAATCTGCAAGTGGATATTCGGAGCACTTTGAGGCCTATGCTGGGAAATGGAATATCTTCACCTAAAAACTAAACAGAACCTTTCTCAGAAAGCTCTTCTCGATGCATGCTTTCAACTCACAGAGTTGAACCTGCCTTTTGATAGAGCAGTTTGCAATCCCTCTTTTTATAGAATCTGCAAGTGTATATTTGGAGCGCTTTGAGGCCTATGCTGCAAAAGGAAATATCATTGCCTAAAAGCTAGACGGAAGCATTCTCAGAAACTTCTTTGCAATGAGTGCATTCAACTCACAGAGTTGAACCTTCCTTTTGATAGACCAGTTTTGAAACACTGTTTCTGTGGAATCCGCAAGCGGATATTTGGAGCTCTTTGACACTTATGCTGGAAAAGGAGATATCTTCATATACAAAGCAGACAGAAGCATTCTCAGAAACTTCTATGTCATGTGGGGATTGAACTCACAGAGTTGAACTTTCCTTTTTATGGAGCAGTTCTGCAACACTCTTTTTGTGGAAACTGCAAGTGGATATTTGGTGCGATTGCGGCATCTAGTGGAAAAGGAAATATATACAGATGAAAACAAGAGAGAATCATTCTCAGAAACTTCTTTCTGATGAGTGCATTCAACTCACAGACTTGAACCTTCCTTTTCAAAGAGCAGTTTTGAAACACTCTCTTTGTAGGATCTGCAAGTGGATATTTGGATCGCTTTGACGCCTATGCTGGGAAATGAAATATCTTCACCGAAAAACTAGACAGAAGCATTCTCAGAAACTTCTTCACGATATGTGCATTCAACTCACAGAGTTGAATCTTTCTTTTCAAAGAGCAGTTTTGAAACACACTTTTGGTAAAATCTGCAAGTGGATATTTGGAGCGATTTCAGGCCTATGCTGGAAAAGGAAATATCCTCACATAAATACTAGACAGAAGCATTCTCAGAAATTTCTGTGTGATGAGTGCCTTCAACTCACAGACTTGAACGTTCCTTTTGAGGGAACGGTTTTGAAACAGTCCTTTGGTAGAATCTGCAAGTGTTTATTTGGAGCGCTTTGAGGCCTATGTTGGAAAAGGAAATATCTTCACATAAAAACTAGACAGAAGCATTCTCCGAAACTTCTTTGTGATGATTGCATTCTACTCACAGAGTGGAACCTTCCTTTTGAAAGAACAGTTTTGAAACACTCTTTTGGTAGAATCTGCAAGTGGATATTTGGAGCGATTTGAGGCCTATGCTGGAAAAGGAGATATCTTCACATAAAAACTAGACAGAAGCATCCTCAGAAACTTTTTCTGATGTGCGCATTCAACTCACCGAGTTGAACCTTCCTTTTGATTGAGAGGTTTTGAAACACTCTTTGTCTAGAATCTGCAGGTGAATATTTGGAGTGCTAAGAGGCCAACACTGGAAAAGGAAATATCTTCACATGAGAACTAGACGGAAGCATTCTCAGAAAACTTCCGTGGCTTTATGCACTCAACTCACATAGTGGAAACTTCCTTTTGATAGCCAGTTTTGGAAACACTCCTTTTGTAGAATTTGCTAGTGGATGTTTGGAGCGATTTGAGGCCTATGCTGGAAATGGAAATATCTTCACATAAAAACTAGACAGAAGCATTCTCAGAAACTTCTTTGTGATGAATGCATTCAACTCAAAGACTTGAACTTTCCTTTTGAAAGAGCAGTTTTGAAACAATCTTTATGTAGAATCTGCAAGTGGATATTTGGAGCGCTTTGAGGCCTATGCTGGGAAATGAAATAATTTCACCTGAAAACTAGACAGAAGCCTTCTGAGAAACTTCTTTGTGATGAGTGCATTCAACTCACAGACATGAACGTTCCTTTTCTTGGAACAGTTTTGAAACACTGAGTTTGTAGAATCCGCAAGTGTTTATTCGGAGCACCTTGAGGCCTATGCTGGTAAAGGAAATATCTTCACATAAAAATTCGACAGAAGCATTCTCAGAAACTTCTTTGCGTTGAGTGCATTCAACTCCCAGACTTGAACCTTCTTTTTGAACGAGCAGCTTTGAAACACTCTTCTTGTAAAATCTGCAAATGGTTATTTGGAGCACTTTGAGGCGTATGCTGGAAAATGGAATATCTTCACCTGAAAACTAGACGGAAGCATTCTCAGAAAGTTCTTCTCGATGCGTGCATTCAACTCACAGAGTTGAACCTGTCTTTTGATAGAGCAGTTTGGAAACACTCTTTTTGTGAGATCAGCAAGTGGATATTTCCAGCGATTTGAGGCCTATGCAAGGAAAACGAAATATCTTCACATAAAAACTAGATAGCAGCATTCTCAGAAACTTCTTTGTGAGGAGCGCATTCAGCTCACAGACTGGAACGTTCCTTTTGATAGAACAGTTTTGAACCACTCCTTTTGTACTATCTGTAAGTGTTTATTCGGAGCGCTTTGGGGCCTATGTTGGAAAAGGAATTATCTTCACTTAAAAACTAGACAGAAGCATTCTCAGAAACTTCTTTGTGATGATTGCATTCTACTCACAGAGTTGAACCTTCCTTTTGATAGAACAGTTTTGAAACACTCTTTTTGCAGAATCTGCTAGTGGCTATTTGGAGCGCTTTGAGGCCTATGTTGGAAAAGGAAGAATCATCACATAAAAACTAGGCAGAAGACTTCTCAGAAACTTCTTCCGATGGGCACATTCAACTCACAGACTTGAAGCTTCCTTCTGATAGAGAGGATTTGAAACAATCTTTGTCCAGAATCTGCAAGGAGATATTTGGGGTGCTAAGAGGCCAAAACTGCAAAAGAAAATATCACCACATGAGAACTGGACGGAAGCATTCTCAATAACTTCCATGCACTTTATGCATTCAAATCACATAGTGGAATCTTCCTTTTGATAGCGCAGTTTTGAAACACTCCTTTTGTAGAATTTGCTAGTGGATGTTTGGAGCGATTTGAGGCCTATGCTGGGAATGGAAATATCTTCACATAAAAACCAGACAAAAGCATTCTCAGAAACTTCTTTGTGATGAGTGCATTCAACTCACAGACTTGAACCTTCCTTTTGAAAGAGCAGTTTTGAAACACACTTTTTGTAGAATCTGCAAGTGGATATTTGGAGAGCTTTGAGGCCTCTGCTGGAAAATGAAATATCTTCACCTGGAAACCAGACAGAAGCATTCTGAGAATCTTCTTTGTGATGAGTGCATTCAACTCACAGACATGAACGTTCCTTTTGATAGAACAGTTTTGAAACACTAAGTTTGTAGAATCCGCAAGTGTTTATTCGGAGCACCTTGAGGCTTATGTTGGAAAAGGAAATAACTTCACATAAAAACTAGAGAGAAGCATTCTCAGAACCTTCTTTGTGATGAGTGCATTCAACTCGCAGACTTGAACCTTCCTTTTGAACGAGCAGTTTTGAAACACTCTTTTTGTAAAAGCTGCAAATGGATATTTGGAGCACTTTGAGACGTATGCTGGAAAATGGAATATCTTCATCTAAAAACTAGACAGAAGCATTCTCAGAAATTTCTTCTCGATGCGTGCATTCAACTCACAGAGTTGAACCTGTCTTTTGATAGAGCAGTTTGGCAGCACTGTTTTTGTGAAATCTGCAAGTGGATATTTCCAGCAAATTGAGGCCTATGCAAAGAAAAGGAAATATCTTCACATAAAAACTAGGTAGCGGCATTCTCAGAAACTTCTTTGTGAGGAGCGTATTCAACTCACAGACCTGAATGTTCCTTTTGATAGAACAGTTTTGAAACACTCCTTTTGTACAATCTGCAAGTGTTTATTCGGAGCGCTTTGAGGACTATGTTGGAAAAGGAAATATCTTCACATGAAAACTAGACACAAGCATTCTCAGAAACTTCTTTGTGATGAGTGCATTCTACTCACAGAGTTGAACCTTCCTTTTGATAGAACAGTACTGAAGCATTCTTTTTGTAGAATCTGCAATTGGATATTTCGAACGTTTTGAGTCCTATGCTGGAAAAGGTAATATATTCACATAAAAACTAGACAGAAGCATTCTCAGAAACTTCTTTGTGTTGAGTGCATTCAACTCACAGACATGGAGCTTCCTTTTGAAAGAGCAGTTTTGAAACACTCTTTTTGTAAAATCTGCAAGTGGATATTCGGAGCACTTTGAGGCCTATGCTGGGAAATGGAATATCTTCACCTAAAAACTAAACAGAACCTTTCTCAGAAAGCTCTTCTCGATGCATGCTTTCAACTCACAGAGTTGAACCTGCCTTTTGATAGAGCAGTTTGCAATCCCTCTTTTTATAGAATCTGCAAGTGTATATTTGGAGCGCTTTGAGGCCTATGCTGCAAAAGGAAATATCATTGCCTAAAAGCTAGACGGAAGCATTCTCAGAAACTTCTTTGCAATGAGTGCATTCAACTCACAGAGTTGAACCTTCCTTTTGATAGACCAGTTTTGAAACACTGTTTCTGTGGAATCCGCAAGCGGATATTTGGAGCTCTTTGACACTTATGCTGGAAAAGGAGATATCTTCATATACAAAGCAGACAGAAGCATTCTCAGAAACTTCTATGTCATGTGGGGATTGAACTCACAGAGTTGAACTTTCCTTTTTATGGAGCAGTTCTGCAACACTCTTTTTGTGGAAACTGCAAGTGGATATTTGGTGCGATTGCGGCATCTAGTGGAAAAGGAAATATATACAGATGAAAACAAGAGAGAATCATTCTCAGAAACTTCTTTCTGATGAGTGCATTCAACTCACAGACTTGAACCTTCCTTTTCAAAGAGCAGTTTTGAAACACTCTCTTTGTAGGATCTGCAAGTGGATATTTGGATCGCTTTGACGCCTATGCTGGGAAATGAAATATCTTCACCGAAAAACTAGACAGAAGCATTCTCAGAAACTTCTTCACGATATGTGCATTCAACTCACAGAGTTGAATCTTTCTTTTCAAAGAGCAGTTTTGAAACACACTTTTGGTAAAATCTGCAAGTGGATATTTGGAGCGATTTCAGGCCTATGCTGGAAAAGGAAATATCCTCACATAAATACTAGACAGAAGCATTCTCAGAAATTTCTGTGTGATGAGTGCCTTCAACTCACAGACTTGAACGTTCCTTTTGAGGGAACGGTTTTGAAACAGTCCTTTGGTAGAATCTGCAAGTGTTTATTTGGAGCGCTTTGAGGCCTATGTTGGAAAAGGAAATATCTTCACATAAAAACTAGACAGAAGCATTCTCCGAAACTTCTTTGTGATGATTGCATTCTACTCACAGAGTGGAACCTTCCTTTTGAAAGAACAGTTTTGAAACACTCTTTTGGTAGAATCTGCAAGTGGATATTTGGAGCGATTTGAGGCCTATGCTGGAAAAGGAGATATCTTCACATAAAAACTAGACAGAAGCATCCTCAGAAACTTTTTCTGATGTGCGCATTCAACTCACCGAGTTGAACCTTCCTTTTGATTGAGAGGTTTTGAAACACTCTTTGTCTAGAATCTGCAGGTGAATATTTGGAGTGCTAAGAGGCCAACACTGGAAAAGGAAATATCTTCACATGAGAACTAGACGGAAGCATTCTCAGAAAACTTCCGTGGCTTTATGCACTCAACTCACATAGTGGAAACTTCCTTTTGATAGCCAGTTTTGGAAACACTCCTTTTGTAGAATTTGCTAGTGGATGTTTGGAGCGATTTGAGGCCTATGCTGGAAATGGAAATATCTTCACATAAAAACTAGACAGAAGCATTCTCAGAAACTTCTTTGTGATGAATGCATTCAACTCAAAGACTTGAACTTTCCTTTTGAAAGAGCAGTTTTGAAACAATCTTTATGTAGAATCTGCAAGTGGATATTTGGAGCGCTTTGAGGCCTATGCTGGGAAATGAAATAATTTCACCTGAAAACTAGACAGAAGCCTTCTGAGAAACTTCTTTGTGATGAGTGCATTCAACTCACAGACATGAACGTTCCTTTTCTTGGAACAGTTTTGAAACACTGAGTTTGTAGAATCCGCAAGTGTTTATTCGGAGCACCTTGAGGCCTATGCTGGTAAAGGAAATATCTTCACATAAAAATTCGACAGAAGCATTCTCAGAAACTTCTTTGCGTTGAGTGCATTCAACTCCCAGACTTGAACCTTCTTTTTGAACGAGCAGCTTTGAAACACTCTTCTTGTAAAATCTGCAAATGGTTATTTGGAGCACTTTGAGGCGTATGCTGGAAAATGGAATATCTTCACCTGAAAACTAGACGGAAGCATTCTCAGAAAGTTCTTCTCGATGCGTGCATTCAACTCACAGAGTTGAACCTGTCTTTTGATAGAGCAGTTTGGAAACACTCTTTTTGTGAGATCAGCAAGTGGATATTTCCAGCGATTTGAGGCCTATGCAAGGAAAACGAAATATCTTCACATAAAAACTAGATAGCAGCATTCTCAGAAACTTCTTTGTGAGGAGCGCATTCAGCTCACAGACTGGAACGTTCCTTTTGATAGAACAGTTTTGAACCACTCCTTTTGTACTATCTGTAAGTGTTTATTCGGAGCGCTTTGGGGCCTATGTTGGAAAAGGAATTATCTTCACTTAAAAACTAGACAGAAGCATTCTCAGAAACTTCTTTGTGATGATTGCATTCTACTCACAGAGTTGAACCTTCCTTTTGATAGAACAGTTTTGAAACACTCTTTTTGCAGAATCTGCTAGTGGCTATTTGGAGCGCTTTGAGGCCTATGTTGGAAAAGGAAGAATCTTCACATAAAAACTAGGCAGAAGACTTCTCAGAAACTTCTTCCGATGGGCACATTCAACTCACAGACTTGAAGCTTCCTTCTGATAGAGAGGATTTGAAACAATCTTTGTCCAGAATCTGCAAGGAGATATTTGGGGTGCTAAGAGGCCAAAACTGCAAAAGAAAATATCACCACATGAGAACTGGACGGAAGCATTCTCAATAACTTCCATGCACTTTATGCATTCAAATCACATAGTGGAATCTTCCTTTTGATAGCGCAGTTTTGAAACACTCCTTTTGTAGAATTTGCTAGTGGATGTTTGGAGCGATTTGAGGCCTATGCTGGGAATGGAAATATCTTCACATAAAAACCAGACAAAAGCATTCTCAGAAACTTCTTTGTGATGAGTGCATTCAACTCACAGACTTGAACCTTCCTTTTGAAAGAGCAGTTTTGAAACACACTTTTTGTAGAATCTGCAAGTGGATATTTGGAGAGCTTTGAGGCCTATGCTGGAAAATGAAATATCTTCACCTGGAAACCAGACAGAAGCATTCTGAGAATCTTCTTTGTGATGAGTGCATTCAACTCACAGACATGAACGTTCCTTTTGATAGAACAGTTTTGAAACACTAAGTTTGTAGAATCCGCAAGTGTTTATTCGGAGCACCTTGAGGCTTATGTTGGAAAAGGAAATAACTTCACATAAAAACTAGAGAGAAGCATTCTCAGAACCTTCTTTGTGATGAGTGCATTCAACTCGCAGACTTGAACCTTCCTTTTGAACGAGCAGTTTTGAAACACTCTTTTTGTAAAAGCTGCAAATGGATATTTGGAGCACTTTGAGACGTATGCTGGAAAATGGAATATCTTCATCTAAAAACTAGACAGAAGCATTCTCAGAAATTTCTTCTCGATGCGTGCATTCAACTCACAGAGTTGAACCTGTCTTTTGATAGAGCAGTTTGGCAGCACTGTTTTTGTGAAATCTGCAAGTGGATATTTCCAGCAAATTGAGGCCTATGCAAAGAAAAGGAAATATCTTCACATAAAAACTAGGTAGCGGCATTCTCAGAAACTTCTTTGTGAGGAGCGTATTCAACTCACAGACCTGAATGTTCCTTTTGATAGAACAGTTTTGAAACACTCCTTTTGTACAATCTGCAAGTGTTTATTCGGAGCGCTTTGAGGACTATGTTGGAAAAGGAAATATCTTCACATGAAAACTAGACACAAGCATTCTCAGAAACTTCTTTGTGATGAGTGCATTCTACTCACAGAGTTGAACCTTCCTTTTGATAGAACAGTACTGAAGCATTCTTTTTGTAGAATCTGCAATTGGATATTTCGAACGTTTTGAGTCCTATGCTGGAAAAGGTAATATATTCACATAAAAACTAGACAGAAGCATTCTCAGAAACTTCTTTGTGTTGAGTGCATTCAACTCACAGACATGGAGCTTCCTTTTGAAAGAGCAGTTTTGAAACACTCTTTTTGTAAAATCTGCAAGTGGATATTCGGAGCACTTTGAGGCCTATGCTGGGAAATGGAATATCTTCACCTAAAAACTAAACAGAACCTTTCTCAGAAAGCTCTTCTCGATGCATGCTTTCAACTCACAGAGTTGAACCTGCCTTTTGATAGAGCAGTTTGCAATCCCTCTTTTTATAGAATCTGCAAGTGTATATTTGGAGCGCTTTGAGGCCTATGCTGCAAAAGGAAATATCATTGCCTAAAAGCTAGACGGAAGCATTCTCAGAAACTTCTTTGCAATGAGTGCATTCAACTCACAGAGTTGAACCTTCCTTTTGATAGACCAGTTTTGAAACACTGTTTCTGTGGAATCCGCAAGCGGATATTTGGAGCTCTTTGACACTTATGCTGGAAAAGGAGATATCTTCATATACAAAGCAGACAGAAGCATTCTCAGAAACTTCTATGTCATGTGGGGATTGAACTCACAGAGTTGAACTTTCCTTTTTATGGAGCAGTTCTGCAACACTCTTTTTGTGGAAACTGCAAGTGGATATTTGGTGCGATTGCGGCATCTAGTGGAAAAGGAAATATATACAGATGAAAACAAGAGAGAATCATTCTCAGAAACTTCTTTCTGATGAGTGCATTCAACTCACAGACTTGAACCTTCCTTTTCAAAGAGCAGTTTTGAAACACTCTCTTTGTAGGATCTGCAAGTGGATATTTGGATCGCTTTGACGCCTATGCTGGGAAATGAAATATCTTCACCGAAAAACTAGACAGAAGCATTCTCAGAAACTTCTTCACGATATGTGCATTCAACTCACAGAGTTGAATCTTTCTTTTCAAAGAGCAGTTTTGAAACACACTTTTGGTAAAATCTGCAAGTGGATATTTGGAGCGATTTCAGGCCTATGCTGGAAAAGGAAATATCCTCACATAAATACTAGACAGAAGCATTCTCAGAAATTTCTGTGTGATGAGTGCCTTCAACTCACAGACTTGAACGTTCCTTTTGAGGGAACGGTTTTGAAACAGTCCTTTGGTAGAATCTGCAAGTGTTTATTTGGAGCGCTTTGAGGCCTATGTTGGAAAAGGAAATATCTTCACATAAAAACTAGACAGAAGCATTCTCCGAAACTTCTTTGTGATGATTGCATTCTACTCACAGAGTGGAACCTTCCTTTTGAAAGAACAGTTTTGAAACACTCTTTTGGTAGAATCTGCAAGTGGATATTTGGAGCGATTTGAGGCCTATGCTGGAAAAGGAGATATCTTCACATAAAAACTAGACAGAAGCATCCTCAGAAACTTTTTCTGATGTGCGCATTCAACTCACCGAGTTGAACCTTCCTTTTGATAGAGAGGTTTTGAAACACTCTTTGTCTAGAATCTGCAGGTGAATATTTGGAGTGCTAAGAGGCCAACACTGGAAAAGGAAATATCTTCACATGAGAACTAGACGGAAGCATTCTCAGAAAACTTCCGTGGCTTTATGCACTCAACTCACATAGTGGAAACTTCCTTTTGATAGCCAGTTTTGGAAACACTCCTTTTGTAGAATTTGCTAGTGGATGTTTGGAGCGATTTGAGGCCTATGCTGGAAATGGAAATATCTTCACATAAAAACTAGACAGAAGCATTCTCAGAAACTTCGTTGTGATGAATGCATTCAACTCAAAGACTTGAACTTTCCTTTTGAAAGAGCAGTTTTGAAACAATCTTTATGTAGAATCTGCAAGTGGATATTTGGAGCGCTTTGAGGCCTATGCTGGGAAATGAAATAATTTCACCTGGAAACTAGACAGAAGCCTTCTGAGAAACTTCTTTGTGATGAGTGCATTCAACTCACAGACATGAACGTTCCTTTTCTTGGGACAGTTTTGAAACACTGAGTTTGTAGAATCCGCAAGTGTTTATTCGGAGCACCTTGAGGCCTATGCTGGTAAAGGAAATATCTTCACATAAAAATTCGACAGAAGCATTCTCAGAAACTTCTTTGCGTTGAGTGCATTCAACTCCCAGACTTGAACCTTCTTTTTGAACGAGCAGCTTTGAAACACTCTTCTTGTAAAATCTGCAAATGGATATTTGGAGCACTTTGAGGCGTATGCTGGAAAATGGAATATCTTCACCTGAAAACTAGACGGAAGCATTCTCAGAAAGTTCTTCTCGATGCGTGCATTCAACTCACAGAGTTGAACCTGTCTTTTGATAGAGCAGTTTGGAAACACTCTTTTTGTGAGATCAGCAAGTGGATATTTCCAGCGATTTGAGGCCTATGCAAGGAAAACGAAATATCTTCACATAAAAACTAGATAGCAGCATTCTCAGAAACTTCTTTGTGAGGAGCGCATTCAGCTCACAGACTGGAACGTTCCTTTTGATAGAACAGTTTTGAACCACTCCTTTTGTACTATCTGTAAGTGTTTATTCGGAGCGCTTTGGGGCCTGTGTTGGAAAAGGAATTATCTTCACCTAAAAACTAGACAGAAGCATTCTCAGAAACTTCTTTGTGATGATTGCATTCTACTCACAGAGTTGAACCTTCCTTTTGGTAGAACAGTTTTGAAACACTCTTTTTGCAGAATCTGCTAGTGGCTATTTGGAGCGCTTTGAGGCCTATGTTGGAAAAGGAAGAATCTTCACATAAAAACTAGGCAGAAGACTTCTCAGAAACTTCTTCTGATGGGCACATTCAACTCACAGACTTGAAGCTTCCTTCTGATAGAGAGGATTTGAAACAATCTTTGTCCAGAATCTGCAAGGAGATATTTGGGGTGCTAAGAGGCCAAAACTGCAAAAGAAAATATCACCACATGAGAACTGGACGGAAGCATTCTCAATAACTTCCATGCACTTTATGCATTCAAATCACATAGTGGAATCTTCCTTTTGATAGCGCAGTTTTGAAACACTCCTTTTGTAGAATTTGCTAGTGGATGTTTGGAGCGATTTGAGGCCTATGCTGGGAATGGAAATATCTTCACATAAAAACCAGACAAAAGCATTCTCAGAAACTTCTTTGTGATGAGTGCATTCAACTCACAGACTTGAACCTTCCTTTTGAAAGAGCAGTTTTGAAACACACTTTTTGTAGAATCTGCAAGTGGATATTTGGAGAGCTTTGAGGCCTATGCTGGAAAATGAAATATCTTCACCTGGAAACCAGACAGAAGCACTCTGAGAATCTTCTTTGTGATGAGTGCATTCAACTCACAGACATGAACGTTCCTTTTGATAGAACAGTTTTGAAACACTAAGTTTGTAGAATCCGCAAGTGTTTATTCGGAGCACCTTGAGGCTTATGTTGGAAAAGGAAATAACTTCACATAAAAACTAGAGAGAAGCATTCTCAGAACCTTCTTTGTGATGAGTGCATTCAACTCGCAGACTTGAACCTTCCTTTTGAACGAGCAGTTTTGAAACACTCTTTTTGTAAAAGCTGCAAATGGATATTTGGAGCACTTTGAGACGTATGCTGGAAAATGGAATATCTTCATCTAAAAACTAGACAGAAGCATTCTCAGAAATTTCTTCTCGATGCGTGCATTCAACTCACAGAGTTGAACCTGTCTTTTGATAGAGCAGTTTGGCAGCACTGTTTTTGAGAAATCTGCAAGTGGATATTTCCAGCAAATTGAGGCCTATGCAAAGAAAAGGAAATATCTTCACATAAAAACTAGGTAGCGGCATTCTCAGAAACTTCTTTGTGAGGAGCGTATTCAACTCACAGACCTGAATGTTCCTTTTGATAGAACAGTTTTGAAACACTCCTTTTGTACAATCTGCAAGTGTTTATTCGCGGCGCTTTGAGGACTATGTTGGAAAAGGAAATATCTTCACATGAAAACTAGACACAAGCATTCTCAGAAACTTCTTTGTGATGAGTGCATTCTACTCACAGAGTTGAACCTTCCTTTTGATAGAACAGTACTGAAGCATTCTTTTTGTAGAATCTGCAATTGGATATTTCGAACGTTTTGAGTCCTATGCTGGAAAAGGTAATATATTCACATAAAAACTAGACAGAAGCATTCTCAGAAACTTCTTCGTGTTGAGTGCATTCAACTCACAGACATGGAGCTTCCTTTTGAAAGAGCAGTTTTGAAACACTCTTTTTGTAAAATCTGCAAGTGGATATTCGGAGCACTTTGAGGCCTATGCTGGGAAATGGAATATCTTCACCTAAAAACTAAACAGAACCTTTCTCAGAAAGCTCTTCTCGATGCATGCTTTCAACTCACAGAGTTGAACCTGCCTTTTGATAGAGCAGTTTGCAATCCCTCTTTTTATAGAATCTGCAAGTGTATATTTGGAGCGCTTTGAGGCCTATGCTGCAAAAGGAAATATCATTGCCTAAAAGCTAGACGGAAGCATTCTCAGAAACTTCTTTGCAATGAGTGCATTCAACTCACAGAGTTGAACCTTCCTTTTGATAGACCAGTTTTGAAACACTGTTTCTGTGGAATCCGCAAGCGGATATTTGGAGCTCTTTGACACTTATGCTGGAAAAGGAGATATCTTCATATACAAAGCAGACAGAAGCATTCTCAGAAACTTCTATGTCATGTGGGGATTGAACTCACAGAGTTGAACTTTCCTTTTTATGGAGCAGTTCTGCAACACTCTTTTTGTGGAAACTGCAAGTGGATATTTGGTGCGATTGCGGCATCTAGTGGAAAAGGAAATATATACAGATGAAAACAAGAGAGAATCATTCTCAGAAACTTCTTTCTGATGAGTGCATTCAACTCACAGACTTGAACCTTCCTTTTCAAAGAGCAGTTTTGAAACACTCTCTTTGTAGGATCTGCAAGTGGATATTTGGATCGCTTTGACGCCTATGCTGGGAAATGAAATATCTTCACCGAAAAACTAGACAGAAGCATTCTCAGAAACTTCTTCACGATATGTGCATTCAACTCACAGAGTTGAATCTTTCTTTTCAAAGAGCAGTTTTGAAACACACTTTTGGTAAAATCTGCAAGTGGATATTTGGAGCGATTTCAGGCCTATGCTGGAAAAGGAAATATCCTCACATAAATACTAGACAGAAGCATTCTCAGAAATTTCTGTGTGATGAGTGCCTTCAACTCACAGACTTGAACGTTCCTTTTGAGGGAACGGTTTTGAAACAGTCCTTTGGTAGAATCTGCAAGTGTTTATTTGGAGCGCTTTGAGGCCTATGTTGGAAAAGGAAATATCTTCACATAAAAACTAGACAGAAGCATTCTCCGAAACTTCTTTGTGATGATTGCATTCTACTCACAGAGTGGAACCTTCCTTTTGAAAGAACAGTTTTGAAACACTCTTTTGGTAGAATCTGCAAGTGGATATTTGGAGCGATTTGAGGCCTATGCTGGAAAAGGAGATATCTTCACATAAAAACTAGACAGAAGCATCCTCAGAAACTTTTTCTGATGTGCGCATTCAACTCACCGAGTTGAACCTTCCTTTTGATAGAGAGGTTTTGAAACACTCTTTGTCTAGAATCTGCAGGTGAATATTTGGAGTGCTAAGAGGCCAACACTGGAAAAGGAAATATCTTCACATGAGAACTAGACGGAAGCATTCTCAGAAAACTTCCGTGGCTTTATGCACTCAACTCACATAGTGGAAACTTCCTTTTGATAGCCAGTTTTGGAAACACTCCTTTTGTAGAATTTGCTAGTGGATGTTTGGAGCGATTTGAGGCCTATGCTGGAAATGGAAATATCTTCACATAAAAACTAGACAGAAGCATTCTCAGAAACTTCGTTGTGATGAATGCATTCAACTCAAAGACTTGAACTTTCCTTTTGAAAGAGCAGTTTTGAAACAATCTTTATGTAGAATCTGCAAGTAGATATTTGGAGCGCTTTGAGGCCTATGCTGGGAAATGAAATAATTTCACCTGGAAACTAGACAGAAGCCTTCTGAGAAACTTCTTTGTGATGAGTGCATTCAACTCACAGACATGAACGTTCCTTTTCTTGGGACAGTTTTGAAACACTGAGTTTGTAGAATCCGCAAGTGTTTATTCGGAGCACCTTGAGGCCTATGCTGGTAAAGGAAATATCTTCACATAAAAATTCGACAGAAGCATTCTCAGAAACTTCTTTGCGTTGAGTGCATTCAACTCCCAGACTTGAACCTTCTTTTTGAACGAGCAGCTTTGAAACACTCTTCTTGTAAAATCTGCAAATGGATATTTGGAGCACTTTGAGGCGTATGCTGGAAAATGGAATATCTTCACCTGAAAACTAGACGGAAGCATTCTCAGAAAGTTCTTCTCGATGCGTGCATTCAACTCACAGAGTTGAACCTGTCTTTTGATAGAGCAGTTTGGAAACACTCTTTTTGTGAGATCAGCAAGTGGATATTTCCAGCGATTTGAGGCCTATGCAAGGAAAACGAAATATCTTCACATAAAAACTAGATAGCAGCATTCTCAGAAACTTCTTTGTGAGGAGCGCATTCAGCTCACAGACTGGAACGTTCCTTTTGATAGAACAGTTTTGAACCACTCCTTTTGTACTATCTGTAAGTGTTTATTCGGAGCGCTTTGGGGCCTGTGTTGGAAAAGGAATTATCTTCACCTAAAAACTAGACAGAAGCATTCTCAGAAACTTCTTTGTGATGATTGCATTCTACTCACAGAGTTGAACCTTCCTTTTGGTAGAACAGTTTTGAAACACTCTTTTTGCAGAATCTGCTAGTGGCTATTTGGAGCGCTTTGAGGCCTATGTTGGAAAAGGAAGAATCTTCACATAAAAACTAGGCAGAAGACTTCTCAGAAACTTCTTCTGATGGGCACATTCAACTCACAGACTTGAAGCTTCCTTCTGATAGAGAGGATTTGAAACAATCTTTGTCCAGAATCTGCAAGGAGATATTTGGGGTGCTAAGAGGCCAAAACTGCAAAAGAAAATATCACCACATGAGAACTGGACGGAAGCATTCTCAATAACTTCCATGCACTTTATGCATTCAAATCACATAGTGGAATCTTCCTTTTGATAGCGCAGTTTTGAAACACTCCTTTTGTAGAATTTGCTAGTGGATGTTTGGAGCGATTTGAGGCCTATGCTGGGAATGGAAATATCTTCACATAAAAACCAGACAAAAGCATTCTCAGAAACTTCTTTGTGATGAGTGCATTCAACTCACAGACTTGAACCTTCCTTTTGAAAGAGCAGTTTTGAAACACACTTTTTGTAGAATCTGCAAGTGGATATTTGGAGAGCTTTGAGGCCTATGCTGGAAAATGAAATATCTTCACCTGGAAACCAGACAGAAGCACTCTGAGAATCTTCTTTGTGATGAGTGCATTCAACTCACAGACATGAACGTTCCTTTTGATAGAACAGTTTTGAAACACTAAGTTTGTAGAATCCGCAAGTGTTTATTCGGAGCACCTTGAGGCTTATGTTGGAAAAGGAAATAACTTCACATAAAAACTAGAGAGAAGCATTCTCAGAACCTTCTTTGTGATGAGTGCATTCAACTCGCAGACTTGAACCTTCCTTTTGAACGAGCAGTTTTGAAACACTCTTTTTGTAAAAGCTGCAAATGGATATTTGGAGCACTTTGAGACGTATGCTGGAAAATGGAATATCTTCATCTAAAAACTAGACAGAAGCATTCTCAGAAATTTCTTCTCGATGCGTGCATTCAACTCACAGAGTTGAACCTGTCTTTTGATAGAGCAGTTTGGCAGCACTGTTTTTGAGAAATCTGCAAGTGGATATTTCCAGCAAATTGAGGCCTATGCAAAGAAAAGGAAATATCTTCACATAAAAACTAGGTAGCGGCATTCTCAGAAACTTCTTTGTGAGGAGCGTATTCAACTCACAGACCTGAATGTTCCTTTTGATAGAACAGTTTTGAAACACTCCTTTTGTACAATCTGCAAGTGTTTATTCGCGGCGCTTTGAGGACTATGTTGGAAAAGGAAATATCTTCACATGAAAACTAGACACAAGCATTCTCAGAAACTTCTTTGTGATGAGTGCCTTCTACTCACAGAGTTGAACCTTCCTTTTGATAGAACAGTACTGAAGCATTCTTTTTGTAGAATCTGCAATTGGATATTTCGAACGTTTTGAGTCCTATGCTGGAAAAGGTAATATATTCACATAAAAACTAGACAGAAGCATTCTCAGAAACTTCTTCGTGTTGAGTGCATTCAACTCACAGACATGGAGCTTCCTTTTGAAAGAGCAGTTTTGAAACACTCTTTTTGTAAAATCTGCAAGTGGATATTCGGAGCACTTTGAGGCCTATGCTGGGAAATGGAATATCTTCACCTAAAAACTAAACAGAACCTTTCTCAGAAAGCTCTTCTCGATGCATGCTTTCAACTCACAGAGTTGAACCTGCCTTTTGATAGAGCAGTTTGCAATCCCTCTTTTTATAGAATCTGCAAGTGTATATTTGGAGCGCTTTGAGGCCTATGCTGCAAAAGGAAATATCATTGCCTAAAAGCTAGACGGAAGCATTCTCAGAAACTTCTTTGCAATGAGTGCATTCAACTCACAGAGTTGAACCTTCCTTTTGATAGACCAGTTTTGAAACACTGTTTCTGTGGAATCCGCAAGCGGATATTTGGAGCTCTTTGACACTTATGCTGGAAAAGGAGATATCTTCATATACAAAGCAGACAGAAGCATTCTCAGAAACTTCTATGTCATGTGGGGATTGAACTCACAGAGTTGAACTTTCCTTTTTATGGAGCAGTTCTGCAACACTCTTTTTGTGGAAACTGCAAGTGGATATTTGGTGCGATTGCGGCATCTAGTGGAAAAGGAAATATATACAGATGAAAACAAGAGAGAATCATTCTCAGAAACTTCTTTCTGATGAGTGCATTCAACTCACAGACTTGAACCTTCCTTTTCAAAGAGCAGTTTTGAAACACTCTCTTTGTAGGATCTGCAAGTGGATATTTGGATCGCTTTGACGCCTATGCTGGGAAATGAAATATCTTCACCGAAAAACTAGACAGAAGCATTCTCAGAAACTTCTTCACGATATGTGCATTCAACTCACAGAGTTGAATCTTTCTTTTCAAAGAGCAGTTTTGAAACACACTTTTGGTAAAATCTGCAAGTGGATATTTGGAGCGATTTCAGGCCTATGCTGGAAAAGGAAATATCCTCACATAAATACTAGACAGAAGCATTCTCAGAAATTTCTGTGTGATGAGTGCCTTCAACTCACAGACTTGAACGTTCCTTTTGAGGGAACGGTTTTGAAACAGTCCTTTGGTAGAATCTGCAAGTGTTTATTTGGAGCGCTTTGAGGCCTATGTTGGAAAAGGAAATATCTTCACATAAAAACTAGACAGAAGCATTCTCCGAAACTTCTTTGTGATGATTGCATTCTACTCACAGAGTGGAACCTTCCTTTTGAAAGAACAGTTTTGAAACACTCTTTTGGTAGAATCTGCAAGTGGATATTTGGAGCGATTTGAGGCCTATGCTGGAAAAGGAGATATCTTCACATAAAAACTAGACAGAAGCATCCTCAGAAACTTTTTCTGATGTGCGCATTCAACTCACCGAGTTGAACCTTCCTTTTGATAGAGAGGTTTTGAAACACTCTTTGTCTAGAATCTGCAGGTGAATATTTGGAGTGCTAAGAGGCCAACACTGGAAAAGGAAATATCTTCACATGAGAACTAGACGGAAGCATTCTCAGAAAACTTCCGTGGCTTTATGCACTCAACTCACATAGTGGAAACTTCCTTTTGATAGCCAGTTTTGGAAACACTCCTTTTGTAGAATTTGCTAGTGGATGTTTGGAGCGATTTGAGGCCTATGCTGGAAATGGAAATATCTTCACATAAAAACTAGACAGAAGCATTCTCAGAAACTTCTTTGTGATGAATGCATTCAACTCAAAGACTTGAACTTTCCTTTTGAAAGAGCAGTTTTGAAACAATCTTTATGTAGAATCTGCAAGTGGATATTTGGAGCGCTTTGAGGCCTATGCTGGGAAATGAAATAATTTCACCTGAAAACTAGACAGAAGCCTTCTGAGAAACTTCTTTGTGATGAGTGCATTCAACTCACAGACATGAACGTTCCTTTTCTTGGGACAGTTTTGAAACACTGAGTTTGTAGAATCCGCAAGTGTTTATTCGGAGCACCTTGAGGCCTATGCTGGTAAAGGAAATATCTTCACATAAAAATTCGACAGAAGCATTCTCAGAAACTTCTTTGCGTTGAGTGCATTCAACTCCCAGACTTGAACCTTCTTTTTGAACGAGCAGCTTTGAAACACTCTTCTTGTAAAATCTGCAAATGGATATTTGGAGCACTTTGAGGCGTATGCTGGAAAATGGAATATCTTCACCTGAAAACTAGACGGAAGCATTCTCAGAAAGTTCTTCTCGATGCGTGCATTCAACTCACAGAGTTGAACCTGTCTTTTGATAGAGCAGTTTGGAAACACTCTTTTTGTGAGATCAGCAAGTGGATATTTCCAGCGATTTGAGGCCTATGCAAGGAAAACGAAATATCTTCACATAAAAACTAGATAGCAGCATTCTCAGAAACTTCTTTGTGAGGAGCGCATTCAGCTCACAGACTGGAACGTTCCTTTTGATAGAACAGTTTTGAACCACTCCTTTTGTACTATCTGTAAGTGTTTATTCGGAGCGCTTTGGGGCCTATGTTGGAAAAGGAATTATCTTCACTTAAAAACTAGACAGAAGCATTCTCAGAAACTTCTTTGTGATGATTGCATTCTACTCACAGAGTTGAACCTTCCTTTTGATAGAACAGTTTTGAAACACTCTTTTTGCAGAATCTGCTAGTGGCTATTTGGAGCGCTTTGAGGCCTATGTTGGAAAAGGAAGAATCTTCACATAAAAACTAGGCAGAAGACTTCTCAGAAACTTCTTCCGATGGGCACATTCAACTCACAGACTTGAAGCTTCCTTCTGATAGAGAGGATTTGAAACAATCTTTGTCCAGAATCTGCAAGGAGATATTTGGGGTGCTAAGAGGCCAAAACTGCAAAAGAAAATATCACCACATGAGAACTGGACGGAAGCATTCTCAATAACTTCCATGCACTTTATGCATTCAAATCACATAGTGGAATCTTCCTTTTGATAGCGCAGTTTTGAAACACTCCTTTTGTAGAATTTGCTAGTGGATGTTTGGAGCGATTTGAGGCCTATGCTGGGAATGGAAATATCTTCACATAAAAACCAGACAAAAGCATTCTCAGAAACTTCTTTGTGATGAGTGCATTCAACTCACAGACTTGAACCTTCCTTTTGAAAGAGCAGTTTTGAAACACACTTTTTGTAGAATCTGCAAGTGGATATTTGGAGAGCTTTGAGGCCTCTGCTGGAAAATGAAATATCTTCACCTGGAAACCAGACAGAAGCACTCTGAGAATCTTCTTTGTGATGAGTGCATTCAACTCACAGACATGAACGTTCCTTTTGATAGAACAGTTTTGAAACACTAAGTTTGTAGAATCCGCAAGTGTTTATTCGGAGCACCTTGAGGCTTATGTTGGAAAAGGAAATAACTTCACATAAAAACTAGAGAGAAGCATTCTCAGAACCTTCTTTGTGATGAGTGCATTCAACTCGCAGACTTGAACCTTCCTTTTGAACGAGCAGTTTTGAAACACTCTTTTTGTAAAAGCTGCAAATGGATATTTGGAGCACTTTGAGACGTATGCTGGAAAATGGAATATCTTCATCTAAAAACTAGACAGAAGCATTCTCAGAAATTTCTTCTCGATGCGTGCATTCAACTCACAGAGTTGAACCTGTCTTTTGATAGAGCAGTTTGGCAGCACTGTTTTTGTGAAATCTGCAAGTGGATATTTCCAGCAAATTGAGGCCTATGCAAAGAAAAGGAAATATCTTCACATAAAAACTAGGTAGCGGCATTCTCAGAAACTTCTTTGTGAGGAGCGTATTCAACTCACAGACTTGAATGTTCCTTTTGATAGAACAGTTTTGAAACACTCCTTTTGTACAATCTGCAAGTGTTTATTCGGAGCGCTTTGAGGACTATGTTGGAAAAGGAAATATCTTCACATGAAAACTAGACACAAGCATTCTCAGAAACTTCTTTGTGATGAGTGCATTCTACTCACAGAGTTGAACCTTCCTTTTGATAGAACAGTACTGAAGCATTCTTTTTGTAGAATCTGCAATTGGATATTTCGAACGTTTTGAGTCCTATGCTGGAAAAGGTAATATATTCACATAAAAACTAGACAGAAGCATTCTCAGAAACTTCTTTGTGTTGAGTGCATTCAACTCACAGACATGGAGCTTCCTTTTGAAAGAGCAGTTTTGAAACACTCTTTTTGTAAAATCTGCAAGTGGATATTCGGAGCACTTTGAGGCCTATGCTGGGAAATGGAATATCTTCACCTAAAAACTAAACAGAACCTTTCTCAGAAAGCTCTTCTCGATGCATGCTTTCAACTCACAGAGTTGAACCTGCCTTTTGATAGAGCAGTTTGCAATCCCTCTTTTTATAGAATCTGCAAGTGTATATTTGGAGCGCTTTGAGGCCTATGCTGCAAAAGGAAATATCATTGCCTAAAAGCTAGACGGAAGCATTCTCAGAAACTTCTTTGCAATGAGTGCATTCAACTCACAGAGTTGAACCTTCCTTTTGATAGACCAGTTTTGAAACACTGTTTCTGTGGAATCCGCAAGCGGATATTTGGAGCTCTTTGACACTTATGCTGGAAAAGGAGATATCTTCATATACAAAGCAGACAGAAGCATTCTCAGAAACTTCTATGTCATGTGGGGATTGAACTCACAGAGTTGAACTTTCCTTTTTATGGAGCAGTTCTGCAACACTCTTTTTGTGGAAACTGCAAGTGGATATTTGGTGCGATTGCGGCATCTAATGGAAAAGGAAATATATACAGATGAAAACAAGAGAGAATCATTCTCAGAAACTTCTTTCTGATGAGTGCATTCAACTCACAGACTTGAACCTTCCTTTTCAAAGAGCAGTTTTGAAACACTCTCTTTGTAGGATCTGCAAGTGGATATTTGGATCGCTTTGACGCCTATGCTGGGAAATGAAATATCTTCACCGAAAAACTAGACAGAAGCATTCTCAGAAACTTCTTCACGATACGTGCATTCAACTCACAGAGTTGAATCTTTCTTTTCAAAGAGCAGTTTTGAAACACACTTTTGGTAAAATCTGCAAGTGGATATTTGGAGCGATTTCAGGCCTATGCTGGAAAAGGAAATATCCTCACATAAATACTGGACAGAAGCATTCTCAGAAATTTCTGTGTGATGAGTGCCTTCAACTCACAGACTTGAACGTTCCTTTTGAGGGAACGGTTTTGAAACAGTCCTTTGGTAGAATCTGCAAGTGTTTATTTGGAGCGCTTTGAGGCCTATGTTGGAAAAGGAAATATCTTCACATAAAAACTAGACAGAAGCATTCTCCGAAACTTCTTTGTGATGATTGCATTCTACTCATAGAGTGGAACCTTCCTTTTGAAAGAACAGTTTTGAAACACTCTTTTGGTAGAATCTGCAAGTGGATATTTGGAGCGATTTGAGGCCTATGCTGGAAAAGGAGATATCTTCACATAAAAACTAGACAGAAGCATCCTCAGAAACTTTTTCTGATGTGCGCATTCAACTCACCGAGTTGAACCTTCCTTTTGATAGAGAGGTTTTGAAACACTCTTTGTCTAGAATCTGCAGGTGAATATTTGGAGTGCTAAGAGGCCAACACTGGAAAAGGAAATATCTTCACATGAGAACTAGACGGAAGCATTCTCAGAAAACTTCCGTGGCTTTATGCACTCAACTCACATAGTGGAAACTTCCTTTTGATAGCCAGTTTTGGAAACACTCCTTTTGTAGAATTTGCTAGTGGATGTTTGGAGCGATTTGAGGCCTATGCTGGAAATGGAAATATCTTCACATAAAAACTAGACAGAAGCATTCTCAGAAACTTCTTTGTGATGAATGCATTCAACTCAAAGACTTGAACTTTCCTTTTGAAAGAGCAGTTTTGAAACAATCTTTATGTAGAATCTGCAAGTGGATATTTGGAGCGCTTTGAGGCCTATGCTGGGAAATGAAATAATTTCACCTGAAAACTAGACAGAAGCCTTCTGAGAAACTTCTTTGTGATGAGTGCATTCAACTCACAGCCATGAACGTTCCTTTTCTTGGGACAGTTTTGAAACACTGAGTTTGTAGAATCCGCAAGTGTTTATTCGGAGCACCTTGAGGCCTATGCTGGTAAAGGAAATATCTTCACATAAAAATTCGACAGAAGCATTCTCAGAAACTTCTTTGCGTTGAGTGCATTCAACTCCCAGACTTGAACCTTCTTTTTGAACGAGCAGCTTTGAAACACTCTTCTTGTAAAATCTGCAAATGGATATTTGGAGCACTTTGAGGCGTATGCTGGAAAATGGAATATCTTCACCTGAAAACTAGACGGAAGCATTCTCAGAAAGTTCTTCTCGATGCGTGCATTCAACTCACAGAGTTGAACCTGTCTTTTGATAGAGCAGTTTGGAAACACTCTTTTTGTGAGATCAGCAAGTGGATATTTCCAGCGATTTGAGGCCTATGCAAGGAAAACGAAATATCTTCACATAAAAACTAGATAGCAGCATTCTCAGAAACTTCTTTGTGAGGAGCGCATTCAGCTCACAGACTGGAACGTTCCTTTTGATAGAACAGTTTTGAACCACTCCTTTTGTACTATCTGTAAGTGTTTATTCGGAGCGCTTTGGGGCCTATGTTGGAAAAGGAATTATCTTCACTTAAAAACTAGACAGAAGCATTCTCAGAAACTTCTTTGTGATGATTGCATTCTACTCACAGAGTTGAACCTTCCTTTTGATAGAACAGTTTTGAAACACTCTTTTTGCAGAATCTGCTAGTGGCTATTTGGAGCGCTTTGAGGCCTATGTTGGAAAAGGAAGAATCTTCACATAAAAACTAGGCAGAAGACTTCTCAGAAACTTCTTCCGATGGGCACATTCAACTCACAGACTTGAAGCTTCCTTCTGATAGAGAGGATTTGAAACAATCTTTGTCCAGAATCTGCAAGGAGATATTTGGGGTGCTAAGAGGCCAAAACTGCAAAAGAAAATATCACCACATGAGAACTGGACGGAAGCATTCTCAATAACTTCCATGCACTTTATGCATTCAAATCACATAGTGGAATCTTCCTTTTGATAGCGCAGTTTTGAAACACTCCTTTTGTAGAATTTGCTAGTGGATGTTTGGAGCGATTTGAGGCCTATGCTGGGAATGGAAATATCTTCACATAAAAACCAGACAAAAGCATTCTCAGAAACTTCTTTGTGATGAGTGCATTCAACTCACAGACTTGAACCTTCCTTTTGAAAGAGCAGTTTTGAAACACACTTTTTGTAGAATCTGCAAGTGGATATTTGGAGAGCTTTGAGGCCTCTGCTGGAAAATGAAATATCTTCACCTGGAAACCAGACAGAAGCATTCTGAGAATCTTCTTTGTGATGAGTGCATTCAACTCACAGACATGAACGTTCCTTTTGATAGAACAGTTTTGAAACACTAAGTTTGTAGAATCCGCAAGTGTTTATTCGGAGCACCTTGAGGCTTATGTTGGAAAAGGAAATAACTTCACATAAAAACTAGAGAGAAGCATTCTCAGAACCTTCTTTGTGATGAGTGCATTCAACTCGCAGACTTGAACCTTCCTTTTGAACGAGCAGTTTTGAAACACTCTTTTTGTAAAAGCTGCAAATGGATATTTGGAGCACTTTGAGACGTATGCTGGAAAATGGAATATCTTCATCTAAAAACTAGACAGAAGCATTCTCAGAAATTTCTTCTCGATGCGTGCATTCAACTCACAGAGTTGAACCTGTCTTTTGATAGAGCAGTTTGGCAGCACTGTTTTTGTGAAATCTGCAAGTGGATATTTCCAGCAAATTGAGGCCTATGCAAAGAAAAGGAAATATCTTCACATAAAAACTAGGTAGCGGCATTCTCAGAAACTTCTTTGTGAGGAGCGTATTCAACTCACAGACTTGAATGTTCCTTTTGATAGAACAGTTCTGAAACACTCCTTTTGTACAATCTGCAAGTGTTTATTCGGAGCGCTTTGAGGACTATGTTGGAAAAGGAAATATCTTCACATGAAAACTAGACACAAGCATTCTCAGAAACTTCTTTGTGATGAGTGCATTCTACTCACAGAGTTGAACCTTCCTTTTGATAGAACAGTACTGAAGCATTCTTTTTGTAGAATCTGCAATTGGATATTTCGAACGTTTTGAGTCCTATGCTGGAAAAGGTAATATATTCACATAAAAACTAGACAGAAGCATTCTCAGAAACTTCTTCGTGTTGAGTGCATTCAACTCACGGACATGGAGCTTCCTTTTGAAAGAGCAGTTTTGAAACACTCTTTTTGTAAAATCTGCAAGTGGATATTCGGAGCACTTTGAGGCCTATGCTGGGAAATGGAATATCTTCACCTAAAAACTAAACAGAACCTTTCTCAGAAAGCTCTTCTCGATGCATGCTTTCAACTCACAGAGTTGAACCTGCCTTTTGATAGAGCAGTTTGCAATCCCTCTTTTTATAGAATCTGCAAGTGTATATTTGGAGCGCTTTGAGGCCTATGCTGCAAAAGGAAATATCATTGCCTAAAAGCTAGACGGAAGCATTCTCAGAAACTTCTTTGCAATGAGTGCATTCAACTCACAGAGTTGAACCTTCCTTTTGATAGACCAGTTTTGAAACACTCTTTCTGTGGAATCCGCAAGCGGATATTTGGAGCTCTTTGACACTTATGCTGGAAAAGGAGATATCTTCATATACAAAGCAGACAGAAGCATTCTCAGAAACTTCTATGTCATGTGGGGATTGAACTCACAGAGTTGAACTTTCCTTTTTATGGAGCAGTTCTGCAACACTCTTTTTGTGGAAACTGCAAGTGGATATTTGGTGCGATTGCGGCATCTAGTGGAAAAGGAAATATATACAGGTGAAAACAAGAGAGAATCATTCTCAGAAACTTCTTTCTGATGAGTGCATTCAACTCACAGACTTGAACCTTCCTTTTCAAAGAGCAGTTTTGAAACACTCTTTTTGTAGGATCTGCAAGTGGATATTTGGATCGCTTTGACGCCTATGCTGGGAAATGAAATATCTTCACCGAAAAACTAGACAGAAGCATTCTCAGAAACTTCTTCACGATATGTGCATTCAACTCACAGAGTTGAATCTTTCTTTTCAAAGAGCAGTTTTGAAACACACTTTTGGTAAAATCTGCAAGTGGATATTTGGAGCGCTTTCAGGCCTACGCTGGAAAAGGAAATATCCTCACATCAATACTAGACAGAAGCATTCTCAGAAATTTCTGTGTGATGAGTGCCTTCAACTCACAGACTTGAACGTTCCTTTTGAGGGAACGGTTTTGAAACAGTCCTTTGGTAGAATCTGCAAGTGTTTATTTGGAGCGCTTTGAGGCCTATGTTGGAAAAGGAAATATCTTCACATAAAAACTAGACAGAAGCATTCTCCGAAACTTCTTTGTGATGATTGCATTCTACTCACAGAGTGGAACCTTCCTTTTGAAAGAACAGTTTTGAAACACTCTTTTGGTAGAATCTGCAAGTGGATATTTGGAGCGATTTGAGGCCTATGCTGGAAAAGGAGATATCTTCACATAAAAACTAGACAGAAGCATCCTCAGAAACTTTTTCTGATGTGCGCATTCAACTCACCGAGTTGAACCTTCCTTTTGATAGAGAGGTTTTGAAACACTCTTTGTCTAGAATCTGCAGGTGAATATTTGGAGTGCTAAGAGGCCAACACTGGAAAAGGAAATATCTTCACATGAGAACTAGACGGAAGCATTCTCAGAAAACTTCCGTGGCTTTATGCACTCAACTCACATAGTGGAAACTTCCTTTTGATAGCCAGTTTTGGAAACACTCCTTTTGTAGAATTTGCTAGTGGATGTTTGGAGCGATTTGAGGCCTATGCTGGAAATGGAAATATCTTCACATAAAAACTAGACAGAAGCATTCTCAGAAACTTCTTTGTGATGAATGCATTCAACTCAAAGACTTGAACTTTCCTTTTGAAAGAGCAGTTTTGAAACAATCTTTATGTAGAATCTGCAAGTGGATATTTGGAGCGCTTTGAGGCCTATGCTGGGAAATGAAATAATCTCACCTGAAAACTAGACAGAAGCCTTCTGAGAAACTTCTTTGTGATGAGTGCATTCAACTCACAGACATGAACGTTCCTTTTCTTGGAACAGTTTTGAAACACTGAGTTTGTAGAATCCGCAAGTGTTTACTCGGAGCACCTTGAGGCCTATGCTGGTAAAGGAAATATCTTCACATAAAAATTCGACAGAAGCATTCTCAGAAACTTCTTTGCGTTGAGTGCATTCAACTCCCAGACTTGAACCTTCTTTTTGAACGAGCAGCTTTGAAACACTCTTCTTGTAAAATCTGCAAATGGATATTTGGAGCACTTTGAGGCGTATGCTGGAAAATGGAATATCTTCACCTGAAAACTAGACGGAAGCATTCTCAGAAAGTTCTTCTCGATGCGTGCATTCAACTCACAGAGTTGAACCTGTCTTTTGATAGAGCAGTTTGGAAACACTCTTTTTGTGAGATCAGCAAGTGGATATTTCCAGCGATTTGAGGCCTATGCAAGGAAAACGAAATATCTTCACATAAAAACTAGATAGCAGCATTCTCAGAAACTTCTTTGTGAGGAGCGCATTCAGCTCACAGACTGGAACGTTCCTTTTGATAGAACAGTTTTGAACCACTCCTTTTGTACTATCTGTAAGTGTTTATTCGGAGCGCTTTGGGGCCTATGTTGGAAAAGGAATTATCTTCACTTAAAAACTAGACAGAAGCATTCTCAGAAACTTCTTTGTGATGATTGCATTCTACTCACAGAGTTGAACCTTCCTTTTGATAGAACAGTTTTGAAACACTCTTTTTGCAGAATCTGCTAGTGGCTATTTGGAGCGCTTTGAGGCCTATGTTGGAAAAGGAAGAATCTTCACATAAAAACTAGGCAGAAGACTTCTCAGAAACTTCTTCCGATGGGCACATTCAACTCACAGACTTGAAGCTTCCTTCTGATAGAGAGGATTTGAAACAATCTTTGTCCAGAATCTGCAAGGAGATATTTGGGGTGCTAAGAGGCCAAAACTGCAAAAGAAAATATCACCGCATGAGAACTGGAAGGAAGCATTCTCAATAACTTCCATGCACTTTATGCATTCAAATCACATAGTGGAATCTTCCTTTTGATAGCGCAGTTTTGAAACACTCCTTTTGTAGAATTTGCTAGTGGATGTTTGGAGCGATTTGAGGCCTATGCTGGGAATGGAAATATCTTCACATAAAAACCAGACAAAAGCATTCTCAGAAACTTCTTTGCGATGAGTGCATTCAACTCACAGACTTGAACCTTCCTTTTGAAAGAGCAGTTTTGAAACACACTTTTTGTAGAATCTGCAAGTGGATATTTGGAGAGCTTTGAGGCCTCTGCTGGAAAATGAAATATCTTCACCTGGAAACCAGACAGAAGCATTCTGAGAATCTTCTTTGTGATGAGTGCATTCAACTCACAGACATGAACGTTCCTTTTGATAGAACAGTTTTGAAACACTAAGTTTGTAGAATCCGCAAGTGTTTATTCGGAGCACCTTGAGGCTTATGTTGGAAAAGGAAATAGCTTCACATAAAAACTAGAGAGAAGCATTCTCAGAACCTTCTTTGTGATGAGTGCATTCAACTCGCAGACTTGAACCTTCCTTTTGAACGAGCAGTTTTGAAACACTCTTTTTGTAAAAGCTGCAAATGGATATTTGGAGCACTTTGAGACGTATGCTGGAAAATGGAATATCTTCATCTAAAAACTAGACAGAAGCATTCTCAGAAATTTCTTCTCGATGCGTGCATTCAACTCACAGAGTTGAACCTGTCTTTTGATAGAGCAGTTTGGCAGCACTGTTTTTGTGAAATCTGCAAGTGGATATTTCCAGCAAATTGAGGCCTATGCAAAGAAAAGGAAATATCTTCACATAAAAACTAGGTAGCGGCATTCTCAGAAACTTCTTTGTGAGGAGCGTATTCAACTCACAGACTTGAATGTTCCTTTTGATAGAACAGTTTTGAAACACTCCTTTTGTACAATCTGCAAGTGTTTATTCGGAGCGCTTTGAGGACTATGTTGGAAAAGGAAATATCTTCACATGAAAACTAGACACAAGCATTCTCAGAAACTTCTTTGTGATGAGTGCATTCTACTCACAGAGTTGAACCTTCCTTTTGATAGAACAGTACTGAAGCATTCTTTTTGTAGAATCTGCAATTGGATATTTCGAACGTTTTGAGTCCTATGCTGGAAAAGGTAATATATTCACATAAAAACTAGACAGAAGCATTCTCAGAAACTTCTTTGTGTTGAGTGCATTCAATTCACAGACATGGAGCTTCCTTTTGAAAGAGCAGTTTTGAAACACTCTTTTTGTAAAATCTGCAAGTGGATATTCGGAGCACTTTGAGGCCTATGCTGGGAAATGGAATATCTTCACCTAAAAACTAAACAGAACCTTTCTCAGAAAGCTCTTCTCGATGCATGCTTTCAACTCACAGAGTTGAACCTGCCTTTTGATAGAGCAGTTTGCAATCCCTCTTTTTATAGAATCTGCAAGTGTATATTTGGAGCGCTTTGAGGCCTATGCTGCAAAAGGAAATATCATTGCCTAAAAGCTAGACGGAAGCATTCTCAGAAACTTCTTTGTAATGAGTGCATTCAACTCACAGAGTTGAACCTTCCTTTTGATAGACCAGTTTTGAAACACTGTTTCTGTGGAATCCGCAAGCGGATATTTGGAGCTCTTTGACACTTATGCTGGAAAAGGAGATATCTTCATATACAAAGCAGACAGAAGCATTCTCAGAAACTTCTATGTCATGTGGGGATTGAACTCACAGAGTTGAACTTTCCTTTTTATGGAGCAGTTCTGCAACACTCTTTTTGTGGAAACTGCAAGTGGATATTTGGTGCGATTGCGGCATCTAGCTAGTGGAAAAGGAAATATATACAGGTGAAAACAAGAGAGAATCATTCTCAGAAACTTCTTTCTGATGAGTGCATTCAACTCACAGACTTGAACCTTCCTTTTCAAAGAGCAGTTTTGAAACACCCTTTTTGTAGGATCTGCAAGTGGATATTTGGATCGCTTTGACGCCTATGCTGGGAAATGAAATATCTTCACCGAAAAACTAGACAGAAGCATTCTCAGAAACTTCTTCACGATACGTGCATTCAACTCACAGAGTTGAATCTTTCTTTTCAAAGAGCAGTTTTGAAACACACTTTTGGTAAAATCTGCAAGTGGATATTTGGAGCGCTTTCAGGCCTATGCTGGAAAAGGAAATATCCTCACATCAATACTAGACAGAAGCATTCTCAGAAATTTCTGTGTGATGAGTGCCTTCCACTCACAGACTTGAACGTTCCTTTGGAGGGAACGGTTTTGAAACAGTCCTTTGGTAGAATCTGCAAGTGTTTATTTGGAGCGCTTTGAGGCCTATGTTGGAAAAGGAAATATCTTCACATAAAAACTAGACAGAAGCATTCTCCGAAACTTCTTTGTGATGATTGCATTCTACTCACAGAGTGGAACCTTCCTTTTGAAAGAACAGTTTTGAAACACTCTTTTGGTAGAATCTGCAAGTGGATATTTGGAGCGATTTGAGGCCTATGCTGGAAAAGGAGATATCTTCACATAAAAACTAGACAGAAGCATCCTCAGAAACTTTTTCTGATGTGCGCATTCAACTCACCGAGTTGAACCTTCCTTTTGATAGAGAGGTTTTGAAACACTCTTTGTCTAGAATCTGCAGGTGAATATTTGGAGTGCTAAGAGGCCAACACTGGAAAAGGAAATATCTTCACATGAGAACTAGACGGAAGCATTCTCAGAAAACTTCCGTGGCTTTATGCACTCAACTCACATAGTGGAAACTTCCTTTTGATAGCCAGTTTTGGAAACACTCCTTTTGTAGAATTTGCTAGTGGATGTTTGGAGCGATTTGAGGCCTATGCTGGAAATGGAAATATCTTCACATAAAAACTAGACAGAAGCATTCTCAGAAACTTCTTTGTGATGAATGCATTCAACTCAAAGACTTGAACTTTCCTTTTGAAAGAGCAGTTTTGAAACAATCTTTATGTAGAATCTGCAAGTGGATATTTGGAGCGCTTTGAGGCCTATGCTGGGAAATGAAATAATTTCACCTGAAAACTAGACAGAAGCCTTCTGAGAAACTTCTTTGTGATGAGTGCATTCAACTCACAGCCATGAACGTTCCTTTTCTTGGGACAGTTTTGAAACACTGAGTTTGTAGAATCCGCAAGTGTTTATTCGGAGCACCTTGAGGCCTATGCTGGTAAAGGAAATATCTTCACATAAAAATTCGACAGAAGCATTCTCAGAAACTTCTTTGCGTTGAGTGCATTCAACTCCCAGACTTGAACCTTCTTTTTGAACGAGCAGCTTTGAAACACTCTTCTTGTAAAATCTGCAAATGGATATTTGGAGCACTTTGAGGCGTATGCTGGAAAATGGAATATCTTCACCTGAAAACTAGACGGAAGCATTCTCAGAAAGTTCTTCTCGATGCGTGCATTCAACTCACAGAGTTGAACCTGTCTTTTGATAGAGCAGTTTGGAAACACTCTTTTTGTGAGATCAGCAAGTGGATATTTCCAGCGATTTGAGGCCTATGCAAGGAAAACGAAATATCTTCACATAAAAACTAGATAGCAGCATTCTCAGAAACTTCTTTGTGAGGAGCGCATTCAGCTCACAGACTGGAACGTTCCTTTTGATAGAACAGTTTTGAACCACTCCTTTTGTACTATCTGTAAGTGTTTATTCGGAGCGCTTTGGGGCCTATGTTGGAAAAGGAATTATCTTCACTTAAAAACTAGACAGAAGCATTCTCAGAAACTTCTTTGTGATGATTGCATTCTACTCACAGAGTTGAACCTTCCTTTTGATAGAACAGTTTTGAAACACTCTTTTTGCAGAATCTGCTAGTGGCTATTTGGAGCGCTTTGAGGCCTATGTTGGAAAAGGAAGAATCTTCACATAAAAACTAGGCAGAAGACTTCTCAGAAACTTCTTCCGATGGGCACATTCAACTCACAGACTTGAAGCTTCCTTCTGATAGAGAGGATTTGAAACAATCTTTGTCCAGAATCTGCAAGGAGATATTTGGGGTGCTAAGAGGCCAAAACTGCAAAAGAAAATATCACCGCATGAGAACTGGACGGAAGCATTCTCAATAACTTCCATGCACTTTATGCATTCAAATCACATAGTGGAATCTTCCTTTTGATAGCGCAGTTTTGAAACACTCCTTTTGTAGAATTTGCTAGTGGATGTTTGGAGCGATTTGAGGCCTATGCTGGGAATGGAAATATCTTCACATAAAAACCAGACAAAAGCATTCTCAGAAACTTCTTTGCGATGAGTGCATTCAACTCACAGACTTGAACCTTCCTTTTGAAAGAGCAGTTTTGAAACACACTTTTTGTAGAATCTGCAAGTGGATATTTGGAGAGCTTTGAGGCCTCTGCTGGAAAATGAAATATCTTCACCTGGAAACCAGACAGAAGCATTCTGAGAATCTTCTTTGTGATGAGTGCATTCAACTCACAGACATGAACGTTCCTTTTGATAGAACAGTTTTGAAACACTAAGTTTGTAGAATCCGCAAGTGTTTATTCGGAGCACCTTGAGGCTTATGTTGGAAAAGGAAATAACTTCACATAAAAACTAGAGAGAAGCATTCTCAGAACCTTCTTTGTGATGAGTGCATTCAACTCGCAGACTTGAACCTTCCTTTTGAACGAGCAGTTTTGAAACACTCTTTTTGTAAAAGCTGCAAATGGATATTTGGAGCACTTTGAGACGTATGCTGGAAAATGGAATATCTTCATCTAAAAACTAGACAGAAGCATTCTCAGAAATTTCTTCTCGATGCGTGCATTCAACTCACAGAGTTGAACCTGTCTTTTGATAGAGCAGTTTGGCAGCACTGTTTTTGTGAAATCTGCAAGTGGATATTTCCAGCAAATTGAGGCCTATGCAAAGAAAAGGAAATATCTTCACATAAAAACTAGGTAGCGGCATTCTCAGAAACTTCTTTGTGAGGAGCGTATTCAACTCACAGACCTGAATGTTCCTTTTGATAGAACAGTTTTGAAACACTCCTTTTGTACAATCTGCAAGTGTTTATTCGGAGCGCTTTGAGGACTATGTTGGAAAAGGAAATATCTTCACATGAAAACTAGACACAAGCATTCTCAGAAACTTCTTTGTGATGAGTGCATTCTACTCACAGAGTTGAACCTTCCTTTTGATAGAACAGTACTGAAGCATTCTTTTTGTAGAATCTGCAATTGGATATTTCGAACGTTTTGAGTCCTATGCTGGAAAAGGTAATATATTCACATAAAAACTAGACAGAAGCATTCTCAGAAACTTCTTTGTGTTGAGTGCATTCAACTCACAGACATGGAGCTTCCTTTTGAAAGAGCAGTTTTGAAACACTCTTTTTGTAAAATCTGCAAGTGGATATTCGGAGCACTTTGAGGCCTATGCTGGGAAATGGAATATCTTCACCTAAAAACTAAACAGAACCTTTCTCAGAAAGCTCTTCTCGATGCATGCTTTCAACTCACAGAGTTGAACCTGCCTTTTGATAGAGCAGTTTGCAATCCCTCTTTTTATAGAATCTGCAAGTGTATATTTGGAGCGCTTTGAGGCCTATGCTGCAAAAGGAAATATCATTGCCTAAAAGCTAGACGGAAGCATTCTCAGAAACTTCTTTGCAATGAGTGCATTCAACTCACAGAGTTGAACCTTCCTTTTGATAGACCAGTTTTGAAACACTGTTTCTGTGGAATCCGCAAGCGGATATTTGGAGCTCTTTGACACTTATGCTGGAAAAGGAGATATCTTCATATACAAAGCAGACAGAAGCATTCTCAGAAACTTCTATGTCATGTGGGGATTGAACTCACAGAGTTGAACTTTCCTTTTTATGGAGCAGTTCTGCAACACTCTTTTTGTGGAAACTGCAAGTGGATATTTGGTGCGATTGCGGCATCTAGTGGAAAAGGAAATATATACAGATGAAAACAAGAGAGAATCATTCTCAGAAACTTCTTTCTGATGAGTGCATTCAACTCACAGACTTGAACCTTCCTTTTCAAAGAGCAGTTTTGAAACACTCTCTTTGTAGGATCTGCAAGTGGATATTTGGATCGCTTTGACGCCTATGCTGGGAAATGAAATATCTTCACCGAAAAACTAGACAGAAGCATTCTCAGAAACTTCTTCACGATATGTGCATTCAACTCACAGAGTTGAATCTTTCTTTTCAAAGAGCAGTTTTGAAACACACTTTTGGTAAAATCTGCAAGTGGATATTTGGAGCGATTTCAGGCCTATGCTGGAAAAGGAAATATCCTCACATAAATACTAGACAGAAGCATTCTCAGAAATTTCTGTGTGATGAGTGCCTTCAACTCACAGACTTGAACGTTCCTTTTGAGGGAACGGTTTTGAAACAGTCCTTTGGTAGAATCTGCAAGTGTTTATTTGGAGCGCTTTGAGGCCTATGTTGGAAAAGGAAATATCTTCACATAAAAACTAGACAGAAGCATTCTCCGAAACTTCTTTGTGATGATTGCATTCTACTCACAGAGTGGAACCTTCCTTTTGAAAGAACAGTTTTGAAACACTCTTTTGGTAGAATCTGCAAGTGGATATTTGGAGCGATTTGAGGCCTATGCTGGAAAAGGAGATATCTTCACATAAAAACTAGACAGAAGCATCCTCAGAAACTTTTTCTGATGTGCGCATTCAACTCACCGAGTTGAACCTTCCTTTTGATTGAGAGGTTTTGAAACACTCTTTGTCTAGAATCTGCAGGTGAATATTTGGAGTGCTAAGAGGCCAACACTGGAAAAGGAAATATCTTCACATGAGAACTAGACGGAAGCATTCTCAGAAAACTTCCGTGGCTTTATGCACTCAACTCACATAGTGGAAACTTCCTTTTGATAGCCAGTTTTGGAAACACTCCTTTTGTAGAATTTGCTAGTGGATGTTTGGAGCGATTTGAGGCCTATGCTGGAAATGGAAATATCTTCACATAAAAACTAGACAGAAGCATTCTCAGAAACTTCTTTGTGATGAATGCATTCAACTCAAAGACTTGAACTTTCCTTTTGAAAGAGCAGTTTTGAAACAATCTTTATGTAGAATCTGCAAGTGGATATTTGGAGCGCTTTGAGGCCTATGCTGGGAAATGAAATAATTTCACCTGGAAACTAGACAGAAGCCTTCTGAGAAACTTCTTTGTGATGAGTGCATTCAACTCACAGACATGAACGTTCCTTTTCTTGGGACAGTTTTGAAACACTGAGTTTGTAGAATCCGCAAGTGTTTATTCGGAGCACCTTGAGGCCTATGCTGGTAAAGGAAATATCTTCACATAAAAATTCGACAGAAGCATTCTCAGAAACTTCTTTGCGTTGAGTGCATTCAACTCCCAGACTTGAACCTTCTTTTTGAACGAGCAGCTTTGAAACACTCTTCTTGTAAAATCTGCAAATGGATATTTGGAGCACTTTGAGGCGTATGCTGGAAAATGGAATATCTTCACCTGAAAACTAGACGGAAGCATTCTCAGAAAGTTCTTCTCGATGCGTGCATTCAACTCACAGAGTTGAACCTGTCTTTTGATAGAGCAGTTTGGAAACACTCTTTTTGTGAGATCAGCAAGTGGATATTTCCAGCGATTTGAGGCCTATGCAAGGAAAACGAAATATCTTCACATAAAAACTAGATAGCAGCATTCTCAGAAACTTCTTTGTGAGGAGCGCATTCAGCTCACAGACTGGAACGTTCCTTTTGATAGAACAGTTTTGAACCACTCCTTTTGTACTATCTGTAAGTGTTTATTCGGAGCGCTTTGGGGCCTGTGTTGGAAAAGGAATTATCTTCACCTAAAAACTAGACAGAAGCATTCTCAGAAACTTCTTTGTGATGATTGCATTCTACTCACAGAGTTGAACCTTCCTTTTGATAGAACAGTTTTGAAACACTCTTTTTGCAGAATCTGCTAGTGGCTATTTGGAGCGCTTTGAGGCCTATGTTGGAAAAGGAAGAATCTTCACATAAAAACTAGGCAGAAGACTTCTCAGAAACTTCTTCTGATGGGCACATTCAACTCACAGACTTGAAGCTTCCTTCTGATAGAGAGGATTTGAAACAATCTTTGTCCAGAATCTGCAAGGAGATATTTGGGGTGCTAAGAGGCCAAAACTGCAAAAGAAAATATCACCACATGAGAACTGGACGGAAGCATTCTCAATAACTTCCATGCACTTTATGCATTCAAATCACATAGTGGAATCTTCCTTTTGATAGCGCAGTTTTGAAACACTCCTTTTGTAGAATTTGCTAGTGGATGTTTGGAGCGATTTGAGGCCTATGCTGGGAATGGAAATATCTTCACATAAAAACCAGACAAAAGCATTCTCAGAAACTTCTTTGTGATGAGTGCATTCAACTCACAGACTTGAACCTTCCTTTTGAAAGAGCAGTTTTGAAACACACTTTTTGTAGAATCTGCAAGTGGATATTTGGAGAGCTTTGAGGCCTATGCTGGAAAATGAAATATCTTCACCTGGAAACCAGACAGAAGCACTCTGAGAATCTTCTTTGTGATGAGTGCATTCAACTCACAGACATGAACGTTCCTTTTGATAGAACAGTTTTGAAACACTAAGTTTGTAGAATCCGCAAGTGTTTATTCGGAGCACCTTGAGGCTTATGTTGGAAAAGGAAATAACTTCACATAAAAACTAGAGAGAAGCATTCTCAGAACCTTCTTTGTGATGAGTGCATTCAAGTCGCAGACTTGAACCTTCCTTTTGAACGAGCAGTTTTGAAACACTCTTTTTGTAAAAGCTGCAAATGGATATTTGGAGCACTTTGAGACGTATGCTGGAAAATGGAATATCTTCATCTAAAAACTAGACAGAAGCATTCTCAGAAATTTCTTCTCGATGCGTGCATTCAACTCACAGAGTTGAACCTGTCTTTTGATAGAGCAGTTTGGCAGCACTGTTTTTGAGAAATCTGCAAGTGGATATTTCCAGCAAATTGAGGCCTATGCAAAGAAAAGGAAATATCTTCACATAAAAACTAGGTAGCGGCATTCTCAGAAACTTCTTTGTGAGGAGCGTATTCAACTCACAGACCTGAATGTTCCTTTTGATAGAACAGTTTTGAAACACTCCTTTTGTACAATCTGCAAGTGTTTATTCGCAGCGCTTTGAGGACTATGTTGGAAAAGGAAATATCTTCACATGAAAACTAGACACAAGCATTCTCAGAAACTTCTTTGTGATGAGTGCATTCTACTCACAGAGTTGAACCTTCCTTTTGATAGAACAGTACTGAAGCATTCTTTTTGTAGAATCTGCAATTGGATATTTCGAACGTTTTGAGTCCTATGCTGGAAAAGGTAATATATTCACATAAAAACTAGACAGAAGCATTCTCAGAAACTTCTTCGTGTTGAGTGCATTCAACTCACAGACATGGAGCTTCCTTTTGAAAGAGCAGTTTTGAAACACTCTTTTTGTAAAATCTGCAAGTGGATATTCGGAGCACTTTGAGGCCTATGCTGGGAAATGGAATATCTTCACCTAAAAACTAAACAGAACCTTTCTCAGAAAGCTCTTCTCGATGCATGCTTTCAACTCACAGAGTTGAACCTGCCTTTTGATAGAGCAGTTTGCAATCCCTCTTTTTATAGAATCTGCAAGTGTATATTTGGAGCGCTTTGAGGCCTATGCTGCAAAAGGAAATATCATTGCCTAAAAGCTAGACGGAAGCATTCTCAGAAACTTCTTTGCAATGAGTGCATTCAACTCACAGAGTTGAACCTTCCTTTTGATAGACCAGTTTTGAAACACTGTTTCTGTGGAATCCGCAAGCGGATATTTGGAGCTCTTTGACACTTATGCTGGAAAAGGAGATATCTTCATATACAAAGCAGACAGAAGCATTCTCAGAAACTTCTATGTCATGTGGGGATTGAACTCACAGAGTTGAACTTTCCTTTTTATGGAGCAGTTCTGCAACACTCTTTTTGTGGAAACTGCAAGTGGATATTTGGTGCGATTGCGGCATCTAGTGGAAAAGGAAATATATACAGATGAAAACAAGAGAGAATCATTCTCAGAAACTTCTTTCTGATGAGTGCATTCAACTCACAGACTTGAACCTTCCTTTTCAAAGAGCAGTTTTGAAACACTCTCTTTGTAGGATCTGCAAGTGGATATTTGGATCGCTTTGACGCCTATGCTGGGAAATGAAATATCTTCACCGAAAAACTAGACAGAAGCATTCTCAGAAACTTCTTCACGATATGTGCATTCAACTCACAGAGTTGAATCTTTCTTTTCAAAGAGCAGTTTTGAAACACACTTTTGGTAAAATCTGCAAGTGGATATTTGGAGCGATTTCAGGCCTATGCTGGAAAAGGAAATATCCTCACATAAATACTAGACAGAAGCATTCTCAGAAATTTCTGTGTGATGAGTGCCTTCAACTCACAGACTTGAACGTTCCTTTTGAGGGAACGGTTTTGAAACAGTCCTTTGGTAGAATCTGCAAGTGTTTATTTGGAGCGCTTTGAGGCCTATGTTGGAAAAGGAAATATCTTCACATAAAAACTAGACAGAAGCATTCTCCGAAACTTCTTTGTGATGATTGCATTCTACTCACAGAGTGGAACCTTCCTTTTGAAAGAACAGTTTTGAAACACTCTTTTGGTAGAATCTGCAAGTGGATATTTGGAGCGATTTGAGGCCTATGCTGGAAAAGGAGATATCTTCACATAAAAACTAGACAGAAGCATCCTCAGAAACTTTTTCTGATGTGCGCATTCAACTCACCGAGTTGAACCTTCCTTTTGATAGAGAGGTTTTGAAACACTCTTTGTCTAGAATCTGCAGGTGAATATTTGGAGTGCTAAGAGGCCAACACTGGAAAAGGAAATATCTTCACATGAGAACTAGACGGAAGCATTCTCAGAAAACTTCCGTGGCTTTATGCACTCAACTCACATAGTGGAAACTTCCTTTTGATAGCCAGTTTTGGAAACACTCCTTTTGTAGAATTTGCTAGTGGATGTTTGGAGCGATTTGAGGCCTATGCTGGAAATGGAAATATCTTCACATAAAAACTAGACAGAAGCATTCTCAGAAACTTCTTTGTGATGAATGCATTCAACTCAAAGACTTGAACTTTCCTTTTGAAAGAGCAGTTTTGAAACAATCTTTATGTAGAATCTGCAAGTGGATATTTGGAGCGCTTTGAGGCCTATGCTGGGAAATGAAATAATTTCACCTGAAAACTAGACAGAAGCCTTCTGAGAAACTTCTTTGTGATGAGTGCATTCAACTCACAGACATGAACGTTCCTTTTCTTGGGACAGTTTTGAAACACTGAGTTTGTAGAATCCGCAAGTGTTTATTCGGAGCACCTTGAGGCCTATGCTGGTAAAGGAAATATCTTCACATAAAAATTCGACAGAAGCATTCTCAGAAACTTCTTTGCGTTGAGTGCATTCAACTCCCAGACTTGAACCTTCTTTTTGAACGAGCAGCTTTGAAACACTCTTCTTGTAAAATCTGCAAATGGATATTTGGAGCACTTTGAGGCGTATGCTGGAAAATGGAATATCTTCACCTGAAAACTAGACGGAAGCATTCTCAGAAAGTTCTTCTCGATGCGTGCATTCAACTCACAGAGTTGAACCTGTCTTTTGATAGAGCAGTTTGGAAACACTCTTTTTGTGAGATCAGCAAGTGGATATTTCCAGCGATTTGAGGCCTATGCAAGGAAAACGAAATATCTTCACATAAAAACTAGATAGCAGCATTCTCAGAAACTTCTTTGTGAGGAGCGCATTCAGCTCACAGACTGGAACGTTCCTTTTGATAGAACAGTTTTGAACCACTCCTTTTGTACTATCTGTAAGTGTTTATTCGGAGCGCTTTGGGGCCTATGTTGGAAAAGGAATTATCTTCACTTAAAAACTAGACAGAAGCATTCTCAGAAACTTCTTTGTGATGATTGCATTCTACTCACAGAGTTGAACCTTCCTTTTGATAGAACAGTTTTGAAACACTCTTTTTGCAGAATCTGCTAGTGGCTATTTGGAGCGCTTTGAGGCCTATGTTGGAAAAGGAAGAATCTTCACATAAAAACTAGGCAGAAGACTTCTCAGAAACTTCTTCCGATGGGCACATTCAACTCACAGACTTGAAGCTTCCTTCTGATAGAGAGGATTTGAAACAATCTTTGTCCAGAATCTGCAAGGAGATATTTGGGGTGCTAAGAGGCCAAAACTGCAAAAGAAAATATCACCACATGAGAACTGGACGGAAGCATTCTCAATAACTTCCATGCACTTTATGCATTCAAATCACATAGTGGAATCTTCCTTTTGATAGCGCAGTTTTGAAACACTCCTTTTGTAGAATTTGCTAGTGGATGTTTGGAGCGATTTGAGGCCTATGCTGGGAATGGAAATATCTTCACATAAAAACCAGACAAAAGCATTCTCAGAAACTTCTTTGTGATGAGTGCATTCAACTCACAGACTTGAACCTTCCTTTTGAAAGAGCAGTTTTGAAACACACTTTTTGTAGAATCTGCAAGTGGATATTTGGAGAGCTTTGAGGCCTATGCTGGAAAATGAAATATCTTCACCTGGAAACCAGACAGAAGCACTCTGAGAATCTTCTTTGTGATGAGTGCATTCAACTCACAGACATGAACGTTCCTTTTGATAGAACAGTTTTGAAACACTAAGTTTGTAGAATCCGCAAGTGTTTATTCGGAGCACCTTGAGGCTTATGTTGGAAAAGGAAATAACTTCACATAAAAACTAGAGAGAAGCATTCTCAGAACCTTCTTTGTGATGAGTGCATTCAAGTCGCAGACTTGAACCTTCCTTTTGAACGAGCAGTTTTGAAACACTCTTTTTGTAAAAGCTGCAAATGGATATTTGGAGCACTTTGAGACGTATGCTGGAAAATGGAATATCTTCATCTAAAAACTAGACAGAAGCATTCTCAGAAATTTCTTCTCGATGCGTGCATTCAACTCACAGAGTTGAACCTGTCTTTTGATAGAGCAGTTTGGCAGCACTGTTTTTGAGAAATCTGCAAGTGGATATTTCCAGCAAATTGAGGCCTATGCAAAGAAAAGGAAATATCTTCACATAAAAACTAGGTAGCGGCATTCTCAGAAACTTCTTTGTGAGGAGCGTATTCAACTCACAGACTTGAATGTTCCTTTTGATACAACAGTTTTGAAACACTCCTTTTGTACAATCTGCAAGTGTTTATTCGGAGCGCTTTGAGGACTATGTTGGAAAAGGAAATATCTTCACATGAAAACTAGACACAAGCATTCTCAGAAACTTCTTTGTGATGAGTGCATTCTACTCACAGAGTTGAACCTTCCTTTTGATAGAACAGTACTGAAGCATTCTTTTTGTAGAATCTGCAATTGGATATTTCGAACGTTTTGAGTCCTATGCTGGAAAAGGTAATATATTCACATAAAAACTAGACAGAAGCATTCTCAGAAACTTCTTTGTGTTGAGTGCATTCAACTCACAGACATGGAGCTTCCTTTTGAAAGAGCAGTTTTGAAACACTCTTTTTGTAAAATCTGCAAGTGGATATTCGGAGCACTTTGAGGCCTATGCTGGGAAATGGAATATCTTCACCTAAAAACTAAACAGAACCTTTCTCAGAAAGCTCTTCTCGATGCATGCTTTCAACTCACAGAGTTGAACCTGCCTTTTGATAGAGCAGTTTGCAATCCCTCTTTTTATAGAATCTGCAAGTGTATATTTGGAGCGCTTTGAGGCCTATGCTGCAAAAGGAAATATCATTGCCTAAAAGCTAGACGGAAGCATTCTCAGAAACTTCTTTGCAATGAGTGCATTCAACTCACAGAGTTGAACCTTCCTTTTGATAGACCAGTTTTGAAACACTGTTTCTGTGGAATCCGCAAGCGGATATTTGGAGCTCTTTGACACTTATGCTGGAAAAGGAGATATCTTCATATACAAAGCAGACAGAAGCATTCTCAGAAACTTCTATGTCATGTGGGGATTGAACTCACAGAGTTGAACTTTCCTTTTTATGGAGCAGTTCTGCAACACTCTTTTTGTGGAAACTGCAAGTGGATATTTGGTGCGATTGCGGCATCTAGTGGAAAAGGAAATATATACAGATGAAAACAAGAGAGAATCATTCTCAGAAACTTCTTTCTGATGAGTGCATTCAACTCACAGACTTGAACCTTCCTTTTCAAAGAGCAGTTTTGAAACACTCTCTTTGTAGGATCTGCAAGTGGATATTTGGATCGCTTTGACGCCTATGCTGGGAAATGAAATATCTTCACCGAAAAACTAGACAGAAGCATTCTCAGAAACTTCTTCACGATACGTGCATTCAACTCACAGAGTTGAATCTTTCTTTTCAAAGAGCAGTTTTGAAACACACTTTTGGTAAAATCTGCAAGTGGATATTTGGAGCGATTTCAGGCCTATGCTGGAAAAGGAAATATCCTCACATAAATACTAGACAGAAGCATTCTCAGAAATTTCTGTGTGATGAGTGCCTTCAACTCACAGACTTGAACGTTCCTTTTGAGGGAACGGTTTTGAAACAGTCCTTTGGTAGAATCTGCAAGTGTTTATTTGGAGCGCTTTGAGGCCTATGTTGGAAAAGGAAATATCTTCACATAAAAACTAGACAGAAGCATTCTCCGAAACTTCTTTGTGATGATTGCATTCTACTCACAGAGTGGAACCTTCCTTTTGAAAGAACAGTTTTGAAACACTCTTTTGGTAGAATCTGCAAGTGGATATTTGGAGCGATTTGAGGCCTATGCTGGAAAAGGAGATATCTTCACATAAAAACTAGACAGAAGCATCCTCAGAAACTTTTTCTGATGTGCGCATTCAACTCACCAAGTTGAACCTTCCTTTTGATTGAGAGGTTTTGAAACACTCTTTGTCTAGAATCTGCAGGTGAATATTTGGAGTGCTAAGAGGCCAACACTGGAAAAGGAAATATCTTCACATGAGAACTAGACGGAAGCATTCTCAGAAAACTTCCGTGGCTTTATGCACTCAACTCACATAGTGGAAACTTCCTTTTGATAGCCAGTTTTGGAAACACTCCTTTTGTAGAATTTGCTAGTGGATGTTTGGAGCGATTTGAGGCCTATGCTGGAAATGGAAATATCTTCACATAAAAACTAGACAGAAGCATTCTCAGAAACTTCTTTGTGATGAATGCATTCAACTCAAAGACTTGAACTTTCCTTTTGAAAGAGCAGTTTTGAAACAATCTTTATGTAGAATCTGCAAGTGGATATTTGGAGCGCTTTGAGGCCTATGCTGGGAAATGAAATAATTTCACCTGAAAACTAGACAGAAGCCTTCTGAGAAACTTCTTTGTGATGAGTGCATTCAACTCACAGCCATGAACGTTCCTTTTCTTGGGACAGTTTTGAAACACTGAGTTTGTAGAATCCGCAAGTGTTTATTCGGAGCACCTTGAGGCCTATGCTGGTAAAGGAAATATCTTCACATAAAAATTCGACAGAAGCATTCTCAGAAACTTCTTTGCGTTGAGTGCATTCAACTCCCAGACTTGAACCTTCTTTTTGAACGAGCAGCTTTGAAACACTCTTCTTGTAAAATCTGCAAATGGATATTTGGAGCACTTTGAGGCGTATGCTGGAAAATGGAATATCTTCACCTGAAAACTAGACGGAAGCATTCTCAGAAAGTTCTTCTCGATGCGTGCATTCAACTCACAGAGTTGAACCTGTCTTTTGATAGAGCAGTTTGGAAACACTCTTTTTGTGAGATCAGCAAGTGGATATTTCCAGCGATTTGAGGCCTATGCAAGGAAAACGAAATATCTTCACATAAAAACTAGATAGCAGCATTCTCAGAAACTTCTTTGTGAGGAGCGCATTCAGCTCACAGACTGGAACGTTCCTTTTGATAGAACAGTTTTGAACCACTCCTTTTGTACTATCTGTAAGTGTTTATTCGGAGCGCTTTGGGGCCTATGTTGGAAAAGGAATTATCTTCACTTAAAAACTAGACAGAAGCATTCTCAGAAACTTCTTTGTGATGATTGCATTCTACTCACAGAGTTGAACCTTCCTTTTGATAGAACAGTTTTGAAACACTCTTTTTGCAGAATCTGCTAGTGGCTATTTGGAGCGCTTTGAGGCCTATGTTGGAAAAGGAAGAATCTTCACATAAAAACTAGGCAGAAGACTTCTCAGAAACTTCTTCCGATGGGCACATTCAACTCACAGACTTGAAGCTTCCTTCTGATAGAGAGGATTTGAAACAATCTTTGTCCAGAATCTGCAAGGAGATATTTGGGGTGCTAAGAGGCCAAAACTGCAAAAGAAAATATCACCACATGAGAACTGGACGGAAGCATTCTCAATAACTTCCATGCACTTTATGCATTCAAATCACATAGTGGAATCTTCCTTTTGATAGCGCAGTTTTGAAACACTCCTTTTGTAGAATTTGCTAGTGGATGTTTGGAGCGATTTGAGGCCTATGCTGGGAATGGAAATATCTTCACATAAAAACCAGACAAAAGCATTCTCAGAAACTTCTTTGTGATGAGTGCATTCAACTCACAGACTTGAACCTTCCTTTTGAAAGAGCAGTTTTGAAACACACTTTTTGTAGAATCTGCAAGTGGATATTTGGAGAGCTTTGAGGCCTATGCTGGAAAATGAAATATCTTCACCTGGAAACCAGACAGAAGCATTCTGAGAATCTTCTTTGTGATGAGTGCATTCAACTCACAGACATGAACGTTCCTTTTGATAGAACAGTTTTGAAACACTAAGTTTGTAGAATCCGCAAGTGTTTATTCGGAGCACCTTGAGGCTTATGTTGGAAAAGGAAATAACTTCACATAAAAACTAGAGAGAAGCATTCTCAGAACCTTCTTTGTGATGAGTGCATTCAACTCGCAGACTTGAACCTTCCTTTTGAACGAGCAGTTTTGAAACACTCTTTTTGTAAAAGCTGCAAATGGATATTTGGAGCACTTTGAGACGTATGCTGGAAAATGGAATATCTTCATCTAAAAACTAGACAGAAGCATTCTCAGAAATTTCTTCTCGATGCGTGCATTCAACTCACAGAGTTGAACCTGTCTTTTGATAGAGCAGTTTGGCAGCACTGTTTTTGTGAAATCTGCAAGTGGATATTTCCAGCAAATTGAGGCCTATGCAAAGAAAAGGAAATATCTTCACATAAAAACTAGGTAGCGGCATTCTCAGAAACTTCTTTGTGAGGAGCGTATTCAACTCACAGACTTGAATGTTCCTTTTGATAGAACAGTTCTGAAACACTCCTTTTGTACAATCTGCAAGTGTTTATTCGGAGCGCTTTGAGGACTATGTTGGAAAAGGAAATATCTTCACATGAAAACTAGACACAAGCATTCTCAGAAACTTCTTTGTGATGAGTGCATTCTACTCACAGAGTTGAACCTTCCTTTTGATAGAACAGTACTGAAGCATTCTTTTTGTAGAATCTGCAATTGGATATTTCGAACGTTTTGAGTCCTATGCTGGAAAAGGTAATATATTCACATAAAAACTAGACAGAAGCATTCTCAGAAACTTCTTCGTGTTGAGTGCATTCAACTCACGGACATGGAGCTTCCTTTTGAAAGAGCAGTTTTGAAACACTCTTTTTGTAAAATCTGCAAGTGGATATTCGGAGCACTTTGAGGCCTATGCTGGGAAATGGAATATCTTCACCTAAAAACTAAACAGAACCTTTCTCAGAAAGCTCTTCTCGATGCATGCTTTCAACTCACAGAGTTGAACCTGCCTTTTGATAGAGCAGTTTGCAATCCTTCTTTTTATAGAATCTGCAAGTGTATATTTGGAGCGCTTTGAGGCCTATGCTGCAAAAGGAAATATCATTGCCTAAAAGCTAGACGGAAGCATTCTCAGAAACTTCTTTGCAATGAGTGCATTCAACTCACAGAGTTGAACCTTCCTTTTGATAGACCAGTTTTGAAACACTGTTTCTGTGGAATCCGCAAGCGGATATTTGGAGCTCTTTGACACTTATGCTGGAAAAGGAGATATCTTCATATACAAAGCAGACAGAAGCATTCTCAGAAACTTCTATGTCATGTGGGGATTGAACTCACAGAGTTGAACTTTCCTTTTTATGGAGCAGTTCTGCAACACTCTTTTTGTGGAAACTGCAAGTGGATATTTGGTGCGATTGCGGCATCTAGTGGAAAAGGAAATATATACAGGTGAAAACAAGAGAGAATCATTCTCAGAAACTTCTTTCTGATGAGTGCATTCAACTCACAGACTTGAACCTTCCTTTTCAAAGAGCAGTTTTGAAACACTCTTTTTGTAGGATCTGCAAGTGGATATTTGGATCGCTTTGACGCCTATGCTGGGAAATGAAATATCTTCACCGAAAAACTAGACAGAAGCATTCTCAGAAACTTCTTCACGATATGTGCATTCAACTCACAGAGTTGAATCTTTCTTTTCAAAGAGCAGTTTTGAAACACACTTTTGGTAAAATCTGCAAGTGGATATTTGGAGCGCTTTCAGGCCTACGCTGGAAAAGGAAATATCCTCACATCAATACTAGACAGAAGCATTCTCAGAAATTTCTGTGTGATGAGTGCCTTCAACTCACAGACTTGAACGTTCCTTTTGAGGGAACGGTTTTGAAACAGTCCTTTGGTAGAATCTGCAAGTGTTTATTTGGAGCGCTTTGAGGCCTATGTTGGAAAAGGAAATATCTTCACATAAAAACTAGACAGAAGCATTCTCCGAAACTTCTTTGTGATGATTGCATTCTACTCACAGAGTGGAACCTTCCTTTTGAAAGAACAGTTTTGAAACACTCTTTTGGTAGAATCTGCAAGTGGATATTTGGAGCGATTTGAGGCCTATGCTGGAAAAGGAGATATCTTCACATAAAAACTAGACAGAAGCATCCTCAGAAACTTTTTCTGATGTGCGCATTCAACTCACCGAGTTGAACCTTCCTTTTGATAGAGAGGTTTTGAAACACTCTTTGTCTAGAATCTGCAGGTGAATATTTGGAGTGCTAAGAGGCCAACACTGGAAAAGGAAATATCTTCACATGAGAACTAGACGGAAGCATTCTCAGAAAACTTCCGTGGCTTTATGCACTCAACTCACATAGTGGAAACTTCCTTTTGATAGCCAGTTTTGGAAACACTCCTTTTGTAGAATTTGCTAGTGGATGTTTGGAGCGATTTGAGGCCTATGCTGGAAATGGAAATATCTTCACATAAAAACTAGACAGAAGCATTCTCAGAAACTTCTTTGTGATGAATGCATTCAACTCAAAGACTTGAACTTTCCTTTTGAAAGAGCAGTTTTGAAACAATCTTTATGTAGAATCTGCAAGTGGATATTTGGAGCGCTTTGAGGCCTATGCTGGGAAATGAAATAATTTCACCTGAAAACTAGACAGAAGCCTTCTGAGAAACTTCTTTGTGATGAGTGCATTCAACTCACAGACATGAACGTTCCTTTTCTTGGAACAGTTTTGAAACACTGAGTTTGTAGAATCCGCAAGTGTTTACTCGGAGCACCTTGAGGCCTATGCTGGTAAAGGAAATATCTTCACATAAAAATTCGACAGAAGCATTCTCAGAAACTTCTTTGCGTTGAGTGCATTCAACTCCCAGACTTGAACCTTCTTTTTGAACGAGCAGCTTTGAAACACTCTTCTTGTAAAATCTGCAAATGGATATTTGGAGCACTTTGAGGCGTATGCTGGAAAATGGAATATCTTCACCTGAAAACTAGACGGAAGCATTCTCAGAAAGTTCTTCTCGATGCGTGCATTCAACTCACAGAGTTGAACCTGTCTTTTGATAGAGCAGTTTGGAAACACTCTTTTTGTGAGATCAGCAAGTGGATATTTCCAGCGATTTGAGGCCTATGCAAGGAAAACGAAATATCTTCACATAAAAACTAGATAGCAGCATTCTCAGAAACTTCTTTGTGAGGAGCGCATTCAGCTCACAGACTGGAACGTTCCTTTTGATAGAACAGTTTTGAACCACTCCTTTTGTACTATCTGTAAGTGTTTATTCGGAGCGCTTTGGGGCCTATGTTGGAAAAGGAATTATCTTCACTTAAAAACTAGACAGAAGCATTCTCAGAAACTTCTTTGTGATGATTGCATTCTACTCACAGAGTTGAACCTTCCTTTTGATAGAACAGTTTTGAAACACTCTTTTTGCAGAATCTGCTAGTGGCTATTTGGAGCGCTTTGAGGCCTATGTTGGAAAAGGAAGAATCTTCACATAAAAACTAGGCAGAAGACTTCTCAGAAACTTCTTCCGATGGGCACATTCAACTCACAGACTTGAAGCTTCCTTCTGATAGAGAGGATTTGAAACAATCTTTGTCCAGAATCTGCAAGGAGATATTTGGGGTGCTAAGAGGCCAAAACTGCAAAAGAAAATATCACCGCATGAGAACTGGAAGGAAGCATTCTCAATAACTTCCATGCACTTTATGCATTCAAATCACATAGTGGAATCTTCCTTTTGATAGCGCAGTTTTGAAACACTCCTTTTGTAGAATTTCCTAGTGGATGTTTGGAGCGATTTGAGGCCTATGCTGGGAATGGAAATATCTTCACATAAAAACCAGACAAAAGCATTCTCAGAAACTTCTTTGCGATGAGTGCATTCAACTCACAGACTTGAACCTTCCTTTTGAAAGAGCAGTTTTGAAACACACTTTTTGTAGAATCTGCAAGTGGATATTTGGAGAGCTTTGAGGCCTCTGCTGGAAAATGAAATATCTTCACCTGGAAACCAGACAGAAGCATTCTGAGAATCTTCTTTGTGATGAGTGCATTCAACTCACAGACATGAACGTTCCTTTTGATAGAACAGTTTTGAAACACTAAGTTTGTAGAATCCGCAAGTGTTTATTCGGAGCACCTTGAGGCTTATGTTGGAAAAGGAAATAGCTTCACATAAAAACTAGAGAGAAGCATTCTCAGAACCTTCTTTGTGATGAGTGCATTCAACTCGCAGACTTGAACCTTCCTTTTGAACGAGCAGTTTTGAAACACTCTTTTTGTAAAAGCTGCAAATGGATATTTGGAGCACTTTGAGACGTATGCTGGAAAATGGAATATCTTCATCTAAAAACTAGACAGAAGCATTCTCAGAAATTTCTTCTCGATGCATGCATTCAACTCACAGAGTTGAACCTGTCTTTTGATAGAGCAGTTTGGCAGCACTGTTTTTGTGAAATCTGCAAGTGGATATTTCCAGCAAATTGAGGCCTATGCAAAGAAAAGGAAATATCTTCACATAAAAACTAGGTAGCGGCATTCTCAGAAACTTCTTTGTGAGGAGCGTATTCAACTCACAGACTTGAATGTTCCTTTTGATAGAACAGTTTTGAAACACTCCTTTTGTACAATCTGCAAGTGTTTATTCGGAGCGCTTTGAGGACTATGTTGGAAAAGGAAATATCTTCACATGAAAACTAGACACAAGCATTCTCAGAAACTTCTTTGTGATGAGTGCATTCTACTCACAGAGTTGAACCTTCCTTTTGATAGAACAGTACTGAAGCATTCTTTTTGTAGAATCTGCAATTGGATATTTCGAACGTTTTGAGTCCTATGCTGGAAAAGGTAATATATTCACATAAAAACTAGACAGAAGCATTCTCAGAAACTTCTTTGTGTTGAGTGCATTCAATTCACAGACATGGAGCTTCCTTTTGAAAGAGCAGTTTTGAAACACTCTTTTTGTAAAATCTGCAAGTGGATATTCGGAGCACTTTGAGGCCTATGCTGGGAAATGGAATATCTTCACCTAAAAACTAAACAGAACCTTTCTCAGAAAGCTCTTCTCGATGCATGCTTTCAACTCACAGAGTTGAACCTGCCTTTTGATAGAGCAGTTTGCAATCCCTCTTTTTATAGAATCTGCAAGTGTATATTTGGAGCGCTTTGAGGCCTATGCTGCAAAAGGAAATATCATTGCCTAAAAGCTAGACGGAAGCATTCTCAGAAACTTCTTTGTAATGAGTGCATTCAACTCACAGAGTTGAACCTTCCTTTTGATAGACCAGTTTTGAAACACTGTTTCTGTGGAATCCGCAAGCGGATATTTGGAGCTCTTTGACACTTATGCTGGAAAAGGAGATATCTTCATATACAAAGCAGACAGAAGCATTCTCAGAAACTTCTATGTCATGTGGGGATTGAACTCACAGAGTTGAACTTTCCTTTTTATGGAGCAGTTCTGCAACACTCATTTTGTGGAAACTGCAAGTGGATATTTGGTGCGATTGCGGCATCTAGCTAGTGGAAAAGGAAATATATACAGGTGAAAACAAGAGAGAATCATTCTCAGAAACTTCTTTCTGATGAGTGCATTCAACTCACAGACTTGAACCTTCCTTTTCAAAGAGCAGTTTTGAAACACCCTTTTTGTAGGATCTGCAAGTGGATATTTGGATCGCTTTGACGCCTATGCTGGGAAATGAAATATCTTCACCGAAAAACTAGACAGAAGCATTCTCAGAAACTTCTTCACGATACGTGCATTCAACTCACAGAGTTGAATCTTTCTTTTCAAAGAGCAGTTTTGAAACACACTTTTGGTAAAATCTGCAAGTGGATATTTGGAGCGCTTTCAGGCCTATGCTGGAAAAGGAAATATCCTCACATCAATACTAGACAGAAGCATTCTCAGAAATTTCTGTGTGATGAGTGCCTTCCACTCACAGACTTGAACGTTCCTTTGGAGGGAACGGTTTTGAAACAGTCCTTTGGTAGAATCTGCAAGTGTTTATTTGGAGCGCTTTGAGGCCTATGTTGGAAAAGGAAATATCTTCACATAAAAACTAGACAGAAGCATTCTCCGAAACTTCTTTGTGATGATTGCATTCTACTCACAGAGTGGAACCTTCCTTTTGAAAGAACAGTTTTGAAACACTCTTTTGGTAGAATCTGCAAGTGGATATTTGGAGCGATTTGAGGCCTATGCTGGAAAAGGAGATATCTTCACATAAAAACTAGACAGAAGCATCCTCAGAAACTTTTTCTGATGTGCGCATTCAACTCACCGAGTTGAACCTTCCTTTTGATAGAGAGGTTTTGAAACACTCTTTGTCTAGAATCTGCAGGTGAATATTTGGAGTGCTAAGAGGCCAACACTGGAAAAGGAAATATCTTCACATGAGAACTAGACGGAAGCATTCTCAGAAAACTTCCGTGGCTTTATGCACTCAACTCACATAGTGGAAACTTCCTTTTGATAGCCAGTTTTGGAAACACTCCTTTTGTAGAATTTGCTAGTGGATGTTTGGAGCGATTTGAGGCCTATGCTGGAAATGGAAATATCTTCACATAAAAACTAGACAGAAGCATTCTCAGAAACTTCTTTGTGATGAATGCATTCAACTCAAAGACTTGAACTTTCCTTTTGAAAGAGCAGTTTTGAAACAATCTTTATGTAGAATCTGCAAGTGGATATTTGGAGCGCTTTGAGGCCTATGCTGGGAAATGAAATAATTTCACCTGAAAACTAGACAGAAGCCTTCTGAGAAACTTCTTTGTGATGAGTGCATTCAACTCACAGCCATGAACGTTCCTTTTCTTGGGACAGTTTTGAAACACTGAGTTTGTAGAATCCGCAAGTGTTTATTCGGAGCACCTTGAGGCCTATGCTGGTAAAGGAAATATCTTCACATAAAAATTCGACAGAAGCATTCTCAGAAACTTCTTTGCGTTGAGTGCATTCAACTCCCAGACTTGAACCTTCTTTTTGAACGAGCAGCTTTGAAACACTCTTCTTGTAAAATCTGCAAATGGATATTTGGAGCACTTTGAGGCGTATGCTGGAAAATGGAATATCTTCACCTGAAAACTAGACGGAAGCATTCTCAGAAAGTTCTTCTCGATGCGTGCATTCAACTCACAGAGTTGAACCTGTCTTTTGATAGAGCAGTTTGGAAACACTCTTTTTGTGAGATCAGCAAGTGGATATTTCCAGCGATTTGAGGCCTATGCAAGGAAAACGAAATATCTTCACATAAAAACTAGATAGCAGCATTCTCAGAAACTTCTTTGTGAGGAGCGCATTCAGCTCACAGACTGGAACGTTCCTTTTGATAGAACAGTTTTGAACCACTCCTTTTGTACTATCTGTAAGTGTTTATTCGGAGCGCTTTGGGGCCTATGTTGGAAAAGGAATTATCTTCACTTAAAAACTAGACAGAAGCATTCTCAGAAACTTCTTTGTGATGATTGCATTCTACTCACAGAGTTGAACCTTCCTTTTGATAGAACAGTTTTGAAACACTCTTTTTGCAGAATCTGCTAGTGGCTATTTGGAGCGCTTTGAGGCCTATGTTGGAAAAGGAAGAATCTTCACATAAAAACTAGGCAGAAGACTTCTCAGAAACTTCTTCCGATGGGCACATTCAACTCACAGACTTGAAGCTTCCTTCTGATAGAGAGGATTTGAAACAATCTTTGTCCAGAATCTGCAAGGAGATATTTGGGGTGCTAAGAGGCCAAAACTGCAAAAGAAAATATCACCGCATGAGAACTGGACGGAAGCATTCTCAATAACTTCCATGCACTTTATGCATTCAAATCACATAGTGGAATCTTCCTTTTGATAGCGCAGTTTTGAAACACTCCTTTTGTAGAATTTGCTAGTGGATGTTTGGAGCGATTTGAGGCCTATGCTGGGAATGGAAATATCTTCACATAAAAACCAGACAAAAGCATTCTCAGAAACTTCTTTGCGATGAGTGCATTCAACTCACAGACTTGAACCTTCCTTTTGAAAGAGCAGTTTTGAAACACACTTTTTGTAGAATCTGCAAGTGGATATTTGGAGAGCTTTGAGGCCTCTGCTGGAAAATGAAATATCTTCACCTGGAAACCAGACAGAAGCATTCTGAGAATCTTCTTTGTGATGAGTGCATTCAACTCACAGACATGAACGTTCCTTTTGATAGAACAGTTTTGAAACACTAAGTTTGTAGAATCCGCAAGTGTTTATTCGGAGCACCTTGAGGCTTATGTTGGAAAAGGAAATAACTTCACATAAAAACTAGAGAGAAGCATTCTCAGAACCTTCTTTGTGATGAGTGCATTCAACTCGCAGACTTGAACCTTCCTTTTGAACGAGCAGTTTTGAAACACTCTTTTTGTAAAAGCTGCAAATGGATATTTGGAGCACTTTGAGACGTATGCTGGAAAATGGAATATCTTCATCTAAAAACTAGACAGAAGCATTCTCAGAAATTTCTTCTCGATGCGTGCATTCAACTCACAGAGTTGAACCTGTCTTTTGATAGAGCAGTTTGGCAGCACTGTTTTTGTGAAATCTGCAAGTGGATATTTCCAGCAAATTGAGGCCTATGCAAAGAAAAGGAAATATCTTCACATAAAAACTAGGTAGCGGCATTCTCAGAAACTTCTTTGTGAGGAGCGTATTCAACTCACAGACCTGAATGTTCCTTTTGATAGAACAGTTTTGAAACACTCCTTTTGTACAATCTGCAAGTGTTTATTCGGAGCGCTTTGAGGACTATGTTGGAAAAGGAAATATCTTCACATGAAAACTAGACACAAGCATTCTCAGAAACTTCTTTGTGATGAGTGCATTCTACTCACAGAGTTGAACCTTCCTTTTGATAGAACAGTACTGAAGCATTCTTTTTGTAGAATCTGCAATTGGATATTTCGAACGTTTTGAGTCCTATGCTGGAAAAGGTAATATATTCACATAAAAACTAGACAGAAGCATTCTCAGAAACTTCTTTGTGTTGAGTGCATTCAACTCACAGACATGGAGCTTCCTTTTGAAAGAGCAGTTTTGAAACACTCTTTTTGTAAAATCTGCAAGTGGATATTCGGAGCACTTTGAGGCCTATGCTGGGAAATGGAATATCTTCACCTAAAAACTAAACAGAACCTTTCTCAGAAAGCTCTTCTCGATGCATGCTTTCAACTCACAGAGTTGAACCTGCCTTTTGATAGAGCAGTTTGCAATCCCTCTTTTTATAGAATCTGCAAGTGTATATTTGGAGCGCTTTGAGGCCTATGCTGCAAAAGGAAATATCATTGCCTAAAAGCTAGACGGAAGCATTCTCAGAAACTTCTTTGCAATGAGTGCATTCAACTCACAGAGTTGAACCTTCCTTTTGATAGACCAGTTTTGAAACACTGTTTCTGTGGAATCCGCAAGCGGATATTTGGAGCTCTTTGACACTTATGCTGGAAAAGGAGATATCTTCATATACAAAGCAGACAGAAGCATTCTCAGAAACTTCTATGTCATGTGGGGATTGAACTCACAGAGTTGAACTTTCCTTTTTATGGAGCAGTTCTGCAACACTCTTTTTGTGGAAACTGCAAGTGGATATTTGGTGCGATTGCGGCATCTAGTGGAAAAGGAAATATATACAGATGAAAACAAGAGAGAATCATTCTCAGAAACTTCTTTCTGATGAGTGCATTCAACTCACAGACTTGAACCTTCCTTTTCAAAGAGCAGTTTTGAAACACTCTCTTTGTAGGATCTGCAAGTGGATATTTGGATCGCTTTGACGCCTATGCTGGGAAATGAAATATCTTCACCGAAAAACTAGACAGAAGCATTCTCAGAAACTTCTTCACGATATGTGCATTCAACTCACAGAGTTGAATCTTTCTTTTCAAAGAGCAGTTTTGAAACACACTTTTGGTAAAATCTGCAAGTGGATATTTGGAGCGATTTCAGGCCTATGCTGGAAAAGGAAATATCCTCACATAAATACTAGACAGAAGCATTCTCAGAAATTTCTGTGTGATGAGTGCCTTCAACTCACAGACTTGAACGTTCCTTTTGAGGGAACGGTTTTGAAACAGTCCTTTGGTAGAATCTGCAAGTGTTTATTTGGAGCGCTTTGAGGCCTATGTTGGAAAAGGAAATATCTTCACATAAAAACTAGACAGAAGCATTCTCCGAAACTTCTTTGTGATGATTGCATTCTACTCACAGAGTGGAACCTTCCTTTTGAAAGAACAGTTTTGAAACACTCTTTTGGTAGAATCTGCAAGTGGATATTTGGAGCGATTTGAGGCCTATGCTGGAAAAGGAGATATCTTCACATAAAAACTAGACAGAAGCATCCTCAGAAACTTTTTCTGATGTGCGCATTCAACTCACCGAGTTGAACCTTCCTTTTGATTGAGAGGTTTTGAAACACTCTTTGTCTAGAATCTGCAGGTGAATATTTGGAGTGCTAAGAGGCCAACACTGGAAAAGGAAATATCTTCACATGAGAACTAGACGGAAGCATTCTCAGAAAACTTCCGTGGCTTTATGCACTCAACTCACATAGTGGAAACTTCCTTTTGATAGCCAGTTTTGGAAACACTCCTTTTGTAGAATTTGCTAGTGGATGTTTGGAGCGATTTGAGGCCTATGCTGGAAATGGAAATATCTTCACATAAAAACTAGACAGAAGCATTCTCAGAAACTTCTTTGTGATGAATGCATTCAACTCAAAGACTTGAACTTTCCTTTTGAAAGAGCAGTTTTGAAACAATCTTTATGTAGAATCTGCAAGTGGATATTTGGAGCGCTTTGAGGCCTATGCTGGGAAATGAAATAATTTCACCTGAAAACTAGACAGAAGCCTTCTGAGAAACTTCTTTGTGATGAGTGCATTCAACTCACAGACATGAACGTTCCTTTTCTTGGAACAGTTTTGAAACACTGAGTTTGTAGAATCCGCAAGTGTTTATTCGGAGCACCTTGAGGCCTATGCTGGTAAAGGAAATATCTTCACATAAAAATTCGACAGAAGCATTCTCAGAAACTTCTTTGCGTTGAGTGCATTCAACTCCCAGACTTGAACCTTCTTTTTGAACGAGCAGCTTTGAAACACTCTTCTTGTAAAATCTGCAAATGGATATTTGGAGCACTTTGAGGCGTATGCTGGAAAATGGAATATCTTCACCTGAAAACTAGACGGAAGCATTCTCAGAAAGTTCTTCTCGATGCGTGCATTCAACTCACAGAGTTGAACCTGTCTTTTGATAGAGCAGTTTGGAAACACTCTTTTTGTGAGATCAGCAAGTGGATATTTCCAGCGATTTGAGGCCTATGCAAGGAAAACGAAATATCTTCACATAAAAACTAGATAGCAGCATTCTCAGAAACTTCTTTGTGAGGAGCGCATTCAGCTCACAGACTGGAACGTTCCTTTTGATAGAACAGTTTTGAACCACTCCTTTTGTACTATCTGTAAGTGTTTATTCGGAGCGCTTTGGGGCCTATGTTGGAAAAGGAATTATCTTCACTTAAAAACTAGACAGAAGCATTCTCAGAAACTTCTTTGTGATGATTGCATTCTACTCACAGAGTTGAACCTTCCTTTTGATAGAACAGTTTTGAAACACTCTTTTTGCAGAATCTGCTAGTGGCTATTTGGAGCGCTTTGAGGCCTATGTTGGAAAAGGAAGAATCTTCACATAAAAACTAGGCAGAAGACTTCTCAGAAACTTCTTCCGATGGGCACATTCAACTCACAGACTTGAAGCTTCCTTCTGATAGAGAGGATTTGAAACAATCTTTGTCCAGAATCTGCAAGGAGATATTTGGGGTGCTAAGAGGCCAAAACTGCAAAAGAAAATATCACCACATGAGAACTGGACGGAAGCATTCTCAATAACTTCCATGCACTTTATGCATTCAAATCACATAGTGGAATCTTCCTTTTGATAGCGCAGTTTTGAAACACTCCTTTTGTAGAATTTGCTAGTGGATGTTTGGAGCGATTTGAGGCCTATGCTGGGAATGGAAATATCTTCACATAAAAACCAGACAAAAGCATTCTCAGAAACTTCTTTGTGATGAGTGCATTCAACTCACAGACTTGAACCTTCCTTTTGAAAGAGCAGTTTTGAAACACACTTTTTGTAGAATCTGCAAGTGGATATTTGGAGAGCTTTGAGGCCTATGCTGGAAAATGAAATATCTTCACCTGGAAACCAGACAGAAGCATTCTGAGAATCTTCTTTGTGATGAGTGCATTCAACTCACAGACATGAACGTTCCTTTTGATAGAACAGTTTTGAAACACTAAGTTTGTAGAATCCGCAAGTGTTTATTCGGAGCACCTTGAGGCTTATGTTGGAAAAGGAAATAACTTCACATAAAAACTAGAGAGAAGCATTCTCAGAACCTTCTTTGTGATGAGTGCATTCAACTCGCAGACTTGAACCTTCCTTTTGAACGAGCAGTTTTGAAACACTCTTTTTGTAAAAGCTGCAAATGGATATTTGGAGCACTTTGAGACGTATGCTGGAAAATGGAATATCTTCATCTAAAAACTAGACAGAAGCATTCTCAGAAATTTCTTCTCGATGCGTGCATTCAACTCACAGAGTTGAACCTGTCTTTTGATAGAGCAGTTTGGCAGCACTGTTTTTGTGAAATCTGCAAGTGGATATTTCCAGCAAATTGAGGCCTATGCAAAGAAAAGGAAATATCTTCACATAAAAACTAGGTAGCGGCATTCTCAGAAACTTCTTTGCGAGGAGCGTATTCAACTCACAGACTTGAATGTTCCTTTTGATAGAACAGTTTTGAAACACTCCTTTTGTACAATCTGCAAGTGTTTATTCGGAGCGCTTTGAGGACTATGTTGGAAAAGGAAATATCTTCACATGAAAACTAGACACAAGCATTCTCAGAAACTTCTTTGTGATGAGTGCATTCTACTCACAGAGTTGAACCTTCCTTTTGATAGAACAGTACTGAAGCATTCTTTTTGTAGAATCTGCAATTGGATATTTCGAACGTTTTGAGTCCTATGCTGGAAAAGGTAATATATTCACATAAAAACTAGACAGAAGCATTCTCAGAAACTTCTTTGTGTTGAGTGCATTCAACTCACAGACATGGAGCTTCCTTTTGAAAGAGCAGTTTTGAAACACTCTTTTTGTAAAATCTGCAAGTGGATATTCGGAGCACTTTGAGGCCTATGCTGGGAAATGGAATATCTTCACCTAAAAACTAAACAGAACCTTTCTCAGAAAGCTCTTCTCGATGCATGCTTTCAACTCACAGAGTTGAACCTGCCTTTTGATAGAGCAGTTTGCAATCCCTCTTTTTATAGAATCTGCAAGTGTATATTTGGAGCGCTTTGAGGCCTATGCTGCAAAAGGAAATATCATTGCCTAAAAGCTAGACGGAAGCATTCTCAGAAACTTCTTTGTAATGAGTGCATTCAACTCACAGAGTTGAACCTTCCTTTTGATAGACCAGTTTTGAAACACTGTTTCTGTGGAATCCGCAAGCGGATATTTGGAGCTCTTTGACACTTATGCTGGAAAAGGAGATATCTTCATATACAAAGCAGACAGAAGCATTCTCAGAAACTTCTATGTCATGTGGGGATTGAACTCACAGAGTTGAACTTTCCTTTTTATGGAGCAGTTCTGCAACACTCTTTTTGTGGAAACTGCAAGTGGATATTTGGTGCGATTGCGGCATCTAGCTAGTGGAAAAGGAAATATATACAGGTGAAAACAAGAGAGAATCATTCTCAGAAACTTCTTTCTGATGAGTGCATTCAACTCACAGACTTGAACCTTCCTTTTCAAAGAGCAGTTTTGAAACACTCTTTTTGTAGGATCTGCAAGTGGATATTTGGATCGCTTTGACGCCTATGCTGGGAAATGAAATATCTTCACCGAAAAACTAGACAGAAGCATTCTCAGAAACTTCTTCACGATATGTGCATTCAACTCACAGAGTTGAATCTTTCTTTTCAAAGAGCAGTTTTGAAACACACTTTTGGTAAAATCTGCAAGTGGATATTTGGAGCGCTTTCAGGCCTATGCTGGAAAAGGAAATATCCTCACATCAATACTAGACAGAAGCATTCTCAGAAATTTCTGTGTGATGAGTGCCTTCCACTCACAGACTTGAACGTTCCTTTGGAGGGAACGGTTTTGAAACAGTCCTTTGGTAGAATCTGCAAGTGTTTCTTTGGAGCGCTTTGAGGCCTATGTTGGAAAAGGAAATATCTTCACATAAAAACTAGACAGAAGCATTCTCCGAAACTTCTTTGTGATGATTGCATTCTACTCACAGAGTGGAACCTTCCTTTTGAAAGAACAGTTTTGAAACACTCTTTTGGTAGAATCTGCAAGTGGATATTTGGAGCGATTTGAGGCCTATGCTGGAAAAGGAGATATCTTCACATAAAAACTAGACAGAAGCATCCTCAGAAACTTTTTCTGATGTGCGCATTCAACTCACCGAGTTGAACCTTCCTTTTGATAGAGAGGTTTTGAAACACTCTTTGTCTAGAATCTGCAGGTGAATATTTGGAGTGCTAAGAGGCCAACACTGGAAAAGGAAATATCTTCACATGAGAACTAGACGGAAGCATTCTCAGAAAACTTCCGTGGCTTTATGCACTCAACTCACATAGTGGAAACTTCCTTTTGATAGCCAGTTTTGGAAACACTCCTTTTGTAGAATTTGCTAGTGGATGTTTGGAGCGATTTGAGGCCTATGCTGGAAATGGAAATATCTTCACATAAAAACTAGACAGAAGCATTCTCAGAAACTTCTTTGTGATGAATGCATTCAACTCAAAGACTTGAACTTTCCTTTTGAAAGAGCAGTTTTGAAACAATCTTTATGTAGAATCTGCAAGTGGATATTTGGAGCGCTTTGAGGCCTATGCTGGGAAATGAAATAATTTCACCTGAAAACTAGACAGAAGCCTTCTGAGAAACTTCTTTGTGATGAGTGCATTCAACTCACAGACATGAACGTTCCTTTTCTTGGAACAGTTTTGAAACACTGAGTTTGTAGAATCCGCAAGTGTTTATTCGGAGCGCCTTGAGGCCTATGCTGGTAAAGGAAATATCTTCACATAAAAATTCGACAGAAGCATTCTCAGAAACTTCTTTGCGTTGAGTGCATTCAACTCCCAGACTTGAACCTTCTTTTTGAACGAGCAGCTTTGAAACACTCTTCTTGTAAAATCTGCAAATGGATATTTGGAGCACTTTGAGGCGTATGCTGGAAAATGGAATATCTTCACCTGAAAACTAGACGGAAGCATTCTCAGAAAGTTCTTCTCGATGCGTGCATTCAACTCACAGAGTTGAACCTGTCTTTTGATAGAGCAGTTTGGAAACACTCTTTTTGTGAGATCAGCAAGTGGATATTTCCAGCGATTTGAGGCCTATGCAAGGAAAACGAAATATCTTCACATAAAAACTAGATAGCAGCATTCTCAGAAACTTCTTTGTGAGGAGCGCATTCAGCTCACAGACTGGAACGTTCCTTTTGATAGAACAGTTTTGAACCACTCCTTTTGTACTATCTGTAAGTGTTTATTCGGAGCGCTTTGGGGCCTATGTTGGAAAAGGAATTATCTTCACTTAAAAACTAGACAGAAGCATTCTCAGAAACTTCTTTGTGATGATTGCATTCTACTCACAGAGTTGAACCTTCCTTTTGATAGAACAGTTTTGAAACACTCTTTTTGCAGAATCTGCTAGTGGCTATTTGGAGCGCTTTGAGGCCTATGTTGGAAAAGGAAGAATCTTCACATAAAAACTAGGCAGAAGACTTCTCAGAAACTTCTTCCGATGGGCACATTCAACTCACAGACTTGAAGCTTCCTTCTGATAGAGAGGATTTGAAACAATCTTTGTCCAGAATCTGCAAGGAGATATTTGGGGTGCTAAGAGGCCAAAACTGCAAAAGAAAATATCACCGCATGAGAACTGGACGGAAGCATTCTCAATAACTTCCATGCACTTTATGCATTCAAATCACATAGTGGAATCTTCCTTTTGATAGCGCAGTTTTGAAACACTCCTTTTGTAGAATTTGCTAGTGGATGTTTGGAGCGATTTGAGGCCTATGCTGGGAATGGAAATATCTTCACATAAAAACCAGACAAAAGCATTCTCAGAAACTTCTTTGTGATGAGTGCATTCAACTCACAGACTTGAACCTTCCTTTTGAAAGAGCAGTTTTGAAACACACTTTTTGTAGGATCTGCAAGTGGATATTTGGAGAGCTTTGAGGCCTCTGCTGGAAAATGAAATATCTTCACCTGGAAACCAGACAGAAGCATTCTGAGAATCTTCTTTGTGATGAGTGCATTCAACTCACAGACATGAACGTTCCTTTTGATAGAACAGTTTTGAAACACTAAGTTTGTAGAATCGGCAAGTGTTTATTCGGAGCACCTTGAGGCTTATGTTGGAAAAGGAAATAACCTCACATAAAAACTAGAGAGAAGCATTCTCAGAACCTTCTTTGTGATGAGTGCATTCAACTCGCAGACTTGAACCTTCCTTTTGAACGAGCAGTTTTGAAACACTCTTTTTGTAAAAGCTGCAAATGGATATTTGGAGCACTTTGAGACGTATGCTGGAAAATGGAATATCTTCATCTAAAAACTAGACAGAAGCATTCTCAGAAATTTCTTCTCGATGCGTGCATTCAACTCACAGAGTTGAACCTGTCTTTTGATAGAGCAGTTTGGCAGCACTGTTTTTGTGAAATCTGCAAGTGGATATTTCCAGCAAATTGAGGCCTATGCAAAGAAAAGGAAATATCTTCACATAAAAACTAGGTAGCGGCATTCTCAGAAACTTCTTTGTGAGGAGCGTATTCAACTCACAGACTTGAATGTTCCTTTTGATAGAACAGTTTTGAAACACTCCTTTTGTACAATCTGCAAGTGTTTATTCGGAGCGCTTTGAGGACTATGTTGGAAAAGGAAATATCTTCACATGAAAACTAGACACAAGCATTCTCAGAAACTTCTTTGTGATGAGTGCATTCTACTCACAGAGTTGAACCTTCCTTTTGATAGAACAGTACTGAAGCATTCTTTTTGTAGAATCTGCAATTGGATATTTCGAACGTTTTGAGTCCTATGCTGGAAAAGGTAATATATTCACATAAAAACTAGACAGAAGCATTCTCAGAAACTTCTTTGTGTTGAGTGCATTCAACTCACAGACATGGAGCTTCCTTTTGAAAGAGCAGTTTTGAAACACTCTTTTTGTAAAATCTGCAAGTGGATATTCGGAGCACTTTGAGGCCTATGCTGGGAAATGGAATATCTTCACCTAAAAACTAAACAGAACCTTTCTCAGAAAGCTCTTCTCGATGCATGCTTTCAACTCACAGAGTTGAACCTGCCTTTTGATAGAGCAGTTTGCAATCCCTCTTTTTATAGAATCTGCAAGTGTATATTTGGAGCGCTTTGAGGCCTATGCTGCAAAAGGAAATATCATTGCCTAAAAGCTAGACGGAAGCATTCTCAGAAACTTCTTTGTAATGAGTGCATTCAACTCACAGAGTTGAACCTTCCTTTTGATAGACCAGTTTTGAAACACTGTTTCTGTGGAATCCGCAAGCGGATATTTGGAGCTCTTTGACACTTATGCTGGAAAAGGAGATATCTTCATATACAAAGCAGACAGAAGCATTCTCAGAAACTTCTATGTCATGTGGGGATTGAACTCACAGAGTTGAACTTTCCTTTTTATGGAGCAGTTCTGCAACACTCTTTTTGTGGAAACTGCAAGTGGATATTTGGTGCGATTGCGGCATCTAGCTAGTGGAAAAGGAAATATATACAGGTGAAAACAAGAGAGAATCATTCTCAGAAACTTCTTTCTGATGAGTGCATTCAACTCACAGACTTGAACCTTCCTTTTCAAAGAGCAGTTTTGAAACACTCTTTTTGTAGGATCTGCAAGTGGATATTTGGATCGCTTTGACGCCTATGCTGGGAAATGAAATATCTTCACCGAAAAACTAGACAGAAGCATTCTCAGAAACTTCTTCACGATATGTGCATTCAACTCACAGAGTTGAATCTTTCTTTTCAAAGAGCAGTTTTGAAACACACTTTTGGTAAAATCTGCAAGTGGATATTTGGAGCGCTTTCAGGCCTATGCTGGAAAAGGAAATATCCTCACATCAATACTAGACAGAAGCATTCTCAGAAATTTCTGTGTGATGAGTGCCTTCCACTCACAGACTTGAACGTTCCTTTGGAGGGAACGGTTTTGAAACAGTCCTTTGGTAGAATCTGCAAGTGTTTCTTTGGAGCGCTTTGAGGCCTATGTTGGAAAAGGAAATATCTTCACATAAAAACTAGACAGAAGCATTCTCCGAAACTTCTTTGTGATGATTGCATTCTACTCACAGAGTGGAACCTTCCTTTTGAAAGAACAGTTTTGAAACACTCTTTTGGTAGAATCTGCAAGTGGATATTTGGAGCGATTTGAGGCCTATGCTGGAAAAGGAGATATCTTCACATAAAAACTAGACAGAAGCATCCTCAGAAACTTTTTCTGATGTGCGCATTCAACTCACCGAGTTGAACCTTCCTTTTGATAGAGAGGTTTTGAAACACTCTTTGTCTAGAATCTGCAGGTGAATATTTGGAGTGCTAAGAGGCCAACACTGGAAAAGGAAATATCTTCACATGAGAACTAGACGGAAGCATTCTCAGAAAACTTCCGTGGCTTTATGCACTCAACTCACATAGTGGAAACTTCCTTTTGATAGCCAGTTTTGGAAACACTCCTTTTGTAGAATTTGCTAGTGGATGTTTGGAGCGATTTGAGGCCTATGCTGGAAATGGAAATATCTTCACATAAAAACTAGACAGAAGCATTCTCAGAAACTTCTTTGTGATGAATGCATTCAACTCAAAGACTTGAACTTTCCTTTTGAAAGAGCAGTTTTGAAACAATCTTTATGTAGAATCTGCAAGTGGATATTTGGAGCGCTTTGAGGCCTATGCTGGGAAATGAAATAATTTCACCTGAAAACTAGACAGAAGCCTTCTGAGAAACTTCTTTGTGATGAGTGCATTCAACTCACAGACATGAACGTTCCTTTTCTTGGAACAGTTTTGAAACACTGAGTTTGTAGAATCCGCAAGTGTTTATTCGGAGCGCCTTGAGGCCTATGCTGGTAAAGGAAATATCTTCACATAAAAATTCGACAGAAGCATTCTCAGAAACTTCTTTGCGTTGAGTGCATTCAACTCCCAGACTTGAACCTTCTTTTTGAACGAGCAGCTTTGAAACACTCTTCTTGTAAAATCTGCAAATGGATATTTGGAGCACTTTGAGGCGTATGCTGGAAAATGGAATATCTTCACCTGAAAACTAGACGGAAGCATTCTCAGAAAGTTCTTCTCGATGCGTGCATTCAACTCACAGAGTTGAACCTGTCTTTTGATAGAGCAGTTTGGAAACACTCTTTTTGTGAGATCAGCAAGTGGATATTTCCAGCGATTTGAGGCCTATGCAAGGAAAACGAAATATCTTCACATAAAAACTAGATAGCAGCATTCTCAGAAACTTCTTTGTGAGGAGCGCATTCAGCTCACAGACTGGAACGTTCCTTTTGATAGAACAGTTTTGAACCACTCCTTTTGTACTATCTGTAAGTGTTTATTCGGAGCGCTTTGGGGCCTATGTTGGAAAAGGAATTATCTTCACTTAAAAACTAGACAGAAGCATTCTCAGAAACTTCTTTGTGATGATTGCATTCTACTCACAGAGTTGAACCTTCCTTTTGATAGAACAGTTTTGAAACACTCTTTTTGCAGAATCTGCTAGTGGCTATTTGGAGCGCTTTGAGGCCTATGTTGGAAAAGGAAGAATCTTCACATAAAAACTAGGCAGAAGACTTCTCAGAAACTTCTTCCGATGGGCACATTCAACTCACAGACTTGAAGCTTCCTTCTGATAGAGAGGATTTGAAACAATCTTTGTCCAGAATCTGCAAGGAGATATTTGGGGTGCTAAGAGGCCAAAACTGCAAAAGAAAATATCACCGCATGAGAACTGGACGGAAGCATTCTCAATAACTTCCATGCACTTTATGCATTCAAATCACATAGTGGAATCTTCCTTTTGATAGCGCAGTTTTGAAACACTCCTTTTGTAGAATTTGCTAGTGGATGTTTGGAGCGATTTGAGGCCTATGCTGGGAATGGAAATATCTTCACATAAAAACCAGACAAAAGCATTCTCAGAAACTTCTTTGTGATGAGTGCATTCAACTCACAGACTTGAACCTTCCTTTTGAAAGAGCAGTTTTGAAACACACTTTTTGTAGGATCTGCAAGTGGATATTTGGAGAGCTTTGAGGCCTCTGCTGGAAAATGAAATATCTTCACCTGGAAACCAGACAGAAGCATTCTGAGAATCTTCTTTGTGATGAGTGCATTCAACTCACAGACATGAACGTTCCTTTTGATAGAACAGTTTTGAAACACTAAGTTTGTAGAATCGGCAAGTGTTTATTCGGAGCACCTTGAGGCTTATGTTGGAAAAGGAAATAACCTCACATAAAAACTAGAGAGAAGCATTCTCAGAACCTTCTTTGTGATGAGTGCATTCAACTCGCAGACTTGAACCTTCCTTTTGAACGAGCAGTTTTGAAACACTCTTTTTGTAAAAGCTGCAAATGGATATTTGGAGCACTTTGAGACGTATGCTGGAAAATGGAATATCTTCATCTAAAAACTAGACAGAAGCATTCTCAGAAATTTCTTCTCGATGCGTGCATTCAACTCACAGAGTTGAACCTGTCTTTTGATAGAGCAGTTTGGCAGCACTGTTTTTGTGAAATCTGCAAGTGGATATTTCCAGCAAATTGAGGCCTATGCAAAGAAAAGGAAATATCTTCACATAAAAACTAGGTAGCGGCATTCTCAGAAACTTCTTTGTGAGGAGCGTATTCAACTCACAGACTTGAATGTTCCTTTTGATAGAACAGTTTTGAAACACTCCTTTTGTACAATCTGCAAGTGTTTATTCGGAGCGCTTTGAGGACTATGTTGGAAAAGGAAATATCTTCACATGAAAACTAGACACAAGCATTCTCAGAAACTTCTTTGTGATGAGTGCATTCTACTCACAGAGTTGAACCTTCCTTTTGATAGAACAGTACTGAAGCATTCTTTTTGTAGAATCTGCAATTGGATATTTCGAACGTTTTGAGTCCTATGCTGGAAAAGGTAATATATTCACATAAAAACTAGACAGAAGCATTCTCAGAAACTTCTTTGTGTTGAGTGCATTCAACTCACAGACATGGAGCTTCCTTTTGAAAGAGCAGTTTTGAAACACTCTTTTTGTAAAATCTGCAAGTGGATATTCGGAGCACTTTGAGGCCTATGCTGGGAAATGGAATATCTTCACCTAAAAACTAAACAGAACCTTTCTCAGAAAGCTCTTCTCGATGCATGCTTTCAACTCACAGAGTTGAACCTGCCTTTTGATAGAGCAGTTTGCAATCCCTCTTTTTATAGAATCTGCAAGTGTATATTTGGAGCGCTTTGAGGCCTATGCTGCAAAAGGAAATATCATTGCCTAAAAGCTAGACGGAAGCATTCTCAGAAACTTCTTTGTAATGAGTGCATTCAACTCACAGAGTTGAACCTTCCTTTTGATAGACCAGTTTTGAAACACTGTTTCTGTGGAATCCGCAAGCGGATATTTGGAGCTCTTTGACACTTATGCTGGAAAAGGAGATATCTTCATATACAAAGCAGACAGAAGCATTCTCAGAAACTTCTATGTCATGTGGGGATTGAACTCACAGAGTTGAACTTTCCTTTTTATGGAGCAGTTCTGCAACACTCTTTTTGTGGAAACTGCAAGTGGATATTTGGTGCGATTGCGGCATCTAGTGGAAAAGGAAATATATACAGATGAAAACAAGAGAGAATCATTCTCAGAAACTTCTTTCTGATGAGTGCATTCAACTCACAGACTTGAACCTTCCTTTTCAAAGAGCAGTTTTGAAACACTCCTTTTGTAGGATCTGCAAGTGGATATTTGGATCGCTTTGACGCCTATGCTGGGAAATGAAATATCTTCACCGAAAAACTAGACAGAAGCATTCTCAGAAACTTCTTCACGATATGTGCATTCAACTCACAGAGTTGAATCTTTCTTTTCAAAGAGCAGTTTTGAAACACACTTTTGGTAAAATCTGCAAGTGGATATTTGGAGCGCTTTCAGGCCTATGCTGGAAAAGGAAATATCCTCACATCAATACTAGACAGAAGCATTCTCAGAAATTTCTGTGTGATGAGTGCCTTCCACTCACAGACTTGAACGTTCCTTTTGAGGGAACGGTTTTGAAACAGTCCTTTGGTAGAATCTGCAAGTGTTTATTTGGAGCGCTTTGAGGCCTATGTTGGAAAAGGAAATATCTTCACATAAAAACTAGACAGAAGCATTCTCCGAAACTTCTTTGTGATGATTGCATTCTACTCACAGAGTGGAACCTTCCTTTTGAAAGAACAGTTTTGAAACACTCTTTTGGTAGAATCTGCAAGTGGATATTTGGAGCGATTTGAGGCCTATGCTGGAAAAGGAGATATCTTCACATAAAAACTAGACAGAAGCATCCTCAGAAACTTTTTCTGATGTGCGCATTCAACTCACCGAGTTGAACCTTCCTTTTGATAGAGAGGTTTTGAAACACTCTTTGTCTAGAATCTGCAGGTGAATATTTGGAGTGCTAAGAGGCCAACACTGGAAAAGGAAATATCTTCACATGAGAACTAGACGGAAGCATTCTCAGAAAACTTCCGTGGCTTTATGCACTCAACTCACATAGTGGAAACTTCCTTTTGATAGCCAGTTTTGGAAACACTCCTTTTGTAGAATTTGCTAGTGGATGTTTGGAGCGATTTGAGGCCTATGCTGGAAATGGAAATATCTTCACATAAAAACTAGACAGAAGCATTCTCAGAAACTTCTTTGTGATGAATGCATTCAACTCAAAGACTTGAACTTTCCTTTTGAAAGAGCAGTTTTGAAACAATCTTTATGTAGAATCTGCAAGTGGATATTTGGAGCGCTTTGAGGCCTATGCTGGGAAATGAAATAATTTCACCTGAAAACTAGACAGAAGCCTTCTGAGAAACTTCTTTGTGATGAGTGCATTCAACTCACAGACATGAACGTTCCTTTTCTTGGAACAGTTTTGAAACACTGAGTTTGTAGAATCCGCAAGTGTTTATTCGGAGCACCTTGAGGCCTATGCTGGTAAAGGAAATATCTTCACATAAAAATTCGACAGAAGCATTCTCAGAAACTTCTTTGCGTTGAGTGCATTCAACTCCCAGACTTGAACCTTCTTTTTGAACGAGCAGCTTTGAAACACTCTTCTTGTAAAATCTGCAAATGGATATTTGGAGCACTTTGAGGCGTATGCTGGAAAATGGAATATCTTCACCTGAAAACTAGACGGAAGCATTCTCAGAAAGTTCTTCTCGATGCGTGCATTCAACTCACAGAGTTGAACCTGTCTTTTGATAGAGCAGTTTGGAAACACTCTTTTTGTGAGATCAGCAAGTGGATATTTCCAGCGATTTGAGGCCTATGCAAGGAAAACGAAATATCTTCACATAAAAACTAGATAGCAGCATTCTCAGAAACTTCTTTGTGAGGAGCGCATTCAGCTCACAGACTGGAACGTTCCTTTTGATAGAACAGTTTTGAACCACTCCTTTTGTACTATCTGTAAGTGTTTATTCGGAGCGCTTTGGGGCCTATGTTGGAAAAGGAATTATCTTCACTTAAAAACTAGACAGAAGCATTCTCAGAAACTTCTTTGTGATGATTGCATTCTACTCACAGAGTTGAACCTTCCTTTTGATAGAACAGTTTTGAAACACTCTTTTTGCAGAATCTGCTAGTGGCTATTTGGAGCGCTTTGAGGCCTATGTTGGAAAAGGAAGAATCTTCACATAAAAACAAGGCAGAAGACTTTTCAGAAACTTCTTCCGATGGGCACATTCAACTCACAGACTTGAAGCTTCCTTCTGATAGAGAGGATTTGAAACAATCTTTGTCCAGAATCTGCAAGGAGATATTTGGGGTGCTAAGAGGCCAAAACTGCAAAAGAAAATATCACCGCATGAGAACTGGACGGAAGCATTCTCAATAACTTCCATGCACTTTATGCATTCAAATCACATAGTGGAATCTTCCTTTTGATAGCGCAGTTTTGAAACACTCCTTTTGTAGAATTTCCTAGTGGATGTTTGGAGCGATTTGAGGCCTATGCTGGGAATGGAAATATCTTCACATAAAAACCAGACAAAAGCATTCTCAGAAACTTCTTTGTGATGAGTGCATTCAACTCACAGACTTGAACCTTCCTTTTGAAAGAGCAGTTTTGAAACACACTTTTTGTAGAATCTGCAAGTGGATATTTGGAGAGCTTTGAGGCCTCTGCTGGAAAATGAAATATCTTCACCTGGAAACCAGACAGAAGCATTCTGAGAATCTTCTTTGTGATGAGTGCATTCAACTCACAGACATGAACGTTCCTTTTGATAGAACAGTTTTGAAACACTAAGTTTGTAGAATCCGCACGTGTTTATTCGGAGCACCTTGAGGCTTATGTTGGAAAAGGAAATAACCTCACATAAAAACTAGAGAGAAGCATTCTCAGAACCTTCTTTGTGATGAGTGCATTCAACTCGCAGACTTGAACCTTCCTTTTGAACGAGCAGTTTTGAAACACTCTTTTTGTAAAAGCTGCAAATGGATATTTGGAGCACTTTGAGACGTATGCTGGAAAATGGAATATCTTCATCTAAAAACTAGACAGAAGCATTCTCAGAAATTTCTTCTCGATGCGTGCATTCAACTCACAGAGTTGAACCTGTCTTTTGATAGAGCAGTTTGGCAGCACTGTTTTTGTGAAATCTGCAAGTGGATATTTCCAGCAAATTGAGGCCTATGCAAAGAAAAGGAAATATCTTCACATAAAAACTAGGTAGCGGCATTCTCAGAAACTTCTTTGTGAGGAGCGTATTCAACTCACAGACTTGAATGTTCCTTTTGATAGAACAGTTTTGAAACACTCCTTTTGTACAATCTGCAAGTGTTTATTCGGAGCGCTTTGAGGACTATGTTGGAAAAGGAAATATCTTCACATGAAAACTAGACACAAGCATTCTCAGAAACTTCTTTGTGATGAGTGCATTCTACTCACAGAGTTGAACCTTCCTTTTGATAGAACAGTACTGAAGCATTCTTTTTGTAGAATCTGCAATTGGATATTTCGAACGTTTTGAGTCCTATGCTGGAAAAGGTAATATATTCACATAAAAACTAGACAGAAGCATTCTCAGAAACTTCTTTGTGTTGAGTGCATTCAACTCACAGACATGGAGCTTCCTTTTGAAAGAGCAGTTTTGAAACACTCTTTTTGTAAAATCTGCAAGTGGATATTCGGAGCACTTTGAGGCCTATGCTGGGAAATGGAATATCTTCACCTAAAAACTAAACAGAACCTTTCTCAGAAAGCTCTTCTCGATGCATGCTTTCAACTCACAGAGTTGAACCTGCCTTTTGATAGAGCAGTTTGCAATCCCTCTTTTTATAGAATCTGCAAGTGTATATTTGGAGCGCTTTGAGGCCTATGCTGCAAAAGGAAATATCATTGCCTAAAAGCTAGACGGAAGCATTCTCAGAAACTTCTTTGTAATGAGTGCATTCAACTCACAGAGTTGAACCTTCCTTTTGATAGACCAGTTTTGAAACACTGTTTCTGTGGAATCCGCAAGCGGATATTTGGAGCTCTTTGACACTTATGCTGGAAAAGGAGATATCTTCATATACAAAGCAGACAGAAGCATTCTCAGAAACTTCTATGTCATGTGGGGATTGAACTCACAGAGTTGAACTTTCCTTTTTATGGAGCAGTTCTGCAACACTCTTTTTGTGGAAACTGCAAGTGGATATTTGGTGCGATTGCGGCATCTAGTGGAAAAGGAAATATATACAGATGAAAACAAGAGAGAATCATTCTCAGAAACTTCTTTCTGATGAGTGCATTCAACTCACAGACTTGAACCTTCCTTTTCAAAGAGCAGTTTTGAAACACTCCTTTTGTAGGATCTGCAAGTGGATATTTGGATCGCTTTGACGCCTATGCTGGGAAATGAAATATCTTCACCGAAAAACTAGACAGAAGCATTCTCAGAAACTTCTTCACGATATGTGCATTCAACTCACAGAGTTGAATCTTTCTTTTCAAAGAGCAGTTTTGAAACACACTTTTGGTAAAATCTGCAAGTGGATATTTGGAGCGCTTTCAGGCCTATGCTGGAAAAGGAAATATCCTCACATCAATACTAGACAGAAGCATTCTCAGAAATTTCTGTGTGATGAGTGCCTTCCACTCACAGACTTGAACGTTCCTTTTGAGGGAACGGTTTTGAAACAGTCCTTTGGTAGAATCTGCAAGTGTTTATTTGGAGCGCTTTGAGGCCTATGTTGGAAAAGGAAATATCTTCACATAAAAACTAGACAGAAGCATTCTCCGAAACTTCTTTGTGATGATTGCATTCTACTCACAGAGTGGAACCTTCCTTTTGAAAGAACAGTTTTGAAACACTCTTTTGGTAGAATCTGCAAGTGGATATTTGGAGCGATTTGAGGCCTATGCTGGAAAAGGAGATATCTTCACATAAAAACTAGACAGAAGCATCCTCAGAAACTTTTTCTGATGTGCGCATTCAACTCACCGAGTTGAACCTTCCTTTTGATAGAGAGGTTTTGAAACACTCTTTGTCTAGAATCTGCAGGTGAATATTTGGAGTGCTAAGAGGCCAACACTGGAAAAGGAAATATCTTCACATGAGAACTAGACGGAAGCATTCTCAGAAAACTTCCGTGGCTTTATGCACTCAACTCACATAGTGGAAACTTCCTTTTGATAGCCAGTTTTGGAAACACTCCTTTTGTAGAATTTGCTAGTGGATGTTTGGAGCGATTTGAGGCCTATGCTGGAAATGGAAATATCTTCACATAAAAACTAGACAGAAGCATTCTCAGAAACTTCTTTGTGATGAATGCATTCAACTCAAAGACTTGAACTTTCCTTTTGAAAGAGCAGTTTTGAAACAATCTTTATGTAGAATCTGCAAGTGGATATTTGGAGCGCTTTGAGGCCTATGCTGGGAAATGAAATAATTTCACCTGAAAACTAGACAGAAGCCTTCTGAGAAACTTCTTTGTGATGAGTGCATTCAACTCACAGCCATGAACGTTCCTTTTCTTGGGACAGTTTTGAAACACTGAGTTTGTAGAATCCGCAAGTGTTTATTCGGAGCACCTTGAGGCCTATGCTGGTAAAGGAAATATCTTCACATAAAAATTCGACAGAAGCATTCTCAGAAACTTCTTTGCGTTGAGTGCATTCAACTCCCAGACTTGAACCTTCTTTTTGAACGAGCAGCTTTGAAACACTCTTCTTGTAAAATCTGCAAATGGATATTTGGAGCACTTTGAGGCGTATGCTGGAAAATGGAATATCTTCACCTGAAAACTAGACGGAAGCATTCTCAGAAAGTTCTTCTCGATGCGTGCATTCAACTCACAGAGTTGAACCTGTCTTTTGATAGAGCAGTTTGGAAACACTCTTTTTGTGAGATCAGCAAGTGGATATTTCCAGCGATTTGAGGCCTATGCAAGGAAAACGAAATATCTTCACATAAAAACTAGATAGCAGCATTCTCAGAAACTTCTTTGTGAGGAGCGCATTCAGCTCACAGACTGGAACGTTCCTTTTGATAGAACAGTTTTGAACCACTCCTTTTGTACTATCTGTAAGTGTTTATTCGGAGCGCTTTGGGGCCTATGTTGGAAAAGGAATTATCTTCACTTAAAAACTAGACAGAAGCATTCTCAGAAACTTCTTTGTGATGATTGCATTCTACTCACAGAGTTGAACCTTCCTTTTGATAGAACAGTTTTGAAACACTCTTTTTGCAGAATCTGCTAGTGGCTATTTGGAGCGCTTTGAGGCCTATGTTGGAAAAGGAAGAATCTTCACATAAAAACTAGGCAGAAGACTTCTCAGAAACTTCTTCCGATGGGCACATTCAACTCACAGACTTGAAGCTTCCTTCTGATAGAGAGGATTTGAAACAATCTTTGTCCAGAATCTGCAAGGAGATATTTGGGGTGCTAAGAGGCCAAAACTGCAAAAGAAAATATCACCACATGAGAACTGGACGGAAGCATTCTCAATAACTTCCATGCACTTTATGCATTCAAATCACATAGTGGAATCTTCCTTTTGATAGCGCAGTTTTGAAACACTCCTTTTGTAGAATTTCCTAGTGGATGTTTGGAGCGATTTGAGGCCTATGCTGGGAATGGAAATATCTTCACATAAAAACCAGACAAAAGCATTCTCAGAAACTTCTTTGTGATGAGTGCATTCAACTCACAGACTTGAACCTTCCTTTTGAAAGAGCAGTTTTGAAACACACTTTTTGTAGAATCTGCAAGTGGATATTTGGAGAGCTTTGAGGCCTCTGCTGGAAAATGAAATATCTTCACCTGGAAACCAGACAGAAGCATTCTGAGAATCTTCTTTGTGATGAGTGCATTCAACTCACAGACATGAACGTTCCTTTTGATAGAACAGTTTTGAAACACTAAGTTTGTAGAATCCGCACGTGTTTATTCGGAGCACCTTGAGGCTTATGTTGGAAAAGGAAATAACCTCACATAAAAACTAGAGAGAAGCATTCTCAGAACCTTCTTTGTGATGAGTGCATTCAACTCGCAGACTTGAACCTTCCTTTTGAACGAGCAGTTTTGAAACACTCTTTTTGTAAAAGCTGCAAATGGATATTTGGAGCACTTTGAGACGTATGCTGGAAAATGGAATATCTTCATCTAAAAACTAGACAGAAGCATTCTCAGAAATTTCTTCTCGATGCGTGCATTCAACTCACAGAGTTGAACCTGTCTTTTGATAGAGCAGTTTGGCAGCACTGTTTTTGTGAAATCTGCAAGTGGATATTTCCAGCAAATTGAGGCCTATGCAAAGAAAAGGAAATATCTTCACATAAAAACTAGGTAGCGGCATTCTCAGAAACTTCTTTGTGAGGAGCGTATTCAACTCACAGACTTGAATGTTCCTTTTGATAGAACAGTTTTGAAACACTCCTTTTGTACAATCTGCAAGTGTTTATTCGGAGCGCTTTGAGGACTATGTTGGAAAAGGAAATATCTTCACATGAAAACTAGACACAAGCATTCTCAGAAACTTCTTTGTGATGAGTGCATTCTACTCACAGAGTTGAACCTTCCTTTTGATAGAACAGTACTGAAGCATTCTTTTTGTAGAATCTGCAATTGGATATTTCGAACGTTTTGAGTCCTATGCTGGAAAAGGTAATATATTCACATAAAAACTAGACAGAAGCATTCTCAGAAACTTCTTTGTGTTGAGTGCATTCAACTCACAGACATGGAGCTTCCTTTTGAAAGAGCAGTTTTGAAACACTCTTTTTGTAAAATCTGCAAGTGGATATTCGGAGCACTTTGAGGCCTATGCTGGGAAATGGAATATCTTCACCTAAAAACTAAACAGAACCTTTCTCAGAAAGCTCTTCTCGATGCATGCTTTCAACTCACAGAGTTGAACCTGCCTTTTGATAGAGCAGTTTGCAATCCCTCTTTTTATAGAATCTGCAAGTGTATATTTGGAGCGCTTTGAGGCCTATGCTGCAAAAGGAAATATCATTGCCTAAAAGCTAGACGGAAGCATTCTCAGAAACTTCTTTGTAATGAGTGCATTCAACTCACAGAGTTGAACCTTCCTTTTGATAGACCAGTTTTGAAACACTGTTTCTGTGGAATCCGCAAGCGGATATTTGGAGCTCTTTGACACTTATGCTGGAAAAGGAGATATCTTCATATACAAAGCAGACAGAAGCATTCTCAGAAACTTCTATGTCATGTGGGGATTGAACTCACAGAGTTGAACTTTCCTTTTTATGGAGCAGTTCTGCAACACTCTTTTTGTGGAAACTGCAAGTGGATATTTGGTGCGATTGCGGCATCTAGCTAGTGGAAAAGGAAATATATACAGGTGAAAACAAGAGAGAATCATTCTCAGAAACTTCTTTCTGATGAGTGCATTCAACTCACAGACTTGAACCTTCCTTTTCAAAGAGCAGTTTTGAAACACTCTTTTTGTAGGATCTGCAAGTGGATATTTGGATCGCTTTGACGCCTATGCTGGGAAATGAAATATCTTCACCGAAAAACTAGACAGAAGCATTCTCAGAAACTTCTTCACGATATGTGCATTCAACTCACAGAGTTGAATCTTTCTTTTCAAAGAGCAGTTTTGAAACACACTTTTGGTAAAATCTGCAAGTGGATATTTGGAGCGCTTTCAGGCCTATGCTGGAAAAGGAAATATCCTCACATCAATACTAGACAGAAGCATTCTCAGAAATTTCTGTGTGATGAGTGCCTTCAACTCACAGACTTGAACGTTCCTTTTGAGGGAACGGTTTTGAAACAGTCCTTTGGTAGAATCTGCAAGTGTTTATTTGGAGCGCTTTGAGGCCTATGTTGGAAAAGGAAATATCTTCACATAAAAACTAGACAGAAGCATTCTCCGAAACTTCTTTGTGATGATTGCATTCTACTCACAGAGTGGAACCTTCCTTTTGAAAGAACAGTTTTGAAACACTCTTTTGGTAGAATCTGCAAGTGGATATTTGGAGCGATTTGAGGCCTATGCTGGAAAAGGAGATATCTTCACATAAAAACTAGACAGAAGCATCCTCAGAAACTTTTTCTGATGTGCGCATTCAACTCACCGAGTTGAACCTTCCTTTTGATAGAGAGGTTTTGAAACACTCTTTGTCTAGAATCTGCAGGTGAATATTTGGAGTGCTAAGAGGCCAACACTGGAAAAGGAAATATCTTCACATGAGAACTAGACGGAAGCATTCTCAGAAAACTTCCGTGGCTTTATGCACTCAACTCACATAGTGGAAACTTCCTTTTGATAGCCAGTTTTGGAAACACTCCTTTTGTAGAATTTGCTAGTGGATGTTTGGAGCGATTTGAGGCCTATGCTGGAAATGGAAATATCTTCACATAAAAACTAGACAGAAGCATTCTCAGAAACTTCTTTGTGATGAATGCATTCAACTCAAAGACTTGAACTTTCCTTTTGAAAGAGCAGTTTTGAAACAATCTTTATGTAGAATCTGCAAGTGGATATTTGGAGCGCTTTGAGGCCTATGCTGGGAAATGAAATAATTTCACCTGAAAACTAGACAGAAGCCTTCTGAGAAACTTCTTTGTGATGAGTGCATTCAACTCACAGACATGAACGTTCCTTTTCTTGGAACAGTTTTGAAACACTGAGTTTGTAGAATCCGCAAGTGTTTATTCGGAGCACCTTGAGGCCTATGCTGGTAAAGGAAATATCTTCACATAAAAATTCGACAGAAGCATTCTCAGAAACTTCTTTGCGTTGAGTGCATTCAACTCCCAGACTTGAACCTTCTTTTTGAACGAGCAGCTTTGAAACACTCTTCTTGTAAAATCTGCAAATGGATATTTGGAGCACTTTGAGGCGTATGCTGGAAAATGGAATATCTTCACCTGAAAACTAGACGGAAGCATTCTCAGAAAGTTCTTCTCGATGCGTGCATTCAACTCACAGAGTTGAACCTGTCTTTTGATAGAGCAGTTTGGAAACACTCTTTTTGTGAGATCAGCAAGTGGATATTTCCAGCGATTTGAGGCCTATGCAAGGAAAACGAAATATCTTCACATAAAAACTAGATAGCAGCATTCTCAGAAACTTCTTTGTGAGGAGCGCATTCAGCTCACAGACTGGAACGTTCCTTTTGATAGAACAGTTTTGAACCACTCCTTTTGTACTATCTGTAAGTGTTTATTCGGAGCGCTTTGGGGCCTATGTTGGAAAAGGAATTATCTTCACTTAAAAACTAGACAGAAGCATTCTCAGAAACTTCTTTGTGATGATTGCATTCTACTCACAGAGTTGAACCTTCCTTTTGATAGAACAGTTTTGAAACACTCTTTTTGCAGAATCTGCTAGTGGCTATTTGGAGCGCTTTGAGGCCTATGTTGGAAAAGGAAGAATCTTCACATAAAAACTAGGCAGAAGACTTCTCAGAAACTTCTTCCGATGGGCACATTCAACTCACAGACTTGAAGCTTCCTTCTGATAGAGAGGATTTGAAACAATCTTTGTCCAGAATCTGCAAGGAGATATTTGGGGTGCTAAGAGGCCAAAACTGCAAAAGAAAATATCACCGCATGAGAACTGGACGGAAGCATTCTCAATAACTTCCATGCACTTTATGCATTCAAATCGCATAGTGGAATCTTCCTTTTGATAGCGCAGTTTTGAAACACTCCTTTTGTAGAATTTGCAAGTGGATGTTTGGAGCGATTTGAGGCCTATGCTGGGAATGGAAATATCTTCACATAAAAACCAGACAAAAGCATTCTCAGAAACTTCTTTGTGATGAGTGCATTCAACTCACAGACTTGAACCTTCCTTTTGAAAGAGCAGTTTTGAAACACACTTTTTGTAGAATCTGCAAGTGGATATTTGGAGAGCTTTGAGGCCTCTGCTGGAAAATGAAATATCTTCACCTGGAAACCAGACAGAAGCATTCTGAGAATCTTCTTTGTGATGAGTGCATTCAACTCACAGACATGAACGTTCCTTTTGATAGAACAGTTTTGAAACACTAAGTTTGTAGAATCCGCAAGTGTTTATTCGGAGCACCTTGAGGCTTATGTTGGAAAAGGAAATAACCTCACATAAAAACTAGAGAGAAGCATTCTCAGAACCTTCTTTGTGATGAGTGCATTCAACTCGCAGACTTGAACCTTCCTTTTGAACGAGCAGTTTTGAAACACTCTTTTTGTAAAAGCTGCAAATGGATATTTGGAGCACTTTGAGACGTATGCTGGAAAATGGAATATCTTCATCTAAAAACTAGACAGAAGCATTCTCAGAAATTTCTTCTCGATGCGTGCATTCAACTCACAGAGTTGAACCTGTCTTTTGATAGAGCAGTTTGGCAGCACTGTTTTTGTGAAATCTGCAAGTGGATATTTCCAGCAAATTGAGGCCTATGCAAAGAAAAGGAAATATCTTCACATAAAAACTAGGTAGCGGCATTCTCAGAAACTTCTTTGTGAGGAGCGTATTCAACTCACAAACTTGAATGTTCCTTTTGATAGAACAGTTTTGAAACACTCCTTTTGTACAATCTGCAAGTGTTTATTCGGAGCGCTTTGAGGACTATGTTGGAAAAGGAAATATCTTCACATGAAAACTAGACACAAGCATTCTCAGAAACTTCTTTGTGATGAGTGCATTCTACTCACAGAGTTGAACCTTCCTTTTGATAGAACAGTACTGAAGCATTCTTTTTGTAGAATCTGCAATTGGATATTTCGAACGTTTTGAGTCCTATGCTGGAAAAGGTAATATATTCACATAAAAACTAGACAGAAGCATTCTCAGAAACTTCTTTGTGTTGAGTGCATTCAACTCACAGACATGGAGCTTCCTTTTGAAAGAGCAGTTTTGAAACACTCTTTTTGTAAAATCTGCAAGTGGATATTCGGAGCACTTTGAGGCCTATGCTGGGAAATGGAATATCTTCACCTAAAAACTAAACAGAACCTTTCTCAGAAAGCTCTTCTCGATGCATGCTTTCAACTCACAGAGTTGAACCTGCCTTTTGATAGAGCAGTTTGCAATCCCTCTTTTTATAGAATCTGCAAGTGTATATTTGGAGCGCTTTGAGGCCTATGCTGCAAAAGGAAATATCATTGCCTAAAAGCTAGACGGAAGCATTCTCAGAAACTTCTTTGTAATGAGTGCATTCAACTCACAGAGTTGAACCTTCCTTTTGATAGACCAGTTTTGAAACACTGTTTCTGTGGAATCCGCAAGCGGATATTTGGAGCTCTTTGACACTTATGCTGGAAAAGGAGATATCTTCATATACAAAGCAGACAGAAGCATTCTCAGAAACTTCTATGTCATGTGGGGATTGAACTCACAGAGTTGAACTTTCCTTTTTATGGAGCAGTTCTGCAACACTCTTTTTGTGGAAACTGCAAGTGGATATTTGGTGCGATTGCGGCATCTAGCTAGTGGAAAAGGAAATATATACAGGTGAAAACAAGAGAGAATCATTCTCAGAAACTTCTTTCTGATGAGTGCATTCAACTCACAGACTTGAACCTTCCTTTTCAAAGAGCAGTTTTGAAACACTCTTTTTGTAGGATCTGCAAGTGGATATTTGGATCGCTTTGACGCCTATGCTGGGAAATGAAATATCTTCACCGAAAAACTAGACAGAAGCATTCTCAGAAACTTCTTCACGATATGTGCATTCAACTCACAGAGTTGAATCTTTCTTTTCAAAGAGCAGTTTTGAAACACACTTTTGGTAAAATCTGCAAGTGGATATTTGGAGCGCTTTCAGGCCTATGCTGGAAAAGGAAATATCCTCACATCAATACTAGACAGAAGCATTCTCAGAAATTTCTGTGTGATGAGTGCCTTCCACTCACAGACTTGAACGTTCCTTTTGAGGGAACGGTTTTGAAACAGTCCTTTGGTAGAATCTGCAAGTGTTTATTTGGAGCGCTTTGAGGCCTATGTTGGAAAAGGAAATATCTTCACATAAAAACTAGACAGAAGCATTCTCCGAAACTTCTTTGTGATGATTGCATTCTACTCACAGAGTGGGACCTTCCTTTTGAAAGAACAGTTTTGAAACACTCTTTTGGTAGAATCTGCAAGTGGATATTTGGAGCGATTTGAGGCCTATGCTGGAAAAGGAGATATCTTCACATAAAAACTAGACAGAAGCATCCTCAGAAACTTTTTCTGATGTGCGCATTCAACTCACCGAGTTGAACCTTCCTTTTGATAGAGAGGTTTTGAAACACTCTTTGTCTAGAATCTGCAGGTGAATATTTGGAGTGCTAAGAGGCCAACACTGGAAAAGGAAATATCTTCACATGAGAACTAGACGGAAGCATTCTCAGAAAACTTCCGTGGCTTTATGCACTCAACTCACATAGTGGAAACTTCCTTTTGATAGCCAGTTTTGGAAACACTCCTTTTGTAGAATTTGCTAGTGGATGTTTGGAGCGATTTGAGGCCTATGCTGGAAATGGAAATATCTTCACATAAAAACTAGACAGAAGCATTCTCAGAAACTTCTTTGTGATGAATGCATTCAACTCAAAGACTTGAACTTTCCTTTTGAAAGAGCAGTTTTGAAACAATCTTTATGTAGAATCTGCAAGTGGATATTTGGAGCGCTTTGAGGCCTATGCTGGGAAATGAAATAATTTCACCTGAAAACTAGACAGAAGCCTTCTGAGAAACTTCTTTGTGATGAGTGCATTCAACTCACAGACATGAACGTTCCTTTTCTTGGAACAGTTTTGAAACACTGAGTTTGTAGAATCCGCAAGTGTTTATTCGGAGCACCTTGAGGCCTATGCTGGTAAAGGAAATATCTTCACATAAAAATTCGACAGAAGCATTCTCAGAAACTTCTTTGCGTTGAGTGCATTCAACTCCCAGACTTGAACCTTCTTTTTGAACGAGCAGCTTTGAAACACTCTTCTTGTAAAATCTGCAAATGGATATTTGGAGCACTTTGAGGCGTATGCTGGAAAATGGAATATCTTCACCTGAAAACTAGACGGAAGCATTCTCAGAAAGTTCTTCTCGATGCGTGCATTCAACTCACAGAGTTGAACCTGTCTTTTGATAGAGCAGTTTGGAAACACTCTTTTTGTGAGATCAGCAAGTGGATATTTCCAGCGATTTGAGGCCTATGCAAGGAAAACGAAATATCTTCACATAAAAACTAGATAGCAGCATTCTCAGAAACTTCTTTGTGAGGAGCGCATTCAGCTCACAGACTGGAACGTTCCTTTTGATAGAACAGTTTTGAACCACTCCTTTTGTACTATCTGTAAGTGTTTATTCGGAGCGCTTTGGGGCCTATGTTGGAAAAGGAATTATCTTCACTTAAAAACTAGACAGAAGCATTCTCAGAAACTTCTTTGTGATGATTGCATTCTACTCACAGAGTTGAACCTTCCTTTTGATAGAACAGTTTTGAAACACTCTTTTTGCAGAATCTGCTAGTGGCTATTTGGAGCGCTTTGAGGCCTATGTTGGAAAAGGAAGAATCTTCACATAAAAACTAGGCAGAAGACTTCTCAGAAACTTCTTCCGATGGGCACATTCAACTCACAGACTTGAAGCTTCCTTCTGATAGAGAGGATTTGAAACAATCTTTGTCCAGAATCTGCAAGGAGATATTTGGGGTGCTAAGAGGCCAAAACTGCAAAAGAAAATATCACCGCATGAGAACTGGACGGAAGCATTCTCAATAACTTCCATGCACTTTATGCATTCAAATCGCATAGTGGAATCTTCCTTTTGATAGCGCAGTTTTGAAACACTCCTTTTGTAGAATTTGCTAGTGGATGTTTGGAGCGATTTGAGGCCTATGCTGGGAATGGAAATATCTTCACATAAAAACCAGACAAAAGCATTCTCAGAAACTTCTTTGTGATGAGTGCATTCAACTCACAGACTTGAACCTTCCTTTTGAAAGAGCAGTTTTGAAACACACTTTTTGTAGAATCTGCAAGTGGATATTTGGAGAGCTTTGAGGCCTCTGCTGGAAAATGAAATATCTTCACCTGGAAACCAGACAGAAGCATTCTGAGAATCTTCTTTGTGATGAGTGCATTCAACTCACAGACATGAACGTTCCTTTTGATAGAACAGTTTTGAAACACTAAGTTTGTAGAATCCGCAAGTGTTTATTCGGAGCACCTTGAGGCTTATGTTGGAAAAGGAAATAACCTCACATAAAAACTAGAGAGAAGCATTCTCAGAACCTTCTTTGTGATGAGTGCATTCAACTCGCAGACTTGAACCTTCCTTTTGAACGAGCAGTTTTGAAACACTCTTTTTGTAAAAGCTGCAAATGGATATTTGGAGCACTTTGAGACGTATGCTGGAAAATGGAATATCTTCATCTAAAAACTAGACAGAAGCATTCTCAGAAATTTCTTCTCGATGCGTGCATTCAACTCACAGAGTTGAACCTGTCTTTTGATAGAGCAGTTTGGCAGCACTGTTTTTGTGAAATCTGCAAGTGGATATTTCCAGCAAATTGAGGCCTATGCAAAGAAAAGGAAATATCTTCACATAAAAACTAGGTAGCGGCATTCTCAGAAACTTCTTTGTGAGGAGCGTATTCAACTCACAGACTTGAATGTTCCTTTTGATAGAACAGTTTTGAAACACTCCTTTTGTACAATCTGCAAGTGTTTATTCGGAGCGCTTTGAGGACTATGTTGGAAAAGGAAATATCTTCACATGAAAACTAGACACAAGCATTCTCAGAAACTTCTTTGTGATGAGTGCATTCTACTCACAGAGTTGAACCTTCCTTTTGATAGAACAGTACTGAAGCATTCTTTTTGTAGAATCTGCAATTGGATATTTCGAACGTTTTGAGTCCTATGCTGGAAAAGGTAATATATTCACATAAAAACTAGACAGAAGCATTCTCAGAAACTTCTTTGTGTTGAGTGCATTCAACTCACAGACATGGAGCTTCCCTTTGAAAGAGCAGTTTTGAAACACTCTTTTTGTAAAATCTGCAAGTGGATATTCGGAGCACTTTGAGGCCTATGCTGGGAAATGGAATTTCTTCACCTAAAAACTAAACAGAACCTTTCTCAGAAAGCTCTTCTCGATGCATGCTTTCAACTCACAGAGTTGAACCTGCCTTTTGATAGAGCAGTTTGCAATCCCTCTTTTTATAGAATCTGCAAGTGTATATTTGGAGCGCTTTGAGGCCTATGCTGCAAAAGGAAATATCATTGCCTAAAAGCTAGACGGAAGCATTCTCAGAAACTTCTTTGTAATGAGTGCATTCAACTCACAGAGTTGAACCTTCCTTTTGATAGACCAGTTTTGAAACACTGTTTCTGTGGAATCCGCAAGCGGATATTTGGAGCTCTTTGACACTTATGCTGGAAAAGGAGATATCTTCATATACAAAGCAGACAGAAGCATTCTCAGAAACTTCTATGTCATGTGGGGATTGAACTCACAGAGTTGAACTTTCCTTTTTATGGAGCAGTTCTGCAACACTCTTTTTGTGGAAACTGCAAGTGGATATTTGGTGCGATTGCGGCATCTAGTGGAAAAGGAAATATATACAGATGAAAACAAGAGAGAATCATTCTCAGAAACTTCTTTCTGATGAGTGCATTCAACTCACAGACTTGAACCTTCCTTTTCAAAGAGCAGTTTTGAAACACTCTTTTTGTAGGATCTGCAAGTGGATATTTGGATCGCTTTGACGCCTATGCTGGGAAATGAAATATCTTCACCGAAAAACTAGACAGAAGCATTCTCAGAAACTTCTTCACGATATGTGCATTCAACTCACAGAGTTGAATCTTTCTTTTCAAAGAGCAGTTTTGAAACACACTTTTGGTAAAATCTGCAAGTGGATATTTGGAGCGCTTTCAGGCCTATGCTGGAAAAGGAAATATCCTCACATCAATACTAGACAGAAGCATTCTCAGAAATTTCTGTGTGATGAGTGCCTTCCACTCACAGACTTGAACGTTCCTTTTGAGGGAACGGTTTTGAAACAGTCCTTTGGTAGAATCTGCAAGTGTTTATTTGGAGCGCTTTGAGGCCTATGTTGGAAAAGGAAATATCTTCACATAAAAACTAGACAGAAGCATTCTCCGAAACTTCTTTGTGATGATTGCATTCTACTCACAGAGTGGAACCTTCCTTTTGAAAGAACAGTTTTGAAACACTCTTTTGGTAGAATCTGCAAGTGGATATTTGGAGCGATTTGAGGCCTATGCTGGAAAAGGAGATATCTTCACATAAAAACTAGACAGAAGCATCCTCAGAAACTTTTTCTGATGTGCGCATTCAACTCACCGAGTTGAACCTTCCTTTTGATAGAGAGGTTTTGAAACACTCTTTGTCTAGAATCTGCAGGTGAATATTTGGAGTGCTAAGAGGCCAACACTGGAAAAGGAAATATCTTCACATGAGAACTAGACGGAAGCATTCTCAGAAAACTTCCGTGGCTTTATGCACTCAACTCACATAGTGGAAACTTCCTTTTGATAGCCAGTTTTGGAAACACTCCTTTTGTAGAATTTGCTAGTGGATGTTTGGAGCGATTTGAGGCCTATGCTGGAAATGGAAATATCTTCACATAAAAACTAGACAGAAGCATTCTCAGAAACTTCTTTGTGATGAATGCATTCAACTCAAAGACTTGAACTTTCCTTTTGAAAGAGCAGTTTTGAAACAATCTTTATGTAGAATCTGCAAGTGGATATTTGGAGCGCTTTGAGGCCTATGCTGGGAAATGAAATAATTTCACCTGAAAACTAGACAGAAGCCTTCTGAGAAACTTCTTTGTGATGAGTGCATTCAACTCACAGACATGAACGTTCCTTTTCTTGGAACAGTTTTGAAACACTGAGTTTGTAGAATCCGCAAGTGTTTATTCGGAGCACCTTGAGGCCTATGCTGGTAAAGGAAATATCTTCACATAAAAATTCGACAGAAGCATTCTCAGAAACTTCTTTGCGTTGAGTGCATTCAACTCCCAGACTTGAACCTTCTTTTTGAACGAGCAGCTTTGAAACACTCTTCTTGTAAAATCTGCAAATGGATATTTGGAGCACTTTGAGGCGTATGCTGGAAAATGGAATATCTTCACCTGAAAACTAGACGGAAGCATTCTCAGAAAGTTCTTCTCGATGCGTGCATTCAACTCACAGAGTTGAACCTGTCTTTTGATAGAGCAGTTTGGAAACACTCTTTTTGTGAGATCAGCAAGTGGATATTTCCAGCGATTTGAGGCCTATGCAAGGAAAACGAAATATCTTCACATAAAAACTAGATAGCAGCATTCTCAGAAACTTCTTTGTGAGGAGCGCATTCAGCTCACAGACTGGAACGTTCCTTTTGATAGAACAGTTTTGAACCACTCCTTTTGTACTATCTGTAAGTGTTTATTCGGAGCGCTTTGGGGCCTATGTTGGAAAAGGAATTATCTTCACTTAAAAACTAGACAGAAGCATTCTCAGAAACTTCTTTGTGATGATTGCATTCTACTCACAGAGTTGAACCTTCCTTTTGATAGAACAGTTTTGAAACACTCTTTTTGCAGAATCTGCTAGTGGCTATTTGGAGCGCTTTGAGGCCTATGTTGGAAAAGGAAGAATCTTCACATAAAAACAAGGCAGAAGACTTTTCAGAAACTTCTTCCGATGGGCACATTCAACTCACAGACTTGAAGCTTCCTTCTGATAGAGAGGATTTGAAACAATCTTTGTCCAGAATCTGCAAGGAGATATTTGGGGTGCTAAGAGGCCAAAACTGCAAAAGAAAATATCACCGCATGAGAACTGGACGGAAGCATTCTCAATAACTTCCATGCACTTTATGCATTCAAATCACATAGTGGAATCTTCCTTTTGATAGCGCAGTTTTGAAACACTCCTTTTGTAGAATTTGCTAGTGGATGTTTGGAGCGATTTGAGGCCTATGCTGGGAATGGAAATATCTTCACATAAAAACCAGACAAAAGCATTCTCAGAAACTTCTTTGTGATGAGTGCATTCAACTCACAGACTTGAACCTTCCTTTTGAAAGAGCAGTTTTGAAACACACTTTTTGTAGAATCTGCAAGTGGATATTTGGAGAGCTTTGAGGCCTCTGCTGGAAAATGAAATATCTTCACCTGGAAACCAGACAGAAGCATTCTGAGAATCTTCTTTGTGATGAGTGCATTCAACTCACAGACATGAACGTTCCTTTTGATAGAACAGTTTTGAAACACTAAGTTTGTAGAATCCGCACGTGTTTATTCGGAGCACCTTGAGGCTTATGTTGGAAAAGGAAATAACCTCACATAAAAACTAGAGAGAAGCATTCTCAGAACCTTCTTTGTGATGAGTGCATTCAACTCGCAGACTTGAACCTTCCTTTTGAACGAGCAGTTTTGAAACACTCTTTTTGTAAAAGCTGCAAATGGATATTTGGAGCACTTTGAGACGTATGCTGGAAAATGGAATATCTTCATCTAAAAACTAGACAGAAGCATTCTCAGAAATTTCTTCTCGATGCGTGCATTCAACTCACAGAGTTGAACCTGTCTTTTGATAGAGCAGTTTGGCAGCACTGTTTTTGTGAAATCTGCAAGTGGATATTTCCAGCAAATTGAGGCCTATGCAAAGAAAAGGAAATATCTTCACATAAAAACTAGGTAGCGGCATTCTCAGAAACTTCTTTGTGAGGAGCGTATTCAACTCACAGACTTGAATGTTCCTTTTGATAGAACAGTTTTGAAACACTCCTTTTGTACAATCTGCAAGTGTTTATTCGGAGCGCTTTGAGGACTATGTTGGAAAAGGAAATATCTTCACATGAAAACTAGACACAAGCATTCTCAGAAACTTCTTTGTGATGAGTGCATTCTACTCACAGAGTTGAACCTTCCTTTTGATAGAACAGTACTGAAGCATTCTTTTTGTAGAATCTGCAATTGGATATTTCGAACGTTTTGAGTCCTATGCTGGAAAAGGTAATATATTCACATAAAAACTAGACAGAAGCATTCTCAGAAACTTCTTTGTGTTGAGTGCATTCAACTCACAGACATGGAGCTTCCTTTTGAAAGAGCAGTTTTGAAACACTCTTTTTGTAAAATCTGCAAGTGGATATTCGGAGCACTTTGAGGCCTATGCTGGGAAATGGAATATCTTCACCTAAAAACTAAACAGAACTTTTCTCAGAAAGCTCTTCTCGATGCATGCTTTCAACTCACAGAGTTGAACCTGCCTTTTGATAGAGCAGTTTGCAATCCCTCTTTTTATAGAATCTGCAAGTGTATATTTGGAGCGCTTTGAGGCCTATGCTGCAAAAGGAAATATCATTGCCTAAAAGCTAGACGGAAGCATTCTCAGAAACTTCTTTGTAATGAGTGCATTCAACTCACAGAGTTGAACCTTCCTTTTGATAGACCAGTTTTGAAACACTGTTTCTGTGGAATCCGCAAGCGGATATTTGGAGCTCTTTGACACTTATGCTGGAAAAGGAGATATCTTCATATACAAAGCAGACAGAAGCATTCTCAGAAACTTCTATGTCATGTGGGGATTGAACTCACAGAGTTGAACTTTCCTTTTTATGGAGCAGTTCTGCAACACTCTTTTTGTGGAAACTGCAAGTGGATATTTGGTGCGATTGCGGCATCTAGCTAGTGGAAAAGGAAATATATACAGGTGAAAACAAGAGAGAATCATTCTCAGAAACTTCTTTCTGATGAGTGCATTCAACTCACAGACTTGAACCTTCCTTTTCAAAGAGCAGTTTTGAAACACTCTTTTTGTAGGATCTGCAAGTGGATATTTGGATCGCTTTGACGCCTATGCTGGGAAATGAAATATCTTCACCGAAAAACTAGACAGAAGCATTCTCAGAAACTTCTTCACGATATGTGCATTCAACTCACAGAGTTGAATCTTTCTTTTCAAAGAGCAGTTTTGAAACACACTTTTGGTAAAATCTGCAAGTGGATATTTGGAGCGCTTTGAGGCCTATGCTGGAAAAGGAAATATCCTCATATCAATACTAGACAGAAGAATTCTCAGAAATTTCTGTGTGATGAGTGCCTTCCACTCACAGACTTGAACGTTCCTTTGGAGGGAACGGTTTTGAAACAGTCCTTTGGTAGAATCTGCAAGTGTTTATTTGGAGCGCTTTGAGGCCTATGTTGGAAAAGGAAATATCTTCACATAAAAACTAGACAGAAGCATTCTCCGAAACTTCTTTGTGATGATTGCATTCTACTCACAGAGTGGAACCTTCCTTTTGAAAGAACAGTTTTGAAACACTCTTTTGGTAGAATCTGCAAGTGGATATTTGGAGCGATTTGAGGCCTATGCTGGAAAAGGAGATATCTTCACATAAAAACTAGACAGAAGCATCCTCAGAAACTTTTTCTGATGTGCGCATTCAACTCACCGAGTTGAACCTTCCTTTTGATAGAGAGGTTTTGAAACACTCTTTGTCTAGAATCTGCAGGTGAATATTTGGAGTGCTAAGAGGCCAACACTGGAAAAGGAAATATCTTCACATGAGAACTAGACGGAAGCATTCTCAGAAAACTTCCGTGGCTTTATGCACTCAACTCACATAGTGGAAACTTCCTTTTGATAGCCAGTTTTGGAAACACTCCTTTTGTAGAATTTGCTAGTGGATGTTTGGAGCGATTTGAGGCCTATGCTGGAAATGGAAATATCTTCACATAAAAACTAGACAGAAGCATTCTCAGAAACTTCTTTGTGATGAATGCATTCAACTCAAAGACTTGAACTTTCCTTTTGAAAGAGCAGTTTTGAAACAATCTTTATGTAGAATCTGCAAGTGGATATTTGGAGCGCTTTGAGGCCTATGCTGGGAAATGAAATAATTTCACCTGAAAACTAGACAGAAGCCTTCTGAGAAACTTCTTTGTGATGAGTGCATTCAACTCACAGACATGAACGTTCCTTTTCTTGGAACAGTTTTGAAACACTGAGTTTGTAGAATCCGCAAGTGTTTATTCGGAGCACCTTGAGGCCTATGCTGGTAAAGGAAATATCTTCACATAAAAATTCGACAGAAGCATTCTCAGAAACTTCTTTGCGTTGAGTGCATTCAACTCCCAGACTTGAACCTTCTTTTTGAACGAGCAGCTTTGAAACACTCTTCTTGTAAAATCTGCAAATGGATATTTGGAGCACTTTGAGGCGTATGCTGGAAAATGGAATATCTTCACCTGAAAACTAGACGGAAGCATTCTCAGAAAGTTCTTCTCGATGCGTGCATTCAACTCACAGAGTTGAACCTGTCTTTTGATAGAGCAGTTTGGAAACACTCTTTTTGTGAGATCAGCAAGTGGATATTTCCAGCGATTTGAGGCCTATGCAAGGAAAACGAAATATCTTCACCTAAAAACTAGATAGCAGCATTCTCAGAAACTTCTTTGTGAGGAGCGCATTCAGCTCACAGACTGGAACGTTCCTTTTGATAGAACAGTTTTGAACCACTCCTTTTGTACTATCTGTAAGTGTTTATTCGGAGCGCTTTGGGGCCTATGTTGGAAAAGGAATTATCTTCACTTAAAAACTAGACAGAAGCATTCTCAGAAACTTCTTTGTGATGATTGCATTCTACTCACAGAGTTGAACCTTCCTTTTGATAGAACAGTTTTGAAACACTCTTTTTGCAGAATCTGCTAGTGGCTATTTGGAGCGCTTTGAGGCCTATGTTGGAAAAGGAAGAATCTTCACATAAAAACTAGGCAGAAGACTTCTCAGAAACTTCTTCCGATGGGCACATTCAACTCACAGACTTGAAGCTTCCTTCTGATAGAGAGGATTTGAAACAATCTTTGTCCAGAATCTGCAAGGAGATATTTGGGGTGCTAAGAGGCCAAAACTGCAAAAGAAAATATCACCACATGAGAACTGGACGGAAGCATTCTCAATAACTTCCATGCACTTTATGCATTCAAATCACATAGTGGAATCTTCCTTTTGATAGCGCAGTTTTGAAACACTCCTTTTGTAGAATTTGCTAGTGGTTGTTTGGAGCGATTTGAGGCCTATGCTGGGAATGGAAATATCTTCACATAAAAACCAGACAAAAGCATTCTCAGAAACTTCTTTGTGATGAGTGCATTCAACTCACAGACTTGAACCTTCCTTTTGAAAGAGCAGTTTTGAAACACACTTTTTGTAGAATCTGCAAGTGGATATTTGGAGAGCTTTGAGGCCTATGCTGGAAAATGAAATATCTTCACCTGGAAACCAGACAGAAGCATTCTGAGAATCTTCTTTGTGATGAGTGCATTCAACTCACAGACATGAACGTTCCTTTTGATAGAACAGTTTTGAAACACTAAGTTTGTAGAATCCGCAAGTGTTTATTCGGAGCACCTTGAGGCTTATGTTGGAAAAGGAAATAACTTCACATAAAAACTAGAGAGAAGCATTCTCAGAACCTTCTTTGTGATGAGTGCATTCAACTCGCAGACTTGAACCTTCCTTTTGAACGAGCAGTTTTGAAACACTCTTTTTGTAAAAGCTGCAAATGGATATTTGGAGCACTTTGAGACGTATGCTGGAAAATGGAATATCTTCATCTAAAAACTAGACAGAAGCATTCTCAGAAATTTCTTCTCGATGCGTGCATTCAACTCACAGAGTTGAACCTGTCTTTTGATAGAGCAGTTTGGCAGCACTGTTTTTGTGAAATCTGCAAGTGGATATTTCCAGCAAATTGAGGCCTATGCAAAGAAAAGGAAATATCTTCACATAAAAACTAGGTAGCGGCATTCTCAGAAACTTCTTTGTGAGGAGCGTATTCAACTCACAGACTTGAATGTTCCTTTTGATAGAACAGTTTTGAAACACTCCTTTTGTACAATCTGCAAGTGTTTATTCGGAGCGCTTTGAGGACTATGTTGGAAAAGGAAATATCTTCACATGAAAACTAGACACAAGCATTCTCAGAAACTTCTTTGTGATGAGTGCATTCTACTCACAGAGTTGAACCTTCCTTTTGATAGAACAGTACTGAAGCATTCTTTTTGTAGAATCTGCAATTGGATATTTCGAACGTTTTGAGTCCTATGCTGGAAAAGGTAATATATTCACATAAAAACTAGACAGAAGCATTCTCAGAAACTTCTTTGTGTTGAGTGCATTCAACTCACAGACATGGAGCTTCCCTTTGAAAGAGCAGTTTTGAAACACTCTTTTTGTAAAATCTGCAAGTGGATATTCGGAGCACTTTGAGGCCTATGCTGGGAAATGGAATATCTTCACCTAAAAACTAAACAGAACCTTTCTCAGAAAGCTCTTCTCGATGCATGCTTTCAACTCACAGAGTTGAACCTGCCTTTTGATAGAGCAGTTTGCAATCCCTCTTTTTATAGAATCTGCAAGTGTATATTTGGAGCGCTTTGAGGCCTATGCTGCAAAAGGAAATATCATTGCCTAAAAGCTAGACGGAAGCATTCTCAGAAACTTCTTTGTAATGAGTGCATTCAACTCACAGAGTTGAACCTTCCTTTTGATAGACCAGTTTTGAAACACTGTTTCTGTGGAATCCGCAAGCGGATATTTGGAGCTCTTTGACACTTATGCTGGAAAAGGAGATATCTTCATATACAAAGCAGACAGAAGCATTCTCAGAAACTTCTATGTCATGTGGGGATTGAACTCACAGAGTTGAACTTTCCTTTTTATGGAGCAGTTCTGCAACACTCTTTTTGTGGAAACTGCAAGTGGATATTTGGTGCGATTGCGGCATCTAGTGGAAAAGGAAATATATACAGATGAAAACAAGAGAGAATCATTCTCAGAAACTTCTTTCTGATGAGTGCATTCAACTCACAGACTTGAACCTTCCTTTTCAAAGAGCAGTTTTGAAACACTCTTTTTGTAGGATCTGCAAGTGGATATTTGGATCGCTTTGACGCCTATGCTGGGAAATGAAATATCTTCACCGAAAAACTAGACAGAAGCATTCTCAGAAACTTCTTCACGATATGTGCATTCAACTCACAGAGTTGAATCTTTCTTTTCAAAGAGCAGTTTTGAAACACACTTTTGGTAAAATCTGCAAGTGGATATTTGGAGCGCTTTGAGGCCTATGCTGGAAAAGGAAATATCCTCACATCAATACTAGACAGAAGCATTCTCAGAAATTTCTGTGTGATGAGTGCCTTCCACTCACAGACTTGAACGTTCCTTTGGAGGGAACGGTTTTGAAACAGTCCTTTGGTAGAATCTGCAAGTGTTTATTTGGAGCGCTTTGAGGCCTATGTTGGAAAAGGAAATATCTTCACATAAAAACTAGACAGAAGCATTCTCCGAAACTTCTTTGTGATGATTGCATTCTACTCACAGAGTGGAACCTTCCTTTTGAAAGAACAGTTTTGAAACACTCTTTTGGTAGAATCTGCAAGTGGATATTTGGAGCGATTTGAGGCCTATGCTGGAAAAGGAGATATCTTCACATAAAAACTAGACAGAAGCATCCTCAGAAACTTTTTCTGATGTGCGCATTCAACTCACCGAGTTGAACCTTCCTTTTGATAGAGAGGTTTTGAAACACTCTTTGTCTAGAATCTGCAGGTGAATATTTGGAGTGCTAAGAGGCCAACACTGGAAAAGGAAATATCTTCACATGAGAACTAGACGGAAGCATTCTCAGAAAACTTCCGTGGCTTTATGCACTCAACTCACATAGTGGAAACTTCCTTTTGATAGCCAGTTTTGGAAACACTCCTTTTGTAGAATTTGCTAGTGGATGTTTGGAGCGATTTGAGGCCTATGCTGGAAATGGAAATATCTTCACATAAAAACTAGACAGAAGCATTCTCAGAAACTTCTTTGTGATGAATGCATTCAACTCAAAGACTTGAACTTTCCTTTTGAAAGAGCAGTTTTGAAACAATCTTTATGTAGAATCTGCAAGTGGATATTTGGAGCGCTTTGAGGCCTATGCTGGGAAATGAAATAATTTCACCTGAAAACTAGACAGAAGCCTTCTGAGAAACTTCTTTGTGATGAGTGCATTCAACTCACAGCCATGAACGTTCCTTTTCTTGGGACAGTTTTGAAACACTGAGTTTGTAGAATCCGCAAGTGTTTATTCGGAGCACCTTGAGGCCTATGCTGGTAAAGGAAATATCTTCACATAAAAATTCGACAGAAGCATTCTCAGAAACTTCTTTGCGTTGAGTGCATTCAACTCCCAGACTTGAACCTTCTTTTTGAACGAGCAGCTTTGAAACACTCTTCTTGTAAAATCTGCAAATGGATATTTGGAGCACTTTGAGGCGTATGCTGGAAAATGGAATATCTTCACCTGAAAACTAGACGGAAGCATTCTCAGAAAGTTCTTCTCGATGCGTGCATTCAACTCACAGAGTTGAACCTGTCTTTTGATAGAGCAGTTTGGAAACACTCTTTTTGTGAGATCAGCAAGTGGATATTTCCAGCGATTTGAGGCCTATGCAAGGAAAACGAAATATCTTCACCTAAAAACTAGATAGCAGCATTCTCAGAAACTTCTTTGTGAGGAGCGCATTCAGCTCACAGACTGGAACGTTCCTTTTGATAGAACAGTTTTGAACCACTCCTTTTGTACTATCTGTAAGTGTTTATTCGGAGCGCTTTGGGGCCTATGTTGGAAAAGGAATTATCTTCACTTAAAAACTAGACAGAAGCATTCTCAGAAACTTCTTTGTGATGATTGCATTCTACTCACAGAGTTGAACCTTCCTTTTGATAGAACAGTTTTGAAACACTCTTTTTGCAGAATCTGCTAGTGGCTATTTGGAGCGCTTTGAGGCCTATGTTGGAAAAGGAAGAATCTTCACATAAAAACTAGGCAGAAGACTTCTCAGAAACTTCTTCCGATGGGCACATTCAACTCACAGACTTGAAGCTTCCTTCTGATAGAGAGGATTTGAAACAATCTTTGTCCAGAATCTGCAAGGAGATATTTGGGGTGCTAAGAGGCCAAAACTGCAAAAGAAAATATCACCACATGAGAACTGGACGGAAGCATTCTCAATAACTTCCATGCACTTTATGCATTCAAATCACATAGTGGAATCTTCCTTTTGATAGCGCAGTTTTGAAACACTCCTTTTGTAGAATTTGCTAGTGGTTGTTTGGAGCGATTTGAGGCCTATGCTGGGAATGGAAATATCTTCACATAAAAACCAGACAAAAGCATTCTCAGAAACTTCTTTGTGATGAGTGCATTCAACTCACAGACTTGAACCTTCCTTTTGAAAGAGCAGTTTTGAAACACACTTTTTGTAGAATCTGCAAGTGGATATTTGGAGAGCTTTGAGGCCTATGCTGGAAAATGAAATATCTTCACCTGGAAACCAGACAGAAGCATTCTGAGAATCTTCTTTGTGATGAGTGCATTCAACTCACAGACATGAACGTTCCTTTTGATAGAACAGTTTTGAAACACTAAGTTTGTAGAATCCGCAAGTGTTTATTCGGAGCACCTTGAGGCTTATGTTGGAAAAGGAAATAACTTCACATAAAAACTAGAGAGAAGCATTCTCAGAACCTTCTTTGTGATGAGTGCATTCAACTCGCAGACTTGAACCTTCCTTTTGAACGAGCAGTTTTGAAACACTCTTTTTGTAAAAGCTGCAAATGGATATTTGGAGCACTTTGAGACGTATGCTGGAAAATGGAATATCTTCATCTAAAAACTAGACAGAAGCATTCTCAGAAATTTCTTCTCGATGCGTGCATTCAACTCACAGAGTTGAACCTGTCTTTTGATAGAGCAGTTTGGCAGCACTGTTTTTGTGAAATCTGCAAGTGGATATTTCCAGCAAATTGAGGCCTATGCAAAGAAAAGGAAATATCTTCACATAAAAACTAGGTAGCGGCATTCTCAGAAACTTCTTTGTGAGGAGCGTATTCAACTCACAGACTTGAATGTTCCTTTTGATAGAACAGTTTTGAAACACTCCTTTTGTACAATCTGCAAGTGTTTATTCGGAGCGCTTTGAGGACTATGTTGGAAAAGGAAATATCTTCACATGAAAACTAGACACAAGCATTCTCAGAAACTTCTTTGTGATGAGTGCATTCTACTCACAGAGTTGAACCTTCCTTTTGATAGAACAGTACTGAAGCATTCTTTTTGTAGAATCTGCAATTGGATATTTCGAACGTTTTGAGTCCTATGCTGGAAAAGGTAATATATTCACATAAAAACTAGACAGAAGCATTCTCAGAAACTTCTTTGTGTTGAGTGCATTCAACTCACAGACATGGAGCTTCCCTTTGAAAGAGCAGTTTTGAAACACTCTTTTTGTAAAATCTGCAAGTGGATATTCGGAGCACTTTGAGGCCTATGCTGGGAAATGGAATATCTTCACCTAAAAACTAAACAGAACCTTTCTCAGAAAGCTCTTCTCGATGCATGCTTTCAACTCACAGAGTTGAACCTGCCTTTTGATAGAGCAGTTTGCAATCCCTCTTTTTATAGAATCTGCAAGTGTATATTTGGAGCGCTTTGAGGCCTATGCTGCAAAAGGAAATATCATTGCCTAAAAGCTAGACGGAAGCATTCTCAGAAACTTCTTTGTAATGAGTGCATTCAACTCACAGAGTTGAACCTTCCTTTTGATAGACCAGTTTTGAAACACTGTTTCTGTGGAATCCGCAAGCGGATATTTGGAGCTCTTTGACACTTATGCTGGAAAAGGAGATATCTTCATATACAAAGCAGACAGAAGCATTCTCAGAAACTTCTATGTCATGTGGGGATTGAACTCACAGAGTTGAACTTTCCTTTTTATGGAGCAGTTCTGCAACACTCTTTTTGTGGAAACTGCAAGTGGATATTTGGTGCGATTGCGGCATCTAGTGGAAAAGGAAATATATACAGATGAAAACAAGAGAGAATCATTCTCAGAAACTTCTTTCTGATGAGTGCATTCAACTCACAGACTTGAACCTTCCTTTTCAAAGAGCAGTTTTGAAACACTCTTTTTGTAGGATCTGCAAGTGGATATTTGGATCGCTTTGACGCCTATGCTGGGAAATGAAATATCTTCACCGAAAAACTAGACAGAAGCATTCTCAGAAACTTCTTCACGATATGTGCATTCAACTCACAGAGTTGAATCTTTCTTTTCAAAGAGCAGTTTTGAAACACACTTTTGGTAAAATCTGCAAGTGGATATTTGGAGCGCTTTGAGGCCTATGCTGGAAAAGGAAATATCCTCACATCAATACTAGACAGAAGCATTCTCAGAAATTTCTGTGTGATGAGTGCCTTCCACTCACAGACTTGAACGTTCCTTTGGAGGGAACGGTTTTGAAACAGTCCTTTGGTAGAATCTGCAAGTGTTTATTTGGAGCGCTTTGAGGCCTATGTTGGAAAAGGAAATATCTTCACATAAAAACTAGACAGAAGCATTCTCCGAAACTTCTTTGTGATGATTGCATTCTACTCACAGAGTGGAACCTTCCTTTTGAAAGAACAGTTTTGAAACACTCTTTTGGTAGAATCTGCAAGTGGATATTTGGAGCGATTTGAGGCCTATGCTGGAAAAGGAGATATCTTCACATAAAAACTAGACAGAAGCATCCTCAGAAACTTTTTCTGATGTGCGCATTCAACTCACCGAGTTGAACCTTCCTTTTGATAGAGAGGTTTTGAAACACTCTTTGTCTAGAATCTGCAGGTGAATATTTGGAGTGCTAAGAGGCCAACACTGGAAAAGGAAATATCTTCACATGAGAACTAGACGGAAGCATTCTCAGAAAACTTCCGTGGCTTTATGCACTCAACTCACATAGTGGAAACTTCCTTTTGATAGCCAGTTTTGGAAACACTCCTTTTGTAGAATTTGCTAGTGGATGTTTGGAGCGATTTGAGGCCTATGCTGGAAATGGAAATATCTTCACATAAAAACTAGACAGAAGCATTCTCAGAAACTTCTTTGTGATGAATGCATTCAACTCAAAGACTTGAACTTTCCTTTTGAAAGAGCAGTTTTGAAACAATCTTTATGTAGAATCTGCAAGTGGATATTTGGAGCGCTTTGAGGCCTATGCTGGGAAATGAAATAATTTCACCTGAAAACTAGACAGAAGCCTTCTGAGAAACTTCTTTGTGATGAGTGCATTCAACTCACAGCCATGAACGTTCCTTTTCTTGGGACAGTTTTGAAACACTGAGTTTGTAGAATCCGCAAGTGTTTATTCGGAGCACCTTGAGGCCTATGCTGGTAAAGGAAATATCTTCACATAAAAATTCGACAGAAGCATTCTCAGAAACTTCTTTGCGTTGAGTGCATTCAACTCCCAGACTTGAACCTTCTTTTTGAACGAGCAGCTTTGAAACACTCTTCTTGTAAAATCTGCAAATGGATATTTGGAGCACTTTGAGGCGTATGCTGGAAAATGGAATATCTTCACCTGAAAACTAGACGGAAGCATTCTCAGAAAGTTCTTCTCGATGCGTGCATTCAACTCACAGAGTTGAACCTGTCTTTTGATAGAGCAGTTTGGAAACACTCTTTTTGTGAGATCAGCAAGTGGATATTTCCAGCGATTTGAGGCCTATGCAAGGAAAACGAAATATCTTCACCTAAAAACTAGATAGCAGCATTCTCAGAAACTTCTTTGTGAGGAGCGCATTCAGCTCACAGACTGGAACGTTCCTTTTGATAGAACAGTTTTGAACCACTCCTTTTGTACTATCTGTAAGTGTTTATTCGGAGCGCTTTGGGGCCTATGTTGGAAAAGGAATTATCTTCACTTAAAAACTAGACAGAAGCATTCTCAGAAACTTCTTTGTGATGATTGCATTCTACTCACAGAGTTGAACCTTCCTTTTGATAGAACAGTTTTGAAACACTCTTTTTGCAGAATCTGCTAGTGGCTATTTGGAGCGCTTTGAGGCCTATGTTGGAAAAGGAAGAATCTTCACATAAAAACTAGGCAGAAGACTTCTCAGAAACTTCTTCCGATGGGCACATTCAACTCACAGACTTGAAGCTTCCTTCTGATAGAGAGGATTTGAAACAATCTTTGTCCAGAATCTGCAAGGAGATATTTGGGGTGCTAAGAGGCCAAAACTGCAAAAGAAAATATCACCACATGAGAACTGGACGGAAGCATTCTCAATAACTTCCATGCACTTTATGCATTCAAATCACATAGTGGAATCTTCCTTTTGATAGCGCAGTTTTGAAACACTCCTTTTGTAGAATTTGCTAGTGGTTGTTTGGAGCGATTTGAGGCCTATGCTGGGAATGGAAATATCTTCACATAAAAACCAGACAAAAGCATTCTCAGAAACTTCTTTGCGATGAGTGCATTCAACTCACAGACTTGAACCTTCCTTTTGAAAGAGCAGTTTTGAAACACACTTTTTGTAGAATCTGCAAGTGGATATTTGGAGAGCTTTGAGGCCTATGCTGGAAAATGAAATATCTTCACCTGGAAACCAGACAGAAGCATTCTGAGAATCTTCTTTGTGATGAGTGCATTCAACTCACAGACATGAACGTTCCTTTTGATAGAACAGTTTTGAAACACTAAGTTTGTAGAATCCGCAAGTGTTTATTCGGAGCACCTTGAGGCTTATGTTGGAAAAGGAAATAACTTCACATAAAAACTAGAGAGAAGCATTCTCAGAACCTTCTTTGTGATGAGTGCATTCAACTCGCAGACTTGAACCTTCCTTTTGAACGAGCAGTTTTGAAACACTCTTTTTGTAAAAGCTGCAAATGGATATTTGGAGCACTTTGAGACGTATGCTGGAAAATGGAATATCTTCATCTAAAAACTAGACAGAAGCATTCTCAGAAATTTCTTCTCGATGCGTGCATTCAACTCACAGAGTTGAACCTGTCTTTTGATAGAGCAGTTTGGCAGCACTGTTTTTGTGAAATCTGCAAGTGGATATTTCCAGCAAATTGAGGCCTATGCAAAGAAAAGGAAATATCTTCACATAAAAACTAGGTAGCGGCATTCTCAGAAACTTCTTTGTGAGGAGCGTATTCAACTCACAGACTTGAATGTTCCTTTTGATAGAACAGTTTTGAAACACTCCTTTTGTACAATCTGCAAGTGTTTATTCGGAGCGCTTTGAGGACTATGTTGGAAAAGGAAATATCTTCACATGAAAACTAGACACAAGCATTCTCAGAAACTTCTTTGTGATGAGTGCATTCTACTCACAGAGTTGAACCTTCCTTTTGATAGAACAGTACTGAAGCATTCTTTTTGTAGAATCTGCAATTGGATATTTCGAACGTTTTGAGTCCTATGCTGGAAAAGGTAATATATTCACATAAAAACTAGACAGAAGCATTCTCAGAAACTTCTTTGTGTTGAGTGCATTCAACTCACAGACATGGAGCTTCCCTTTGAAAGAGCAGTTTTGAAACACTCTTTTTGTAAAATCTGCAAGTGGATATTCGGAGCACTTTGAGGCCTATGCTGGGAAATGGAATATCTTCACCTAAAAACTAAACAGAACCTTTCTCAGAAAGCTCTTCTCGATGCATGCTTTCAACTCACAGAGTTGAACCTGCCTTTTGATAGAGCAGTTTGCAATCCCTCTTTTTATAGAATCTGCAAGTGTATATTTGGAGCGCTTTGAGGCCTATGCTGCAAAAGGAAATATCATTGCCTAAAAGCTAGACGGAAGCATTCTCAGAAACTTCTTTGTAATGAGTGCATTCAACTCACAGAGTTGAACCTTCCTTTTGATAGACCAGTTTTGAAACACTGTTTCTGTGGAATCCGCAAGCGGATATTTGGAGCTCTTTGACACTTATGCTGGAAAAGGAGATATCTTCATATACAAAGCAGACAGAAGCATTCTCAGAAACTTCTATGTCATGTGGGGATTGAACTCACAGAGTTGAACTTTCCTTTTTATGGAGCAGTTCTGCAACACTCTTTTTGTGGAAACTGCAAGTGGATATTTGGTGCGATTGCGGCATCTAGTGGAAAAGGAAATATATACAGATGAAAACAAGAGAGAATCATTCTCAGAAACTTCTTTCTGATGAGTGCATTCAACTCACAGACTTGAACCTTCCTTTTCAAAGAGCAGTTTTGAAACACTCTTTTTGTAGGATCTGCAAGTGGATATTTGGATCGCTTTGACGCCTATGCTGGGAAATGAAATATCTTCACCGAAAAACTAGACAGAAGCATTCTCAGAAACTTCTTCACGATATGTGCATTCAACTCACAGAGTTGAATCTTTCTTTTCAAAGAGCAGTTTTGAAACACACTTTTGGTAAAATCTGCAAGTGGATATTTGGAGCGCTTTGAGGCCTATGCTGGAAAAGGAAATATCCTCACATCAATACTAGACAGAAGCATTCTCAGAAATTTCTGTGTGATGAGTGCCTTCCACTCACAGACTTGAACGTTCCTTTGGAGGGAACGGTTTTGAAACAGTCCTTTGGTAGAATCTGCAAGTGTTTATTTGGAGCGCTTTGAGGCCTATGTTGGAAAAGGAAATATCTTCACATAAAAACTAGACAGAAGCATTCTCCGAAACTTCTTTGTGATGATTGCATTCTACTCACAGAGTGGAACCTTCCTTTTGAAAGAACAGTTTTGAAACACTCTTTTGGTAGAATCTGCAAGTGGATATTTGGAGCGATTTGAGGCCTATGCTGGAAAAGGAGATATCTTCACATAAAAACTAGACAGAAGCATCCTCAGAAACTTTTTCTGATGTGCGCATTCAACTCACCGAGTTGAACCTTCCTTTTGATAGAGAGGTTTTGAAACACTCTTTGTCTAGAATCTGCAGGTGAATATTTGGAGTGCTAAGAGGCCAACACTGGAAAAGGAAATATCTTCACATGAGAACTAGACGGAAGCATTCTCAGAAAACTTCCGTGGCTTTATGCACTCAACTCACATAGTGGAAACTTCCTTTTGATAGCCAGTTTTGGAAACACTCCTTTTGTAGAATTTGCTAGTGGATGTTTGGAGCGATTTGAGGCCTATGCTGGAAATGGAAATATCTTCACATAAAAACTAGACAGAAGCATTCTCAGAAACTTCTTTGTGATGAATGCATTCAACTCAAAGACTTGAACTTTCCTTTTGAAAGAGCAGTTTTGAAACAATCTTTATGTAGAATCTGCAAGTGGATATTTGGAGCGCTTTGAGGCCTATGCTGGGAAATGAAATAATTTCACCTGAAAACTAGACAGAAGCCTTCTGAGAAACTTCTTTGTGATGAGTGCATTCAACTCACAGCCATGAACGTTCCTTTTCTTGGGACAGTTTTGAAACACTGAGTTTGTAGAATCCGCAAGTGTTTATTCGGAGCACCTTGAGGCCTATGCTGGTAAAGGAAATATCTTCACATAAAAATTCGACAGAAGCATTCTCAGAAACTTCTTTGCGTTGAGTGCATTCAACTCCCAGACTTGAACCTTCTTTTTGAACGAGCAGCTTTGAAACACTCTTCTTGTAAAATCTGCAAATGGATATTTGGAGCACTTTGAGGCGTATGCTGGAAAATGGAATATCTTCACCTGAAAACTAGACGGAAGCATTCTCAGAAAGTTCTTCTCGATGCGTGCATTCAACTCACAGAGTTGAACCTGTCTTTTGATAGAGCAGTTTGGAAACACTCTTTTTGTGAGATCAGCAAGTGGATATTTCCAGCGATTTGAGGCCTATGCAAGGAAAACGAAATATCTTCACCTAAAAACTAGATAGCAGCATTCTCAGAAACTTCTTTGTGAGGAGCGCATTCAGCTCACAGACTGGAACGTTCCTTTTGATAGAACAGTTTTGAACCACTCCTTTTGTACTATCTGTAAGTGTTTATTCGGAGCGCTTTGGGGCCTATGTTGGAAAAGGAATTATCTTCACTTAAAAACTAGACAGAAGCATTCTCAGAAACTTCTTTGTGATGATTGCATTCTACTCACAGAGTTGAACCTTCCTTTTGATAGAACAGTTTTGAAACACTCTTTTTGCAGAATCTGCTAGTGGCTATTTGGAGCGCTTTGAGGCCTATGTTGGAAAAGGAAGAATCTTCACATAAAAACTAGGCAGAAGACTTCTCAGAAACTTCTTCCGATGGGCACATTCAACTCACAGACTTGAAGCTTCCTTCTGATAGAGAGGATTTGAAACAATCTTTGTCCAGAATCTGCAAGGAGATATTTGGGGTGCTAAGAGGCCAAAACTGCAAAAGAAAATATCACCACATGAGAACTGGACGGAAGCATTCTCAATAACTTCCATGCACTTTATGCATTCAAATCACATAGTGGAATCTTCCTTTTGATAGCGCAGTTTTGAAACACTCCTTTTGTAGAATTTGCTAGTGGTTGTTTGGAGCGATTTGAGGCCTATGCTGGGAATGGAAATATCTTCACATAAAAACCAGACAAAAGCATTCTCAGAAACTTCTTTGTGATGAGTGCATTCAACTCACAGACTTGAACCTTCCTTTTGAAAGAGCAGTTTTGAAACACACTTTTTGTAGAATCTGCAAGTGGATATTTGGAGAGCTTTGAGGCCTATGCTGGAAAATGAAATATCTTCACCTGGAAACCAGACAGAAGCATTCTGAGAATCTTCTTTGTGATGAGTGCATTCAACTCACAGACATGAACGTTCCTTTTGATAGAACAGTTTTGAAACACTAAGTTTGTAGAATCCGCAAGTGTTTATTCGGAGCACCTTGAGGCTTATGTTGGAAAAGGAAATAACTTCACATAAAAACTAGAGAGAAGCATTCTCAGAACCTTCTTTGTGATGAGTGCATTCAACTCGCAGACTTGAACCTTCCTTTTGAACGAGCAGTTTTGAAACACTCTTTTTGTAAAAGCTGCAAATGGATATTTGGAGCACTTTGAGACGTATGCTGGAAAATGGAATATCTTCATCTAAAAACTAGACAGAAGCATTCTCAGAAATTTCTTCTCGATGCGTGCATTCAACTCACAGAGTTGAACCTGTCTTTTGATAGAGCAGTTTGGCAGCACTGTTTTTGTGAAATCTGCAAGTGGATATTTCCAGCAAATTGAGGCCTATGCAAAGAAAAGGAAATATCTTCACATAAAAACTAGGTAGCGGCATTCTCAGAAACTTCTTTGTGAGGAGCGTATTCAACTCACAGACCTGAATGTTCCTTTTGATAGAACAGTTTTGAAACACTCCTTTTGTACAATCTGCAAGTGTTTATTCGGAGCGCTTTGAGGACTATGTTGGAAAAGGAAATATCTTCACATGAAAACTAGACACAAGCATTCTCAGAAACTTCTTTGTGATGAGTGCATTCTACTCACAGAGTTGAACCTTCCTTTTGATAGAACAGTACTGAAGCATTCTTTTTGTAGAATCTGCAATTGGATATTTCGAACGTTTTGAGTCCTATGCTGGAAAAGGTAATATATTCACATAAAAACTAGACAGAAGCATTCTCAGAAACTTCTTTGTGTTGAGTGCATTCAACTCACAGACATGGAGCTTCCCTTTGAAAGAGCAGTTTTGAAACACTCTTTTTGTAAAATCTGCAAGTGGATATTCGGAGCACTTTGAGGCCTATGCTGGGAAATGGAATATCTTCACCTAAAAACTAAACAGAACCTTTCTCAGAAAGCTCTTCTCGATGCATGCTTTCAACTCACAGAGTTGAACCTGCCTTTTGATAGAGCAGTTTGCAATCCCTCTTTTTATAGAATCTGCAAGTGTATATTTGGAGCGCTTTGAGGCCTATGCTGCAAAAGGAAATATCATTGCCTAAAAGCTAGACGGAAGCATTCTCAGAAACTTCTTTGTAATGAGTGCATTCAACTCACAGAGTTGAACCTTCCTTTTGATAGACCAGTTTTGAAACACTGTTTCTGTGGAATCCGCAAGCGGATATTTGGAGCTCTTTGACACTTATGCTGGAAAAGGAGATATCTTCATATACAAAGCAGACAGAAGCATTCTCAGAAACTTCTATGTCATGTGGGGATTGAACTCACAGAGTTGAACTTTCCTTTTTATGGAGCAGTTCTGCAACACTCTTTTTGTGGAAACTGCAAGTGGATATTTGGTGCGATTGCGGCATCTAGTGGAAAAGGAAATATATACAGATGAAAACAAGAGAGAATCATTCTCAGAAACTTCTTTCTGATGAGTGCATTCAACTCACAGACTTGAACCTTCCTTTTCAAAGAGCAGTTTTGAAACACTCTTTTTGTAGGATCTGCAAGTGGATATTTGGATCGCTTTGACGCCTATGCTGGGAAATGAAATATCTTCACCGAAAAACTAGACAGAAGCATTCTCAGAAACTTCTTCACGATATGTGCATTCAACTCACAGAGTTGAATCTTTCTTTTCAAAGAGCAGTTTTGAAACACACTTTTGGTAAAATCTGCAAGTGGATATTTGGAGCGCTTTGAGGCCTATGCTGGAAAAGGAAATATCCTCACATCAATACTAGACAGAAGCATTCTCAGAAATTTCTGTGTGATGAGTGCCTTCCACTCACAGACTTGAACGTTCCTTTTGAGGGAACGGTTTTGAAACAGTCCTTTGGTAGAATCTGCAAGTGTTTATTTGGAGCGCTTTGAGGCCTATGTTGGAAAAGGAAATATCTTCACATAAAAACTAGACAGAAGCATTCTCCGAAACTTCTTTGTGATGATTGCATTCTACTCACAGAGTGGAACCTTCCTTTTGAAAGAACAGTTTTGAAACACTCTTTTGGTAGAATCTGCAAGTGGATATTTGGAGCGATTTGAGGCCTATGCTGGAAAAGGAGATATCTTCACATAAAAACTAGACAGAAGCATCCTCAGAAACTTTTTCTGATGTGCGCATTCAACTCACCGAGTTGAACCTTCCTTTTGATAGAGAGGTTTTGAAACACTCTTTGTCTAGAATCTGCAGGTGAATATTTGGAGTGCTAAGAGGCCAACACTGGAAAAGGAAATATCTTCACATGAGAACTAGACGGAAGCATTCTCAGAAAACTTCCGTGGCTTTATGCACTCAACTCACATAGTGGAAACTTCCTTTTGATAGCCAGTTTTGGAAACACTCCTTTTGTAGAATTTGCTAGTGGATGTTTGGAGCGATTTGAGGCCTATGCTGGAAATGGAAATATCTTCACATAAAAACTAGACAGAAGCATTCTCAGAAACTTCTTTGTGATGAATGCATTCAACTCAAAGACTTGAACTTTCCTTTTGAAAGAGCAGTTTTGAAACAATCTTTATGTAGAATCTGCAAGTGGATATTTGGAGCGCTTTGAGGCCTATGCTGGGAAATGAAATAATTTCACCTGAAAACTAGACAGAAGCCTTCTGAGAAACTTCTTTGTGATGAGTGCATTCAACTCACAGCCATGAACGTTCCTTTTCTAGGGACAGTTTTGAAACACTGAGTTTGTAGAATCCGCAAGTGTTTATTCGGAGCACCTTGAGGCCTATGCTGGTAAAGGAAATATCTTCACATAAAAATTCGACAGAAGCATTCTCAGAAACTTCTTTGCGTTGAGTGCATTCAACTCCCAGACTTGAACCTTCTTTTTGAACGAGCAGCTTTGAAACACTCTTCTTGTAAAATCTGCAAATGGATATTTGGAGCACTTTGAGGCGTATGCTGGAAAATGGAATATCTTCACCTGAAAACTAGACGGAAGCATTCTCAGAAAGTTCTTCTCGATGCGTGCATTCAACTCACAGAGTTGAACCTGTCTTTTGATAGAGCAGTTTGGAAACACTCTTTTTGTGAGATCAGCAAGTGGATATTTCCAGCGATTTGAGGCCTATGCAAGGAAAACGAAATATCTTCACCTAAAAACTAGATAGCAGCATTCTCAGAAACTTCTTTGTGAGGAGCGCATTCAGCTCACAGACTGGAACGTTCCTTTTGATAGAACAGTTTTGAACCACTCCTTTTGTACTATCTGTAAGTGTTTATTCGGAGCGCTTGGGGGCCTATGTTGGAAAAGGAATTATCTTCACTTAAAAACTAGACAGAAGCATTCTCAGAAACTTCTTTGTGATGATTGCATTCTACTCACAGAGTTGAACCTTCCTTTTGATAGAACAGTTTTGAAACACTCTTTTTGCAGAATCTGCTAGTGGCTATTTGGAGCGCTTTGAGGCCTATGTTGGAAAAGGAAGAATCTTCACATAAAAACTAGGCAGAAGACTTCTCAGAAACTTCTTCCGATGGGCACATTCAACTCACAGACTTGAAGCTTCCTTCTGATAGAGAGGATTTGAAACAATCTTTGTCCAGAATCTGCAAGGAGATATTTGGGGTGCTAAGAGGCCAAAACTGCAAAAGAAAATATCACCACATGAGAACTGGACGGAAGCATTCTCAATAACTTCCATGCACTTTATGCATTCAAATCACATAGTGGAATCTTCCTTTTGATAGCGCAGTTTTGAAACACTCCTTTTGTAGAATTTGCTAGTGGATGTTTGGAGCGATTTGAGGCCTATGCTGGGAATGGAAATATCTTCACATAAAAACCAGACAAAAGCATTCTCAGAAACTTCTTTGTGATGAGTGCATTCAACTCACAGACTTGAACCTTCCTTTTGAAAGAGCAGTTTTGAAACACACTTTTTGTAGAATCTGCAAGTGGATATTTGGAGAGCTTTGAGGCCTCTGCTGGAAAATGAAATATCTTCACCTGGAAACCAGACAGAAGCATTCTGAGAATCTTCTTTGTGATGAGTGCATTCAACTCACAGACATGAACGTTCCTTTTGATAGAACAGTTTTGAAACACTAAGTTTGTAGAATCCGCACGTGTTTATTCGGAGCACCTTGAGGCTTATGTTGGAAAAGGAAATAACCTCACATAAAAACTAGAGAGAAGCATTCTCAGAACCTTCTTTGTGATGAGTGCATTCAACTCGCAGACTTGAACCTTCCTTTTGAACGAGCAGTTTTGAAACACTCTTTTTGTAAAAGCTGCAAATGGATATTTGGAGCACTTTGAGACGTATGCTGGAAAATGGAATATCTTCATCTAAAAACTAGACAGAAGCATTCTCAGAAATTTCTTCTCGATGCGTGCATTCAACTCACAGAGTTGAACCTGTCTTTTGATAGAGCAGTTTGGCAGCACTGTTTTTGTGAAATCTGCAAGTGGATATTTCCAGCAAATTGAGGCCTATGCAAAGAAAAGGAAATATCTTCACATAAAAACTAGGTAGCGGCATTCTCAGAAACTTCTTTGTGAGGAGCGTATTCAACTCACAGACTTGAATGTTCCTTTTGATAGAACAGTTTTGAAACACTCCTTTTGTACAATCTGCAAGTGTTTATTCGGAGCGCTTTGAGGACTATGTTGGAAAAGGAAATATCTTCACATGAAAACTAGACACAAGCATTCTCAGAAACTTCTTTGTGATGAGTGCATTCTACTCACAGAGTTGAACCTTCCTTTTGATAGAACAGTACTGAAGCATTCTTTTTGTAGAATCTGCAATTGGATATTTCGAACGTTTTGAGTCCTATGCTGGAAAAGGTAATATATTCACATAAAAACTAGACAGAAGCATTCTCAGAAACTTCTTTGTGTTGAGTGCATTCAACTCACAGACATGGAGCTTCCTTTTGAAAGAGCAGTTTTGAAACACTCTTTTTGTAAAATCTGCAAGTGGATATTCGGAGCACTTTGAGGCCTATGCTGGGAAATGGAATATCTTCACCTAAAAACTAAACAGAACCTTTCTCAGAAAGCTCTTCTCGATGCATGCTTTCAACTCACAGAGTTGAACCTGCCTTTTGATAGAGCAGTTTGCAATCCCTCTTTTTATAGAATCTGCAAGTGTATATTTGGAGCGCTTTGAGGCCTATGCTGCAAAAGGAAATATCATTGCCTAAAAGCTAGACGGAAGCATTCTCAGAAACTTCTTTGTAATGAGTGCATTCAACTCACAGAGTTGAACCTTCCTTTTGATAGACCAGTTTTGAAACACTGTTTCTGTGGAATCCGCAAGCGGATATTTGGAGCTCTTTGACACTTATGCTGGAAAAGGAGATATCTTCATATACAAAGCAGACAGAAGCATTCTCAGAAACTTCTATGTCATGTGGGGATTGAACTCACAGAGTTGAACTTTCCTTTTTATGGAGCAGTTCTGCAACACTCTTTTTGTGGAAACTGCAAGTGGATATTTGGTGCGATTGCGGCATCTAGTGGAAAAGGAAATATATACAGATAAAAACAAGAGAGAATCATTCTCAGAAACTTCTTTCTGATGAGTGCATTCAACTCACAGACTTGAACCTTCCTTTTCAAAGAGCAGTTTTGAAACACTCTTTTTGTAGGATCTGCAAGTGGATATTTGGATCGCTTTGACGCCTATGCTGGGAAATGAAATATCTTCACCGAAAAACTAGACAGAAGCATTCTCAGAAACTTCTTCACGATATGTGCATTCAACTCACAGAGTTGAATCTTTCTTTTCAAAGAGCAGTTTTGAAACACACTTTTGGTAAAATCTGCAAGTGGATATTTGGAGCGCTTTGAGGCCTATGCTGGAAAAGGAAATATCCTCACATCAATACTAGACAGAAGCATTCTCAGAAATTTCTGTGTGATGAGTGCCTTCCACTCACAGACTTGAACGTTCCTTTGGAGGGAACGGTTTTGAAACAGTCCTTTGGTAGAATCTGCAAGTGTTTATTTGGAGCGCTTTGAGGCCTATGTTGGAAAAGGAAATATCTTCACATAAAAACTAGACAGAAGCATTCTCCGAAACTTCTTTGTGATGATTGCATTCTACTCACAGAGTGGAACCTTCCTTTTGAAAGAACAGTTTGGAAACACTCTTTTGGTAGAATCTGCAAGTGGATATTTGGAGCGATTTGAGGCCTATGCTGGAAAAGGAGATATCTTCACATAAAAACTAGACAGAAGCATCCTCAGAAACTTTTTCTGATGTGCGCATTCAACTCACCGAGTTGAACCTTCCTTTTGATAGAGAGGTTTTGAAACACTCTTTGTCTAGAATCTGCAGGTGAATATTTGGAGTGCTAAGAGGCCAACACTGGAAAAGGAAATATCTTCACATGAGAACTAGACGGAAGCATTCTCAGAAAACTTCCGTGGCTTTATGCACTCAACTCACATAGTGGAAACTTCCTTTTGATAGCCAGTTTTGGAAACACTCCTTTTGTAGAATTTGCTAGTGGATGTTTGGAGCGATTTGAGGCCTATGCTGGAAATGGAAATATCTTCACATAAAAACTAGACAGAAGCATTCTCAGAAACTTCTTTGTGATGAATGCATTCAACTCAAAGACTTGAACTTTCCTTTTGAAAGAGCAGTTTTGAAACAATCTTTATGTAGAATCTGCAAGTGGATATTTGGAGCGCTTTGAGGCCTATGCTGGGAAATGAAATAATTTCACCTGAAAACTAGACAGAAGCCTTCTGAGAAACTTCTTTGTGATGAGTGCATTCAACTCACAGACATGAACGTTCCTTTTCTTGGAACAGTTTTGAAACACTGAGTTTGTAGAATCCGCAAGTGTTTATTCGGAGCACCTTGAGGCCTATGCTGGTAAAGGAAATATCTTCACATAAAAATTCGACAGAAGCATTCTCAGAAACTTCTTTGCGTTGAGTGCATTCAACTCCCAGACTTGAACCTTCTTTTTGAACGAGCAGCTTTGAAACACTCTTCTTGTAAAATCTGCAAATGGATATTTGGAGCACTTTGAGGCGTATGCTGGAAAATGGAATATCTTCACCTGAAAACTAGACGGAAGCATTCTCAGAAAGTTCTTCTCGATGCGTGCATTCAACTCACAGAGTTGAACCTGTCTTTTGATAGAGCGGTTTGGAAACACTCTTTTTGTGAGATCAGCAAGTGGATATTTCCAGCGATTTGAGGCCTATGCAAGGAAAACGAAATATCTTCACATAAAAACTAGATAGCAGCATTCTCAGAAACTTCTTTGTGAGGAGCGCATTCAGCTCACAGACTGGAACGTTCCTTTTGATAGAACAGTTTTGAACCACTCCTTTTGTACTATCTGTAAGTGTTTATTCGGAGCGCTTGGGGGCCTATGTTGGAAAAGGAATTATCTTCACTTAAAAACTAGACAGAAGCATTCTCAGAAACTTCTTTGTGATGATTGCATTCTACTCACAGAGTTGAACCTTCCTTTTGATAGAACAGTTTTGAAACACTCTTTTTGCAGAATCTGCTAGTGGCTATTTGGAGCGCTTTGAGGCCTATGTTGGAAAAGGAAGAATCTTCACATAAAACCTAGGCAGAAGACTTCTCAGAAACTTCTTCCGATGGGCACATTCAACTCACAGACTTGAAGCTTCCTTCTGATAGAGAGGATTTGAAACAATCTTTGTCCAGAATCTGCAAGGAGATATTTGGGGTGCTAAGAGGCCAAAACTGCAAAAGAAAATATCACCACATGAGAACTGGACGGAAGCATTCTCAATAACTTCCATGCACTTTATGCATTCAAATCACATAGTGGAATCTTCCTTTTGATAGCGCAGTTTTGAAACACTCCTTTTGTAGAATTTGCTAGTGGATGTTTGGAGCGATTTGAGGCCTATGCTGGGAATGGAAATATCTTCACATAAAAACCAGACAAAAGCATTCTCAGAAACTTCTTTGTGATGAGTGCATTCAACTCACAGACTTGAACCTTCCTTTTGAAAGAGCAGTTTTGAAACACACTTTTTGTAGAATCTGCAAGTGGATATTTGGAGAGCTTTGAGGCCTCTGCTGGAAAATGAAATATCTTCACCTGGAAACCAGACAGAAGCATTCTGAGAATCTTCTTTGTGATGAGTGCATTCAACTCACAGACATGAACGTTCCTTTTGATAGAACAGTTTTGAAACACTAAGTTTGTAGAATCCGCAAGTGTTTATTCGGAGCACCTTGAGGCTTATGTTGGAAAAGGAAATAACTTCACATAAAAACTAGAGAGAAGCATTCTCAGAACCTTCTTTGTGATGAGTGCATTCAACTCGCAGACTTGAACCTTCCTTTTGAACGAGCAGTTTTGAAACACTCTTTTTGTAAAAGCTGCAAATGGATATTTGGAGCACTTTGAGACGTATGCTGGAAAATGGAATATCTTCATCTAAAAACTAGACAGAAGCATTCTCAGAAATTTCTTCTCGATGCGTGCATTCAACTCACAGAGTTGAACCTGTCTTTTGATAGAGCAGTTTGGCAGCACTGTTTTTGTGAAATCTGCAAGTGGATATTTCCAGCAAATTGAGGCCTATGCAAAGAAAAGGAAATATCTTCACATAAAAACTAGGTAGCGGCATTCTCAGAAACTTCTTTGTGAGGAGCGTATTCAACTCACAGACTTGAATGTTCCTTTTGATAGAACAGTTTTGAAACACTCCTTTTGTACAATCTGCAAGTGTTTATTCGGAGCGCTTTGAGGACTATGTTGGAAAAGGAAATATCTTCACATGAAAACTAGACACAAGCATTCTCAGAAACTTCTTTGTGATGAGTGCATTCTACTCACAGAGTTGAACCTTCCTTTTGATAGAACAGTACTGAAGCATTCTTTTTGTAGAATCTGCAATTGGATATTTCGAACGTTTTGAGTCCTATGCTGGAAAAGGTAATATATTCACATAAAAACTAGACAGAAGCATTCTCAGAAACTTCTTTGTGTTGAGTGCATTCAACTCACGGACATGGAGCTTCCTTTTGAAAGAGCAGTTTTGAAACACTCTTTTTGTAAAATCTGCAAGTGGATATTCGGAGCACTTTGAGGCCTATGCTGGGAAATGGAATATCTTCACCTAAAAACTAAACAGAACCTTTCTCAGAAAGCTCTTCTCGATGCATGCTTTCAACTCACAGAGTTGAACCTGCCTTTTGATAGAGCAGTTTGCAATCCCTCTTTTTATAGAATCTGCAAGTGTATATTTGGAGCGCTTTGAGGCCTATGCTGCAAAAGGAAATATCATTGCCTAAAAGCTAGACGGAAGCATTCTCAGAAACTTCTTTGTAATGAGTGCATTCAACTCACAGAGTTGAACCTTCCTTTTGATAGACCAGTTTTGAAACACTGTTTCTGTGGAATCCGCAAGCGGATATTTGGAGCTCTTTGACACTTATGCTGGAAAAGGAGATATCTTCATATACAAAGCAGACAGAAGCATTCTCAGAAACTTCTATGTCATGTGGGGATTGAACTCACAGAGTTGAACTTTCCTTTTTATGGAGCAGTTCTGCAACACTCTTTTTGTGGAAACTGCAAGTGGATATTTGGTGCGATTGCGGCATCTAGTGGAAAAGGAAATATATACAGATGAAAACAAGAGAGAATCATTCTCAGAAACTTCTTTCTGATGAGTGCATTCAACTCACAGACTTGAACCTTCCTTTTCAAAGAGCAGTTTTGAAACACTCTTTTTGTAGGATCTGCAAGTGGATATTTGGATCGCTTTGACGCCTATGCTGGGAAATGAAATATCTTCACCGAAAAACTAGACAGAAGCATTCTCAGAAACTTCTTCACGATATGTGCATTCAACTCACAGAGTTGAATCTTTCTTTTCAAAGAGCAGTTTTGAAACACACTTTTGGTAAAATCTGCAAGTGGATATTTGGAGCGCTTTGAGGCCTATGCTGGAAAAGGAAATATCCTCACATCAATACTAGACAGAAGCATTCTCAGAAATTTCTGTGTGATGAGTGCCTTCCACTCACAGACTTGAACGTTCCTTTGGAGGGAACGGTTTTGAAACAGTCCTTTGGTAGAATCTGCAAGTGTTTATTTGGAGCGCTTTGAGGCCTATGTTGGAAAAGGAAATATCTTCACATAAAAACTAGACAGAAGCATTCTCCGAAACTTCTTTGTGATGATTGCATTCTACTCACAGAGTGGAACCTTCCTTTTGAAAGAACAGTTTGGAAACACTCTTTTGGTAGAATCTGCAAGTGGATATTTGGAGCGATTTGAGGCCTATGCTGGAAAAGGAGATATCTTCACATAAAAACTAGACAGAAGCATCCTCAGAAACTTTTTCTGATGTGCGCATTCAACTCACCGAGTTGAACCTTCCTTTTGATAGAGAGGTTTTGAAACACTCTTTGTCTAGAATCTGCAGGTGAATATTTGGAGTGCTAAGAGGCCAACACTGGAAAAGGAAATATCTTCACATGAGAACTAGACGGAAGCATTCTCAGAAAACTTCCGTGGCTTTATGCACTCAACTCACATAGTGGAAACTTCCTTTTGATAGCCAGTTTTGGAAACACTCCTTTTGTAGAATTTGCTAGTGGATGTTTGGAGCGATTTGAGGCCTATGCTGGAAATGGAAATATCTTCACATAAAAACTAGACAGAAGCATTCTCAGAAACTTCTTTGTGATGAATGCATTCAACTCAAAGACTTGAACTTTCCTTTTGAAAGAGCAGTTTTGAAACAATCTTTATGTAGAATCTGCAAGTGGATATTTGGAGCGCTTTGAGGCCTATGCTGGGAAATGAAATAATTTCACCTGAAAACTAGACAGAAGCCTTCTGAGAAACTTCTTTGTGATGAGTGCATTCAACTCACAGACATGAACGTTCCTTTTCTTGGAACAGTTTTGAAACACTGAGTTTGTAGAATCCGCAAGTGTTTATTCGGAGCACCTTGAGGCCTATGCTGGTAAAGGAAATATCTTCACATAAAAATTCGACAGAAGCATTCTCAGAAACTTCTTTGCGTTGAGTGCATTCAACTCCCAGACTTGAACCTTCTTTTTGAACGAGCAGCTTTGAAACACTCTTCTTGTAAAATCTGCAAATGGATATTTGGAGCACTTTGAGGCGTATGCTGGAAAATGGAATATCTTCACCTGAAAACTAGACGGAAGCATTCTCAGAAAGTTCTTCTCGATGCGTGCATTCAACTCACAGAGTTGAACCTGTCTTTTGATAGAGCAGTTTGGAAACACTCTTTTTGTGAGATCAGCAAGTGGATATTTCCAGCGATTTGAGGCCTATGCAAGGAAAACGAAATATCTTCACATAAAAACTAGATAGCAGCATTCTCAGAAACTTCTTTGTGAGGAGCGCATTCAGCTCACAGACTGGAACGTTCCTTTTGATAGAACAGTTTTGAACCACTCCTTTTGTACTATCTGTAAGTGTTTATTCGGAGCGCTTGGGGGCCTATGTTGGAAAAGGAATTATCTTCACTTAAAAACTAGACAGAAGCATTCTCAGAAACTTCTTTGTGATGATTGCATTCTACTCACAGAGTTGAACCTTCCTTTTGATAGAACAGTTTTGAAACACTCTTTTTGCAGAATCTGCTAGTGGCTATTTGGAGCGCTTTGAGGCCTATGTTGGAAAAGGAAGAATCTTCACATAAAACCTAGGCAGAAGACTTCTCAGAAACTTCTTCCGATGGGCACATTCAACTCACAGACTTGAAGCTTCCTTCTGATAGAGAGGATTTGAAACAATCTTTGTCCAGAATCTGCAAGGAGATATTTGGGGTGCTAAGAGGCCAAAACTGCAAAAGAAAATATCACCACATGAGAACTGGACGGAAGCATTCTCAATAACTTCCATGCACTTTATGCATTCAAATCACATAGTGGAATCTTCCTTTTGATAGCGCAGTTTTGAAACACTCCTTTTGTAGAATTTGCTAGTGGATGTTTGGAGCGATTTGAGGCCTATGCTGGGAATGGAAATATCTTCACATAAAAACCAGACAAAAGCATTCTCAGAAACTTCTTTGTGATGAGTGCATTCAACTCACAGACTTGAACCTTCCTTTTGAAAGAGCAGTTTTGAAACACACTTTTTGTAGAATCTGCAAGTGGATATTTGGAGAGCTTTGAGGCCTCTGCTGGAAAATGAAATATCTTCACCTGGAAACCAGACAGAAGCATTCTGAGAATCTTCTTTGTGATGAGTGCATTCAACTCACAGACATGAACGTTCCTTTTGATAGAACAGTTTTGAAACACTAAGTTTGTAGAATCCGCAAGTGTTTATTCGGAGCACCTTGAGGCTTATGTTGGAAAAGGAAATAACTTCACATAAAAACTAGAGAGAAGCATTCTCAGAACCTTCTTTGTGATGAGTGCATTCAACTCGCAGACTTGAACCTTCCTTTTGAACGAGCAGTTTTGAAACACTCTTTTTGTAAAAGCTGCAAATGGATATTTGGAGCACTTTGAGACGTATGCTGGAAAATGGAATATCTTCATCTAAAAACTAGACAGAAGCATTCTCAGAAATTTCTTCTCGATGCGTGCATTCAACTCACAGAGTTGAACCTGTCTTTTGATAGAGCAGTTTGGCAGCACTGTTTTTGTGAAATCTGCAAGTGGATATTTCCAGCAAATTGAGGCCTATGCAAAGAAAAGGAAATATCTTCACATAAAAACTAGGTAGCGGCATTCTCAGAAACTTCTTTGTGAGGAGCGTATTCAACTCACAGACTTGAATGTTCCTTTTGATAGAACAGTTTTGAAACACTCCTTTTGTACAATCTGCAAGTGTTTATTCGGAGCGCTTTGAGGACTATGTTGGAAAAGGAAATATCTTCACATGAAAACTAGACACAAGCATTCTCAGAAACTTCTTTGTGATGAGTGCATTCTACTCACAGAGTTGAACCTTCCTTTTGATAGAACAGTACTGAAGCATTCTTTTTGTAGAATCTGCAATTGGATATTTCGAACGTTTTGAGTCCTATGCTGGAAAAGGTAATATATTCACATAAAAACTAGACAGAAGCATTCTCAGAAACTTCTTTGTGTTGAGTGCATTCAACTCACGGACATGGAGCTTCCTTTTGAAAGAGCAGTTTTGAAACACTCTTTTTGTAAAATCTGCAAGTGGATATTCGGAGCACTTTGAGGCCTATGCTGGGAAATGGAATATCTTCACCTAAAAACTAAACAGAACCTTTCTCAGAAAGCTCTTCTCGATGCATGCTTTCAACTCACAGAGTTGAACCTGCCTTTTGATAGAGCAGTTTGCAATCCCTCTTTTTATAGAATCTGCAAGTGTATATTTGGAGCGCTTTGAGGCCTATGCTGCAAAAGGAAATATCATTGCCTAAAAGCTAGACGGAAGCATTCTCAGAAACTTCTTTGTAATGAGTGCATTCAACTCACAGAGTTGAACCTTCCTTTTGATAGACCAGTTTTGAAACACTGTTTCTGTGGAATCCGCAAGCGGATATTTGGAGCTCTTTGACACTTATGCTGGAAAAGGAGATATCTTCATATACAAAGCAGACAGAAGCATTCTCAGAAACTTCTATGTCATGTGGGGATTGAACTCACAGAGTTGAACTTTCCTTTTTATGGAGCAGTTCTGCAACACTCTTTTTGTGGAAACTGCAAGTGGATATTTGGTGCGATTGCGGCATCTAGCTAGTGGAAAAGGAAATATATACAGATGAAAACAAGAGAGAATCATTCTCAGAAACTTCTTTCTGATGAGTGCATTCAACTCACAGACTTGAACCTTCCTTTTCAAAGAGCAGTTTTGAAACACTCTTTTTGTAGGATCTGCAAGTGGATATTTGGATCGCTTTGACGCCTATGCTGGGAAATGAAATATCTTCACCGAAAAACTAGACAGAAGCATTCTCAGAAACTTCTTCACGATATGTGCATTCAACTCACAGAGTTGAATCTTTCTTTTCAAAGAGCAGTTTTGAAACACACTTTTGGTAAAATCTGCAACTGGATATTTGGAGCGCTTTGAGGCCTATGCTGGAAAAGGAAATATCCTCACATCAATACTAGACAGAAGCATTCTCAGAAATTTCTGTGTGATGAGTGCCTTCAACTCACAGACTTGAACGTTCCTTTGGAGGGAACGGTTTTGAAACAGTCCTTTGGTAGAATCTGCAAGTGTTTATTGGGAGCGCTTTGAGGCCTATGTTGGAAAAGAAAATATCTTCACATAAAAACTAGACAGAAGCATTCTCCGAAACTTCTTTGTGATGATTGCATTCTACTCACAGAGTGGAACCTTCCTTTTGAAAGAACAGTTTGGAAACACTCTTTTGGTAGAATCTGCAAGTGGATATTTGGAGCGATTTGAGGCCTATGCTGGAGAAGGAGATATCTTCACATAAAAACTAGACAGAAGCATCCTCAGAAACTTTTTCTGATGTGCGCATTCAACTCACCGAGTTGAACCTTCCTTTTGATAGAGAGGTTTTGAAACACTCTTTGTCTAGAATCTGCAGGTGAATATTTGGAGTGCTAAGAGGCCAACACTGGAAAAGGAAATATCTTCACATGAGAACTAGACGGAAGCATTCTCAGAAAACTTCCGTGGCTTTATGCACTCAACTCACATAGTGGAAACTTCCTTTTGATAGCCAGTTTTGGAAACACTCCTTTTGTAGAATTTGCTAGTGGATGTTTGGAGCGATTTGAGGCCTATGCTGGAAATGGAAATATCTTCACATAAAAACTAGACAGAAGCATTCTCAGAAACTTCTTTGTGATGAATGCATTCAACTCAAAGACTTGAACTTTCCTTTTGAAAGAGCAGTTTTGAAACAATCTTTATGTAGAATCTGCAAGTGGATATTTGGAGCGCTTTGAGGCCTATGCTGGGAAATGAAATAATTTCACCTGAAAACTAGACAGAAGCCTTCTGAGAAACTTCTTTGTGATGAGTGCATTCAACTCACAGACATGAACGTTCCTTTTCTTGGAACAGTTTTGAAACACTGAGTTTGTAGAATCCGCAAGTGTTTACTCGGAGCACCTTGAGGCCTATGCTGGTAAAGGAAATATCTTCACATAAAAATTCGACAGAAGCATTCTCAGAAACTTCTTTGCGTTGAGTGCATTCAACTCCCAGACTTGAACCTTCTTTTTGAACGAGCAGCTTTGAAACACTCTTCTTGTAAAATCTGCAAATGGATATTTGGAGCACTTTGAGGCGTATGCTGGAAAATGGAATATCTTCACCTGAAAACTAGACGGAAGCATTCTCAGAAAGTTCTTCTCGATGCGTGCATTCAACTCACAGAGTTGAACCTGTCTTTTGATAGAGCAGTTTGGAAACACTCTTTTTGTGAGATCAGCAAGTGGATATTTCCAGCGATTTGAGGCCTATGCAAGGAAAACGAAATATCTTCACATAAAAACTAGATAGCAGCATTCTCAGAAACTTCTTTGTGAGGAGCGCATTCAGCTCACAGACTGGAACGTTCCTTTTGATAGAACAGTTTTGAACCACTCCTTTTGTACTATCTGTAAGTGTTTATTCGGAGCGCTTGGGGGCCTATGTTGGAAAAGGAATTATCTTCACTTAAAAACTAGACAGAAGCATTCTCAGAAACTTCTTTGTGATGATTGCATTCTACTCACAGAGTTGAACCTTCCTTTTGATAGAACAGTTTTGAAACACTCTTTTTGCAGAATCTGCTAGTGGCTATTTGGAGCGCTTTGAGGCCTATGTTGGAAAAGGAAGAATCTTCACATAAAACCTAGGCAGAAGACTTCTCAGAAACTTCTTCCGATGGGCACATTCAACTCACAGACTTGAAGCTTCCTTCTGATAGAGAGGATTTGAAACAATCTTTGTCCAGAATCTGCAAGGAGATATTTGGGGTGCTAAGAGGCCAAAACTGCAAAAGAAAATATCACCACATGAGAACTGGACGGAAGCATTCTCAATAACTTCCATGCACTTTATGCATTCAAATCACATAGTGGAATCTTCCTTTTGATAGCGCAGTTTTGAAACACTCCTTTTGTAGAATTTGCTAGTGGATGTTTGGAGCGATTTGAGGCCTATGCTGGGAATGGAAATATCTTCACATAAAAACCAGACAAAAGCATTCTCAGAAACTTCTTTGCGATGAGTGCATTCAACTCACAGACTTGAACCTTCCTTTTGAAAGAGCAGTTTTGAAACACACTTTTTGTAGAATCTGCAAGTGGATATTTGGAGAGCTTTGAGGCCTCTGCTGGAAAATGAAATATCTTCACCTGGAAACCAGACAGAAGCATTCTGAGAATCTTCTTTGTGATGAGTGCATTCAACTCACAGACATGAACGTTCCTTTTGATAGAACAGTTTTGAAACACTAAGTTTGTAGAATCCGCAAGTGTTTATTCGGAGCACCTTGAGGCTTATGTTGGAAAAGGAAATAACTTCACATAAAAACTAGAGAGAAGCATTCTCAGAACCTTCTTTGTGATGAGTGCATTCAACTCGCAGACTTGAACCTTCCTTTTGAACGAGCAGTTTTGAAACACTCTTTTTGTAAAAGCTGCAAATGGATATTTGGAGCACTTTGAGACGTATGCTGGAAAATGGAATATCTTCATCTAAAAACTAGACAGAAGCATTCTCAGAAATTTCTTCTCGATGCGTGCATTCAACTCACAGAGTTGAACCTGTCTTTTGATAGAGCAGTTTGGCAGCACTGTTTTTGTGAAATCTGCAAGTGGATATTTCCAGCAAATTGAGGCCTATGCAAAGAAAAGGAAATATCTTCACATAAAAACTAGGTAGCGGCATTCTCAGAAACTTCTTTGTGAGGAGCGTATTCAACTCACAGACTTGAATGTTCCTTTTGATAGAACAGTTTTGAAACACTCCTTTTGTACAATCTGCAAGTGTTTATTCGGAGCGCTTTGAGGACTATGTTGGAAAAGGAAATATCTTCACATGAAAACTAGACACAAGCATTCTCAGAAACTTCTTTGTGATGAGTGCATTCTACTCACAGAGTTGAACCTTCCTTTTGATAGAACAGTACTGAAGCATTCTTTTTGTAGAATCTGCAATTGGATATTTCGAACGTTTTGAGTCCTATGCTGGAAAAGGTAATATATTCACATAAAAACTAGACAGAAGCATTCTCAGAAACTTCTTTGTGTTGAGTGCATTCAACTCACGGACATGGAGCTTCCTTTTGAAAGAGCAGTTTTGAAACACTCTTTTTGTAAAATCTGCAAGTGGATATTCGGAGCACTTTGAGGCCTATGCTGGGAAATGGAATATCTTCACCTAAAAACTAAACAGAACCTTTCTCAGAAAGCTCTTCTCGATGCATGCTTTCAACTCACAGAGTTGAACCTGCCTTTTGATAGAGCAGTTTGCAATCCCTCTTTTTATAGAATCTGCAAGTGTATATTTGGAGCGCTTTGAGGCCTATGCTGCAAAAGGAAATATCATTGCCTAAAAGCTAGACGGAAGCATTCTCAGAAACTTCTTTGTAATGAGTGCATTCAACTCACAGAGTTGAACCTTCCTTTTGATAGACCAGTTTTGAAACACTGTTTCTGTGGAATCCGCAAGCGGATATTTGGAGCTCTTTGACACTTATGCTGGAAAAGGAGATATCTTCATATACAAAGCAGACAGAAGCATTCTCAGAAACTTCTATGTCATGTGGGGATTGAACTCACAGAGTTGAACTTTCCTTTTTATGGAGCAGTTCTGCAACACTCTTTTTGTGGAAACTGCAAGTGGATATTTGGTGCGATTGCGGCATCTAGCTAGTGGAAAAGGAAATATATACAGATGAAAACAAGAGAGAATCATTCTCAGAAACTTCTTTCTGATGAGTGCATTCAACTCACAGACTTGAACCTTCCTTTTCAAAGAGCAGTTTTGAAACACTCTTTTTGTAGGATCTGCAAGTGGATATTTGGATCGCTTTGACGCCTATGCTGGGAAATGAAATATCTTCACCGAAAAACTAGACAGAAGCATTCTCAGAAACTTCTTCACGATATGTGCATTCAACTCACAGAGTTGAATCTTTCTTTTCAAAGAGCAGTTTTGAAACACACTTTTGGTAAAATCTGCAAGTGGATATTTGGAGCGCTTTCAGGCCTATGCTGGAAAAGGAAATATCCTCACATCAATACTAGACAGAAGCATTCTCAGAAATTTCTGTGTGATGAGTGCCTTCAACTCACAGACTTGAACGTTCCTTTGGAGGGAACGGTTTTGAAACAGTCCTTTGGTAGAATCTGCAAGTGTTTATTTGGAGCGCTTTGAGGCCTATGTTGGAAAAGGAAATATCTTCACATAAAAACTAGACAGAAGCATTCTCCGAAACTTCTTTGTGATGATTGCATTCTACTCACAGAGTGGAACCTTCCTTTTGAAAGAACAGTTTGGAAACACTCTTTTGGTAGAATCTGCAAGTGGATATTTGGAGCGATTTGAGGCCTATGCTGGAGAAGGAGATATCTTCACATAAAAACTAGACAGAAGCATCCTCAGAAACTTTTTCTGATGTGCGCATTCAACTCACCGAGTTGAACCTTCCTTTTGATAGAGAGGTTTTGAAACACTCTTTGTCTAGAATCTGCAGGTGAATATTTGGAGTGCTAAGAGGCCAACACTGGAAAAGGAAATATCTTCACATGAGAACTAGACGGAAGCATTCTCAGAAAACTTCCGTGGCTTTATGCACTCAACTCACATAGTGGAAACTTCCTTTTGATAGCCAGTTTTGGAAACACTCCTTTTGTAGAATTTGCTAGTGGATGTTTGGAGCGATTTGAGGCCTATGCTGGAAATGGAAATATCTTCACATAAAAACTAGACAGAAGCATTCTCAGAAACTTCTTTGTGATGAATGCATTCAACTCAAAGACTTGAACTTTCCTTTTGAAAGAGCAGTTTTGAAACAATCTTTATGTAGAATCTGCAAGTGGATATTTGGAGCGCTTTGAGGCCTATGCTGGGAAATGAAATAATTTCACCTGAAAACTAGACAGAAGCCTTCTGAGAAACTTCTTTGTGATGAGTGCATTCAACTCACAGACATGAACGTTCCTTTTCTTGGAACAGTTTTGAAACACTGAGTTTGTAGAATCCGCAAGTGTTTACTCGGAGCACCTTGAGGCCTATGCTGGTAAAGGAAATATCTTCACATAAAAATTCGACAGAAGCATTCTCAGAAACTTCTTTGCGTTGAGTGCATTCAACTCCCAGACTTGAACCTTCTTTTTGAACGAGCAGCTTTGAAACACTCTTCTTGTAAAATCTGCAAATGGATATTTGGAGCACTTTGAGGCGTATGCTGGAAAATGGAATATCTTCACCTGAAAACTAGACGGAAGCATTCTCAGAAAGTTCTTCTCGATGCGTGCATTCAACTCACAGAGTTGAACCTGTCTTTTGATAGAGCAGTTTGGAAACACTCTTTTTGTGAGATCAGCAAGTGGATATTTCCAGCGATTTGAGGCCTATGCAAGGAAAACGAAATATCTTCACATAAAAACTAGATAGCAGCATTCTCAGAAACTTCTTTGTGAGGAGCGCATTCAGCTCACAGACTGGAACGTTCCTTTTGATAGAACAGTTTTGAACCACTCCTTTTGTACTATCTGTAAGTGTTTATTCGGAGCGCTTGGGGGCCTATGTTGGAAAAGGAATTATCTTCACTTAAAAACTAGACAGAAGCATTCTCAGAAACTTCTTTGTGATGATTGCATTCTACTCACAGAGTTGAACCTTCCTTTTGATAGAACAGTTTTGAAACACTCTTTTTGCAGAATCTGCTAGTGGCTATTTGGAGCGCTTTGAGGCCTATGTTGGAAAAGGAAGAATCTTCACATAAAACCTAGGCAGAAGACTTCTCAGAAACTTCTTCCGATGGGCACATTCAACTCACAGACTTGAAGCTTCCTTCTGATAGAGAGGATTTGAAACAATCTTTGTCCAGAATCTGCAAGGAGATATTTGGGGTGCTAAGAGGCCAAAACTGCAAAAGAAAATATCACCACATGAGAACTGGACGGAAGCATTCTCAATAACTTCCATGCACTTTATGCATTCAAATCACATAGTGGAATCTTCCTTTTGATAGCGCAGTTTTGAAACACTCCTTTTGTAGAATTTGCTAGTGGATGTTTGGAGCGATTTGAGGCCTATGCTGGGAATGGAAATATCTTCACATAAAAACCAGACAAAAGCATTCTCAGAAACTTCTTTGTGATGAGTGCATTCAACTCACAGACTTGAACCTTCCTTTTGAAAGAGCAGTTTTGAAACACACTTTTTGTAGAATCTGCAAGTGGATATTTGGAGAGCTTTGAGGCCTCTGCTGGAAAATGAAATATCTTCACCTGGAAACCAGACAGAAGCATTCTGAGAATCTTCTTTGTGATGAGTGCATTCAACTCACAGACATGAACGTTCCTTTTGATAGAACAGTTTTGAAACACTAAGTTTGTAGAATCGGCAAGTGTTTATTCGGAGCACCTTGAGGCTTATGTTGGAAAAGGAAATAACCTCACATAAAAACTAGAGAGAAGCATTCTCAGAACCTTCTTTGTGATGAGTGCATTCAACTCGCAGACTTGAACCTTCCTTTTGAACGAGCAGTTTTGAAACACTCTTTTTGTAAAAGCTGCAAATGGATATTTGGAGCACTTTGAGACGTATGCTGGAAAATGGAATATCTTCATCTAAAAACTAGACAGAAGCATTCTCAGAAATTTCTTCTCGATGCGTGCATTCAACTCACAGAGTTGAACCTGTCTTTTGATAGAGCAGTTTGGCAGCACTGTTTTTGTGAAATCTGCAAGTGGATATTTCCAGCAAATTGAGGCCTATGCAAAGAAAAGGAAATATCTTCACATAAAAACTAGGTAGCGGCATTCTCAGAAACTTCTTTGTGAGGAGCGTATTCAACTCACAGACTTGAATGTTCCTTTTGATAGAACAGTTTTGAAACACTCCTTTTGTACAATCTGCAAGTGTTTATTCGGAGCGCTTTGAGGACTATGTTGGAAAAGGAAATATCTTCACATGAAAACTAGACACAAGCATTCTCAGAAACTTCTTTGTGATGAGTGCATTCTACTCACAGAGTTGAACCTTCCTTTTGATAGAACAGTACTGAAGCATTCTTTTTGTAGAATCTGCAATTGGATATTTCGAACGTTTTGAGTCCTATGCTGGAAAAGGTAATATATTCACATAAAAACTAGACAGAAGCATTCTCAGAAACTTCTTTGTGTTGAGTGCATTCAACTCACAGACATGGAGCTTCCTTTTGAAAGAGCAGTTTTGAAACACTCTTTTTGTAAAATCTGCAAGTGGATATTCGGAGCACTTTGAGGCCTATGCTGGGAAATGGAATATCTTCACCTAAAAACTAAACAGAACCTTTCTCAGAAAGCTCTTCTCGATGCATGCTTTCAACTCACAGAGTTGAACCTGCCTTTTGATAGAGCAGTTTGCAATCCCTCTTTTTATAGAATCTGCAAGTGTATATTTGGAGCGCTTTGAGGCCTATGCTGCAAAAGGAAATATCATTGCCTAAAAGCTAGACGGAAGCATTCTCAGAAACTTCTTTGTAATGAGTGCATTCAACTCACAGAGTTGAACCTTCCTTTTGATAGACCAGTTTTGAAACACTGTTTCTGTGGAATCCGCAAGCGGATATTTGGAGCTCTTTGACACTTATGCTGGAAAAGGAGATATCTTCATATACAAAGCAGACAGAAGCATTCTCAGAAACTTCTATGTCATGTGGGGATTGAACTCACAGAGTTGAACTTTCCTTTTTATGGAGCAGTTCTGCAACACTCTTTTTGTGGAAACTGCAAGTGGATATTTGGTGCGATTGCGGCATCTAGTGGAAAAGGAAATATATACAGATGAAAACAAGAGAGAATCATTCTCAGAAACTTCTTTCTGATGAGTGCATTCAACTCACAGACTTGAACCTTCCTTTTCAAAGAGCAGTTTTGAAACACTCTTTTTGTAGGATCTGCAAGTGGATATTTGGATCGCTTTGACGCCTATGCTGGGAAATGAAATATCTTCACCGAAAAACTAGACAGAAGCATTCTCAGAAACTTCTTCACGATATGTGCATTCAACTCACAGAGTTGAATCTTTCTTTTCAAAGAGCAGTTTTGAAACACACTTTTGGTAAAATCTGCAAGTGGATATTTGGAGCGCTTTGAGGCCTATGCTGGAAAAGGAAATATCCTCACATCAATACTAGACAGAAGCATTCTCAGAAATTTCTGTGTGATGAGTGCCTTCCACTCACAGACTTGAACGTTCCTTTGGAGGGAACGGTTTTGAAACAGTCCTTTGGTAGAATCTGCAAGTGTTTATTTGGAGCGCTTTGAGGCCTATGTTGGAAAAGGAAATATCTTCACATAAAAACTAGACAGAAGCATTCTCCGAAACTTCTTTGTGATGATTGCATTCTACTCACAGAGTGGAACCTTCCTTTTGAAAGAACAGTTTGGAAACACTCTTTTGGTAGAATCTGCAAGTGGATATTTGGAGCGATTTGAGGCCTATGCTGGAAAAGGAGATATCTTCACATAAAAACTAGACAGAAGCATCCTCAGAAACTTTTTCTGATGTGCGCATTCAACTCACCGAGTTGAACCTTCCTTTTGATAGAGAGGTTTTGAAACACTCTTTGTCTAGAATCTGCAGGTGAATATTTGGAGTGCTAAGAGGCCAACACTGGAAAAGGAAATATCTTCACATGAGAACTAGACGGAAGCATTCTCAGAAAACTTCCGTGGCTTTATGCACTCAACTCACATAGTGGAAACTTCCTTTTGATAGCCAGTTTTGGAAACACTCCTTTTGTAGAATTTGCTAGTGGATGTTTGGAGCGATTTGAGGCCTATGCTGGAAATGGAAATATCTTCACATAAAAACTAGACAGAAGCATTCTCAGAAACTTCTTTGTGATGAATGCATTCAACTCAAAGACTTGAACTTTCCTTTTGAAAGAGCAGTTTTGAAACAATCTTTATGTAGAATCTGCAAGTGGATATTTGGAGCGCTTTGAGGCCTATGCTGGGAAATGAAATAATTTCACCTGAAAACTAGACAGAAGCCTTCTGAGAAACTTCTTTGTGATGAGTGCATTCAACTCACAGACATGAACGTTCCTTTTCTTGGAACAGTTTTGAAACACTGAGTTTGTAGAATCCGCAAGTGTTTATTCGGAGCACCTTGAGGCCTATGCTGGTAAAGGAAATATCTTCACATAAAAATTCGACAGAAGCATTCTCAGAAACTTCTTTGCGTTGAGTGCATTCAACTCCCAGACTTGAACCTTCTTTTTGAACGAGCAGCTTTGAAACACTCTTCTTGTAAAATCTGCAAATGGATATTTGGAGCACTTTGAGGCGTATGCTGGAAAATGGAATATCTTCACCTGAAAACTAGACGGAAGCATTCTCAGAAAGTTCTTCTCGATGCGTGCATTCAACTCACAGAGTTGAACCTGTCTTTTGATAGAGCAGTTTGGAAACACTCTTTTTGTGAGATCAGCAAGTGGATATTTCCAGCGATTTGAGGCCTATGCAAGGAAAACGAAATATCTTCACATAAAAACTAGATAGCAGCATTCTCAGAAACTTCTTTGTGAGGAGCGCATTCAGCTCACAGACTGGAACGTTCCTTTTGATAGAACAGTTTTGAACCACTCCTTTTGTACTATCTGTAAGTGTTTATTCGGAGCGCTTGGGGGCCTATGTTGGAAAAGGAATTATCTTCACTTAAAAACTAGACAGAAGCATTCTCAGAAACTTCTTTGTGATGATTGCATTCTACTCACAGAGTTGAACCTTCCTTTTGATAGAACAGTTTTGAAACACTCTTTTTGCAGAATCTGCTAGTGGCTATTTGGAGCGCTTTGAGGCCTATGTTGGAAAAGGAAGAATCTTCACATAAAACCTAGGCAGAAGACTTCTCAGAAACTTCTTCCGATGGGCACATTCAACTCACAGACTTGAAGCTTCCTTCTGATAGAGAGGATTTGAAACAATCTTTGTCCAGAATCTGCAAGGAGATATTTGGGGTGCTAAGAGGCCAAAACTGCAAAAGAAAATATCACCACATGAGAACTGGACGGAAGCATTCTCAATAACTTCCATGCACTTTATGCATTCAAATCACATAGTGGAATCTTCCTTTTGATAGCGCAGTTTTGAAACACTCCTTTTGTAGAATTTGCTAGTGGATGTTTGGAGCGATTTGAGGCCTATGCTGGGAATGGAAATATCTTCACATAAAAACCAGACAAAAGCATTCTCAGAAACTTCTTTGCGATGAGTGCATTCAACTCACAGACTTGAACCTTCCTTTTGAAAGAGCAGTTTTGAAACACACTTTTTGTAGAATCTGCAAGTGGATATTTGGAGAGCTTTGAGGCCTCTGCTGGAAAATGAAATATCTTCACCTGGAAACCAGACAGAAGCATTCTGAGAATCTTCTTTGTGATGAGTGCATTCAACTCACAGACATGAACGTTCCTTTTGATAGAACAGTTTTGAAACACTAAGTTTGTAGAATCCGCAAGTGTTTATTCGGAGCACCTTGAGGCTTATGTTGGAAAAGGAAATAACTTCACATAAAAACTAGAGAGAAGCATTCTCAGAACCTTCTTTGTGATGAGTGCATTCAACTCGCAGACTTGAACCTTCCTTTTGAACGAGCAGTTTTGAAACACTCTTTTTGTAAAAGCTGCAAATGGATATTTGGAGCACTTTGAGACGTATGCTGGAAAATGGAATATCTTCATCTAAAAACTAGACAGAAGCATTCTCAGAAATTTCTTCTCGATGCGTGCATTCAACTCACAGAGTTGAACCTGTCTTTTGATAGAGCAGTTTGGCAGCACTGTTTTTGTGAAATCTGCAAGTGGATATTTCCAGCAAATTGAGGCCTATGCAAAGAAAAGGAAATATCTTCACATAAAAACTAGGTAGCGGCATTCTCAGAAACTTCTTTGTGAGGAGCGTATTCAACTCACAGACTTGAATGTTCCTTTTGATAGAACAGTTTTGAAACACTCCTTTTGTACAATCTGCAAGTGTTTATTCGGAGCGCTTTGAGGACTATGTTGGAAAAGGAAATATCTTCACATGAAAACTAGACACAAGCATTCTCAGAAACTTCTTTGTGATGAGTGCATTCTACTCACAGAGTTGAACCTTCCTTTTGATAGAACAGTACTGAAGCATTCTTTTTGTAGAATCTGCAATTGGATATTTCGAACGTTTTGAGTCCTATGCTGGAAAAGGTAATATATTCACATAAAAACTAGACAGAAGCATTCTCAGAAACTTCTTTGTGTTGAGTGCATTCAACTCACGGACATGGAGCTTCCTTTTGAAAGAGCAGTTTTGAAACACTCTTTTTGTAAAATCTGCAAGTGGATATTCGGAGCACTTTGAGGCCTATGCTGGGAAATGGAATATCTTCACCTAAAAACTAAACAGAACCTTTCTCAGAAAGCTCTTCTCGATGCATGCTTTCAACTCACAGAGTTGAACCTGCCTTTTGATAGAGCAGTTTGCAATCCCTCTTTTTATAGAATCTGCAAGTGTATATTTGGAGCGCTTTGAGGCCTATGCTGCAAAAGGAAATATCATTGCCTAAAAGCTAGACGGAAGCATTCTCAGAAACTTCTTTGTAATGAGTGCATTCAACTCACAGAGTTGAACCTTCCTTTTGATAGACCAGTTTTGAAACACTGTTTCTGTGGAATCCGCAAGCGGATATTTGGAGCTCTTTGACACTTATGCTGGAAAAGGAGATATCTTCATATACAAAGCAGACAGAAGCATTCTCAGAAACTTCTATGTCATGTGGGGATTGAACTCACAGAGTTGAACTTTCCTTTTTATGGAGCAGTTCTGCAACACTCTTTTTGTGGAAACTGCAAGTGGATATTTGGTGCGATTGCGGCATCTAGCTAGTGGAAAAGGAAATATATACAGATGAAAACAAGAGAGAATCATTCTCAGAAACTTCTTTCTGATGAGTGCATTCAACTCACAGACTTGAACCTTCCTTTTCAAAGAGCAGTTTTGAAACACTCTTTTTGTAGGATCTGCAAGTGGATATTTGGATCGCTTTGACGCCTATGCTGGGAAATGAAATATCTTCACCGAAAAACTAGACAGAAGCATTCTCAGAAACTTCTTCACGATATGTGCATTCAACTCACAGAGTTGAATCTTTCTTTTCAAAGAGCAGTTTTGAAACACACTTTTGGTAAAATCTGCAACTGGATATTTGGAGCGCTTTGAGGCCTATGCTGGAAAAGGAAATATCCTCACATCAATACTAGACAGAAGCATTCTCAGAAATTTCTGTGTGATGAGTGCCTTCAACTCACAGACTTGAACGTTCCTTTGGAGGGAACGGTTTTGAAACAGTCCTTTGGTAGAATCTGCAAGTGTTTATTGGGAGCGCTTTGAGGCCTATGTTGGAAAAGGAAATATCTTCACATAAAAACTAGACAGAAGCATTCTCCGAAACTTCTTTGTGATGATTGCATTCTACTCACAGAGTGGAACCTTCCTTTTGAAAGAACAGTTTGGAAACACTCTTTTGGTAGAATCTGCAAGTGGATATTTGGAGCGATTTGAGGCCTATGCTGGAGAAGGAGATATCTTCACATAAAAACTAGACAGAAGCATCCTCAGAAACTTTTTCTGATGTGCGCATTCAACTCACCGAGTTGAACCTTCCTTTTGATAGAGAGGTTTTGAAACACTCTTTGTCTAGAATCTGCAGGTGAATATTTGGAGTGCTAAGAGGCCAACACTGGAAAAGGAAATATCTTCACATGAGAACTAGACGGAAGCATTCTCAGAAAACTTCCGTGGCTTTATGCACTCAACTCACATAGTGGAAACTTCCTTTTGATAGCCAGTTTTGGAAACACTCCTTTTGTAGAATTTGCTAGTGGATGTTTGGAGCGATTTGAGGCCTATGCTGGAAATGGAAATATCTTCACATAAAAACTAGACAGAAGCATTCTCAGAAACTTCTTTGTGATGAATGCATTCAACTCAAAGACTTGAACTTTCCTTTTGAAAGAGCAGTTTTGAAACAATCTTTATGTAGAATCTGCAAGTGGATATTTGGAGCGCTTTGAGGCCTATGCTGGGAAATGAAATAATTTCACCTGAAAACTAGACAGAAGCCTTCTGAGAAACTTCTTTGTGATGAGTGCATTCAACTCACAGACATGAACGTTCCTTTTCTTGGAACAGTTTTGAAACACTGAGTTTGTAGAATCCGCAAGTGTTTACTCGGAGCACCTTGAGGCCTATGCTGGTAAAGGAAATATCTTCACATAAAAATTCGACAGAAGCATTCTCAGAAACTTCTTTGCGTTGAGTGCATTCAACTCCCAGACTTGAACCTTCTTTTTGAACGAGCAGCTTTGAAACACTCTTCTTGTAAAATCTGCAAATGGATATTTGGAGCACTTTGAGGCGTATGCTGGAAAATGGAATATCTTCACCTGAAAACTAGACGGAAGCATTCTCAGAAAGTTCTTCTCGATGCGTGCATTCAACTCACAGAGTTGAACCTGTCTTTTGATAGAGCAGTTTGGAAACACTCTTTTTGTGAGATCAGCAAGTGGATATTTCCAGCGATTTGAGGCCTATGCAAGGAAAACGAAATATCTTCACATAAAAACTAGATAGCAGCATTCTCAGAAACTTCTTTGTGAGGAGCGCATTCAGCTCACAGACTGGAACGTTCCTTTTGATAGAACAGTTTTGAACCACTCCTTTTGTACTATCTGTAAGTGTTTATTCGGAGCGCTTGGGGGCCTATGTTGGAAAAGGAATTATCTTCACTTAAAAACTAGACAGAAGCATTCTCAGAAACTTCTTTGTGATGATTGCATTCTACTCACAGAGTTGAACCTTCCTTTTGATAGAACAGTTTTGAAACACTCTTTTTGCAGAATCTGCCAGTGGCTATTTGGAGCGCTTTGAGGCCTATGTTGGAAAAGGAAGAATCTTCACATAAAACCTAGGCAGAAGACTTCTCAGAAACTTCTTCCGATGGGCACATTCAACTCACAGACTTGAAGCTTCCTTCTGATAGAGAGGATTTGAAACAATCTTTGTCCAGAATCTGCAAGGAGATATTTGGGGTGCTAAGAGGCCAAAACTGCAAAAGAAAATATCACCGCATGAGAACTGGACGGAAGCATTCTCAATAACTTCCATGCACTTTATGCATTCAAATCACATAGTGGAATCTTCCTTTTGATAGCGCAGTTTTGAAACACTCCTTTTGTAGAATTTGCTAGTGGATGTTTGGAGCGATTTGAGGCCTATGCTGGGAATGGAAATATCTTCACATAAAAACCAGACAAAAGCATTCTCAGAAACTTCTTTGAGATGAGTGCATTCAACTCACAGACTTGAACCTTCCTTTTGAAAGAGCAGTTTTGAAACACACTTTTTGTAGAATCTGCAAGTGGATATTTGGAGAGCTTTGAGGCCTCTGCTGGAAAATGAAATATCTTCACCTGGAAACCAGACAGAAGCATTCTGAGAATCTTCTTTGTGATGAGTGCATTCAACTCACAGACATGAACGTTCCTTTTGATAGAACAGTTTTGAAACACTAAGTTTGTAGAATCCGCAAGTGTTTATTCGGAGCACCTTGAGGCTTATGTTGGAAAAGGAAATAACCTCACATAAAAACTAGAGAGAAGCATTCTCAGAACCTTCTTTGTGATGAGTGCATTCAACTCGCAGACTTGAACCTTCCTTTTGAACGAGCAGTTTTGAAACACTCTTTTTGTAAAAGCTGCAAATGGATATTTGGAGCACTTTGAGACGTATGCTGGAAAATGGAATATCTTCATCTAAAAACTAGACAGAAGCATTCTCAGAAATTTCTTCTCGATGCGTGCATTCAACTCACAGAGTTGAACCTGTCTTTTGATAGAGCAGTTTGGCAGCACTGTTTTTGTGAAATCTGCAAGTGGATATTTCCAGCAAATTGAGGCCTATGCAAAGAAAAGGAAATATCTTCACATAAAAACTAGGTAGCGGGATTCTCAGAAACTTCTTTGTGAGGAGCGTATTCAACTCACAGACTTGAATGTTCCTTTTGATAGAACAGTTTTGAAACACTCCTTTTGTACAATCTGCAAGTGTTTATTCGGAGCGCTTTGAGGACTATGTTGGAAAAGGAAATATCTTCACATGAAAACTAGACACAAGCATTCTCAGAAACTTCTTTTTGATGAGTGCATTCTACTCACAGAGTTGAACCTTCCTTTTGATAGAACAGTACTGAAGCATTCTTTTTGTAGAATCTGCAATTGGATATTTCGAACGTTTTGAGTCCTATGCTGGAAAAGGTAATATATTCACATAAAAACTAGACAGAAGCATTCTCAGAAACTTCTTTGTGTTGAGTGCATTCAACTCACAGACATGGAGCTTCCCTTTGAAAGAGCAGTTTTGAAACACTCTTTTTGTAAAATCTGCAAGTGGATATTCGGAGCACTTTGAGGCCTATGCTGGGAAATGGAATATCTTCACCTAAAAACTAAACAGAACCTTTCTCAGAAAGCTCTTCTCGATGCATGCTTTCAACTCACAGAGTTGAACCTGCCTTTTGATAGAGCAGTTTGCAATCCCTCTTTTTATAGAATCTGCAAGTGTATATTTGGAGCGCTTTGTGGCCTATGCTGCAAAAGGAAATATCATTGCCTAAAAGCTAGACGGAAGCATTCTCAGAAACTTCTTTGTAATGAGTGCATTCAACTCACAGAGTTGAACCTTCCTTTTGATAGACCAGTTTTGAAACACTGTTTCTGTGGAATCCGCAAGCGGATATTTGGAGCTCTTTGACACTTATGCTGGAAAAGGAGATATCTTCATATACAAAGCAGACAGAAGCATTCTCAGAAACTTCTATGTCATGTGGGGATTGAACTCACAGAGTTGAACTTTCCTTTTTATGGAGCAGTTCTGCAACACTCTTTTTGTGGAAACTGCAAGTGGATATTTGGTGCGATTGCGGCATCTAGCTAGTGGAAAAGGAAATATATACAGGTGAAAACAAGAGAGAATCATTCTCAGAAACTTCTTTCTGATGAGTGCATTCAACTCACAGACTTGAACCTTCCTTTTCAAAGAGCAGTTTTGAAACACTCTTTTTGTAGGATCTGCAAGTGGATATTTGGATCGCTTTGACGCCTATGCTGGGAAATGAAATATCTTCACCGAAAAACTAGACAGAAGCATTCTCAGAAACTTCTTCACGATATGTGCATTCAACTCACAGAGTTGAATCTTTCTTTTCAAAGAGCAGTTTTGAAACACACTTTTGGTAAAATCTGCAAGTGGATATTTGGAGCGCTTTGAGGCCTATGCTGGAAAAGGAAATATCCTCACATCAATACTAGACAGAAGCATTCTCAGAAATTTCTGTGTGATGAGTGCCTTCCACTCACAGACTTGAACGTTCCTTTTGAGGGAACGGTTTTGAAACAGTCCTTTGGTAGAATCTGCAAGTGTTTATTTGGAGCGCTTTGAGGCCTATGTTGGAAAAGGAAATATCTTCACATAAAAACTAGACAGAAGCATTCTCCGAAACTTCTTTGTGATGATTGCATTCTACTCACAGAGTGGAACCTTCCTTTTGAAAGAACAGTTTTGAAACACTCTTTTGGTAGAATCTGCAAGTGGATATTTGGAGCGATTTGAGGCCTATGCTGGAAAAGGAGATATCTTCACATAAAAACTAGACAGAAGCATCCTCAGAAACTTTTTCTGATGTGCGCATTCAACTCACCGAGTTGAACCTTCCTTTTGATAGAGAGGTTTTGAAACACTCTTTGTCTAGAATCTGCAGGTGAATATTTGGAGTGCTAAGAGGCCAACACTGGAAAAGGAAATATCTTCACATGAGAACTAGACGGAAGCATTCTCAGAAAACTTCCGTGGCTTTATGCACTCAACTCACATAGTGGAAACTTCCTTTTGATAGCCAGTTTTGGAAACACTCCTTTTGTAGAATTTGCTAGTGGATGTTTGGAGCGATTTGAGGCCTATGCTGGAAATGGAAATATCTTCACATAAAAACTAGACAGAAGCATTCTCAGAAACTTCTTTGTGATGAATGCATTCAACTCAAAGACTTGAACTTTCCTTTTGAAAGAGCAGTTTTGAAACAATCTTTATGTAGAATCTGCAAGTGGATATTTGGAGCGCTTTGAGGCCTATGCTGGGAAATGAAATAATTTCACCTGAAAACTAGACAGAAGCCTTCTGAGAAACTTCTTTGTGATGAGTGCATTCAACTCACAGACATGAACGTTCCTTTTCTTGGGACAGTTTTGAAACACTGAGTTTGTAGAATCCGCAAGTGTTTATTCGGAGCACCTTGAGGCCTATGCTGGTAAAGGAAATATCTTCACATAAAAATTCGACAGAAGCATTCTCAGAAACTTCTTTGCGTTGAGTGCATTCAACTCCCAGACTTGAACCTTCTTTTTGAACGAGCAGCTTTGAAACACTCTTCTTGTAAAATCTGCAAATGGATATTTGGAGCACTTTGAGGCGTATGCTGGAAAATGGAATATCTTCACCTGAAAACTAGACGGAAGCATTCTCAGAAAGTTCTTCTCGATGCGTGCATTCAACTCACAGAGTTGAACCTGTCTTTTGATAGAGCAGTTTGGAAACACTCTTTTTGTGAGATCAGCAAGTGGATATTTCCAGCGATTTGAGGCCTATGCAAGGAAAACGAAATATCTTCACATAAAAACTAGATAGCAGCATTCTCAGAAACTTCTTTGTGAGGAGCGCATTCAGCTCACAGACTGGAACGTTCCTTTTGATAGAACAGTTTTGAACCACTCCTTTTGTACTATCTGTAAGTGTTTATTCGGAGCGCTTGGGGGCCTATGTTGGAAAAGGAATTATCTTCACTTAAAAACTAGACAGAAGCATTCTCAGAAACTTCTTTGTGATGATTGCATTCTACTCACAGAGTTGAACCTTCCTTTTGATAGAACAGTTTTGAAACACTCTTTTTGCAGAATCTGCTAGTGGCTATTTGGAGCGCTTTGAGGCCTATGTTGGAAAAGGAAGAATCTTCACATAAAACCTAGGCAGAAGACTTCTCAGAAACTTCTTCCGATGGGCACATTCAACTCACAGACTTGAAGCTTCCTTCTGATAGAGAGGATTTGAAACAATCTTTGTCCAGAATCTGCAAGGAGATATTTGGGGTGCTAAGAGGCCAAAACTGCAAAAGAAAATATCACCGCATGAGAACTGGACGGAAGCATTCTCAATAACTTCCATGCACTTTATGCATTCAAATCACATAGTGGAATCTTCCTTTTGATAGCGCAGTTTTGAAACACTCCTTTTGTAGAATTTGCTAGTGGATGTTTGGAGCGATTTGAGGCCTATGCTGGGAATGGAAATATCTTCACATAAAAACCAGACAAAAGCATTCTCAGAAACTTCTTTGAGATGAGTGCATTCAACTCACAGACTTGAACCTTCCTTTTGAAAGAGCAGTTTTGAAACACACTTTTTGTAGAATCTGCAAGTGGATATTTGGAGAGCTTTGAGGCCTCTGCTGGAAAATGAAATATCTTCACCTGGAAACCAGACAGAAGCATTCTGAGAATCTTCTTTGTGATGAGTGCATTCAACTCACAGACATGAACGTTCCTTTTGATAGAACAGTTTTGAAACACTAAGTTTGTAGAATCCGCAAGTGTTTATTCGGAGCACCTTGAGGCTTATGTTGGAAAAGGAAATAACCTCACATAAAAACTAGAGAGAAGCATTCTCAGAACCTTCTTTGTGATGAGTGCATTCAACTCGCAGACTTGAACCTTCCTTTTGAACGAGCAGTTTTGAAACACTCTTTTTGTAAAAGCTGCAAATGGATATTTGGAGCACTTTGAGACGTATGCTGGAAAATGGAATATCTTCATCTAAAAACTAGACAGAAGCATTCTCAGAAATTTCTTCTCGATGCGTGCATTCAACTCACAGAGTTGAACCTGTCTTTTGATAGAGCAGTTTGGCAGCACTGTTTTTGTGAAATCTGCAAGTGGATATTTCCAGCAAATTGAGGCCTATGCAAAGAAAAGGAAATATCTTCACATAAAAACTAGGTAGCGGCATTCTCAGAAACTTCTTTGTGAGGAGCGTATTCAACTCACAGACTTGAATGTTCCTTTTGATAGAACAGTTTTGAAACACTCCTTTTGTACAATCTGCAAGTGTTTATTCGGAGCGCTTTGAGGACTATGTTGGAAAAGGAAATATCTTCACATGAAAACTAGACACAAGCATTCTCAGAAACTTCTTTGTGATGAGTGCATTCTACTCACAGAGTTGAACCTTCCTTTTGATAGAACAGTACTGAAGCATTCTTTTTGTAGAATCTGCAATTGGATATTTCGAACGTTTTGAGTCCTATGCTGGAAAAGGTAATATATTCACATAAAAACTAGACAGAAGCATTCTCAGAAACTTCTTTGTGTTGAGTGCATTCAACTCACAGACATGGAGCTTCCCTTTGAAAGAGCAGTTTTGAAACACTCTTTTTGTAAAATCTGCAAGTGGATATTCGGAGCACTTTGAGGCCTATGCTGGGAAATGGAATATCTTCACCTAAAAACTAAACAGAACCTTTCTCAGAAAGCTCTTCTCGATGCATGCTTTCAACTCACAGAGTTGAACCTGCCTTTTGATAGAGCAGTTTGCAATCCCTCTTTTTATAGAATCTGCAAGTGTATATTTGGAGCGCTTTGAGGCCTATGCTGCAAAAGGAAATATCATTGCCTAAAAGCTAGACGGAAGCATTCTCAGAAACTTCTTTGTAATGAGTGCATTCAACTCACAGAGTTGAACCTTCCTTTTGATAGACCAGTTTTGAAACACTGTTTCTGTGGAATCCGCAAGCGGATATTTGGAGCTCTTTGACACTTATGCTGGAAAAGGAGATATCTTCATATACAAAGCAGACAGAAGCATTCTCAGAAACTTCTATGTCATGTGGGGATTGAACTCACAGAGTTGAACTTTCCTTTTTATGGAGCAGTTCTGCAACACTCTTTTTGTGGAAACTGCAAGTGGATATTTGGTGCGATTGCGGCATCTAGCTAGTGGAAAAGGAAATATATACAGGTGAAAACAAGAGAGAATCATTCTCAGAAACTTCTTTCTGATGAGTGCATTCAACTCACAGACTTGAACCTTCCTTTTCAAAGAGCAGTTTTGAAACACTCTTTTTGTAGGATCTGCAAGTGGATATTTGGATCGCTTTGACGCCTATGCTGGGAAATGAAATATCTTCACCGAAAAACTAGACAGAAGCATTCTCAGAAACTTCTTCACGATATGTGCATTCAACTCACAGAGTTGAATCTTTCTTTTCAAAGAGCAGTTTTGAAACACACTTTTGGTAAAATCTGCAAGTGGATATTTGGAGCGCTTTGAGGCCTATGCTGGAAAAGGAAATATCCTCACATCAATACTAGACAGAAGCATTCTCAGAAATTTCTGTGTGATGAGTGCCTTCCACTCACAGACTTGAACGTTCCTTTTGAGGGAACGGTTTTGAAACAGTCCTTTGGTAGAATCTGCAAGTGTTTATTTGGAGCGCTTTGAGGCCTATGTTGGAAAAGGAAATATCTTCACATAAAAACTAGACAGAAGCATTCTCCGAAACTTCTTTGTGATGATTGCATTCTACTCACAGAGTGGAACCTTCCTTTTGAAAGAACAGTTTTGAAACACTCTTTTGGTAGAATCTGCAAGTGGATATTTGGAGCGATTTGAGGCCTATGCTGGAAAAGGAGATATCTTCACATAAAAACTAGACAGAAGCATCCTCAGAAACTTTTTCTGATGTGCGCATTCAACTCACCGAGTTGAACCTTCCTTTTGATAGAGAGGTTTTGAAACACTCTTTGTCTAGAATCTGCAGGTGAATATTTGGAGTGCTAAGAGGCCAACACTGGAAAAGGAAATATCTTCACATGAGAACTAGACGGAAGCATTCTCAGAAAACTTCCGTGGCTTTATGCACTCAACTCACATAGTGGAAACTTCCTTTTGATAGCCAGTTTTGGAAACACTCCTTTTGTAGAATTTGCTAGTGGATGTTTGGAGCGATTTGAGGCCTATGCTGGAAATGGAAATATCTTCACATAAAAACTAGACAGAAGCATTCTCAGAAACTTCTTTGTGATGAATGCATTCAACTCAAAGACTTGAACTTTCCTTTTGAAAGAGCAGTTTTGAAACAATCTTTATGTAGAATCTGCAAGTGGATATTTGGAGCGCTTTGAGGCCTATGCTGGGAAATGAAATAATTTCACCTGAAAACTAGACAGAAGCCTTCTGAGAAACTTCTTTGTGATGAGTGCATTCAACTCACAGACATGAACGTTCCTTTTCTTGGGACAGTTTTGAAACACTGAGTTTGTAGAATCCGCAAGTGTTTATTCGGAGCACCTTGAGGCCTATGCTGGTAAAGGAAATATCTTCACATAAAAATTCGACAGAAGCATTCTCAGAAACTTCTTTGCGTTGAGTGCATTCAACTCCCAGACTTGAACCTTCTTTTTGAACGAGCAGCTTTGAAACACTCTTCTTGTAAAATCTGCAAATGGATATTTGGAGCACTTTGAGGCGTATGCTGGAAAATGGAATATCTTCACCTGAAAACTAGACGGAAGCATTCTCAGAAAGTTCTTCTCGATGCGTGCATTCAACTCACAGAGTTGAACCTGTCTTTTGATAGAGCAGTTTGGAAACACTCTTTTTGTGAGATCAGCAAGTGGATATTTCCAGCGATTTGAGGCCTATGCAAGGAAAACGAAATATCTTCACATAAAAACTAGATAGCAGCATTCTCAGAAACTTCTTTGTGAGGAGCGCATTCAGCTCACAGACTGGAACGTTCCTTTTGATAGAACAGTTTTGAACCACTCCTTTTGTACTATCTGTAAGTGTTTATTCGGAGCGCTTTGGGGCCTATGTTGGAAAAGGAATTATCTTCACTTAAAAACTAGACAGAAGCATTCTCAGAAACTTCTTTGTGATGATTGCATTCTACTCACAGAGTTGAACCTTCCTTTTGATAGAACAGTTTTGAAACACTCTTTTTGCAGAATCTGCCAGTGGCTATTTGGAGCGCTTTGAGGCCTATGTTGGAAAAGGAAGAATCTTCACATAAAACCTAGGCAGAAGACTTCTCAGAAACTTCTTCCGATGGGCACATTCAACTCACAGACTTGAAGCTTCCTTCTGATAGAGAGGATTTGAAACAATCTTTGTCCAGAATCTGCAAGGAGATATTTGGGGTGCTAAGAGGCCAAAACTGCAAAAGAAAATATCACCGCATGAGAACTGGACGGAAGCATTCTCAATAACTTCCATGCACTTTATGCATTCAAATCACATAGTGGAATCTTCCTTTTGATAGCGCAGTTTTGAAACACTCCTTTTGTAGAATTTGCTAGTGGATGTTTGGAGCGATTTGAGGCCTATGCTGGGAATGGAAATATCTTCACATAAAAACCAGACAAAAGCATTCTCAGAAACTTCTTTGAGATGAGTGCATTCAACTCACAGACTTGAACCTTCCTTTTGAAAGAGCAGTTTTGAAACACACTTTTTGTAGAATCTGCAAGTGGATATTTGGAGAGCTTTGAGGCCTCTGCTGGAAAATGAAATATCTTCACCTGGAAACCAGACAGAAGCATTCTGAGAATCTTCTTTGTGATGAGTGCATTCAACTCACAGACATGAACGTTCCTTTTGATAGAACAGTTTTGAAACACTAAGTTTGTAGAATCCGCAAGTGTTTATTCGGAGCACCTTGAGGCTTATGTTGGAAAAGGAAATAACCTCACATAAAAACTAGAGAGAAGCATTCTCAGAACCTTCTTTGTGATGAGTGCATTCAACTCGCAGACTTGAACCTTCCTTTTGAACGAGCAGTTTTGAAACACTCTTTTTGTAAAAGCTGCAAATGGATATTTGGAGCACTTTGAGACGTATGCTGGAAAATGGAATATCTTCATCTAAAAACTAGACAGAAGCATTCTCAGAAATTTCTTCTCGATGCGTGCATTCAACTCACAGAGTTGAACCTGTCTTTTGATAGAGCAGTTTGGCAGCACTGTTTTTGTGAAATCTGCAAGTGGATATTTCCAGCAAATTGAGGCCTATGCAAAGAAAAGGAAATATCTTCACATAAAAACTAGGTAGCGGGATTCTCAGAAACTTCTTTGTGAGGAGCGTATTCAACTCACAGACTTGAATGTTCCTTTTGATAGAACAGTTTTGAAACACTCCTTTTGTACAATCTGCAAGTGTTTATTCGGAGCGCTTTGAGGACTATGTTGGAAAAGGAAATATCTTCACATGAAAACTAGACACAAGCATTCTCAGAAACTTCTTTTTGATGAGTGCATTCTACTCACAGAGTTGAACCTTCCTTTTGATAGAACAGTACTGAAGCATTCTTTTTGTAGAATCTGCAATTGGATATTTCGAACGTTTTGAGTCCTATGCTGGAAAAGGTAATATATTCACATAAAAACTAGACAGAAGCATTCTCAGAAACTTCTTTGTGTTGAGTGCATTCAACTCACAGACATGGAGCTTCCCTTTGAAAGAGCAGTTTTGAAACACTCTTTTTGTAAAATCTGCAAGTGGATATTCGGAGCACTTTGAGGCCTATGCTGGGAAATGGAATATCTTCACCTAAAAACTAAACAGAACCTTTCTCAGAAAGCTCTTCTCGATGCATGCTTTCAACTCACAGAGTTGAACCTGCCTTTTGATAGAGCAGTTTGCAATCCCTCTTTTTATAGAATCTGCAAGTGTATATTTGGAGCGCTTTGTGGCCTATGCTGCAAAAGGAAATATCATTGCCTAAAAGCTAGACGGAAGCATTCTCAGAAACTTCTTTGTAATGAGTGCATTCAACTCACAGAGTTGAACCTTCCTTTTGATAGACCAGTTTTGAAACACTGTTTCTGTGGAATCCGCAAGCGGATATTTGGAGCTCTTTGACACTTATGCTGGAAAAGGAGATATCTTCATATACAAAGCAGACAGAAGCATTCTCAGAAACTTCTATGTCATGTGGGGATTGAACTCACAGAGTTGAACTTTCCTTTTTATGGAGCAGTTCTGCAACACTCTTTTTGTGGAAACTGCAAGTGGATATTTGGTGCGATTGCGGCATCTAGCTAGTGGAAAAGGAAATATATACAGGTGAAAACAAGAGAGAATCATTCTCAGAAACTTCTTTCTGATGAGTGCATTCAACTCACAGACTTGAACCTTCCTTTTCAAAGAGCAGTTTTGAAACACTCTTTTTGTAGGATCTGCAAGTGGATATTTGGATCGCTTTGACGCCTATGCTGGGAAATGAAATATCTTCACCGAAAAACTAGACAGAAGCATTCTCAGAAACTTCTTCACGATATGTGCATTCAACTCACAGAGTTGAATCTTTCTTTTCAAAGAGCAGTTTTGAAACACACTTTTGGTAAAATCTGCAAGTGGATATTTGGAGCGCTTTGAGGCCTATGCTGGAAAAGGAAATATCCTCACATCAATACTAGACAGAAGCATTCTCAGAAATTTCTGTGTGATGAGTGCCTTCCACTCACAGACTTGAACGTTCCTTTTGAGGGAACGGTTTTGAAACAGTCCTTTGGTAGAATCTGCAAGTGTTTATTTGGAGCGCTTTGAGGCCTATGTTGGAAAAGGAAATATCTTCACATAAAAACTAGACAGAAGCATTCTCCGAAACTTCTTTGTGATGATTGCATTCTACTCACAGAGTGGAACCTTCCTTTTGAAAGAACAGTTTTGAAACACTCTTTTGGTAGAATCTGCAAGTGGATATTTGGAGCGATTTGAGGCCTATGCTGGAAAAGGAGATATCTTCACATAAAAACTAGACAGAAGCATCCTCAGAAACTTTTTCTGATGTGCGCATTCAACTCACCGAGTTGAACCTTCCTTTTGATAGAGAGGTTTTGAAACACTCTTTGTCTAGAATCTGCAGGTGAATATTTGGAGTGCTAAGAGGCCAACACTGGAAAAGGAAATATCTTCACATGAGAACTAGACGGAAGCATTCTCAGAAAACTTCCGTGGCTTTATGCACTCAACTCACATAGTGGAAACTTCCTTTTGATAGCCAGTTTTGGAAACACTCCTTTTGTAGAATTTGCTAGTGGATGTTTGGAGCGATTTGAGGCCTATGCTGGAAATGGAAATATCTTCACATAAAAACTAGACAGAAGCATTCTCAGAAACTTCTTTGTGATGAATGCATTCAACTCAAAGACTTGAACTTTCCTTTTGAAAGAGCAGTTTTGAAACAATCTTTATGTAGAATCTGCAAGTGGATATTTGGAGCGCTTTGAGGCCTATGCTGGGAAATGAAATAATTTCACCTGAAAACTAGACAGAAGCCTTCTGAGAAACTTCTTTGTGATGAGTGCATTCAACTCACAGACATGAACGTTCCTTTTCTTGGGACAGTTTTGAAACACTGAGTTTGTAGAATCCGCAAGTGTTTATTCGGAGCACCTTGAGGCCTATGCTGGTAAAGGAAATATCTTCACATAAAAATTCGACAGAAGCATTCTCAGAAACTTCTTTGCGTTGAGTGCATTCAACTCCCAGACTTGAACCTTCTTTTTGAACGAGCAGCTTTGAAACACTCTTCTTGTAAAATCTGCAAATGGATATTTGGAGCACTTTGAGGCGTATGCTGGAAAATGGAATATCTTCACCTGAAAACTAGACGGAAGCATTCTCAGAAAGTTCTTCTCGATGCGTGCATTCAACTCACAGAGTTGAACCTGTCTTTTGATAGAGCAGTTTGGAAACACTCTTTTTGTGAGATCAGCAAGTGGATATTTCCAGCGATTTGAGGCCTATGCAAGGAAAACGAAATATCTTCACATAAAAACTAGATAGCAGCATTCTCAGAAACTTCTTTGTGAGGAGCGCATTCAGCTCACAGACTGGAACGTTCCTTTTGATAGAACAGTTTTGAACCACTCCTTTTGTACTATCTGTAAGTGTTTATTCGGAGCGCTTGGGGGCCTATGTTGGAAAAGGAATTATCTTCACTTAAAAACTAGACAGAAGCATTCTCAGAAACTTCTTTGTGATGATTGCATTCTACTCACAGAGTTGAACCTTCCTTTTGATAGAACAGTTTTGAAACACTCTTTTTGCAGAATCTGCTAGTGGCTATTTGGAGCGCTTTGAGGCCTATGTTGGAAAAGGAAGAATCTTCACATAAAACCTAGGCAGAAGACTTCTCAGAAACTTCTTCCGATGGGCACATTCAACTCACAGACTTGAAGCTTCCTTCTGATAGAGAGGATTTGAAACAATCTTTGTCCAGAATCTGCAAGGAGATATTTGGGGTGCTAAGAGGCCAAAACTGCAAAAGAAAATATCACCGCATGAGAACTGGACGGAAGCATTCTCAATAACTTCCATGCACTTTATGCATTCAAATCACATAGTGGAATCTTCCTTTTGATAGCGCAGTTTTGAAACACTCCTTTTGTAGAATTTGCTAGTGGATGTTTGGAGCGATTTGAGGCCTATGCTGGGAATGGAAATATCTTCACATAAAAACCAGACAAAAGCATTCTCAGAAACTTCTTTGAGATGAGTGCATTCAACTCACAGACTTGAACCTTCCTTTTGAAAGAGCAGTTTTGAAACACACTTTTTGTAGAATCTGCAAGTGGATATTTGGAGAGCTTTGAGGCCTCTGCTGGAAAATGAAATATCTTCACCTGGAAACCAGACAGAAGCATTCTGAGAATCTTCTTTGTGATGAGTGCATTCAACTCACAGACATGAACGTTCCTTTTGATAGAACAGTTTTGAAACACTAAGTTTGTAGAATCCGCAAGTGTTTATTCGGAGCACCTTGAGGCTTATGTTGGAAAAGGAAATAACCTCACATAAAAACTAGAGAGAAGCATTCTCAGAACCTTCTTTGTGATGAGTGCATTCAACTCGCAGACTTGAACCTTCCTTTTGAACGAGCAGTTTTGAAACACTCTTTTTGTAAAAGCTGCAAATGGATATTTGGAGCACTTTGAGACGTATGCTGGAAAATGGAATATCTTCATCTAAAAACTAGACAGAAGCATTCTCAGAAATTTCTTCTCGATGCGTGCATTCAACTCACAGAGTTGAACCTGTCTTTTGATAGAGCAGTTTGGCAGCACTGTTTTTGTGAAATCTGCAAGTGGATATTTCCAGCAAATTGAGGCCTATGCAAAGAAAAGGAAATATCTTCACATAAAAACTAGGTAGCGGCATTCTCAGAAACTTCTTTGTGAGGAGCGTATTCAACTCACAGACTTGAATGTTCCTTTTGATAGAACAGTTTTGAAACACTCCTTTTGTACAATCTGCAAGTGTTTATTCGGAGCGCTTTGAGGACTATGTTGGAAAAGGAAATATCTTCACATGAAAACTAGACACAAGCATTCTCAGAAACTTCTTTGTGATGAGTGCATTCTACTCACAGAGTTGAACCTTCCTTTTGATAGAACAGTACTGAAGCATTCTTTTTGTAGAATCTGCAATTGGATATTTCGAACGTTTTGAGTCCTATGCTGGAAAAGGTAATATATTCACATAAAAACTAGACAGAAGCATTCTCAGAAACTTCTTTGTGTTGAGTGCATTCAACTCACAGACATGGAGCTTCCCTTTGAAAGAGCAGTTTTGAAACACTCTTTTTGTAAAATCTGCAAGTGGATATTCGGAGCACTTTGAGGCCTATGCTGGGAAATGGAATATCTTCACCTAAAAACTAAACAGAACCTTTCTCAGAAAGCTCTTCTCGATGCATGCTTTCAACTCACAGAGTTGAACCTGCCTTTTGATAGAGCAGTTTGCAATCCCTCTTTTTATAGAATCTGCAAGTGTATATTTGGAGCGCTTTGAGGCCTATGCTGCAAAAGGAAATATCATTGCCTAAAAGCTAGACGGAAGCATTCTCAGAAACTTCTTTGTAATGAGTGCATTCAACTCACAGAGTTGAACCTTCCTTTTGATAGACCAGTTTTGAAACACTGTTTCTGTGGAATCCGCAAGCGGATATTTGGAGCTCTTTGACACTTATGCTGGAAAAGGAGATATCTTCATATACAAAGCAGACAGAAGCATTCTCAGAAACTTCTATGTCATGTGGGGATTGAACTCACAGAGTTGAACTTTCCTTTTTATGGAGCAGTTCTGCAACACTCTTTTTGTGGAAACTGCAAGTGGATATTTGGTGCGATTGCGGCATCTAGCTAGTGGAAAAGGAAATATATACAGGTGAAAACAAGAGAGAATCATTCTCAGAAACTTCTTTCTGATGAGTGCATTCAACTCACAGACTTGAACCTTCCTTTTCAAAGAGCAGTTTTGAAACACTCTTTTTGTAGGATCTGCAAGTGGATATTTGGATCGCTTTGACGCCTATGCTGGGAAATGAAATATCTTCACCGAAAAACTAGACAGAAGCATTCTCAGAAACTTCTTCACGATATGTGCATTCAACTCACAGAGTTGAATCTTTCTTTTCAAAGAGCAGTTTTGAAACACACTTTTGGTAAAATCTGCAAGTGGATATTTGGAGCGCTTTGAGGCCTATGCTGGAAAAGGAAATATCCTCACATCAATACTAGACAGAAGCATTCTCAGAAATTTCTGTGTGATGAGTGCCTTCCACTCACAGACTTGAACGTTCCTTTTGAGGGAACGGTTTTGAAACAGTCCTTTGGTAGAATCTGCAAGTGTTTATTTGGAGCGCTTTGAGGCCTATGTTGGAAAAGGAAATATCTTCACATAAAAACTAGACAGAAGCATTCTCCGAAACTTCTTTGTGATGATTGCATTCTACTCACAGAGTGGAACCTTCCTTTTGAAAGAACAGTTTTGAAACACTCTTTTGGTAGAATCTGCAAGTGGATATTTGGAGCGATTTGAGGCCTATGCTGGAAAAGGAGATATCTTCACATAAAAACTAGACAGAAGCATCCTCAGAAACTTTTTCTGATGTGCGCATTCAACTCACCGAGTTGAACCTTCCTTTTGATAGAGAGGTTTTGAAACACTCTTTGTCTAGAATCTGCAGGTGAATATTTGGAGTGCTAAGAGGCCAACACTGGAAAAGGAAATATCTTCACATGAGAACTAGACGGAAGCATTCTCAGAAAACTTCCGTGGCTTTATGCACTCAACTCACATAGTGGAAACTTCCTTTTGATAGCCAGTTTTGGAAACACTCCTTTTGTAGAATTTGCTAGTGGATGTTTGGAGCGATTTGAGGCCTATGCTGGAAATGGAAATATCTTCACATAAAAACTAGACAGAAGCATTCTCAGAAACTTCTTTGTGATGAATGCATTCAACTCAAAGACTTGAACTTTCCTTTTGAAAGAGCAGTTTTGAAACAATCTTTATGTAGAATCTGCAAGTGGATATTTGGAGCGCTTTGAGGCCTATGCTGGGAAATGAAATAATTTCACCTGAAAACTAGACAGAAGCCTTCTGAGAAACTTCTTTGTGATGAGTGCATTCAACTCACAGACATGAACGTTCCTTTTCTTGGGACAGTTTTGAAACACTGAGTTTGTAGAATCCGCAAGTGTTTATTCGGAGCACCTTGAGGCCTATGCTGGTAAAGGAAATATCTTCACATAAAAATTCGACAGAAGCATTCTCAGAAACTTCTTTGCGTTGAGTGCATTCAACTCCCAGACTTGAACCTTCTTTTTGAACGAGCAGCTTTGAAACACTCTTCTTGTAAAATCTGCAAATGGATATTTGGAGCACTTTGAGGCGTATGCTGGAAAATGGAATATCTTCACCTGAAAACTAGACGGAAGCATTCTCAGAAAGTTCTTCTCGATGCGTGCATTCAACTCACAGAGTTGAACCTGTCTTTTGATAGAGCAGTTTGGAAACACTCTTTTTGTGAGATCAGCAAGTGGATATTTCCAGCGATTTGAGGCCTATGCAAGGAAAACGAAATATCTTCACATAAAAACTAGATAGCAGCATTCTCAGAAACTTCTTTGTGAGGAGCGCATTCAGCTCACAGACTGGAACGTTCCTTTTGATAGAACAGTTTTGAACCACTCCTTTTGTACTATCTGTAAGTGTTTATTCGGAGCGCTTTGGGGCCTATGTTGGAAAAGGAATTATCTTCACTTAAAAACTAGACAGAAGCATTCTCAGAAACTTCTTTGTGATGATTGCATTCTACTCACAGAGTTGAACCTTCCTTTTGATAGAACAGTTTTGAAACACTCTTTTTGCAGAATCTGCTAGTGGCTATTTGGAGCGCTTTGAGGCCTATGTTGGAAAAGGAAGAATCTTCACATAAAAACTAGGCAGAAGACTTCTCAGAAACTTCTTCCGATGGGCACATTCAACTCACAGACTTGAAGCTTCCTTCTGATAGAGAGGATTTGAAACAATCTTTGTCCAGAATCTGCAAGGAGATATTTGGGGTGCTAAGAGGCCAAAACTGCAAAAGAAAATATCACCACATGAGAACTGGACGGAAGCATTCTCAATAACTTCCATGCACTTTATGCATTCAAATCACATAGTGGAATCTTCCTTTTGATAGCGCAGTTTTGAAACACTCCTTTTGTCGAATTTGCTAGTGGATGTTTGGAGCGATTTGAGGCCTATGCTGGGAATGGAAATATCTTCACATAAAAACCAGACAAAAGCATTCTCAGAAACTTCTTTGTGATGAGTGCATTCAACTCACAGACTTGAACCTTCCTTTTGAAAGAGCAGTTTTGAAACACACTTTTTGTAGAATCTGCAAGTGGATATTTGGAGAGCTTTGAGGCCTCTGCTGGAAAATGAAATATCTTCACCTGGAAACCAGACAGAAGCATTCTGAGAATCTTCTTTGTGATGAGTGCATTCAACTCACAGACATGAACGTTCCTTTTGATAGAACAGTTTTGAAACACTAAGTTTGTAGAATCGGCAAGTGTTTATTCGGAGCACCTTGAGGCTTATGTTGGAAAAGGAAATAACCTCACATAAAAACTAGAGAGAAGCATTCTCAGAACCTTCTTTGTGATGAGTGCATTCAACTCGCAGACTTGAACCTTCCTTTTGAACGAGCAGTTTTGAAACACTCTTTTTGTAAAAGCTGCAAATGGATATTTGGAGCACTTTGAGACGTATGCTGGAAAATGGAATATCTTCATCTAAAAACTAGACAGAAGCATTCTCAGAAATTTCTTCTCGATGCGTGCATTCAACTCACAGAGTTGAACCTGTCTTTTGATAGAGCAGTTTGGCAGCACTGTTTTTGTGAAATCTGCAAGTGGATATTTCCAGCAAATTGAGGCCTATGCAAAGAAAAGGAAATATCTTCACATAAAAACTAGGTAGCGGCATTCTCAGAAACTTCTTTGTGAGGAGCGTATTCAACTCACAGACTTGAATGTTCCTTTTGATAGAACAGTTTTGAAACACTCCTTTTGTACAATCTGCAAGTGTTTATTCGGAGCGCTTTGAGGACTATGTTGGAAAAGGAAATATCTTCACATGAAAACTAGACACAAGCATTCTCAGAAACTTCTTTGTGATGAGTGCATTCTACTCACAGAGTTGAACCTTCCTTTTGATAGAACAGTACTGAAGCATTCTTTTTGTAGAATCTGCAATTGGATATTTCGAACGTTTTGAGTCCTATGCTGGAAAAGGTAATATATTCACATAAAAACTAGACAGAAGCATTCTCAGAAACTTCTTTGTGTTGAGTGCATTCAACTCACAGACATGGAGCTTCCCTTTGAAAGAGCAGTTTTGAAACACTCTTTTTGTAAAATCTGCAAGTGGATATTCGGAGCACTTTGAGGCCTATGCTGGGAAATGGAATATCTTCACCTAAAAACTAAACAGAACCTTTCTCAGAAAGCTCTTCTCGATGCATGCTTTCAACTCACAGAGTTGAACCTGCCTTTTGATAGAGCAGTTTGCAATCCCTCTTTTTATAGAATCTGCAAGTGTATATTTGGAGCGCTTTGTGGCCTATGCTGCAAAAGGAAATATCATTGCCTAAAAGCTAGACGGAAGCATTCTCAGAAACTTCTTTGTAATGAGTGCATTCAACTCACAGAGTTGAACCTTCCTTTTGATAGACCAGTTTTGAAACACTGTTTCTGTGGAATCCGCAAGCGGATATTTGGAGCTCTTTGACACTTATGCTGGAAAAGGGGATATCTTCATATACAAAGCAGACAGAAGCATTCTCAGAAACTTCTATGTCATGTGGGGATTGAACTCACAGAGTTGAACTTTCCTTTTTATGGAGCAGTTCTGCAACACTCTTTTTGTGGAAACTGCAAGTGGATATTTGGTGCGATTGCGGCATCTAGCTAGTGGAAAAGGAAATATATACAGGTGAAAACAAGAGAGAATCATTCTCAGAAACTTCTTTCTGATGAGTGCATTCAACTCACAGACTTGAACCTTCCTTTTCAAAGAGCAGTTTTGAAACACTCTTTTTGTAGGATCTGCAAGTGGATATTTGGATCGCTTTGACGCCTATGCTGGGAAATGAAATATCTTCACCGAAAAACTAGACAGAAGCATTCTCAGAAACTTCTTCACGATATGTGCATTCAACTCACAGAGTTGAATCTTTCTTTTCAAAGAGCAGTTTTGAAACACACTTTTGGTAAAATCTGCAAGTGGATATTTGGAGCGCTTTGAGGCCTATGCTGGAAAAGGAAATATCCTCACATCAATACTAGACAGAAGCATTCTCAGAAATTTCTGTGTGATGAGTGCCTTCCACTCACAGACTTGAACGTTCCTTTGGAGGGAACGGTTTTGAAACAGTCCTTTGGTAGAATCTGCAAGTGTTTATTTGGAGCGCTTTGAGGCCTATGTTGGAAAAGGAAATATCTTCACATAAAAACTAGACAGAAGCATTCTCCGAAACTTCTTTGTGATGATTGCATTCTACTCACAGAGTGGAACCTTCCTTTTGAAAGAACAGTTTTGAAACACTCTTTTGGTAGAATCTGCAAGTGGATATTTGGAGCGATTTGAGGCCTATGCTGGAAAAGGAGATATCTTCACATAAAAACTAGACAGAAGCATCCTCAGAAACTTTTTCTGATGTGCGCATTCAACTCACCGAGTTGAACCTTCCTTTTGATAGAGAGGTTTTGAAACACTCTTTGTCTAGAATCTGCAGGTGAATATTTGGAGTGCTAAGAGGCCAACACTGGAAAAGGAAATATCTTCACATGAGAACTAGACGGAAGCATTCTCAGAAAACTTCCGTGGCTTTATGCACTCAACTCACATAGTGGAAACTTCCTTTTGATAGCCAGTTTTGGAAACACTCCTTTTGTAGAATTTGCTAGTGGATGTTTGGAGCGATTTGAGGCCTATGCTGGAAATGGAAATATCTTCACATAAAAACTAGACAGAAGCATTCTCAGAAACTTCTTTGTGATGAATGCATTCAACTCAAAGACTTGAACTTTCCTTTTGAAAGAGCAGTTTTGAAACAATCTTTATGTAGAATCTGCAAGTGGATATTTGGAGCGCTTTGAGGCCTATGCTGGGAAATGAAATAATTTCACCTGAAAACTAGACAGAAGCCTTCTGAGAAACTTCTTTGTGATGAGTGCATTCAACTCACAGACATGAACGTTCCTTTTCTTGGGACAGTTTTGAAACACTGAGTTTGTAGAATCCGCAAGTGTTTATTCGGAGCACCTTGAGGCCTATGCTGGTAAAGGAAATATCTTCACATAAAAATTCGACAGAAGCATTCTCAGAAACTTCTTTGCGTTGAGTGCATTCAACTCCCAGTCTTGAACCTTCTTTTTGAACGAGCAGCTTTGAAACACTCTTCTTGTAAAATCTGCAAATGGATATTTGGAGCACTTTGAGGCGTATGCTGGAAAATGGAATATCTTCACCTGAAAACTAGACGGAAGCATTCTCAGAAAGTTCTTCTCGATGCGTGCATTCAACTCACAGAGTTGAACCTGTCTTTTGATAGAGCAGTTTGGAAACACTCTTTTTGTGAGATCAGCAAGTGGATATTTCCAGCGATTTGAGGCCTATGCAAGGAAAACGAAATATCTTCACATAAAAACTAGATAGCAGCATTCTCAGAAACTTCTTTGTGAGGAGCGCATTCAGCTCACAGACTGGAACGTTCCTTTTGATAGAACAGTTTTGAACCACTCCTTTTGTACTATCTGTAAGTGTTTATTCGGAGCGCTTTGGGGCCTATGTTGGAAAAGGAATTATCTTCACTTAAAAACTAGACAGAAGCATTCTCAGAAACTTCTTTGTGATGATTGCATTCTACTCACAGAGTTGAACCTTCCTTTTGATAGAACAGTTTTGAAACACTCTTTTTGCAGAATCTGCTAGTGGCTATTTGGAGCGCTTTGAGGCCTATGTTGGAAAAGGAAGAATCTTCACATAAAAACTAGGCAGAAGACTTCTCAGAAACTTCTTCCGATGGGCACATTCAACTCACAGACTTGAAGCTTCCTTCTGATAGAGAGGATTTGAAACAATCTTTGTCCAGAATCTGCAAGGAGATATTTGGGGTGCTAAGAGGCCAAAACTGCAAAAGAAAATATCACCGCATGAGAACTGGACGGAAGCATTCTCAATAACTTCCATGCACTTTATGCATTCAAATCGCATAGTGGAATCTTCCTTTTGATAGCGCAGTTTTGAAACACTCCTTTTGTAGAATTTGCTAGTGGATGTTTGGAGCGATTTGAGGCCTATGCTGGGAATGGAAATATCTTCACATAAAAACCAGACAAAAGCATTCTCAGAAACTTCTTTGTGATGAGTGCATTCAACTCACAGACTTGAACCTTCCTTTTGAAAGAGCAGTTTTGAAACACACTTTTTGTAGAATCTGCAAGTGGATATTTGGAGAGCTTTGAGGCCTCTGCTGGAAAATGAAATATCTTCACCTGGAAACCAGACAGAAGCATTCTGAGAATCTTCTTTGTGATGAGTGCATTCAACTCACAGACATGAACGTTCCTTTTGATAGAACAGTTTTGAAACACTAAGTTTGTAGAATCCGCAAGTGTTTATTCGGAGCACCTTGAGGCTTATGTTGGAAAAGGAAATAACCTCACATAAAAACTAGAGAGAAGCATTCTCAGAACCTTCTTTGTGATGAGTGCATTCAACTCGCAGACTTGAACCTTCCTTTTGAACGAGCAGTTTTGAAACACTCTTTTTGTAAAAGCTGCAAATGGATATTTGGAGCACTTTGAGACGTATGCTGGAAAATGGAATATCTTCATCTAAAAACTAGACAGAAGCATTCTCAGAAATTTCTTCTCGATGCGTGCATTCAACTCACAGAGTTGAACCTGTCTTTTGATAGAGCAGTTTGGCAGCACTGTTTTTGTGAAATCTGCAAGTGGATATTTCCAGCAAATTGAGGCCTATGCAAAGAAAAGGAAATATCTTCACATAAAAACTAGGTAGCGGCATTCTCAGAAACTTCTTTGTGAGGAGCGTATTCAACTCACAGACTTGAATGTTTCTTTTGATAGAACAGTTTTGAAACACTCCTTTTGTACAATCTGCAAGTGTTTATTCGGAGCGCTTTGAGGACTATGTTGGAAAAGGAAATATCTTCACATGAAAACTAGACACAAGCATTCTCAGAAACTTCTTTGTGATGAGTGCATTCTACTCACAGAGTTGAACCTTCCTTTTGATAGAACAGTACTGAAGCATTCTTTTTGTAGAATCTGCAATTGGATATTTCGAACGTTTTGAGTCCTATGCTGGAAAAGGTAATATATTCACATAAAAACTAGACAGAAGCATTCTCAGAAACTTCTTTGTGTTGAGTGCATTCAACTCACAGACATGGAGCTTCCCTTTGAAAGAGCAGTTTTGAAACACTCTTTTTGTAAAATCTGCAAGTGGATATTCGGAGCACTTTGAGGCCTATGCTGGGAAATGGAATATCTTCACCTAAAAACTAAACAGAACCTTTCTCAGAAAGCTCTTCTCGATGCATGCTTTCAACTCACAGAGTTGAACCTGCCTTTTGATAGAGCAGTTTGCAATCCCTCTTTTTATAGAATCTGCAAGTGTATATTTGGAGCGCTTTGAGGCCTATGCTGCAAAAGGAAATATCATTGCCTAAAAGCTAGACGGAAGCATTCTCAGAAACTTCTTTGTAATGAGTGCATTCAACTCACAGAGTTGAACCTTCCTTTTGATAGACCAGTTTTGAAACACTGTTTCTGTGGAATCCGCAAGCGGATATTTGGAGCTCTTTGACACTTATGCTGGAAAAGGAGATATCTTCATATACAAAGCAGACAGAAGCATTCTCAGAAACTTCTATGTCATGTGGGGATTGAACTCACAGAGTTGAACTTTCCTTTTTATGGAGCAGTTCTGCAACACTCTTTTTGTGGAAACTGCAAGTGGATATTTGGTGCGATTGCGGCATCTAGCTAGTGGAAAAGGAAATATATACAGGTGAAAACAAGAGAGAATCATTCTCAGAAACTTCTTTCTGATGAGTGCATTCAACTCACAGACTTGAACCTTCCTTTTCAAAGAGCAGTTTTGAAACACTCTTTTTGTAGGATCTGCAAGTGGATATTTGGATCGCTTTGACGCCTATGCTGGGAAATGAAATATCTTCACCGAAAAACTAGACAGAAGCATTCTCAGAAACTTCTTCACGATATGCGCATTCAACTCACAGAGTTGAATCTTTCTTTTCAAAGAGCAGTTTTGAAACACACTTTTGGTAAAATCTGCAAGTGGATATTTGGAGCGCTTTCAGGCCTATGCTGGAAAAGGAAATATCCTCACATCAATACTAGACAGAAGCATTCTCAGAAATTTCTGTGTGATGAGTGCCTTCAACTCACAGACTTGAACGTTCCTTTGGAGGGAACGGTTTTGAAACAGTCCTTTGGTAGAATCTGCAAGTGTTTATTTGGAGCGCTTTGAGGCCTATGTTGGAAAAGGAAATATCTTCACATAAAAACTAGACAGAAGCATTCTCCGAAACTTCTTTGTGATGATTGCATTCTACTCACAGAGTGGAACCTTCCTTTTGAAAGAACAGTTTTGAAACACTCTTTTGGTAGAATCTGCAAGTGGATATTTGGAGCGATTTGAGGCCTATGCTGGAAAAGGAGATATCTTCACATAAAAACTAGACAGAAGCATCCTCAGAAACTTTTTCTGATGTGCGCATTCAACTCACCGAGTTGAACCTTCCTTTTGATAGAGAGGTTTTGAAACACTCTTTTTCTAGAATCTGCAGGTGAATATTTGGAGTGCTAAGAGGCCAACACTGGAAAAGGAAATATCTTCACATGAGAACTAGACGGAAGCATTCTCAGAAAACTTCCGTGGCTTTATGCACTCAACTCACATAGTGGAAACTTCCTTTTGATAGCCAGTTTTGGAAACACTCCTTTTGTAGAATTTGCTAGTGGATGTTTGGAGCGATTTGAGGCCTATGCTGGAAATGGAAATATCTTCACATAAAAACTAGACAGAAGCATTCTCAGAAACTTCTTTGTGATGAATGCATTCAACTCAAAGACTTGAACTTTCCTTTTGAAAGAGCAGTTTTGAAACAATCTTTATGTAGAATCTGCAAGTGGATATTTGGAGCGCTTTGAGGCCTATGCTGGGAAATGAAATAATCTCACCTGAAAACTAGACAGAAGCCTTCTGAGAAACTTCTTTGTGATGAGTGCATTCAACTCACAGCCATGAACGTTCCTTTTCTTGGGACAGTTTTGAAACACTGAGTTTGTAGAATCCGCAAGTGTTTATTCGGAGCACCTTGAGGCCTATGCTGGTAAAGGAAATATCTTCACATAAAAATTCGACAGAAGCATTCTCAGAAACTTCTTTGCGTTGAGTGCATTCAACTCCCAGACTTGAACCTTCTTTTTGAACGAGCAGCTTTGAAACACTCTTCTTGTAAAATCTGCAAATGGATATTTGGAGCACTTTGAGGCGTATGCTGGAAAATGGAATATCTTCACCTGAAAACTAGACGGAAGCATTCTCAGAAAGTTCTTCTCGATGCGTGCATTCAACTCACAGAGTTGAACCTGTCTTTTGATAGAGCAGTTTGGAAACACTCTTTTTGTGAGATCAGCAAGTGGATATTTCCAGCGATTTGAGGCCTATGCAAGGAAAACGAAATATCTTCACATAAAAACTAGATAGCAGCATTCTCAGAAACTTCTTTGTGAGGAGCGCATTCAGCTCACAGACTGGAACGTTCCTTTTGATAGAACAGTTTTGAACCACTCCTTTTGTACTATCTGTAAGTGTTTATTCGGAGCGCTTTGGGGCCTATGTTGGAAAAGGAATTATCTTCACTTAAAAACTAGACAGAAGCATTCTCAGAAACTTCTTTGTGATGATTGCATTCTACTCACAGAGTTGAACCTTCCTTTTGATAGAACAGTTTTGAAACACTCTTTTTGCAGAATCTGCTAGTGGCTATTTGGAGCGCTTTGAGGCCTATGTTGGAAAAGGAAGAATCTTCACATAAAAACTAGGCAGAAGACTTCTCAGAAACTTCTTCCGATGGGCACATTCAACTCACAGACTTGAAGCTTCCTTCTGATAGAGAGGATTTGAAACAATCTTTGTCCAGAATCTGCAAGGAGATATTTGGGGTGCTAAGAGGCCAAAACTGCAAAAGAAAATATCACCGCATGAGAACTGGACGGAAGCATTCTCAATAACTTCCATGCACTTTATGCATTCAAATCGCATAGTGGAATCTTCCTTTTGATAGCGCAGTTTTGAAACACTCCTTTTGTAGAATTTGCTAGTGGATGTTTGGAGCGATTTGAGGCCTATGCTGGGAATGGAAATATCTTCACATAAAAACCAGACAAAAGCATTCTCAGAAACTTCTTTGTGATGAGTGCATTCAACTCACAGACTTGAACCTTCCTTTTGAAAGAGCAGTTTTGAAACACACTTTTTGTAGAATCTGCAAGTGGATATTTGGAGAGCTTTGAGGCCTCTGCTGGAAAATGAAATATCTTCACCTGGAAACCAGACAGAAGCATTCTGAGAATCTTCTTTGTGATGAGTGCATTCAACTCACAGACATGAACGTTCCTTTTGATAGAACAGTTTTGAAACACTAAGTTTGTAGAATCCGCAAGTGTTTATTCGGAGCACCTTGAGGCTTATGTTGGAAAAGGAAATAACCTCACATAAAAACTAGAGAGAAGCATTCTCAGAACCTTCTTTGTGATGAGTGCATTCAACTCGCAGACTTGAACCTTCCTTTTGAACGAGCAGTTTTGAAACACTCTTTTTGTAAAAGCTGCAAATGGATATTTGGAGCACTTTGAGACGTATGCTGGAAAATGGAATATCTTCATCTAAAAACTAGACAGAAGCATTCTCAGAAATTTCTTCTCGATGCGTGCATTCAACTCACAGAGTTGAACCTGTCTTTTGATAGAGCAGTTTGGCAGCACTGTTTTTGTGAAATCTGCAAGTGGATATTTCCAGCAAATTGAGGCCTATGCAAAGAAAAGGAAATATCTTCACATAAAAACTAGGTAGCGGCATTCTCAGAAACTTCTTTGTGAGGAGCGTATTCAACTCACAGACTTGAATGTTCCTTTTGATAGAACAGTTTTGAAACACTCCTTTTGTACAATCTGCAAGTGTTTATTCGGAGCGCTTTGAGGACTATGTTGGAAAAGGAAATATCTTCACATGAAAACTAGACACAAGCATTCTCAGAAACTTCTTTGTGATGAGTGCATTCTACTCACAGAGTTGAACCTTCCTTTTGATAGAACAGTACTGAAGCATTCTTTTTGTAGAATCTGCAATTGGATATTTCGAACGTTTTGAGTCCTATGCTGGAAAAGGTAATATATTCACATAAAAACTAGACAGAAGCATTCTCAGAAACTTCTTTGTGTTGAGTGCATTCAACTCACAGACATGGAGCTTCCCTTTGAAAGAGCAGTTTTGAAACACTCTTTTTGTAAAATCTGCAAGTGGATATTCGGAGCACTTTGAGGCCTATGCTGGGAAATGGAATATCTTCACCTAAAAACTAAACAGAACCTTTCTCAGAAAGCTCTTCTCGATGCATGCTTTCAACTCACAGAGTTGAACCTGCCTTTTGATAGAGCAGTTTGCAATCCCTCTTTTTATAGAATCTGCAAGTGTATATTTGGAGCGCTTTGAGGCCTATGCTGCAAAAGGAAATATCATTGCCTAAAAGCTAGACGGAAGCATTCTCAGAAACTTCTTTGTAATGAGTGCATTCAACTCACAGAGTTGAACCTTCCTTTTGATAGACCAGTTTTGAAACACTGTTTCTGTGGAATCCGCAAGCGGATATTTGGAGCTCTTTGACACTTATGCTGGAAAAGGAGATATCTTCATATACAAAGCAGACAGAAGCATTCTCAGAAACTTCTATGTCATGTGGGGATTGAACTCACAGAGTTGAACTTTCCTTTTTATGGAGCAGTTCTGCAACACTCTTTTTGTGGAAACTGCAAGTGGATATTTGGTGCGATTGCGGCATCTAGTGGAAAAGGAAATATATACAGATGAAAACAAGAGAGAATCATTCTCAGAAACTTCTTTCTGATGAGTGCATTCAACTCACAGACTTGAACCTTCCTTTTCAAAGAGCAGTTTTGAAACACTCTTTTTGTAGGATCTGCAAGTGGATATTTGGATCGCTTTGACGCCTATGCTGGGAAATGAAATATCTTCACCGAAAAACTAGACAGAAGCATTCTCAGAAACTTCTTCACGATATGTGCATTCAACTCACAGAGTTGAATCTTTCTTTTCAAAGAGCAGTTTTGAAACACACTTTTGGTAAAATCTGCAAGTGGATATTTGGAGCGCTTTCAGGCCTATGCTGGAAAAGGAAATATCCTCACATCAATACTAGACAGAAGCATTCTCAGAAATTTCTGTGTGATGAGTGCCTTCCACTCACAGACTTGAACGTTCCTTTTGAGGGAACGGTTTTGAAACAGTCCTTTGGTAGAATCTGCAAGTGTTTATTTGGAGCGCTTTGAGGCCTATGTTGGAAAAGGAAATATCTTCACATAAAAACTAGACAGAAGCATTCTCCGAAACTTCTTTGTGATGATTGCATTCTACTCACAGAGTGGAACCTTCCTTTTGAAAGAACAGTTTTGAAACACTCTTTTGGTAGAATCTGCAAGTGGATATTTGGAGCGATTTGAGGCCTATGCTGGAAAAGGAGATATCTTCACATAAAAACTAGACAGAAGCATCCTCAGAAACTTTTTCTGATGTGCGCATTCAACTCACCGAGTTGAACCTTCCTTTTGATAGAGAGGTTTTGAAACACTCTTTGTCTAGAATCTGCAGGTGAATATTTGGAGTGCTAAGAGGCCAACACTGGAAAAGGAAATATCTTCACATGAGAACTAGACGGAAGCATTCTCAGAAAACTTCCGTGGCTTTATGCACTCAACTCACATAGTGGAAACTTCCTTTTGATAGCCAGTTTTGGAAACACTCCTTTTGTAGAATTTGCTAGTGGATGTTTGGAGCGATTTGAGGCCTATGCTGGAAATGGAAATATCTTCACATAAAAACTAGACAGAAGCATTCTCAGAAACTTCTTTGTGATGAATGCATTCAACTCAAAGACTTGAACTTTCCTTTTGAAAGAGCAGTTTTGAAACAATCTTTATGTAGAATCTGCAAGTGGATATTTGGAGCGCTTTGAGGCCTATGCTGGGAAATGAAATAATTTCACCTGAAAACTAGACAGAAGCCTTCTGAGAAACTTCTTTGTGATGAGTGCATTCAACTCACAGACATGAACGTTCCTTTTCTTGGGACAGTTTTGAAACACTGAGTTTGTAGAATCCGCAAGTGTTTATTCGGAGCACCTTGAGGCCTATGCTGGTAAAGGAAATATCTTCACATAAAAATTCGACAGAAGCATTCTCAGAAACTTCTTTGCGTTGAGTGCATTCAACTCCCAGACTTGAACCTTCTTTTTGAACGAGCAGCTTTGAAACACTCTTCTTGTAAAATCTGCAAATGGATATTTGGAGCACTTTGAGGCGTATGCTGGAAAATGGAATATCTTCACCTGAAAACTAGACGGAAGCATTCTCAGAAAGTTCTTCTCGATGCGTGCATTCAACTCACAGAGTTGAACCTGTCTTTTGATAGAGCAGTTTGGAAACACTCTTTTTGTGAGATCAGCAAGTGGATATTTCCAGCGATTTGAGGCCTATGCAAGGAAAACGAAATATCTTCACATAAAAACTAGATAGCAGCATTCTCAGAAACTTCTTTGTGAGGAGCGCATTCAGCTCACAGACTGGAACGTTCCTTTTGATAGAACAGTTTTGAACCACTCCTTTTGTACTATCTGTAAGTGTTTATTCGGAGCGCTTTGGGGCCTATGTTGGAAAAGGAATTATCTTCACTTAAAAACTAGACAGAAGCATTCTCAGAAACTTCTTTGTGATGATTGCATTCTACTCACAGAGTTGAACCTTCCTTTTGATAGAACAGTTTTGAAACACTCTTTTTGCAGAATCTGCTAGTGGCTATTTGGAGCGCTTTGAGGCCTATGTTGGAAAAGGAAGAATCTTCACATAAAAACTAGGCAGAAGACTTCTCAGAAACTTCTTCCGATGGGCACATTCAACTCACAGACTTGAAGCTTCCTTCTGATAGAGAGGATTTGAAACAATCTTTGTCCAGAATCTGCAAGGAGATATTTGGGGTGCTAAGAGGCCAAAACTGCAAAAGAAAATATCACCACATGAGAACTGGACGGAAGCATTCTCAATAACTTCCATGCACTTTATGCATTCAAATCACATAGTGGAATCTTCCTTTTGATAGCGCAGTTTTGAAACACTCCTTTTGTCGAATTTGCTAGTGGATGTTTGGAGCGATTTGAGGCCTATGCTGGGAATGGAAATATCTTCACATAAAAACCAGACAAAAGCATTCTCAGAAACTTCTTTGTGATGAGTGCATTCAACTCACAGACTTGAACCTTCCTTTTGAAAGAGCAGTTTTGAAACACACTTTTTGTAGAATCTGCAAGTGGATATTTGGAGAGCTTTGAGGCCTCTGCTGGAAAATGAAATATCTTCACCTGGAAACCAGACAGAAGCATTCTGAGAATCTTCTTTGTGATGAGTGCATTCAACTCACAGACATGAACGTTCCTTTTGATAGAACAGTTTTGAAACACTAAGTTTGTAGAATCGGCAAGTGTTTATTCGGAGCACCTTGAGGCTTATGTTGGAAAAGGAAATAACCTCACATAAAAACTAGAGAGAAGCATTCTCAGAACCTTCTTTGTGATGAGTGCATTCAACTCGCAGACTTGAACCTTCCTTTTGAACGAGCAGTTTTGAAACACTCTTTTTGTAAAAGCTGCAAATGGATATTTGGAGCACTTTGAGACGTATGCTGGAAAATGGAATATCTTCATCTAAAAACTAGACAGAAGCATTCTCAGAAATTTCTTCTCGATGCGTGCATTCAACTCACAGAGTTGAACCTGTCTTTTGATAGAGCAGTTTGGCAGCACTGTTTTTGTGAAATCTGCAAGTGGATATTTCCAGCAAATTGAGGCCTATGCAAAGAAAAGGAAATATCTTCACATAAAAACTAGGTAGCGGCATTCTCAGAAACTTCTTTGTGAGGAGCGTATTCAACTCACAGACTTGAATGTTCCTTTTGATAGAACAGTTTTGAAACACTCCTTTTGTACAATCTGCAAGTGTTTATTCGGAGCGCTTTGAGGACTATGTTGGAAAAGGAAATATCTTCACATGAAAACTAGACACAAGCATTCTCAGAAACTTCTTTGTGATGAGTGCATTCTACTCACAGAGTTGAACCTTCCTTTTGATAGAACAGTACTGAAGCATTCTTTTTGTAGAATCTGCAATTGGATATTTCGAACGTTTTGAGTCCTATGCTGGAAAAGGTAATATATTCACATAAAAACTAGACAGAAGCATTCTCAGAAACTTCTTTGTGTTGAGTGCATTCAACTCACAGACATGGAGCTTCCCTTTGAAAGAGCAGTTTTGAAACACTCTTTTTGTAAAATCTGCAAGTGGATATTCGGAGCACTTTGAGGCCTATGCTGGGAAATGGAATATCTTCACCTAAAAACTAAACAGAACCTTTCTCAGAAAGCTCTTCTCGATGCATGCTTTCAACTCACAGAGTTGAACCTGCCTTTTGATAGAGCAGTTTGCAATCCCTCTTTTTATAGAATCTGCAAGTGTATATTTGGAGCGCTTTGTGGCCTATGCTGCAAAAGGAAATATCATTGCCTAAAAGCTAGACGGAAGCATTCTCAGAAACTTCTTTGTAATGAGTGCATTCAACTCACAGAGTTGAACCTTCCTTTTGATAGACCAGTTTTGAAACACTGTTTCTGTGGAATCCGCAAGCGGATATTTGGAGCTCTTTGACACTTATGCTGGAAAAGGGGATATCTTCATATACAAAGCAGACAGAAGCATTCTCAGAAACTTCTATGTCATGTGGGGATTGAACTCACAGAGTTGAACTTTCCTTTTTATGGAGCAGTTCTGCAACACTCTTTTTGTGGAAACTGCAAGTGGATATTTGGTGCGATTGCGGCATCTAGCTAGTGGAAAAGGAAATATATACAGGTGAAAACAAGAGAGAATCATTCTCAGAAACTTCTTTCTGATGAGTGCATTCAACTCACAGACTTGAACCTTCCTTTTCAAAGAGCAGTTTTGAAACACTCTTTTTGTAGGATCTGCAAGTGGATATTTGGATCGCTTTGACGCCTATGCTGGGAAATGAAATATCTTCACCGAAAAACTAGACAGAAGCATTCTCAGAAACTTCTTCACGATATGTGCATTCAACTCACAGAGTTGAATCTTTCTTTTCAAAGAGCAGTTTTGAAACACACTTTTGGTAAAATCTGCAAGTGGATATTTGGAGCGCTTTGAGGCCTATGCTGGAAAAGGAAATATCCTCACATCAATACTAGACAGAAGCATTCTCAGAAATTTCTGTGTGATGAGTGCCTTCCACTCACAGACTTGAACGTTCCTTTGGAGGGAACGGTTTTGAAACAGTCCTTTGGTAGAATCTGCAAGTGTTTATTTGGAGCGCTTTGAGGCCTATGTTGGAAAAGGAAATATCTTCACATAAAAACTAGACAGAAGCATTCTCCGAAACTTCTTTGTGATGATTGCATTCTACTCACAGAGTGGAACCTTCCTTTTGAAAGAACAGTTTTGAAACACTCTTTTGGTAGAATCTGCAAGTGGATATTTGGAGCGATTTGAGGCCTATGCTGGAAAAGGAGATATCTTCACATAAAAACTAGACAGAAGCATCCTCAGAAACTTTTTCTGATGTGCGCATTCAACTCACCGAGTTGAACCTTCCTTTTGATAGAGAGGTTTTGAAACACTCTTTGTCTAGAATCTGCAGGTGAATATTTGGAGTGCTAAGAGGCCAACACTGGAAAAGGAAATATCTTCACATGAGAACTAGACGGAAGCATTCTCAGAAAACTTCCGTGGCTTTATGCACTCAACTCACATAGTGGAAACTTCCTTTTGATAGCCAGTTTTGGAAACACTCCTTTTGTAGAATTTGCTAGTGGATGTTTGGAGCGATTTGAGGCCTATGCTGGAAATGGAAATATCTTCACATAAAAACTAGACAGAAGCATTCTCAGAAACTTCTTTGTGATGAATGCATTCAACTCAAAGACTTGAACTTTCCTTTTGAAAGAGCAGTTTTGAAACAATCTTTATGTAGAATCTGCAAGTGGATATTTGGAGCGCTTTGAGGCCTATGCTGGGAAATGAAATAATTTCACCTGAAAACTAGACAGAAGCCTTCTGAGAAACTTCTTTGTGATGAGTGCATTCAACTCACAGACATGAACGTTCCTTTTCTTGGGACAGTTTTGAAACACTGAGTTTGTAGAATCCGCAAGTGTTTATTCGGAGCACCTTGAGGCCTATGCTGGTAAAGGAAATATCTTCACATAAAAATTCGACAGAAGCATTCTCAGAAACTTCTTTGCGTTGAGTGCATTCAACTCCCAGTCTTGAACCTTCTTTTTGAACGAGCAGCTTTGAAACACTCTTCTTGTAAAATCTGCAAATGGATATTTGGAGCACTTTGAGGCGTATGCTGGAAAATGGAATATCTTCACCTGAAAACTAGACGGAAGCATTCTCAGAAAGTTCTTCTCGATGCGTGCATTCAACTCACAGAGTTGAACCTGTCTTTTGATAGAGCAGTTTGGAAACACTCTTTTTGTGAGATCAGCAAGTGGATATTTCCAGCGATTTGAGGCCTATGCAAGGAAAACGAAATATCTTCACATAAAAACTAGATAGCAGCATTCTCAGAAACTTCTTTGTGAGGAGCGCATTCAGCTCACAGACTGGAACGTTCCTTTTGATAGAACAGTTTTGAACCACTCCTTTTGTACTATCTGTAAGTGTTTATTCGGAGCGCTTTGGGGCCTATGTTGGAAAAGGAATTATCTTCACTTAAAAACTAGACAGAAGCATTCTCAGAAACTTCTTTGTGATGATTGCATTCTACTCACAGAGTTGAACCTTCCTTTTGATAGAACAGTTTTGAAACACTCTTTTTGCAGAATCTGCTAGTGGCTATTTGGAGCGCTTTGAGGCCTATGTTGGAAAAGGAAGAATCTTCACATAAAAACTAGGCAGAAGACTTCTCAGAAACTTCTTCCGATGGGCACATTCAACTCACAGACTTGAAGCTTCCTTCTGATAGAGAGGATTTGAAACAATCTTTGTCCAGAATCTGCAAGGAGATATTTGGGGTGCTAAGAGGCCAAAACTGCAAAAGAAAATATCACCGCATGAGAACTGGACGGAAGCATTCTCAATAACTTCCATGCACTTTATGCATTCAAATCGCATAGTGGAATCTTCCTTTTGATAGCGCAGTTTTGAAACACTCCTTTTGTAGAATTTGCTAGTGGATGTTTGGAGCGATTTGAGGCCTATGCTGGGAATGGAAATATCTTCACATAAAAACCAGACAAAAGCATTCTCAGAAACTTCTTTGTGATGAGTGCATTCAACTCACAGACTTGAACCTTCCTTTTGAAAGAGCAGTTTTGAAACACACTTTTTGTAGAATCTGCAAGTGGATATTTGGAGAGCTTTGAGGCCTCTGCTGGAAAATGAAATATCTTCACCTGGAAACCAGACAGAAGCATTCTGAGAATCTTCTTTGTGATGAGTGCATTCAACTCACAGACATGAACGTTCCTTTTGATAGAACAGTTTTGAAACACTAAGTTTGTAGAATCCGCAAGTGTTTATTCGGAGCACCTTGAGGCTTATGTTGGAAAAGGAAATAACCTCACATAAAAACTAGAGAGAAGCATTCTCAGAACCTTCTTTGTGATGAGTGCATTCAACTCGCAGACTTGAACCTTCCTTTTGAACGAGCAGTTTTGAAACACTCTTTTTGTAAAAGCTGCAAATGGATATTTGGAGCACTTTGAGACGTATGCTGGAAAATGGAATATCTTCATCTAAAAACTAGACAGAAGCATTCTCAGAAATTTCTTCTCGATGCGTGCATTCAACTCACAGAGTTGAACCTGTCTTTTGATAGAGCAGTTTGGCAGCACTGTTTTTGTGAAATCTGCAAGTGGATATTTCCAGCAAATTGAGGCCTATGCAAAGAAAAGGAAATATCTTCACATAAAAACTAGGTAGCGGCATTCTCAGAAACTTCTTTGTGAGGAGCGTATTCAACTCACAGACTTGAATGTTTCTTTTGATAGAACAGTTTTGAAACACTCCTTTTGTACAATCTGCAAGTGTTTATTCGGAGCGCTTTGAGGACTATGTTGGAAAAGGAAATATCTTCACATGAAAACTAGACACAAGCATTCTCAGAAACTTCTTTGTGATGAGTGCATTCTACTCACAGAGTTGAACCTTCCTTTTGATAGAACAGTACTGAAGCATTCTTTTTGTAGAATCTGCAATTGGATATTTCGAACGTTTTGAGTCCTATGCTGGAAAAGGTAATATATTCACATAAAAACTAGACAGAAGCATTCTCAGAAACTTCTTTGTGTTGAGTGCATTCAACTCACAGACATGGAGCTTCCCTTTGAAAGAGCAGTTTTGAAACACTCTTTTTGTAAAATCTGCAAGTGGATATTCGGAGCACTTTGAGGCCTATGCTGGGAAATGGAATATCTTCACCTAAAAACTAAACAGAACCTTTCTCAGAAAGCTCTTCTCGATGCATGCTTTCAACTCACAGAGTTGAACCTGCCTTTTGATAGAGCAGTTTGCAATCCCTCTTTTTATAGAATCTGCAAGTGTATATTTGGAGCGCTTTGAGGCCTATGCTGCAAAAGGAAATATCATTGCCTAAAAGCTAGACGGAAGCATTCTCAGAAACTTCTTTGTAATGAGTGCATTCAACTCACAGAGTTGAACCTTCCTTTTGATAGACCAGTTTTGAAACACTGTTTCTGTGGAATCCGCAAGCGGATATTTGGAGCTCTTTGACACTTATGCTGGAAAAGGAGATATCTTCATATACAAAGCAGACAGAAGCATTCTCAGAAACTTCTATGTCATGTGGGGATTGAACTCACAGAGTTGAACTTTCCTTTTTATGGAGCAGTTCTGCAACACTCTTTTTGTGGAAACTGCAAGTGGATATTTGGTGCGATTGCGGCATCTAGCTAGTGGAAAAGGAAATATATACAGGTGAAAACAAGAGAGAATCATTCTCAGAAACTTCTTTCTGATGAGTGCATTCAACTCACAGACTTGAACCTTCCTTTTCAAAGAGCAGTTTTGAAACACTCTTTTTGTAGGATCTGCAAGTGGATATTTGGATCGCTTTGACGCCTATGCTGGGAAATGAAATATCTTCACCGAAAAACTAGACAGAAGCATTCTCAGAAACTTCTTCACGATATGCGCATTCAACTCACAGAGTTGAATCTTTCTTTTCAAAGAGCAGTTTTGAAACACACTTTTGGTAAAATCTGCAAGTGGATATTTGGAGCGCTTTCAGGCCTATGCTGGAAAAGGAAATATCCTCACATCAATACTAGACAGAAGCATTCTCAGAAATTTCTGTGTGATGAGTGCCTTCAACTCACAGACTTGAACGTTCCTTTGGAGGGAACGGTTTTGAAACAGTCCTTTGGTAGAATCTGCAAGTGTTTATTTGGAGCGCTTTGAGGCCTATGTTGGAAAAGGAAATATCTTCACATAAAAACTAGACAGAAGCATTCTCCGAAACTTCTTTGTGATGATTGCATTCTACTCACAGAGTGGAACCTTCCTTTTGAAAGAACAGTTTTGAAACACTCTTTTGGTAGAATCTGCAAGTGGATATTTGGAGCGATTTGAGGCCTATGCTGGAAAAGGAGATATCTTCACATAAAAACTAGACAGAAGCATCCTCAGAAACTTTTTCTGATGTGCGCATTCAACTCACCGAGTTGAACCTTCCTTTTGATAGAGAGGTTTTGAAACACTCTTTTTCTAGAATCTGCAGGTGAATATTTGGAGTGCTAAGAGGCCAACACTGGAAAAGGAAATATCTTCACATGAGAACTAGACGGAAGCATTCTCAGAAAACTTCCGTGGCTTTATGCACTCAACTCACATAGTGGAAACTTCCTTTTGATAGCCAGTTTTGGAAACACTCCTTTTGTAGAATTTGCTAGTGGATGTTTGGAGCGATTTGAGGCCTATGCTGGAAATGGAAATATCTTCACATAAAAACTAGACAGAAGCATTCTCAGAAACTTCTTTGTGATGAATGCATTCAACTCAAAGACTTGAACTTTCCTTTTGAAAGAGCAGTTTTGAAACAATCTTTATGTAGAATCTGCAAGTGGATATTTGGAGCGCTTTGAGGCCTATGCTGGGAAATGAAATAATCTCACCTGAAAACTAGACAGAAGCCTTCTGAGAAACTTCTTTGTGATGAGTGCATTCAACTCACAGCCATGAACGTTCCTTTTCTTGGGACAGTTTTGAAACACTGAGTTTGTAGAATCCGCAAGTGTTTATTCGGAGCACCTTGAGGCCTATGCTGGTAAAGGAAATATCTTCACATAAAAATTCGACAGAAGCATTCTCAGAAACTTCTTTGCGTTGAGTGCATTCAACTCCCAGACTTGAACCTTCTTTTTGAACGAGCAGCTTTGAAACACTCTTCTTGTAAAATCTGCAAATGGATATTTGGAGCACTTTGAGGCGTATGCTGGAAAATGGAATATCTTCACCTGAAAACTAGACGGAAGCATTCTCAGAAAGTTCTTCTCGATGCGTGCATTCAACTCACAGAGTTGAACCTGTCTTTTGATAGAGCAGTTTGGAAACACTCTTTTTGTGAGATCAGCAAGTGGATATTTCCAGCGATTTGAGGCCTATGCAAGGAAAACGAAATATCTTCACATAAAAACTAGATAGCAGCATTCTCAGAAACTTCTTTGTGAGGAGCGCATTCAGCTCACAGACTGGAACGTTCCTTTTGATAGAACAGTTTTGAACCACTCCTTTTGTACTATCTGTAAGTGTTTATTCGGAGCGCTTTGGGGCCTATGTTGGAAAAGGAATTATCTTCACTTAAAAACTAGACAGAAGCATTCTCAGAAACTTCTTTGTGATGATTGCATTCTACTCACAGAGTTGAACCTTCCTTTTGATAGAACAGTTTTGAAACACTCTTTTTGCAGAATCTGCTAGTGGCTATTTGGAGCGCTTTGAGGCCTATGTTGGAAAAGGAAGAATCTTCACATAAAAACTAGGCAGAAGACTTCTCAGAAACTTCTTCCGATGGGCACATTCAACTCACAGACTTGAAGCTTCCTTCTGATAGAGAGGATTTGAAACAATCTTTGTCCAGAATCTGCAAGGAGATATTTGGGGTGCTAAGAGGCCAAAACTGCAAAAGAAAATATCACCGCATGAGAACTGGACGGAAGCATTCTCAATAACTTCCATGCACTTTATGCATTCAAATCGCATAGTGGAATCTTCCTTTTGATAGCGCAGTTTTGAAACACTCCTTTTGTAGAATTTGCTAGTGGATGTTTGGAGCGATTTGAGGCCTATGCTGGGAATGGAAATATCTTCACATAAAAACCAGACAAAAGCATTCTCAGAAACTTCTTTGTGATGAGTGCATTCAACTCACAGACTTGAACCTTCCTTTTGAAAGAGCAGTTTTGAAACACACTTTTTGTAGAATCTGCAAGTGGATATTTGGAGAGCTTTGAGGCCTCTGCTGGAAAATGAAATATCTTCACCTGGAAACCAGACAGAAGCATTCTGAGAATCTTCTTTGTGATGAGTGCATTCAACTCACAGACATGAACGTTCCTTTTGATAGAACAGTTTTGAAACACTAAGTTTGTAGAATCCGCAAGTGTTTATTCGGAGCACCTTGAGGCTTATGTTGGAAAAGGAAATAACCTCACATAAAAACTAGAGAGAAGCATTCTCAGAACCTTCTTTGTGATGAGTGCATTCAACTCGCAGACTTGAACCTTCCTTTTGAACGAGCAGTTTTGAAACACTCTTTTTGTAAAAGCTGCAAATGGATATTTGGAGCACTTTGAGACGTATGCTGGAAAATGGAATATCTTCATCTAAAAACTAGACAGAAGCATTCTCAGAAATTTCTTCTCGATGCGTGCATTCAACTCACAGAGTTGAACCTGTCTTTTGATAGAGCAGTTTGGCAGCACTGTTTTTGTGAAATCTGCAAGTGGATATTTCCAGCAAATTGAGGCCTATGCAAAGAAAAGGAAATATCTTCACATAAAAACTAGGTAGCGGCATTCTCAGAAACTTCTTTGTGAGGAGCGTATTCAACTCACAGACTTGAATGTTCCTTTTGATAGAACAGTTTTGAAACACTCCTTTTGTACAATCTGCAAGTGTTTATTCGGAGCGCTTTGAGGACTATGTTGGAAAAGGAAATATCTTCACATGAAAACTAGACACAAGCATTCTCAGAAACTTCTTTGTGATGAGTGCATTCTACTCACAGAGTTGAACCTTCCTTTTGATAGAACAGTACTGAAGCATTCTTTTTGTAGAATCTGCAATTGGATATTTCGAACGTTTTGAGTCCTATGCTGGAAAAGGTAATATATTCACATAAAAACTAGACAGAAGCATTCTCAGAAACTTCTTTGTGTTGAGTGCATTCAACTCACAGACATGGAGCTTCCCTTTGAAAGAGCAGTTTTGAAACACTCTTTTTGTAAAATCTGCAAGTGGATATTCGGAGCACTTTGAGGCCTATGCTGGGAAATGGAATATCTTCACCTAAAAACTAAACAGAACCTTTCTCAGAAAGCTCTTCTCGATGCATGCTTTCAACTCACAGAGTTGAACCTGCCTTTTGATAGAGCAGTTTGCAATCCCTCTTTTTATAGAATCTGCAAGTGTATATTTGGAGCGCTTTGAGGCCTATGCTGCAAAAGGAAATATCATTGCCTAAAAGCTAGACGGAAGCATTCTCAGAAACTTCTTTGTAATGAGTGCATTCAACTCACAGAGTTGAACCTTCCTTTTGATAGACCAGTTTTGAAACACTGTTTCTGTGGAATCCGCAAGCGGATATTTGGAGCTCTTTGACACTTATGCTGGAAAAGGAGATATCTTCATATACAAAGCAGACAGAAGCATTCTCAGAAACTTCTATGTCATGTGGGGATTGAACTCACAGAGTTGAACTTTCCTTTTTATGGAGCAGTTCTGCAACACTCTTTTTGTGGAAACTGCAAGTGGATATTTGGTGCGATTGCGGCATCTAGCTAGTGGAAAAGGAAATATATACAGGTGAAAACAAGAGAGAATCATTCTCAGAAACTTCTTTCTGATGAGTGCATTCAACTCACAGACTTGAACCTTCCTTTTCAAAGAGCAGTTTTGAAACACTCTTTTTGTAGGATCTGCAAGTGGATATTTGGATCGCTTTGACGCCTATGCTGGGAAATGAAATATCTTCACCGAAAAACTAGACAGAAGCATTCTCAGAAACTTCTTCACGATATGCGCATTCAACTCACAGAGTTGAATCTTTCTTTTCAAAGAGCAGTTTTGAAACACACTTTTGGTAAAATCTGCAAGTGGATATTTGGAGCGCTTTCAGGCCTATGCTGGAAAAGGAAATATCCTCACATCAATACTAGACAGAAGCATTCTCAGAAATTTCTGTGTGATGAGTGCCTTCAACTCACAGACTTGAACGTTCCTTTGGAGGGAACGGTTTTGAAACAGTCCTTTGGTAGAATCTGCAAGTGTTTATTTGGAGCGCTTTGAGGCTTATGTTGGAAAAGGAAATATCTTCACATAAAAACTAGACAGAAGCATTCTCCGAAACTTCTTTGTGATGATTGCATTCTACTCACAGAGTGGAACCTTCCTTTTGAAAGAACAGTTTTGAAACACTCTTTTGGTAGAATCTGCAAGTGGATATTTGGAGCGATTTGAGGCCTATGCTGGAAAAGGAGATATCTTCACATAAAAACTAGACAGAAGCATCCTCAGAAACTTTTTCTGATGTGCGCATTCAACTCACCGAGTTGAACCTTCCTTTTGATAGAGAGGTTTTGAAACACTCTTTTTCTAGAATCTGCAGGTGAATATTTGGAGTGCTAAGAGGCCAACACTGGAAAAGGAAATATCTTCACATGAGAACTAGACGGAAGCATTCTCAGAAAACTTCCGTGGCTTTATGCACTCAACTCACATAGTGGAAACTTCCTTTTGATAGCCAGTTTTGGAAACACTCCTTTTGTAGAATTTGCTAGTGGATGTTTGGAGCGATTTGAGGCCTATGCTGGAAATGGAAATATCTTCACATAAAAACTAGACAGAAGCATTCTCAGAAACTTCTTTGTGATGAATGCATTCAACTCAAAGACTTGAACTTTCCTTTTGAAAGAGCAGTTTTGAAACAATCTTTATGTAGAATCTGCAAGTGGATATTTGGAGCGCTTTGAGGCCTATGCTGGGAAATGAAATAATCTCACCTGAAAACTAGACAGAAGCCTTCTGAGAAACTTCTTTGTGATGAGTGCATTCAACTCACAGACATGAACGTTCCTTTTCTTGGAACAGTTTTGAAACACTGAGTTTGTAGAATCCGCAAGTGTTTATTCGGAGCACCTTGAGGCCTATGCTGGTAAAGGAAATATCTTCACATAAAAATTCGACAGAAGCATTCTCAGAAACTTCTTTGCGTTGAGTGCATTCAACTCCCAGACTTGAACCTTCTTTTTGAACGAGCAGCTTTGAAACACTCTTCTTGTAAAATCTGCAAATGGATATTTGGAGCACTTTGAGGCGTATGCTGGAAAATGGAATATCTTCACCTGAAAACTAGACGGAAGCATTCTCAGAAAGTTCTTCTCGATGCGTGCATTCAACTCACAGAGTTGAACCTGTCTTTTGATAGAGCAGTTTGGAAACACTCTTTTTGTGAGATCAGCAAGTGGATATTTCCAGCGATTTGAGGCCTATGCAAGGAAAACGAAATATCTTCACATAAAAACTAGATAGCAGCATTCTCAGAAACTTCTTTGTGAGGAGCGCATTCAGCTCACAGACTGGAACGTTCCTTTTGATAGAACAGTTTTGAACCACTCCTTTTGTACTATCTGTAAGTGTTTATTCGGAGCGCTTTGGGGCCTATGTTGGAAAAGGAATTATCTTCACTTAAAAACTAGACAGAAGCATTCTCAGAAACTTCTTTGTGATGATTGCATTCTACTCACAGAGTTGAACCTTCCTTTTGATAGAACAGTTTTGAAACACTCTTTTTGCAGAATCTGCTAGTGGCTATTTGGAGCGCTTTGAGGCCTATGTTGGAAAAGGAAGAATCTTCACATAAAAACTAGGCAGAAGACTTCTCAGAAACTTCTTCCGATGGGCACATTCAACTCACAGACTTGAAGCTTCCTTCTGATAGAGAGGATTTGAAACAATCTTTGTCCAGAATCTGCAAGGAGATATTTGGGGTGCTAAGAGGCCAAAACTGCAAAAGAAAATATCACCGCATGAGAACTGGACGGAAGCATTCTCAATAACTTCCATGCACTTTATGCATTCAAATCGCATAGTGGAATCTTCCTTTTGATAGCGCAGTTTTGAAACACTCCTTTTGTAGAATTTGCTAGTGGTTGTTTGGAGCGATTTGAGGCCTATGCTGGGAATGGAAATATCTTCACATAAAAACCAGACAAAAGCATTCTCAGAAACTTCTTTGTGATGAGTGCATTCAACTCACAGACTTGAACCTTCCTTTTGAAAGAGCAGTTTTGAAACACACTTTTTGTAGAATCTGCAAGTGGATATTTGGAGAGCTTTGAGGCCTATGCTGGAAAATGAAATATCTTCACCTGGAAACCAGACAGAAGCATTCTGAGAATCTTCTTTGTGATGAGTGCATTCAACTCACAGACATGAACGTTCCTTTTGATAGAACAGTTTTGAAACACTAAGTTTGTAGAATCCGCAAGTGTTTATTCGGAGCACCTTGAGGCTTATGTTGGAAAAGGAAATAACTTCACATAAAAACTAGAGAGAAGCATTCTCAGAACCTTCTTTGTGATGAGTGCATTCAACTCGCAGACTTGAACCTTCCTTTTGAACGAGCAGTTTTGAAACACTCTTTTTGTAAAAGCTGCAAATGGATATTTGGAGCACTTTGAGACGTATGCTGGAAAATGGAATATCTTCATCTAAAAACTAGACAGAAGCATTCTCAGAAATTTCTTCTCGATGCGTGCATTCAACTCACAGAGTTGAACCTGTCTTTTGATAGAGCAGTTTGGCAGCACTGTTTTTGTGAAATCTGCAAGTGGATATTTCCAGCAAATTGAGGCCTATGCAAAGAAAAGGAAATATCTTCACATAAAAACTAGGTAGCGGCATTCTCAGAAACTTCTTTGTGAGGAGCGTATTCAACTCACAGACTTGAATGTTCCTTTTGATAGAACAGTTTTGAAACACTCCTTTTGTACAATCTGCAAGTGTTTATTCGGAGCGCTTTGAGGACTATGTTGGAAAAGGAAATATCTTCACATGAAAACTAGACACAAGCATTCTCAGAAACTTCTTTGTGATGAGTGCATTCTACTCACAGAGTTGAACCTTCCTTTTGATAGAACAGTACTGAAGCATTCTTTTTGTAGAATCTGCAATTGGATATTTCGAACGTTTTGAGTCCTATGCTGGAAAAGGTAATATATTCACATAAAAACTAGACAGAAGCATTCTCAGAAACTTCTTTGTGTTGAGTGCATTCAACTCACAGACATGGAGCTTCCCTTTGAAAGAGCAGTTTTGAAACACTCTTTTTGTAAAATCTGCAAGTGGATATTCGGAGCACTTTGAGGCCTATGCTGGGAAATGGAATATCTTCACCTAAAAACTAAACAGAACCTTTCTCAGAAAGCTCTTCTCGATGCATGCTTTCAACTCACAGAGTTGAACCTGCCTTTTGATAGAGCAGTTTGCAATCCCTCTTTTTATAGAATCTGCAAGTGTATATTTGGAGCGCTTTGAGGCCTATGCTGCAAAAGGAAATATCATTGCCTAAAAGCTAGACGGAAGCATTCTCAGAAACTTCTTTGTAATGAGTGCATTCAACTCACAGAGTTGAACCTTCCTTTTGATAGACCAGTTTTGAAACACTGTTTCTGTGGAATCCGCAAGCGGATATTTGGAGCTCTTTGACACTTATGCTGGAAAAGGAGATATCTTCATATACAAAGCAGACAGAAGCATTCTCAGAAACTTCTATGTCATGTGGGGATTGAACTCACAGAGTTGAACTTTCCTTTTTATGGAGCAGTTCTGCAACACTCTTTTTGTGGAAACTGCAAGTGGATATTTGGTGCGATTGCGGCATCTAGTGGAAAAGGAAATATATACAGATGAAAACAAGAGAGAATCATTCTCAGAAACTTCTTTCTGATGAGTGCATTCAACTCACAGACTTGAACCTTCCTTTTCAAAGAGCAGTTTTGAAACACTCTTTTTGTAGGATCTGCAAGTGGATATTTGGATCGCTTTGACGCCTATGCTGGGAAATGAAATATCTTCACCGAAAAACTAGACAGAAGCATTCTCAGAAACTTCTTCACGATATGTGCATTCAACTCACAGAGTTGAATCTTTCTTTTCAAAGAGCAGTTTTGAAACACACTTTTGGTAAAATCTGCAAGTGGATATTTGGAGCGCTTTCAGGCCTATGCTGGAAAAGGAAATATCCTCACATCAATACTAGACAGAAGCATTCTCAGAAATTTCTGTGTGATGAGTGCCTTCCACTCACAGACTTGAACGTTCCTTTTGAGGGAACGGTTTTGAAACAGTCCTTTGGTAGAATCTGCAAGTGTTTATTTGGAGCGCTTTGAGGCCTATGTTGGAAAAGGAAATATCTTCACATAAAAACTAGACAGAAGCATTCTCCGAAACTTCTTTGTGATGATTGCATTCTACTCACAGAGTGGAACCTTCCTTTTGAAAGAACAGTTTTGAAACACTCTTTTGGTAGAATCTGCAAGTGGATATTTGGAGCGATTTGAGGCCTATGCTGGAAAAGGAGATATCTTCACATAAAAACTAGACAGAAGCATCCTCAGAAACTTTTTCTGATGTGCGCATTCAACTCACCGAGTTGAACCTTCCTTTTGATAGAGAGGTTTTGAAACACTCTTTGTCTAGAATCTGCAGGTGAATATTTGGAGTGCTAAGAGGCCAACACTGGAAAAGGAAATATCTTCACATGAGAACTAGACGGAAGCATTCTCAGAAAACTTCCGTGGCTTTATGCACTCAACTCACATAGTGGAAACTTCCTTTTGATAGCCAGTTTTGGAAACACTCCTTTTGTAGAATTTGCTAGTGGATGTTTGGAGCGATTTGAGGCCTATGCTGGAAATGGAAATATCTTCACATAAAAACTAGACAGAAGCATTCTCAGAAACTTCTTTGTGATGAATGCATTCAACTCAAAGACTTGAACTTTCCTTTTGAAAGAGCAGTTTTGAAACAATCTTTATGTAGAATCTGCAAGTGGATATTTGGAGCGCTTTGAGGCCTATGCTGGGAAATGAAATAATTTCACCTGAAAACTAGACAGAAGCCTTCTGAGAAACTTCTTTGTGATGAGTGCATTCAACTCACAGCCATGAACGTTCCTTTTCTTGGGACAGTTTTGAAACACTGAGTTTGTAGAATCCGCAAGTGTTTATTCGGAGCACCTTGAGGCCTATGCTGGTAAAGGAAATATCTTCACATAAAAATTCGACAGAAGCATTCTCAGAAACTTCTTTGCGTTGAGTGCATTCAACTCCCAGACTTGAACCTTCTTTTTGAACGAGCAGCTTTGAAACACTCTTCTTGTAAAATCTGCAAATGGATATTTGGAGCACTTTGAGGCGTATGCTGGAAAATGGAATATCTTCACCTGAAAACTAGACGGAAGCATTCTCAGAAAGTTCTTCTCGATGCGTGCATTCAACTCACAGAGTTGAACCTGTCTTTTGATAGAGCAGTTTGGAAACACTCTTTTTGTGAGATCAGCAAGTGGATATTTCCAGCGATTTGAGGCCTATGCAAGGAAAACGAAATATCTTCACATAAAAACTAGATAGCAGCATTCTCAGAAACTTCTTTGTGAGGAGCGCATTCAGCTCACAGACTGGAACGTTCCTTTTGATAGAACAGTTTTGAACCACTCCTTTTGTACTATCTGTAAGTGTTTATTCGGAGCGCTTTGGGGCCTATGTTGGAAAAGGAATTATCTTCACTTAAAAACTAGACAGAAGCATTCTCAGAAACTTCTTTGTGATGATTGCATTCTACTCACAGAGTTGAACCTTCCTTTTGATAGAACAGTTTTGAAACACTCTTTTTGCAGAATCTGCTAGTGGCTATTTGGAGCGCTTTGAGGCCTATGTTGGAAAAGGAAGAATCTTCACATAAAAACTAGGCAGAAGACTTCTCAGAAACTTCTTCCGATGGGCACATTCAACTCACAGACTTGAAGCTTCCTTCTGATAGAGAGGATTTGAAACAATCTTTGTCCAGAATCTGCAAGGAGATATTTGGGGTGCTAAGAGGCCAAAACTGCAAAAGAAAATATCACCACATGAGAACTGGACGGAAGCATTCTCAATAACTTCCATGCACTTTATGCATTCAAATCACATAGTGGAATCTTCCTTTTGATAGCGCAGTTTTGAAACACTCCTTTTGTAGAATTTGCTAGTGGTTGTTTGGAGCGATTTGAGGCCTATGCTGGGAATGGAAATATCTTCACATAAAAACCAGACAAAAGCATTCTCAGAAACTTCTTTGTGATGAGTGCATTCAACTCACAGACTTGAACCTTCCTTTTGAAAGAGCAGTTTTGAAACACACTTTTTGTAGAATCTGCAAGTGGATATTTGGAGAGCTTTGAGGCCTATGCTGGAAAATGAAATATCTTCACCTGGAAACCAGACAGAAGCATTCTGAGAATCTTCTTTGTGATGAGTGCATTCAACTCACAGACATGAACGTTCCTTTTGATAGAACAGTTTTGAAACACTAAGTTTGTAGAATCCGCAAGTGTTTATTCGGAGCACCTAGAGGCTTATGTTGGAAAAGGAAATAACTTCACATAAAAACTAGAGAGAAGCATTCTCAGAACCTTCTTTGTGATGAGTGCATTCAACTCGCAGACTTGAACCTTCCTTTTGAACGAGCAGTTTTGAAACACTCTTTTTGTAAAAGCTGCAAATGGATATTTGGAGCACTTTGAGACGTATGCTGGAAAATGGAATATCTTCATCTAAAAACTAGACAGAAGCATTCTCAGAAATTTCTTCTCGATGCGTGCATTCAACTCACAGAGTTGAACCTGTCTTTTGATAGAGCAGTTTGGCAGCACTGTTTTTGTGAAATCTGCAAGTGGATATTTCCAGCAAATTGAGGCCTATGCAAAGAAAAGGAAATATCTTCACATAAAAACTAGGTAGCGGCATTCTCAGAAACTTCTTTGTGAGGAGCGTATTCAACTCACAGACTTGAATGTTCCTTTTGATAGAACAGTTTTGAAACACTCCTTTTGTACAATCTGCAAGTGTTTATTCGGAGCGCTTTGAGGACTATGTTGGAAAAGGAAATATCTTCACATGAAAACTAGACACAAGCATTCTCAGAAACTTCTTTGTGATGAGTGCATTCTACTCACAGAGTTGAACCTTCCTTTTGATAGAACAGTACTGAAGCATTCTTTTTGTAGAATCTGCAATTGGATATTTCGAACGTTTTGAGTCCTATGCTGGAAAAGGTAATATATTCACATAAAAACTAGACAGAAGCATTCTCAGAAACTTCTTTGTGTTGAGTGCATTCAACTCACAGACATGGAGCTTCCCTTTGAAAGAGCAGTTTTGAAACACTCTTTTTGTAAAATCTGCAAGTGGATATTCGGAGCACTTTGAGGCCTATGCTGGGAAATGGAATATCTTCACCTAAAAACTAAACAGAACCTTTCTCAGAAAGCTCTTCTCGATGCATGCTTTCAACTCACAGAGTTGAACCTGCCTTTTGATAGAGCAGTTTGCAATCCCTCTTTTTATAGAATCTGCAAGTGTATATTTGGAGCGCTTTGAGGCCTATGCTGCAAAAGGAAATATCATTGCCTAAAAGCTAGACGGAAGCATTCTCAGAAACTTCTTTGTAATGAGTGCATTCAACTCACAGAGTTGAACCTTCCTTTTGATAGACCAGTTTTGAAACACTGTTTCTGTGGAATCCGCAAGCGGATATTTGGAGCTCTTTGACACTTATGCTGGAAAAGGAGATATCTTCATATACAAAGCAGACAGAAGCATTCTCAGAAACTTCTATGTCATGTGGGGATTGAACTCACAGAGTTGAACTTTCCTTTTTATGGAGCAGTTCTGCAACACTCTTTTTGTGGAAACTGCAAGTGGATATTTGGTGCGATTGCGGCATCTAGTGGAAAAGGAAATATATACAGATGAAAACAAGAGAGAATCATTCTCAGAAACTTCTTTCTGATGAGTGCATTCAACTCACAGACTTGAACCTTCCTTTTCAAAGAGCAGTTTTGAAACACTCTTTTTGTAGGATCTGCAAGTGGATATTTGGATCGCTTTGACGCCTATGCTGGGAAATGAAATATCTTCACCGAAAAACTAGACAGAAGCATTCTCAGAAACTTCTTCACGATATGTGCATTCAACTCACAGAGTTGAATCTTTCTTTTCAAAGAGCAGTTTTGAAACACACTTTTGGTAAAATCTGCAAGTGGATATTTGGAGCGCTTTCAGGCCTATGCTGGAAAAGGAAATATCCTCACATCAATACTAGACAGAAGCATTCTCAGAAATTTCTGTGTGATGAGTGCCTTCCACTCACAGACTTGAACGTTCCTTTTGAGGGAACGGTTTTGAAACAGTCCTTTGGTAGAATCTGCAAGTGTTTATTTGGAGCGCTTTGAGGCCTATGTTGGAAAAGGAAATATCTTCACATAAAAACTAGACAGAAGCATTCTCCGAAACTTCTTTGTGATGATTGCATTCTACTCACAGAGTGGAACCTTCCTTTTGAAAGAACAGTTTTGAAACACTCTTTTGGTAGAATCTGCAAGTGGATATTTGGAGCGATTTGAGGCCTATGCTGGAAAAGGAGATATCTTCACATAAAAACTAGACAGAAGCATCCTCAGAAACTTTTTCTGATGTGCGCATTCAACTCACCGAGTTGAACCTTCCTTTTGATAGAGAGGTTTTGAAACACTCTTTGTCTAGAATCTGCAGGTGAATATTTGGAGTGCTAAGAGGCCAACACTGGAAAAGGAAATATCTTCACATGAGAACTAGACGGAAGCATTCTCAGAAAACTTCCGTGGCTTTATGCACTCAACTCACATAGTGGAAACTTCCTTTTGATAGCCAGTTTTGGAAACACTCCTTTTGTAGAATTTGCTAGTGGATGTTTGGAGCGATTTGAGGCCTATGCTGGAAATGGAAATATCTTCACATAAAAACTAGACAGAAGCATTCTCAGAAACTTCTTTGTGATGAATGCATTCAACTCAAAGACTTGAACTTTCCTTTTGAAAGAGCAGTTTTGAAACAATCTTTATGTAGAATCTGCAAGTGGATATTTGGAGCGCTTTGAGGCCTATGCTGGGAAATGAAATAATTTCACCTGAAAACTAGACAGAAGCCTTCTGAGAAACTTCTTTGTGATGAGTGCATTCAACTCACAGCCATGAACGTTCCTTTTCTTGGGACAGTTTTGAAACACTGAGTTTGTAGAATCCGCAAGTGTTTATTCGGAGCACCTTGAGGCCTATGCTGGTAAAGGAAATATCTTCACATAAAAATTCGACAGAAGCATTCTCAGAAACTTCTTTGCGTTGAGTGCATTCAACTCCCAGACTTGAACCTTCTTTTTGAACGAGCAGCTTTGAAACACTCTTCTTGTAAAATCTGCAAATGGATATTTGGAGCACTTTGAGGCGTATGCTGGAAAATGGAATATCTTCACCTGAAAACTAGACGGAAGCATTCTCAGAAAGTTCTTCTCGATGCGTGCATTCAACTCACAGAGTTGAACCTGTCTTTTGATAGAGCAGTTTGGAAACACTCTTTTTGTGAGATCAGCAAGTGGATATTTCCAGCGATTTGAGGCCTATGCAAGGAAAACGAAATATCTTCACATAAAAACTAGATAGCAGCATTCTCAGAAACTTCTTTGTGAGGAGCGCATTCAGCTCACAGACTGGAACGTTCCTTTTGATAGAACAGTTTTGAACCACTCCTTTTGTACTATCTGTAAGTGTTTATTCGGAGCGCTTTGGGGCCTATGTTGGAAAAGGAATTATCTTCACTTAAAAACTAGACAGAAGCATTCTCAGAAACTTCTTTGTGATGATTGCATTCTACTCACAGAGTTGAACCTTCCTTTTGATAGAACAGTTTTGAAACACTCTTTTTGCAGAATCTGCTAGTGGCTATTTGGAGCGCTTTGAGGCCTATGTTGGAAAAGGAAGAATCTTCACATAAAAACTAGGCAGAAGACTTCTCAGAAACTTCTTCCGATGGGCACATTCAACTCACAGACTTGAAGCTTCCTTCTGATAGAGAGGATTTGAAACAATCTTTGTCCAGAATCTGCAAGGAGATATTTGGGGTGCTAAGAGGCCAAAACTGCAAAAGAAAATATCACCACATGAGAACTGGACGGAAGCATTCTCAATAACTTCCATGCACTTTATGCATTCAAATCACATAGTGGAATCTTCCTTTTGATAGCGCAGTTTTGAAACACTCCTTTTGTAGAATTTGCTAGTGGATGTTTGGAGCGATTTGAGGCCTATGCTGGGAATGGAAATATCTTCACATAAAAACCAGACAAAAGCATTCTCAGAAACTTCTTTGTGATGAGTGCATTCAACTCACAGACTTGAACCTTCCTTTTGAAAGAGCAGTTTTGAAACACACTTTTTGTAGAATCTGCAAGTGGATATTTGGAGAGCTTTGAGGCCTCTGCTGGAAAATGAAATATCTTCACCTGGAAACCAGACAGAAGCATTCTGAGAATCTTCTTTGTGATGAGTGCATTCAACTCACAGACATGAACGTTCCTTTTGATAGAACAGTTTTGAAACACTAAGTTTGTAGAATCCGCAAGTGTTTATTCGGAGCACCTTGAGGCTTATGTTGGAAAAGGAAATAACCTCACATAAAAACTAGAGAGAAGCATTCTCAGAACCTTCTTTGTGATGAGTGCATTCAACTCGCAGACTTGAACCTTCCTTTTGAACGAGCAGTTTTGAAACACTCTTTTTGTAAAAGCTGCAAATGGATATTTGGAGCACTTTGAGACGTATGCTGGAAAATGGAATATCTTCATCTAAAAACTAGACAGAAGCATTCTCAGAAATTTCTTCTCGATGCGTGCATTCAACTCACAGAGTTGAACCTGTCTTTTGATAGAGCAGTTTGGCAGCACTGTTTTTGTGAAATCTGCAAGTGGATATTTCCAGCAAATTGAGGCCTATGCAAAGAAAAGGAAATATCTTCACATAAAAACTAGGTAGCGGCATTCTCAGAAACTTCTTTGTGAGGAGCGTATTCAACTCACAGACTTGAATGTTCCTTTTGATAGAACAGTTTTGAAACACTCCTTTTGTACAATCTGCAAGTGTTTATTCGGAGCGCTTTGAGGACTATGTTGGAAAAGGAAATATCTTCACATGAAAACTAGACACAAGCATTCTCAGAAACTTCTTTGTGATGAGTGCATTCTACTCACAGAGTTGAACCTTCCTTTTGATAGAACAGTACTGAAGCATTCTTTTTGTAGAATCTGCAATTGGATATTTCGAACGTTTTGAGTCCTATGCTGGAAAAGGTAATATATTCACATAAAAACTAGACAGAAGCATTCTCAGAAACTTCTTTGTGTTGAGTGCATTCAACTCACAGACATGGAGCTTCCTTTTGAAAGAGCAGTTTTGAAACACTCTTTTTGTAAAATCTGCAAGTGGATATTCGGAGCACTTTGAGGCCTATGCTGGGAAATGGAATATCTTCACCTAAAAACTAAACAGAACCTTTCTCAGAAAGCTCTTCTCGATGCATGCTTTCAACTCACAGAGTTGAACCTGCCTTTTGATAGAGCAGTTTGCAATCCCTCTTTTTATAGAATCTGCAAGTGTATATTTGGAGCGCTTTGAGGCCTATGCTGCAAAAGGAAATATCATTGCCTAAAAGCTAGACGGAAGCATTCTCAGAAACTTCTTTGTAATGAGTGCATTCAACTCACAGAGTTGAACCTTCCTTTTGATAGACCAGTTTTGAAACACTGTTTCTGTGGAATCCGCAAGCGGATATTTGGAGCTCTTTGACACTTATGCTGGAAAAGGAGATATCTTCATATACAAAGCAGACAGAAGCATTCTCAGAAACTTCTATGTCATGTGGGGATTGAACTCACAGAGTTGAACTTTCCTTTTTATGGAGCAGTTCTGCAACACTCTTTTTGTGGAAACTGCAAGTGGATATTTGGTGCGATTGCGGCATCTAGCTAGTGGAAAAGGAAATATATACAGGTGAAAACAAGAGAGAATCATTCTCAGAAACTTCTTTCTGATGAGTGCATTCAACTCACAGACTTGAACCTTCCTTTTCAAAGAGCAGTTTTGAAACACTCTTTTTGTAGGATCTGCAGGTGGATATTTGGATCGCTTTGACGCCTATGCTGGGAAATGAAATATCTTCACCGAAAAACTAGACAGAAGCATTCTCAGAAACTTCTTCACGATATGCGCATTCAACTCACAGAGTTGAATCTTTCTTTTCAAAGAGCAGTTTTGAAACACACTTTTGGTAAAATCTGCAAGTGGATATTTGGAGCGCTTTCAGGCCTATGCTGGAAAAGGAAATATCCTCACATCAATACTAGACAGAAGCATTCTCAGAAATTTCTGTGTGATGAGTGCCTTCAACTCACAGACTTGAACGTTCCTTTGGAGGGAACGGTTTTGAAACAGTCCTTTGGTAGAATCTGCAAGTGTTTATTTGGAGCGCTTTGAGGCCTATGTTGGAAAAGGAAATATCTTCACATAAAAACTAGACAGAAGCATTCTCCGAAACTTCTTTGTGATGATTGCATTCTACTCACAGAGTGGAACCTTCCTTTTGAAAGAACAGTTTTGAAACACTCTTTTGGTAGAATCTGCAAGTGGATATTTGGAGCGATTTGAGGCCTATGCTGGAAAAGGAGATATCTTCACATAAAAACTAGACAGAAGCATCCTCAGAAACTTTTTCTGATGTGCGCATTCAACTCACCGAGTTGAACCTTCCTTTTGATAGAGAGGTTTTGAAACACTCTTTGTCTAGAATCTGCAGGTGAATATTTGGAGTGCTAAGAGGCCAACACTGGAAAAGGAAATATCTTCACATGAGAACTAGACGGAAGCATTCTCAGAAAACTTCCGTGGCTTTATGCACTCAACTCACATAGTGGAAACTTCCTTTTGATAGCCAGTTTTGGAAACACTCCTTTTGTAGAATTTGCTAGTGGATGTTTGGAGCGATTTGAGGCCTATGCTGGAAATGGAAATATCTTCACATAAAAACTAGACAGAAGCATTCTCAGAAACTTCTTTGTGATGAATGCATTCAACTCAAAGACTTGAACTTTCCTTTTGAAAGAGCAGTTTTGAAACAATCTTTATGTAGAATCTGCAAGTGGATATTTGGAGCGCTTTGAGGCCTATGCTGGGAAATGAAATAATTTCACCTGAAAACTAGACAGAAGCCTTCTGAGAAACTTCTTTGTGATGAGTGCATTCAACTCACAGCCATGAACGTTCCTTTTCTTGGGACAGTTTTGAAACACTGAGTTTGTAGAATCCGCAAGTGTTTATTCGGAGCACCTTGAGGCCTATGCTGGTAAAGGAAATATCTTCACATAAAAATTCGACAGAAGCATTCTCAGAAACTTCTTTGCGTTGAGTGCATTCAACTCCCAGACTTGAACCTTCTTTTTGAACGAGCAGCTTTGAAACACTCTTCTTGTAAAATCTGCAAATGGATATTTGGAGCACTTTGAGGCGTATGCTGGAAAATGGAATATCTTCACCTGAAAACTAGACGGAAGCATTCTCAGAAAGTTCTTCTCGATGCGTGCATTCAACTCACAGAGTTGAACCTGTCTTTTGATAGAGCAGTTTGGAAACACTCTTTTTGTGAGATCAGCAAGTGGATATTTCCAGCGATTTGAGGCCTATGCAAGGAAAACGAAATATCTTCACATAAAAACTAGATAGCAGCATTCTCAGAAACTTCTTTGTGAGGAGCGCATTCAGCTCACAGACTGGAACGTTCCTTTTGATAGAACAGTTTTGAACCACTCCTTTTGTACTATCTGTAAGTGTTTATTCGGAGCGCTTTGGGGCCTATGTTGGAAAAGGAATTATCTTCACTTAAAAACTAGACAGAAGCATTCTCAGAAACTTCTTTGTGATGATTGCATTCTACTCACAGAGTTGAACCTTCCTTTTGATAGAACAGTTTTGAAACACTCTTTTTGCAGAATCTGCTAGTGGCTATTTGGAGCGCTTTGAGGCCTATGTTGGAAAAGGAAGAATCTTCACATAAAAACTAGGCAGAAGACTTCTCAGAAACTTCTTCCGATGGGCACATTCAACTCACAGACTTGAAGCTTCCTTCTGATAGAGAGGATTTGAAACAATCTTTGTCCAGAATCTGCAAGGAGATATTTGGGGTGCTAAGAGGCCAAAACTGCAAAAGAAAATATCACCACATGAGAACTGGACGGAAGCATTCTCAATAACTTCCATGCACTTTATGCATTCAAATCACATAGTGGAATCTTCCTTTTGATAGCGCAGTTTTGAAACACTCCTTTTGTAGAATTTGCTAGTGGATGTTTGGAGCGATTTGAGGCCTATGCTGGGAATGGAAATATCTTCACATAAAAACCAGACAAAAGCATTCTCAGAAACTTCTTTGTGATGAGTGCATTCAACTCACAGACTTGAACCTTCCTTTTGAAAGAGCAGTTTTGAAACACACTTTTTGTAGAATCTGCAAGTGGATATTTGGAGAGCTTTGAGGCCTCTGCTGGAAAATGAAATATCTTCACCTGGAAACCAGACAGAAGCATTCTGAGAATCTTCTTTGTGATGAGTGCATTCAACTCACAGACATGAACGTTCCTTTTGATAGAACAGTTTTGAAACACTAAGTTTGTAGAATCGGCAAGTGTTTATTCGGAGCACCTTGAGGCTTATGTTGGAAAAGGAAATAACCTCACATAAAAACTAGAGAGAAGCATTCTCAGAACCTTCTTTGTGATGAGTGCATTCAACTCGCAGACTTGAACCTTCCTTTTGAACGAGCAGTTTTGAAACACTCTTTTTGTAAAAGCTGCAAATGGATATTTGGAGCACTTTGAGACGTATGCTGGAAAATGGAATATCTTCATCTAAAAACTAGACAGAAGCATTCTCAGAAATTTCTTCTCGATGCGTGCATTCAACTCACAGAGTTGAACCTGTCTTTTGATAGAGCAGTTTGGCAGCACTGTTTTTGTGAAATCTGCAAGTGGATATTTCCAGCAAATTGAGGCCTATGCAAAGAAAAGGAAATATCTTCACATAAAAACTAGGTAGCGGCATTCTCAGAAACTTCTTTGTGAGGAGCGTATTCAACTCACAGACCTGAATGTTCCTTTTGATAGAACAGTTTTGAAACACTCCTTTTGTACAATCTGCAAGTGTTTATTCGGAGCGCTTTGAGGACTATGTTGGAAAAGGAAATATCTTCACATGAAAACTAGACACAAGCATTCTCAGAAACTTCTTTGTGATGAGTGCATTCTACTCACAGAGTTGAACCTTCCTTTTGATAGAACAGTACTGAAGCATTCTTTTTGTAGAATCTGCAATTGGATATTTCGAACGTTTTGAGTCCTATGCTGGAAAAGGTAATATATTCACATAAAAACTAGACAGAAGCATTCTCAGAAACTTCTTTGTGTTGAGTGCATTCAACTCACAGACATGGAGCTTCCTTTTGAAAGAGCAGTTTTGAAACACTCTTTTTGTAAAATCTGCAAGTGGATATTCGGAGCACTTTGAGGCCTATGCTGGGAAATGGAATATCTTCACCTAAAAACTAAACAGAACCTTTCTCAGAAAGCTCTTCTCGATGCATGCTTTCAACTCACAGAGTTGAACCTGCCTTTTGATAGAGCAGTTTGCAATCCCTCTTTTTATAGAATCTGCAAGTGTATATTTGGAGCGCTTTGAGGCCTATGCTGCAAAAGGAAATATCATTGCCTAAAAGCTAGACGGAAGCATTCTCAGAAACTTCTTTGTAATGAGTGCATTCAACTCACAGAGTTGAACCTTCCTTTTGATAGACCAGTTTTGAAACACTGTTTCTGTGGAATCCGCAAGCGGATATTTGGAGCTCTTTGACACTTATGCTGGAAAAGGAGATATCTTCATATACAAAGCAGACAGAAGCATTCTCAGAAACTTCTATGTCATGTGGGGATTGAACTCACAGAGTTGAACTTTCCTTTTTATGGAGCAGTTCTGCAACACTCTTTTTGTGGAAACTGCAAGTGGATATTTGGTGCGATTGCGGCATCTAGTGGAAAAGGAAATATATACAGGTGAAAACAAGAGAGAATCATTCTCAGAAACTTCTTTCTGATGAGTGCATTCAACTCACAGACTTGAACCTTCCTTTTCAAAGAGCAGTTTTGAAACACTCTTTTTGTAGGATCTGCAAGTGGATATTTGGATCGCTTTGACGCCTATGCTGGGAAATGAAATATCTTCACCGAAAAACTAGACAGAAGCATTCTCAGAAACTTCTTCACGATATGTGCATTCAACTCACAGAGTTGAATCTTTCTTTTCAAAGAGCAGTTTTGAAACACACTTTTGGTAAAATCTGCAAGTGGATATTTGGAGCGCTTTCAGGCCTATGCTGGAAAAGGAAATATCCTCACATCAATACTAGACAGAAGCATTCTCAGAAATTTCTGTGTGATGAGTGCCTTCCACTCACAGACTTGAACGTTCCTTTGGAGGGAACGGTTTTGAAACAGTCCTTTGGTAGAATCTGCAAGTGTTTATTTGGAGCGCTTTGAGGCCTATGTTGGAAAAGGAAATATCTTCACATAAAAACTAGACAGAAGCATTCTCCGAAACTTCTTTGTGATGATTGCATTCTACTCACAGAGTGGAACCTTCCTTTTGAAAGAACAGTTTTGAAACACTCTTTTGGTAGAATCTGCAAGTGGATATTTGGAGCGATTTGAGGCCTATGCTGGAAAAGGAGATATCTTCACATAAAAACTAGACAGAAGCATCCTCAGAAACTTTTTCTGATGTGCGCATTCAACTCACCGAGTTGAACCTTCCTTTTGATAGAGAGGTTTTGAAACACTCTTTGTCTAGAATCTGCAGGTGAATATTTGGAGTGCTAAGAGGCCAACACTGGAAAAGGAAATATCTTCACATGAGAACTAGACGGAAGCATTCTCAGAAAACTTCCGTGGCTTTATGCACTCAACTCACATAGTGGAAACTTCCTTTTGATAGCCAGTTTTGGAAACACTCCTTTTGTAGAATTTGCTAGTGGATGTTTGGAGCGATTTGAGGCCTATGCTGGAAATGGAAATATCTTCACATAAAAACTAGACAGAAGCATTCTCAGAAACTTCTTTGTGATGAATGCATTCAACTCAAAGACTTGAACTTTCCTTTTGAAAGAGCAGTTTTGAAACAATCTTTATGTAGAATCTGCAAGTGGATATTTGGAGCGCTTTGAGGCCTATGCTGGGAAATGAAATAATCTCACCTGAAAACTAGACAGAAGCCTTCTGAGAAACTTCTTTGTGATGAGTGCATTCAACTCACAGCCATGAACGTTCCTTTTCTTGGGACAGTTTTGAAACACTGAGTTTGTAGAATCCGCAAGTGTTTATTCGGAGCACCTTGAGGCCTATGCTGGTAAAGGAAATATCTTCACATAAAAATTCGACAGAAGCATTCTCAGAAACTTCTTTGCGTTGAGTGCATTCAACTCCCAGACTTGAACCTTCTTTTTGAACGAGCAGCTTTGAAACACTCTTCTTGTAAAATCTGCAAATGGATATTTGGAGCACTTTGAGGCGTATGCTGGAAAATGGAATATCTTCACCTGAAAACTAGACGGAAGCATTCTCAGAAAGTTCTTCTCGATGCGTGCATTCAACTCACAGAGTTGAACCTGTCTTTTGATAGAGCAGTTTGGAAACACTCTTTTTGTGAGATCAGCAAGTGGATATTTCCAGCGATTTGAGGCCTATGCAAGGAAAACGAAATATCTTCACATAAAAACTAGATAGCAGCATTCTCAGAAACTTCTTTGTGAGGAGCGCATTCAGCTCACAGACTGGAACGTTCCTTTTGATAGAACAGTTTTGAACCACTCCTTTTGTACTATCTGTAAGTGTTTATTCGGAGCGCTTTGGGGCCTATGTTGGAAAAGGAATTATCTTCACTTAAAAACTAGACAGAAGCATTCTCAGAAACTTCTTTGTGATGATTGCATTCTACTCACAGAGTTGAACCTTCCTTTTGATAGAACAGTTTTGAAACACTCTTTTTGCAGAATCTGCTAGTGGCTATTTGGAGCGCTTTGAGGCCTATGTTGGAAAAGGAAGAATCTTCACATAAAAACTAGGCAGAAGACTTCTCAGAAACTTCTTCCGATGGGCACATTCAACTCACAGACTTGAAGCTTCCTTCTGATAGAGAGGATTTGAAACAATCTTTGTCCAGAATCTGCAAGGAGATATTTGGGGTGCTAAGAGGCCAAAACTGCAAAAGAAAATATCACCACATGAGAACTGGACGGAAGCATTCTCAATAACTTCCATGCACTTTATGCATTCAAATCACATAGTGGAATCTTCCTTTTGATAGCGCAGTTTTGAAACACTCCTTTTGTAGAATTTGCTAGTGGATGTTTGGAGCGATTTGAGGCCTATGCTGGGAATGGAAATATCTTCACATAAAAACCAGACAAAAGCATTCTCAGAAACTTCTTTGTGATGAGTGCATTCAACTCACAGACTTGAACCTTCCTTTTGAAAGAGCAGTTTTGAAACACACTTTTTGTAGAATCTGCAAGTGGATATTTGGAGAGCTTTGAGGCCTCTGCTGGAAAATGAAATATCTTCACCTGGAAACCAGACAGAAGCATTCTGAGAATCTTCTTTGTGATGAGTGCATTCAACTCACAGACATGAACGTTCCTTTTGATAGAACAGTTTTGAAACACTAAGTTTGTAGAATCGGCAAGTGTTTATTCGGAGCACCTTGAGGCTTATGTTGGAAAAGGAAATAACCTCACATAAAAACTAGAGAGAAGCATTCTCAGAACCTTCTTTGTGATGAGTGCATTCAACTCGCAGACTTGAACCTTCCTTTTGAACGAGCAGTTTTGAAACACTCTTTTTGTAAAAGCTGCAAATGGATATTTGGAGCACTTTGAGACGTATGCTGGAAAATGGAATATCTTCATCTAAAAACTAGACAGAAGCATTCTCAGAAATTTCTTCTCGATGCGTGCATTCAACTCACAGAGTTGAACCTGTCTTTTGATAGAGCAGTTTGGCAGCACTGTTTTTGTGAAATCTGCAAGTGGATATTTCCAGCAAATTGAGGCCTATGCAAAGAAAAGGAAATATCTTCACATAAAAACTAGGTAGCGGCATTCTCAGAAACTTCTTTGTGAGGAGCGTATTCAACTCACAGACTTGAATGTTCCTTTTGATAGAACAGTTTTGAAACACTCCTTTTGTACAATCTGCAAGTGTTTATTCGGAGCGCTTTGAGGACTATGTTGGAAAAGGAAATATCTTCACATGAAAACTAGACACAAGCATTCTCAGAAACTTCTTTGTGATGAGTGCATTCTACTCACAGAGTTGAACCTTCCTTTTGATAGAACAGTACTGAAGCATTCTTTTTGTAGAATCTGCAATTGGATATTTCGAACGTTTTGAGTCCTATGCTGGAAAAGGTAATATATTCACATAAAAACTAGACAGAAGCATTCTCAGAAACTTCTTTGTGTTGAGTGCATTCAACTCACAGACATGGAGCTTCCTTTTGAAAGAGCAGTTTTGAAACACTCTTTTTGTAAAATCTGCAAGTGGATATTCGGAGCACTTTGAGGCCTATGCTGGGAAATGGAATATCTTCACCTAAAAACTAAACAGAACCTTTCTCAGAAAGCTCTTCTCGATGCATGCTTTCAACTCACAGAGTTGAACCTGCCTTTTGATAGAGCAGTTTGCAATCCCTCTTTTTATAGAATCTGCAAGTGTATATTTGGAGCGCTTTGAGGCCTATGCTGCAAAAGGAAATATCATTGCCTAAAAGCTAGACGGAAGCATTCTCAGAAACTTCTTTGTAATGAGTGCATTCAACTCACAGAGTTGAACCTTCCTTTTGATAGACCAGTTTTGAAACACTGTTTCTGTGGAATCCGCAAGCGGATATTTGGAGCTCTTTGACACTTATGCTGGAAAAGGAGATATCTTCATATACAAAGCAGACAGAAGCATTCTCAGAAACTTCTATGTCATGTGGGGATTGAACTCACAGAGTTGAACTTTCCTTTTTATGGAGCAGTTCTGCAACACTCTTTTTGTGGAAACTGCAAGTGGATATTTGGTGCGATTGCGGCATCTAGTGGAAAAGGAAATATATACAGATGAAAACAAGAGAGAATCATTCTCAGAAACTTCTTTCTGATGAGTGCATTCAACTCACAGACTTGAACCTTCCTTTTCAAAGAGCAGTTTTGAAACACTCTTTTTGTAGGATCTGCAAGTGGATATTTGGATCGCTTTGACGCCTATGCTGGGAAATGAAATATCTTCACCGAAAAACTAGACAGAAGCATTCTCAGAAACTTCTTCACGATATGTGCATTCAACTCACAGAGTTGAATCTTTCTTTTCAAAGAGCAGTTTTGAAACACACTTTTGGTAAAATCTGCAAGTGGATATTTGGAGCGCTTTGAGGCCTATGCTGGAAAAGGAAATATCCTCACATCAATACTAGACAGAAGCATTCTCAGAAATTTCTGTGTGATGAGTGCCTTCCACTCACAGACTTGAACGTTCCTTTGGAGGGAACGGTTTTGAAACAGTCCTTTGGTAGAATCTGCAAGTGTTTATTTGGAGCGCTTTGAGGCCTATGTTGGAAAAGGAAATATCTTCACATAAAAACTAGACAGAAGCATTCTCCGAAACTTCTTTGTGATGATTGCATTCTACTCACAGAGTGGAACCTTCCTTTTGAAAGAACAGTTTTGAAACACTCTTTTGGTAGAATCTGCAAGTGGATATTTGGAGCGATTTGAGGCCTATGCTGGAAAAGGAGATATCTTCACATAAAAACTAGACAGAAGCATCCTCAGAAACTTTTTCTGATGTGCGCATTCAACTCACCGAGTTGAACCTTCCTTTTGATTGAGAGGTTTTGAAACACTCTTTGTCTAGAATCTGCAGGTGAATATTTGGAGTGCTAAGAGGCCAACACTGGAAAAGGAAATATCTTCACATGAGAACTAGACGGAAGCATTCTCAGAAAACTTCCGTGGCTTTATGCACTCAACTCACATAGTGGAAACTTCCTTTTGATAGCCAGTTTTGGAAACACTCCTTTTGTAGAATTTGCTAGTGGATGTTTGGAGCGATTTGAGGCCTATGCTGGAAATGGAAATATCTTCACATAAAAACTAGACAGAAGCATTCTCAGAAACTTCTTTGTGATGAATGCATTCAACTCAAAGACTTGAACTTTCCTTTTGAAAGAGCAGTTTTGAAACAATCTTTATGTAGAATCTGCAAGTGGATATTTGGAGCGCTTTGAGGCCTATGCTGGGAAATGAAATAATCTCACCTGAAAACTAGACAGAAGCCTTCTGAGAAACTTCTTTGTGATGAGTGCATTCAACTCACAGCCATGAACGTTCCTTTTCTTGGGACAGTTTTGAAACACTGAGTTTGTAGAATCCGCAAGTGTTTATTCGGAGCACCTTGAGGCCTATGCTGGTAAAGGAAATATCTTCACATAAAAATTCGACAGAAGCATTCTCAGAAACTTCTTTGCGTTGAGTGCATTCAACTCCCAGACTTGAACCTTCTTTTTGAACGAGCAGCTTTGAAACACTCTTCTTGTAAAATCTGCAAATGGATATTTGGAGCACTTTGAGGCGTATGCTGGAAAATGGAATATCTTCACCTGAAAACTAGACGGAAGCATTCTCAGAAAGTTCTTCTCGATGCGTGCATTCAACTCACAGAGTTGAACCTGTCTTTTGATAGAGCAGTTTGGAAACACTCTTTTTGTGAGATCAGCAAGTGGATATTTCCAGCGATTTGAGGCCTATGCAAGGAAAACGAAATATCTTCACATAAAAACTAGATAGCAGCATTCTCAGAAACTTCTTTGTGAGGAGCGCATTCAGCTCACAGACTGGAACGTTCCTTTTGATAGAACAGTTTTGAACCACTCCTTTTGTACTATCTGTAAGTGTTTATTCGGAGCGCTTTGGGGCCTATGTTGGAAAAGGAATTATCTTCACTTAAAAACTAGACAGAAGCATTCTCAGAAACTTCTTTGTGATGATTGCATTCTACTCACAGAGTTGAACCTTCCTTTTGATAGAACAGTTTTGAAACACTCTTTTTGCAGAATCTGCTAGTGGCTATTTGGAGCGCTTTGAGGCCTATGTTGGAAAAGGAAGAATCTTCACATAAAAACTAGGCAGAAGACTTCTCAGAAACTTCTTCCGATGGGCACATTCAACTCACAGACTTGAAGCTTCCTTCTGATAGAGAGGATTTGAAACAATCTTTGTCCAGAATCTGCAAGGAGATATTTGGGGTGCTAAGAGGCCAAAACTGCAAAAGAAAATATCACCACATGAGAACTGGACGGAAGCATTCTCAATAACTTCCATGCACTTTATGCATTCAAATCACATAGTGGAATCTTCCTTTTGATAGCGCAGTTTTGAAACACTCCTTTTGTAGAATTTGCTAGTGGATGTTTGGAGCGATTTGAGGCCTATGCTGGGAATGGAAATATCTTCACATAAAAACCAGACAAAAGCATTCTCAGAAACTTCTTTGTGATGAGTGCATTCAACTCACAGACTTGAACCTTCCTTTTGAAAGAGCAGTTTTGAAACACACTTTTTGTAGAATCTGCAAGTGGATATTTGGAGAGCTTTGAGGCCTCTGCTGGAAAATGAAATATCTTCACCTGGAAACCAGACAGAAGCATTCTGAGAATCTTCTTTGTGATGAGTGCATTCAACTCACAGACATGAACGTTCCTTTTGATAGAACAGTTTTGAAACACTAAGTTTGTAGAATCGGCAAGTGTTTATTCGGAGCACCTTGAGGCTTATGTTGGAAAAGGAAATAACCTCACATAAAAACTAGAGAGAAGCATTCTCAGAACCTTCTTTGTGATGAGTGCATTCAACTCGCAGACTTGAACCTTCCTTTTGAACGAGCAGTTTTGAAACACTCTTTTTGTAAAAGCTGCAAATGGATATTTGGAGCACTTTGAGACGTATGCTGGAAAATGGAATATCTTCATCTAAAAACTAGACAGAAGCATTCTCAGAAATTTCTTCTCGATGCGTGCATTCAACTCACAGAGTTGAACCTGTCTTTTGATAGAGCAGTTTGGCAGCACTGTTTTTGTGAAATCTGCAAGTGGATATTTCCAGCAAATTGAGGCCTATGCAAAGAAAAGGAAATATCTTCACATAAAAACTAGGTAGCGGCATTCTCAGAAACTTCTTTGTGAGGAGCGTATTCAACTCACAGACTTGAATGTTCCTTTTGATAGAACAGTTTTGAAACACTCCTTTTGTACAATCTGCAAGTGTTTATTCGGAGCGCTTTGAGGACTATGTTGGAAAAGGAAATATCTTCACATGAAAACTAGACACAAGCATTCTCAGAAACTTCTTTGTGATGAGTGCATTCTACTCACAGAGTTGAACCTTCCTTTTGATAGAACAGTACTGAAGCATTCTTTTTGTAGAATCTGCAATTGGATATTTCGAACGTTTTGAGTCCTATGCTGGAAAAGGTAATATATTCACATAAAAACTAGACAGAAGCATTCTCAGAAACTTCTTTGTGTTGAGTGCATTCAACTCACAGACATGGAGCTTCCTTTTGAAAGAGCAGTTTTGAAACACTCTTTTTGTAAAATCTGCAAGTGGATATTCGGAGCACTTTGAGGCCTATGCTGGGAAATGGAATATCTTCACCTAAAAACTAAACAGAACCTTTCTCAGAAAGCTCTTCTCGATGCATGCTTTCAACTCACAGAGTTGAACCTGCCTTTTGATAGAGCAGTTTGCAATCCCTCTTTTTATAGAATCTGCAAGTGTATATTTGGAGCGCTTTGAGGCCTATGCTGCAAAAGGAAATATCATTGCCTAAAAGCTAGACGGAAGCATTCTCAGAAACTTCTTTGTAATGAGTGCATTCAACTCACAGAGTTGAACCTTCCTTTTGATAGACCAGTTTTGAAACACTGTTTCTGTGGAATCCGCAAGCGGATATTTGGAGCTCTTTGACACTTATGCTGGAAAAGGAGATATCTTCATATACAAAGCAGACAGAAGCATTCTCAGAAACTTCTATGTCATGTGGGGATTGAACTCACAGAGTTGAACTTTCCTTTTTATGGAGCAGTTCTGCAACACTCTTTTTGTGGAAACTGCAAGTGGATATTTGGTGCGATTGCGGCATCTAGTGGAAAAGGAAATATATACAGATGAAAACAAGAGAGAATCATTCTCAGAAACTTCTTTCTGATGAGTGCATTCAACTCACAGACTTGAACCTTCCTTTTCAAAGAGCAGTTTTGAAACACTCTTTTTGTAGGATCTGCAAGTGGATATTTGGATCGCTTTGACGCCTATGCTGGGAAATGAAATATCTTCACCGAAAAACTAGACAGAAGCATTCTCAGAAACTTCTTCACGATATGTGCATTCAACTCACAGAGTTGAATCTTTCTTTTCAAAGAGCAGTTTTGAAACACACTTTTGGTAAAATCTGCAAGTGGATATTTGGAGCGCTTTGAGGCCTATGCTGGAAAAGGAAATATCCTCACATCAATACTAGACAGAAGCATTCTCAGAAATTTCTGTGTGATGAGTGCCTTCCACTCACAGACTTGAACGTTCCTTTGGAGGGAACGGTTTTGAAACAGTCCTTTGGTAGAATCTGCAAGTGTTTATTTGGAGCGCTTTGAGGCCTATGTTGGAAAAGGAAATATCTTCACATAAAAACTAGACAGAAGCATTCTCCGAAACTTCTTTGTGATGATTGCATTCTACTCACAGAGTGGAACCTTCCTTTTGAAAGAACAGTTTTGAAACACTCTTTTGGTAGAATCTGCAAGTGGATATTTGGAGCGATTTGAGGCCTATGCTGGAAAAGGAGATATCTTCACATAAAAACTAGACAGAAGCATCCTCAGAAACTTTTTCTGATGTGCGCATTCAACTCACCGAGTTGAACCTTCCTTTTGATTGAGAGGTTTTGAAACACTCTTTGTCTAGAATCTGCAGGTGAATATTTGGAGTGCTAAGAGGCCAACACTGGAAAAGGAAATATCTTCACATGAGAACTAGACGGAAGCATTCTCAGAAAACTTCCGTGGCTTTATGCACTCAACTCACATAGTGGAAACTTCCTTTTGATAGCCAGTTTTGGAAACACTCCTTTTGTAGAATTTGCTAGTGGATGTTTGGAGCGATTTGAGGCCTATGCTGGAAATGGAAATATCTTCACATAAAAACTAGACAGAAGCATTCTCAGAAACTTCTTTGTGATGAATGCATTCAACTCAAAGACTTGAACTTTCCTTTTGAAAGAGCAGTTTTGAAACAATCTTTATGTAGAATCTGCAAGTGGATATTTGGAGCGCTTTGAGGCCTATGCTGGGAAATGAAATAATTTCACCTGAAAACTAGACAGAAGCCTTCTGAGAAACTTCTTTGTGATGAGTGCATTCAACTCACAGCCATGAACGTTCCTTTTCTTGGGACAGTTTTGAAACACTGAGTTTGTAGAATCCGCAAGTGTTTATTCGGAGCACCTTGAGGCCTATGCTGGTAAAGGAAATATCTTCACATAAAAATTCGACAGAAGCATTCTCAGAAACTTCTTTGCGTTGAGTGCATTCAACTCCCAGACTTGAACCTTCTTTTTGAACGAGCAGCTTTGAAACACTCTTCTTGTAAAATCTGCAAATGGATATTTGGAGCACTTTGAGGCGTATGCTGGAAAATGGAATATCTTCACCTGAAAACTAGACGGAAGCATTCTCAGAAAGTTCTTCTCGATGCGTGCATTCAACTCACAGAGTTGAACCTGTCTTTTGATAGAGCAGTTTGGAAACACTCTTTTTGTGAGATCAGCAAGTGGATATTTCCAGCGATTTGAGGCCTATGCAAGGAAAACGAAATATCTTCACATAAAAACTAGATAGCAGCATTCTCAGAAACTTCTTTGTGAGGAGCGCATTCAGCTCACAGACTGGAACGTTCCTTTTGATAGAACAGTTTTGAACCACTCCTTTTGTACTATCTGTAAGTGTTTATTCGGAGCGCTTTGGGGCCTATGTTGGAAAAGGAATTATCTTCACTTAAAAACTAGACAGAAGCATTCTCAGAAACTTCTTTGTGATGATTGCATTCTACTCACAGAGTTGAACCTTCCTTTTGATAGAACAGTTTTGAAACACTCTTTTTGCAGAATCTGCTAGTGGCTATTTGGAGCGCTTTGAGGCCTATGTTGGAAAAGGAAGAATCTTCACATAAAAACTAGGCAGAAGACTTCTCAGAAACTTCTTCCGATGGGCACATTCAACTCACAGACTTGAAGCTTCCTTCTGATAGAGAGGATTTGAAACAATCTTTGTCCAGAATCTGCAAGGAGATATTTGGGGTGCTAAGAGGCCAAAACTGCAAAAGAAAATATCACCACATGAGAACTGGACGGAAGCATTCTCAATAACTTCCATGCACTTTATGCATTCAAATCACATAGTGGAATCTTCCTTTTGATAGCGCAGTTTTGAAACACTCCTTTTGTAGAATTTGCTAGTGGATGTTTGGAGCGATTTGAGGCCTATGCTGGGAATGGAAATATCTTCACATAAAAACCAGACAAAAGCATTCTCAGAAACTTCTTTGTGATGAGTGCATTCAACTCACAGACTTGAACCTTCCTTTTGAAAGAGCAGTTTTGAAACACACTTTTTGTAGAATCTGCAAGTGGATATTTGGAGAGCTTTGAGGCCTACGCTGGAAAATGAAATATCTTCACCTGGAAACCAGACAGAAGCATTCTGAGAATCTTCTTTGTGATGAGTGCATTCAACTCACAGACATGAACGTTCCTTTTGATAGAACAGTTTTGAAACACTAAGTTTGTAGAATCGGCAAGTGTTTATTCGGAGCACCTTGAGGCTTATGTTGGAAAAGGAAATAACCTCACATAAAAACTAGAGAGAAGCATTCTCAGAACCTTCTTTGTGATGAGTGCATTCAACTCGCAGACTTGAACCTTCCTTTTGAACGAGCAGTTTTGAAACACTCTTTTTGTAAAAGCTGCAAATGGATATTTGGAGCACTTTGAGACGTATGCTGGAAAATGGAATATCTTCATCTAAAAACTAGACAGAAGCATTCTCAGAAATTTCTTCTCGATGCGTGCATTCAACTCACAGAGTTGAACCTGTCTTTTGATAGAGCAGTTTGGCAGCACTGTTTTTGTGAAATCTGCAAGTGGATATTTCCAGCAAATTGAGGCCTATGCAAAGAAAAGGAAATATCTTCACATAAAAACTAGGTAGCGGCATTCTCAGAAACTTCTTTGTGAGGAGCGTATTCAACTCACAGACTTGAATGTTCCTTTTGATAGAACAGTTTTGAAACACTCCTTTTGTACAATCTGCAAGTGTTTATTCGGAGCGCTTTGAGGACTATGTTGGAAAAGGAAATATCTTCACATGAAAACTAGACACAAGCATTCTCAGAAACTTCTTTGTGATGAGTGCATTCTACTCACAGAGTTGAACCTTCCTTTTGATAGAACAGTACTGAAGCATTCTTTTTGTAGAATCTGCAATTGGATATTTCGAACGTTTTGAGTCCTATGCTGGAAAAGGTAATATATTCACATAAAAACTAGACAGAAGCATTCTCAGAAACTTCTTTGTGTTGAGTGCATTCAACTCACGGACATGGAGCTTCCTTTTGAAAGAGCAGTTTTGAAACACTCTTTTTGTAAAATCTGCAAGTGGATATTCGGAGCACTTTGAGGCCTATGCTGGGAAATGGAATATCTTCACCTAAAAACTAAACAGAACCTTTCTCAGAAAGCTCTTCTCGATGCATGCTTTCAACTCACAGAGTTGAACCTGCCTTTTGATAGAGCAGTTTGCAATCCCTCTTTTTATAGAATCTGCAAGTGTATATTTGGAGCGCTTTGAGGCCTATGCTGCAAAAGGAAATATCATTGCCTAAAAGCTAGACGGAAGCATTCTCAGAAACTTCTTTGTAATGAGTGCATTCAACTCACAGAGTTGAACCTTCCTTTTGATAGACCAGTTTTGAAACACTGTTTCTGTGGAATCCGCAAGCGGATATTTGGAGCTCTTTGACACTTATGCTGGAAAAGGAGATATCTTCATATACAAAGCAGACAGAAGCATTCTCAGAAACTTCTATGTCATGTGGGGATTGAACTCACAGAGTTGAACTTTCCTTTTTATGGAGCAGTTCTGCAACACTCTTTTTGTGGAAACTGCAAGTGGATATTTGGTGCGATTGCGGCATCTAGTGGAAAAGGAAATATATACAGATGAAAACAAGAGAGAATCATTCTCAGAAACTTCTTTCTGATGAGTGCATTCAACTCACAGACTTGAACCTTCCTTTTCAAAGAGCAGTTTTGAAACACTCTTTTTGTAGGATCTGCAAGTGGATATTTGGATCGCTTTGACGCCTATGCTGGGAAATGAAATATCTTCACCGAAAAACTAGACAGAAGCATTCTCAGAAACTTCTTCACGATATGTGCATTCAACTCACAGAGTTGAATCTTTCTTTTCAAAGAGCAGTTTTGAAACACACTTTTGGTAAAATCTGCAAGTGGATATTTGGAGCGCTTTGAGGCCTATGCTGGAAAAGGAAATATCCTCACATCAATACTAGACAGAAGCATTCTCAGAAATTTCTGTGTGATGAGTGCCTTCCACTCACAGACTTGAACGTTCCTTTGGAGGGAACGGTTTTGAAACAGTCCTTTGGTAGAATCTGCAAGTGTTTATTTGGAGCGCTTTGAGGCCTATGTTGGAAAAGGAAATATCTTCACATAAAAACTAGACAGAAGCATTCTCCGAAACTTCTTTGTGATGATTGCATTCTACTCACAGAGTGGAACCTTCCTTTTGAAAGAACAGTTTTGAAACACTCTTTTGGTAGAATCTGCAAGTGGATATTTGGAGCGATTTGAGGCCTATGCTGGAAAAGGAGATATCTTCACATAAAAACTAGACAGAAGCATCCTCAGAAACTTTTTCTGATGTGCGCATTCAACTCACCGAGTTGAACCTTCCTTTTGATAGAGAGGTTTTGAAACACTCTTTGTCTAGAATCTGCAGGTGAATATTTGGAGTGCTAAGAGGCCAACACTGGAAAAGGAAATATCTTCACATGAGAACTAGACGGAAGCATTCTCAGAAAACTTCCGTGGCTTTATGCACTCAACTCACATAGTGGAAACTTCCTTTTGATAGCCAGTTTTGGAAACACTCCTTTTGTAGAATTTGCTAGTGGATGTTTGGAGCGATTTGAGGCCTATGCTGGAAATGGAAATATCTTCACATAAAAACTAGACAGAAGCATTCTCAGAAACTTCTTTGTGATGAATGCATTCAACTCAAAGACTTGAACTTTCCTTTTGAAAGAGCAGTTTTGAAACAATCTTTATGTAGAATCTGCAAGTGGATATTTGGAGCGCTTTGAGGCCTATGCTGGGAAATGAAATAATTTCACCTGAAAACTAGACAGAAGCCTTCTGAGAAACTTCTTTGTGATGAGTGCATTCAACTCACAGACATGAACGTTCCTTTTCTTGGAACAGTTTTGAAACACTGAGTTTGTAGAATCCGCAAGTGTTTATTCGGAGCACCTTGAGGCCTATGCTGGTAAAGGAAATATCTTCACATAAAAATTCGACAGAAGCATTCTCAGAAACTTCTTTGCGTTGAGTGCATTCAACTCCCAGACTTGAACCTTCTTTTTGAACGAGCAGCTTTGAAACACTCTTCTTGTAAAATCTGCAAATGGATATTTGGAGCACTTTGAGGCGTATGCTGGAAAATGGAATATCTTCACCTGAAAACTAGACGGAAGCATTCTCAGAAAGTTCTTCTCGATGCGTGCATTCAACTCACAGAGTTGAACCTGTCTTTTGATAGAGCAGTTTGGAAACACTCTTTTTGTGAGATCAGCAAGTGGATATTTCCAGCGATTTGAGGCCTATGCAAGGAAAACGAAATATCTTCACATAAAAACTAGATAGCAGCATTCTCAGAAACTTCTTTGTGAGGAGCGCATTCAGCTCACAGACTGGAACGTTCCTTTTGATAGAACAGTTTTGAACCACTCCTTTTGTACTATCTGTAAGTGTTTATTCGGAGCGCTTGGGGACCTATGTTGGAAAAGGAATTATCTTCACTTAAAAACTAGACAGAAGCATTCTCAGAAACTTCTTTGTGATGATTGCATTCTACTCACAGAGTTGAACCTTCCTTTTGATAGAACAGTTTTGAAACACTCTTTTTGCAGAATCTGCTAGTGGCTATTTGGAGCGCTTTGAGGCCTATGTTGGAAAAGGAAGAATCTTCACATAAAACCTAGGCAGAAGACTTCTCAGAAACTTCTTCCGATGGGCACATTCAACTCACAGACTTGAAGCTTCCTTCTGATAGAGAGGATTTGAAACAATCTTTGTCCAGAATCTGCAAGGAGATATTTGGGGTGCTAAGAGGCCAAAACTGCAAAAGAAAATATCACCACATGAGAACTGGACGGAAGCATTCTCAATAACTTCCATGCACTTTATGCATTCAAATCACATAGTGGAATCTTCCTTTTGATAGCGCAGTTTTGAAACACTCCTTTTGTAGAATTTGCTAGTGGATGTTTGGAGCGATTTGAGGCCTATGCTGGGAATGGAAATATCTTCACATAAAAACCAGACAAAAGCATTCTCAGAAACTTCTTTGTGATGAGTGCATTCAACTCACAGACTTGAACCTTCCTTTTGAAAGAGCAGTTTTGAAACACACTTTTTGTAGAATCTGCAAGTGGATATTTGGAGAGCTTTGAGGCCTCTGCTGGAAAATGAAATATCTTCACCTGGAAACCAGACAGAAGCATTCTGAGAATCTTCTTTGTGATGAGTGCATTCAACTCACAGACATGAACGTTCCTTTTGATAGAACAGTTTTGAAACACTAAGTTTGTAGAATCCACAAGTGTTTATTCGGAGCACCTTGAGGCTTATGTTGGAAAAGGAAATAACTTCACATAAAAACTAGAGAGAAGCATTCTCAGAACCTTCTTTGTGATGAGTGCATTCAACTCGCAGACTTGAACCTTCCTTTTGAACGAGCAGTTTTGAAACACTCTTTTTGTAAAAGCTGCAAATGGATATTTGGAGCACTTTGAGACGTATGCTGGAAAATGGAATATCTTCATCTAAAAACTAGACAGAAGCATTCTCAGAAACTTCTTTGTGTTGAGTGCATTCAACTCACAGACATGGAGCTTCCTTTTGAAAGAGCAGTTTTGAAACACTCTTTTTGTAAAATCTGCAAGTGGATATTCGGAGCACTTTGAGGCCTATGCTGGGAAATGGAATATCTTCACCTAAAAACTAAACAGAACCTTTCTCAGAAAGCTCTTCTCGATGCATGCTTTCAACTCACAGAGTTGAACCTGCCTTTTGATAGAGCAGTTTGCAATCCCTCTTTTTATAGAATCTGCAAGTGTATATTTGGAGCGCTTTGAGGCCTATGCTGCAAAAGGAAATATCATTGCCTAAAAGCTAGACGGAAGCATTCTCAGAAACTTCTTTGCAATGAGTGCATTCAACTCACAGAGTTGAACCTTCCTTTTGATAGACCAGTTTTGAAACACTGTTTCTGTGGAATCCGCAAGCGGATATTTGGAGCTCTTTGACACTTATGCTGGAAAAGGAGATATCTTCATATACAAAGCAGACAGAAGCATTCTCAGAAACTTCTATGTCATGTGGGGATTGAACTCACAGAGTTGAACTTTCCTTTTTATGGAGCAGTTCTGCAACACTCTTTTTGTGGAAACTGCAAGTGGATATTTGGTGCGATTGCGGCATCTAGTGGAAAAGGAAATATATACAGATGAAAACAAGAGAGAATCATTCTCAGAAACTTCTTTCTGATGAGTGCATTCAACTCACAGACTTGAACCTTCCTTTTCAAAGAGCAGTTTTGAAACACTCTCTTTGTAGGATCTGCAAGTGGATATTTGGATCGCTTTGACGCCTATGCTGGGAAATGAAATATCTTCACCGAAAAACTAGACAGAAGCATTCTCAGAAACTTCTTCACGATATGTGCATTCAACTCACAGAGTTGAATCTTTCTTTTCAAAGAGCAGTTTTGAAACACACTTTTGGTAAAATCTGCAAGTGGATATTTGGAGCGATTTCAGGCCTATGCTGGAAAAGGAAATATCCTCACATAAATACTGGACAGAAGCATTCTCAGAAATTTCTGTGTGATGAGTGCCTTCAACTCACAGACTTGAACGTTCCTTTTGAGGGAACGGTTTTGAAACAGTCCTTTGGTAGAATCTGCAAGTGTTTATTTGGAGCGCTTTGAGGCCTATGTTGGAAAAGGAAATATCTTCACATAAAAACTAGACAGAAGCATTCTCCGAAACTTCTTTGTGATGATTGCATTCTACTCACAGAGTGGAACCTTCCTTTTGAAAGAACAGTTTTGAAACACTCTTTTGGTAGAATCTGCAAGTGGATATTTGGAGCGATTTGAGGCCTATGCTGGAAAAGGAGATATCTTCACATAAAAACTAGACAGAAGCATCCTCAGAAACTTTTTCTGATGTGCGCATTCAACTCACCGAGTTGAACCTTCCTTTTGATTGAGAGGTTTTGAAACCCTCTTTGTCTAGAATCTGCAGGTGAATATTTGGAGTGCTAAGAGGCCAACACTGGAAAAGGAAATATCTTCACATGAGAACTAGACGGAAGCATTCTCAGAAAACTTCCGTGGCTTTATGCACTCAACTCACATAGTGGAAACTTCCTTTTGATAGCCAGTTTTGGAAACACTCCTTTTGTAGAATTTGCTAGTGGATGTTTGGAGCGATTTGAGGCCTATGCTGGAAATGGAAATATCTTCACATAAAAACTAGACAGAAGCATTCTCAGAAACTTCTTTGTGATGAATGCATTCAACTCAAAGACTTGAACTTTCCTTTTGAAAGAGCAGTTTTGAAACAATCTTTATGTAGAATCTGCAAGTGGATATTTGGAGCGCTTTGAGGCCTATGCTGGGAAATGAAATAATTTCACCTGAAAACTAGACAGAAGCCTTCTGAGAAACTTCTTTGTGATGAGTGCATTCAACTCACAGACATGAACGTTCCTTTTCTTGGAACAGTTTTGAAACACTGAGTTTGTAGAATCCGCAAGTGTTTATTCGGAGCACCTTGAGGCCTATGCTGGTAAAGGAAATATCTTCACATAAAAATTCGACAGAAGCATTCTCAGAAACTTCTTTGCGTTGAGTGCATTCAACTCCCAGACTTGAACCTTCTTTTTGAACGAGCAGCTTTGAAACACTCTTCTTGTAAAATCTGCAAATGGATATTTGGAGCACTTTGAGGCGTATGCTGGAAAATGGAATATCTTCACCTGAAAACTAGACGGAAGCATTCTCAGAAAGTTCTTCTCGATGCGTGCATTCAACTCACAGAGTTGAACCTGTCTTTTGATAGAGCAGTTTGGAAACACTCTTTTTGTGAGATCAGCAAGTGGATATTTCCAGCGATTTGAGGCCTATGCAAGGAAAACGAAATATCTTCACATAAAAACTAGATAGCAGCATTCTCAGAAACTTCTTTGTGAGGAGCGCATTCAGCTCACAGACTGGAACGTTCCTTTTGATAGAACAGTTTTGAACCACTCCTTTTGTACTATCTGTAAGTGTTTATTCGGAGCGCTTTGGGGCCTATGTTGGAAAAGGAATTATCTTCACTTAAAAACTAGACAGAAGCATTCTCAGAAACTTCTTTGTGATGATTGCATTCTACTCACAGAGTTGAACCTTCCTTTTGATAGAACAGTTTTGAAACACTCTTTTTGCAGAATCTGCTAGTGGCTATTTGGAGCGCTTTGAGGCCTATGTTGGAAAAGGAAGAATCTTCACATAAAAACTAGGCAGAAGACTTCTCAGAAACTTCTTCCGATGGGCACATTCAACTCACAGACTTGAAGCTTCCTTCTGATAGAGAGGATTTGAAACAATCTTTGTCCAGAATCTGCAAGGAGATATTTGGGGTGCTAAGAGGCCAAAACTGCAAAAGAAAATATCACCACATGAGAACTGGACGGAAGCATTCTCAATAACTTCCATGCACTTTATGCATTCAAATCACATAGTGGAATCTTCCTTTTGATAGCGCAGTTTTGAAACACTCCTTTTGTAGAATTTGCTAGTGGATGTTTGGAGCGATTTGAGGCCTATGCTGGGAATGGAAATATCTTCACATAAAAACCAGACAAAAGCATTCTCAGAAACTTCTTTGTGATGAGTGCATTCAACTCACAGACTTGAACCTTCCTTTTGAAAGAGCAGTTTTGAAACACACTTTTTGTAGAATCTGCAAGTGGATATTTGGAGAGCTTTGAGGCCTCTGCTGGAAAATGAAATATCTTCACCTGGAAACCAGACAGAAGCATTCTGAGAATCTTCTTTGTGATGAGTGCATTCAACTCACAGACATGAACGTTCCTTTTGATAGAACAGTTTTGAAACACTAAGTTTGTAGAATCCGCAAGTGTTTATTCGGAGCACCTTGAGGCTTATGTTGGAAAAGGAAATAACTTCACATAAAAACTAGAGAGAAGCATTCTCAGAACCTTCTTTGTGATGAGTGCATTCAACTCGCAGACTTGAACCTTCCTTTTGAACGAGCAGTTTTGAAACACTCTTTTTGTAAAAGCTGCAAATGGATATTTGGAGCACTTTGAGACGTATGCTGGAAAATGGAATATCTTCATCTAAAAACTAGACAGAAGCATTCTCAGAAATTTCTTCTCGATGCGTGCATTCAACTCACAGAGTTGAACCTGTCTTTTGATAGAGCAGTTTGGCAGCACTGTTTTTGTGAAATCTGCAAGTGGATATTTCCAGCAAATTGAGGCCTATGCAAAGAAAAGGAAATATCTTCACATAAAAACTAGGTAGCGGCATTCTCAGAAACTTCTTTGTGAGGAGCGTATTCAACTCACAGACCTGAATGTTCCTTTTGATAGAACAGTTTTGAAACACTCCTTTTGTACAATCTGCAAGTGTTTATTCGGAGCGCTTTGAGGACTATGTTGGAAAAGGAAATATCTTCACATGAAAACTAGACACAAGCATTCTCAGAAACTTCTTTGTGATGAGTGCATTCTACTCACAGAGTTGAACCTTCCTTTTGATAGAACAGTACTGAAGCATTCTTTTTGTAGAATCTGCAATTGGATATTTCGAACGTTTTGAGTCCTATGCTGGAAAAGGTAATATATTCACATAAAAACTAGACAGAAGCATTCTCAGAAACTTCTTTGTGTTGAGTGCATTCAACTCACAGACATGGAGCTCCCTTTTGAAAGAGCAGTTTTGAAACACTCTTTTTGTAAAATCTGCAAGTGGATATTCGGAGCACTTTGAGGCCTATGCTGGGAAATGGAATATCTTCACCTAAAAACTAAACAGAACCTTTCTCAGAAAGCTCTTCTCGATGCATGCTTTCAACTCACAGAGTTGAACCTGCCTTTTGATAGAGCAGTTTGCAATCCCTCTTTTTATAGAATCTGCAAGTGTATATTTGGAGCGCTTTGAGGCCTATGCTGCAAAAGGAAATATCATTGCCTAAAAGCTAGACGGAAGCATTCTCAGAAACTTCTTTGCAATGAGTGCATTCAACTCACAGAGTTGAACCTTCCTTTTGATAGACCAGTTTTGAAACACTGTTTCTGTGGAATCCGCAAGCGGATATTTGGAGCTCTTTGACACTTATGCTGGAAAAGGAGATATCTTCATATACAAAGCAGACAGAAGCATTCTCAGAAACTTCTATGTCATGTGGGGATTGAACTCACAGAGTTGAACTTTCCTTTTTATGGAGCAGTTCTGCAACACTCTTTTTGTGGAAACTGCAAGTGGATATTTGGTGCGATTGCGGCATCTAGTGGAAAAGGAAATATATACAGATGAAAACAAGAGAGAATCATTCTCAGAAACTTCTTTCTGATGAGTGCATTCAACTCACAGACTTGAACCTTCCTTTTCAAAGAGCAGTTTTGAAACACTCTCTTTGTAGGATCTGCAAGTGGATATTTGGATCGCTTTGACGCCTATGCTGGGAAATGAAATATCTTCACCGAAAAACTAGACAGAAGCATTCTCAGAAACTTCTTCACGATATGTGCATTCAACTCACAGAGTTGAATCTTTCTTTTCAAAGAGCAGTTTTGAAACACACTTTTGGTAAAATCTGCAAGTGGATATTTGGAGCGATTTCAGGCCTATGCTGGAAAAGGAAATATCCTCACATAAATACTAGACAGAAGCATTCTCAGAAATTTCTGTGTGATGAGTGCCTTCAACTCACAGACTTGAACGTTCCTTTTGAGGGAACGGTTTTGAAACAGTCCTTTGGTAGAATCTGCAAGTGTTTATTTGGAGCGCTTTGAGGCCTATGTTGGAAAAGGAAATATCTTCACATAAAAACTAGACAGAAGCATTCTCCGAAACTTCTTTGTGATGATTGCATTCTACTCACAGAGTGGAACCTTCCTTTTGAAAGAACAGTTTTGAAACACTCTTTTGGTAGAATCTGCAAGTGGATATTTGGAGCGATTTGAGGCCTATGCTGGAAAAGGAGATATCTTCACATAAAAACTAGACAGAAGCATCCTCAGAAACTTTTTCTGATGTGCGCATTCAACTCACCGAGTTGAACCTTCCTTTTGATTGAGAGGTTTTGAAACCCTCTTTGTCTAGAATCTGCAGGTGAATATTTGGAGTGCTAAGAGGCCAACACTGGAAAAGGAAATATCTTCACATGAGAACTAGACGGAAGCATTCTCAGAAAACTTCCGTGGCTTTATGCACTCAACTCACATAGTGGAAACTTCCTTTTGATAGCCAGTTTTGGAAACACTCCTTTTGTAGAATTTGCTAGTGGATGTTTGGAGCGATTTGAGGCCTATGCTGGAAATGGAAATATCTTCACATAAAAACTAGACAGAAGCATTCTCAGAAACTTCTTTGTGATGAATGCATTCAACTCAAAGACTTGAACTTTCCTTTTGAAAGAGCAGTTTTGAAACAATCTTTATGTAGAATCTGCAAGTGGATATTTGGAGCGCTTTGAGGCCTATGCTGGGAAATGAAATAATTTCACCTGAAAACTAGACAGAAGCCTTCTGAGAAACTTCTTTGTGATGAGTGCATTCAACTCACAGACATGAACGTTCCTTTTCTTGGAACAGTTTTGAAACACTGAGTTTGTAGAATCCGCAAGTGTTTATTCGGAGCACCTTGAGGCCTATGCTGGTAAAGGAAATATCTTCACATAAAAATTCGACAGAAGCATTCTCAGAAACTTCTTTGCGTTGAGTGCATTCAACTCCCAGACTTGAACCTTCTTTTTGAACGAGCAGCTTTGAAACACTCTTCTTGTAAAATCTGCAAATGGATATTTGGAGCACTTTGAGGCGTATGCTGGAAAATGGAATATCTTCACCTGAAAACTAGACGGAAGCATTCTCAGAAAGTTCTTCTCGATGCGTGCATTCAACTCACAGAGTTGAACCTGTCTTTTGATAGAGCAGTTTGGAAACACTCTTTTTGTGAGATCAGCAAGTGGATATTTCCAGCGATTTGAGGCCTATGCAAGGAAAACGAAATATCTTCACATAAAAACTAGATAGCAGCATTCTCAGAAACTTCTTTGTGAGGAGCGCATTCAGCTCACAGACTGGAACGTTCCTTTTGATAGAACAGTTTTGAACCACTCCTTTTGTACTATCTGTAAGTGTTTATTCGGAGCGCTTTGGGGTCTATGTTGGAAAAGGAATTATCTTCACTTAAAAACTAGACAGAAGCATTCTCAGAAACTTCTTTGTGATGATTGCATTCTACTCACAGAGTTGAACCTTCCTTTTGATAGAACAGTTTTGAAACACTCTTTTTGCAGAATCTGCTAGTGGCTATTTGGAGCGCTTTGAGGCCTATGTTGGAAAAGGAAGAATCTTCACATAAAAACTAGGCAGAAGACTTCTCAGAAACTTCTTCCGATGGGCACATTCAACTCACAGACTTGAAGCTTCCTTCTGATAGAGAGGATTTGAAACAATCTTTGTCCAGAATCTGCAAGGAGATATTTGGGGTGCTAAGAGGCCAAAACTGCAAAAGAAAATATCACCACATGAGAACTGGACGGAAGCATTCTCAATAACTTCCATGCACTTTATGCATTCAAATCACATAGTGGAATCTTCCTTTTGATAGCGCAGTTTTGAAACACTCCTTTTGTAGAATTTGCTAGTGGATGTTTGGAGCGATTTGAGGCCTATGCTGGGAATGGAAATATCTTCACATAAAAACCAGACAAAAGCATTCTCAGAAACTTCTTTGTGATGAGTGCATTCAACTCACAGACTTGAACCTTCCTTTTGAAAGAGCAGTTTTGAAACACACTTTTTGTAGAATCTGCAAGTGGATATTTGGAGAGCTTTGAGGCCTCTGCTGGAAAATGAAATATCTTCACCTGGAAACCAGACAGAAGCATTCTGAGAATCTTCTTTGTGATGAGTGCATTCAACTCACAGACATGAACGTTCCTTTTGATAGAACAGTTTTGAAACACTAAGTTTGTAGAATCCGCAAGTGTTTATTCGGAGCACCTTGAGGCTTATGTTGGAAAAGGAAATAACTTCACATAAAAACTAGAGAGAAGCATTCTCAGAACCTTCTTTGTGATGAGTGCATTCAACTCGCAGACTTGAACCTTCCTTTTGAACGAGCAGTTTTGAAACACTCTTTTTGTAAAAGCTGCAAATGGATATTTGGAGCACTTTGAGACGTATGCTGGAAAATGGAATATCTTCATCTAAAAACTAGACAGAAGCATTCTCAGAAATTTCTTCTCGATGCGTGCATTCAACTCACAGAGTTGAACCTGTCTTTTGATAGAGCAGTTTGGCAGCACTGTTTTTGTGAAATCTGCAAGTGGATATTTCCAGCAAATTGAGGCCTATGCAAAGAAAAGGAAATATCTTCACATAAAAACTAGGTAGCGGCATTCTCAGAAACTTCTTTGTGAGGAGCGTATTCAACTCACAGACCTGAATGTTCCTTTTGATAGAACAGTTTTGAAACACTCCTTTTGTACAATCTGCAAGTGTTTATTCGGAGCGCTTTGAGGACTATGTTGGAAAAGGAAATATCTTCACATGAAAACTAGACACAAGCATTCTCAGAAACTTCTTTGTGATGAGTGCATTCTACTCACAGAGTTGAACCTTCCTTTTGATAGAACAGTACTGAAGCATTCTTTTTGTAGAATCTGCAATTGGATATTTCGAACGTTTTGAGTCCTATGCTGGAAAAGGTAATATATTCACATAAAAACTAGACAGAAGCATTCTCAGAAACTTCTTTGTGTTGAGTGCATTCAACTCACAGACATGGAGCTTCCTTTTGAAAGAGCAGTTTTGAAACACTCTTTTTGTAAAATCTGCAAGTGGATATTCGGAGCACTTTGAGGCCTATGCTGGGAAATGGAATATCTTCACCTAAAAACTAAACAGAACCTTTCTCAGAAAGCTCTTCTCGATGCATGCTTTCAACTCACAGAGTTGAACCTGCCTTTTGATAGAGCAGTTTGCAATCCCTCTTTTTATAGAATCTGCAAGTGTATATTTGGAGCGCTTTGAGGCCTATGCTGCAAAAGGAAATATCATTGCCTAAAAGCTAGACGGAAGCATTCTCAGAAACTTCTTTGCAATGAGTGCATTCAACTCACAGAGTTGAACCTTCCTTTTGATAGACCAGTTTTGAAACACTGTTTCTGTGGAATCCGCAAGCGGATATTTGGAGCTCTTTGACACTTATGCTGGAAAAGGAGATATCTTCATATACAAAGCAGACAGAAGCATTCTCAGAAACTTCTATGTCATGTGGGGATTGAACTCACAGAGTTGAACTTTCCTTTTTATGGAGCAGTTCTGCAACACTCTTTTTGTGGAAACTGCAAGTGGATATTTGGTGCGATTGCGGCATCTAGTGGAAAAGGAAATATATACAGATGAAAACAAGAGAGAATCATTCTCAGAAACTTCTTTCTGATGAGTGCATTCAACTCACAGACTTGAACCTTCCTTTTCAAAGAGCAGTTTTGAAACACTCTCTTTGTAGGATCTGCAAGTGGATATTTGGATCGCTTTGACGCCTATGCTGGGAAATGAAATATCTTCACCGAAAAACTAGACAGAAGCATTCTCAGAAACTTCTTCACGATATGTGCATTCAACTCACAGAGTTGAATCTTTCTTTTCAAAGAGCAGTTTTGAAACACACTTTTGGTAAAATCTGCAAGTGGATATTTGGAGCGATTTCAGGCCTATGCTGGAAAAGGAAATATCCTCACATAAATACTGGACAGAAGCATTCTCAGAAATTTCTGTGTGATGAGTGCCTTCAACTCACAGACTTGAACGTTCCTTTTGAGGGAACGGTTTTGAAACAGTCCTTTGGTAGAATCTGCAAGTGTTTATTTGGAGCGCTTTGAGGCCTATGTTGGAAAAGGAAATATCTTCACATAAAAACTAGACAGAAGCATTCTCCGAAACTTCTTTGTGATGATTGCATTCTACTCACAGAGTGGAACCTTCCTTTTGAAAGAACAGTTTTGAAACACTCTTTTGGTAGAATCTGCAAGTGGATATTTGGAGCGATTTGAGGCCTATGCTGGAAAAGGAGATATCTTCACATAAAAACTAGACAGAAGCATCCTCAGAAACTTTTTCTGATGTGCGCATTCAACTCACCGAGTTGAACCTTCCTTTTGATAGAGAGGTTTTGAAACACTCTTTGTCTAGAATCTGCAGGTGAATATTTGGAGTGCTAAGAGGCCAACACTGGAAAAGGAAATATCTTCACATGAGAACTAGACGGAAGCATTCTCAGAAAACTTCCGTGGCTTTATGCACTCAACTCACATAGTGGAAACTTCCTTTTGATAGCCAGTTTTGGAAACACTCCTTTTGTAGAATTTGCTAGTGGATGTTTGGAGCGATTTGAGGCCTATGCTGGAAATGGAAATATCTTCACATAAAAACTAGACAGAAGCATTCTCAGAAACTTCTTTGTGATGAATGCATTCAACTCAAAGACTTGAACTTTCCTTTTGAAAGAGCAGTTTTGAAACAATCTTTATGTAGAATCTGCAAGTGGATATTTGGAGCGCTTTGAGGCCTATGCTGGGAAATGAAATAATTTCACCTGAAAACTAGACAGAAGCCTTCTGAGAAACTTCTTTGTGATGAGTGCATTCAACTCACAGACATGAACGTTCCTTTTCTTGGAACAGTTTTGAAACACTGAGTTTGTAGAATCCGCAAGTGTTTATTCGGAGCACCTTGAGGCCTATGCTGGTAAAGGAAATATCTTCACATAAAAATTCGACAGAAGCATTCTCAGAAACTTCTTTGCGTTGAGTGCATTCAACTCCCAGACTTGAACCTTCTTTTTGAACGAGCAGCTTTGAAACACTCTTCTTGTAAAATCTGCAAATGGATATTTGGAGCACTTTGAGGCGTATGCTGGAAAATGGAATATCTTCACCTGAAAACTAGACGGAAGCATTCTCAGAAAGTTCTTCTCGATGCGTGCATTCAACTCACAGAGTTGAACCTGTCTTTTGATAGAGCAGTTTGGAAACACTCTTTTTGTGAGATCAGCAAGTGGATATTTCCAGCGATTTGAGGCCTATGCAAGGAAAACGAAATATCTTCACATAAAAACTAGATAGCAGCATTCTCAGAAACTTCTTTGTGAGGAGCGCATTCAGCTCACAGACTGGAACGTTCCTTTTGATAGAACAGTTTTGAACCACTCCTTTTGTACTATCTGTAAGTGTTTATTCGGAGCGCTTTGGGGCCTATGTTGGAAAAGGAATTATCTTCACTTAAAAACTAGACAGAAGCATTCTCAGAAACTTCTTTGTGATGATTGCATTCTACTCACAGAGTTGAACCTTCCTTTTGATAGAACAGTTTTGAAACACTCTTTTTGCAGAATCTGCTAGTGGCTATTTGGAGCGCTTTGAGGCCTATGTTGGAAAAGGAAGAATCTTCACATAAAAACTAGGCAGAAGACTTCTCAGAAACTTCTTCCGATGGGCACATTCAACTCACAGACTTGAAGCTTCCTTCTGATAGAGAGGATTTGAAACAATCTTTGTCCAGAATCTGCAAGGAGATATTTGGGGTGCTAAGAGGCCAAAACTGCAAAAGAAAATATCACCACATGAGAACTGGACGGAAGCATTCTCAATAACTTCCATGCACTTTATGCATTCAAATCACATAGTGGAATCTTCCTTTTGATAGCGCAGTTTTGAAACACTCCTTTTGTAGAATTTGCTAGTGGATGTTTGGAGCGATTTGAGGCCTATGCTGGGAATGGAAATATCTTCACATAAAAACCAGACAAAAGCATTCTCAGAAACTTCTTTGTGATGAGTGCATTCAACTCACAGACTTGAACCTTCCTTTTGAAAGAGCAGTTTTGAAACACACTTTTTGTAGAATCTGCAAGTGGATATTTGGAGAGCTTTGAGGCCTCTGCTGGAAAATGAAATATCTTCACCTGGAAACCAGACAGAAGCATTCTGAGAATCTTCTTTGTGATGAGTGCATTCAACTCACAGACATGAACGTTCCTTTTGATAGAACAGTTTTGAAACACTAAGTTTGTAGAATCCGCAAGTGTTTATTCGGAGCACCTTGAGGCTTATGTTGGAAAAGGAAATAACTTCACATAAAAACTAGAGAGAAGCATTCTCAGAACCTTCTTTGTGATGAGTGCATTCAACTCGCAGACTTGAACCTTCCTTTTGAACGAGCAGTTTTGAAACACTCTTTTTGTAAAAGCTGCAAATGGATATTTGGAGCACTTTGAGACGTATGCTGGAAAATGGAATATCTTCATCTAAAAACTAGACAGAAGCATTCTCAGAAATTTCTTCTCGATGCGTGCATTCAACTCACAGAGTTGAACCTGTCTTTTGATAGAGCAGTTTGGCAGCACTGTTTTTGTGAAATCTGCAAGTGGATATTTCCAGCAAATTGAGGCCTATGCAAAGAAAAGGAAATATCTTCACATAAAAACTAGGTAGCGGCATTCTCAGAAACTTCTTTGTGAGGAGCGTATTCAACTCACAGACTTGAATGTTCCTTTTGATAGAACAGTTTTGAAACACTCCTTTTGTACAATCTGCAAGTGTTTATTCGGGGCGCTTTGAGGACTATGTTGGAAAAGGAAATATCTTCACATGAAAACTAGACACAAGCATTCTCAGAAACTTCTTTGTGATGAGTGCATTCTACTCACAGAGTTGAACCTTCCTTTTGATAGAACAGTACTGAAGCATTCTTTTTGTAGAATCTGCAATTGGATATTTCGAACGTTTTGAGTCCTATGCTGGAAAAGGTAATATATTCACATAAAAACTAGACAGAAGCATTCTCAGAAACTTCTTTGTGTTGAGTGCATTCAACTCACAGACATGGAGCTCCCTTTTGAAAGAGCAGTTTTGAAACACTCTTTTTGTAAAATCTGCAAGTGGATATTCGGAGCACTTTGAGGCCTATGCTGGGAAATGGAATATCTTCACCTAAAAACTAAACAGAACCTTTCTCAGAAAGCTCTTCTCGATGCATGCTTTCAACTCACAGAGTTGAACCTGCCTTTTGATAGAGCAGTTTGCAATCCCTCTTTTTATAGAATCTGCAAGTGTATATTTGGAGCGCTTTGAGGCCTATGCTGCAAAAGGAAATATCATTGCCTAAAAGCTAGACGGAAGCATTCTCAGAAACTTCTTTGCAATGAGTGCATTCAACTCACAGAGTTGAACCTTCCTTTTGATAGACCAGTTTTGAAACACTGTTTCTGTGGAATCCGCAAGCGGATATTTGGAGCTCTTTGACACTTATGCTGGAAAAGGAGATATCTTCATATACAAAGCAGACAGAAGCATTCTCAGAAACTTCTATGTCATGTGGGGATTGAACTCACAGAGTTGAACTTTCCTTTTTATGGAGCAGTTCTGCAACACTCTTTTTGTGGAAACTGCAAGTGGATATTTGGTGCGATTGCGGCATCTAGTGGAAAAGGAAATATATACAGATGAAAACAAGAGAGAATCATTCTCAGAAACTTCTTTCTGATGAGTGCATTCAACTCACAGACTTGAACCTTCCTTTTCAAAGAGCAGTTTTGAAACACTCTCTTTGTAGGATCTGCAAGTGGATATTTGGATCGCTTTGACGCCTATGCTGGGAAATGAAATATCTTCACCGAAAAACTAGACAGAAGCATTCTCAGAAACTTCTTCACGATATGTGCATTCAACTCACAGAGTTGAATCTTTCTTTTCAAAGAGCAGTTTTGAAACACACTTTTGGTAAAATCTGCAAGTGGATATTTGGAGCGATTTCAGGCCTATGCTGGAAAAGGAAATATCCTCACATAAATACTGGACAGAAGCATTCTCAGAAATTTCTGTGTGATGAGTGCCTTCAACTCACAGACTTGAACGTTCCTTTTGAGGGAACGGTTTTGAAACAGTCCTTTGGTAGAATCTGCAAGTGTTTATTTGGAGCGCTTTGAGGCCTATGTTGGAAAAGGAAATATCTTCACATAAAAACTAGACAGAAGCATTCTCCGAAACTTCTTTGTGATGATTGCATTCTACTCACAGAGTGGAACCTTCCTTTTGAAAGAACAGTTTTGAAACACTCTTTTGGTAGAATCTGCAAGTGGATATTTGGAGCGATTTGAGGCCTATGCTGGAAAAGGAGATATCTTCACATAAAAACTAGACAGAAGCATCCTCAGAAACTTTTTCTGATGTGCGCATTCAACTCACCGAGTTGAACCTTCCTTTTGATAGAGAGGTTTTGAAACACTCTTTGTCTAGAATCTGCAGGTGAATATTTGGAGTGCTAAGAGGCCAACACTGGAAAAGGAAATATCTTCACATGAGAACTAGACGGAAGCATTCTCAGAAAACTTCCGTGGCTTTATGCACTCAACTCACATAGTGGAAACTTCCTTTTGATAGCCAGTTTTGGAAACACTCCTTTTGTAGAATTTGCTAGTGGATGTTTGGAGCGATTTGAGGCCTATGCTGGAAATGGAAATATCTTCACATAAAAACTAGACAGAAGCATTCTCAGAAACTTCTTTGTGATGAATGCATTCAACTCAAAGACTTGAACTTTCCTTTTGAAAGAGCAGTTTTGAAACAATCTTTATGTAGAATCTGCAAGTGGATATTTGGAGCGCTTTGAGGCCTATGCTGGGAAATGAAATAATTTCACCTGAAAACTAGACAGAAGCCTTCTGAGAAACTTCTTTGTGATGAGTGCATTCAACTCACAGACATGAACGTTCCTTTTCTTGGAACAGTTTTGAAACACTGAGTTTGTAGAATCCGCAAGTGTTTATTCGGAGCACCTTGAGGCCTATGCTGGTAAAGGAAATATCTTCACATAAAAATTCGACAGAAGCATTCTCAGAAACTTCTTTGCGTTGAGTGCATTCAACTCCCAGACTTGAACCTTCTTTTTGAACGAGCAGCTTTGAAACACTCTTCTTGTAAAATCTGCAAATGGATATTTGGAGCACTTTGAGGCGTATGCTGGAAAATGGAATATCTTCACCTGAAAACTAGACGGAAGCATTCTCAGAAAGTTCTTCTCGATGCGTGCATTCAACTCACAGAGTTGAACCTGTCTTTTGATAGAGCAGTTTGGAAACACTCTTTTTGTGAGATCAGCAAGTGGATATTTCCAGCGATTTGAGGCCTATGCAAGGAAAACGAAATATCTTCACATAAAAACTAGATAGCAGCATTCTCAGAAACTTCTTTGTGAGGAGCGCATTCAGCTCACAGACTGGAACGTTCCTTTTGATAGAACAGTTTTGAACCACTCCTTTTGTACTATCTGTAAGTGTTTATTCGGAGCGCTTTGGGGCCTATGTTGGAAAAGGAATTATCTTCACTTAAAAACTAGACAGAAGCATTCTCAGAAACTTCTTTGTGATGATTGCATTCTACTCACAGAGTTGAACCTTCCTTTTGATAGAACAGTTTTGAAACACTCTTTTTGCAGAATCTGCTAGTGGCTATTTGGAGCGCTTTGAGGCCTATGTTGGAAAAGGAAGAATCTTCACATAAAAACTAGGCAGAAGACTTCTCAGAAACTTCTTCCGATGGGCACATTCAACTCACAGACTTGAAGCTTCCTTCTGATAGAGAGGATTTGAAACAATCTTTGTCCAGAATCTGCAAGGAGATATTTGGGGTGCTAAGAGGCCAAAACTGCAAAAGAAAATATCACCACATGAGAACTGGACGGAAGCATTCTCAATAACTTCCATGCACTTTATGCATTCAAATCACATAGTGGAATCTTCCTTTTGATAGCGCAGTTTTGAAACACTCCTTTTGTAGAATTTGCTAGTGGATGTTTGGAGCGATTTGAGGCCTATGCTGGGAATGGAAATATCTTCACATAAAAACCAGACAAAAGCATTCTCAGAAACTTCTTTGTGATGAGTGCATTCAACTCACAGACTTGAACCTTCCTTTTGAAAGAGCAGTTTTGAAACACACTTTTTGTAGAATCTGCAAGTGGATATTTGGAGAGCTTTGAGGCCTCTGCTGGAAAATGAAATATCTTCACCTGGAAACCAGACAGAAGCATTCTGAGAATCTTCTTTGTGATGAGTGCATTCAACTCACAGACATGAACGTTCCTTTTGATAGAACAGTTTTGAAACACTAAGTTTGTAGAATCCGCAAGTGTTTATTCGGAGCACCTTGAGGCTTATGTTGGAAAAGGAAATAACTTCACATAAAAACTAGAGAGAAGCATTCTCAGAACCTTCTTTGTGATGAGTGCATTCAACTCGCAGACTTGAACCTTCCTTTTGAACGAGCAGTTTTGAAACACTCTTTTTGTAAAAGCTGCAAATGGATATTTGGAGCACTTTGAGACGTATGCTGGAAAATGGAATATCTTCATCTAAAAACTAGACAGAAGCATTCTCAGAAATTTCTTCTCGATGCGTGCATTCAACTCACAGAGTTGAACCTGTCTTTTGATAGAGCAGTTTGGCAGCACTGTTTTTGTGAAATCTGCAAGTGGATATTTCCAGCAAATTGAGGCCTATGCAAAGAAAAGGAAATATCTTCACATAAAAACTAGGTAGCGGCATTCTCAGAAACTTCTTTGTGAGGAGCGTATTCAACTCACAGACTTGAATGTTCCTTTTGATAGAACAGTTTTGAAACACTCCTTTTGTACAATCTGCAAGTGTTTATTCGGGGCGCTTTGAGGACTATGTTGGAAAAGGAAATATCTTCACATGAAAACTAGACACAAGCATTCTCAGAAACTTCTTTGTGATGAGTGCATTCTACTCACAGAGTTGAACCTTCCTTTTGATAGAACAGTACTGAAGCATTCTTTTTGTAGAATCTGCAATTGGATATTTCGAACGTTTTGAGTCCTATGCTGGAAAAGGTAATATATTCACATAAAAACTAGACAGAAGCATTCTCAGAAACTTCTTTGTGTTGAGTGCATTCAACTCACAGACATGGAGCTTCCTTTTGAAAGAGCAGTTTTGAAACACTCTTTTTGTAAAATCTGCAAGTGGATATTCGGAGCACTTTGAGGCCTATGCTGGGAAATGGAATATCTTCACCTAAAAACTAAACAGAACCTTTCTCAGAAAGCTCTTCTCGATGCATGCTTTCAACTCACAGAGTTGAACCTGCCTTTTGATAGAGCAGTTTGCAATCCCTCTTTTTATAGAATCTGCAAGTGTATATTTGGAGCGCTTTGAGGCCTATGCTGCAAAAGGAAATATCATTGCCTAAAAGCTAGACGGAAGCATTCTCAGAAACTTCTTTGCAATGAGTGCATTCAACTCACAGAGTTGAACCTTCCTTTTGATAGACCAGTTTTGAAACACTGTTTCTGTGGAATCCGCAAGCGGATATTTGGAGCTCTTTGACACTTATGCTGGAAAAGGAGATATCTTCATATACAAAGCAGACAGAAGCATTCTCAGAAACTTCTATGTCATGTGGGGATTGAACTCACAGAGTTGAACTTTCCTTTTTATGGAGCAGTTCTGCAACACTCTTTTTGTGGAAACTGCAAGTGGATATTTGGTGCGATTGCGGCATCTAGTGGAAAAGGAAATATATACAGATGAAAACAAGAGAGAATCATTCTCAGAAACTTCTTTCTGATGAGTGCATTCAACTCACAGACTTGAACCTTCCTTTTCAAAGAGCAGTTTTGAAACACTCTCTTTGTAGGATCTGCAAGTGGATATTTGGATCGCTTTGACGCCTATGCTGGGAAATGAAATATCTTCACCGAAAAACTAGACAGAAGCATTCTCAGAAACTTCTTCACGATATGTGCATTCAACTCACAGAGTTGAATCTTTCTTTTCAAAGAGCAGTTTTGAAACACACTTTTGGTAAAATCTGCAAGTGGATATTTGGAGCGATTTCAGGCCTATGCTGGAAAAGGAAATATCCTCACATAAATACTGGACAGAAGCATTCTCAGAAATTTCTGTGTGATGAGTGCCTTCAACTCACAGACTTGAACGTTCCTTTTGAGGGAACGGTTTTGAAACAGTCCTTTGGTAGAATCTGCAAGTGTTTATTTGGAGCGCTTTGAGGCCTATGTTGGAAAAGGAAATATCTTCACATAAAAACTAGACAGAAGCATTCTCCGAAACTTCTTTGTGATGATTGCATTCTACTCATAGAGTGGAACCTTCCTTTTGAAAGAACAGTTTTGAAACACTCTTTTGGTAGAATCTGCAAGTGGATATTTGGAGCGATTTGAGGCCTATGCTGGAAAAGGAGATATCTTCACATAAAAACTAGACAGAAGCATCCTCAGAAACTTTTTCTGATGTGCGCATTCAACTCACCGAGTTGAACCTTCCTTTTGATAGAGAGGTTTTGAAACACTCTTTGTCTAGAATCTGCAGGTGAATATTTGGAGTGCTAAGAGGCCAACACTGGAAAAGGAAATATCTTCACATGAGAACTAGACGGAAGCATTCTCAGAAAACTTCCGTGGCTTTATGCACTCAACTCACATAGTGGAAACTTCCTTTTGATAGCCAGTTTTGGAAACACTCCTTTTGTAGAATTTGCTAGTGGATGTTTGGAGCGATTTGAGGCCTATGCTGGAAATGGAAATATCTTCACATAAAAACTAGACAGAAGCATTCTCAGAAACTTCTTTGTGATGAATGCATTCAACTCAAAGACTTGAACTTTCCTTTTGAAAGAGCAGTTTTGAAACAATCTTTATGTAGAATCTGCAAGTGGATATTTGGAGCGCTTTGAGGCCTATGCTGGGAAATGAAATAATTTCACCTGAAAACTAGACAGAAGCCTTCTGAGAAACTTCTTTGTGATGAGTGCATTCAACTCACAGACATGAACGTTCCTTTTCTTGGAACAGTTTTGAAACACTGAGTATGTAGAATCCGCAAGTGTTTATTCGGAGCACCTTGAGGCCTATGCTGGTAAAGGAAATATCTTCACATAAAAATTCGACAGAAGCATTCTCAGAAACTTCTTTGCGTTGAGTGCATTCAACTCCCAGACTTGAACCTTCTTTTTGAACGAGCAGCTTTGAAACACTCTTCTTGTAAAATCTGCAAATGGATATTTGGAGCACTTTGAGGCGTATGCTGGAAAATGGAATATCTTCACCTGAAAACTAGACGGAAGCATTCTCAGAAAGTTCTTCTCGATGCGTGCATTCAACTCACAGAGTTGAACCTGTCTTTTGATAGAGCAGTTTGGAAACACTCTTTTTGTGAGATCAGCAAGTGGATATTTCCAGCGATTTGAGGCCTATGCAAGGAAAACGAAATATCTTCACATAAAAACTAGATAGCAGCATTCTCAGAAACTTCTTTGTGAGGAGCGCATTCAGCTCACAGACTGGAACGTTCCTTTTGATAGAACAGTTTTGAACCACTCCTTTTGTACTATCTGTAAGTGTTTATTCGGAGCGCTTTGGGGCCTATGTTGGAAAAGGAATTATCTTCACTTAAAAACTAGACAGAAGCATTCTCAGAAACTTCTTTGTGATGATTGCATTCTACTCACAGAGTTGAACCTTCCTTTTGATAGAACAGTTTTGAAACACTCTTTTTGCAGAATCTGCTAGTGGCTATTTGGAGCGCTTTGAGGCCTATGTTGGAAAAGGAAGAATCTTCACATAAAAACTAGGCAGAAGACTTCTCAGAAACTTCTTCCGATGGGCACATTCAACTCACAGACTTGAAGCTTCCTTCTGATAGAGAGGATTTGAAACAATCTTTGTCCAGAATCTGCAAGGAGATATTTGGGGTGCTAAGAGGCCAAAACTGCAAAAGAAAATATCACCACATGAGAACTGGACGGAAGCATTCTCAATAACTTCCATGCACTTTATGCATTCAAATCACATAGTGGAATCTTCCTTTTGATAGCGCAGTTTTGAAACACTCCTTTTGTAGAATTTGCTAGTGGATGTTTGGAGCGATTTGAGGCCTATGCTGGGAATGGAAATATCTTCACATAAAAACCAGACAAAAGCATTCTCAGAAACTTCTTTGTGATGAGTGCATTCAACTCACAGACTTGAACCTTCCTTTTGAAAGAGCAGTTTTGAAACACACTTTTTGTAGAATCTGCAAGTGGATATTTGGAGAGCTTTGAGGCCTCTGCTGGAAAATGAAATATCTTCACCTGGAAACCAGACAGAAGCATTCTGAGAATCTTCTTTGTGATGAGTGCATTCAACTCACAGACATGAACGTTCCTTTTGATAGAACAGTTTTGAAACACTAAGTTTGTAGAATCCGCAAGTGTTTATTCGGAGCACCTTGAGGCTTATGTTGGAAAAGGAAATAACTTCACATAAAAACTAGAGAGAAGCATTCTCAGAACCTTCTTTGTGATGAGTGCATTCAACTCGCAGACTTGAACCTTCCTTTTGAACGAGCAGTTTTGAAACACTCTTTTTGTAAAAGCTGCAAATGGATATTTGGAGCACTTTGAGACGTATGCTGGAAAATGGAATATCTTCATCTAAAAACTAGACAGAAGCATTCTCAGAAATTTCTTCTCGATGCGTGCATTCAACTCACAGAGTTGAACCTGTCTTTTGATAGAGCAGTTTGGCAGCACTGTTTTTGTGAAATCTGCAAGTGGATATTTCCAGCAAATTGAGGCCTATGCAAAGAAAAGGAAATATCTTCACATAAAAACTAGGTAGCGGCATTCTCAGAAACTTCTTTGTGAGGAGCGTATTCAACTCACAGACCTGAATGTTCCTTTTGATAGAACAGTTTTGAAACACTCCTTTTGTACAATCTGCAAGTGTTTATTCGGAGCGCTTTGAGGACTATGTTGGAAAAGGAAATATCTTCACATGAAAACTAGACACAAGCATTCTCAGAAACTTCTTTGTGATGAGTGCATTCTACTCACAGAGTTGAACCTTCCTTTTGATAGAACAGTACTGAAGCATTCTTTTTGTAGAATCTGCAATTGGATATTTCGAACGTTTTGAGTCCTATGCTGGAAAAGGTAATATATTCACATAAAAACTAGACAGAAGCATTCTCAGAAACTTCTTTGTGTTGAGTGCATTCAACTCACAGACATGGAGCTTCCTTTTGAAAGAGCAGTTTTGAAACACTCTTTTTGTAAAATCTGCAAGTGGATATTCGGAGCACTTTGAGGCCTATGCTGGGAAATGGAATATCTTCACCTAAAAACTAAACAGAACCTTTCTCAGAAAGCTCTTCTCGATGCATGCTTTCAACTCACAGAGTTGAACCTGCCTTTTGATAGAGCAGTTTGCAATCCCTCTTTTTATAGAATCTGCAAGTGTATATTTGGAGCGCTTTGAGGCCTATGCTGCAAAAGGAAATATCATTGCCTAAAAGCTAGACGGAAGCATTCTCAGAAACTTCTTTGCAATGAGTGCATTCAACTCACAGAGTTGAACCTTCCTTTTGATAGACCAGTTTTGAAACACTGTTTCTGTGGAATCCGCAAGCGGATATTTGGAGCTCTTTGACACTTATGCTGGAAAAGGAGATATCTTCATATACAAAGCAGACAGAAGCATTCTCAGAAACTTCTATGTCATGTGGGGATTGAACTCACAGAGTTGAACTTTCCTTTTTATGGAGCAGTTCTGCAACACTCTTTTTGTGGAAACTGCAAGTGGATATTTGGTGCGATTGCGGCATCTAGTGGAAAAGGAAATATATACAGATGAAAACAAGAGAGAATCATTCTCAGAAACTTCTTTCTGATGAGTGCATTCAACTCACAGACTTGAACCTTCCTTTTCAAAGAGCAGTTTTGAAACACTCTCTTTGTAGGATCTGCAAGTGGATATTTGGATCGCTTTGACGCCTATGCTGGGAAATGAAATATCTTCACCGAAAAACTAGACAGAAGCATTCTCAGAAACTTCTTCACGATATGTGCATTCAACTCACAGAGTTGAATCTTTCTTTTCAAAGAGCAGTTTTGAAACACACTTTTGGTAAAATCTGCAAGTGGATATTTGGAGCGATTTCAGGCCTATGCTGGAAAAGGAAATATCCTCACATAAATACTAGACAGAAGCATTCTCAGAAATTTCTGTGTGATGAGTGCCTTCAACTCACAGACTTGAACGTTCCTTTTGAGGGAACGGTTTTGAAACAGTCCTTTGGTAGAATCTGCAAGTGTTTATTTGGAGCGCTTTGAGGCCTATGTTGGAAAAGGAAATATCTTCACATAAAAACTAGACAGAAGCATTCTCCGAAACTTCTTTGTGATGATTGCATTCTACTCACAGAGTGGAACCTTCCTTTTGAAAGAACAGTTTTGAAACACTCTTTTGGTAGAATCTGCAAGTGGATATTTGGAGCGATTTGAGGCCTATGCTGGAAAAGGAGATATCTTCACATAAAAACTAGACAGAAGCATCCTCAGAAACTTTTTCTGATGTGCGCATTCAACTCACCGAGTTGAACCTTCCTTTTGATTGAGAGGTTTTGAAACACTCTTTGTCTAGAATCTGCAGGTGAATATTTGGAGTGCTAAGAGGCCAACACTGGAAAAGGAAATATCTTCACATGAGAACTAGACGGAAGCATTCTCAGAAAACTTCCGTGGCTTTATGCACTCAACTCACATAGTGGAAACTTCCTTTTGATAGCCAGTTTTGGAAACACTCCTTTTGTAGAATTTGCTAGTGGATGTTTGGAGCGATTTGAGGCCTATGCTGGAAATGGAAATATCTTCACATAAAAACTAGACAGAAGCATTCTCAGAAACTTCTTTGTGATGAATGCATTCAACTCAAAGACTTGAACTTTCCTTTTGAAAGAGCAGTTTTGAAACAATCTTTATGTAGAATCTGCAAGTGGATATTTGGAGCGCTTTGAGGCCTATGCTGGGAAATGAAATAATTTCACCTGAAAACTAGACAGAAGCCTTCTGAGAAACTTCTTTGTGATGAGTGCATTCAACTCACAGACATGAACGTTCCTTTTCTTGGAACAGTTTTGAAACACTGAGTTTGTAGAATCCGCAAGTGTTTATTCGGAGCACCTTGAGGCCTATGCTGGTAAAGGAAATATCTTCACATAAAAATTCGACAGAAGCATTCTCAGAAACTTCTTTGCGTTGAGTGCATTCAACTCCCAGACTTGAACCTTCTTTTTGAACGAGCAGCTTTGAAACACTCTTCTTGTAAAATCTGCAAATGGTTATTTGGAGCACTTTGAGGCGTATGCTGGAAAATGGAATATCTTCACCTGAAAACTAGACGGAAGCATTCTCAGAAAGTTCTTCTCGATGCGTGCATTCAACTCACAGAGTTGAACCTGTCTTTTGATAGAGCAGTTTGGAAACACTCTTTTTGTGAGATCAGCAAGTGGATATTTCCAGCGATTTGAGGCCTATGCAAGGAAAACGAAATATCTTCACATAAAAACTAGATAGCAGCATTCTCAGAAACTTCTTTGTGAGGAGCGCATTCAGCTCACAGACTGGAACGTTCCTTTTGATAGAACAGTTTTGAACCACTCCTTTTGTACTATCTGTAAGTGTTTATTCGGAGCGCTTTGGGGCCTATGTTGGAAAAGGAATTATCTTCACTTAAAAACTAGACAGAAGCATTCTCAGAAACTTCTTTGTGATGATTGCATTCTACTCACAGAGTTGAACCTTCCTTTTGATAGAACAGTTTTGAAACACTCTTTTTGCAGAATCTGCTAGTGGCTATTTGGAGCGCTTTGAGGCCTATGTTGGAAAAGGAAGAATCTTCACATAAAAACTAGGCAGAAGACTTCTCAGAAACTTCTTCCGATGGGCACATTCAACTCACAGACTTGAAGCTTCCTTCTGATAGAGAGGATTTGAAACAATCTTTGTCCAGAATCTGCAAGGAGATATTTGGGGTGCTAAGAGGCCAAAACTGCAAAAGAAAATATCACCACATGAGAACTGGACGGAAGCATTCTCAATAACTTCCATGCACTTTATGCATTCAAATCACATAGTGGAATCTTCCTTTTGATAGCGCAGTTTTGAAACACTCCTTTTGTAGAATTTGCTAGTGGATGTTTGGAGCGATTTGAGGCCTATGCTGGGAATGGAAATATCTTCACATAAAAACCAGACAAAAGCATTCTCAGAAACTTCTTTGTGATGAGTGCATTCAACTCACAGACTTGAACCTTCCTTTTGAAAGAGCAGTTTTGAAACACACTTTTTGTAGAATCTGCAAGTGGATATTTGGAGAGCTTTGAGGCCTCTGCTGGAAAATGAAATATCTTCACCTGGAAACCAGACAGAAGCATTCTGAGAATCTTCTTTGTGATGAGTGCATTCAACTCACAGACATGAACGTTCCTTTTGATAGAACAGTTTTGAAACACTAAGTTTGTAGAATCCGCAAGTGTTTATTCGGAGCACCTTGAGGCTTATGTTGGAAAAGGAAATAACTTCACATAAAAACTAGAGAGAAGCATTCTCAGAACCTTCTTTGTGATGAGTGCATTCAACTCGCAGACTTGAACCTTCCTTTTGAACGAGCAGTTTTGAAACACTCTTTTTGTAAAAGCTGCAAATGGATATTTGGAGCACTTTGAGACGTATGCTGGAAAATGGAATATCTTCATCTAAAAACTAGACAGAAGCATTCTCAGAAATTTCTTCTCGATGCGTGCATTCAACTCACAGAGTTGAACCTGTCTTTTGATAGAGCAGTTTGGCAGCACTGTTTTTGTGAAATCTGCAAGTGGATATTTCCAGCAAATTGAGGCCTATGCAAAGAAAAGGAAATATCTTCACATAAAAACTAGGTAGCGGCATTCTCAGAAACTTCTTTGTGAGGAGCGTATTCAACTCACAGACCTGAATGTTCCTTTTGATAGAACAGTTTTGAAACACTCCTTTTGTACAATCTGCAAGTGTTTATTCGGAGCGCTTTGAGGACTATGTTGGAAAAGGAAATATCTTCACATGAAAACTAGACACAAGCATTCTCAGAAACTTCTTTGTGATGAGTGCATTCTACTCACAGAGTTGAACCTTCCTTTTGATAGAACAGTACTGAAGCATTCTTTTTGTAGAATCTGCAATTGGATATTTCGAACGTTTTGAGTCCTATGCTGGAAAAGGTAATATATTCACATAAAAACTAGACAGAAGCATTCTCAGAAACTTCTTTGTGTTGAGTGCATTCAACTCACAGACATGGAGCTTCCTTTTGAAAGAGCAGTTTTGAAACACTCTTTTTGTAAAATCTGCAAGTGGATATTCGGAGCACTTTGAGGCCTATGCTGGGAAATGGAATATCTTCACCTAAAAACTAAACAGAACCTTTCTCAGAAAGCTCTTCTCGATGCATGCTTTCAACTCACAGAGTTGAACCTGCCTTTTGATAGAGCAGTTTGCAATCCCTCTTTTTATAGAATCTGCAAGTGTATATTTGGAGCGCTTTGAGGCCTATGCTGCAAAAGGAAATATCATTGCCTAAAAGCTAGACGGAAGCATTCTCAGAAACTTCTTTGCAATGAGTGCATTCAACTCACAGAGTTGAACCTTCCTTTTGATAGACCAGTTTTGAAACACTGTTTCTGTGGAATCCGCAAGCGGATATTTGGAGCTCTTTGACACTTATGCTGGAAAAGGAGATATCTTCATATACAAAGCAGACAGAAGCATTCTCAGAAACTTCTATGTCATGTGGGGATTGAACTCACAGAGTTGAACTTTCCTTTTTATGGAGCAGTTCTGCAACACTCTTTTTGTGGAAACTGCAAGTGGATATTTGGTGCGATTGCGGCATCTAGTGGAAAAGGAAATATATACAGATGAAAACAAGAGAGAATCATTCTCAGAAACTTCTTTCTGATGAGTGCATTCAACTCACAGACTTGAACCTTCCTTTTCAAAGAGCAGTTTTGAAACACTCTCTTTGTAGGATCTGCAAGTGGATATTTGGATCGCTTTGACGCCTATGCTGGGAAATGAAATATCTTCACCGAAAAACTAGACAGAAGCATTCTCAGAAACTTCTTCACGATATGTGCATTCAACTCACAGAGTTGAATCTTTCTTTTCAAAGAGCAGTTTTGAAACACACTTTTGGTAAAATCTGCAAGTGGATATTTGGAGCGATTTCAGGCCTATGCTGGAAAAGGAAATATCCTCACATAAATACTAGACAGAAGCATTCTCAGAAATTTCTGTGTGATGAGTGCCTTCAACTCACAGACTTGAACGTTCCTTTTGAGGGAACGGTTTTGAAACAGTCCTTTGGTAGAATCTGCAAGTGTTTATTTGGAGCGCTTTGAGGCCTATGTTGGAAAAGGAAATATCTTCACATAAAAACTAGACAGAAGCATTCTCCGAAACTTCTTTGTGATGATTGCATTCTACTCACAGAGTGGAACCTTCCTTTTGAAAGAACAGTTTTGAAACACTCTTTTGGTAGAATCTGCAAGTGGATATTTGGAGCGATTTGAGGCCTATGCTGGAAAAGGAGATATCTTCACATAAAAACTAGACAGAAGCATCCTCAGAAACTTTTTCTGATGTGCGCATTCAACTCACCGAGTTGAACCTTCCTTTTGATTGAGAGGTTTTGAAACACTCTTTGTCTAGAATCTGCAGGTGAATATTTGGAGTGCTAAGAGGCCAACACTGGAAAAGGAAATATCTTCACATGAGAACTAGACGGAAGCATTCTCAGAAAACTTCCGTGGCTTTATGCACTCAACTCACATAGTGGAAACTTCCTTTTGATAGCCAGTTTTGGAAACACTCCTTTTGTAGAATTTGCTAGTGGATGTTTGGAGCGATTTGAGGCCTATGCTGGAAATGGAAATATCTTCACATAAAAACTAGACAGAAGCATTCTCAGAAACTTCTTTGTGATGAATGCATTCAACTCAAAGACTTGAACTTTCCTTTTGAAAGAGCAGTTTTGAAACAATCTTTATGTAGAATCTGCAAGTGGATATTTGGAGCGCTTTGAGGCCTATGCTGGGAAATGAAATAATTTCACCTGAAAACTAGACAGAAGCCTTCTGAGAAACTTCTTTGTGATGAGTGCATTCAACTCACAGACATGAACGTTCCTTTTCTTGGAACAGTTTTGAAACACTGAGTTTGTAGAATCCGCAAGTGTTTATTCGGAGCACCTTGAGGCCTATGCTGGTAAAGGAAATATCTTCACATAAAAATTCGACAGAAGCATTCTCAGAAACTTCTTTGCGTTGAGTGCATTCAACTCCCAGACTTGAACCTTCTTTTTGAACGAGCAGCTTTGAAACACTCTTCTTGTAAAATCTGCAAATGGTTATTTGGAGCACTTTGAGGCGTATGCTGGAAAATGGAATATCTTCACCTGAAAACTAGACGGAAGCATTCTCAGAAAGTTCTTCTCGATGCGTGCATTCAACTCACAGAGTTGAACCTGTCTTTTGATAGAGCAGTTTGGAAACACTCTTTTTGTGAGATCAGCAAGTGGATATTTCCAGCGATTTGAGGCCTATGCAAGGAAAACGAAATATCTTCACATAAAAACTAGATAGCAGCATTCTCAGAAACTTCTTTGTGAGGAGCGCATTCAGCTCACAGACTGGAACGTTCCTTTTGATAGAACAGTTTTGAACCACTCCTTTTGTACTATCTGTAAGTGTTTATTCGGAGCGCTTTGGGGCCTATGTTGGAAAAGGAATTATCTTCACTTAAAAACTAGACAGAAGCATTCTCAGAAACTTCTTTGTGATGATTGCATTCTACTCACAGAGTTGAACCTTCCTTTTGATAGAACAGTTTTGAAACACTCTTTTGGCAGAATCTGCTAGTGGCTATTTGGAGCGCTTTGAGGCCTATGTTGGAAAAGGAAGAATCTTCACATAAAAACTAGGCAGAAGACTTCTCAGAAACTTCTTCCGATGGGCACATTCAACTCACAGACTTGAAGCTTCCTTCTGATAGAGAGGATTTGAAACAATCTTTGTCCAGAATCTGCAAGGAGATATTTGGGGTGCTAAGAGGCCAAAACTGCAAAAGAAAATATCACCGCATGAGAACTGGACGGAAGCATTCTCAATAACTTCCATGCACTTTATGCATTCAAATCACATAGTGGAATCTTCCTTTTGATAGCGCAGTTTTGAAACACTCCTTTTGTAGAATTTGCTAGTGGATGTTTGGAGCGATTTGAGGCCTATGCTGGGAATGGAAATATCTTCACATAAAAACCAGACAAAAGCATTCTCAGAAACTTCTTTGTGATGAGTGCATTCAACTCACAGACTTGAACCTTCCTTTTGAAAGAGCAGTTTTGAAACACACTTTTTGTAGAATCTGCAAGTGGATATTTGGAGAGCTTTGAGGCCTCTGCTGGAAAATGAAATATCTTCACCTGGAAACCAGACAGAAGCATTCTGAGAATCTTCTTTGTGATGAGTGCATTCAACTCACAGACATGAACGTTCCTTTTGATAGAACAGTTTTGAAACACTAAGTTTGTAGAATCCGCACGTGTTTATTCGGAGCACCTTGAGGCTTATGTTGGAAAAGGAAATAACCTCACATAAAAACTAGAGAGAAGCATTCTCAGAACCTTCTTTGTGATGAGTGCATTCAAGTCGCAGACTTGAACCTTCCTTTTGAACGAGCAGTTTTGAAACACTCTTTTTGTAAAAGCTGCAAATGGATATTTGGAGCACTTTGAGACGCATGCTGGAAAATGGAATATCTTCATCTAAAAACTAGACAGAAGCATTCTCAGAAATTTCTTCTCGATGCGTGGATTCAACTCACAGAGTTGAACCTGTCTTTTGATAGAGCAGTTTGGCAGCACTGTTTTTGTGAAATCTGCAAGTGGATATTTCCAGCAAATTGAGGCCTATGCAAAGAAAAGGAAATATCTTCACATAAAAACTAGGTAGCGGCATTCTCAGAAACTTCTTTGTGAGGAGCGTATTCAACTCACAGACCTGAATGTTCCTTTTGATAGAACAGTTTTGAAACACTCCTTTTGTACAATCTGCAAGTGTTTATTCGGAGCGCTTTGAGGACTATGTTGGAAAAGGAAATATCTTCACATGAAAACTAGACACAAGCATTCTCAGAAACTTCTTTGTGATGAGTGCATTCTACTCACAGAGTTGAACCTTCCTTTTGATAGAACAGTACTGAAGCATTCTTTTTGTAGAATCTGCAATTGGATATTTCGAACGTTTTGAGTCCTATGCTGGAAAAGGTAATATATTCACATAAAAACTAGACAGAAGCATTCTCAGAAACTTCTTTGTGTTGAGTGCATTCAACTCACAGACATGGAGCTTCCTTTTGAAAGAGCAGTTTTGAAACACTCTTTTTGTAAAATCTGCAAGTGGATATTCGGAGCACTTTGAGGCCTATGCTGGGAAATGGAATATCTTCACCTAAAAACTAAACAGAACCTTTCTCAGAAAGCTCTTCTCGATGCATGCTTTCAACTCACAGAGTTGAACCTGCCTTTTGATAGAGCAGTTTGCAATCCCTCTTTTTATAGAATCTGCAAGTGTATATTTGGAGCGCTTTGAGGCCTATGCTGCAAAAGGAAATATCATTGCCTAAAAGCTAGACGGAAGCATTCTCAGAAACTTCTTTGCAATGAGTGCATTCAACTCACAGAGTTGAACCTTCCTTTTGATAGACCAGTTTTGAAACACTGTTTCTGTGGAATCCGCAAGCGGATATTTGGAGCTCTTTGACACTTATGCTGGAAAAGGAGATATCTTCATATACAAAGCAGACAGAAGCATTCTCAGAAACTTCTATGTCATGTGGGGATTGAACTCACAGAGTTGAACTTTCCTTTTTATGGAGCAGTTCTGCAACACTCTTTTTGTGGAAACTGCAAGTGGATATTTGGTGCGATTGCGGCATCTAGTGGAAAAGGAAATATATACAGATGAAAACAAGAGAGAATCATTCTCAGAAACTTCTTTCTGATGAGTGCATTCAACTCACAGACTTGAACCTTCCTTTTCAAAGAGCAGTTTTGAAACACTCTCTTTGTAGGATCTGCAAGTGGATATTTGGATCGCTTTGACGCCTATGCTGGGAAATGAAATATCTTCACCGAAAAACTAGACAGAAGCATTCTCAGAAACTTCTTCACGATATGTGCATTCAACTCACAGAGTTGAATCTTTCTTTTCAAAGAGCAGTTTTGAAACACACTTTTGGTAAAATCTGCAAGTGGATATTTGGAGCGATTTCAGGCCTATGCTGGAAAAGGAAATATCCTCACATAAATACTAGACAGAAGCATTCTCAGAAATTTCTGTGTGATGAGTGCCTTCAACTCACAGACTTGAACGTTCCTTTTGAGGGAACGGTTTTGAAACAGTCCTTTGGTAGAATCTGCAAGTGTTTATTTGGAGCGCTTTGAGGCCTATGTTGGAAAAGGAAATATCTTCACATAAAAACTAGACAGAAGCATTCTCCGAAACTTCTTTGTGATGATTGCATTCTACTCACAGAGTGGAACCTTCCTTTTGAAAGAACAGTTTTGAAACACTCTTTTGGTAGAATCTGCAAGTGGATATTTGGAGCGATTTGAGGCCTATGCTGGAAAAGGAGATATCTTCACATAAAAACTAGACAGAAGCATCCTCAGAAACTTTTTCTGATGTGCGCATTCAACTCACCGAGTTGAACCTTCCTTTTGATAGAGAGGTTTTGAAACACTCTTTGTCTAGAATCTGCAGGTGAATATTTGGAGTGCTAAGAGGCCAACACTGGAAAAGGAAATATCTTCACATGAGAACTAGACGGAAGCATTCTCAGAAAACTTCCGTGGCTTTATGCACTCAACTCACATAGTGGAAACTTCCTTTTGATAGCCAGTTTTGGAAACACTCCTTTTGTAGAATTTGCTAGTGGATGTTTGGAGCGATTTGAGGCCTATGCTGGAAATGGAAATATCTTCACATAAAAACTAGACAGAAGCATTCTCAGAAACTTCTTTGTGATGAATGCATTCAACTCAAAGACTTGAACTTTCCTTTTGAAAGAGCAGTTTTGAAACAATCTTTATGTAGAATCTGCAAGTGGATATTTGGAGCGCTTTGAGGCCTATGCTGGGAAATGAAATAATTTCACCTGGAAACTAGACAGAAGCCTTCTGAGAAACTTCTTTGTGATGAGTGCATTCAACTCACAGACATGAACGTTCCTTTTCTTGGGACAGTTTTGAAACACTGAGTTTGTAGAATCCGCAAGTGTTTATTCGGAGCACCTTGAGGCCTATGCTGGTAAAGGAAATATCTTCACATAAAAATTCGACAGAAGCATTCTCAGAAACTTCTTTGCGTTGAGTGCATTCAACTCCCAGACTTGAACCTTCTTTTTGAACGAGCAGCTTTGAAACACTCTTCTTGTAAAATCTGCAAATGGATATTTGGAGCACTTTGAGGCGTATGCTGGAAAATGGAATATCTTCACCTGAAAACTAGACGGAAGCATTCTCAGAAAGTTCTTCTCGATGCGTGCATTCAACTCACAGAGTTGAACCTGTCTTTTGATAGAGCAGTTTGGAAACACTCTTTTTGTGAGATCAGCAAGTGGATATTTCCAGCGATTTGAGGCCTATGCAAGGAAAACGAAATATCTTCACATAAAAACTAGATAGCAGCATTCTCAGAAACTTCTTTGTGAGGAGCGCATTCAGCTCACAGACTGGAACGTTCCTTTTGATAGAACAGTTTTGAACCACTCCTTTTGTACTATCTGTAAGTGTTTATTCGGAGCGCTTTGGGGCCTGTGTTGGAAAAGGAATTATCTTCACCTAAAAACTAGACAGAAGCATTCTCAGAAACTTCTTTGTGATGATTGCATTCTACTCACAGAGTTGAACCTTCCTTTTGATAGAACAGTTTTGAAACACTCTTTTTGCAGAATCTGCTAGTGGCTATTTGGAGCGCTTTGAGGCCTATGTTGGAAAAGGAAGAATCTTCACATAAAAACTAGGCAGAAGACTTCTCAGAAACTTCTTCCGATGGGCACATTCAACTCACAGACTTGAAGCTTCCTTCTGATAGAGAGGATTTGAAACAATCTTTGTCCAGAATCTGCAAGGGGATATTTGGGGTGCTAAGAGGCCAAAACTGCAAAAGAAAATATCACCACATGAGAACTGGACGGAAGCATTCTCAATAACTTCCATGCACTTTATGCATTCAAATCACATAGTGGAATCTTCCTTTTGATAGCGCAGTTTTGAAACACTCCTTTTGTAGAATTTGCTAGTGGATGTTTGGAGCGATTTGAGGCCTATGCTGGGAATGGAAATATCTTCACATAAAAACCAGACAAAAGCATTCTCAGAAACTTCTTTGTGATGAGTGCATTCAACTCACAGACTTGAACCTTCCTTTTGAAAGAGCAGTTTTGAAACACACTTTTTGTAGAATCTGCAAGTGGATATTTGGAGAGCTTTGAGGCCTATGCTGGAAAATGAAATATCTTCACCTGGAAACCAGACAGAAGCATTCTGAGAATCTTCTTTGTGATGAGTGCATTCAACTCACAGACATGAACGTTCCTTTTGATAGAACAGTTTTGAAACACTAAGTTTGTAGAATCCGCAAGTGTTTATTCGGAGCACCTTGAGGCTTATGTTGGAAAAGGAAATAACTTCACATAAAAACTAGAGAGAAGCATTCTCAGAACCTTCTTTGTGATGAGTGCATTCAACTCGCAGACTTGAACCTTCCTTTTGAACGAGCAGTTTTGAAACACTCTTTTTGTAAAAGCTGCAAATGGATATTTGGAGCACTTTGAGACGTATGCTGGAAAATGGAATATCTTCATCTAAAAACTAGACAGAAGCATTCTCAGAAATTTCTTCTCGATGCGTGCATTCAACTCACAGAGTTGAACCTGTCTTTTGATAGAGCAGTTTGGCAGCACTGTTTTTGTGAAATCTGCAAGTGGATATTTCCAGCAAATTGAGGCCTATGCAAAGAAAAGGAAATATCTTCACATAAAAACTAGGTAGCGGCATTCTCAGAAACTTCTTTGTGAGGAGCGTATTCAACTCACAGACCTGAATGTTCCTTTTGATAGAACAGTTTTGAAACACTCCTTTTGTACAATCTGCAAGTGTTTATTCGGAGCGCTTTGAGGACTATGTTGGAAAAGGAAATATCTTCACATGAAAACTAGACACAAGCATTCTCAGAAACTTCTTTGTGATGAGTGCATTCTACTCACAGAGTTGAACCTTCCTTTTGATAGAACAGTACTGAAGCATTCTTTTTGTAGAATCTGCAATTGGATATTTCGAACGTTTTGAGTCCTATGCTGGAAAAGGTAATATATTCACATAAAAACTAGACAGAAGCATTCTCAGAAACTTCTTCGTGTTGAGTGCATTCAACTCACAGACATGGAGCTTCCTTTTGAAAGAGCAGTTTTGAAACACTCTTTTTGTAAAATCTGCAAGTGGATATTCGGAGCACTTTGAGGCCTATGCTGGGAAATGGAATATCTTCACCTAAAAACTAAACAGAACCTTTCTCAGAAAGCTCTTCTCGATGCATGCTTTCAACTCACAGAGTTGAACCTGCCTTTTGATAGAGCAGTTTGCAATCCCTCTTTTTATAGAATCTGCAAGTGTATATTTGGAGCGCTTTGAGGCCTATGCTGCAAAAGGAAATATCATTGCCTAAAAGCTAGACGGAAGCATTCTCAGAAACTTCTTTGCAATGAGTGCATTCAACTCACAGAGTTGAACCTTCCTTTTGATAGACCAGTTTTGAAACACTGTTTCTGTGGAATCCGCAAGCGGATATTTGGAGCTCTTTGACACTTATGCTGGAAAAGGAGATATCTTCATATACAAAGCAGACAGAAGCATTCTCAGAAACTTCTATGTCATGTGGGGATTGAACTCACAGAGTTGAACTTTCCTTTTTATGGAGCAGTTCTGCAACACTCTTTTTGTGGAAACTGCAAGTGGATATTTGGTGCGATTGCGGCATCTAGTGGAAAAGGAAATATATACAGATGAAAACAAGAGAGAATCATTCTCAGAAACTTCTTTCTGATGAGTGCATTCAACTCACAGACTTGAACCTTCCTTTTCAAAGAGCAGTTTTGAAACACTCTCTTTGTAGGATCTGCAAGTGGATATTTGGATCGCTTTGACGCCTATGCTGGGAAATGAAATATCTTCACCGAAAAACTAGACAGAAGCATTCTCAGAAACTTCTTCACGATATGTGCATTCAACTCACAGAGTTGAATCTTTCTTTTCAAAGAGCAGTTTTGAAACACACTTTTGGTAAAATCTGCAAGTGGATATTTGGAGCGATTTCAGGCCTATGCTGGAAAAGGAAATATCCTCACATAAATACTGGACAGAAGCATTCTCAGAAATTTCTGTGTGATGAGTGCCTTCAACTCACAGACTTGAACGTTCCTTTTGAGGGAACGGTTTTGAAACAGTCCTTTGGTAGAATCTGCAAGTGTTTATTTGGAGCGCTTTGAGGCCTATGTTGGAAAAGGAAATATCTTCACATAAAAACTAGACAGAAGCATTCTCCGAAACTTCTTTGTGATGATTGCATTCTACTCACAGAGTGGAACCTTCCTTTTGAAAGAACAGTTTTGAAACACTCTTTTGGTAGAATCTGCAAGTGGATATTTGGAGCGATTTGAGGCCTATGCTGGAAAAGGAGATATCTTCACATAAAAACTAGACAGAAGCATCCTCAGAAACTTTTTCTGATGTGCGCATTCAACTCACCGAGTTGAACCTTCCTTTTGATAGAGAGGTTTTGAAACACTCTTTGTCTAGAATCTGCAGGTGAATATTTGGAGTGCTAAGAGGCCAACACTGGAAAAGGAAATATCTTCACATGAGAACTAGACGGAAGCATTCTCAGAAAACTTCCGTGGCTTTATGCACTCAACTCACATAGTGGAAACTTCCTTTTGATAGCCAGTTTTGGAAACACTCCTTTTGTAGAATTTGCTAGTGGATGTTTGGAGCGATTTGAGGCCTATGCTGGAAATGGAAATATCTTCACATAAAAACTAGACAGAAGCATTCTCAGAAACTTCTTTGTGATGAATGCATTCAACTCAAAGACTTGAACTTTCCTTTTGAAAGAGCAGTTTTGAAACAATCTTTATGTAGAATCTGCAAGTGGATATTTGGAGCGCTTTGAGGCCTATGCTGGGAAATGAAATAATTTCACCTGGAAACTAGACAGAAGCCTTCTGAGAAACTTCTTTGTGATGAGTGCATTCAACTCACAGACATGAACGTTCCTTTTCTTGGGACAGTTTTGAAACACTGAGTTTGTAGAATCCGCAAGTGTTTATTCGGAGCACCTTGAGGCCTATGCTGGTAAAGGAAATATCTTCACATAAAAATTCGACAGAAGCATTCTCAGAAACTTCTTTGCGTTGAGTGCATTCAACTCCCAGACTTGAACCTTCTTTTTGAACGAGCAGCTTTGAAACACTCTTCTTGTAAAATCTGCAAATGGATATTTGGAGCACTTTGAGGCGTATGCTGGAAAATGGAATATCTTCACCTGAAAACTAGACGGAAGCATTCTCAGAAAGTTCTTCTCGATGCGTGCATTCAACTCACAGAGTTGAACCTGTCTTTTGATAGAGCAGTTTGGAAACACTCTTTTTGTGAGATCAGCAAGTGGATATTTCCAGCGATTTGAGGCCTATGCAAGGAAAACGAAATATCTTCACATAAAAACTAGATAGCAGCATTCTCAGAAACTTCTTTGTGAGGAGCGCATTCAGCTCACAGACTGGAACGTTCCTTTTGATAGAACAGTTTTGAACCACTCCTTTTGTACTATCTGTAAGTGTTTATTCGGAGCGCTTTGGGGCCTGTGTTGGAAAAGGAATTATCTTCACCTAAAAACTAGACAGAAGCATTCTCAGAAACTTCTTTGTGATGATTGCATTCTACTCACAGAGTTGAACCTTCCTTTTGATAGAACAGTTTTGAAACACTCTTTTTGCAGAATCTGCTAGTGGCTATTTGGAGCGCTTTGAGGCCTATGTTGGAAAAGGAAGAATCTTCACATAAAAACTAGGCAGAAGACTTCTCAGAAACTTCTTCCGATGGGCACATTCAACTCACAGACTTGAAGCTTCCTTCTGATAGAGAGGATTTGAAACAATCTTTGTCCAGAATCTGCAAGGAGATATTTGGGGTGCTAAGAGGCCAAAACTGCAAAAGAAAATATCACCACATGAGAACTGGACGGAAGCATTCTCAATAACTTCCATGCACTTTATGCATTCAAATCACATAGTGGAATCTTCCTTTTGATAGCGCAGTTTTGAAACACTCCTTTTGTAGAATTTGCTAGTGGATGTTTGGAGCGATTTGAGGCCTATGCTGGGAATGGAAATATCTTCACATAAAAACCAGACAAAAGCATTCTCAGAAACTTCTTTGTGATGAGTGCATTCAACTCACAGACTTGAACCTTCCTTTTGAAAGAGCAGTTTTGAAACACACTTTTTGTAGAATCTGCAAGTGGATATTTGGAGAGCTTTGAGGCCTATGCTGGAAAATGAAATATCTTCACCTGGAAACCAGACAGAAGCACTCTGAGAATCTTCTTTGTGATGAGTGCATTCAACTCACAGACATGAACGTTCCTTTTGATAGAACAGTTTTGAAACACTAAGTTTGTAGAATCCGCAAGTGTTTATTCGGAGCACCTTGAGGCTTATGTTGGAAAAGGAAATAACTTCACATAAAAACTAGAGAGAAGCATTCTCAGAACCTTCTTTGTGATGAGTGCATTCAAGTCGCAGACTTGAACCTTCCTTTTGAACGAGCAGTTTTGAAACACTCTTTTTGTAAAAGCTGCAAATGGATATTTGGAGCACTTTGAGACGTATGCTGGAAAATGGAATATCTTCATCTAAAAACTAGACAGAAGCATTCTCAGAAATTTCTTCTCGATGCGTGCATTCAACTCACAGAGTTGAACCTGTCTTTTGATAGAGCAGTTTGGCAGCACTGTTTTTGAGAAATCTGCAAGTGGATATTTCCAGCAAATTGAGGCCTATGCAAAGAAAAGGAAATATCTTCACATAAAAACTAGGTAGCGGCATTCTCAGAAACTTCTTTGTGAGGAGCGTATTCAACTCACAGACCTGAATGTTCCTTTTGATAGAACAGTTTTGAAACACTCCTTTTGTACAATCTGCAAGTGTTTATTCGGAGCGCTTTGAGGACTATGTTGGAAAAGGAAATATCTTCACATGAAAACTAGACACAAGCATTCTCAGAAACTTCTTTGTGATGAGTGCATTCTACTCACAGAGTTGAACCTTCCTTTTGATAGAACAGTACTGAAGCATTCTTTTTGTAGAATCTGCAATTGGATATTTCGAACGTTTTGAGTCCTATGCTGGAAAAGGTAATATATTCACATAAAAACTAGACAGAAGCATTCTCAGAAACTTCTTCGTGTTGAGTGCATTCAACTCACAGACATGGAGCTTCCTTTTGAAAGAGCAGTTTTGAAACACTCTTTTTGTAAAATCTGCAAGTGGATATTCGGAGCACTTTGAGGCCTATGCTGGGAAATGGAATATCTTCACCTAAAAACTAAACAGAACCTTTACTCAGAAAGCTCTTCTCGATGCATGCTTTCAACTCACAGAGTTGAACCTGCCTTTTGATAGAGCAGTTTGCAATCCCTCTTTTTATAGAATCTGCAAGTGTATATTTGGAGCGCTTTGAGGCCTATGCTGCAAAAGGAAATATCATTGCCTAAAAGCTAGACGGAAGCATTCTCAGAAACTTCTTTGCAATGAGTGCATTCAACTCACAGAGTTGAACCTTCCTTTTGATAGACCAGTTTTGAAACACTGTTTCTGTGGAATCCGCAAGCGGATATTTGGAGCTCTTTGACACTTATGCTGGAAAAGGAGATATCTTCATATACAAAGCAGACAGAAGCATTCTCAGAAACTTCTATGTCATGTGGGGATTGAACTCACAGAGTTGAACTTTCCTTTTTATGGAGCAGTTCTGCAACACTCTTTTTGTGGAAACTGCAAGTGGATATTTGGTGCGATTGCGGCATCTAGTGGAAAAGGAAATATATACAGATGAAAACAAGAGAGAATCATTCTCAGAAACTTCTTTCTGATGAGTGCATTCAACTCACAGACTTGAACCTTCCTTTTCAAAGAGCAGTTTTGAAACACTCTCTTTGTAGGATCTGCAAGTGGATATTTGGATCGCTTTGACGCCTATGCTGGGAAATGAAATATCTTCACCGAAAAACTAGACAGAAGCATTCTCAGAAACTTCTTCACGATATGTGCATTCAACTCACAGAGTTGAATCTTTCTTTTCAAAGAGCAGTTTTGAAACACACTTTTGGTAAAATCTGCAAGTGGATATTTGGAGCGATTTCAGGCCTATGCTGGAAAAGGAAATATCCTCACATAAATACTAGACAGAAGCATTCTCAGAAATTTCTGTGTGATGAGTGCCTTCAACTCACAGACTTGAACGTTCCTTTTGAGGGAACGGTTTTGAAACAGTCCTTTGGTAGAATCTGCAAGTGTTTATTTGGAGCGCTTTGAGGCCTATGTTGGAAAAGGAAATATCTTCACATAAAAACTAGACAGAAGCATTCTCCGAAACTTCTTTGTGATGATTGCATTCTACTCACAGAGTGGAACCTTCCTTTTGAAAGAACAGTTTTGAAACACTCTTTTGGTAGAATCTGCAAGTGGATATTTGGAGCGATTTGAGGCCTATGCTGGAAAAGGAGATATCTTCACATAAAAACTAGACAGAAGCATCCTCAGAAACTTTTTCTGATGTGCGCATTCAACTCACCGAGTTGAACCTTCCTTTTGATAGAGAGGTTTTGAAACACTCTTTGTCTAGAATCTGCAGGTGAATATTTGGAGTGCTAAGAGGCCAACACTGGAAAAGGAAATATCTTCACATGAGAACTAGACGGAAGCATTCTCAGAAAACTTCCGTGGCTTTATGCACTCAACTCACATAGTGGAAACTTCCTTTTGATAGCCAGTTTTGGAAACACTCCTTTTGTAGAATTTGCTAGTGGATGTTTGGAGCGATTTGAGGCCTATGCTGGAAATGGAAATATCTTCACATAAAAACTAGACAGAAGCATTCTCAGAAACTTCTTTGTGATGAATGCATTCAACTCAAAGACTTGAACTTTCCTTTTGAAAGAGCAGTTTTGAAGCAATCTTTATGTAGAATCTGCAAGTGGATATTTGGAGCGCTTTGAGGCCTATGCTGGGAAATGAAATAATTTCACCTGAAAACTAGACAGAAGCCTTCTGAGAAACTTCTTTGTGATGAGTGCATTCAACTCACAGACATGAACGTTCCTTTTCTTGGGACAGTTTTGAAACACTGAGTTTGTAGAATCCGCAAGTGTTTATTCGGAGCACCTTGAGGCCTATGCTGGTAAAGGAAATATCTTCACATAAAAATTCGACAGAAGCATTCTCAGAAACTTCTTTGCGTTGAGTGCATTCAACTCCCAGACTTGAACCTTCTTTTTGAACGAGCAGCTTTGAAACACTCTTCTTGTAAAATCTGCAAATGGATATTTGGAGCACTTTGAGGCGTATGCTGGAAAATGGAATATCTTCACCTGAAAACTAGACGGAAGCATTCTCAGAAAGTTCTTCTCGATGCGTGCATTCAACTCACAGAGTTGAACCTGTCTTTTGATAGAGCAGTTTGGAAACACTCTTTTTGTGAGATCAGCAAGTGGATATTTCCAGCGATTTGAGGCCTATGCAAGGAAAACGAAATATCTTCACATAAAAACTAGATAGCAGCATTCTCAGAAACTTCTTTGTGAGGAGCGCATTCAGCTCACAGACTGGAACGTTCCTTTTGATAGAACAGTTTTGAACCACTCCTTTTGTACTATCTGTAAGTGTTTATTCGGAGCGCTTTGGGGCCTATGTTGGAAAAGGAATTATCTTCACTTAAAAACTAGACAGAAGCATTCTCAGAAACTTCTTTGTGATGATTGCATTCTACTCACAGAGTTGAACCTTCCTTTTGATAGAACAGTTTTGAAACACTCTTTTTGCAGAATCTGCTAGTGGCTATTTGGAGCGCTTTGAGGCCTATGTTGGAAAAGGAAGAATCTTCACATAAAAACTAGGCAGAAGACTTCTCAGAAACTTCTTCCGATGGGCACATTCAACTCACAGACTTGAAGCTTCCTTCTGATAGAGAGGATTTGAAACAATCTTTGTCCAGAATCTGCAAGGAGATATTTGGGGTGCTAAGAGGCCAAAACTGCAAAAGAAAATATCACCACATGAGAACTGGACGGAAGCATTCTCAATAACTTCCATGCACTTTATGCATTCAAATCACATAGTGGAATCTTCCTTTTGATAGCGCAGTTTTGAAACACTCCTTTTGTAGAATTTGCTAGTGGATGTTTGGAGCGATTTGAGGCCTATGCTGGGAATGGAAATATCTTCACATAAAAACCAGACAAAAGCATTCTCAGAAACTTCTTTGTGATGAGTGCATTCAACTCACAGACTTGAACCTTCCTTTTGAAAGAGCAGTTTTGAAACACACTTTTTGTAGAATCTGCAAGTGGATATTTGGAGAGCTTTGAGGCCTATGCTGGAAAATGAAATATCTTCACCTGGAAACCAGACAGAAGCACTCTGAGAATCTTCTTTGTGATGAGTGCATTCAACTCACAGACATGAACGTTCCTTTTGATAGAACAGTTTTGAAACACTAAGTTTGTAGAATCCGCAAGTGTTTATTCGGAGCACCTTGAGGCTTATGTTGGAAAAGGAAATAACTTCACATAAAAACTAGAGAGAAGCATTCTCAGAACCTTCTTTGTGATGAGTGCATTCAAGTCGCAGACTTGAACCTTCCTTTTGAACGAGCAGTTTTGAAACACTCTTTTTGTAAAAGCTGCAAATGGATATTTGGAGCACTTTGAGACGTATGCTGGAAAATGGAATATCTTCATCTAAAAACTAGACAGAAGCATTCTCAGAAATTTCTTCTCGATGCGTGCATTCAACTCACAGAGTTGAACCTGTCTTTTGATAGAGCAGTTTGGCAGCACTGTTTTTGAGAAATCTGCAAGTGGATATTTCCAGCAAATTGAGGCCTATGCAAAGAAAAGGAAATATCTTCACATAAAAACTAGGTAGCGGCATTCTCAGAAACTTCTTTGTGAGGAGCGTATTCAACTCACAGACTTGAATGTTCCTTTTGATACAACAGTTTTGAAACACTCCTTTTGTACAATCTGCAAGTGTTTATTCGGAGCGCTTTGAGGACTATGTTGGAAAAGGAAATATCTTCACATGAAAACTAGACACAAGCATTCTCAGAAACTTCTTTGTGATGAGTGCATTCTACTCACAGAGTTGAACCTTCCTTTTGATAGAACAGTACTGAAGCATTCTTTTTGTAGAATCTGCAATTGGATATTTCGAACGTTTTGAGTCCTATGCTGGAAAAGGTAATATATTCACATAAAAACTAGACAGAAGCATTCTCAGAAACTTCTTTGTGTTGAGTGCATTCAACTCACAGACATGGAGCTTCCTTTTGAAAGAGCAGTTTTGAAACACTCTTTTTGTAAAATCTGCAAGTGGATATTCGGAGCACTTTGAGGCCTATGCTGGGAAATGGAATATCTTCACCTAAAAACTAAACAGAACCTTTCTCAGAAAGCTCTTCTCGATGCATGCTTTCAACTCACAGAGTTGAACCTGCCTTTTGATAGAGCAGTTTGCAATCCCTCTTTTTATAGAATCTGCAAGTGTATATTTGGAGCGCTTTGAGGCCTATGCTGCAAAAGGAAATATCATTGCCTAAAAGCTAGACGGAAGCATTCTCAGAAACTTCTTTGCAATGAGTGCATTCAACTCACAGAGTTGAACCTTCCTTTTGATAGACCAGTTTTGAAACACTGTTTCTGTGGAATCCGCAAGCGGATATTTGGAGCTCTTTGACACTTATGCTGGAAAAGGAGATATCTTCATATACAAAGCAGACAGAAGCATTCTCAGAAACTTCTATGTCATGTGGGGATTGAACTCACAGAGTTGAACTTTCCTTTTTATGGAGCAGTTCTGCAACACTCTTTTTGTGGAAACTGCAAGTGGATATTTGGTGCGATTGCGGCATCTAGTGGAAAAGGAAATATATACAGATGAAAACAAGAGAGAATCATTCTCAGAAACTTCTTTCTGATGAGTGCATTCAACTCACAGACTTGAACCTTCCTTTTCAAAGAGCAGTTTTGAAACACTCTCTTTGTAGGATCTGCAAGTGGATATTTGGATCGCTTTGACGCCTATGCTGGGAAATGAAATATCTTCACCGAAAAACTAGACAGAAGCATTCTCAGAAACTTCTTCACGATACGTGCATTCAACTCACAGAGTTGAATCTTTCTTTTCAAAGAGCAGTTTTGAAACACACTTTTGGTAAAATCTGCAAGTGGATATTTGGAGCGATTTCAGGCCTATGCTGGAAAAGGAAATATCCTCACATAAATACTAGACAGAAGCATTCTCAGAAATTTCTGTGTGATGAGTGCCTTCAACTCACAGACTTGAACGTTCCTTTTGAGGGAACGGTTTTGAAACAGTCCTTTGGTAGAATCTGCAAGTGTTTATTTGGAGCGCTTTGAGGCCTATGTTGGAAAAGGAAATATCTTCACATAAAAACTAGACAGAAGCATTCTCCGAAACTTCTTTGTGATGATTGCATTCTACTCACAGAGTGGAACCTTCCTTTTGAAAGAACAGTTTTGAAACACTCTTTTGGTAGAATCTGCAAGTGGATATTTGGAGCGATTTGAGGCCTATGCTGGAAAAGGAGATATCTTCACATAAAAACTAGACAGAAGCATCCTCAGAAACTTTTTCTGATGTGCGCATTCAACTCACCAAGTTGAACCTTCCTTTTGATTGAGAGGTTTTGAAACACTCTTTGTCTAGAATCTGCAGGTGAATATTTGGAGTGCTAAGAGGCCAACACTGGAAAAGGAAATATCTTCACATGAGAACTAGACGGAAGCATTCTCAGAAAACTTCCGTGGCTTTATGCACTCAACTCACATAGTGGAAACTTCCTTTTGATAGCCAGTTTTGGAAACACTCCTTTTGTAGAATTTGCTAGTGGATGTTTGGAGCGATTTGAGGCCTATGCTGGAAATGGAAATATCTTCACATAAAAACTAGACAGAAGCATTCTCAGAAACTTCTTTGTGATGAATGCATTCAACTCAAAGACTTGAACTTTCCTTTTGAAAGAGCAGTTTTGAAACAATCTTTATGTAGAATCTGCAAGTGGATATTTGGAGCGCTTTGAGGCCTATGCTGGGAAATGAAATAATTTCACCTGAAAACTAGACAGAAGCCTTCTGAGAAACTTCTTTGTGATGAGTGCATTCAACTCACAGACATGAACGTTCCTTTTCTTGGGACAGTTTTGAAACACTGAGTTTGTAGAATCCGCAAGTGTTTATTCGGAGCACCTTGAGGCCTATGCTGGTAAAGGAAATATCTTCACATAAAAATTCGACAGAAGCATTCTCAGAAACTTCTTTGCGTTGAGTGCATTCAACTCCCAGACTTGAACCTTCTTTTTGAACGAGCAGCTTCGAAACACTCTTCTTGTAAAATCTGCAAATGGATATTTGGAGCACTTTGAGGCGTATGCTGGAAAATGGAATATCTTCACCTGAAAACTAGACGGAAGCATTCTCAGAAAGTTCTTCTCGATGCGTGCATTCAACTCACAGAGTTGAACCTGTCTTTTGATAGAGCAGTTTGGAAACACTCTTTTTGTGAGATCAGCAAGTGGATATTTCCAGCGATTTGAGGCCTATGCAAGGAAAACGAAATATCTTCACATAAAAACTAGATAGCAGCATTCTCAGAAACTTCTTTGTGAGGAGCGCATTCAGCTCACAGACTGGAACGTTCCTTTTGATAGAACAGTTTTGAACCACTCCTTTTGTACTATCTGTAAGTGTTTATTCGGAGCGCTTTGGGGCCTGTGTTGGAAAAGGAATTATCTTCACTTAAAAACTAGACAGAAGCATTCTCAGAAACTTCTTTGTGATGATTGCATTCTACTCACAGAGTTGAACCTTCCTTTTGATAGAACAGTTTTGAAACACTCTTTTTGCAGAATCTGCTAGTGGCTATTTGGAGCGCTTTGAGGCCTATGTTGGAAAAGGAAGAATCTTCACATAAAAACTAGGCAGAAGACTTCTCAGAAACTTCTTCCGATGGGCACATTCAACTCACAGACTTGAAGCTTCCTTCTGATAGAGAGGATTTGAAACAATCTTTGTCCAGAATCTGCAAGGAGATATTTGGGGTGCTAAGAGGCCAAAACTGCAAAAGAAAATATCACCACATGAGAACTGGACGGAAGCATTCTCAATAACTTCCATGCACTTTATGCATTCAAATCACATAGTGGAATCTTCCTTTTGATAGCGCAGTTTTGAAACACTCCTTTTGTCGAATTTGCTAGTGGATGTTTGGAGCGATTTGAGGCCTATGCTGGGAATGGAAATATCTTCACATAAAAACCAGACAAAAGCATTCTCAGAAACTTCTTTGTGATGAGTGCATTCAACTCACAGACTTGAACCTTCCTTTTGAAAGAGCAGTTTTGAAACACACTTTTTGTAGAATCTGCAAGTGGATATTTGGAGAGCTTTGAGGCCTATGCTGGAAAATGAAATATCTTCACCTGGAAACCAGACAGAAACATTCTGAGAATCTTCTTTGTGATGAGTGCATTCAACTCACAGACATGAACGTTCCTTTTGATAGAACAGTTTTGAAACACTAAGTTTGTAGAATCCGCAAGTGTTTATTCGGAGCACCTTGAGGCTTATGTTGGAAAAGGAAATAACTTCACATAAAAACTAGAGAGAAGCATTCTCAGAACCTTCTTTGTGATGAGTGCATTCAACTCGCAGACTTGAACCTTCCTTTTGAACGAGCAGTTTTGAAACACTCTTTTTGTAAAAGCTGCAAATGGATATTTGGAGCACTTTGAGACGTATGCTGGAAAATGGAATATCTTCATCTAAAAACTAGACAGAAGCATTCTCAGAAATTTCTTCTCGATGCGTGCATTCAACTCACAGAGTTGAACCTGTCTTTTGATAGAGCAGTTTGGCAGCACTGTTTTTGTGAAATCTGCAAGTGGATATTTCCAGCAAATTGAGGCCTATGCAAAGAAAAGGGAATATCTTCACATAAAAACTAGGTAGCGGCATTCTCAGAAACTTCTTTGTGAGGAGCGTGTTCAACTCACAGACTTGAATGTTCCTTTTGATAGAACAGTTCTGAAACACTCCTTTTGTACAATCTGCAAGTGTTTATTCGGAGCGCTTTGAGGACTATGTTGGAAAAGGAAATATCTTCACATGAAAACTAGACACAAGCATTCTCAGAAACTTCTTTGTGATGAGTGCATTCTACTCACAGAGTTGAACCTTCCTTTTGATAGAACAGTACTGAAGCATTCTTTTTGTAGAATCTGCAATTGGATATTTCGAACGTTTTGAGTCCTATGCTGGAAAAGGTAATATATTCACATAAAAACTAGACAGAAGCATTCTCAGAAACTTCTTTGTGTTGAGTGCATTCAACTCACAGACATGGAGCTTCCTTTTGAAAGAGCAGTTTTGAAACACTCTTTTTGTAAAATCTGCAAGTGGATATTCGGAGCACTTTGAGGCCTATGCTGGGAAATGGAATATCTTCACCTAAAAACTAAACAGAACCTTTCTCAGAAAGCTCTTCTCGATGCATGCTTTCAACTCACAGAGTTGAACCTGCCTTTTGATAGAGCAGTTTGCAATCCCTCTTTTTATAGAATCTGCAAGTGTATATTTGGAGCGCTTTGAGGCCTATGCTGCAAAAGGAAATATCATTGCCTAAAAGCTAGACGGAAGCATTCTCAGAAACTTCTTTGCAATGAGTGCATTCAACTCACAGAGTTGAACCTTCCTTTTGATAGACCAGTTTTGAAACACTGTTTCTGTGGAATCCGCAAGCGGATATTTGGAGCTCTTTGACACTTATGCTGGAAAAGGAGATATCTTCATATACAAAGCAGACAGAAGCATTCTCAGAAACTTCTATGTCATGTGGGGATTGAACTCACAGAGTTGAACTTTCCTTTTTATGGAGCAGTTCTGCAACACTCTTTTTGTGGAAACTGCAAGTGGATATTTGGTGCGATTGCGGCATCTAGTGGAAAAGGAAATATATACAGATGAAAACAAGAGAGAATCATTCTCAGAAACTTCTTTCTGATGAGTGCATTCAACTCACAGACTTGAACCTTCCTTTTCAAAGAGCAGTTTTGAAACACTCTCTTTGTAGGATCTGCAAGTGGATATTTGGATCGCTTTGACGCCTATGCTGGGAAATGAAATATCTTCACCGAAAAACTAGACAGAAGCATTCTCAGAAACTTCTTCACGATACGTGCATTCAACTCACAGAGTTGAATCTTTCTTTTCAAAGAGCAGTTTTGAAACACACTTTTGGTAAAATCTGCAAGTGGATATTTGGAGCGATTTCAGGCCTATGCTGGAAAAGGAAATATCCTCACATAAATACTAGACAGAAGCATTCTCAGAAATTTCTGTGTGATGAGTGCCTTCAACTCACAGACTTGAACGTTCCTTTTGAGGGAACGGTTTTGAAACAGTCCTTTGGTAGAATCTGCAAGTGTTTATTTGGAGCGCTTTGAGGCCTATGTTGGAAAAGGAAATATCTTCACATAAAAACTAGACAGAAGCATTCTCCGAAACTTCTTTGTGATGATTGCATTCTACTCACAGAGTGGAACCTTCCTTTTGAAAGAACAGTTTTGAAACACTCTTTTGGTAGAATCTGCAAGTGGATATTTGGAGCGATTTGAGGCCTATGCTGGAAAAGGAGATATCTTCACATAAAAACTAGACAGAAGCATCCTCAGAAACTTTTTCTGATGTGCGCATTCAACTCACCAAGTTGAACCTTCCTTTTGATTGAGAGGTTTTGAAACACTCTTTGTCTAGAATCTGCAGGTGAATATTTGGAGTGCTAAGAGGCCAACACTGGAAAAGGAAATATCTTCACATGAGAACTAGACGGAAGCATTCTCAGAAAACTTCCGTGGCTTTATGCACTCAACTCACATAGTGGAAACTTCCTTTTGATAGCCAGTTTTGGAAACACTCCTTTTGTAGAATTTGCTAGTGGATGTTTGGAGCGATTTGAGGCCTATGCTGGAAATGGAAATATCTTCACATAAAAACTAGACAGAAGCATTCTCAGAAACTTCTTTGTGATGAATGCATTCAACTCAAAGACTTGAACTTTCCTTTTGAAAGAGCAGTTTTGAAACAATCTTTATGTAGAATCTGCAAGTGGATATTTGGAGCGCTTTGAGGCCTATGCTGGGA